>NC_136067.1:77491121-78804246 GCF_964261635.1 Lissotriton helveticus | reverse complement strand
CAGGGGTATTTTTAGGGTTCAGGGCTAGGTTTAGGTTTTGGGGTATAGGTGTATTTTTAGGGTTCATGGGTAGGTTTGGGTTTTGGGGTACAGGGGTATTTTAAGGGATCAGGGCTAGGTTTGAGTTTTGGGGTACAGGGGTATTTTAGGGTTCAGGGGTGGTTTTGGGGTACAGTGATATTTTTAGGGTTCAGGGCTAGGTTTGTGTTTGGGGGGAACAGAGGTATTTTTAGAGTTCAGGGGTAGGTTTGGGTTTTGAGGTACTGGGGAATTTATAGGGTTCAGGGCTAGGTTTGGGTTTTGCTGTTGAGGAAAATGATTATTTATCGTACAGTTATGTCCCATCATACACCCTCTTCCGTCACGTCCCGAGCCCATCATGCCAAAACACGAGCACACGAGAAACACGAGCACGAACCGACCACGCGCTGATCATGCGCCTCATGTAGTCACACACGCGCTCTCCTTCCCCAAAAAGTCAAACGCTTATCCTTATGGTCAAAGCGATTCCGAGAACCAACTGCCTCACTCAAACCGTGCATTACTGTGGTTAAGCCGATGCCGAGAACAAGACCCCCCCCCATCTGTAACTATTTCCCTATAATCGGGCCAATTCCGAGAAATGGGCCCCATTCTGTTAAACCACGATAACCAGTTCCAAGAAGAAGAGCCCCCGAATGCTGAAACACGACAAACAGACATCCTGTCACGACCACCTCTCCCCTATCTAAGGAACCAGCCTAGTGTTATTTCTCCACACCTTCGCCTCTCTTGTGCTTCCTCATTCTAAATCATGACGCAGCCTTATCTCCTCTACCATGTCTTCACTCTTTCATGACGCTGCCTCCTTTTATGGTCATGACTTCTGTTTTATTGCAACATATGATCCGGGCCTACATGACTTCTGTTTTATGTTAACGTATGATCCGGGCATTCATTGAAGGGAAGCTCCTTCCTCTTTTCCTGCTATAAATACTGTGTGTTCAGATAATAAAGTTAGAGATTCTTCCGATCCTCCTCAGGTGACGGAGCTCTCCCTTAACTCGAGTTACTGAATAAAGACCCTGAATTCGAACCACCACGGACTCTGCTCTTCATACTTTGAACTTATTGATATTTTCTAGAAATTCCGATCAAGGTAAATTACTAAAAAATTTACCACAGCAAATTGGCGCCCGAACAGTGACTTCCCTTTCTCCCCACACGCCGGTGATGCGGACCTAGACCGGTCTCTTCAAGACATCGACGGACTTCTACGTGCACGCTGCAGGGTGTTCCTGCATGAACTCCTTCGTGTCAAAGAGGGGCCGAGCCACGGCCTAGCCATCCATACGAGGCGGTGAGGACGACAGCGGAAGTTCCGACCCAGAGACCGAAACCTGTGAAGATTGCCGAGTCCGAGGTCGTCTGAAACCCGACCAGTCCCTGTCCACGAGCGCTGCGTAATCAAGTGTCCAGATCTTCAAGGTCTTCAAGTTCTCTGCACCTCGGTGAGTACTGCTGGGGGTGTATAAAGACGGGTTCTGTATTTTCAGAGCACGGTAAAGACGGGTTCTGTATTTTCAGAGCACGGTAAAGACGGGTTCTGAATTTTCAGAGCATGGTAAAGACGGGTTCTGAGTTATTCAGAGCACGGTAAAGACGGGTTCTGAGTTATTCAGAGCACGGTAAAGACGGGTTCTAGGTTTCTAGAAAACGGTATGTTTGTATTCTGATACTCAGAATATATCGAGTTTTTTCAAGCGTAAAGTTTTATCTGTATCTGCTACAATGCCTTTGTTCTCTAAACTGTGTAAACTGGGTACCCGGAAGGGGTTACTGGAACAGTCTGTACCAGTCCCCCCGAAGGATACTCCTGGTTATTTTATGTACACAAAGTATGGGATTGGTGCCATCTTGTATTTGGATCTTTGGGAAAGCTATACTAAAGATTTAGACATCGCGATCAGATGGCCAAAGAGTGGTACATGGGATTTGAATTGTATCATGGCGGTTGAGAAAAGATGTTGGGAAAAGAAAGCGAGACCTTCGATGTTAGAGAGTGTTGATATATGGCGAAAAGAAGCACATCGAAGGGAACAGAAAGAGCAAGGGAAAGTTGAGAAAGCAAAAAAATGTCGGAAGAAAGTAAGATGAAAAAGTTACAGGATCAGGATGATGATATTTGTTCTGAACAAAAGAAAAGGGAGGTCTCAGCCTCAGTAACGGGTATATATCCTGTCCTCTCACCAAAAACAGGGTCCGAGATTAATTCAGATTCTAGTACCCCTACGGCACCTCCACGCCATAAGGTTCCTTCTGTACCTGACGATTTTATTACTACTTACTTGATGGAGCCTTCTCCTGCCTATACGAATCAGGTAACAGCCAGACGAGTAGTTACTCAGACGGAACCCATCCCTGACACTTCGGGTGGTGTTCTACCTCTGTTAGAATGTGATTACGATCCGACCCCAGGGGAAGGTCCACAAGCAGATATTTCCCTTCGCTTACGAGAAGCTCTAGAAGGTATACGAGAGGTACAGAATG
Source organism: Lissotriton helveticus (assembly GCF_964261635.1). NCBI lineage: Eukaryota > Metazoa > Chordata > Amphibia > Caudata > Salamandridae > Lissotriton > Lissotriton helveticus. The sequence continues at coordinate 78,801,717 of NC_136067.1, read as the reverse complement.
TCACAAATTGCCTAAACAAAATTTATGAAGCGCTTCGAACAGGAGAAAATTTAGAAACACTACAGGAGGCTATAAAAAATAGACCCATAGCACATAGAAAATGCCTCTCACGATTCATGATCACTTGTTTTATTAGAATGATAGCTAGTGCAGGAAAAAGAGTTCCTGATGATTTACTACAACTAGACCAAGCAGTAGTCGCAGGAAATTACAATAAAATAAAAGAAATAGATCTTTTTATTCCACTCTTCATAAGCAAGGTTTCCGATTCCCATCGAAAAGATGCCCCTACCCAGGGAACTGAGAATGAGAGTACGAGCGAGGATAGAGACGAAGGAACTGTTTTTCAGGGTGCAGTACGTTCCCGTATCCCTCGTTCTCAGAATAACGGACAATTCAAACTTAGAACTAAGAAATTGTCAGCCCCCACAGATAGGTTGTTCCAACGAACGCAAGAAGCTCTAGATGATTGGATGGACGACGAGCCTCCACTCACCACACAAGAAAAAGAACTCGCTAGATCAAGCACCCATTGGGTATCTCAATACTCCATATATGGCTCTGATATAGTTGCTCAAATGTTTTTATCGATCCCTCTAGCCTCTCAAAGGCTAGCTAGCATCTATATGGTTCAACACCTCATTACAATGTACGAAGATACTGGTTGCCCACCAAAAATATTACATCCTCTCTTACGAGACTGTTTAGAAGGGAGGTGGGTGGCTAGGGGACAAGAATTCCTTAATATCTTCCTTGAACTACGACAGCGATATATCCAATGTTTTACAGACAGTTATGATACAAATCCCCATCCCTATGACCAAGGACAGTTCCCCCTCTGAGAAGTACACCCCGTTGCAGATTCCGATGGAAAGTTGAAACAAACATTTGTGTACACTCCTTTGACAAAACTAGAAATACTCGAGATGAAGAAAATGGTCCCTTCCCACGAAAAAGACCCTTTGGGTTTCCATAGGGAACTCAAGGACATTCTTCAAATGGGTTCCTTTACTTATAAAGACCTCAATATTCTCCTTAAAGTCCTGTTACCTCAAGGAACGTACGACAAGCTAAAAGGAAAAGATTGGGAGATTGAAGGGAAAAAGGTAACATGGGCAGATTTAGAGAAAGAAGATGCCACTCGTAATCCCGGACAAGGTTTGGGACCTCTAGTTCAGGAACTCCCTCGCTGTCTCCCTAAAATACTGTCCCAGTTACTGACCACTAAGAAAGAAGATTGGGATGCTATCTCTGTATGTAAACAGAAACCAGATGAGGATATAGGGGACTATTATTCCAGGTTAGAGAAATGCTTCCTCATCAACAGCGGCCTCTCCTCCGGTGGAGATGCCTATAGTCGATTATTTGTTTCCAAACTTGTAGAAAATGCCTTACCACGATCAAAAATAGAGTACTGAAGGTAGAAAGTACTTGGCAAGCAAGCTCCCCCTCACAAGCAATTCAGATGCTCCAATATCACCAAAATAGAATTAGGGACGAACAAGAACAAGAAAAGAAGAGAACAAAAGATACTAAAATGAAGGTATTAGTACCACAAACTAATACGATCCAACAGACCCCTAAACAACCCCAAGTAGCACAAGAAAAAGTTACTTCTAATTACTGTAAAAAGCCAGGACATTTCGTGCGTGACTGTCCAGTATTACAACATAATATTGCCACTGGGAAGACACAACCTCGTAACTATCCCCCTCGTCCTTCTGCTCCTCCAACTGATGCTAAACTTACCACCCAACTCTATCAGTACCCAGTGTCATCCTATCCTGAATTCCCCACGATCTCATGAAACAGCTGGGAGGAACACGATAATCGTCCACTAATACCGGTCCCGGTTGACCAAGAGGGTCCCTATGTACATGCTAAACTCCTAGGTAAGGAAGCAAAATTTCTGATCGACACCGGGGCTAGTAGGACGACAGTGCAGCACAACGAAGTTCCCAAGGTACCCCTCTCTGGCTCAAATAGTATTTCCTTGGGTTTTTCTGGTACACCTGTCATCAACAAAGTTTCTGAACCAATTTCACTTAAAATTGGTCCTCTTACAACGTCCACCGATTTAGTGCTTACAAAGTCCTGTCCCGAAAATCTCCTTGGCATCCAGACACTAAAAGAACTAGGTGCTATAATATGTTGTTCCCCAGAAGGAGTCCGACTATTCCTCCGAGATTTTAAAGGTCATTTCACCACACGAGAACTAGATGTCAGACTAAGAGACATTCCTGTTACACTATGGGCTACTGATCCAACAGATGTAGGATTCATGGATATTACACCACACTTAGTGACACTGAAAGAAGGCGTTGTCCTACCTCGTATCCGTCAATACAAATTACCTCCAGATGCAGAACAAGCCCTTATTCATATTATCGATGATTTGATAACAAAAGGACTAGTCAGAGAAGTACCTTCCAACACATGTAACTCGCCAGTCCTGCCAGTCAGAAAGAAAACTGATGATGGTGCGCCACCAGTCTACAGACTCGTGGTTGACTTACGTGAACTCAATTAATGTGTAGTACCACAATACCCCGTGGTCTCAGATATCAGTACTCTGTTGACAGCCATAGATCCTGAGGCTACACATTTCACTGTAATAGACCTGAAGAATGCTTTCTTCAGTGTACCCATCCACCAAGACAGTCAGTACCTATTCGGATTTTCCCTACGAGGTCGTAGCTTCTGTTTCACAAGAGCTTCCCAAGGATATACAGAAAGTCCCAGTATCTACAGTCAGGCACTTAAAAGACAGCTAGATGACATTGTTCTGCCCGCCAACACGACATTATTACAATATGTCGATGACTTACTGGTCACCGCACACTCCGAACCAGAATGTGAACAAGCTTCACGAATTGTCCTAATGTTCCTTGCACACCATGGCCACAAGGTGTCACCCTCAAAATTACAATTGTGTTTACAGCAGGTGGCCTACCTAGGACACCTGCTGTCAAAGGAGGGTAGGGCACTCACACCTGAAAGAATTCAACTCATTTTTAACATTCCTGTCCCCAAGACACAGAAAGAAGTCCGTGCTTTTATTGGTCTCACGTCTTACTGTAGACAGTGGATTCCCCAGTTTGCATACTTGGCCAAACCCCTGATACAGCTAACAAGCACAACCTCTTCCCCATTGCCATGGACACCTGAGCACACTTTTGCTTTTGACACCCTCAAACAGGCATTATGCTCTGCACCTGTCCTAGCTACACCTGATTATGCCAAACCTTTTGTCCTCTTTGTCACAGAACGGGAAGGTACAGCCTTGTCAGTACTCACACAAACACAAGCTAACAAACACTGTCCCTGTGCTTATTTTTCTAGCACTCTTGACCCTGTTGCACAAGGTTTGCCGGCCTGCCTGAAATCTGTTGCAGCTACAGCTCTAGCAATACGACAAAGTGATTCCATAGTACTAGGACACTCCCTTGAAGTACAAGTTCCACATGCAGTAGAATTGCTTTTGAATAGGACACAGACACAACACTTAACCATAGCTCGCCTCACAGGTTACGAAGTCACTCTGTTCCAACCCCATATTATCATCAAAAGGTGCAATATCCTCAACCCAGCTACGCTACTGCCTACTGTTCCAGTTGACAACCAGGTTCATGACTGCTTAGAGGTGGTCGAACTAGTCACAAAACCCCGGTCTGATCTTACAGATGTCCCTCTAAGTACACCAGAACACACACTGTTTGTAGACGGTTCCTGTATGCGTCTCCAATCAGGCGAACTCTCAGCAGCCTATGCTGTCACTACAGAGAACACCGTCCTTCTAGCAGCCAGAATACCCGTACATTCTGCACAAGCAGCAGAACTAATAGCTCTCACCCAAGCATGTGGATGGTCCAAAGGAAAGCGAGTCAACATCTACACCGACTCACAATATGCATTCGGGGTAGTTCATAATTTCGGCATCCTTTGGAAAGAGAGAGGTTTCCTGACCTCTCATGGAACCACGATCCAACATGGAGACCTTGTCCTCCAGCTACTAGAGTCAATACACAAACCCACAGAAATAGCCATACTAAAATGTAAAGCACACACCAAAGTTGTAGACTCTATCACCAGAGGTAATGCTCTGGCTGACGCCACAGCTAAACATGCTGCTCAGACAGAAACACTAAACACCGAAACCACCATTAGTACTATCTGTCCAGTTATCGATCCGACCAAGGATGTAGTAGACATCCAAAATCAAGCCACAGAAACCGAAAAGAGAAAATTGGAAGAGGAGGGAGGTTCACACACAGATCAAGGTTGGGTAACACAGGACAAGTCCAAATGTTTTCTCCCTGACCTAATGGTTCCCATAATGATAGAAACTGCTCATGGTCCCGCACATCTAGGAGAGAAAGGAATGTTAGACTGTCTGAATCTGATATGGCACAACAAGCATCTGCGTGCAGCAGCCAAACAAAAAGTACGAACCTGTATGATTTGCTGTCAGTTCAATCCAGGGAAAAGTGTATCCGTTGAACAAGGAGGGTTCCATCCTCCAGATCACCCTTTTGAAGTCCTACAAATGGACTACATACAGATGGAGAGATGTCGGGGATATAAGTATGTCCTCGTAGTAGTCTGTACCTTAACTCGATGGACTGCAGCATACCCCGTCCCAGACTATGGTACCCAGATGACTGCCAAGCAATTGGTGAGGGAATTCTTCCCTCGCTACGGGTTGCCAAGAGTCATTTACTCTGACAACGGACAACCATTCTCCTCTAAATTGATGGAAGCTGTCTCCTTACTGCTAGGATACACCTGGCAGTTTCACTGTGTTAGGCATCCCCAAGCAGCAGGCCTAGTCGAACGACATAACCAGACATTAAAAACAAAATTAGCAAAAATATGCGCTGACAAACAAATAGATTGGGTTACAGCTCTTCCGGTTGCCCTCTTCTATATGAGAATGGTGGCACATTCCCGGACGGGTCTGTCCCCCTATCAAATTACATTTGGGAGGCCTCCGAATATCTGGGGTGTCCCATCTCCTAAAAAGCTAATTGACATTGATGCAAATGTACTGACAGATTACTTGGCTTCTTTGATGTATGCACTACGCTCTTGCCGTTCACAGGTGGCTGCAGCCTTCCCAGACAAGACGGCGCCCGATGAGCACCCCCTTCAGCCTGGTCAATGGGTGCTCGTCAGAAATTTTGATCGAACCAGCCCTCTGGAGAAAAGGTGGACGTCCCCCAAGCTGGTGCTGCTGACGACGAGGACCGCCATCAAGGTCGAGGGACGGAAAGGGTGGTTGCACGTGTCGCATTGCAAACCCTTCTACGGACCAACTCCGGACACTGTTGCTGATCCTGAGACCAGAGACACTGGAAAAACAGACTTTAAAGACACTGAAACGACAGACTTTATTTCACCCCTTCCAGAACTTTTACCCCAAGAAGAGTACAAATCGCGGCTGCGATCCTACCCCAAACAGACTTGAGACATTTGCATCTGAATCCGGCCTGCCAGTGGCTATTTAAGCCCAAGACGGACGCTTGGTGAAGAGTCCGGTTACTGGTGCATTTTTTCCTCTCAAAGATTAAGCAGCCGAAATTATGAAGATAAAGACTCATTGTGCGAAACTGTTACATGACAAAGTTCCCCTTTTCCTTTCTATCATGATTCTTATTTTCTGCATCATGGCTTGTCTAGGTTGGTTCCTTCATCTAGCTTTCCCACCGTCTTCCCCCGCGCCCTTGAACAATACTACTATGCATTCACACGTAGATCTTCCTCCACATCTCATGAACAGAAGAAAAGAGTACTTCAATAACACATTCATCTCCACACTCCACCAACATCAATTGGTGATTATCAAAACAAATTGTTGGGTCTGTGGTTTAATGCCACATTCTGTGCACGGAGGAATGCCTTTTATTCCTCTCCCTTTTGGCTATGCTGGATCTACCTATGCACTCTCTATGATATTTACCGCCTCTGTTAGGAACATTCCTGAGACCCCGATCAAAAACGCTAGTACCTGGAATGAGATAAAAGCAAAAACAGTAAGAGCCGTCGCAAGGATGGTAACTTTCACAGCAACATGGGGACGAGCAGACATTAGTGAAAACACCAGTTACTCCCTCTTTAATGACACCACCTCCTTTAGGGAGACATTTTCAGTCCAGAAAAGACAGACAGACCAGGTAGGATGGGCCGTGCCCCACAGGGCCTATTCTGCGTAAGAGGAAAGGGCAAGGGTCAGAAAATGGGAGATAGTGAATGTAACAAGACCTACACCCTACCTGATCCAAATTTCCCAACGATGGCCACTGCCCCCAACACCTACTTTATCTGTGGACCTCACGCGCGCACTTGGTTACCTCAAGGCTGGTCTGGAAAATGCTACATTGCATTTCTCCTTCCCCCTACCTACACCGCCCCAGCAGATTATCATCTCAGTGACCCCCCGACCGTAATTAATAGACGGCGAAGGGGGGCCATAGATGCTGAAGATACAGCGGGCCAAGAGGCTGGAGATTTCTTTAAAGGAATCATCCCATTCTGGGGGCCTATGATCAACATCCGCCACATAAGACAACTGACTCGTGTAGTCCAGGGAGCCATAAACGAAACAGCCGGTGCATTAAGTAACATCACCTCTGAGATGGCTGCCGACAGACTCATGATGTTACAAAACCGTATGGTCCTAGACATCATATTGGCTGACCGTGGTGGTGTATGTGAACTGATCGGGTCCAGCTGCTGTATATTTATCCCAGATAATGCACCCTCGGTGTATGCCGCTATTTCCCGCCTTCATATACTTTCCAGAAAACTAGATGCAGACACTGGTGCCTGGTCCCTGACGGGTTAGCTCTGGAGCCTCCTGTCCTCATGGGGATGGAAGGTGCTTACAGTCCTAGGTCTTGCTCTAGCTATTCTCTTCACCTGCTGCCTCTGTATTCAGTGCGGTCCAGCACTCTGTAGTTTCTGTATCACTACCTGCATTCCCAAAACCCAGACCAGAAAGAAAGAAAGAGAAAGAATCATGTTACAGGAACAAGTAAACGACCTAATGAGTATAGAGGTGGACTAGAAAAAGCAAAGAATTTTAGAAGGGTATATTATGGGACAAGGAGGGAATGAGGAAAATGATTATTTATCGTACAGTTATGTCCCATCATACACCCTCTTCCGTTGTGGAAAACTACAAACTGGGGGGGCACTACCAACCAGAATATAAGATCCTTAATTATTGCCCGGCGATGTCGCCTCTTGAACCCACAAAGAAGTTAAACTATTGAAGAGGCAGGCGCTGGAGACTGGAAGGCAGGAAACAAGGTTTTTATTCGCTCCGGAGGAGAACACAACGAAACGGACAGAAGGTATCGTTCTGAGGTGCTCTAACTGCATCCCGGAGGCCTGGCCTCTTATACACAAGTTTATCTCTTTATTACATGTAACACATTCTCGTTGATACTTTGATGTACGGAAAGACATCCTCAGAATCCCCCCTTCCCAGCCCGTTCCCATGCAAGGCTACAGTGGAAGTCCCCGCCCCGTTCACAACAGGTGATGATCATTGCGCAGCTGGGTATTCCGCCGATTCACGGAGTGTGCGGGTTTCGATCGGATCTCGTGGGATGGGGGGGGCTTTGATCATCTCGGGGGTCCTTTGAGGAGGGAAGCTTCCTATTGTATGGGGAGGGGCAAGAGATTGGTATCGGCAGAGCTAGGTGTCGGCCTGGGAAACGGGGGAGACAAACGGGCACACGGGGAAAAGGGGTTTGCATCAAAAGGGCCGGAGGTCATGACGGGGAAGCAGGGAGGTGTCGCGCTGGGAACAGGATGAGGGCCTGGGGCAGAGCAGCGCCGAAGAGGGGTTTATGACTCAAGGCAGGTGCAAGCAGGGGGGGGTTGCCAGCGAAGTTAGGAGAGAGAGAGAGAGAGACGCGCTGGCTCTCGGCGAGAGCAGGGAAGCCATGGTGTCCAAAATGGCGGCTGTTTACGCGCACAAAAGGTTTAAGGAGAGCAAGAGGGCGCCGATAATGTTGACGGTTTTCAGCCTAACTTTTAACAGTCCTCCCTTTTCAACATATCTAGCCAACTTGCTTACTCAATGTCAATTTTCATCAAATTCCTAACTTCGGTATCATATAATGCCCTCATATGTTCGCTTCCAATGTCCACAGTTTTGGGAAAAATACAACTCGCACATAAAGAACACATAGGTGGCAAACATTGAATTCCTAAGCATAGGCCACATATTACAACTACGGGAATCAGGATAATGGTGAGCAGTCTCCAGCCCCAGCTTTTGACGGTGTCCCAGAACCAACCACCAAGCGACCATTCTTCTTGCTCTTGGTGAACTTCCGAAGAGAGTCTGTGAAGATGTTCGATGGCTTTGTACACTGAGGGTGAGTTGTCCGGTATGTATGTACAACAGCTGGCCCCAATAATGCGGCATGCTCCTCCACGGTCCGCCAGAACCACATCTAGAACGAGGCGGTTCTGAAGAGCCACCAAACGGACCGCTTGGAGCTCGGCAGTGTTGTTGGCAAAGATGCCCGCTGTGATGTTCATGGTTGTCTCGACTGCCTGAGTCAAATGTCGGATGGCACGGCTGTTTGCCATCGGGCCCCAGAGGGGGACGAGTCCTTTCATAGCATCGAGGAACTGTGCCCCTGTTGAGTCGGCTTGCTCAACGTCTTTGGCTCGTTTTTGTCTGTGGTGATTCGCTGGGGCCACATAAGTTGGAGGAAGGACGAAGGAGATGTAGCAAGTGCCCCCCCAGCCTTTGGGGAGCCAGGTGTAGGCCTTCGTGCCACAGATGAAATACATGTTTGGGGATGACACAAAGGAAGGTGGATCCGTGGAGTCCAAAGTTCTGGTAAAGCGGCAAGCGCTGTGACCCACCAGCTGTGTCCCAAGTCCTTCTACACACATGTGGCCTGTGACGTTGATGACCGTCAGGGCCACAGTCAGAGTGGCAGCCGTTCGTTTCCGCAGATAGGAGAAGGTGGGTCTGGTTGGATTGTTGAACACCTGCATTTCGATTCGTTCTTTGGCCGGAATGTCCATTTGGATTGAGTCGCTGGGGGTCAGCGGGCAGAAGCGTGTCTTTGTCTTGTTTCGCCCGGCCCCATGAGAAGAATGTGCTGCAGCTCTGCTGGAGGTGGCATTTCCCGTATAGCTCTCTTGCAGGAGGATCAGCCAGGCAAGGCAGGAGCCGTGGATGGAGAAGGGTGAAGGGATGAATGGTATTGAATGTCCAGTGGCATGGGGTAGCAACCCACAGATCCAGCAGTTGGTGGCGTTGGTGGCAAGATTGTGCTGGTGAAGTAGCTGCACGAAAGAGTTGTTCCAAAACTCCTTTCGCCTCTCTCTTAGTTGAGGAGAGAGCGAAATTAGATAGTGTTCCTTCATGGTGGTAGGCTGAGCAGTGGTTAGGAATGTTTCGTGAGCAGGTGCGTGTTCTTCCATAATCCAGAGCGTAGTCATGAGGAGAAAACAGAGGAGGATTACGATGAAGAGTGCAATTGTCTTTGAGCTATGGAGTCTGTCTGTTCTCGGATTTCTGTAGTGGGTATTTCCTGTTGTCTCAGTCGGCTTCTTGTTTGGCGCTTCCATCATCTTCTTATCTGGCGCTTCCATCATCTTCGTCTTCAAGGTGCTCGGTAGTGGGCAGGACCACAGACTCAGTTTTAGCTTCTCTCCAGGTAACCCTTGGTAGTTTGGGTCACCGTTCTGAGATTCTTTAACCTAGTCCGTGGCCTACTTAGCCGAAGCTCCCTCCTTTCGACGCAGGAAATACCCTTCTCGAGATGGCACAGTGGGGTCAGGATGTTTTGAAAGTTCAAGTGTCTCTGTATCAGGGTAGCAGTTCAACGATGGTCGGTCCCGGTTCAGGAGCTCTTCTTGGGTGTTGACGGTGTCTGTCGTGGCCAGGGCTGGAGAGACCTTTTTGCAGTGATGAGCGTGCAGCCAGTGTTTCTTCCCCTCCACTCGAAGTGCGGTCCGAGTGGTGATCAGCACTTGCCAGGGGCCCGTCCACCGGGGTTCCAAACTCTTTGATCGCTGAAAGTTTCGGATCAGCACGAAGTCCCCCGGCTGGATGGCGTGACCCGGACCCCTGGAAGCATCGGGGATGGCCTGCCGCACCTGCTGATGAAGGACAGACAAAGTTTCAGTCAATTTGTACAGATAATCAGACATTAGGACATCCGGAACGTCATGAATGGACGTTGGTTTCGGGGCAGACCAGACGCTCATGGGTCGACCGAAGACAACTTCATAAGGGGTTAAGTGATGTCGGGTGGGGGTAGAGCGCATCGATAGCAATGCCAATGGGAGGGCGTCTGGCCATTTCAGGCCCGTCGAAGCCACTATTTTGGCCAGTTTAAGCTTTAGTGTGGCGTTGTGTCGTTCGACAAGCCCAGCAGATTGAGGGTGGAAGACTGCGTGGAATTTCTGTTTGATACCCAGCCCATTTAGGATGAGCTGGATAACGTTGGCTACGAAGTGGGGGCCATTATCACTCCATAAAACACGACAGAGGCCATAACGGGGGAAAAACTCCTTTAACAGGACCTTTGCAGTGGCCATAGCGGTGTTGTCACGGGTTGGATATGCTTCCACCCATTTGCTAAATGCGCACACCACGACAAGTACATATTTCAGGCCTTGGCATCTGTCTAGCTGGATGTAGTCCATCTGCAGGACTTCAAATGGGTGGTTTGGGACCCCAAATCCCCCCCGGGGTACTACAGTTCCCTTCCCGGGGTTGTGTTGCAGGCATATTAAGCATTGTTGGACCAGGCGTTTGGCGGAATCTGGGATCTTGTCATTGTGCCAAACCCTGGAGACAAGTTCGATCATGGGGGCTGATCCTATGTGGGCTGGGGAGTGTGCCATGGTTAATATGGGAATCAAGTATGAATCAGGTAGCAACCATCTGTTCGTGTCTTTTGTCCGCCAGCAGCCTTCATCGTCTTTCAATCCCACCCGTGCCCATTCAGTCAATTCGTGTTGTGTGCTAGCCGTTTGTATGTCTCTAATTGTGTCCTTGGCGTCAGTCCAGTTTTCTGCTTGTGACCTGGTCACGTACATACGTGTTGTCGTTCTATTTTCAGCTGTCGTTCGGGCGGTGATGTCGGCTAGTGCATTTCCCTGTCCAATAATGTCTGTCACCTTCTTGTGTGCCTGGCATTTGATAACGGCAAGTTTGTTGGGGAGGAGGACAGCTTCGATTAAGGCGGAGACTAAATCCCCGTGCAGAATGGGTGTGCCGTGTGAGGTCAAGTATCCTCTCTCCCTCCAGAGGAGCCCAAAATGGTGAACCACCCCGAAGGCATACTGGCTGTCGGTGTAAATGTTCGCCGTGGTTCCTGTTGCCAGGATGCAGGCTCTCGTCAAAGCAATCAGTTCCGCTGCCTGGGCAGATCGCTGGGTGATGCGGGCTGTTTCTACTACAGTTCGAGCCGTGGTGACTGCATAGGCAGCGGAAGTGGTACCATCGGAGAGTTTGATGCAAGAACCGTCCACCCACAACTCCCCGTCGGGGTCAGGGAAAGCTGTGTCTCTGAGATCGACCCTACTCCTGGTCTGTTCGTCCGTAAGAGTCACGCAGTCATGTACGGGGTGCACATTGGGGTCGTTCTCTGGCAAGGGTAACAGAGTTGCTGGGTTCAGTGAGGTGCATCTTTTCAGGGTGATATGGGGGGCAAGCAAGGTTAGTTCGTATCCAGTCAGTCGTGCACTCGTCAGATGTTGCGTCTTGGTTTGGTTCAGGAGGGTGTCGACTGCATGGGGTACCAGTACCGTGAGGGAATTCGAGAGTACAATCCCCTCACTCTGTCGGATAGAGACTGCAGCAGCAGCTACAGCTCGAAGGCAGGCAGGCAAGGCTCTGGCGACAGGGTCAAGAGTGGCAGAGAAGTAAGCGCACGGTCGTTGCTTAGGACCGATGGCCTGGGTCAGGACAGATAAAGCGCACCCCTCCCTTTCGTGAGTGTAAAGGGAGAAGGGCTTTCTGTAATCAGGGGTACCCAGGACAGGGGCTGAGCAAAGGGCATCTCGTAGTTCTGTGAAGGAGGTTTGACACTCAGGAGTCCATGGGAGTGGGAAAGGGACGTCTTTGTTTAGGAGAGAGAGCAGTGGTTTTACAACGAGGCTGAAGTTTGGCAACCATTGTCGGCAGAAGGAGGTGAGGCCTAATAGGGAGCGAACCTGCTTCTGGGTTTTAGGGACAGGGGTGTCTAGAATGGTCTGGATTCGATCAGGGGTGAGTTTCCTTCCATCTTTGGACAGAAGGTGGCCTAGGTAAGTGACCTGGGGTAGGCAGAATTGCAACTTCTTCTTGGAGACCTTGTGGCCATTTTCCGCAAGGAAGTGCAAGAGTTGAATGGTGGCGGTAACCGCTAGAGGGGTGGTGTCGGCTGCCAAAAGGATGTCATCGACATATTGTACCAACACCACCCCGTCGGGTAACCGGACTTGGTCTAGTTGCCTTTTGAGGGCCTGGCTGTAGATGCTAGGGCTCTCCGTGTAGCCTTGAGGGGCTCGGCAAAACCTATATGAGCGGGATTTTAGGGTAAAGCCGAAGAGATATCGGCTGTCTGGGTGGATGGGGATGGAGAAGAATGCGTTCTTGAGGTCGATGACGGAAAAGGTGGTGGCAGTGGATGGAATCAAGGTCAGGATGGTGGTGATGTCTGAGACCACAGGGTACTGGGGTACCACCACTTTGTTGATCTCTCGGAGGTCGATGATGAAACGGTATGCTTTCTCATCTCCCTCTCCCTGCTTCTTGATAATGGGCAAGATAGGGCTGTTGCAAACGTTGCTAACCACTTCCTCTACCACTCCTGCGTCTATCAGTGACTGGATAATCATTACCAATGCCTTCTCGCCCTCTGGCGATATCCGATATTGTGGGAGTTTTGGGAGTGTTGCGTCTGGTCGGACAGTAATGTGCACTGGGTCAATTAACATACGCCCTACGTCCGAATCCGCTTTGGCCCACAGATACGGAGGTAGGGTGTCAAGCAGGGACGCGTCGACGTCGGTGATGGAAAACATGTGTCGGGGGGAACAATGTTTAAGCAGAACGGGGTTGTCGTAAAGAAACACTCGAACTCCATCTTGAGAACACCTAATCGTCGCTCGGAAGTGTTTCAGTAAGTCAAGTCCCATAATGGCGTCAGGGCTATTGGAGGAAAGCAAGAACGTGGTGTCGGTGGTGTTGTTTTCTACGTCAAAGAGAATCGGGGCAGACAAAGGGTTGGTGGAGGGCGTTCCATCAAAACCTGTCGATGTTATGAGTGAGCCAGACAAGGGTGCCCTTGGAATCAGTCGTTTAGATAACGCACTACGTGTTGCGCCAGTGTCTACCAGAAATGGAGACTTGGTACCCAGGACCTTAGCAGTGACATAAGGGCCCTGCTGGTCAACATAGAGCTCGACTGGATCCCTCCCTCGCCCTTGGCTGTCCTATGCAAAGGTGTGAGTGTCGTCATAGTCAGATTGTTGATATTGGTTCTGTCTGGGTCGATCGAACGTATTCGGTCTGCTTGATCTGTCATTAGTCGCGTCATTTGGGGGCCCTCGTTGTGGTCCCTTAGGTCTCGGTCCGTTTGCTACATCCCTGGGGTCTCTGTTCCTGATCATTTCCAGGAGAACTGGGCACGGGGATTTCCAATGGCCAGTCCCTTTGCAGAAAGCGCACTGGTCATCTCTAAGGTCTGTGCGTCCACTGTAGGGAGTCAGAGTGCGGTCCTGGGGAAATGCAGTCTTAGGGACGTTTGTCTGGTAGTTTCCCCGGTATTGGTCTCGTCCTATAGTCACCCCTTGCAGTTTGGCAATCATCACCCTCTCTTTTAAGTCTTTCTTCTTTTTCTCTGTCGCCCTATCGTTTTCATTTTTCTGATGCTCATAATATTGGGCCATTTGGAGAATCGCTGTAGGTTTGGAGGCTGCCCAACTACTCTCGCTGGCCTGTAGTTTCTGGGAGATGTCCAATGATAGGCCCTTAACATAATTCTGGACAAACAGATGGTGTCCGGTTGCAGTGGTCATGTCCTGGCCGCTGTAATCGGAGAACACCGTTTCAAACCGGGAGAAGTATTCCGATACATCCTCCTGGGGTTTTTGGCGACAGGCTGTTACTATCGACCAGTCCACTTTCTTTTCTGGGATTAGGGTTTTTAATTTCTCTACAATTTTATCTGGGAGGTCTAGAATGGATTTCAACGGCTTTTGTCCTGGTCCCCGTTGTTTGTCCAAGTCATCGAGTTGTGACCAGGTATGTCCGAACAGCTCAAGGTGGTCGACTTTCCGGATTTGCTTCCACACATCAGCTGGTAGACATAACCCGAAGAACAAGTCGATGTCAGCCAGGGTCATGATAGTTGAACCCAGGGCTGTACCCAATTCAGTATAGAAGGCAGTGGGGTTTTTACGTAGGTCGGGTAGAGATTTCCGGAATGTCAGTATCTCTTGCCGGTCCCATGGCTGGTAGACCCAGTTGTATACTACCCTTCCCTTCGCATCTTGGTTGTTTGCATCATCGTGAGTCCCTGTACCCCGAGGAGGAACCCAGTAAGGGGCAGCCTCACGTATCGGCATCATGGTGTTAGATTGCTCGGTTGGTGGTTCGGTCACTACGGGGGCCGCGGATTTAGCTCCCGGCTTTCGTTCAGTGAGGTGGCGGAAAACCTCAAGCGTACGCGTAAGGAGGTCCGACACATCACACTCGCCCTCATCCCCGATATCGACCTTCCGGTACAGAGTCCTTAGGCTCTCGGGACCTTTGTCTCGATATCGGTCCTCGTATGTATTCAAGACATGATAACACAGTCGTACGGTAAAATGTCGTCTGTGACTCCCTGTATACGAGCTGAACATATCTGTGATGTACTCTTCATCATCCTTCCTTTCTACCAGTGTCCTTGCTATTTTGTCGATCCCCGCTCGCTCATCTTTGTCTAGCCTGTTTGTTCTTGCAAGGCCAGCCCCTCGAGTCTCATGCTCGTCTAACGTTGTCGTTGATGCGGGTTTTAATACAAGGGGTTCGGCTGGCCCAGAGGCCATTGGGGCCGACGCTGCGGCGGTACCTTCGTTTGTACCTGGGGGTGGCGCGTGCTGCGCCAAGGGTCGAGAAGGGGCGTATGGAGGGGGCATGTAGATGATAGGAGGACCTAACAGCAGGTCCTCATTGGCTTGTCGTTTCGAGGGTAAATCAGGGTAGAGCATGGAGGGGGTTCTAACCGGACACTGGCTTGGCGTTTCCCTTTCTAGTTTCTGTTTAGCTTTCTCTCTTTCCTCTATCTCCTTTTTTAGTTTCTGAGCAGCTAGGTGGGCTGCTTTTTGCAGCTCTTTTTCCAACCTACTCTCAGTTTTCTTTTTACGCTGTTCAGTTTCTTTTCGCCACATGCCGAAGCTATCAAGCATAGTAGGTGTTGTCTTGTTTTTACCTAGGGCAGTTTCTAGCATTTTTATTTTATCATCATCGAAGGATCCTATCAGGGGCCATTGACTTTCTTGACCCTGTTTTGTATATTTGTGCCATAGTTTACTATAGGCAATAGCGGTCAATCCATGCTTCATGAACATGTCCTTATTAGGGGTGCCTTCCAGTGGGGCTGGATGGTCCATCTCTAATAAGCGGTCCGGGCTAAACAGGCTACTAATCAGTGGGGAGAAGACAGACATGACGGCTCGTAACGAGGGACTAAAAAGTCAGCACTGCCTATCTTATCACTAGGTGCAAAGACTAGACAGAATATTTCTATTCTACGTTGTTTGCAGGCAGTGAATACCTCATGGATCACAATAACCAAAGACCAATAAATAACAATGGGGAGAATGAGTAGGTCCGCAAGGATCTGCGTTACCTACCTTTTTCACTATCTGCAAAAAGGGTGGTCTCTTCCCTGTTTGCAGACAGGGAATCTCCAGGAAACAATAATTTTGCGAACAACAGTTCAGTTTCAAGCAATTATAGGGTGGGGGAAAAAAAAATAAGCACGGCTGCTACCCTACCTATCCTCCACTGCTTGCAAAGAGAGAGACCTTTGTTTCTCCGTTTGCAG
This sequence comes from Lissotriton helveticus, assembly GCF_964261635.1. NCBI lineage: Eukaryota > Metazoa > Chordata > Amphibia > Caudata > Salamandridae > Lissotriton > Lissotriton helveticus. The sequence continues at coordinate 78,785,653 of NC_136067.1, read as the reverse complement.
ACAGTGAATCCCTCATCGATCAAGATAACAAAAGACCGATAAATAACAATGGGGAGAATGAGTAGGTCCGCAAAGATCTGCGTTTCCTACCCTTTTCACCATCTGCAAAAAGGGTGGTCTCTTCCCTGTTTGCAGACAGGGAATCTCCAGGAAACAATAGTTTGTGAACAACAGCTCAGTTTCAGGTGATTATTGAGTGGGGGAGAAAAATAAGCACGGTTGTCTGCCCTACCTATCCTCCACTGCTTGCAAAGAGAGAGCCTGTTGTTTCTCCGTTTGCAGACAGTGAATCTCCAAATAAACAAAAAGAGCAATACTAGTATTTAACAAACAAGCAATCAAGCAATTTTTTTTCGCAATTTGTCGTGGTAACACGACCTTACCCGGACCGCATGGACAGTTTCCTGACTTCCGAATCCAGCACCCGATCGTCCTCTCTTCTTCGTTATCCTCGCGGCACTCCTGATGGTTCCCAGTCAGGACCGTAGATCACTCGAGAGAGGTCTGTTCGGAACCAGTGAAGTTCGGATGATCGGCTGTCAGACGAGGGTCTATCGGACAGACGCGTTCCCGATCGTTGCAGTCGTTCACTTTGTCGTCAGGACCTCTCCCACTGGATCCATGGGTCGCTGATGGGCCCCACGCTTGGGACGCCAATTGTGGAAAACTACAAACTGGGGGGGCACTACCAACCAGAATATAAGATCCTTAATTATTGCCCGGCGATGTCGCCTCTTGAACCCACAAAGAAGTTAAACTATTGAAGAGGCAGGCGCTGGAGACTGGAAGGCAGGAAACAAGGTTTTTATTCGCTCCGGAGGAGAACACAACGAAACGGACAGAAGGTATCGTTCTGAGGTGCTCTAACTGCATCCCGGAGGCCTGGCCTCTTATACACAAGTTTATCTCTTTATTACATGTAACACATTCTCGTTGATACTTTGATGTACGGAAAGACATCCTCAGAATCCCCCCTTCCCAGCCCGTTCCCATGCAAGGCTACAGTGGAAGTCCCCGCCCCGTTCACAACAGGTGATGATCATTGCGCAGCTGGGTATTCCGCCGATTCACGGAGTGTGCGGGTTTCGATCGGATCTCGTGGGATGGGGGGGGCTTTGATCATCTCGGGGGTCCTTTGAGGAGGGAAGCTTCCTATTGTATGGGGAGGGGCAAGAGATTGGTATCGGCAGAGCTAGGTGTCGGCCTGGGAAACGGGGGAGACAAACGGGCACACGGGGAAAAGGGGTTTGCATCAAAAGGGCCGGAGGTCATGACGGGGAAGCAGGGAGGTGTCGCGCTGGGAACAGGATGAGGGCCTGGGGCAGAGCAGCGCCGAAGAGGGGTTTATGACTCAAGGCAGGTGCAAGCAGGGGGGGGTTGCCAGCGAAGTTAGGAGAGAGAGAGAGAGAGACGCGCTGGCTCTCGGCGAGAGCAGGGAAGCCATGGTGTCCAAAATGGCGGCTGTTTACGCGCACAAAAGGTTTAAGGAGAGCAAGAGGGCGCCGATAATGTTGACGGTTTTCAGCCTAACTTTTAACACCGTCACGTCCCCGAGCCCATCATGCCAAAACACGAGCACACGAGAACACGAGCACGAACCGACCACGCGCTGATCATGCGCCTCATGTAGTCACACACGCGCTCTCCTTCCCCAAAAAGTCAAACGCTTATCCTTATGGTCAAAGCGATTCCGAGAACCAACTGCCTCACTCAAACCGTGCATTACTGTGGTTAAGCCGATGCCGAGAACAAGACCCCCCCCCATCTGTAACTATTTCCCTATAATCGGGCCAATTCCGAGAAATGGGCCCCATTCTGTTAAACCACGATAACCAGTTCCAAGAAGAAGAGCCCCTGAATGCTGAAACACGACAAACAGACATCCTGTCACGACCACCTCTCCCCTATCTAAGGAACCAGCCTAGTGTTATTTCTCCACACCTTCGCCTCTCTTGTGCTTCCTCATTCTAAATCATGACGCAGCCTTATCTCCTCTACCATGTCTTCACTCTTTCATGACGCTGCCTCCTTTTATGGTCATGACTTCTGTTTTATTGCAACATATGATCCGGGCCTACATGACTTCTGTTTTATGTTAACGTATGATCCGGGCATTCATTGAAGGGAAGCTCCTTCCTCTTTTCCTGCTATAAATACTGTGTGTTCAGATAATAAAGTTAGAGATTCTTCCGATCCTCCTCAGGTGACGGAGCTCTCCCTTAACTCGAGTTACTGAATAAAGACCCTGAATTCGAACCACCACAGACTCTGCTCTTCATACTTTGAACTTATTGATATTTTCTAGAAATTCCGATCAAGGTAAATTACTAAAAAATTTACCACACTGTACAGGGGTATTTTTAGGGTTTAGGGATAGGTTTGGGTTTTGGGGTACAGGGTATATTTATAGGGTTAAGATGGGTTAGTGTTTAAGGATGGGGTATTTTAAGGAGTAAGGGTGGGTTATGATTATGGGGTGCAGGGGTATTTAAAGGGAGCAGGGTGGGATTAGCACACAATATGAGACATGGCATGAAGGGCGGAACGTACCACATGCCCCCAGCGTTTGTCACGCCCCCAGCACACGCCCACAGCACAACGCAGACACACCCACAAGGGACTATTTTGCTGGCACAGTTCTTTTACCTTTTAAATTTATATGGTGGGCATCTGCATAGCCTATGTCCTTCTGCTGCAACTGCCCTTTCCAATACTGTATTGGGTTTTGTGATTGGTGCTGTGGTTTCTGAGATTACCCGCCTCAAAGGTTTGGGCTCTCTCTTTATTATATTAGTATAGATATATATTATATATCATGTGATCAAGGCTGGGGTAACCTGGTTGAAATGCGTCATGTTGTGACTTATGGAATAAATTGCACTTTATAAACTACCTTTGCTATGTTCCGTTCCTGAAGGCGTGGCAGCGTGGAGAATTGCGTGTGCTTCACAGAAAGGATTTGGTTTTCATATATATATATATATATATATATATATATATATATATATATATATATGTGTGTGTGTGTGTGTGTGTGTGTGTGTGCTTACATATGCAATCAGAAACATGCACCAGGATAACCGATATAGAGGTACGTGGATAACAGACAGTTGGCGGAAAACAGACAGACAACAGAGGGTGGGCTTGCAGTGATGGGGAAGCACATAGACAATGGAGACACAAGTAATCGGTCCATGCTCTAGGATAGGAACAAAAACCAGAAGAGGAAGGAAAGCCACAGAAGCTGACCAATAAGAGGCAAGCAAATGTGAGTGACAGTAAAGACAACCAATGGTGAGCAATGGGCAGGTTAGGCTGTAAACCCACTGTAAGTTCAAAATATATAGGTGAAAAAAATAATAGCTCTAACTCAATGTGCTCTGTATTTGTTGCGCTTACATGATAAAGATTGGAACAAACAGGTTTGCCTCCACTTTTAAAATGTGAAAGGTGAAAATAAACGGTGCAAAATGAACTTTTTTTGTTTCCTATTATAAAGGTAGCTTTAAATAGTGAAAACTCAGTTTCATTCAGTTTTCTAATAAAACTGTTCCAAAGATCAGGTTTTTTGTGAGATTGAAAAACTATTTATAATAATAATAACATCTGTATGTGACACTTCATGCAGTACTTTTACTGTTTCTGAGTGCTATAAATAAGACATGTTTCTACAACTTAAATTAATGGCACTCAGTTTACCGCCCTCGATAGGAAGAATGCGAGAGTTGGCCTTACTCGTGATCTGCAGATCACAGTAGTTGTCAGCACTGAGCGTTTAACACCTTGAACCCTCTTGCATGTTATATGGACTGGAGTTAAGATCTATTTCTACCTCTGCTGTCGCCAGTTTCACTGGCTCATTACACGGTGGCTGGAGACTGGCTGTAGGAGGTGCGTGATCTGTGTAAACTAGTGTGAAGCAGGCGACTGACTACATGTAGGCTGTATGTGCACGGCTAAGTCTGGCCCCCATGTGCAGTCTCTGTAAAAAAGAAAAAAGCTGAAGACCATGTGTGACCTGCATTAGAAGGCTGTTTCGAGAGTACATACTGTTTTTATACACCAGAAAACATAAAGTGATTTCATTTATTTTACCACCTATCGGCAAAGTGTGGGCACATCATTGCATACTGCTCATGGGCACTGTGCCAGGTTGAATATTTCCTACTTGTATCGTTAGGGCTCTTTATAACATCCAACGATTTTCACTGAGCATATTAAGAAATTTTTACTGCAGAAAAAAAAGTTGTCCCGGTTAAAAAAAACTATCTAGGTTCCACCTTCTGTTCCAAGTCATTTTATGGAGGCTAAAGCTTGCTCATAAACTCGGTGCAATATGGGGCTGGGTCCAGCGCTCCCATTAGCTGTTTGTCCCACTTGGATGAAGGGGCACAGACACCGTAGAAGGAATACACTATCTGTTCCTCATCTGTTGCTGTGTCGAGGCCAGAGTACGGAACGGTGGGATGTATGACGGTACGACGCGGGCTTTTACCACGCGTACCGTTACAACGCATGTTTTACAATGCAAGTCGTTACCACGACTTGCGCTGTAGGGTGCGGACTTAGGAATAGTTTAATTTACTATTCCAACACCAGTCCCCGTGGATAGTAGGGAAGGTGTTGGAATAGTAAATTAACTATTCCTTGTCCTTGAGCGCCCTCCAGCGCAAGTCGTGGTTATGACTTGCGTTGTAAGAGACGCGTCGTAATGGTAGCACGGGGTAACATCCGCGTCGTAAAGGATATTCCCCGAACGGTGCACCGATTTTCAGCGTTCCAAGCGAAATAGGATCTTTTTCTTGGCGTGCTCCCTCTTCCAAGACAAAAAGGCAGTTTTCAGACATTTATAAGGTCTCCACTAGACAGTGCATGTGCTGTTTCAAAAAGACATGTTGTATGCTATCTGTGGGTTTACAGGCCGCCCATCTCCTGCCATTGGCAAACTTTAGCATCGCTCTCGTTTTCTTTGATGCCATTCGTCATGGCATGCAGGCGTCATGCCCTTTACTTATGTTTGGGCCTCCCATGGCACATGGACCAAGTACATGTCTACTTAACTCTGCTCCTGGTCTGCTGAGCTATATTTTTCTATGTTTTCAAGCACTCCATAGGAGCACTTATGTTTTCAGACCATCTCTCCTATACACATATCACTAAAATGCACGCACGTTGAGGTTCTGTAATTCTCGAGTCTGACTCCATTTTGTTCTGTGCCACCATTTTGTGTTGCCCTCACGTAGACCTGTAAAGGTAGCCTGGCGAACAAAGTGGCCTGGCCTTCTTAGTTCATGTATACATTAACTAGGTTTCCTTTGACTCTGAAATGAACTGTAAGAAACTGACCTATTCATCTGAAACTGACCTCGCAAAGCCAATTTCCCTGATCGATCTTTATCTGAGATTGCCAATCAATGTTCAGGACATCGTTAACTTTTTAGTTTCCTTGCACGTGCTTATCTTGTTCAGTATCTGTTACTGTTTCTTTTTTTATGTTTCTTCATTACATGGGTTATGCTTTCAATTATAGGTTTGTCCAGGCTTGTGGAGATTGAATTTGGGACATTCCTAATAATTAACTTTTGGGTTGGGATACTGTAAATTGAGTTTTTGCTATGTGATCCGTCACCCCACTACCTCCCTTGTCGCTGCTGCTTTTATTTTATTTTATTGCATGATCCAATAGTATATGAGCACTTGTTCAATCTTCCATCCTTCCATAGTGCTAACAGCAGCCGATGGCATTGAAGCACTTTTAAGTGCTCACAAGGCACATTACACAATGACACATTCGTTGCCATAAGCAGAGGAAGTGTAAATTATTTGCCTAGAATCGCAAATTGTCCAGCTGATCCGATATTCGAAACTGGTTCCCCAGTTACCTTTTTGGTAGATCAGGCCATTACGTCGCATCCTTGCTTCACTTCAAAGCTCCTCAATTGTTTCAAACTATCACTTCCACATTTGTTCAGCAAGATCCCGTCAAACCCGAAATAGCATTGACGAAGCCAATAGATCTCAGCAATGCCCAAGATATTGGCCTTGTCAATGTGATTGTCTTTTAGCCATGTTGTCTAGCAGCACATCTGCTGTTCACATAGCTGAAAGCCATGGAAAAAAGCTCTATGATGCGGCCAGCCAGGCCATGTCATAGCACTTTTTAGGTCCCGTCTAGGCAGTGCTTGCGATGTCTCTTCGAGGCATGCTGTATTCAGAATATGGGCATAAATCTCCGCCCACTTAATTGGCTCCTGTCCCTGTCCTTTGTAAATGGTGGCTTTTCATTGGTCAATAGGTTAGTAGTCCCTCGTTAGCATTGCCTTGTCTCTTGTAACCTCCCATGAGGACACCGCCTTTTACGTGGTGTTACTCCCTAGATTTTAATCAGTGGTGGCTAGTGACATTTCAAAGTGGTGAGGCGTAAAAGTTGAGAAGGTGTTACCTTACCAGCGAGCAACCCTAACTGACTTAAGAGTGGTTTGAGGTGGGTTTCTTCCCCAAAAATAGCGGGCAAATGGTGTATTTTAAAACAAATTTGAAAAAGCATGACGGTTTCTAAAGCTATTGTCCACATGTAGTCATTACATTTTTAAATAAATTCAAAAGTGCCCCATATCTTACTGTATTAAATGTGTTCAACGGGCCAGAATGGAAGCTGCACACCTCCTAACCCCATGGACACAAGAGCCATATGCACAAAGTCAAGGCTGGGATCTCCAAAGTTTACTACTGGAGGGGAGCCTATATGTCATGCCATCATTACCATCACCAACCCCATCAAATGCAGCCATCAGTTACATGGCTTTGTCCTGACAAATAGTTTGAATTGAAACTGCTTGCATTTTAAAAGAGGTGAACAAAGCTGCAATCAGAAGCAGAACTCAGAAGTACCAGCCTTCTGCAAACAACAGTTTTATCCAGGACACAAGTCATTTGACACTGAGACACACATGTTGCTGGTTCATGCTGCAAGACGTGCACACAAAACTCATGAAGGGACTTCACATTACAAGACTGTGTTTGCGCAGTGCCATTACATGTAACCCCAAGGTAACCCCAGTGCCACTCGTGGGAGGTGTCAACGCGGCGCGAGGTGATAAATCTCGAAACCGAAAGCCCCTGCTCAGTGGGCTGTCTTCCTGCAACTGACGGCTAAACACTTCTTACGTGATGCTGCACAGGCTACCCAGAAACCAAGCCAAATTCTATTCTATTCTGCTATGTTCTATTTTATTCTATTCTTTCCATAGCACAACTCTCATCCTACCCAGAGGGTCTTGTGGCACTGTATAGAAACCAGCCTCAATCAGAAGAACAAAGCACATTAAAATAGTAGGCATGGAGTGGGTCAGTTTCCAAATGGCTGTGAAATCGCGTTACTTTTCTTAGTTAAGATGGGAGCAAATTCCATATAGTGGTACAGTGAAAGGAAAAAGCTATTTTGCCACATCTGTCTTGTAACGTGGGAAAACAAAGAGAAAATGAAAAGCACAGAGCACAAGTTGGCTCTAGGGTTCTACTTCTGTAATTTGCGGGCGAGAAAGTAAGAGCAGTTAAGTAAAAAAATGTGATGTACGGAGTCCAGACAGATTACTCAACTTTTTAAGAGAGCAGCAGGCACGCACCTCAATACTTCTGTGACGTGACTCTGTTGTCTGTGGACAGTGGACCGTCGGGCGTCTGCTGGCTGCTGCTGCACGTGGCGATGCCGACTCGAGCTGGCCCTCGCCTACACTACAAAGAAACTACTATAAACAGAAACTAGTGAAAGGAACGTCACGGCGTGCGCTGAAGTCACACAGTGATTGGCCATGATATGCAGTGCTGAGCAGTGTGCGCCCACCCACGTGCGGCATCCAATAATGGATTTTGCGCAGTGGACCAGCCAATCCTGGCGCTGCATGCAGCACCAGGATTGGCTAGGGGGGCACACTGACTACTCGCCCTGGCGCCTTTAGAAACCCCAGGGCCCGGCTAAAGCAGCACCCCGGACCCTTCGGACCCTCTCTAAGGGCAACTTCATAACGCGCATGCTCGGGCTTGTCACAGACCAAAAATCCTCATGCGCACTATTGCTGCAGGCCTGCTGCAGACTGTCACTCAAGCTGCAGCAGACCAGCAGCCCCGCCCCCAACCCCTGCGCACTCCACATTCCATCATCTTGTCCCTGATTGAAGCGCTGCAGCGCTTTATTATTGTGAATTCTTCAAGTAATTTACTTATACTCAGTGTGCTTGCCACGGTGCGTCCAAGGCTTAGTGGGGCTATGCCCCTACGCCCCAATGGACGCACCGCGCCTGGTTTTAATTACAGCCTTAGAGCACTCTTTTTTTAAAGGGCTTCCGGCAGGACACACTGTTGGTACTAAGCAAGGCTGGCAGTGGTTACTTTACTCACTAGCCCATCTCGCATTTATATGAGACCTTCTATAATTTCTCTTCATCAGCTCCACACACAGTACAACCTAATCCAGGATTAATATAATAATTCTTTGGTCACATTTCAAAGCTTCTAATTGTATATATGGACATAGCTATTTTGAACGTACTCTTGGTACTGTCTTGCATGCAATGCATTATGGGTAAGGTGGATTTACCATATCTTCTGCAGGGTGCAGACCTCTTTTAGCCACATATGGTACTGCATCCTGCAACATGGCTAGGTAAAAAACATTGGCATTTATAAAGCCAATAGCTCCAACTCCAACAAATGCAAGACCGATTGCATTTCCAATGCAATAGGTCTCGCATTTGTTAAAGTTAGAGCTGTTGATGTTGAAAATGACAATGTTTTTTCATCTGCTATTTTATACCATTGGTAATAGTGCTATGCAAATATAATAACTCCACTGCAACTAAAAATTTGAAAGTAAAAAAACATTGTTATTTTCAACGCCAACAGCTCTAACTTTCACAAATGCAAGGCCTATTGCATTCTAAATGCTTGTTTGTGTTAGGAGGGGAATGACAATAAACTCAACATGGGGGCTAAGAGACTCGGAGTCAAATCAACATCCTGTGATTCTGGGCTTTCAGTACCTTTCAACCATGCTGAACAGCAGATGTGTTGCTAGACAACATGGCTAATGGACATTCACATTGATGAGGCCAATAGCTCTGGCCTTTCCAAGACCTTGACTTTGCCAAATGCTTGTTGTTTTTCGTGCAACACATGGCAGTGCTTAAAGGATGCTGTCTTACCTAACTTTATGAAGTGCCGGCTCTTCCTCCTGATTTCATGTTTCTATTCCTGGGCTTTTCATTTACAAATCATTGCTAGCCGTTGCATTAGTCTAAATAGGGCAATGTGAACAAAGCAAAACTACACGGACCAGAATGCATTAGCATCAGCACATTTCATATTTGAGCAATCAGTCGAAGAGTAGTATTGCTATGAAAACAGAGCTTGATTGTGGTTGCTTCATGTCACTATCACTATCACATTTTGCAGTTACTTCTTCAAACCGACATTTTTAACCTCTCCTTATGCTCCAACCATTGTGGTACCATGTTTGATCACCGACTGCCCCAATCTATCATTATATGTCTGGAGATGTCTATTTTTTAAATAAAAAGACAAACATATTGAAGTATTTCTACTTGCTTCTATGGAGAACATGCAGAGAGCTGTACGCCTCCTCAATCTCTCGGCTCCTTTAGGGTGAGGGGTTTATAGCAGGGAGTTTTATATCCCTGAAGAAAGCCAGGTGACCCATATTGGCAGTACGTTTTCGGCTGAAACATGTAGACTAGTTCATTGATGGATGTAGAAACCATTATGTTTCAGTAAAACATCCAGTTACATGTCGTTTTTTAGGTCTCGGCCTAGCATACACTGCGCAGCAGTGTTCGCGCAGCCAAAGTCCTTTTGGCAGGGTTTTCAAAATGGACATGGAAATTCCACACGCTCGTGCGTGTTAATTTCCAATGGTCCATTTTGATTGGGCTTTGCGTGCGTGTTGTTTTCTTAACAGAACTCACAACAGGCCATGGGCACCAAAGCCCATATGTTTTCAATTATTGTACCCAGACGCTATCATTGAAAACATATATCTTGCAGTGGCGCGTGAGCGCGCACCACTCGCGGGCGTGTTTTGTTTTTTTACAATAGCGATCGCGAAAGTGAAACGCTGTCAGCCACTGTGGTAAATAATGGTGGCATTGATCTGTTTTGCTCCCTACCCATCTAATTACTTCCTCGTTACTGCATGAGCTCAAGATTCACGTGTGTGGATACCTCATGGTCTACTGAAACGAAACATCCAAGAATATATTCAGACTCCTAGTCACATAATGTTATGCACACTATACAATACGCATGCTCACCTGCTGCTCTTACTTTGGTGATCCCGCTCTCACAATCACGGTAATAGTCTCTATGAGTATTCCTCTTAGATGCCCGCAACAACCGGTAAACATAACGCCCAATGTATGCTGAACCTGGTCATCCCAAAAGATACAAGCCAATGTAAACTGCCTATTTAAATTGCACATACCTTACCTTCTCTTGCTGCACAAATACTGCCATCAATGTTCTTGTCCTCACCAGCCAGATCCCGGTTAAATGCCGAAACCTGAACAGTAGATAATCGAAAACAACATCGGACTGCTGCCTGACGTACTGGAATGCACCCGCAACTATCGCCATTTTGAAATGTGTTATTCTTTATTTTGTTAAACTAATATTATGCATGAAATCTAGTGCCATTATGAAATTGTGACCAAAACCAGACACTAACGCTATAGTAACCAGTTGTATAGTGAGACTTTTAGAGTAACTAGGCTCATGTTAGTTGTATTACCAATGACTACTGAACTACAGCAATGTCAAACATTTCCCGAAAACTCGCAGAGCCCTCCTAAACGGATTCTGTGTCAGAATGTATTCTCCATCTCTATATTATAGTGCAGTCAAATGGTTTAAATAAGTATCCACACAAATACCTAAACTTCAACGCCTAAGCATCAGTGAAACAATGCCCAAATTAATGTCCTATATAGCCCTCCTCCATAATGACTGAAATAACTGAATATGTTATCCATCGCTGTGCTGTGATACAGTTCAACCTTTTCAAACAAGAATACCCATCACCAGAGCATCCTTGCCTGAACATCAGTAAGACAATCACCAGATTATACATCCTATACAGCCCACCACCATACTGTCTAAAATCAGTGAAGTTAAGTTGTCATTAGTAGGAACAGAAACAATGAAATGCACTTCCAGTGGTTTTGTTTTTCAAAATGCTCCCATTTAATGGCTGATGCGTGTCTCTCTGTTTACCAAGTAGCGTCTCTTTCTCTGTTTAGCAAGCAGCGTCTCTCTCTCTGTTTACCAAGTAGCGTCTCTCTCTGTTTACCAAGTTGGCTCTCTCTCTCTGTTTACCAAGAAGCGTTGTCTCTCTCTCTGTTTACCAAGTAGCGTCTCTCTCTCTCTGTTTTGGCAGGGTTTTCAAAATGGACCTGGAAATTCCACACGCTCGTACGTGTTCATTTCCTATGTCCATTTTGATTGGGCTTTGCGTGCATGTTGTTTTTTAACAGAACACGCAATAGGCCATGGGCGGTCGTGTAGCTCCGCCTATGGCCTATTGGTGTCTGTTACGTGCACCAAAGCCCATAGGTTTTCAATTATCATGCCCAGACACGGGCACGATAATTGAAAACATATGCCTCGAAGTGGCGCGCGCGCGTGCACCACTCGCAGGAGTTTTTTTTTTTTACAATAGCAATCGCGAAAGCGATCGCTTTCAGTGCTGCTTACATGCTTCATGTTGCCTTTAGTGCTCATGCCATTATCGGTCATGCTGTTGTGTTCATAATCATAAATACATGGATGCTAGTCACATCTGTGCTTAGTCACCATGCTATCATGCTGTCAAGGATTCTAAAACTCCCAAAGTGAAATGCTGCAAGCCACTGTGGTAAATAATGGTGGCGTTGATCTGTTTTGCTCCCTACCCATCTACTTACTTCCTCGTTACTGCATGAGCTCAAGATTCATGTGTGTTGATACCTCACGGTCTACTGAAACGAAACAACCAAGAATATATTCAGACTCCTAGTCACGTAATGTTATGCACACTATACAATACACATTCTCACCCGCTGCTCTTACTTTGGTGATCCCACTCTCACAATCACCGGTAATCATCTCTATGAGTATTCCTCTTAGATGCCAGCAACAACCTGTAAACATAACGCCCAATGTATGCTGAACCTGGTCATCACAAAAAATACAAGTCGATGTAAACTGCCTATTTAAATCGCACATACTTTACCTTCTCTTGCTGCACAAATACCACCATCAACGTGCTTGTCCTCACCAGCCTGATCCTGATTAAATGCCGAAAACTGAACAGTAGATAATCGAAAACAACATCGGACTGCTGCCTGATGTACTGGAATGCACCCGCAACTATCGCCATTTTGAAATGTGTTATTCTTCATTTTGTTACACTAATACAATGCATGACATCTAGTGCCATAATGAAATTGTGACCAAAACCAGACACTAACGCCATAGTAACCAGTTGTGTAGTGAGACTTTAAGAGTAACTAGGCTCATGTTAGTTGTATGACCAATGACCACTGAACTACAGCAATGTCAAATATTTCCCGAAAACTCGCGGAGCCCTCCTAAACGGGTTCTGTGTTAGAGTGTATTCTCCATCTCTATACTATAGTGCAGTCAAATCATTTAAACAAGAATCCACACAAATACTTAAACTTCGACGCCTAAGCATCAGTGAAACAATGCCCGAATGATATGTCCTATATAGCCCTACTCCATAATGACTGAAATAATTGGATATGTTATCCATCACTGTGCTGTGATATAGCTCAACTGATTCAAACAAGAATACCCATCAATGCCAGATCATCCTTACCTGAACATCAATAAGACAATCACCAGATTATACATCCTATATAGCCCACCACCATACTGTCTAAAATCAGTGAAGTTAAGTTGTCATTAGTGTAGGAGAGTAGGGTCTGCTTCCTATGGTCACCCTCACTTTTTGCTTTTGCTTCTCTGGTTTTCGATTTAGATGTGGCTGTGGGCCTGCTAATCAGACCCACAGCCCAGATGCACTCTCTCTAAATTTACACCATGTACTCTAGGTACCTACACAATTGGGAATTGGTTCACCTTGTCAGCCCCTGTAGAAGTGTACCCTAGGTACTCAGGGCATAGGTGTAACCAAGGCCTACTAGGGGCTGCAGCATGTATTATGCCACCCCTGGCTGGCCACTCAAATAGACACAACTGGCTGATCACTCAGCTGGGGCAAGGTCGTGTAATCACCCCTTGCTTAGGTATAGTATTCCTATACCTACTTATATATAGACACATAGTAACCTATAAGTCACTCCTATGGCAGGCCTTAACAATCCTGGAGGCAGAGTGCTTGGTTATGTGTGAGATGGTGCTCTAGCACGAGCTGAGCCTGTCTGCAGCTTTCGGAACCATGTCTTATAGCTGTTCTATGATAATGCCATACCATATACTCTTACATGCATTATGAACCTCGCGGTTAAACGCTAACTTTGGTTTGGCTTTATCCAAACATGTCGTGTAAGGTGTCATACGCTTTTAAATACTACCCCCTCGCCAATTCTGGCGACGGGGGTAGCATTCCACCCTTCTAGAGGGAGAAGACATGTTGCTGATGACTATCCCGGTTAAAGTTAACCAGAGCCCCAGCGTCACAAAATGGACGCTGCTGCCACCGACACAAGTCTGACCTCCTGCTGCTGGGAGTCCTTCCAGTCACGGAGGTTTGGACAATAGGTTTCCTGCCTGGGGAGGTGCAAGCACCACCCCAGACAGGACTTTGTGTATTGGGACAGGGAGGGCTGAATAGAATGAGACACTGCCTGGGGCACACTAGGTGCTCCATGCATACCCCAGTTCAAACCGGTTGCTGGGGCACTCCAGCCCCAGCTCTGGCGCGAAACTGGACAAAGGAGAGGGGGTATAACCACCCCCCTTCCTGGTCCCACACATAGGAGGGACCTAGAAAGTAATCCAGCCCCTTTTAGTTGTATAAAGGTAGGAGCTGAGTCCTGAGACTTTAGATTAATCCTGAACCAAAACTTGACATGAAACTCTAGACCCTCGACGTTCTGCTGAAGCTAAAGACTGAAGAATCTCCCTTGTGGCCAAGGAGTGACCACCCTGGGCAACCAGGCACCATCCAGCAAATCAAGGGCTTGCTTTGTCTTCGTTCCCGCCGGAACCCGAGCACAGAGCCTGACAAGACCCAGACTTCCAGACCTCTCTGACCCTCTCTTCACGACTGCAGCATAGCTGAGATCCGTGGAGGCGACGAGACACGTGGGACCGGACATCTTTGAAAGCCTGCAACTTGCTAACTGTGCAGCTCCTGAGGCCTCCTTGAAGCTGTACACAGGGGATTGAGAAACGCCGAACCCGAGCTCCACCTGCACCAAAGATCAGCCCTCCACACTCCACGAGTTCTGCGTGCGGCCCTTGTGCTTGTGTTCTTCTCGACGCATTGTCCAGTTGCTGGCCCGTTGGCTAGTAGCCTCTGTGACGACAATCCTTTTGAATCAAATCGCTGGTCTGGTTGCTCCAGACTGGCCCTTGCTTCCCTGCAAAGGTGAAGCACCTCAGACCTTGCTGGTCTGCACCAGAAGCCTTTGTTGTATCCTGCGTGGGTTGCCTTTGCCAAGGCTTGTTGACTCCAATCGGGAAGTCGCCCCCTCCATCTGCGAGAACCTTCGTGGGACAGCTCGTCTCCAGCACCTGGTCATCGTCGGCGCCTCCTGGTCCACGTGGCTGCAAAGACAAGCTTCAAGACAGCACCTGATTGCTTCTCGACGTCGTCTGGTTCCTTCCTGGTTCCACCCGGTCACTGGCTAGTGACCCAGACTCTGTCCCCTCTGCTTTCAGGTCCTCTTCATCCTCGATCCACCCTTGGATCCACCCGGACATCTTCCTCCTGGTCGCCTGCAGCATCTTTTCTTCAAGGCTCCATTGACTCAACGACGAAACCCGACACATCTTCACACCTATGCATCCGCCGTCTGTGGGTGAGGTAATGCGAGTACTTCGGTGCTCGCAAGGGTATTGACTATCCAAGTGTCTAAGTCTTTAGTTGTTTCCTCCTAGCTAAACCGGAAGTGTCCTAAATCCTTCTAAATCTAACTTCTTAGTTCCCATTGACTTTACATTGACTCCCGCGTGTGTGTAAAGACAATGCACGCGCCGTCTGTGGGCCTCCTACTTCTAAACTAAGGTTCAGATAGTGTAGCCCCAGCGATTCCCTAGGCCCTAGGCCTTTCCTTTTCTCGTGACTTGGTACTTATACCACTTTCTTAATATATGGTTTGCTTCGCCCCTCGGTCCTAACCGTAAATTGTGCAATTTAACGTATTATGACTAAGTATCTTGTTATGTGCTGAAGAACCAGGTTATTTAAGACCCAGCAGCGCCAGGGGCACGCCCAAAGTCTTCGGGTTCACCTGTCTTAGAATACAGAGACACGGGATACTTCTGAGTGGCGTCAAAGATCAAATTTATTGGCTGCAGCCAGCAACAGAAGTCCTAGAAATCATCACGGTATGAGTTCTCAGGAGACTGCTCCATTTTACAAAGCAAGTCATCCCTTTTTATGCCAAAAATCACATTCCAGACAAATACCTAACATTTACAAACTGTCCAATCACATGTATCCACACCAGAGGTATCGCATGACGGTAAAACCCACTTTTCAGTTGCCCAGCCCATGATCAATCATCGGTCAAACCCAACATTCTTCTTTAGACAGGTCGAACGAACCCATAATAAAAAAGGCCACAACCCAATCATAAATAGACCATAAAGAAAGGAGCAGAAACAGGTGAGAGTAGGATAAGGCATATTTGTGTGCAGTAAAACTTTATGATGTCCTGTGCTCTGATCCTTAATCTTGATCAGCTAAAGGGCAGGAACTGGTTTAACAAGGTCAGCTTCAGGCAACAGGGTCAGCTCACCCAGGTCAATCAGGAGTCAGCACGAACTCGAGCCAAGGTGTACATGTCCTTAAAAGACCAGTTCAGCCACAGTCATCGGCCTATGTGAGGGCAACCACAAAATGGCTGCCATACACCAAATATAACCCAAGGGTTCAGAACGAAATCCCTAAATTCGTAGTGAATCCATCGGTCTAACATGATGAAAACACTCATACTTGCCGCACTAACTAGTTACGGTTCGCTAATATCAAATTCGTAACGAAACCATGACCTTTATGGAACGGGTTCAGAATTCACCGAACCTCAGGCCCTCCTTTTGCCCTTACGTAGGCAATAACCTAAACTCACGTCACTCTGGGTCCAGGTCTATATTCATCAGATCATCAAGATGTTGCTGGAGCATAATCCTATTACTTAGTACCTCTCTTGGGGCAGGCCTCCTTGCACACGTAGTAGCACAGAGGCCACATATAGCAGGAGCACACTGCACACAAAGACAGAACAGAAAAAGAATCGCTAAAGCCATCCCAATGATCATCAGAATCTTCCATCCCCAAGTGGATAACAATCCCCAAAACCATCCCATCAACGACCAATCTCCTTCGTCCATGTGTACAGACTCAGAGATCTTATGTAGCTTGGAAATGGCCTGGTACACTGTAAAGTAAAGTAAAGTCCACATTTGTAAAGCGCACAATCACCCGTAAGGGTCTCTAGGCGCTGGGGGGCCGTCGGGGAGATTAAGCGAGCTATTGCCCAGAGTCACATGGTGCTGGGCTAACCTGCCGCCGGAGCCGGGGATCGAACCGTGGTCCCCAGATTCCAGCGTCAGTCGCCCTGGCCGCGGCGCCACACCTCTCCCACACTGTAGGAGCAGTGTCTGGAATGAAAATGCAGCAGCTCGATTGAATCAATTTACATACCCCTCCTCTGTCTGCAAGTATGACGTCTAACGCAATTCGATTCTGCAACGTCATAAGACGATCCGATTGGAGCTCAGCAGTCAAATTACTAAGGGCACCGGCAGTCTCAACTATGGTGGACTCAAACACTCTTGTCAATTGCCGTATGTTCCTACTATTAACCATAGGTCCCCAAAACGACAGGAAACCCTTAAGAAAATCTCCCAATTCTTGTCCTGAAGTATCTTCCTTACTGAAGACACCTCTAACTACTCTAGTTCTGTGGTAATTTGCCGCTGCAGTATACGTAGGGGGCAACAGATACGAAACATAACATGTTCCCTAAAAATCAGGGGGCAACCATGTATATGCTCTATCATAGCACACAAAATACGTACCCTTAGCTGCTAAAAACGGTGGGGAAGTCTGGGACGCAAAAACATACGTCTCAGTACAAACACTCTTCCCTAATTGAGCTCTCGGATTCTTGCCATTACCTTGCAGACAAAAATGACCACGATGGGGCACGATCCAAATCGGTGATGATTTTTCCCTTCGCTGCTTTTCACTCAGACTAACACCATATCCAGTCACGTTCCAACCAAAATAAGCTAGTGTCTCATCTTTAGGGATAGTCTCATAGGAATCGATTCCTCTAATCATATCTACTATTCCTTTCACTAGAGCACTATTACTTGGATTATCTTTCATAGAACGCAGGGGGTAAACTTCATGGGCATAAATAAACATCGTCCTATGTGCCCATACAGATCCATTATAGCTGAATGGCAGAACCAGGTAAGGATAAGGAATACCCTTATCTGTGGTATGAGGCATGAGACCACACACCCAGCAATTAGTGGTGTTCACTACTAACTGATGCTGATGCAGAAGCTGCACAAAGGAATTATTAACGAATTCCAATCTTCTGATAGATTCATGTTCAGGTAAAGGATGAAAAGAATGCAAAGAGGTAGTAGTAGGAAAAGACATAGGTTGTATGGAGGGTGCAAAAGTCACTTGGAAAGAAAAAACAAGATATCCCACTAAGAACATCGTTATGCTAAGTAACATTAAAAGACATGTTATCAAAAAACATTTGCTACTCATAAGTCTACACAGTCTCGTCTTAAAGTTCATTTCTACAACAGCTCACTCGATCTCAAAAAACTCCATCCTCTAACCGTGCTGTTCGCGGCAGGTGGTTCTCTTCGGCTCAGAGGTACGTCCAGGGAACGCCCTAGAGCAAACCAGAACCGGCTGTACACTCCAAGGCTTCATACCGCGACCCTACAGCTGAACCCGGATGGCGGTTCGAAAAAAGAAAAATAGATCAAAACAGCTTTTCGGATGAGAGAGCGTTTCTTTCAAAAGCAAAAAGGAATTAATTGTTTATTAGTCCATCGGCTCTCGGTGGTAGATTATAGCGGGCTTTACCAGGCACTGTCTGATCTCGGAACAACAACTTAGGCTCAGTAGTGTCCAATCGTGCAGGTGGAGACACAGCTTCTTGCAAAATATCGTTATCCTCGCGCTCAGAAGTTGTCCCAACCAAACGTGCGTCACTGAATGGAACGTAACGTGGCACTGTATCAGTCTCTGAATCACCAACACCCTCCTGGACCCACTGGTCGTACGGCAGAGGCAATGATACCCTCTTACAATGTACGCCGTGGATCCAGTTCTTCTTGCCCTGAACTCTCACTGCGGTACGCGTCGATAAAAGGACTTGAAATGGTCCAATCCAGCGGGGCTGATCATTCTTTGTCCGCTGAAAGTTGTGCACCAACACCCAGGAACTAGGGTCAATGGCGTGTCCTGAATCTTCAGATGCTTGAGGAAGTGTATCGTAAACCTGTTGGTGTAAGACACGCAATTTAGCCGTCAAATCATACAAGTAGTCAACCAGCACGGAATGTTCAATCTCGCTAAACTTTGTTGGCCTCGGCACTCCCCATACATTTTCCGGTCGGCCAAACACGATCTCATAGGGACTAAGACCAATTCGGGAATGCACTGTAGTCCTTGTTGACAAAAGTGCCAACGGTAACGCATCGGGCCATTGAAGACCAGAGCTCGCCTGAATCTTGGCTACTTTCAGCTTCAGAGTGCCATTATAGCACTCAACTAGGCCAGCTGATTGGGGGTGATTTGCAGCATAAAATTTCTGACGGATGCCCAAACCCTCACACACTTTCTTCATGATCTGGCCCACAAACTCACTTCCATTATCACTCCACACCATCCTTGGCAATCCAAACCTAGGGAAATATTCTTTGAGCAAGACTTTAGCTGTGGACAAGGCAGTGTTATCTTTTCGGGGGTATGCTTCTACCCATCTCGAAAAGGCACAAACAACTACAAGGACGTATTTTAGATTATTACACCTTTCCATGCGTATGAAATCCAATTGTAGCACCTCGAACGGATATGTCGGAGGCGCAAAGTGACCAGCTGGAGTTGGAGTTCCCTTGCCAGGATTATACATCAGACAAACCATGCAGTTCTTGACCAGATTCTCCGCACACTTAGGAATTCCAGCATTCTGCCATACTGGAGCCAACAACTTACAAATCCCTTTCGCACTAATGTGAGCCATTCCATGCGCCATCGTAACCACTGCAAGCACATACGCATCAGGTAACAACCATCGCTGATATTCTGACAACTCAGTCCAACAACCAGTCGAATCCAATTTTCCCTTACTCTCTCTCCACACACTCAATTCTTTCTCTGTAGCTTCAGCCTGAATTGACTTCACACTCTCTATCGTATCTTCACACATTCCTCTATCCAGAACCCATCTTGCTGGGCCCGCAACATACATTCGACTCGTCACATCTTTCGCCGCTTCTTTCGCAACTTCATCCGCAAACGCATTTCCACGAGAAATATCATCGGTAACCTTCTTATGTGCACTGCATTTCACGATCGCAACTTGCATCGGCAACGTAAGTGACTCGAGAAGCTCATTCACCAACTGACCATGCTGAATCTTCGTACCATGCGAAGTAAGAAGTCCACGTTCTTTCCATAAACGCCCAAAACTATGAGCAACACCAAACGCATACTGGCTATCGGTATACACAGTCACTCTCTTTCCTTTCGACAACACACACGCTCTCAGTGCAATCAACTCTGCTGCTTGGGCTGAATTTTGTGGGATACGTGCAGCTTCAACAATCGTACACAATGTCGTCACGGCATATGCTGCAGTCGTATCACCATTTGGGAGCTTGTAGCATGACCCATCAACCCATAGCGTATCATCAGGATCCGAAAGAGGAGTATCTTTTAAATCGATTCTCCCCTTCGTTTCCTCCTCCGTCCTCAAAAAACAATCATGCTGTTCCTGACCATCTGTATCCACAGAAATCGGCAACAATGTTGCTGGATTCAATACATTATACCGCTTGATGGGCACATGACTAGCCAAAAGCGTCAACTCATGACCCGACAACCTCGCACTAGTAAGGTGCTGAGTCTTTGTTCTATTTAACAGAGTATCCACTGCATGTGGAACCATCACGACCAACGTATTATCCATCACCAGCCCAGCAGACTGTCGGATAGAAACAGCCGCTGCCGCTGTAGCTCTTAAGCAACTTGGCAACGCTCTAGCTACCGGATCTAAAGTCGACGAGAAATACGCACATGGACGTTGCTTATCACCGAATTTTTGAGTCAAAACTGACAATGCACAACCCTCTCTCTCATGGACGTACAGTGTAAAAGGCTTACTGTAGTCGGGAGTACCCAACACAGGAGCAGAACACAATGCATCACGCAACTCAGAAAAACTTTTCTGACAATCGTCAGACCAAGGAAGAGGATTCGGTGTATCCTTACAAATCAATGCCAATAGAGGTTTTGCCAATAAAGAAAAGTTCGGAATCCACTGTCTACAATACGACGTGATACCCAAGAAAGCACGCACTTCTCTCTGTGTACTTGGCACAGTCATTCGAGCAATCGCTTGAATTCGTTCTGGGGTCAACCTTCTTCCCTCCTTTGACAAGAGATGACCTAAGTAGGTCACTTTTTGGCAACAATACTGCAACTTAGAAGGTGACACTTTATGATGCAAGTCTGACAAATGTCGCAACAAAGAAAGAGTAGCTTCTTTACAAGTTTTCTCATCATCAGCGGCCACTAACAGATCATCCACATACTGAATAAGAGCAGCACCAGCAGGCAACACAAGAGTATCAAGCTGAGTCTTCAAAGCCTGCCTATAAATAGAAGGACTTTCGCAATAGCCTTGGGGAGCTGTCTTAAACCGGAAGCTTCGGCCTCCTAAAGAGAAGCCAAAAATACCTCTACTTTCCTCGGCAATTGGAATGCTGAAGAAAGCGTTCTTCAGATCTATAACCAAAAACCAGGCAGCTGAAGCAGGAATCAAAGTCAACAAAGCAGTAATATCCGGAACAACTGGAAACTGTGGCACGACAATCTTGTTAACCTCTCTAAGATTGATCACAAACCTATAAACAGGTGGCTGAGTAGAGTCAGTGCGCTTCAGGACAGGCAAAACGGGACTGTTACACACATTACCTCTCGTTTCTTCAATCACATCTTTCTCAATCAAATCATAGATGATCGCTAAAAGCGCTCTTTCACCATCGCTAGAAATCCTATATTGGGGGATGCTCGGCAATTTAACATTCGCTTTAAGCGTTACAACGTAAGGTGGAATCTCCAAAAGACCCACATCATTAGGACCAGTAGCCCAAAGAGTATCAGGGAGAGAACGCAATTCCGGTGGAAGCCGATCTTTAGACAAATACATCGGAGAGATCACTTTCTTACCCAATGTAAGCTGTACCCCCGAAGGAGAACACCGTAATGTTGCATGCAACCTTTTCAACAAATCCAAACCCAAAAAATTCTCACCACAACCTGTCGTTAAAATGAGAGGTGCTTCCAACTCACAAGGCCCTATAGAAAGAGACCAGGGACTAGAAACTGGGTTACGAACTGGGGCGCCAGAGAATCCTACTGAAACATTAGTTAAGCCAGACAAAGCTGCGCCAGGGAGTTTAGAGTGCATGATAGAACTCTTCGCTGCACCAGTATCCAAAAGAAAAGGCTCTCTACACCCGATGTGGCTACTGCAACATAAGGCCCACTCTGATCTACTGGAACCGACACTACTCCCTCTCTCTGTCCATGGCTGTCCTAGCAATCATTATAGTCAGCATTCTCACTCTCAACATAATAGTCAGCAGCATAGTACTGAGTCGACTGACCAGATGCAATTTTCTGTTGATCAAAGCCATTCATAGAATTTTGTGGGGGAAAGGAACGTTTGTTCTGAGGAAACGCACCACGTCCTCTACCTCTTGACACTTGCTGAAAACCACCACGGCCTTTTGGGGCCGGCATACCACTTGCGCGTTGTCGTAAAACAGGGCACTCATTTTTATAATGACCTTCCTACCTACAGTACGCACACTGATTCAAACCCAAGGGGGGTCTTGGAGGAAAATACCCAGCGTTCTGTTGCGGTCTCTGAAACTGTGGAGGTTGCTGAAACTGTGGGCGTTGCTGTGACTCTTGCTGATTCGAGCGAGCCGGATACACCTGCTGTAAATGAACCTTTGTCTTTAAGTCTTTTGTCTTTTTCTCTGCTTTTTCTTTCTCGTCCTTATCCCTATTATCATAGTACTGTGCAGTCGCCAATATCTGGGCCGAGGATGAAACAGCCCAAGAACTTTCAGAATCTTTCAACTTATTAGAAAGTTCAGGGAGCAAATTAAAGACAAATTTGTCCACAAATAATCTTTGCCCACCTTCCGTACTCATGTCCTGACCACTATGATCTATAAATGTTTCTTCAAACCTAGTGAAGAAATCAGATACACTTTCATCTTTCTTCAGCTTACATGCTGTTAACTTATCCCAATTCACTCGTAAAGCAGGCATCATCGCCTTCATTAAATTAATAATTCTACCTGGCAATTCCGTAACCAAAGGTTCAGGTTTAGCACCTCCCTGTTGTCTACCATCTGCAGCAATAATATTCGCCCAAGTATCTCCTAATTCTGCTGCATGATTCTCATGACGAATCTTCGCCCACAAAGGTTGCGGAACTACATTACCCATCAACATGTCGATGTCGGCTAAATTCATAATACACGCATCTACTGTCTGAGACAATTCTTTGTAATAACCAGCAGGATTCTTACGAGGATCAGGTAAGGTCTGCTTAAGAGCCAAGACCTCTGCTCTCTTCCAAGGGACATGTACCCATACTCGCTGAAAATGAGCAGGTGCGGCAACAATACCCTGATTTACATTTGCCTGAACTGCTTCCTTCCATACAGGAAGAACTTCTCTCATGGGATACTGTCTCGCTTTTCTTCTAACAGAGGAATCAGGTTCGTACAATGTCTGAGGCGGAAGGCTAGATCTAAAAGCCAGTATCATCTCTACGGCATCTGTAATATCAGATTCTACTATCATTCCTTTAGCAAAATCCGACTAAACTTCAAGTAGTTCCTGCGGGATCAAACCCAAATCATTATCTTCCCATTCCTGTCGCAGAAACATACACATTACATTAAAAACATACCTTTGTTTGGGCGGTTCCCACTGAAAGAAAACATCCATAACCGCTGGCAAACTATACATTGAGGCATTCATAATCCATTTACGAGCTAACAAATCCAACACAGCCCGTTCCTCGGAACCAGGAAGCTGACTACGACTCTGCCTATGTTCCGAAACAGGGGTCATATTCAATGACTCAAACAATGGAGACAATAAACTAGTAACAGTCTCTGTCATTCGTTTTCGAACAGAAGGAGAAGAAGCAGACATAAGAACAGGAGAATAAGTATTTTGAGGCAAAGAAGGTGTAGGAATAAGAACAGTAGGAGTCTCAGATGCAGAAGCGGAAGGCAAAGGAGTTTGAGGCAAAGCTGGTAGTGAAGCTTGCGACCCTAGAGCGGGTTGCGCAGGAGGAGGTAAAGCCATCTGTGGAGTACCGGGTGGCTGAGCAACAGCAGGAGGTTGAACCACAAAGGGTGGAACAACCGGAGGTAATAGAGGTGCAGTAGCACCCTGCACATACGGAGGTGGTAATCTCAGTAAATGAGACATCAAGGGATCTTTTTCAAGATCTTCAGTCACTTTTGGAGGAGGAGACGGCTAGGCCGGATAACATTTATCTATGGCCATACAACACTGCCTATCTGAAACTTCACTCGCTCGCTCCTCTCCATCATCCCTATACTGCCTAGCAGCTTGTAGTACCGACATATTCCTATCTTTCCTATCTCGTTTAGCTCGTTTGATTTCTCTCTGTTTGGCTTCTTTACGCCAAAGGCGAAAGGAGTCAAACATTGCCGGCTGGGCTTTCTTCCTAAACAATTTTGTTTCTAGATTATCTAAAATCTCAGTATCAAAACTACCATGTTGGGGCCATCGTAAAACCCCATCTTTCCTAGTGTAACGGACCCATACTTCATTAAACGAAATGGGGCCCACGCCGTGTTTAGAATAGAGCTCATAAGTCGGAGTTCCAACTGGAGGTATTGGACATGAATCCTCCAATCGGGAATCCCTGTTACAACCACAATAGAATATTCTCCTAATTTTGCTAAGACTAGGCATCTTCGCTCACTAATCTAGCTTCAAACTTCAAGGGATTATCTACAACGATAGTCTCGCAAATATACGAGTCCCTCGGCTTTGGAAACTGCAATTTTCAAATCAAAACTAAGGACCAAACAAACTAAGAACCAAAGAACCAAAAACTAAGGACTGGGAGCGACCCACTTATACTTAACTGAGGTATCAGTCATGCCACCAGAAGACCCGTCTATCGTCTCGCCTTACAAAGCATCACAAATGGGTCCAAGACAGGGCGACAGTCAGGGCAGCAGTCCTCAGTAGCCGTCAGGAAAGCGGGAAGCCTCGCAGAAAAGACCTTAAGTCCACATTCGACATGCTGGGGTCGATGAAGTGGTGGCCGTCCTCCAGAATTTCCTCACGAAGCTCCTCACGATCTTCAGGCTTGGACCGGTACCTCAGAAGTTGCCCCACGTTGGAAGCGCCAACTGAAGAACCGGGTTATTTAAGAACCAGCGGCGCCAGGGGCACGCCCAAAGTCTTCGGGTTCACCTGTCTTAGAATACAGAGACACAGGATACTTCTGAGTGGCGTCAAAGATCAAATTTATTGGCTGCAGCCAGTAACAGAAGTCCTAGAAATCATCACGGTATGAGTTCTCAGGAGACTGCTCAATTTTACAAAGCAAGTCATCCCTTTTTATGCCAAAAATCACATTCCAGACAAATACCTAACATTTACAAACTGTCCAATCACATGTATCCACACCAGAGGTATCGCATGACAGTAAAACCCACTTTTCAGTTGCCCAGCCCATGATCAATCATCGGTCAAACCCAACATTCTTCTTTAGACAGGTCGAACGAACCCATAATAAAAAAGGGCACAACCCAATCGTAAATAGACCATAAAGAAAGGAGCAGAAACAGGTGAGAGTAGGATACTCTGTTTATCAAGTAGTGTCTCTCTCTGTTTACCAAGTAGCTTCTCTTTCTCTGTTTACCAAGTAGCGTCTCTCTCTCTCTCTGTTTACCAAGTAGCGTCTCTCTCTCTATCTCCGTTTACCTTGTAGCGTCTCTCTGTTTACCAAGCAGCGTCTCTCTCTCTCTCTCTCCCTCTGTTTACCAAGTAGAGTCTCTCTCTTTGTTTACCAAATAGCGTATCTCTCTCTCTGTTTACCAAGTAGCGTCTCTCTCTGTAGTGACCAAATAGCATCTCTCTCTGAATTTACCAGGTAATGTCTCTCTGTATTTACCAAGTAGTGTTGCTCTGTATTTACCGAGTAGTGTCTCTCTGTGTTTACAAAGTCGCGTCGCTCTCTGTAGTTACCAAGCAGCATCTCTCTCTGTATTTACCAGGTAAGGTCTCTCTGTGTTTACCAAGCAGGATCTCTCTCTGTATTTACCAAGTAGTGTTGCTCTGTATTTACCGAGTAGTGTCTCTCTGTGTTTACAAAGTCGTGTCGCTCTCTGTAGTTACCAAGCAGCATCTCTCTCTGTATTTATAGAGTACCGTCTCTCTATGTTTGCCAAGTAGCATCTCTCTCTTTATTTACCAAGTAGAGTCTATCTCTGTGTTTTCCAAGTAGAATGTCTCTCTCTGTGTTTTTGCCAAGTAGAATGTCTCTCTCTGTGTTTTCCAAGTAGAATGTCTCTCTCTGTGTTTTCCAAGTAGAGTCTCTCTCTGTGTTTACCAAGTAGAGTCTCTCTCTGTGTTTTCCAAGTAGAATGTCTCTCTCTGTGTTTTCCAAGTAGAGTCCCTCTCTGTGTTTACCAAGTAGAGTCTCTCTCTGTGTTTTCCAAGTAGAATGTCTCTCTCTGTGTTTTCCAAGTAGAGTCCCTCTCTGTGTTTACCAAGTAGAGTCTCTCTCTGTGTTTTCCAAGTAGAATGTCTCTCTCTGTGTTTTCCAAGTAGAATGTCTCTCTCTGTGTTTTCCAAGTAGAGTCCCTCTCTGTGTTTACCAAGTAGAGTCTCTCTCTGTGTTTTCCAAGTAGAATGTCTCTCTCTGTGTTTTCCAAGTAGAGTCCCTCTCTGTGTTTACCAAGTAGAGTCTCTCTCTGTGTTTTCCAAGTAGAATGTCTCTCTCTGTGTTTTCCAAGTAGAGTCTCTCTCTGTGTTTTTGCCAAGTAGAATGTCTCTCTCTGTGTTTTCCAAGTAGAGTCTCTCTCTGTGTTTTCCAAGTAGAGTCTCTCTCTGTGTTTTCCAAGTAGAGTCTCTCTCTGTGTTTTCCAAGTAGAATGTCTCTCTCTGTGTTTTCCAAGTAGAGTCTCTCTCTGTGTTTTTGCCAAGTAGAATGTCTCTCTCTGTGTTTTCCAAGTAGAGCCTCTCTCTGTGTTTTCCAAGTAGAGTCTCTCTCTGTGTTTACCAAGTAGAATGTCTCTCTCTGTATTTACCAAGTAGAGTCTCTCTCTGTGTTTACTGAGTGGTGTCTGCTCTCTATGTTTGCCAAGTAGTGTCTCTCTCTGTATTTACCAAGTAGCATCTCTCTCTGTGTTTACCAAGTTGTGCCTCTCTGTGTTTACTAAGTCATGGCTCCCTCTGTGTTTACCACGTAGCGTCTCTCTCTGTATTTACCATTTGAGTCTATCTCTGTATTTAGCAAGTAGCATCTCTCTCAGTGTTTACCAAGTAGTGTCTCTCTGCCTTTTATTCATTTGCATCGGTGCGTAAACAAGCACTTTGTACTTATAGTCCATGCTTATGAGAAGCAAGGCTGGCAGTCCCTTTTACTGCCAGCCTTGCTCATCGTAAGCAAGGACTATACGCTCAAAGTGCGTGTTTATGCACCGATTGCAGGTTTTAAAAACAAATGAATAAAAGGCATTGTCATTTACAATGCCAATAGCTCAAAGTTTAATAATGCGAGACCTATTGCATTGTAAATGCTTGTTTATTTTTAAATGGATACCCACTTAGTAAATAGAATTCAAAGGATTATTGTAGTAAAATGACACTACACGATGAGGAAGATAAGAGTATTTATTCGTCATAAATTCTCCGGTGTACCCAGCTGGGTCGCATTCAGATCAACAACGTTCCAATGCTGCCTCCAAGCTGACAGCAGGGGGTTAAACCAACGAGCAGGGAACGGGAGGGGGGGAAATAGGTAACAAGGGAAAAGGGTCAAGCTAAGTTACAACACATCTTTTCCCCTAAAGGAACAAAATGAGGGAAAGAGGAAAAACAAAGGGGTAAGGCATGAATGGATAACATGTGTCCCAGAAAACAGTAAATGCAACAATTACAGTATCTAAGGAAAAGAACAGGAAAAGCTTTTGCAGGATGGACAGGATCACCGCATGCTATACTGACGGTGCCATGCAGGAACGTATTTTTTCCTTTGGCTCTCCCTGCGGTGCCCCATCTCCCTTGCTCTGTCGCTTAATCCTGCCCTGTCTTCCCTTAACCAGTTTCCTTCTGTTGTAGTAGGAACCACTCTATCCTGACTCCACACCCTCCCATCCTGCATAACTACCACATTGCTCTTGACTTCTCTTATCCTCCCTGGAGGGTAAAACCTGTCTTCACTTTTCCCCATTCTGTCAGGCTTCCTGATGTACACCATTTGTCCACTGCTTAGTTTCTTTTCTCTCGCTCCCCATTTCTTGTCATACCACTCTTTATATTTGTCTTGCTTGTCTTCAATTCTCTTCTTCACTTCTCCAGAGTCTATTTCTAGACGACTTCCTCTCTCCATCCACTGTGGGGACAGCTTAGATCCTGCTTTCCTCCCTCTCATTAGTTCGAAAGGTGAATGCCCTGTTGTAGAATTAGGGGTGGTATGGTAAGCCCACAAAGTTTCCACAATCGCGTCTTCAATATTTTTCCCTGATCTTCCTGCCAACTTGATGCTTTCTTTTAGTAGCCGATTCGCCCTTTCCACTTTGCCATTGGCCTTTGGGCAGTACAACGGTGTGCGGACGTGGGAAATGGAACAGTCTTTCAAGAATTCAGTCATTTCTTCCGAAACCAGCTGGACCCCGTTGTCTGTTATTATTGTAGCGGGAAACCCCTCTCTCGTGAACACCTCTTTCAAGAAACTTATCAAAGCTTTGGTGTTGATGTTAGCCACGAATTTATGAGAGATTCAGTTGGTAAAATAGTCTATCAGCACCAATAGATACATCTCCTGTGATCCTCTTCCATGAATCGGTCCTGTGATATCAAATCCAAGCTTACTCCATGGCGCTTCTGGAACCTTAACTGGTATTAATGGAGCGTGCTTGGTGATTTTTGACTTGTTGCTGATGCTGCAAGCATAACAGTCACGAACTTTCTCTTCCATTTCACGGTCCATCTCTGGGAACCAATAGTCTGCTCTTAATCTATTCTTGCACAAACTTCTGCCCAGATGGCCTTCATGAGCTAAGTTGATGATTTGCTGCCTCACTCCCTCAGGAGGCACTAGTTTCCCTGACTTCATGACATTGTTAGCATCAAAAGAGAGATCCTCTCTTACATTCCAAAATGGTTGGATTTCTCTTTCCAGCTCCTTGCACTTCTTCGGCCATCCCTTGACAATGTATTCCTTGACTTTCTTCAGAGTCTCATCTTTTCTTAAGTTCTCTTCCCACTCTTCCTTCATCACAGCCGTTACACCTATCTCCAAGATTTCATCTTGCACACACTCTTCAGCTGCTTCCTCGGAGACCGGAGCCCTTGAGAGGAAATCCGCCACTCTGTTAAGTTGTCCAGGAATGTAAACTGCTCGAAAATTATACCCCTGTAAGCCCAAGACCCACTTGGCTATGCGTGGGGTCATATCCTCCATATTCTTCTTGCTGAATAGTGGGATCAATGGCTTGTGGTCCGCGTGTACCTCAAATGGTACCCCCCACACGTAGAACTTGAAGTGTTTGATGGCCCAGTACACTGCCAGAGCCTCCTTCTCCACTGTAGAATAATTCGCTTCTGGGGAAGTAAGTGTCCTAGATGCAAAAGCTATCACCTTGAGTTGTTTTTCCATCTTCTGTGATAATGTTGCTCCTATTCCCTTGTTGCTTGCATCTGTGGTTATTACTATTTCTTTTTCTTGATCAAATTTGCCAATGAAAGGGGCCTGAATTATGGCATACTTTATGTCTCTAAAGGCCTCTTCCTGCCTTTCACCCCACTCAAACTTGCTGTCTTTCTTCACCAATTCTCTCATGGCATGTGTTCTGATTGCAAAGTCTTTAATGAACTTAGCCATGTATTCTGCCAGACCAAGGAATGACGACAATTCCTCCTTGTTGGAGGGCGTTGGTGCATCTCTGACCGCATTAACCAAATCACATTTAGGTTTAATTCCCTCTTCGGAGATGGTATGCCCCAAGTAATTCACGGAGCTCACACCTAATTTGCATTTGCTCAGCCTGGTGGTGAATCCTACATCTCTAAGCTTCCTTAAAACTCCTTTCAAGTTCTCACTGTGTTCTTCCTCGCTTGAGCCATAGGTGAGAATGTCATCTTGGAAGCACATGGTTTTACTGCATTCCCTTAGTACGTGCTGCATTACCCTTTGGAAGGCTGCTGCCGCTGACGCCAAGCCAAAAGGCATCCTTAAAAATTTGAAATTGCCAAAAGGTGTTGTAAACGCTGTCAGGGACTGTGAATCTGGATGTAGCTCTATCTGATAATAGGCTGAGGATAAATCCAGCACACTAAAATACCTCGCCCCCTGTATGGTGGTTAACATCTCTCCAATTCTTGGGAGGGGGTACCGGTCTACAAGAATGTTTGCATTCAAGTCTCTCAGGTCCACACATAACCTGATGTTCTTACCACCGTCCTTGGTCGTGATCACGACTGGAGCCAACCATGAAGATGTCTCTATTTCTTTGATCACTCCTTGACCTACAAGTTTGTCCAACTCGGCTTTCAATGGTTCTTTCATGCGTAGGGGTATGGAACGTGTTTTGTGTATCACAGGCCTTGCCCCCTCCTTCAGTGTAATCCTGTGCATATAGTTCTTTAACACCCCTAACTTTTCACTAAATACTTCCTCAAACTCCTGGATAACCTCATCGGCAACAGTAGAGGGTTCCACCAAGAGTACCTGTTCCTTGTTGTTGGGATCCAATTTGATACCAAGATCCTTCTGGTGCTTCCAACCCAACAGATTAGAACCCCTCCTGGCTACATACACTGTCCCTACTGTGTGCCTATCTTTAAAAGTTATTTTCATTTTTGTCATTCCCTCTAGCGGTATGCGCTCCTTGTAATATCCTACGGGATTTATATCTGCTCTCTCCAAAACTACCCCTTGTCCCGCAAACTTTTCCTCAAACTCCTTCTTATCTATGAGTGTGTATCGGGAACATGAATCAGCAAAAACTTCAAATTTTTTCCCATCCAAGGTAATCTCACATTTTGGATGTTCATTACATTCACTCTCCTCCTCATCCCCCACCTGGAAAATAAACGTCTTCTCCTTAGCATCCTCAATTTCAACATTTTCCACCATGTGTATTTTCTGGTTTACATTTTTACACACCTTCGAAAAATGTCCTCTTTTGTTGCATTTCCTACATAGGGTGTCCCTGGCAGGACACTTCCAGCTGTTAGCCAGATGATTGGGGCTACCACATTTGTAACATAACCATCCCTGTGGGTTATTGCGCTGACCAGACTTAATTTTCTCTCCCACCTTGCAAATTGTCTCCCCCTCTTGTGCCCCTTTACTCTCATTCCTTTCCCTTGAAGCCCCATCATGTATTCTCATCTCTTTCATACACATGGCTGTATGCTCTAACCCCTTAGCTATGCTCAAAGCCTCTTCCAGGTCAGGGTTTCTTGTAAGAAGCTCCTCCTGAATCCTTGAGTCATTCGTGCACCTCACAATCTGGTCCCTTACCATAGAGTCTGTTAATGCCCCAAAATCACATGTAGCCGCTAAGCTCTTAAGAACAGCTACGTAGTTTGTGACTTTCTCATCTTTCTTCTGGACCCTTTTATAGAACTTATGCCTTTCCAGCACTACATTGAGCTTCATTTTAAAATGTTCTTCTAATTTTATCAAGGTATAATCATAAACATTCACCCCTTCTACCTCTTCTTGCTCGTCATCTACTAGCCTTCCTGATATGTCTTCAAACACTTTTCTTCCTTGTATGCCCAAATTGTGTAACAATATGTGTTGTTTCCTTACATTGTTATAATTAGCTCCCCCTATCGCTATGAGATACGACTTGAAAATCCCCACCCATCTCTTCCAAGGTATTTCCGGCTCTCCTAGCTCATTTAGGAAAGGTGGGGGCTGGCTCATACCTGCACCTGCCATGGCCATACAGTGGAGGGCTAAAAATGCTTGCCTTCAAGCAAATTGTCACTGAACTCAAATTTGAGGAAGTAAATGTAAAAAAAAAATATATATGTTTCCCCAAATAAAATCAATAGGCACACACTTGCATATGCTTGACACTGGAAGAAAAACGATGTAATGCTCCCCAGGATTAAATGAACCAGTACTTAACCCTGAAACTATCACTAACACCAGGCTACAATAATCCCTCAAGTCCCCTTTCAGTTTCCTTGGTTTTAGTCAGAAAAGGAAATGGGCGGGAACTTCCTGAGGTGTGCGCCGTCGCTTTCCTTCTGCCTCACCGTGATTGAAAGCGCGACCGCCGTTCACTGATCTCCTTCACCAAGCTGACGTGGAAAACTTGAAGAGAATAGAAAACGTTCCGCCAGCAATCAGCCTGGGACTGGGGAAAGAAGGCACCGCACCTAAATTGTCTCGCTCCACCAAGTCGCCGCCCCTCTCAGAATCGCGGCTTCTCTCCACCTCGGGGCTCGACTGAGACGACGTCTCATAAATCACTCCCACACCAAGCACAGAGTCAATGTGGGACACGAACCTCTTGCGCGGCCAGGAAACGGTGAAAAGTAGATGTCCACACGCATTAAACAGCCTTGAACGCCTCGGCTGGAATCAGACACTTTGCTCCATACGATCCAACTCAAACGTCATACGGCTCCTTTCAACATGTAAACGAACCTTCGATTATGGAGTCGGGACCTTCCAGACAGCTCCGCCGCCAATCACTGGGATCACAGCAACCTTCCCGAAAAATACAGGATTCCTCCTCTTAAACCAATAAAGCTTCTCCTTCCGATCGCCGACCAAAAGAAAAGCAGCTGAGGAGACTCACGGGGAAAGCGCAAGGCAGAGGTTCACGAGATCAGGTAGGTGAATGATCTTTGATATTTTTTTTTTTTACTTCACCCAGCAAAATTCACTCCAGGGGGGTACACCACGCTGACCCTGGCTCAGCACCTTGACCCTGGTCGCCATAAAGTGTAGTAAAATGACACTACACGATGAGGAAGATAAGAGTATTTATTCGTCATAAATTCTCCGGTGTACCCAGCTGGGTCGCATTCAGATCAACAACGTTCCAATGCTGCCTCCAAGCTGACAGCAGGGGGTTAAACCAACGAGCAGGGAACGGGAGGGGGGGAAATAGGTAACAAGGGAAAAGGGTCAAGCTAAGTTACAACAATTATCCATAGTCATTTATTACTGGAACCCTGCAAAACATTCCCCTAAAATCTCCTCAGATTTGGTTGAGCCCATCTGGGTGTGAGGTGAGAGGTGACACCTGTGTATGAAGCCATATGGCTGGTGAGGTGTCTCCTCTATTATCACATTCCTGCTGGGCATGATATGAATCCCCATATAGTGGACTGATTGATAACTGAGATATTATTCTCTGTGTGGTATTGTTTAAGTAACAAACCATTGTATTCTGGGAGTTGTAGTCTCGGTTCTCAATAATTAAGTGAATGAACAACGATTTATTATACTGGTGCTGTGTATCACCTCTCGTTTCCTCGAGTTAGAAACTATGCATATATATCTAGCGTTCTCAAATTTCTCAGGTCCATGTGTGGTTGCTCATCCCGTCAGTGTGTTTGCTTTGCATTCTGGCCCTTGCAGTCCTGATTTGCTTATGGGATTAAACAGGACTGCAAGCCTCAGACTACATATCAAAAGCCGAGGATACATGAGCTGTTCACTTATGAGCCCTGGCAACTAGAAAGCTCTGATGTGCCCAAACATTCATTCTCACTGCTCTCCCCCCAGGCATTGTGCAGCAGTCAGTGTGCTTGTGTGGGAGAAAGAAATATACTTCAACAGTACATGCAAACATGCAGTTTTACTGCGGCAAACCAGCACTGACAGCTGCAAAAAGGGATGCAGCGCAAGAAGCACACCCATACCATGTTGCTAAATAGCACCGCGGTGCATTGTGGGGTTTTCTTTATGCAGCTCTCCATGCTGCACAAGGCTACAAGCTGCCCACCAGGTGGAGCTGACTATAGCGCAGGTGTTTCCCATCTGTAACAATGGGCTCCCCAAAAAAGAGTTTCAGACAGGATGCAAAGACTGCAGAGCCAGGCAGCAAGACTGTCACTGAGAGTAAACACATAGAGCAACCCTGAGATATCTCTGCCGGCCTCAGGAAGAGATGGGAGCCGAGGTCAGACACCTCTGCTTGAGTGTACACACCCTGCTGGGAGTAACGACGACTGGGGTTCAGGCCGGAGTAGCCTCCGGTGAAGGGTTTTTATGTGCACTCTGGCTGTCTATTATAAACTCTGGAAGCTAGAGATCTCTGAATCTTGCTCCCCACTAATTCAAGCCAAGAACTTGTAGCCGGCTGCATTGCACCCCAACACTGAGGTCACCAGCTCACAGTTGGTATAAACCCCCGCAGGGTTACCCGATGGTCCTCACGTACCCGACCGACAGACGACTTTGTGGTTGCAAGCACCGAGCCTATTCAGCACTGACCTTGATGATGATATATATCATTATATGATTATAAAACATAATGGATTATTCACTAAGCTGCTCGGCATAGTACGACCAAACGAGATTTACTAATTTGAATAGTGCTTGGCCCTACGCTATTAGGAGACTAACCCCTGCTGACACGCACTATATATGCATATCTAGCCTAGCGCAGCGCATACTACCCCCGAGGGTCCTAGAACGTGTATCAGCAGTAAAAAAATACGGCCACGTGTGATATATACAGTTAGTGTCCTCCTCTGCTGACGACTTTTGAATCAATATCATTAGTATCCCCTGGGTGTCATAGAGTTTTTCTGGTATCTGGCTACGGTCCTGAGGAAGGTGGTCCTACCATCCTTTATGCCACCGAAACGCGCGTCGACCAATGTTGTTCAGAACCTGCTGAACGCATCCATTCTATATGGTCGTGGAGACTGTGCTATCTTTTGTCTCCCACTTTCCTGATATGTGTATTTGTGAATGCTGTATGAGTTTGCATGAGGTTGGATGTTTGTGGTGTAGTATGTATGAATTTCTTTTATGATTCTTCATTCAGGGGTCATCAATTTATGAATGTATTGTATTTAAATTCTATGTAACCATTTTTGCTTATTTGTATGTACATGTATACAAAAATATTTCTCTATAAAAAAAGGAGAAAAATAGTAAAGAAATGGTTGATATATAATAAAGAAGCTAAATAAACAATGATAAAATTATAAAAGTTTTTCTTTTGAACCTTGTTGTTGTCATGACATAGTTGGCTAGCCCATGCTGAATTTAATTGCAGATCTGTGAAAGAAATATAGGTCATGAGGGAGTATTCTATATTGTGTAGTTGTTTTCACCTCTTCTCCCTGACCTCCAAATATTTCTTTTGGCGGGTCCCCTATTTTTGCATAACCCTCCTAAGTATCTACCAATGCTGCATCTATAAGATGTCACATGCTACCGAGGGGCTGCGCCCTCACACCCAGCCCTTGGCATGGAGGGAGTCTGGAAAGCATCACGAGTAGAAAAGCCAGTGTGGCCTTCTAAAGCTGGCTCCTCGCGCTAAGCCTGCAAGGCCTTATACATCATTGGTCAAAGGAATTGGTTCAGTTGAGCCAAGAACACAAGACTACAACTCCCAGAATCCTCTGGGTTCTCAAAAACCCATTTCCGAAAGCCTGGTGTCTGCCAACATGGCTCATGGTTTGAACTAAGGCTGATATTTTGAGAAAGATACATACCTTACTTTATGTAGTAGAACACACACAGCTTTTTGTTAAAGATTGTTCTTCAAATTGATGTGTTGTAGTGTGCTTCCAGGGAATCACACTCTGATCAGTGAGTGTAACCAATAGTGAATGTAGATAGCGTCATCTAT
This sequence comes from Lissotriton helveticus, assembly GCF_964261635.1. Classification (NCBI taxonomy): domain Eukaryota; kingdom Metazoa; phylum Chordata; class Amphibia; order Caudata; family Salamandridae; genus Lissotriton; species Lissotriton helveticus. Next base: position 78,750,043 of record NC_136067.1, on the reverse strand, counting down.
TTTTAGGTCTCGGCCTAGCGTACACTGCGCAGCAGTGTTCGCGCAGCCAGAGTCCTTTTCTCGGGGTTTTAAAAATGGACCTGGAAATTCCACACAGTTGTGCGTGTCACTTCCTAGGTCCATTTTCATTGGGCTTTGTGTGCGTGTATTTTTAAAACAGAACAAGCAATAGGCCATGGGCGGTCGCGTAGCTCCGCCCATGGCCTATTGGTGTCTGTTACGTGTACCAAAGGCCATATGTCTTCAATTATCGCGGCCAGATACGGCCGCGATAATTAAAGACATATGCTCGCAGTGGCGCGCGCAGAACTCGCGGGCGTTTTTTTTTTTACAATAGCGATCGCAAAAGCGATCGCTTTCAATGCTGCTTTGAAATAACATGATGCGGCTATGTGACGTTTTGTTTTCAGTGACCACAAGCGTTTTCCCAGTACAGGATCGCTTGAAGTGTCGCTTTTTTTTCTTTACAATAGGATCACTTTCGCCTGCTAATTAAAACACATACAAATAGACAAAACACGATCATGAATGCCGATTTGCTTGAACGGGCTCACGGCCGCATAATAAACAATTTTTTGTCAACAGTAAACACTATTTCAGAGGCAATTCAATTGAGCTAATGTTGACTGCGGGCCTCGCCTTATCCCTTGGACTGCGGGAGCTGTTTCCAGCTAGGCTGGCAGGCGGACAGCCAATCCCAGTTGACAGGTTGTGATAATTGTATTAGCTGTCAGCTGTGCCTCGTTCCGACCAGGCAGCGAATGGGTGCCCTCTAGGAACCGGGGGAAGCCCGTGAATCCGCTGCTCGTACACACACCGCATTGCCATTAGAGCGGATTGAATGGTCGGCTCTCGCGCGCGTCCATGCCATCTTGTGCCTGCATGGCTCTGAGTTGTGCATCGGACCAGACTGGGTGTGTAGGGTAGGATTCTGCCCTGCAATTGGAGAGGGTTGCTGCTTCACGAGCGGAGAAGACCCTAAAGGGAGTAACCGAGGCCTCACACACACAGCTTCGGGGACCTTTGGGAGGCAGGGGGGTCTCCGCATCCCCGGCATTGTGTGCGCGCACGACCACCCGACTGGCCCGCTACCTCTTGCGGCACCAGGGGCTGACAGGTTGTGGCATCCCTTGCTGCCACCTGCTTGTTTGGATTATCACTTTATGGTTCCGTCCTGCCTGCGGGATTATGCATGCTTGCATATAAAGAAGAAAGAATTCTACTCATCCACTGGAGCGGGGTTTCATAAGGTGACCCATGCAATAACGAGAGTTCAGCTTGGGTTCTACCTTTTTTTGGCATTCCCACTCCACTTTCCTTCTAGATGTTAGTGCTCAGTCCTAAATTAACCCCATGTGGTGAAGGCTGTGGTTTTTAGGGACCATCAACCAACACAGCGAGAAAAAACGGAATGCAAGTGCTGGGTGATTTCTTCGGCCCTTTTTAAGGCAGTGCTCCTGTTCATCATATTACAGGATAGGTAATATTTAGCTCAGTGCTTAATTTGTAAATAAATAAGTGCCAGAGACCTAGTCATGAGGCCATTGCAGCTTGCACCACCCATGGCCTCTGCCAGCGCTGCCAAGTGTGACAATTTAGACTGTTCCCAGCCACTGAAGCTATAAGAATGGCTTGGGTGAGGTGTAGTCTTTTTCAATGCACATTGAATTAATAAACAACTGTTTACCACATGCATATAAATACACACAACCACACCTAACCACACTCACAAACACACACACAACCACACACACAACCACACACACAACCACATGCACAACTAGACGCACAACCACACAACCACACACAACTACACACACACAGCCATACAACCACGCACACACACAACCACACACACAACCACACACACAACCACAAGCATACACACTACCACACGCACAAACACAACCACAAGCACACACGCAACCACAAGCACACACAACCACACACATACAACCCCACACACACAACCACACACACAACCACAACCACACAGCATCAGTGCACAATTTCTACATTCACACACACCACCAGCCATCAGTGCACACATCAATTGTTAACGCATCACAATTAACTATTGTAGCAATCGCAGACTTCAGGATAGGTCAACATTGCATCCCGGCTGTTCCACTTATTACTATGCAAGGTGCATGCATTATGCATGCCGTGTGTGCGGCTGACATTACTACACACCGGTCTGCCTTTTTGTAACAGCTTGACATCTCTATCATTACAGGCAAACCCAGAATATTCGCGGGGTGGGGCTATTGAAACTGGCCTGTGAGTGTCAGCTGGCTTCACAATATCACACTCTCGTGTCCTCACTTCACTGGTGCTCACGCGGACACATGCATCTGCTTTCATAACTTGACACGGTTTTGCAACTGCATCTGATTTACGTCACGCCCTGGGACATGTTTTGGCATTTGTGCAATGACATTTTTCTAGCGGATTTCTCACCTACGAGGCAGGCACCCTATCAGACGCAGGACAGGAGGTAGCGGATGGACACCGCAAAGGACTCCCCTACCTGCGCCTTGATGAACCGCAGGACTGCAGAGCCCAGGGCGCCCAGGAGAAGGGAGGCCTTGTTTATCACTAGGGCTGATACAGAACTGCTAAGCCATACATAGCTTGTGCAAAGTTATTTCACCTCGAAGGGGCTGGGAGGGATAATACATTGCAGTAAAATACCATTATAAAGTTCCACAAGGAAAGGGAGGGTCGCTCGGCCCCCTCACACGTATGGCTGGGCCCGGCTTGCCCCCCCCGTATCCTCGGTGGTGAGGCGTGGCCCCCCTTTGGTGTCGCGTCATGATGACACGGCCGAGGGCACCTCACCACAGATAAATGCAGGCTCACCATTGACCCGGAAGCAGAAAAATGCTTCTGGGTCAAGGGGAGGGGCCTGGGGAGGCACGTCAGCGCGAGCTGGTCAGCCCCCAAGGTAGGTAAAGAAATAAAAGGCCGGGAGAGTGCGGGAGGCACCCTCTTGCCCCCGCACTCTCCACGCCCGCTACGGCCCCTCAGCAAGGGGCTGAATAATTTAGAAGAATTTGTTTTCATTTGTATTTTACAGGTTTTACCGCATCACCATCGCCAGGGAGGCTAGGAGCACGCCACGACCGACGAACAAAGGGGAAGGGCATCGCCCTAGTAATATTCTCTTTTGTGGTTTCAGGTTCCGGTGAAAGCGGATGTTCGCGTTCTAAGTGTGCTGCGCTGCCAGGGACAGCGAGGAGTGTCGCGTGGTGAAGGTGGGCCATTCGAAGGCATCTGCGAGTGCAGGGAAGAGAATCTATCCAGCGCGAGTGCAGGACACAACCCCGATCGTTGGTGTGGCAGCTCAGAAAGTAAGGTTGCGCTCGCCGAAGCACCCAGGCTAGCTGGTGTGTTGTGGTCACAGTTGCGTGGTGCTTACAGCCAGCCCCTGAGTCTCCTACTTGGATACAGGTACAAGGCACATCGTACCCATAGGTGTGAATTTGGTTTCAGTGTAGGTTGTTTGCCAAGCAAAAGAAAGTAATGTCTAGTGTACGCGGCGCTAAGCGCTCCCGCATGGAGCTCATGTTTCAGGGCATGATGCGCAGAATGTCAGCTATGGACAGGAAATTGGGGAAGGTGGATCAGTTGGGGAAGAACGTGGCGGAGATAAATCAGAGGTTAGATAGTCAAGCAGGGCCATCGGGGAGACCCAAACGGGTAATAGTGCCTCCTCAACCCAGGGGGAACTGGATGCGGGGCCCAAAAGGGGCAGAGCCAAGAGGAGTTATGGTCGGGCCCCCAAGACACGGGTGGTAGGGGGTCCCGGGTTTCAGTCCCTGACAGAGTGCCCACACCTCCTGCAGCACCCATGCTTATTCCGCCATCCCCGGCAAGTGCGCCTGTGGCGACGGCCCTGGCCACACCACTGACACCCCCTAATTTAACGCCAGCGGCGGTCCCAGTGGCAATTACAGAGGTACCAGTAGGGAACCCGGTGGGGCTGGTGCCCCCTGAGCTGGCGGCACAAATAGCGGCAGTACTCCCCTGGCTGGGAATTGGGGTGTATTACCTTCCTCGGGCAATCCCTCCGCAGAAGCACAAAAAATGGTGGAAAAAATATTGGTGGCCAGAAGTGGCGGTGGCGTGCCAAACGTACCGATTTCTCCTCAAATAGGTACGGGCAGCAATGCAGGGACAGACAAGAGTGTTGAACTAACGCGAGTGGCAGACAATGGTAAGGAGGTAGCTTTGCCGGTACTAGGGGAAGGGACGATACCCTCCAGGAGGGAAAGCCTAGCCCAACATGTTTCACAAGGGGTGAAGGAGTTGATCTGGGCGGGGAAATATGTGAATATATTTTCATTACTGGTTGATAACAGGGAGATGGAGTATGCCAAGTCACAGAAGGAATGGATGTTGTCTAGCGAATGGCGGGCACAATTGACTACGTTCAGGGTGGAAGAGACACTAATTAATTGGGTTAGAGCCTTTTCTGTATTTATGGCAATCACGGCTGAACGTTCCCCCAACTTGCAGGCAGAGATGGCTTGTTACCAGAGTAGAATTACAATGTTTAGTGACAAGCATGGTGGAGATGGGTGGAAGGAGTATGACATAGCTTTCAGGAAAGCGAAAGAGTTCGACCACTCATTATAGGGGAGAGGTGTGGCGCCGCGGTCAGGGCGACTGACGCTGGAATCTGGGGATCAGGGTTCGATCCCCGGCTCCGGCGGCAGGTTAGCCCAGCACCATGTGACTCTGGGCAATAGCTTGCTTAATCTTCCTGACGGCCCCCAGTGCCTAGAGACCCTTACGGGTGATTGTGCGCTTTACAAATGTGGATTATTATTATTATTATTATTATTATTATCCTGGGATAAGGTTGATTCCATTTCTTGGTATGGGAAGTTCTCAGGCGTGCAGACAGCGGGAGCAGGCACAAGCTGGTGCAAATTTTATCCCTCCAAACCCCAGCGCAGGGGGGTGACGCGGTCGGGAGGGCCAGAGGTAGTGTGGATCGAAAAGGCGTGTGTTGGGACTTTAACAGACGTACATGCACCAGGGCAGCGGGCACTTGTGAGTACAAACACGCATGTTACATATGTGGCCACTCTTCCCACCCAGAAACAGCATGCCGCTCAAAAGGTAACACCTCTGGAAACAGGGGAAGAAGGAAACAGGAATAGGGGGATAGGCTTGAGAGTCGCTCACTCACCCATTGACGTGCTGGCTATGATTCCTTGGCTGAACAGGTACCCAGACCATGCTGCAGCAAGACTGCTGCAGGAAGGCTTCTCTCATGGCTTCCGGATCCCAGTGGTGGGATATACTGGGATGCCCGACTGTAGGAATCAACTATCTGTGAGGCACAACCCAGTTGTGGTGGCTACAGAAATTGAGAAAGAGCTACGCCTAGGTAGGATAGCCGGCCCCTTTCATGAAATCCTGGTACCTAATTTTGTTTGCTCCCCCCTTGGGGTGGTTCCAAAGAAAGAGAAGAGCAAGCACAGACTCATCCACAACCTCTCAGCACCTAGGGGTGCATCATTAAATGATGCTATTGATGAGGGAATTTGTAGTGTGAAGTATGCATCTTTTGACCAGGCAGTGGATATGTTGAGATCACTTGGGCCTGGAGCATTGATGGCGAAATCAGACATCGAATCCGCTTTTCCGCTGCTGCCAGTACACCCCTAGATCAACACTTGCTAGGTTTTTCCTTCCAAGGCAAATTCTATAAGGATATGTGCATGCTTATGGGTTGCTGTGTTTCACATGTGTACTTTGAGACATTCAGTTCTTTCCTGGAATGGGTTTGGAGGCAGACAACGGGGCACCATCAGGTCATGCACTATCTGGATGACTTTCTCTTTCTGGGCGCAGCGGGTTCACAGGAGTGTGCGTGGGTATTGCAGGAATTTTGCATGCTCGTGTGGGCTTTTGGCGTCCAGCTGGTACCTGGAAAAACGGTGGGGCCAGCAACATGCTTGGAATTTTTAGGCATTGAACTGGACTCAGTAGAGGGTTGTTTCAGGTTGCCCATGGAAAAGATCACTAGATTTAGAACAGCCCTCCAACAATGTTTGGCTAAAGAGAAAGTGAGGCTACAACAATTGCAGCAGGTAGTAGGGCAGTTGAATTTCGCACTGAGGGTGATACCTATGGCACGCCCTTTTTTCCGCTCAATCGCGCAGGCCATGAAGGGCATGCGGGAAAAGCACCATCGCACTAGACTGTCAGGTGAGGTTCGCCAGGACATGGGGATATGGATGGCATTTCTGGAGGATTTCAACGGCAGAGTAGTGTGGGGCGGCCCCCCCACTTCCTCGGCGGAGTTAGGTCTTTGGACCGACGCTGCAGGCAGTGTGGGATTTGGTGCCATACTTGGAAACAAGTGGGTGGCGCAACGGTGGCTGGCTTGGTGGGAAGAGTGCGGTTTGTCAGCAAACAACGGATTTTTGGAACTGTTTCCAATATGGGTTGCATTAATGGTCTGGCCTGACAACCTGCGCAATCAATCAGTGATCTTCTGATCAGACAACATGACCGTAGTTGAATGTGTCAATCAACAGGCTGCCCGGTGTAAGTTTATACTCCGCCTCATGAAGGAGATTGTGTTGAGATGTTTGAAATTGAATGTGCAGTTTAGGGCCAAACACCTCCCCGGAGTTTTGAATAATGCTGCTGACACACTCTCTTGCTTTAAGATGCAGGTATTCAGGGAACATCTACCATCTGCAGAGGCTACACCGGCACACTTCCCAACAAACTTTGGCAAATTGGTGCCCCAAATTACAGGACCTCGTGCCAGCCAGCTTAGCGCCCAGGACCAGGACAGCATACGAAGGGGCGTTTATGTCTTATTTCTTTTTTTTGGGGCAGGACTGGGAGGATAAATGGGACCAAGAGGTCAATTTTACCTGGTACTTGGACACATTGCACAAAGAGGGGCGCTCAGCGGCGACAGCTAGCAGACACAAGGTGGCCGTCTCTTTCTTTGCGCAGCTGAAAGATGCTAGAGATCCCACAAACAGTTTCATAGTGTGGAAGGCATTGAGGGGGTGGCGGCGCCTACAAGCGAATACCGCTGACTGCAGACAACCAATAGGTTTGGAGCGGCTGGCAACATTATTGGATGCCTTGGCTGACATTTGTAGCTCCACAGGGGAGGTACTCCTATTTAAAGCCGTGTTTTCGTTGGCTTTTTATGGGGCTTTAAGGGTAAGCGAATTGGTGACTAACAACAAATTGGACACATTAGGTGGTCTCCGGCTCGACAACACAAAGATAAGGGGCAAGACAATGTGTGTAACCATAAGGAAATCAAAAACTGATCAGGAGGCCCGGGAGATAGCCTGGTACTACACCGGGCATGGACTAACCCTTGCTGCCCGGTGTCTCATGTAGAAGCATTCATCAGGCAATGAGCAAGTGCGGCAGTAGAAACATTGTTGATTCACGCAGACGGTACCCCATTGACCAGGTTTTTTGTTCAAAAGAGTGCTGGCAATGGCAATCAGCAAGGCGGGTTTAAATCCCAGGGATTTTGGCACACACTCATTCAGAATAGGAGCGGCCACTGAAGCAACAGCCAGAAGGTTGCATGCCAACAGTGTGATGAGGATTGGGGGATGGGCTTCCAACTGCTATAAACGTTATGTGCGGCTGCACATGTTGTAGGGTACAACTAAATCACCCTGACACCTGCCTTTTTGTTCTGTTTATGTTTTAGTTTCTCTTGCCTGTGACGCAGGGCGGAAACTGATACTGGGTCATCTGCAGCATCCTTCAACAGCACGGCGAACACAAGAAGACAGAAAGAGGACATATGTAGTTTGGGTTGTTGGTCATTCATATGTTAAATGCGCTAAACCAGTTTTTGTTTCAGGCGAATGGTGATGGAGGGCGGAGTAGATGGGTTTCAGGGTCTCCTTTCATGGTAGGGGGGGCTCTGCCTTAATCGGCGTGGGGGTTCTTTTCAGAGTTACTGGACAAACACACCCGCCGCCCTCAGTGGTTATCCTACACCTGGGTGGAAACGATTTGGTAAAACTGGTCAGGAGGGTCCTGTTGGAAGAGATTATCTCAGTAGCAGGTTGACTGACGAAGTTGTGTCCGGGTTGCATCATAGTGTGGTCGCAGTTGATACCTAGGCTGCAGTGGAGGAGGGGGACTCTGTTAGGGCGTTGAATCACTCGGTAAAGAGGATCAACAACAAGATAGAGAAACTGTTCCGAACACCCCAATTGCAGAGTATTCCACATGGGTGCATCTGGGGGGACCAATTTTACTTGCAGGATGGGGTCCACTTGACTGAGGCAGGCAATAAGTTACTAACAAAGACTATTTTAGCATGGTTAGATAGTTTTGCGAGGTAGGTTTGTCCTTTCAGAGTATGAGTTTGTTTTGGGGGGGCCAGATTGTCGGTCAACTATGCTGGCCTGTGGCGGTAAGGTCATGATTGGTGAGCAGCAATTTAAGGTCCTTAGGGGGCGTTACCATTCTCGAATGGGGTCGCCCAGGGGGAGGGGCCAATGGTGTGTCCTAGAACTTCAGGGGCAGGATATCCGCTTGGTTGGAAGGGTGCTGGGGAGGGAGTCAAGCTTTTCTTGGGCTGTTAGCCACCCCGCACGTACACTATGACTTCATCATATGGCGTAGAGTCAAAGGGCCCTCCTTTTGGTTTAATGGAGTTCACGGAACGTACGGGGTAACCAGGAGAGGGACGTACTCTCCCGGTAACGGTGCCCTTTCGCGCATGCGCACTCAGACATGAGGGCATAGCTGGATAATAAGGATCTGACACCGGTTAGCGACCTTGCCGTAGGCCCAAAAATGTTAGGATGCAAAATTCATACGTAGGATGTTAGATTTGGTTAGGAAACACGCTGTATTAGACATGTGTTAAGGTTAGCCCTTTCATACCTTTCTACATTGCTGTAAATCTAATGTCAGAATTTTGCATATCAATGATTGTGTAAATAATGTTTTATTTTCAACCATTTTTATTTGTTTTCATATTTTAGTAAATACGGCCGGGGGGTCGTGAGACCCCCTGCCTTCCAAAGAAAACTCTTTGCATGTCTAATTACTGTAAAGGTTGATGTGTGGTGCACGGGGCAGGGAGGGGGTGGCCGGTAGTCCCAGACCATACCATAGGTCTGCTTGTTGACTTCGCACTGAAACCGTGCTTTGACAAGGCCCATCCAAGGGCTGACAAATGATGCACGTTTATTCCGCCATGTACTGCGGAGGCGCGCACCAGGAAGGAAGGAAGGTTTACTGTAGTATTGAAGCTGACAGGACAACAGGATAGCTTGTAGAGTTGGTTTATTCAGCTTAGGAGAAGCACAGCGACAGGGAACAGGCAAAGCTAACAAGCACAGGGGTTCCAACTACAGGTGCCAGGAAGGCACAATACAGTGAATACTACATTATCCTCTTTTCTGTAAAACAAAAGAAGTAGAGTTCGTACCTGAAGAGGGAGGATAGAAAAGAAAGAAAAGAAAAGAAAAGAAAAGAAAAGAGGAGGAAAAGGAAAAGAGAAAAGAAGTAACTAGAAAATTAGGATGGGAAGTAAGAGGAGAAGGAAAACACAACAGGTTGTGAAGGAGAAGAACAGAAGCAAAAGGTTATCTGAACCTGGCAGGAATCTTACACACTCTATGACTCCTGCGAGGTCCTGGTACAGAAACATCAACAACATTTCTGCCATTTTCGTTAATAGCAACAGTACTGAAACGTTTGTCACTTGAAACAGAGCTGGGTTTGGGCTGAGAAACACCAGTGGAAGCATCATCACTACTAACTTTAACAACTTTACAGATGTTCCACCAATCCTTATTATTCACACGTACAGCATTTCCACAGACCTTATCAACTACAAGTGGCTGAGAGAATTTGCTCCTACCCTTGGTGACATGAACAGGATTCTTAATGCGAACCACATCACCAGCACAAATGTCATGGGCAGCAGATCTCTTCCGTTCATCAAAATAGATTTTCTGCTTCTTTTGAGCTTCAGAAACATTGTCTCTGACAAAATCATCAATTCCATCCATAACATTCATTTTTACCCACTTCGACATCCAACCCGGACAAATTTTGGTAGAGGGTTTCCTACCCCTCAGGAGCTCAAAAGGGGAAACCCCAGTAGAGGAATGAGCTGTTGTACGATAAAACCATAACATGGAACGCACAGCATTCTCAACCACACACTTGCTGGCAATGGCCCACTGGATACAGCTGTTGAGAACGCGGTTCATCCTCTCAACGAGGCCATTGGCCTGGGGGTGGTAAAGGGAACTTTTCTTATGTGTCACACCACCTTGTTTAAGGAAAGATTCAAATTCACAACTGACAAATTGGACACCATTGTCAGTCATGACAACTGAAGGAAACCCCTCTCTCAAGAAGATGTCCTTCAAAAAGGAAATTACACTGGTAGAGGAGGCTTCACTGATGAAGCGAATTTCCGGCCATTTGGAGTAGTAATCAATGGCAACAATGGCAAAACGGGAACAAGGGGGTAAAAGGTAAAAAGGACCAACCAGGTCGACCCCAATCTTTTCCCACGCCCTTTCCGGAAGTAGAACAGGCTCCATAGGGGGAGACCTAACCTTATGACTTTTGTCTGAGGACTTGCAAATGACACAGTTGTCAACCAGAGAATCAACACACACGTCCATCTGCGGCCAACAGAACACATCTCTCAACCTACGTTTGGTGAAAGTCTTCCCTAAATGCCCTTCATGTGCACCATCCACCAGACGCTTCCGCAAGCTCTCAGGGGGAATAAGTCTGCCACACCGCATGAGAATGCCATCTTCAACAGTGAGTTCATCAGCAACCTTGACAAAAGTTTGGAAAAGACCAGAAACATTCTTTTCTTTGGGCCACCCTGACTTCAGATAGTCGACAACTTGTAGGAGAACCACATCCTTCAATAACTCTTTTTTCCACTCAACCTCACTGATTGCACATATTCCTTCAAGATCCAAAGCCGCAACAAAACAATCCTCAAGATCTTCATCTTTTTCAACCTCGGAGTCATTATCAGTTAATGGAAAACGAGAAAAATAGTCGGCTCTGACATTCTTTGAGCCCGGCAGATAAACAACCTCAAAGTCATACTGAAGAAGCTTAGTGGACAACCTTGCAATTCTAGGGGTATGCTCCTTAATCTTTTCCCCGGACAAAATAGAGACTAGGGGACTGTGATCTGTGCGAATGGTGAAATGACTACCCCAGAGATCTGGATTAAACTTCCTGACCGCCCACCAACAAGCCAAGAGCTCTTTCTCAATTACAGAGAAGTTAACTTCTGCCCCACGCAGTACCCTTGAGGCATATGCGATAGTGTTGTCAACCTGTCCATTCCTCTGAGTAAGAACGGCCCCAAGTCCAAATCCACTTGCATCCACAGTCACAACACACTCCTTGTTGGGATCGAAGGGTTTGAGAATGCTTTCCCCAACAAGCTGTGATTTGATCCACTTGAACATTTCTTGACAATTTTCATCCCAAACAAAAGGCACACTTTTCTTTAACATGTTAGTCAAAGGTTGAACTTTTGACACATAGTCTTTGATAAACCTTGAGTAAAATTCACTGAGTCCAATGAAAGATTTTAACCCAGATTTGTCGGCAGGTGGAGGAGCATCAACAATGGCTTTCACTAAGCCAGGACGTGGTTCTACACCTGCATGAGAAACAACGTGCCCCAGAAACTCCATCTTTTCTTTCAAGAAAACACATTTCTCTTTCTTCAATACAATTCCCTTTTCCTGCATGATTTCCAGGACCTGATTCAAGGAAAAGTCATGATCCGCCTTGTTCTCGCCAAAAATTAAAACATCATCCTGGAAGACAATTACTCCAGGGGTGTCCCTAAACATCTGACTCATCAACCTTTGGAAAACTGCAGCCGCTGACGCAAGGCCAAACGGCATCCTACAGTACTGAAAACTGCCAAAAGGAGAGACAAACGCAGTCAGATGTCTAGAAGATTGACTCAACACCACCTGGTGGTAAGCGGAGGCCAAGTCCAGCTTTGTGTACCACCTTGCCCCTCTAGTAAGGGACAACAAATCTGTAATTTTTGGCAAGGGGTGTGAATCAATCCAGATGTTCTTATTGAGACTGCGCAAATCTACACAGACGCGCAAATCCCCATTCCTTTTTCTGGCGACAACAAGAGGAGACAACCACAAGGACGACTCAATGGGTTCTATGACTCCTTTTCTGCATAAACCCATCAACTCTTTTTCTAGATCATCCCTCACGCTGAAAGGAACATTCCTCACCTTATGTTTTACGGGAATGGCACCATCCTTTACTCTAATTTCGTGGTTGAAACCCTTAATGATGCCAAGGCTGTTTCCGAAGACTCTGGGGAATCTGGAAATTAAATTCTCAATATTGTCACCTGAGACAATAACTGCTAAACTCTCTACATTATCACAAGATTCCTCAATACTGATCTGTTCTTTGGACCCGGGTCTAAGGATCATCTTGAACAAACCCTGGTGGAACCAACCCAAAATGTTTAGGCCCTTCAATGAAACGTATACTTTACCAAAGATCCTCCTTCCCCTGAACTGACTAATGTCTTCAAAAAACCCAAGAAGAGCAATTCTACGCCCTTCATAAGAAACAGGAGTCCTGTCAGGTGGTAGGAGGTTCCTTTCAGGCCAAGTTACATCAAACAATTCTTGTGTAATCATAGTTACTCTAGCCCCAGAGTCTACTAAAAGGGTAATTATCTTGTCACCCACACCAAAGTCTTCAAGAGGATCAACACAATCAGAAGGATCTCCAATAATGACCCCCATCGTCCCGTACTACTACGACCATGTCTCTAAGGTCATCTTGGATGCCGTTCATAGAGTCGGAGTCGTCAGCAGTATTTCCATAGGACTCTGAGATATTCCCAATAGTGTTGACGGTACTCAGACTCTGGGACTTGTTGCTGAAAGCAGGATTTCCCTGTTTAGAGACTTGGCAAATTTTCGCAAAATGCCCAAACTTTCCACAGTTCCGACATGTAGAGTTCCTGGCAGGGCAGAACTTGTTGTTTTTATTATGGGAAGGATTTCCACATCTGTAACAAATGTCATTTCTTGAAAAAGCATTTCTCTCAAAACGCTGAGAACCAGGAGTGTTGTTTCTATCGAAATGTTGACTGCTAACCACTTTACTGTCTTTGTTCTCCTTGGTTCTAACAATTGAAACTCCCTCATCACATTTCTTTTCAAGTTCCTTTACTTCTTTTTTTGACAGTTCTATACTCTTCGCCATACGAATAGTCTCTTCAAGAGTAGGATTGCCCAAAGTTAGAAGTTTCTGCTGAATAGACTTATCAGAGCACTTACAAACATATTGATCCCTAATTAATTGTTCTCGAAAACCTTCAAATTCACATTCAGCACTTAGTTGTCTTAGACAAGAAACATACGTCTCAACATCCTCCCCAGGTAGTTGTTCTCTTTTGAAGAATTTGTGTCTTATGACAACGAGACTTGGCTTGACATCAAATCGTAACTCAAGTCTCAACTTTGTCTCTGTGTATTCATTTACATCCTCTTCTGCGTTGTTTCTTACTAAGGGAGGTAAATGCTTGAAGATTTCTCTACCCTCGAAGCCCAAAGAATGCAGTAGAAGACACTTCTTCCTTTCAGCGCGATATCTGGACGCGCCTATAGCCCCCAAATAAGTCTCAAAGGCATCAAACCATTTTCTCCAGATTATGGGAGGATTGCCTGGGGTCTCGAGAAAAGGAGGAGGAGGAGAAACAGATTGCATACTGGTAAAGATTAGGGATTTTACCCTTTATTGACTCTGTCGCTGTGCAAATGAAGTTGAGTATGCAAAAAGAAAAGATTTTCCTTGAAAAAGGACCATGTAGTAATTTTTTCGCCACTAGATGGCACCGACGTGTAGAGTTAATGTCAAATAAACACCAATGCAATGCCTTCTTTTTTTCCTTATGTTAGGCGTTTTTTTCTTTTTAAACAGACGGCGCCAGCATGAGGATGGTGAAGAGCGCTTCCAAAGACTTTAGACCGGCAAGACACAAGCAAGTTCAAAAACGTGTTGTCAGTCCGCTATGAAATGGACTGAAATCGGCAAAACGCGAACAGGCTCAGAGACGCTTTGTCAAGGAGACGCGTCTGGCTGGAAGAGCGCGCGTCAGGTGATTGTCAAGGAGACGCGTATGGTTTGAGTAGAGCGCGTCTGGTGGTTGCGTTGGCAACGGAGCTAAGCAAAGTCCCGCGCTGACATCAATGACGTGGCGCGTTCGCGCTGGGAAAGACGTAGCAATTTCCTCGAGCCTCCTCGTCAAAAGCCTCGCGCAAACACCAATGACATGGTGCGCTCGCGCTGGAATGACGTTGTAGCCTCAACGTAAATAAAGTAGATTAATGAGCCATAAATTAATTAAATACGCGCAGAGAAAGCGGCGGACCACTTATCTTGCCAATGGTCTTCACCAGAGAGTTGAAACAGCTGCTCTTCATGTACACTCGATCCACAGTGTACTGTCCACAGAAATACGAGGAGAGAAGAGGTAAGGCAGGTTCTTTTACCTTCTCCTAAGCAGCATCGTCGCCAACAAATTTGTAGTATTGAAGCTGACAGGACAACAGGATAGCTTGTAGAGTTGGTTTATTCAGCTTAGGAGAAGCACAGCGACAGGGAACAGGCAAAGCTAACAAGCACAGGGGTTCCAACTACAGGTGCCAGGAAGGCACAATACAGTGAATACTACATTTACCTCCATTCTGCCTGTCCCTTGCTTCATAAAAATCAGGCAGCGGGGTGAAATGCCCGGTCTATAGAGCCAGCAACAGTAAAACCTGCAGCCGCTTAAAGCGAGAGACAGCCGAAACCAGCCGAAACCGTAAATCATTTTCTGTTTTTACTTGTCCTAATAAAGAACCGATAACATTATCATGAGATTAATGCCACAGCCTGCGAGGGGGCTTCCGCAATATTCCTACTCCCAATTGCAAACAGGGTTTTATTAAGCTTGCCCAGTCAAACTCTTTGCCTTTCTCCTCAAAGCTGGGAGGTTCTCTACTATAAACAGGGTCATCTATCAACTTTAGACGATTGTTTTTTCTAAGTGGCTCGGCCCACTAACTTACTGACCTAATGACCTGCTCACACCCACTATGCACTCGCTGATCACACCAGATTCAGGGGCATATTACCAAGGGGGGCGATAGGCAATTATCGCCGATTTAGCGGCCGTTTTCGGCCGCTAAGCGGCGATAATTCTATCGCCCTATTAGCAAGCTGTCGCTAACTGATGTTAGCGACAGCTTTTAGGCGATAGCGACCCTTTTGGGGCCCGCTTTGCATATCAGCTATGTTTATCGCTAATGACATACAAAGTGGGCGTACCCAACCAGTTAGCGACTGAAAGCAGTCGCTAACGTCGCTAACGCCTATTAGCAAGGCAGGCGTAGCGATGGAAATGTTCGCATTAAGCGCGAATATCTCCAAATACTAACACCTGCGCAGACCAGTTCTTAGCCATGTTATCCAATGGGAGGTGGATAACATGGCTAAGAGCATTTCGTCGCTAATGCGTGAATATCACTGTATTCTCAGCGATATTCACGCATTTCACCGCTATCGCTGGATATTTTAGCACAATGGAGAAAAACTTTGCTAATAGCATGTTTTCTCCGCTAACATATCCAGCCATAGGCAGCAATAAAAAAAGGCGCTAAGCGCATTTTCCGATAAATATCGCTATTCCTTGGTAATATGCCCTTCAGTTGACTGGGGGTGAGTGTTTGATTTGCTCAAACGCTCCGTCCATCATCCCCTTTTATTTCGCTTTGTTCGCCCTAAGTGTGGCAGGGTATGCTCAGACGTGAGTCCCTTGCTCACTTGGCCACTGGATTCAAGATAGCCTGGCTGATGAGGATTATGAATCCGAAACCGGTCCCAGGATGCTTGTTTCCGGTCCATGGAAGACATGGCTTGGCAGTTCGGGCTGTACTGTTCCCATGAGGCACAGGGTCAGACTGATTTGCATATAGCCATGTCTGAAATGGGGTGGCTGAGTGGGCTAAAGAATGGTGGTGGATTAAACCCAGATCAGTTGACTGGGGGTGAGTGTTTGATTTGCTCAAACGCTCCGTCCATCATCCCCTTTTGTTTCCCTCAGTTTGTGCAGCGCCCAGAAGGCGATATCTCCATCTGCTATCACCTGAACACGTTGCCTTCTGACACCAGGAATTACCTTTGGATGTGGCAGCAACCCACCCTGTCTGTCCAATTACAAGCTGCAGCTGTCTCTGCATGCCTTCCCCGTCACTGGGCTGTCTGTGGACACACCCGCCTGCTTTTGGCAGATGGAACCGGACCTGGGTTTTACTGCACCTGTTTGCACCGGGTGCAGCACAATCACACCACATGTAATTCATTTTAGGCCAAAAACAGGAGTTTCAGGTGGAACAGATTACAGTGCAAAATGCAATTTGGCCAAAGGAGATTAAAACCTGCCTGGTGGTTTGAGGTTCACAGGTGCAACTTCAAGTTCGAGGAAGAGTTGTGCCATGGGCAAAGAGTTAGTTCTAACTTGTTCCTGGCATCTTTCGTTTTAAAGCCATGCAGTGTGTGCTGCTGTAACAAAGAGGCTTCTCTATTGTCCCCACTTTTTGACTTACTTCACAGTGCCACCTTAAGGCTTTTGGGACCTGGACAAGACATTTTGAGATCCCTGTTCAGAAAACTTTGCCTTTATTGCCCATCCTGATAAGGACCCTAAGATAATTCATGGCTGAAACGCTAGGCAATTTGACCAGACAAATACTTGGTCGAGATCCAGCATTTGTGTTCAAAATAATTTTATTGAAATTTTTTTCAAAATAGAAACAAGAAAGACAATACATAAAAATATTACATAGCAATAAAACCAATCAATTGATTAATACAATGAAGAATTAAAAAACAAAATAGGTTATGAAGTCACAATAAGTAAAATAGTCAAATAAAGGGAAAAGGAAAAAGGGAACATATTAAATCATCGCATAAGGACGATTAGAGTTACTATTAGCTTCAAAATATTGAATAAACAGAAAATTATGAATATAAACAGAAAAAGAAAAATAATAAAAACTATTACGTTAATAACAAATATGAATCAATAGGTGACCAAAAGGATTGATAAGAAGGCTGGTTATGATTGATTCCATGTAATGACAATTGAGCACCTCTTCTTGTGAAAATGATCCAGGACCACCAGGCATTAACAGAGAGAGAGGAAGCGTCTTTCCAGCAAAAAGTAATGGATTTCAACGCTGCTGAAATTAGGAAATTGAACAATTTTGCTTCAGAATCTGGAAGGGGATGAAGGAGCCCAATTGATTTACAAACCACCAATTTATAAGAAAGAGCATCTTGATTATGCAAAATTTTCAGTAAAACATCCCAGACTTCAGACCAAAATTTTGAAATGATATGGCAATCAAATAACATGTGACGCAAGGATCCAGGATGTAAATTACAGTGCTTGCAAAAAACAACAAGTGATGGACTGAATGTGGATCAATGTCACACACTCCCCCAGTCCAAAGATCTGGGCCCAAATCCATCGTTTTTTTGCACTCCACACCACCCTGGGTCAGATAATGGCTTTATGTAAATCAGCTCTGACCCTGTTGCCCCATGGGAACAGTCCAGTCCGAACTACAACAGCCATATCTTTCCCAGACCGGAATCAAGCATCCGAGGACCGGACCGGTTTCGAGGTAACACCTCTCTTCAGCCCGGCTAGCTTGACTCCAAGTGGTGTGGAGTGCCTGGGACCCACGTCTGGGCATCCCCAGCGCACTTAGGGCGGCAATTGCAAACAAGCATTAGAAATGCAATAGGTCTCGCAGCATTAGAGTTAGTGCTTTTAGAATTGTTAATGGTTTTTTTTGTAAATCTTTAGCATGAGGTTGAGGGTGAGTGAGGGTGAGTGAGGGTGAGTGAGGGTGAGTGAGGGTGAGTGAGGGTGAGGGTGAGTGAGGGTGGGTGAGTGTGAGTGTGAGTGAGGGTGAGTGTGGGTGAGTGTGGGTGAGTGTGGGTGAGGGTGAGGGATTGAGGGTGAGGGGTTGAGGGTGAGTGAGGGTGAGGGGTTGAGGGTGAGTGAGGGTGAGGGGTTGAGGGTGAGTGAGGGTGAGGGGTTGAGGGTGAGTGAGGGTGAGGGGTTGAGGGTGAATGAGGGTGAGGGAGGGTGAGGGGTTGAGGGTGAGGGGTTGAGGGTGAGTGGGGGTGAGTGAGGGTGAGGGGTTGAGGGTGAGTGAGGGTGAAGGTGAGTGAGGGTGAAGGTGAGTGAGGGTGAAGGTGAGTGAGGGTGAGTGTGGGTGAGTGTGGGTGAGTGATTGAGGGTGAGGGGTTGAGGGTGGGTGAGGGGTTGAGGGTGAGTGAGGGTGAGTGAGGGTGAGGGGTTGAGGGTGAGGGGTTGAGGGTGAGTGGGGGTGAGTGGGGGTGAGGGGTTGAGGGTGGGTGAGGGGTTGAGGGTGAGTGAGGATGAGGGGTTGAGGGTGGGTGAGGGTGAGTGAGGGTGAGTGTGAGTGAGGGTGAGTGAAGGTGAGTGAAGGTGGGTGAGGGGTTGAGGGTGAGGCGTTGAGGGTGAGTGAGGGTGAGGTGTTGAGGGTGAGTGAGGGTGAGTGAGGGTGAGGGTGAGTGTGGGTGAGGGTGAGTGTGGGTGAGGGTGAGTGAGGGGTTGAGGGTGAGTGAGGGTGAGTGAGGGTGAGTGAGGGTGAGTGAGGGTGAGTGTGAGTGAGGGTGAGTGAGGGTGAGTGAGGGTGAGGGGTTGAGGGTGAGTGAGGATGAGTGAGGATGAGTGAGAGTGAGGGTGAGTGAGGGGTTGAGGGTGAGGGGTTGAGGGTGAGTGAGGGTGAGGGGTTGAGGGTGAGTGAGGGTGAGGTGTTGAGGGTGAGTGAGGGTGAGGTGTTGAGGGTGAGTGAGGGTGAGGGTGAGGGGTTGAGGGTGAGTGAGGGTGAGGGTAGGTGAGGGGTTGAGGGTGAGTGAGGGTGAGTGAGGGGTTGAGGGTGAGTGAGGGTGAGTGAGGGTGAGGGTGAGTGTGGGTGAGGGTGAGTGAGGGTGAGTGAGGGTGAGTGAGGGTGAGTGTGAGTGAGGGGTTGAGGGTGAGTGAGGGTGAGTGTGGGTGAGGGTGAGTGAGCTACATCTAATGACTTCAGAGGACTGCTTATAGACTGTTTAAATTACAACCATTGTCGATAGTAAGTACTATTGACCCTGATAACGAAAACACACAACACCAGCTGTCACGGCAGACTGAAACACCCCTCTAACGCACGCTGGTTAATAAAACGAGGCACAACACCGAGGAATATTGACCAGATCACTAATAAGATTGGAGCGCCAATTGATTTTGAACCAAATCAACAGGAGATTAACACAATATTTGTAAAGCAGTGGAATGTGGTGGGGACGTGGCGCAAACAATAAGTGCAGCTAGATCATATACTCAAATACATCCAAGATAGGGTGTTAACGAATAGCGGGTAATTTAACTGAGTGATGCGGCTTCGCACTATGTCCTCAAAGTAAAATGGAGATTAGCAAGCTGGAAAATCTGGAGGGTTACTTACATGCCGCTGGTACCAAAAGTGTCTGCCCGCTTCCCTCGATGTGTACACGGGCTTGTCTTGGCCGATTATTTTTAAATAGGTAAGCCAGAGCGCGCCAAACCAGATTGCTCGGTATTTCTGGGTCACGTGATCAGGGCATTCAAGTCTACGCAGTGCCAGACTCTATGGTGCGTGCGTGCTGGTACAGCAGGCAACACTAGAATGCTGACCCTTAAAAACAAATCAGAAGGCGCTTCGTGAAATCGGCGACACAATAATCTTCGGCACAATAGTAAAAGCAAGCACCAGTAGAGGCGTGTTTGGAAACCGAAGACTGGGTAAGGGGAGAGATGCATGGATTGGAGAGATGCAGGCTGTACTATGCAGCCCCATTAACGATCCCGCCCAAGCAACCATTTTGTATTTATTTACCTGGACAGCCGCAGTGGCGGACTAAGGAACGCTCGCGATATTTACAGGCAGCGCTACTGGATATGGAGCCTGCGTGTAGAAATAATTGGAAACAAGGCTAGCGGCAGGCAGGCAGGGGAGGAGAGGAGGAGGGGGGAGGAGAGTAGGGGAGGCACGGCCTAGCAAGTAGTGAGGGGGCGGAGCTGGGGGAGGCTGTGGAAGAGAGTAGGCAAGGCGACACGGCGGGAGGGGGCGGTGCGGGTAAACAAAGACGGACATGCACGCGCCCGTGACTTTTAAGGTCAATGCGCATGCGCATAAGCTTAATGCGCATGCGCATTGACCTTAAAAGTCACGGGCACTGCAAGGAATCGCCACGATTCCTTGCAGTGTGGATAAAGTGTGGATGAGCCCCTATAGTCTCGCTTGCTCGATGCGCATGCGCATCGACAGGCGAGACCTAAAAACAACAAGTGATGGACTGAATGTGGATCAATGTCACACACTCCCCCAGTCAAAAGATCTGGGCCCAAATCCATCGTTTTTTTGCACTCCACACCACCCTGGGTCAGATAATGGCTTTATGCAAATCAGCTCTGACCCTGTTGCCCCATGGGAACAGTCCAGTCCGAACTACAACAGCCATATCTTTCCCAGACCGGAATCAAGCATCCGAGGACCGGACCGGTTTCGAGGTAACACCTCTCTTCAGCCCGGCTAGCTTGACTCCAAGTGGTGTGGAGTGCCTGGGACCCACGTCTGGGCATCCCCAGCGCACTTAGGGCGGCAATTGCAAAAAACAACAAGTGATGGACTGAATGTGGATCAATGTCACACACTCCCCCAGTCAAAAGATCTGGGCCCAAATCCATCGTTTTTTTGCACTCCACACCACCCTGGGTCAGATAATGGCTTTATGCAAATCAGCTCTGACCCTGTTGCCCCATGGGAACAGTCCAGTCCGAACTACAACAGCCATATCTTTCCCAGACCGGAATCAAGCATCCGAGGACCGGACCGGTTTCGAGGTAACACCTCTCTTCAGCCCGGCTAGCTTGACTCCAAGTGGTGTGGAGTGCCTGGGACCCACGTCTGGGCATCCCCAGCGCACTTAGGGCGGCAATTGCAAAAAACAACAAGTGATGGACTGAATGTGGATCAATGTCACACACTCCCCCAGTCAAAAGATCTGGGCCCAAATCCATCGTTTTTTTGCACTCCACACCACCCTGGGTCAGATAATGGCTTTATGCAAATCAGCTCTGACCCTGTTGCCCCATGGGAACAGTCCAGTCCGAACTACAACAGCCATATCTTTCCCAGACCGGAATCAAGCATCCGAGGACCGGACCGGTTTCGAGGTAACACCTCTCTTCAGCCCGGCTAGCTTGACTCCAAGTGGTGTGGAGTGCCTGGGACCCACGTCTGGGCATCCCCAGCGCACTTAGGGCGGCAATTGCAAAAAACAACAAGTGATGGACTGAATGTGGATCAATGTCACACACTCCCCCAGTCAAAAGATCTGGGCCCAAATCCATCGTTTTTTTGCACTCCACACCACCCTGGGTCAGATAATGGCTTTATGCAAATCAGCTCTGACCCTGTTGCCCCATGGGAACAGTCCAGTCCGAACTACAACAGCCATATCTTTCCCAGACCGGAATCAAGCATCCGAGGACCGGACCGGTTTCGAGGTAACACCTCTCTTCAGCCCGGCTAGCTTGACTCCAAGTGGTGTGGAGTGCCTGGGACCCACGTCTGGGCATCCCCAGCGCACTTAGGGCGGCAATTGCAAAAAACAACAAGTGATGGACTGAATGTGGATCAATGTCACACACTCCCCCAGTCAAAAGATCTGGGCCCAAATCCATCGTTTTTTTGCACTCCACACCACCCTGGGTCAGATAATGGCTTTATGCAAATCAGCTCTGACCCTGTTGCCCCATGGGAACAGTCCAGTCCGAACTACAACAGCCATATCTTTCCCAGACCGGAATCAAGCATCCGAGGACCGGACCGGTTTCGAGGTAACACCTCTCTTCAGCCCGGCTAGCTTGACTCCAAGTGGTGTGGAGTGCCTGGGACCCACGTCTGGGCATCCCCAGCGCACTTAGGGCGGCAATTGCAAAAAACAACAAGTGATGGACTGAATGTGGATCAATGTCACACACTCCCCCAGTCAAAAGATCTGGGCCCAAATCCATCGTTTTTTTGCACTCCACACCACCTTGGGTCAGATAATGGCTTTATGCAAATCAGCTCTGACCCTGTTGCCCCATGGGAACAGTCCAGTCCGAACTACAACAGCCATATCTTTCCCAGACCGGAATCAAGCATCCGAGGACCGGACCGGTTTCGAGGTAACACCTCTCTTCAGCCCGGCTAGCTTGACTCCAAATGGTTCCCAGGCACTCCACACCACTTGGAGTCAAGCTAGCCGGGCTGAAGAGAGGTGTTACCTCGAAACCGGTCCGGTCCTCGGATGCTTGATTCCGTTCTGGGAAGGACATGGCTTTTGTAGTTCGGACTGGACTGTTCCCATGGGGCAACAGGGTCAGAGCTGATTTGCATATCGCCATTGTCTAACCCAGGGTGGTGTGGAGTGCAAAAAAACGATGGATTTGGGCCCAGATCTTTTGACTGGGGGAGTGTGTGACATTGATCCACATTCAGTCCATCACTTGTTGTTTTTGCAATTGCCGCCCTAAGTGCGCTGGGGATGCCCAGACGTGGGTCCCAGGCACTCCACACCACTTGGAGTCAAGCTAGCCGGGCTGAAGAGAGGTGTTACCTCGAAACCGGTCCGGTCCTCGGATGCTTGATTCCGTTCTGGGAAGGACATGGCTTTTGTAGTTCGGACTGGACTGTTCCCATGGGGCAACAGGGTCAGAGCTGATTTGCATAAAGCCATTGTCTAACCCAGGGTGGTGTGGAGTGCAAAAAAACTATGGATTTGGGCCCAGATCTTTTGACTGGGGGAGTGTGTGACATTGATCCACATTCAGTCCATCACTTGTTGTTTTTGCAATTGCCGCCCTAAGTGCGCTGGGGATGCCCAGACGTGGGTCCCAGGCACTCCACACCACTTGGAGTCAAGCTAGCCGGGCTGAAGAGAGGTGCTACCTCGAAACCGGTCCGGTCCTCGGATGCTTGATTCCGTTCTGGGAAGGACATGGCTTTTGTAGTTCGGACTGGACTGTTCCCATGGGGCAACAGGGTCAGAGCTGATTTGCATATCGCCATTGTCTAACCCAGGGTGGTGTGGAGTGCAAAAAAACGATGGATTTGGGCCCAGATCTTTTGACTGGGGGAGTGTGTGACATTGATCCACATTCAGTCCATCACTTGTTGTTTTTGCAATTGCCGCCCTAAGTGCGCTGGGGATGCCCAGACGTGGGTCCCAGGCACTCCACACCACTTGGAGTCAAGCTAGCCGGGCTGAAGAGAGGTGTTACCTCGAAACCGGTCCGGTCCTCGGATGCTTGATTCCGTTCTGGGAAGGACATGGCTTTTGTAGTTCGGGCTGGACTGTTCCCATGGGGCAACAGGGTCAGAGCTGATTTGCATATCGCCATTGTCTAACCCAGGGTGGTGTGGAGTGCAAAAAAACGATGGATTTGGGCCCAGATCTTTTGACTGGGGGAGTGTGTGACATTGATCCACATTCAGTCCATCACTTGTTGTTTTTGTAAATTACAGTGCTAACAAACATCAGATGGGAGTAATTTAGCCCGGTGGTGGCGTATTGGGGTCCATAAGGAATTAAACAAAATATGCCCATTGGTCTGATAAAGCGATACCGGTAACCACCCAGAAATACCATTAAGCCAAACAGATTTCCAAGAGTCATCAGAGAGATAAATGGAAAGTTCAGCGTTCCAAAATGAGGAAATTATATTAATGTTGGTACCTAATGAAGCAGCAAATCGTTTATATAAAATAGATACAGCGTTTGATGAAGACGAAACAGCATGTAAATAAATGATCAAATCAGTCGTAACAGTAGAAGGAACACCATTTGGATAAGAGTCTAAAATGGAATTACATAGAGATTGATATTTAATTAAATCCGTCTGAGGTAACTGGAATTGTGATTGTAAATTATCAAAAGGAATAAAGGCATCATCACAGAATATATCTTTAAGGTAAAATATGCCTGCTTTAATCCATGAATTCCAAAAATTGATATTTCTATTCAGCTTAATACCAGGGATATGCCATAACGATACATCCATAGTAGAGCTTAAAGGAGAAGCAAAGTTCCCATCCAAATCATTAAAAATTAATCTTGATGATTTGAGTATAGATGAAAGATGTACAACAGTAGATTAATGAGACATTGTGAGTAAGGAGGGCAATGGAAAAGGAGCAACAATTGATTTTTCTATATCAAACCAGATAGGAGGTTTAACTAGAGGAGAAACAATGAACCACAAAGAAATTTGTTTTAATATGAATGCTTTATGATAGTGAAAGAAGTCAAGAAGGCCAAATCCTGCATTACATTTAGGGATTTTTAATTTTCTATAAGCAATTCGAGGAGGCTTGTGAAGCCATAAATATGTAGACAACAATTTATCAACATCTTTATAACATTTTAATGCAAAATTGGTGGGAATCATAGCAAGGGAATAAAATATTTTAGGAGCAATATTAATTTTTATGGATTCCATTCTCCCCCACCATCTAAGATGGAGAGAAGACCATCTAGAAGTTTCATTTTTAACGTAATCAAGTATAAAAGTACTGTTCAATTTTAACGTTGAAGGTAAGGAGGACGAAAATAAAATACCCAAATATTTCAGCTTGTCTTTTCGCCAAACAATATCAGATAAAGGTAACATATCAGACGTACAGAGAACATTTAAAAGGGAAAAATTCTGTCTTATTAACATTAAGTTTGTAACCTGAAATAGCAGAATATTTGGTTATAAAATCTAATAATGAAGGAACAGATGAAATGGGATTACTAATAAATAACAATACGTCATCTGCATACGCTAAAGTTTTAATAGTGACATCATTAATTGTAATACCTTGAATAGAATGAAGAAGACTTTTAGGCAAAACTTCACCACGCTTCCAAGGACAGCAACAGCGCCCAATTCTGGTCGATTATAAATAAACTGTTAAATCCGAAAAATATTGGAATAACATCTTACATAACAAAATCGTCTTGGGAATCATTTCTCGAAGAACATTTCAATCATCAGGACGGCAAAACAAGCGAGCCCCAGAATCTTCTTGAGAGCCGATATCCTCTAACAAGCTCACCAAGTGAAGATGAAACTATGGTACCCTCTGCGGTCCAAATCAGGAAACTAATTTCCAAAGGTAGGAAAGATGGCGCAGCTGGACCTAACGGTATTCCGCCTGCACTTTTCAAACGCGAACCGGAATACTGGGCCGATATGTTGATCCCCCTCTACTCATCCGTCAACAACTCTGGACGCCTCCCTGCCTCATGGAGGGGCTCAACCATTTCACCAATTTACAAGGCAGGGGACAGACTCCTTCCAAAAAACTATCGCCTGATTGCACTCCTTGATATTGAGGCCAAATACTTCGCCGGCCTCCTATTGACTCAGTTGCGAGAATGGGCTACAAACCAAAGCTTAATACCATCTAGCCAAACAGGTTTTTGCAAAGACATGGGAACAACAACTAACCTGGTGGCCATCTCGTTACTCATCGGTAAGGCTAGGGCGACCAAGCAGGCTCTCCACCTCTGCTTTGTGGACTTCAAGGCGGCCTTTGACAATGTCAACCGGGAAATTCTCTGGCGAAAACTGGCCGCCTGGGGGATTCCCTCGCCTTTACTAAGCCTCTTGATTGAATTGCACACGAACACGTGGGTTCAGGTAAAGCTTGGGAACGGCTCGCACCTCTCTAGGCGTATTCCAACCACAAAGGGCCTAAAACAGGGGTGCGTGCTAGCTCCAACTCTTTTTAATCTATTCACAGCTGACCTGCCACCCGCCTTAGAGGCTTGTAACTCCCACGCCCCCGGTTAGGGGGAAAAGGGTTGCCCAGCATTTCCTATGCAGATGACGTGGTCCTGGTCAGCCACACGAAAGTTGGCCTACAAAACCTTATTAACACGCTTTATGGTTACGCCACTGAAAACCTACTAGAAGTGAACATCAGTAAGACAAAAGTTCTGTCCATAACAGGGAACAAAAAGTCGCACACCTGGTCGCTTGGCACAAAAGAAATTTCATATTGTTCCGAATACAAATACCTGGGGATCCTAGTCGACAAAGGTGGCCACTATCTAAACCAACTAGCGGCTATCAAGAGGAAAGGCATGTTAATAGCCACGACGCTGAAACAGCTAAAGCCCAACTTGAGATGCGAAACTCTATTGCCACTACTTCGAGTAGCCAAAATCAAAATAGAGTCTTCAATTACGTATGGCAGTGAGGCTTTAAGAGGAACTGACGCAAAACTTCTGGATGCAACCATTTCCAAGGCCTATAGACTTCTCTTTAACCTGCCATCGTATACTTCGCAAGCCCAGATTCGATTGGAATTTGGGCTGACGAGCCAAATTCTTGCACGAAGAGGGTCTTACATCAAATGCTGGCACAAATTAAAGAACTCTCCAGAAAATACCCTGAATCGACAGCTCTGGCAAGACATTAATAGCTCATCCAGAATGCCGGCAAAAAAATACTTAGAGGAGTCCTTGACCGTAACAGGACTGAAAGAGTTATGGGAGTCTCCTCTATCACATGCGCAATTCAAGCTCACAGTGAACAAGAGCTTAAAGAGACACTCGCATGTGGAGGATAAAGCCACGTTTTCTCACAGACACCATGCCTGGATGACCCTGTTTACTTATAAAACACCGGGCCTCCAAGCATATTTTGGTCTGGGGTATGGCTGGAAAATTAAGGAAGCCTTTTTAAAACACAGGCTAGGAATCCTACCCGCCATTCCTCACTTACCACCGTGGCTGAGACAGAACTATGAGACTAAATGCCGGCTTTGCGGAACGGGGACTGAAGATCTAGAACATCTACTATGCACATGCTCGAGGCTGATCGAGGAAAGGGCAGCTCTGTTGAAAACAGCCTTTAACGAACTAGGAGTCCGCTCACGCAGACAAGCCGTCCTCGCCTGCTTCGACCCTGGTCTCTTGTCACTGAATGGGAAGCTGGTGAAATTTTTTAAACTAGCGGATCGGAAACAAACAACCCAGGCAGTTGGCTAAGAGGAAATCTTGGGACAGGGACATGTTGCCATGAACAATATATCCTATCTGCACTTTTTACTGTCTTTTATCTTTGCCTTTTATTCAAAATCCTTGTTTTTAAAGGTCTCTTTTAATTTCTCTCGTGAGACTTGTTTTTTAATGTATTCTTCTCTTTGTAATGGTTTTTATTAACCTAAAAACAATAAATAAATTACTTACTGTCTCTTTGAATAGCATTGCAATTTCGTATATAATTAAGAAAAGGTTTTCTATTCCTAACAGAAATAAAAGCGGTGAAAGGGGACAACCCTGCCGAGTGCCTCTGAAAAGGGAAAATTGAGTAGAAATTTTGCCATTGATAAATAAACGAGCAGTGGGAGCATAATATAACGCAGAAATCATACGAATAAAAGATGGACCAAAATTAAATGACAGTAGGGTTTGAAATAATAATTGCCAATGAATTTTATCAAAGGCTTTTTCTGCGTCTAAAGCCATGACTCCAGCAGGTTCCAGTAGGGTAGAACTTTGTTCTATAACATGTAAAAGGGTTCTAGTGTTATTAGCGGAATATCTATTTTTCATAAATCCAGATTGATCGGGGTGAATAATAGAATGGAGTATTGGAGCTAACCTAGAGGCAAGTATTTTAGCATATAATTTACAATCTTGATTTATTAAGGATATAGGACGGTAATTAGAAACTAGGGTAGGATCTTTGTCAGGTTTGGGAAGCACAACAATCAGAGCATCAGTAAAAGAGCCGGAAATGGTCCCAGAGGAGCTAAAGTGGGAGAAAAGCTGGAATAGATAGGGTAAAAGATGAGGATGAAATTCTTTATAAAATTCCGCAGGGATACCATCAGGGCCTGGAGATTTATTATTTTTAAGTGAATGAATGGCTTTCAAAATTTCATCAGTAGTAATAGGTAGGTCCAATTTAGTTCTATCGAGGGGGGAAATCTGTGGCAAATCACATGCATTCAAAAAGGTATCAATTAACGAATTGTCACAAATATCAGGTTTGTTATACAAGTTTGAATAAAAATCTAGAAACTCTTTAACAATATCATTATGTGATAACGCAATCTGACCCTGGGGACCACGAATTGAAGTAATTTGTGTCCTATCTCTTTTAATGCGCAAATAATTTGCAAGGAGTTTTCCAGATTTATTAGAATTGAAGCGAAATCTAGCATTTGAATTAGCAAGCTGAATCCCAGCTCGTTTACTAAGAATAGAATTAAATTCATAACGAAGTTTCTGTAATTCAGTTTTGTAGTGGAGATTATTAGAAGTAATAAATAACCTCACAGACTTCGCTATTTGTTTCTCCAAGTGTTTAATATTAGCATTAAACAATTTATTGTCATGAGCCATAATAGAAATTGTAGCACCTCTAATATAAGCCTTAAATGCGTCCCATCTATTGATCACAGAAGTAGAGTTGTCTGAATTAAACAAAAAATAGTCTTGAATAGCCTGCAATAGTTTAGATTTATTATGGTCAAGAAGGGCAATACCAGTATTCATACGCCATCTGGTTTGTTTAGTAAAATTGGAGGAGATATTTAAAACAAAAGAAATTAAAGCATGATCCGATATATCAATATTACCAATAACCGGGGAAGTTGCAGATTGAATAAGAGAAGGAGAAAGCAAAAAATAATCAATTCGTGAATGAGAATTATGGTGGTTGGAGAAAAAGGTAAAACATTTATCAGTAGGGAAGTGTAATCGTTATATGTCAACCAATTTAGTAGTTTGGGTAAATAATTTAAAGGCATAAAACACTTTAGGGGGACGAAATCTAGTTGCAGATAATCTGTCTAGCAATGGATCAGAAATAACATTAAAATCACCCCCAACAACCAATGGAACATTACCCAACTTCAGAACTTCAGTAGTGATAGTAGACCAAAAAACGGGGTCATCCGCTGTGGGACCATAAATGTTGAGTAAAAATAAGGTAGAATCATGAATTTTAATTTTAAATATTATATATCTACCCTCAGAATCCGAAATTTTATTAAAGACCTGACAATGTAGCCGTTTTGCAAAGAAAATAGCAACTCCATTTTTCTTTCCAGTAGCCGGAGAGGAAACAATAGTGTCTACCCATTTTTTATTCATATAATGTAAAACCTTATCTTCAACATGAGTCTCTTGAACAAAATAAATATCAGCCTTACAACTACCTAAATAGTCCAAAATTTTAGTACGTTTAACTGGATGTCGCAAACCTTTCACATTGAGAGAAATAACTTTAATATTATGAACAGTAGCCATTTAGACAAAGAAAAACAAGGAAAAAAGGCATTGGAATAAGAAGAGGTGGAGAAAAGCAGAAGTGAGAGACAGCTTAAAATAGTAACTCCATAAGTAGGAACAGAAAAGGAGGAAAAGAAAAGAGGGAGAAAAGAACAAACAAAATACAGAAATAGAAACAGAGAAACGCACACACGTTCTACAAGCATCGCCAAACCGTTGAAGCCCAGAAGATAAGGAGAGTCATAAATGTGACATTTAATTTCTGACTAGAAGGAGTCAAGTGTTGGGGTCATGAGTATCCATTGAAGATGGATATTGTTGGTCAAGGAATTGCCTCAGCTCTGCAGGACGTTGAAAGGATTTGGAAAAGTTATCTTTCCATATGCGCATTGTAGAAGGATCAAATAGTCCATACTTGAAACCAAGGCTCCTAAGCTGTGACGACAAGCAGAGAACTCTTTGCGGATAGCAACCGTCTCTTTAGCAAAGTCTTGGTGAATAAAAATTTTGTTACCAATCACCATAAGTGAAGGACTGTCTCTTGCAGCTTTCCTTATCAGTACAAGATGATGATGGCGCAGCACCTTGAATATCATTTGCCTGGGTTAGTAAGGTGAGGGCTACGACGAGAAGGTATTCTATGGGCTTTGTCCACTTTAAATTTTTCCGGAAACTTGATGTTCAAAAGACCAGGAAGCAAAGATTCCAAATATAATCGACAACTAGAACCTTCAACTTCTTCAGGCAAATTAAAAATGCGAAGGTTGTATTGCCTATTTCGATTTTCTAAATCCAAAAGTTGAGCATGCATAGGAAGAATTTTAGCTGCCAGAGGAGCGAGAGCATCTACTTTATTCGTGTTATCCTGTATTTTGATGGAATTATCAGAAATTTTCATTGACATAGAAGCCATATCTTTGCGCACACTTTTAATATCAGAGGCAATTGCTTCAGTATTAATTCTAAGTGCTTGCATTTCTTCCAAAAT
The DNA here is from genome assembly GCF_964261635.1 of Lissotriton helveticus. Lineage (NCBI taxonomy): Eukaryota > Metazoa > Chordata > Amphibia > Caudata > Salamandridae > Lissotriton > Lissotriton helveticus. The sequence goes on along the minus strand of NC_136067.1, from coordinate 78,719,589 downwards.
TAAGGAAAGAGAAGGCTCAGATGACTCCACCACTTTAGATTTAACTGGAGGAGGGGAAACTTGCTGTCTTCGTTTAGCGCTGACTGGATTTTTATTTTCCATTGTGAGAGGGAAAAATACATTGAAAATCGAAAATAAGACCAAAAGTGAGTTACAGGAGTAATAATATGAAGAAAGAAGTGAAAAACTCAAAAAATTCACTAGTGCAGCAGCTAAATCGGACTGTGGGCTTGGCTAGGCCCAAGCCAGGCCCTTTCCTGAGAAGCACTCCTCCCCCTGAGCATACCAAGCAGGCTCTACCTCGAAGAGAGGCTGGGAGCAGGAACCAGGAGGCAGAAAAACAGGCTTCCAACGAAGGGAACTGCAGGAAAATCGTCACACAGGTAAATAATTACATCAGCAGGCCAGCGCTCCCATTTTCTTAAAGTTTATGACAGAAATTCATCGTATTTTGGCCAAAACGGGCCGAAAACGGGACGAGCTTCACTCGGCGGCGGCCATCTTGGTTGACGCGCTCGCGCGTCTCACCGAGATCCAGCATTTGGAGATACATATTTGATTTTGTACCAAAATCTTGGTCTTCTGCCCTGCTTCACTTTGTATATACAAATACTTAACTTGCACTGTGTGAACACTCAAGTATTGAGCGTCATTTGATAAACATCTTTAAAAAAACAACAAATGCTAATACCAGAGAGTGCTGCGCTTGACAGACCCAGAGAGAGAGACCCAGCCACCCAAGACCGATTGACATGGGACACCACCCGACTATTATTGACTGTAAGATGTACAATATTAGGACTACCGGAAGGGAAGGAGGGGTGTTCAAGTTAATGGTTTATTTCAAAGAGAGTGAATTAAGATGCAACATTGAGACACACATTGTAGTAGAAATGATGGAATAAGTACTGTATTAAGAATGGACTACGAGCATGGGAATTTCCGAAAGCACGTTGAATGTGGTGCTGTACACAGTGGGGATTGAGTGGTGCTGTAGGCGTTGCGGGTTGAGTGGTGATGTAGGTGTTGTGAGTTGAGTGGTGATGTAGGCATTGCGGGTAGAGTGGTGATGTGGGCGTTGCGGGTTGAGTGGTGCTGTACGCGGTGGGGATTGAGTGTTGCTGTTCGCAGTGGGGATTGAGTGGTGATGTAGGCGTTGGGGGTTGAGCAGTGCTGTAGGCGTTGGGAGTTGAGCGGTGCTGTATGTGGTGGGGATTGAGTGGTGCTGTAGGCGTTGGGGGTTGAGTGGTGCTGTAGGCGGTGCACATTCATAGACTTTTGTTGCAGTTGGTGTTGCAATATTTAGCAATGCCAATAGCTCAAACTTAATTAACCCGAGACCTATTGCATTGCAAATGCTTGTTATTATTGTATTGATATTTCATATAAAATACAAATGCATAGAATATGGATGATCTAATTTCTCATCCCATCTCATCCCTTCCCCCGGCGATTCGCTCCCTTGGGGACCTGTTCTCCTTCTGCCGTGCGGTTAAACTTTTCTGTTCCCTTAGTGCTCTCTTTTTATCCTGTGCTGTTTAGTTGTGTTATGCTGCTACCTTGTTGGGCGCCAGGACGCTCCTTCGCTGGCGCATCTGTGCGCTTAATAAATTCGCATAACATAACATAACATAACATCTCTTGAAACGAGTCTCCCGGTGCATTTCGGGTAACCACAAGGCCCTTTGTCAGGGGAGAAATGTCTGTCCTCCAATTCGGGACTCCTCCGTTACCTTCAGATCAGGTCCCCGCCCGCCCTGCAGCCCCAACAGTCCTTGATTCATTTTGTTTTCATTTGTTGCGCAAAGACTACTGCCGAAAGTAAAATGGAAACCAGAAACGCGTTTCTATGCATTTGTATTAGATATGAAGGATGACCTATCAATACAAGAATACAAATCAGAATATAATTTAAACCCACAGAAGATTCGGTATTATTTATTGCCACAAATGTCTACAGTTCACAGAGCCTCACTCAGTCCACTGAGGGCCTTCGGCTGTGCTCAGGGGGACGCCCCCTAATCCAGGGGACGCCATCTACATTCAAAGATACATACATACCTCGCACTTTACGAATGTTGCAAACTTTGTAAACATTCCGAAATTTCGTCACTGAGTGAAAGTTCTTGCAAAATAAGGTTTGTGAAAGACTTTCCCCACTTCTGAGATCTGCCCCTTAAACCACCTTCTGCAGGATTTTTTCCCCACTATTAAACTTTGCAACTTTTTTGCATTCTTTTTTAACTTTGTGGGACTTGCAAAGTTTTGGACATGATTCACGAAGTTTGCAGAATGTGCATCTTGACTCTCTGCTGGATTCAGAGGAGACGTGGCCCATGTGGTGAAACGCCTACGAGTTGTGGCGTTAAGTGATGTCCTTCCCATTACTTCGGAAAGTCTGTGGCAATAGCCCTGACTCTCTTTCAAAGGCGCATCATTCCGGCTCAAGGTCAAGCAAGCAGGACGTCTCGTGACCTTTACACTTCACCCCTCCTCTTACTCTACTTTCCTCTCAGTCAGTTTCACTCCGCGCTCTTCCTCCCTGTGATGAACACTCGGTTCACCCATTTCCAGACTCTCCTGTAGTCATGTCAATACATCAGTGTATATTGAGTTCAGGATTCGAACCGCTGCGCCCTCTCCGTGCCTGTTGCGTCGTCCAAGGCCCCAAGTTCTGCTGAATAATAATGTGGGGTCCCGCCAGCAGCAGCGCCGGAGATTCCCCCCCCCCGCCCCCTCACCCTCCACCCTCCACCCCAACCCCCCTCTGGCTGCCTCGGTCTCCAGAAGGACTCCTTCCTGAAAGACATCTCCCCAGATATAGACATGTAGTGCTGAGGGGAGTGACAACTTAGGGTCACTTCGTAGCGCTATGGTGTGCCGTGGGACCTCTGGGGAGAGTGCTAGGGGGAATGAGACCTCCCAGCAGTTCCCGGAGGTGTCGGGACTTCCTAGAAGTGACTAAAGTGAGGTCGCATGTCTCCCTGTGGATTCTGAGTACTGGGTCTGCCATCGGGGTCTGGCCATGAGGTCTGGCCATGGGAGTCTGGCCATGAAGGGTCTGGCCATCGGGGTCTGGCCATGAAGGGTCTGGCCATCGGGGTCTGGCCATCGGGGTATGGCCATCGGGGTCTGGCCATGAAGGGTCTGGCCATCGGGGTATGGCAATCGGGGTCTGGCCATGAAGGGTCTGGCCATCGGGGTCTGGCCATGAAGGGTCTGGCCATCGGGGTCTGGCCATGGTGGGTCTGGCCATCGGGGTCTGGCCATCGGAGTCTTGCCATGAGGTCTGGCCATCAGGGTCTGGCCATGAAGGGTCTGGCCATCGGGGTCTGGCCATGAGGTCTGGCCATCGGGGTCTGACCATGAAGGGTCTGGCCATCAGGGTCTGGCCATCGGGGGTCTGGCCATCGGGGGCTGGCCATGGGGGGCTGCCCATCGGGGTCTGGCCATCGGGGTCTGGCCATCAGGGTCTGGCCATGAGGTCTGGCCATCGGGGTCTGGCCATGAAGGGTCTGGCCATCGGGGTCTGGCCATGAAGGGTCTGGCCATCGGGGTCTGGCCATCGGGGTCTGGCCATGAAGGGTCTGGCCATCGGGGTCTGGCCATGAGGTCTGGCCATCGGGGTCTGGCCATGAAGCGTCTGGCCATTGGGGTCTGGCCATGGGGGGTCTGGCCATCGGGGTCTGGCCATCGGGGTCTGGCCATGAGGTCTGGCCATCAGGGTCTGGCCATGAAGGGTCTGGCCATCGGGGTCTGGCCATCGGGGTCTGGCCATGAGGTCTGGCCATCGGGTCTGGCCATGAAGGGTCTGGCCTTCGGGGTCTGGCCATGAAGGGTCTGGCCATCGGGGTCTGGCCATGAAGGGTCTGGCCATCGGGGTCTGGCCATCGGGGTCTGGCCATGAAGGGTCTGGCCATCGGGGTCTGGCCATGAGGACTGGCCATCGGGGTCTGGCCATGAAACGTCTGGCCATTGGGGTCTGGCCATCGGGGTCTGGCCATCGGGGTCTGGCCATCGGGGGTCTGGCCATCGGGGTCTGAACAGGCCCGGTTCTAGCGGGTGGGCCAGGCCCACCCAAACATGAGCCTGGCCCACCCAAACAGGAGCCTTGGCCCTCGCAGTGAGTGCTTGAAGGCTGGCGCGCACCAGCATCGGGTTCAAAGGGCTGTCTGTGTGTGTGTGTGCGCCCGGGCTGGGAGACACCTTCCTGGGCGCACACAGACAGTTTTAGAGATTATCGCAGCCGCACCCGAGTACTTCACAGGTCTTTAAAAGACCATTAACATATTAACGAGGCTTTGTTTATTTTTTCACCCCTACATCTCCACATGGCAAAGGCGGCAAATCCTTTCTTTGTTAACGGTATCCTTTGCCTACTGTTCTGTGCGTGGAAATTTATTTTTCCAGGCAGCACAGGAGAAAATAAGTTTTATTCCTATTCACCTTTCCTGACCCCTGCAGCTGCTTATCACATCAGGCTGCCTGTGACACACAGTTTGACTAAGGGAGTAAGTAGTAGGTAAGATAATGTGTTACTATTTGGTTTTCTTTTTTTAAAATTTGCACAGGCCCAGCAGGACACATACTTCGTGTGTGCTTCATTTAAACAGTTTTTATCATTATCAAGGCTGATGCAGGACAACAATAAGACAATACAAAATGCCCAGATAACACTGGTGATTAATGATCCTGCTGGAGAGCAATCATTTGTCTGTTAGTAGTTTTTAAATGCAGATAAACTGTATTTTATGTGGCAGCTCAGTGGGTTACTGCCTTTGTCACAGAGATCCTTGTGTTACTTGCAGTTCAGAAGTTACAATCCTAGCATAGGACAGTGACCAATGAACTGTCACCAAAGAGCTGCATACAAACATGAATGGTATAGTTAGAACTTCACTTTTTTTGTTTTGTGATTTAGTTAGAACTTCCTCAGTCTTTCATTATTCTAATGTTGCTAAAATTAGTATGTTTGGGCAGATATACATTTTTATCAGTAAAGCTGACGCCCATGGAATACTCTTTAAATCCTAAGGTTGTGTTTCCCCAGACCAAATCCTCTTAAAATATACTGCCCACCAGTATGGATGACAGGTGATTCATACACCTTGTAATCCTCATTGGCTAATGTGACATTCCCTGTAGACTGATTTACATACTTGTATGATTGATTATCTCTGTATAATGTGTGCGTGGTGTAAAGTACTGACACACACTACATTGATATGAGTAGCACTATACAACAAAGGAAATGCATATGAGAGAAGGGCTACGTAACGATGAGGGGCACTGTTGGAGGGTGGCAGTGAGGGAATCCAAGGAGGAGGTAGTGGGAGGGGATATGGAGCGATGAGGGGCACTGGTGGAGGGTGGCAGTGAGGGAATCCGAGGAAGAGGTCATGGGGTGGAGGGAGAGATGAGGGGCACTGGTGGAGGGTGGCAGTGAGGTAGTCTGAGGAGGAGGTCATGAGGGGGAGGGGCTACAGAGAGATGAGGGGCACTGGTGGAGGGTGGCAGTGAGGGAATCCGAGGAAGAGGTCATGGGGTGGAGGGAGAGATGAGGGGCACTGGTGGAGGGTGGCAGTGAGGGAGTCTGAGGAGGAGGTCATGAGGGGGAGGGGCTACAGAGAGATGAGGGGCACTGGTGGAGGGTGGCAGTGAGTGAATCCGAGGAAGAGGTCATAGGGTAGAGGGAGGAGCTAGGGAGAAATGAGGGGCACTGGTGGAGGGTGGTAGTGAGGGAGTCTGATGAGGAGGTCATGAGGGGAGGGGCTACAAAGAGATGAGGGGCACTGGTGGAGGGTGGCAGTAAGGGAATCCGAGGAGGAGGTCATAAGGGGGAGGGGCTACGGAGAGATGAGGGGCACTGGTGGGGTGTGGCAGTGAGGGAGTCTGAGGAGGTGGTCATGAGGGGGAGGGGGAGGGCCGAGAGAGAGTTGAGGGGCACTGGTGGAGGGTGGCAGTGAGGGAATCCGAGGAAGAGGTCATGGGGTGGAGTGGGAGCTAGGGAGAGATGAGGGGCACTGCTGGAGGGTGGCAGTAAGGGAATCCGAGGAGGAGGGCATAAGGGGCAGGGGATATGGGGAGATGAAGGGCACTTGTTACGTGTGGCAGTGAGGGAATCCAAGGAAGAGGTCAATAGGGGTGTCATGGAGGGATAAGGGGCACTGATGGAAGGTGGTAGTAAAGGTATTTATGAAGAAAGAGGTTATTGGTGTGGCGCCAAAAAAGACTTTCGCATCAGCGCTGAAGCCAGCCTTGTCATGGCCTTTCTGTTTTTGTTTATTTAATTAGCAATCGGGTCATAAGGGCTACTGTGGAGCATACTTTAAAGTGTGTGCTAATTATATTTACTGCTATATTCAATGTTTTAGGTTTGAAGGTGATTTTACTAATGTTTTTACTAGGAAAAATAAAAGTGGAGCCCGATGGGGCTGGGGCCCAAGGTCAGCTGTGCGATAAGGTGCACTGGAGAGGGGTGGCAGAAAAGTGGATAATCAAGCCTGTAAGGGAGTGTGCTACAGAGTCCAGGGTCAGGTGGAGGTAGTAATGAAGAGGAATTCTCCCTGAAGGCTCACACAGAGGGAGCCAGAGAAGTGTCACTTGCCTGATACTCCTACCTCAGAAACCTCCCCTTCCCATCAAAGGAACATTGTATGGAAAAACACTTTTTGAGAGTGATAATACTTAGAAAGAAATTTGGTAAAGAGTGCGTTTTACTGGGCCTTGAAAGACTTGTAAGAGATAAAGGGGAGCCCTGAAGCAGGCCTGCCCAGACATACATGCGACAAATCGAGCCTGCAGTGGCCCACCCAAATGCACTCTTGGCCCACCCAAATAAAAATTCCTGGAGCCGGGCCTGGGTCTGAACCATCGGGGTCTGGCCATCAGGGTCTGGCTGTCAGCGCCGTCTTTCCTAGGACCTGGCTGAAACTAGGCACATCATTTTAGCAGGAGGAATGCCCAGCCAGGGGGACTAATTTAATAATACTTTAAAATTAAACTTTAAAACCTATACCAGGTAATGAAAACTTGATTTCTCTAACATAAAAATGTGATGAAATTACAATTCCAAATATACCGCAGTCCTCAGTCACAATGTACTCAGTCCTCTCTCACAGGAAACAACCAGCCAATGTTGTGTGCGCCAAAGATCACCCTGGAGCTGTCCGGAGTGCTGAAAGGGTTAACCTGCCATTACTTCCTCTGCATTAGTGTCGAGGTTTAACCCGTCGCTTACCGTCACTATCACACCTTACCATCCCTACAGGTAAGGGCAATGAGGAGGACCTTAGAGCTAAGGAAAGGGTAAGGTCAAAGGTCAGCAGGAGGTGCAGGGTTAGCCTCAGGGTAAGGGGTAGATAGATGGTTATGATAAGAGTAATGGATGTGTTTAGGTAAGAGATTTGATTTCGGCTAGAGCAATGGTTATAGGGAGGTTTATTATTATTATTAGTTGAATTCTTGTTAAGCGCATGGCTACCCTTGGGCATCCCAGCGCTACGCAACAGCAGACAGACTAGGGTCGTTTACTGCAAGTTCTGAAATAGCCACGTTTTTATGGTTAGGGTAAAACAAAGGCTAGGGTTACGGTTAGGGCAGGAGTAATGGAAATGTAAGGGCTATGTTTGGGTGAGGGTACAGATTAATCGTAAGGTTAATGTTGGGGATAATGGTAAGGAGGCGAGGATAGTTGAGACTAAGTTTAGGGATAGATTTAGGACTAAGGTCGACGTTAGGGTTCAGAGAACTGGATGAGGTAAGAGTTACAGCATGGCAAAGGGTCTTAGGTAATGCATAAGGTCTGGAGCTAATGGCAAAAAACGGAAATTGTGAGGCGGTTGTGGTCAGCTCAGACACGCTTTGGCTTTTCACATAATTCTTAACTGGAAAGGCTTTAGAGTACCGTCTTCACCCGCCTTCCTACTGTGTGCAACAGGTATAAGATGAGGTGTCAGCTGGGGAAAAGCAGTGGCCATTAACAATCGGCATACTTGCTTTCTGCCTGACCATTTCTACTGATTCCGTACAATACACACACAGTGGGGCTTTGACTCCGCCCAGAAGAGTATGTATCCCACACACCTCATACTATTGGCTATTTGATGTACCCTTCCACCGCCTGGAGCATGCTTTCAGTACATTGCATCAGGGAATTTACTTCTCAAAAGTATGTCAATCATAACATTATATTATTTATGGCTTAACTGCATGGTATACAATCAATAATCTTTTATTTCATTACTGCTGATTGTGCAATACTTTCTTTGGGGCTCAAAATGCAAAACAGTCCTATTGTAGTTTTGTATCTTTATTTATTGTCTCAGCCTTAAATCCGTGCAATGATCAGAACAAACATGAATACAAATAAGTTACCAGTTTAACATTTAAAAAAAAATACTAATAAGCGTTGGGTATTAAAAATCGGGAAGGGAAAGGATCAATAGTAACACAAAAAGAAGCCTTTTACATGTCATTAGCAGGTTGTCGGATGCCATTCTACGCGGATGTATGCACCCACGCAAATACAGATCTCTGACGTATGCGACCGCTGGCACGCGGTCATGCCTTCACCTCTGGGCCTCGCTCCACTTTGTCTTAGTAATAGGGTTAACATTTACCTGAGGGGGCCACTGCCAATGTGCAGAAGAGCACACAATGGGCTCTGATCTCTTTCCGGCCCTTTTCTCAGGTGCATTGACCACAGATTAGAGCTCTACTTGGCCATTTGCTACACGTGCTCCAATGGGCAGTCTACATTTAAGGTCCATTGGTGGGCGTGCCTTGGGTTTAATTGAGAGTTATCTCTCTAGACCATGCTATGTTTTTACTTATAGATAACTTTGAAGAAGTGTGCTCCAAGGTCACTGTTTACTGAGGCCATCGGTTTAGAGTCCCAAGATGTGGTCAATATAATCTGTGGGCAGGTTGCACCTATTGGCTTTGCCCAATGATATATCTATGTTGGTGGAAATTCCGCAGGCGGCTTGTACTCAATATTTACATTTTCCTCCAGAAATTGGGGAAGTTTCAGTTCCCTCTGAGCTCTGCCAGGGCCTCTTCTTTGCTTACGTTACAATGAGAGGCTTTAGCACCTGTTGGGACCAAATCAAGACAAGATGGCGGGAGCTCCAGAGCATCTCTGCAGGGCGTGGGCCGCCGAGAACCACCTTCCGTTATGTAAAGTGCCTCGATAGATTTGCTTCTGAGCACTGCGTGGCGAAACATAGGCAAGATACATGCAAAGGGACAGCCACACAATTGGCGACGAAGCCGCCGTGAGCTCCAGCAGTGTGGATAGGGGGAGTGACGGCTCTTACAACGGGAAAGCCTCGAAAGTTCTGGAAGATCATGAAGAGAACGCTTCTGCTGCAAGTCTATTGATTGCACAGCCAGGCATCCCCGATATGATGAATGAGGACTCGGAGTTAATCAGATATCACTTCCTGCCCTGGACAGCGCCCACACAGCAGACAGGCGCTATCCACGGCTCGATCGATGCTTATCTCCAGCCTCCAGCTCGCCTCTTGCGACACGTCAGAGTCCAGGGTGATTCAGTCTGCAGCCATACATCAGATTCTGTCTGCTGTGGTGAGGAAATGTGGATATCTGGTCAGCAAGGTTCATCTACAGCGTCAGGGCCATGGAAAAACTTCCGACGTTCACTGTGTGACGCAGACCATTTGTTTGGGCCTAATTCCTTGTTGTATATTTCTTTCGTTGCTTAAGTTTACCTCGCTGCCGTTTACTGTCCTTTATATTTTAGGACCGTCACAAGTCTGTCTTTTCATATTCATTTTACTGTTTCTCCGTATTTCTGGTTTTCTTTTTTTCTCTTCTCTTGTGCTTTCTCCAGCTAAAGTCCGTTTAAGATGTATGAGCCTTCCTCCTCTACCACACTCAGCTTTTCATTCCACGTTGTGCTCTTTGGCCTGCCTCCTACCTAGGCCTCGTGCAGGGCTCCTGGGTGCAGCAGCCCTCCTTCAGTTTCAAGAGTTGTGGGCGTGGTTTACAAACGGGGCTTCCCCTGATGGAATATGCCATTGGCGACGAGGATCAGCCAATCTGAAAGCAGGTCCTGAAGTTCTAGTTAGACATAGATACAAATGCTGGCATGCACTGAACTTGGAGTTGGGGTCACATGCTCCAACCTATGGTAACAGGAAACGAGAGGGGTGCAGGACAAGGGAGTAAAGTGAAAGACAGAGGGTTGCTACTTCTCACACCCAGAGCAGGGGGGCGCTATACCAGCAAAGGAAGAGGGATAAACGAGGCAGGTAGGATTGTACCATATGTTGTTCACACTGTAGAGCTCCATTCACCACAGTTCAGACAACACAACATTCAGGCCCATTCTACAGTATACTTTAGGATGCCATATTGGAGTGGTTAATTGGATCCACTGCGTTACGCTAGGGTGGTGGGTTGAGAACAGTTTCGTTTTGTGCCTCATTCTGTAGACCTGCTCTCCAGAAGGTGAAGACAGAGCAGAGATATTCCGAAGGCAATAAACAGAGTATGTTAGGCAATTGTTGTTTAGAGAGCATGATATCTGACTAATGGGAGAGGCTCATGAGATAAAACAGAAAATATATTTTCATTGAAAGAATAGTGAATGCATTGGACAGGCTCCTACTAACAACTAGTCTAAACCTGGCTCAACAACACGAACTTCAATGGATCCAAACCTTAACTTTCTCCACACAGATATGACAGCCCAGGCTACCTCATGCCCAACAAATCCAGCGGAACTATCAGCCCAACCCATATTGTTCCATTTCATCCCTCCTACTGCAGATCAAATTCGGAAAGAGGTGCTCACCACCAATTCAGGCAGCCCAATGGACCCTTGCCCACCTAAAATAATGCAAATCTGTCCAGAACAGCTGAGCCTGCTTCTAGAAAAACTATTTGCTCAAATCCTAAGAACTAACACCTTTCCAGATAACTGGAAAATTATATTGATTATGCCTCTATTGAAAAAAACAAATTTAGACTGCGCGGAACCAAGCAATTACAGACCAATAGCTAGGATTCCTTTCGCCGCGAAAATTTTTGAGAAACTTTTAAACAAACAGCTATCCCGTTACCTGATGGATGGTAATTGGCTGGACTATTCTCAGTTCGGTTTCCACGAGGGACACGGAACGGAGACCTCTCTACTTACAGCAGTGGAAGAACTTAGGAAGGTGTTAGATAATGGAGCGAAGGCCGCCTTGGTGCTATTAGACCTATCGGCGGCCTTCGACACGGTTAGCAACGAGATTCTCCTAACTCGCTTGAGAGCAGCAAAAGTTCACGACTCAGCATGTACCCTCATCGCTTCCTACCTAGATAACAGAACCTTTTCGGTAGAATTAGGAGGAGCTAAATCTAAACCATTTCACTCACCTTGCGGGGTCCCGCAGGGGTCCTCGCTGAGCCCTACCCTTTTTAACTTATATGTGGCCCCTCTTGCAGAAATCATAAGGGACTGTGGCTTCACCCAATATCCTACGCTGACGATACCCAAATCGTGGTATCCATCAGCAAGGATGTGAAGGAGACAGCAGAAAAATTTCAATTATGTATGCTACAGGTTAGCCAATGGATGAAAAAGAATTGTCTAAAGCTCAACGGGGACAAGAGCGAAGTGATGATACTAGGGGGCGACACAAACATCTGGTCCCCCGCATGGTGGCCCAATAATCTGGGCAGCTGTCCAGATTCATCAGAAAAAGTGAAGAATCTGGGCATCACTTTAGACACCAATCTCTCCTTTGATGCCCAAGCTAGCAAGCTGGCATCAACATTCTGGTTCATCTTAAAAATGATAAAGAAAATACTGCCCTACCTACCACAGGACTCGCGTAAAACAGTTGTGACAGCTTTAGCCATGTCAAGACTGGACTACGGGAATGCCTTATATGCTGGAGCCAGGACAAAGATCTTAGCTAAACTACAACGCCTGCAGAACGCAGCGGCAAGGCTGGTACTCGGCATACCTAAGTTTCAGCCGATCAGCCATAAACTAAGAACCCTGCATTGGCTGCCAATTGCGAAAAGAGTGACATTTAAATCATTGTGCCTGGCCTACAAGGCTCTCCGTGGAACAGGATCGCAATTTTTGAAGTCACATTTAAAACAATACGAACCAACCAGACTTCTTAGATCCAGCCAACTGAAACTCATTGGGATCCCAAAATTTAAGCGAGCCAGCTGGGGTGGAAGAAGTTTCCTGGTACACGCAGCGCGAACCTGGAACCAGCTGCCGCATGCTATAAAAATCAGCCCATCCTTGGAGTCCTTCAGAAAGGAAGTCAAAACCTGGCTGTTCTCTGCATAGCTCTAGCTACTGTTCTCGATAGTCGAGGGTCTGTCATAGCGCCAAGACGCCTTCGGGCAATCGCGCGCTTTATAAGTTGACAAATCAAATCAATCAATCAATCAATCAAATCAAATCTCCTAAAGCCAAGATATTTGATTCACTCAGGACCCACAAGGAATCCATCACTAACAAAACCAACATCGCGTGGTACCCTCTCTCTGCTTAAGAAAGTGAAGCCATTCCTCCTAGAACTCGCCCTCCTGCTCTCACATCTGGATGGTGGTAAATCCCTGCTCCATGACCTCCCAGACTCCACACTGGTTACCCTTAAGGGTGTGGCATACCGGCTAGAGCGGGCGACTTTGAAGCTGGGTAGCCAGGTTTGAGTCTGGCAGGAGGTGTAAACATCCTGTGACTCTGGGCAAATCACTTAGACTCCATGTGCCTAGAAATGTATTTGTCTGTCTGTAGGGCAACTGGTGCTCATTTAAAGTGCTCTGATACCGCCACAGCACACCTCATTAATGGCCTGAAGAAATACGATCACATCACATCAGCGCCGTCCTGCGGAATGCCATTGGCTCCCCTTACTGCTCCACACCATCTTCATAACCTGTAGTATCATCTTCTTAGACATCTCCAACAGCATCCTGCCAACCTAACTGAGAAGCTGACAGTCTCTAATTGTACTCTGCACATCAGAGGGCAGAACAACATCAGAAACAACAACAGACTGGAACCTCCTGAGGCACAGCCGGGAGTAGGCAGAAGCTCGCGCTTTCATTGTTTTTACTTGCAAAATATAGCTTTTTAAACTCACTCACCTACCCTCCCTGACACACGTTTACAGTGTGCAGGCACCCTTCACGTAGCAAAACGAGCGCTGGAAAAGGCGAAATCGCCGATCTCCTTCAGCCGCCATTCCCCACGCCGAGACTGGGACACGCCCACTTTGAGGCCACGCCCCTGCAAGCATTACAAAGGTGCGCTGACTCACTAGCGCAGCAGATAACTCTTGGAACCTCCTGAGGCACAGCCGGGAGTAGGCAGAAGCTCGCGCTTTCATTGTTTTTACTTGTAAAATATAGCTTTTTAAACTCACTCACCTACCCTCCCTGACACACGATTACAGTGTGCAGGCACCCTTCACGTAGCAAAACGAGTGCTGAAAAGGCGAAATCGCCGATCTTCTTCACCCGCCATTCCCCACGCCGAGTGTGGGACACGCCCACTTCGAGGCCACGCCCCCTGCAAGCATTACAAAGGCGCGCTGACTCACTAGCGCAGCAGATAACTCTTGGAACCTCCTGAGGCACAGCCGGGAGTAGGCAGAAGCTCGTGCTTTCATTGTTTTTACTTGTAAAATTTAGCTTTTTAAACTCACTCACCTACCCTCCCTGACACACGATTACAGTGTGCAGGCACCCTTCACCTAGCAAAACGAGCGCTGGAAAAGGCGAAATCGCCGATCTTCTTCACCCGCCATTCCCCACGCCGAGACTGGGACACGCCCACTTCGAGGCCACGCCCCCTGCAAGCATTACAAAGGCGCGCTGACTCACTAGCGCAGCAGATAACTCTTGGAACCTCCTGAGGCACAGCCGGGAGTAGGCAGAAGCTCGCGCTTTCATTGTTTTTACTTGTAAAATATAGCTTTTTAAACTCACTCACCTACCCTCCCTGACACACGATTACAGTGTGCAGGCACCCTTCACGTAGCAAAACGAGCGCTGGAAAAGGCGAAATCGCCGATCTTCTTCACCCGCTATTCCCCACACCGAGACTGGGACACGCCTACTTCGAGGCCACAACCCCCTGTACCCACCCCCCCACTATAAACATGTGCATCTACTGGAAGCGCAGCGGACGAGCGCAGCGGGCGCGACGATTGCGCGCCGAAGGTGCGCTTAAGGCAAGCTCGTCTGCGCTCGTCCGCGATCAGGACGCGGCCGGGGCCTGTCCCCCTGCCCGACTCACCAGCAATATCACCGCGACATACACTCGGACTGAGATGATGTCTTAGAGACCCTCCCTTTGTTCGACCTGCCCATGGTCCATCTCTGACGCTCGGAGCCAGGATTACGTTTGTAAAATTTGCCATTTCTCGCTTCCATCTTTTGATCTAACAAACAGTCCGGCCCACGCTCTGAATCCTGCCCCCACCTGCGGAGCCTACCCCTCCCTGACCTTCAGAGCTGCGCTGATTAATTGCAGATCATTGAGCAAACATGCCATCGACATCTGGCAGTCCCTTCGGGACAACAACTGGGATCTGCTTTTTTTAACAGAAACTTGGCTGAACGATACCACGAATCCTATCATCACCCTTGCCTTACCGGAGGGTTACAGTATCATCTGTGCCAACAGACCCAATGGTAAACAGGGAGGTGGCGTTGCCTTAATCCACAAATCCAAATGGACGGCTACCTTGCCTCTATATGAACAAATTGACTGCATAGAAGGCCTGCCTTTCAGTGTTCAAATCTCCCCGTCCACCTCCTGCTCGGGAATACTCATCTACCGCCCCCCATTCCAATACTTCACATTTACCGGCTCTGGCGGATTATGTTATTCAGCTTAGCACACGATACGCCAACTTCACTGCTTTAGGAGACTTCAATCACCACGTAAATGATGAATCTTGTTCGCACAGCAAAAACGTCATCTCTACGCTGGCGGCCTGCAATCTAGTTCAAATAATAGCTGTACCCACGCACAAAGCGGGACATACACTAGACTTGATCTGCTCCAACTTGCCATATATTCTGGCAGCTCCCCCCATCCCGGTTATATGGTCGGATCATTTCCTCATCCCTTTTGAGATTGGCGTTCCTTGCTCCATCAGACCCACTATCACCCCTAAAACATCAGGCAGAAACTGGAGCCGCATTACCCCAGAAGCGCTCCAGGAATACCTAAAAAATTCCCAACCCAGCCCGTCGTCTGACCCCGACCGGGGTATCGACCATCTAGATGCCTGGATCGGTCAGGCCCTAGAGGCTCTAGCCCCCCTCAAACCTATTAAAACCTATAGGGCTGCACCATCAGCACCATGGTACTCTGACGAGCTTCGTCAGAAAAAGGCCTCATGTAAATCTCTCGAACGCTCCTGGAGACAGAATTATTCCCGAATAGCAAAACCACCTATAAAGTAGCCCTCAAAGAATACCGTAGAATGATTGAGGAGCACAAAAGGGACTTTTTGGCCTCTAGAATCAAACTCGCTAGTAATAGCGCCAGGGAGATCTTTAACATAGTCAGATCCTTCACAGACCCTAACGCGCTGACTCGGACTCAGCCTGCCTCCCAGTCTCCATGCGATAAACTCTCGCAATTCTTTGAGGACAAAATTGAGACTTTCTACTCCTCCTTCCCTATTTCCAACAGAGAAGGACCGGAAGAGGAACCCACTACTCTCACACCACAGCCGTCCACTCTGTTAGAATTTGCAGTCATCTCTGAAGCTGACACCATGGCAGAATTACTAAAATGCAAATCTGGTTCACCAATTGACCCCTGGCCAGCCAAAAAATATAAAAAACTGGCACCTCTGCTCAATCCCTACTTGAACCATATTTGGAATGAATCCTTGAGAACGGGCAGTTTCCCCGCCAAATGGAAGCATGCTTCCCTGGTCCCCATCCTGAAGAAGCCCAATCTGGACCCCGACAACCCCAGTAACTACAGGCCTATTTCTCTTCTGCCTGCCCCAGCTAAGATCCTGGAAAAACTGGTACACTCTCAGCTGGCGAATTACATCGAATCCAATGGGCTCCTACATGACTCTCAGCACGGCTTTCGGTCGGGCCACAGCACGGAGTCAGCCCTTATCGAAAAGGCTGACTCGGTGAGATAGACGCTGGACCTGGGGTCAAGGGCGGTGTTAGTGTTGCTGGATCTTTCAGCGGCATTTGACACCGTCTCTCATAAGATCTTGCTGAGAAGGCTGGAGGACCTGGGTATAGGCGGCACTGTGCTGAAGTGGCTCTCTTCCTATCTTTCTGACCGCACACAGCAGGTTTATACCCCTCCCTATACCTCCTCCGCTAGACCCTCAAATGGGGAGTCCCACAGGGCTCTTCCCTGAGCCCGCTTTTAAATCCACCTCCTATGCTGACGACATTCAGCTACTTTTTACCTTTGACACTCCCTCCGCCTCTGCCTTTGATCCGTTGAAATCCTGCCTTAGAGACATCTCTAGTTGGATGGACGCCAACTCCCTCCGACTCAATGCAGGAAAGATGGAGATCCTGTTTTTTAACTCACCATCCCCTTTGGATTCCAGTCTGTGGTGGCCAGAGGATCTGAGCCAAGCCCCAACGCCCAAAGACTCGGTGAGAAACTTAGGAGTACGTTGGGACAACCACCTCAGTTTTAACGCTCAGGTACAAACAGTAGCAGCTTCCTGCTTCGCAAAGAACAAGACTATTATCCGGCTTATTAATTATCTGCCGGCGGACTGCCGTAAGACTGTGGTCCAAGCATTGATAACATCCCATCTTGACTATGCCAACGCACTATACCTTGGTATCACAGCAGGCCTATGTCATAAACTTCAGACAGTCCAAAACGCTGCCGCTCGGCTGGTGGAGAGAATCCCTGCTAGACATCATATCTCTCCACACCTCCGTAAACTGCACTGGCTACCCATTGCTAAGAGATGCGTATTCAAGGCCATGACGTTGGCTTTCCGTGCTTCTAAGGGCAATGGCTCTGCCCATTTGAAAAGCACTCTGCAGCCGTATGTCAACACCAGGACACTACGTTCCAACTCCCTACTTTTCCTGGAAACTCCACGATTCAAACGAACTCGTGCAGGAGGAAAAACATTCGAGGTTTGCGCCACTCAGTGTTGGAACAAGCTCCCGGTTGCCTTACGTGCTTGCCAAACAGAATCGGCATTTCGTAAGTCCTTGAAGACTCACCTTTTCTCCTCTTAATGGCCTCCTCTGTTCCTACGCCCCCTGTCCCCAGATTTATCAGCGCCGGGATGCCCCATTGGGGCAGCTATGCGCTTTATAAAATACACAAATAAATAAATAAATGAAAAAGTGCAAAAAGTAAAAAAACAAGGAGACATGCAGCCCTGTCTTTGCAAATAGAATCTGGAATTAAATCTGCTCTAATTTATTAAAGAACTGAATATCTTCTATATTAATAAACACTACATCTTGATGCAATAACATCAACCAACTACCCCTTCTATCACATGATGACTATCTTTGCCTTTTACCCTCTATGACGCTCCACTGCCTTTTGGCTATGGTTACGCCATATAAATTCCACAGATACATACCCGCATCATATGTCTAATGATGAAGCTGTGATAACTCATGTTGGAGATTGCCATCTCTATGCAAGCTCTCTGCAAAAAAAAGCCATAATGAAGGAGAGGCCACACAAGAGATCGCATTGACGTACCAACTCCATCTTATGTAGACCCGACTCCATCTTGGTCCATCTTGGTCCATGGAGGTCACCATCTTCATCAACTTAGACAGTGGACACCACCATATTCCCTGATTAATGCAGAATCATTGTCATGTCTGCCTTGCAACGCAGATGTCGCCAGACCATATCTTTTTAAGCACTGTGATATTGTCAAGTTCTTCGAATATTGACATAGATACAACATCTAAGGCGACATTCGTCTGGGTCAAATGTCTCATGTCAAGGTTTACTAAGAACACATACAGATATATAATCAAAATAATGTGGTCTGAATCGACGTCCCTTTGCCTTATATGTTCCTAGGAAAACACCAGGGATTCATACCTTGATGCACCTAATCTATATCAGACATTCCTAAAATTATGTCAGAAATTCCACTTTCTGATAAAATTCAGGATATAAGGACTGCCACTTGACCACTTGTCAGGAGAGGTCCTTTGCCCGAATTATCGCCAGTGATTCTGCCAGAGATGGTCACAACTGCTGCCAGCGCACTTTGCGGATGATACATCTCGCAGGAAGACTGAAGCTGATAAAGCCAGTCCCAGAGGAAGACCGACTAGGTGCTACCGGAGTGGGTTTTTGCCCTTCAATGGGAACACTGTCTTCTCGCGCCATTGATAAAGGCAGCCTTTGCTGTCAACAAGGTATGCAGTGCTTCTCTTCTCCTAAGAAACTTTAAAATGCAAGTTGCTCTGTCTTTCATGCTGCCAAAGTAAAGCACCCAGAAGTAGGCATTGGGGGTTAGGTTCTAGATTACATTATACTGACATTTTAGCAATACTAGAAATGTTCATTTTATTCTCGGTATTGATAACTTGTCTTGTTGCTGTTTTTATAATATTTTGTGAAATTGTTTTAGGTGCACTGAGAAACAGATTGTTCCTGTAGTAATAAATACTTTTAACGTTAATGTGTTCATTCTTCTCAGTGCAGTGTGTGTGTGATACTGCAAATAGCGAAATAAGGTTTGTTGCTGTTTCCACGGTGCCCCTCATCCCTTGGATTGTTATTAACTCCAAAGCAATACTGCCATAGCAATTGCACATCGAATAGTGTCTTGCAGGTCTACAATAATTTGTATTTCACATTCATCGCTGTTGCATTGAACCAAGTTCACACGTGTCACCCATGGGTGGGAAAGCACCCCTTGTAGAGTTACGCCAAAGTCGTAACTTGCACAACAACATGAACACCCGAGGTGGAAACCTGTAGCCAACTACAAATGCACTGAGTAACACACTCCATAATTGAATAAGAACACTGTTGTTGTAATTAGACCTCACTTTATGAGTCTTTTGTCTATTTCAACGATTTTGCCTTTAAAAATTTCTACTATCTCTATTCTGAGTAGGATGTACTGTAAACCACCCGTCTGCAGTCATGTAACAAGGGGCTTCCACACAATATATGTGAGTATGTAGAAACAATCTTCTTTGGCAATCCCAGCCTTTTGTGCCTTCCCCAAATTAGTCCTGCGGGACAATTAATTTAGTATGTTTTCATTTCGTATGTTGAATTTAGGGGATGTCATATTTTACACATAGCCGTGATAATGATATAGCCCTTTGTTTCATCTCTAAACTCTTGTGTGGATAGATTTACTGTGCCCTACAACGGTCTGCAAATATAAGGAAGCTGTTTTTTTTATCTGTGATGCATTACTGGCACACATATGACATGAATGTCTGTGGGAAATATGTTGTAACCTACATTATCAACTGTGCTTCATGTTAGACTTTAATTTTATATCCGGCTCAGATCGGACGTATAGCCCTAGACTTGAGTCCGTCACTTCGACTGGATAAGGGCCTGATTTAGAGTTCTGCCGACGGGTTACTTTGTCATAAATGTGATGGATATCTCATCCCCTGTATTACAAGTGCCAGAGGATATAATGCACTTGTAATACAGCGGATCAGTCGATCAATCAGGCTGGATTTGTAAAGCGTGGCTAATCACCCGTGAAGGTATCCAGGCACTGAATGGGATATCGGAATAAGCCGCCTGCCGAACTCTACATCACGCCGTTAGTTCTTAACGGGCTGCTCCAAGAGAATACTGCTCAGAAGGCCGTCCTACTAGTAATTCCTAGTAATCTGTCACGCAACACTGATGCGGCACAAGTACCACCGCAATAATGGAGATCTCAGCTGGGCACGCAGCTTTTCCATCGTTTTTGTATAGCGCTGCAAGTTGCCTTGCGGGTGGAACTGTGCATTGGTGGAGCGAGGAGCTAGAGTACAATCCGTGAAGGGGAGCCCCCAATCTGATATTCATTGCACCCCCTAAGCTTAATTAGAGGTGAGCTGAAAAAGTAATTTTTGCAGCTTTTTCCTGCACTGCACCCGGTTGCATTCGGCCCTCAGCCTTGGGTGCGGGGTCTGCCACATTCCTAAACCCTAGACTCCAGTGGCCTTCCCATCATGCTTCAGGCTTTGACTATGTCAGTGACTCCACAACACATGGGAGCATAGAAGCTTGAATTCCTTCCAAGTACCCAACAGTGGGCATCTCTCTACAGACTCCATCTCAATGATTCTGAGATAAGTCTCCTGGTGCTGGTCATTAAAACCAGGCTGGCCACAGGCCTTTGGTATTTCTGATAGTAAAAGGAGACAGTATTTCTGCACTCATCCAAGGCCATATTATTGAAACCCAGGAACGGAAAATCAGAATCTGTGCAGACTGACACACGACCTGTGTCGGACTCTGGCTTCCATGGAATACTGAAGGAATTTCAGGAGTAGACACAGGAATCTACCACAATCACTGATTCCCAAGAGTACTCACATAGATAAACTCCACACATATGGGAGAGAGGACATAAAGAGGAAACACACAGAACAAACTTCACAAGACACTATAGTGCACCTGGGCAGACAAAAACACTGAGGGGACCTACTTATGCGTAAGTCATGCAGCCAAGCGCAGCAAAACCCTTTATTTATTTATTTATTTATTGTAAGAGTTTTCTATAGCGCGAACATGACCCTTGGGTATCAGAGCGCTTCACAATACATGAGGTAGTTATAGACAAGCATTGTTATAGTCAACTTTCACAGTAATATGAGGTAGGTAAATATACAGCAATAGAATGATAATATCAATTACATTTATACCAAAAATATATATATAGAGTATGACATAGATTTAGTATATAGCTAAATATAATGTGTAACAGAATCGATCCATCCTAAGTGTCTATTTCCTGTGCATATTTCAGTTTCAGTCCTTGATCATGTATTTTATAGTCCCGAACCTTGCCTTATGGAAGGAACTTACTCATTAGGAAGATCTTAGTTTCCCTTTTAAAGGATGCTGTGTCTGGTGTCTTTCTAATGTTTGGAGGAAGTGAATTCCAGATTCTGGGGGCTGCTCCTGAGAAAGCTCTATCGTAAGTTTTCTTCTTCCGGAAGATGGCTGGTCTCAACACCAGCTCCTTTGCACTCCTGGCCGGTCTGTTTCCTCCAGATAGTTTAATTTTCTACGCAAGGTAACTGGGTGTATTGTAGTGGAGCGCTTTGTGGGTTATGCATGCCATTTTTAGCTGGATTCTGGCTTCGTAAGGTAGCCAGTTTAATGCTTTCAGGTGTGGTGATATATGGTAAAATGTCCTCGATCCGGTGATCAGTCTTGCAGCAGCATTGAGACATGCCTTCAGTGGTGCTGTTAAAATTTTTGGTAGACCTGCTAGCGTTGTTCATCCATATTCAATCCTCACGATAACTAGTGATTGAACTGCCAATTTCAGATCCGCCTTAGATATGAATGGTTTCACTTTTCTAATGTAGTTCAGATGATAGCGGGCACTTTTTTCCATTGAATTGATGTGGGCTTTCATATCTAGGTTTTCATCTAGTGTGATTCCTAGTGATTTCGCTGAGCCGACTAGGGTAGGG
This sequence comes from Lissotriton helveticus, assembly GCF_964261635.1. Classification (NCBI taxonomy): domain Eukaryota; kingdom Metazoa; phylum Chordata; class Amphibia; order Caudata; family Salamandridae; genus Lissotriton; species Lissotriton helveticus. Next base: position 78,697,929 of record NC_136067.1, on the reverse strand, counting down.
GTGCAGTTTAATGCTGTGATCATATTGGACCATTCCTTCACTTCTGTGTGTTTCTTTGGTGGTGAGATTAGTAAGAATTCCGTTTTTTGTGCGTTTAGTTTCAGATGATTGTCAGTTAGCCATTGTGGTGACATTTTTACGGCCTCATTCATTCTCTTGATGTCTTCCCTGGATGTGATCTTGATGTAAATCTGCATGTCATACGCATACATGTGATAGTATATTTTAGACTTTCGAAGGATTTCTGTGAGAGGTTCGATGTAAAGGTTAAACAGTGATGGTGATAATGTAGAACTTTGAGGGACTCCAATTGAGTTAGGGCTTGCTGGTGACAGTGATTGGTTGACCAGGAATCTTTGCGTTCTATTCCGAAGGAATGATTCAAACCATTTTAGCACATTTCCAGACAGTCCCATCCTGTCATGAAGCCTGTCCAGTAATTTTTCATGATTTACAGTGTCAAATGCTGATGATAGGTCAAGGAGGATTAGTAGACATGTCTGATTAAGGTCTAATGCCTATAGTGCATCATCGACAATATGTAGGATCGCTCTTTCTGTGCTGTGTCCTGTTCTGAATCCTGACTGGCAGTTGTCTAGTAGCGAGAAGTTAGCAATGTGTTGGCTTAGTTGGTTTTGTACACATTTCTCTATTAGTTTGGCAAGGATAGGGATGTTGGTCACTGGGCGAAAGTTATTTGGATCTTCAGGGTCCGCTGTAGGTTTTTTGATGATGGGGACGACTTGACCTGTGTTTAGGCAATCTGGAAGGATCCCTTGGGATAGAGAGGCGTTTATTATTTTCGTCCAAATGGGAATCACAATATGGTTTATTTCTTTGAGGCATTTTGAGGGTAGTGGATCACTTTAGTGGTTGTTAGGTTTGATGTCTGATAGTGTTTTGGCGATGGTATTTTGGTCAAGTAGTTTCAAGTTAACCCATTGTGTCTGGTTTTTTGTCCTATTGTGGGTGTTTTCCAAGGTGATATTGGGTGTTTGGTTGTCCGTATTGCCAATGTTGTCAGCTTCTTTCCTGAGCTCTCTTTCCAGCGTGTTGGCCTTGTCTGTGAAGAATGTTGAGAACTCTTCACAACTTATTTGAGTTTTTGTAGTTTCTTGGGTGGTTTTGGACAATTTATTGGACTGCTGTTTTAGAATCTCGAATAGTTTCCGAGGTCTGTTTTTTGGCGTTATCTAGTTCAGATCTAATAAATTCTTTCTTGGAATTTAGGATCTTTTTGTTGTATTCGCTCCTGATTCTTCTGAGTGATTTCAGTTCGGGAGATGATGGGTGTTGTCTCCATTTTCTTTCAGCTAGTCTTAGTTTCCTCCTTTCTTCATTCAGTGTTTCACTAAACCATGGAATTTTAACCTTCTCTGTGACTCTTTTCAGGTTTAGTGGCATCGTGGTGTTGACTATATTCATTACTGTTTTAGTGTAATGATCTGTAAGATCCTCTACATTCTGTAAGTTGTTTGGTGGATTCAGGTTCTTCTCACAGCTTTCTACTATTATTTCCATATTCGGATCTTTAGTATCTCGCATCCATTTCTTGTGTCTGGTAGGTTGTATGGTCTTGTTCTTTTTCATAGTGTTTATCAGGAAGGTTATTGCATGGTGATCTGACCAGTCGCACGGCTCAATTGATAGAATTGAGGTATTGTTGGTTTTTGAGATTATCCAGTCTAACGTGGCTCCTTTCGCGTGTGTTGGCTGTATGCATGCTTGGTTAAGGTTTAACTCCGTTAGAAGGTCTTTCAGAGCATTAACCTGTTTGTCATCGTTGTCATTCCAGTGTAAGTTAAAATCCCCTAGAACAATGTTATTAGTTTCAGTATTGGCGTTGGTGGTGATGATTTCCATTAACTGTTCTATGAAAGTAATATTATTACCTGGAGGGTGGTAAAGCGCATGCAGATTGCATCTTTGATTATCTGCTGATCTTATCTTGAGACTTAGGTGTTCACAGGATTCGAGTGGCTGACCTCTATATCCGATCGGTAAATGCAGGCAACCCCACCCCCTGTCTTTTTTAGTCTATCAAGTCTCACAATACTATACTGTGGGGGTACTAGTACGTCCATACACGGAGACGAGGATTCCGATAGCCACGTTTCTGTCAGGATTGTCACATCAATTTCCTTGTTCATGATGAGGTCAGCTATGTCTGATGCATGTTTTGCTGCGGACCGACAGTTAAGAAGTAGGCATTTCAGAGGTTTCGCTGTGTTCCTTGTGTTCATGTTCTGTGAGTCGGAGATTAGTTGGACTTGCTGTAAGTTGTTAAGATTGGTTTTCCTTTCATTTTGTCTTGATGTTCTATTAGCATCGATCTGGACTGTTCTAATTTTTTCCCCTATATCGAGGTCTGTAGGCTCATATTCCCGTAGTAAGGATAGCGTTTCTTCTTCCGATAGGTAATTAAGGTTCCTATCAGGTCGGTTTTGCCTGTTTGATAAGGGCAATGCCATCTTATTGCCCTTTCTTTGAGAATTAACTAGAACTTCTCGGATGTGCTCGACTTTGGTGTGGGTGCTTACTGTGATTTCAAGCACCTTTTTCATCGCTTGTAACATGCTTAGAATATTGTCCACTAGTGTTTGAAGCTCTTTGATTTCTCTTAGAGTCTGGGATGAGGTATTAAGTGTGTTCACCCTCCTATTTCTATATCCTTGTTTTGCATTCCCGTGTTTGAGTTTTGTCCTCTTCATCGGACATCTTCTCTTTTTGTCATTAGTTCGGTTGTCTGCTCCGCCTCTGTTCAAGATGCTCTCTCTGCTTAGTGCTCTTAATACCAAGTTTGGGGGATAACTCTTTTGTGCCTTTCTAGATGTCCTTTGTGTTGTGGTAGCGTGGGGTAAGGAAGTCGTGTTATCTTCTATATCAGTTGTTTCCATGTTTTCATTGGGTGCCATACTCGTCGGCGATGACCTGTCCATGTTTAGAGGTGTCGAATCTTCCCTCTGAGAAGGTTTCAGGATGACATTCGCATATCGTGTATCCAATACAATTCTTCCTGTATCCTTTCTGTTATTGTGGAGATGCGTTGAATCTTCCTTCTGAGAGAGTTCCCGGGCTATATTTGCATATTGTGTGTCCAATTCGGTTCTTACGGTGTCATTCCCCGATTTCGATCCTCCTATTCCGATTATGTCTCCTTGATGTGTTGGATGTAGTGGGCCCTGAAGGTTTATAGTTGGTGCGCAGTCTGTGTTGGTAGTACTGTAGGGGTCTATGGTGTCTTCTTGTGTAGTCAGGTGTAGTTGAGATCTTGAGTTTTCTACGCATCCTTTTAAGGTTGAGAACAAGTTGTTGAATTTTTCTAATTCACTGTCAGCTGCTTGTATCAGCACTATACCGTTCTTATATATAGTTATGCATAGGTCCGCTCTACACCTTGGTGATGGTTGGCTCATAAGTTTTGTGCCATGTGGGATGTTGGTTATACTGTTTATGTTAAGCATTTCTGTAATGGTATTGCGCCAGATCGCCGTTCTTCTAGTGAAGAATATCAAGTCATTCACGATAATACCTTTATCTGTGCTAAGAGAGGGGTCCAAGATTAGCGTGTCTGTTTTTTTCCTCAATAGATTGTGTTTGAATTTTTTGGCTGCGTTCTTGGATAACTTGGATGGGTATTTTATGACATGAACGTTCGTGCCTTCCCGCTCTAAGTAATTGTCCGTCATAATTGTTGATTGGTATGGAGTATGTTTTATTGTATATCTATATATATATATATATATATATATATATATATATATGAAATTGAATCCTGACCGCCAAACGTGGCGGAACAGCAGGCGTGGACCTCTTCTACAAACAGCAGTTCAGAACGCGAACCAAAGCCACAGCAGACAAAAGATGTTTTCACAAATCCATTTAATTTAATTGCAGAAAATGTAAGAGCCTGTGCCCTCCCTGACGCGTTTCGCTCCGCAAGCGGAGCTTGATCACATGACGCGTCAGGAGTAGGACGAGCATTAAATTGACAATAAAAGCCCAAGCGCCTAAAAAAACAGGACGCAAGGGTGGCATGAAAGCAAATGAACGTTGAAATAGCATTCATTACACTGAAAATTGTCTATTAACATCACTGAGAGATGGGGGGCACAATATCACTGCATAGTGCAATAAGAATTAAAAATCAAGTTGGTCTTTTATCCATGTAACAGTAGTAATGAGACCTCAAACCAAATTAGATCTCAAAGCTTAAAACTTGAGGACATAGACGATTAAACAATGCCAAACAAAACATATATGTCACAAGATCAATATCAAACATGATTAAATAACCAAAAATCAATGACAGATCAAAAATGTGAAAACAGTTCATTGCCAGTGCAAATATGATGGTCTATTTAATCTACGTCCAAATGTCTTAATAATATTTTTGCTCAAGTCAATACATAATTCTTCTTGTCATGCAAGCCCTCTCAGACGAGTGAATACAAAAAGTGCCTTCATGCTAAAATGCCAATGCCTAAAATTCATTGTATAGTACAATATAAAACTTTAATAATAGCAGCGGAGGAACCAATGTGAACCATTACCCTTAATACTGTGCAAAAAATATATATACATCAAACAGATTCATTGTCTTTCTAATCATTTTTTAAAAGATGTTAAACTTACGGTCAGATAGATAATGCGTCACTAAACATCATAGAAAGTGGTGTAATTCATCAAAGGCATTAAGCCCATTAGGGGCCCGGGTGTCAAGTAATAGAATGAAAAACGCCTCTTTTTGACGAAGCAGTTTTTCACGATCCCCCCCTCTGCCTGGGTTAGCCACCGAACATAACAAAGTGTACTTTAGATCTTTTAATTTTTTGTCATGTACAGCTTTGAAGTGGCGAGCCACCGGATAAGTCATATCCGAGTTGACAATTGCTCGGATATGTTGCAGGATACGCTGATGAGCTGGGAGTTTAGTACTCCCTATATAGGATAAAGAACATGTGCAGGTAAGTTGGTACACTACATATTCACTGCGACATGTCAGATGTTCTTTTATTGGGATCAATTTATCATTGAAAGCCGAGGTATAGTGGGTTCCATTCTCGGCAAATGTACAGGCACGACACGACGTGCATCTAAAAAAACCTAGTTTGTTTAACCAATTAGTTTTAGGTGGCAGTTCTGGCTGTGTTCTGTCTAATGCGTCTTTCATAGACGGCGCCCTCCTAAAAGTAATGGCCGGTGATTTGGGCAAAAATGGTGCTAAGATGACGTCGGTTAATACAATTGGCCACTCAGATCGAATGATTTGGCTGATCTTAGAGATTTGGGCACAAAAAGTGGTGATAAACCGAACAGAGCCCTGTTCGGTGGTGTCCCTCTTCTCCTTGTTACTGGGAATAAGGAGATCCATTCGAGACCGAGCACCAACCTTTGCCAATGCCTGATCCAGAATGGTTCCACTATAACCTCGCCTCAGAAATCTAGTCCTAGATTCCCTCAAACAATGTTCCAAGCTATCAGGGCTACTACAGATTCTTTTTATTCTGATGAATTCACCCAAGGGTATGCTGTTAATAGTATGGGTCGGGTGAGCACTGCGGGCATGTAAGATGGAATTGCCCGCAGTGCTTTTTCTATGAAGCTTAGTCTGAATGGTGTTCTGATCAATGTAAAGCTGGACATCCAGGAATTCGGCCGCGTCAGAAGTGATGCTGGCCGTGAACCTCAGATTCCTATCATTGACGTTGACATCTCTCACAAATGCCGCTGCCTGATCTTGGGTGCCTCGCCAGATGATAAAAATATCATCGATAAAGCGCCAATAATGCACAAGATGAGGAAGCCAATGTGTGTGAGTGACCTGGAGAACATGCTTCTCCCACCAGCCAACATGGAGGCAGGAATAGCTGGGGGAGAAGCATGAACCCATGGCCACCCCCCGTTCCTGGTGATAATATATATATATATTTATATTTAAATGTTTTTTCTTGTCTAACTACTTAGTCTGTGTTGTCCTTTTAGTGTTCTCCAGTCTTTCATCCAATATCTGTTTTTAATTATGGTTATTTCAAGATGGCCGCCTGTTATCTCGCTTATATGAGAGCTGTATGCCCTTCTCACTTTCAAATAGCCTGAAAGTCCTCTTTCAGTTGCCTTTATTTGCTGCAGCTATCCTAGTCCTGAAGCTCTTTTCTCTTTCCCTAGACTGGTTGTCCTCTTTTACTTTCTCTTACTTGCTGCTATCATTTTTGGGTGGTGTTTTCAACTTTTGCTCAAGATGTTCGGGGCCCCAATCTGTAGGGCTTTGATAGTGTCTGCAGCTAGTAGTATGTATGAGATGTATGAGATGTAGCTCGCTGTTCCTTCAGTGTGGATTGTTATACCTGTTCACTGAGGCTATTGATGTCCGCGGCGGCCGCCATTTTAAGGTCAGGCAGACCGGTCACTGACTCCTCCGGTTCTTCTTCTTTGTTTATTATGCTTTCTATGCTTTTTAGTTCCCAGGGGTTCTCTTGCGCACTTTATATCACACTTGCATCGGAGTATTTGGCGTATTTCGGCTCCGTGCTCTCATTTAGCCCCTGCGGTGGTCCTGCGAGCATACGTCTTGCTTCCCCCTATCGGGCTCTCTCCTCTGCATGGACCGCCCCCGCCCGGGCCGCGATTCCTGGTTGCAGTTTGTATCGTCGGCCCCCGCACCGTATTGGGAGTGCAGCACGTATTTTGGTGCTGGCTAAGGTCCCTGGTGATGCCGACAGCCTGGGGGCGTTGCGGGCAGAGGATCTGGTAACTCACCTCTGTCCCGTGCCCTCGGACGTGTCTCACTGCATTGGCTCGGTCCTCATATCCAGGACGCCTCGCATCTTCTCAGCCTCTCTGTAGTTCCCACGCAGCCCCGTTTCCTCCGCTCGGCACGGCGAGAGTCCGCTCCGGTCCGTTGCTGGTCAGTGGACGTCCGCTCCGGTCTGTTGTTGGTGAGCAGCACTCACGTCGGCCCGAGGCGAAGTCGTGTCGGTAAGTTATTCCCTCTATTCTCCTTCACTCTGGCAGTCAGTGGTCCTTGCGCCTCCCTGCGTCATTGCCCTGCATCTTAGAGAAACGGCAGGAATGTGCCTTATTTATTCAATATGGTGCATTCCTGTCCTGTCCCCTGCCCTGGCCCCCTTTTAGCGGCCTAGCGCCAATGCAGGCACCCTTGCACCATTTATTTATTTATTTTTTAAACTTGTAGGGCGCAACAGCTACCCAAAAAGGGTTTCCCGGCGCCTAAAAACACAACACAAAGATGGATAATGATCAGCTTAGGTCATTCAAGATTATTGATCGAACAACCAGGTTTTTATTTCTTTTCTGAACCTGGAGTAACTCTCCTCTTTGCGTATATCGAGTGGTAGTGCATTCCAGATAGATGGACCCTGGTGGGCAAAGGATCTCCCTCCCATCCTAGAAAGCTTGAATCTGGGCACACAGAAATGTGCTGCTGAAAGTGACCGTAGGTTTCTTTTTGGGATGTAGGGATGAACTAATGCCTGAAGGTATTTGGGTGCAGTGCCTGCTTTTATTTTAAACATATAGTTTAGGGTCTTAAATCTAATGCGGTTTTCCACCCTGAGCCAGTGAAGTTCACGCAAGTAGGGGGACACACAGGTGTTTCTTGGTATGTGACAGAGAAGCCGGGCAGCCGAATTCTGTATCATCTGTAGTCTCTTTATAACTGCTTTATTAGCACCTAGGTACAAGATGTTCCCGTAGTCAAGCCGGGATGTAACTAAAGCGTTGACTACGGTCTTCTGCGTGGAGACGGGCAGCATCCATAGGATCTTTCTGAGCCATTTTAGGATGGTGAAACAGAGGCCAACTACTTTGCTGACCTGTTGCTTCATGGACAAAGAATTGTCCAAAATTACCCCCAGATTCCTAGCATGGGTGACTGGTGTGGGAAGATTTCCCATCTGGGAAGGCCAGTGTGAGGCGTTCCATAGATCTGGCTGCTTACCCATGAGAAGAATCTCCGTCTTGTCTCCATTTAATTTCAATTGGTTTGTAGTCATCCAGTTGAAGATGTTCTGGAGACCTTGTTTAAGGAGAGACGGAGATGAAGGGCGGAAATCTGACAGCGAAAAGATGATCTGAGAATCATCTGCATACGTCATAAATGTAAGTCCAGATTTCTCCACTAAGTCCGCCAGAGGTCTACGGTAAAGGTTTAAGAAAAGCGGGCTGAGGATAGAGCCCTGCGGTACTCAGTGAGGGGAGTTGACAGGTCCAGAGCACGCAGCGGATGATGCTATTTGGAAAGTCCGCTGGTCCAAAAAGGATCTAATCCAATTCAGGGCATCACCACGAATTCAGTTTTTTTCTAACGTGGTGAGCAGCCTTTTGTGCGACACAGTGTCAAAGGCTGCGCTTAAGTCGAGAAGAATAAGCGCAACTGTTTGACCGTTGTCAAGGTGTTTCCGAATGTTTTCTGAAAACTCCCAACAGAGCGGTTTCCGTAGAGAAACCTGCTCGGAATCCTGATTGGGTTGGATGGAGAAGGGAATTTTCTTCCGAGAATAAAGTTAGAGCAGAATGCACATGTCTCTCCAGACATTTAGAAAAAGCTGGGAGGAGTGAGATGGGCCTATAATTAGCTAGTTTTTCCGGGTCTGCTGTAGGTTTCTTTAAAAGTGGAGTCACTATGGCATGTTTCCATAGGGTGGGTACTGTGGCGAGCTCCAACGACGAGTTCAATGTGTCAACAATAATTCCAAGGGAGGGGGAGTCCAGTAATTTCATAATAATCATAGGGATGGGGTCCTGCGGAGAGCCAGATTTGATTGTCTTCATGATGGATTGAAGAGTATCGATTGTGATAGGCGGCCAGTGTTGTAAGGTCTGGTTTACAATAGGGGTATAAAGGGTGCCTCCGTTGCATGCAGGATTGTTTTTGTGCAGGAAGGGGCATGTTTCTGCACAAAAACAATCCTGAGCGGCATGTTTCACTTTCTATATGTGCTGCAGAATTCAGCACACACAGAAAGAGGAAGAAATGAGAAGAAATAGAAATATTTCTCCTTGGTATGCCTTCTCTGGGAAGGTGTAAGATTTTGGCACATTCCCAGGTTTACAAGTTCTTGTAAATCTGAGAATGCATCAAAAACCACGGGAGTTGCATGGGAACACCCATGCAACGCCCCTGGAAGGCCTTCCCAGATCAGAATAATGCAGCGATTTGTGATGCGTTTCGTTACTCTAGTTTTTTGGAGCCACTCAAAGCCATGCAAAGTAGCTTTGTGTGGCTGCAAAATTTGTCTTACAGTTTCCGTCGCTCTTGTACCGCATTGTGTGGTGCACGAGTGACGCAAACAGCCTCATAAATAGACCACTTCGTTTCTGTAACACTGAGTCACTGAAGTAGGGCAAATTTACCTACAGAAAGAGCCATACCTAAGACCCTATCCTGAAAGATAGACCAACTCGTCAAAAAGTGTTATGGGTAGGTCAAGAACAGAGATAGCTGAAGCAACATGGGGTGCATCAGGTAGTCCAGCGAAAGACTTAGGAACAGGGAGAAGGGGAGAGAATATGTCGCTACGACAAGCTTTGCTGACTTTGTATCTGGGGAGCCAGGTTCAAGTCTTGGCATCAGCTCAAAATCCTGTGATTCTGGGCACATCATTGAATCTCCCCTTGTCTATGAAAAGAATGTGTCCTTGTGTAATGTAACTGGTGCTCATGTAAAGCGCTCCAATATTTTTGGGTCAAAATCTGCAACAACAAAATATAAGACCCATGCAGGGTGGCAATCACTGTCCTGTGCTCTCCTGACTCATCATTAGGCCATTTACTTGGTTGGGTTATTAAAAAGGAAACAGTGTTGGGGGGTTGGAGAAGGTACACCCAATCCATCCTTTGCTGCTCATAGATACAGTCTGTGGACTCCGAGCTATAGTTATCACAAGGCTACTCTTGTCACAATCAACAGAGCACCTCTAGAACACTTGTGAGGAGGTAAAACCATGAGATCTGTTTCATTTCTTAAAACATTTCTGTTGCTTTGTCAGTCTTGTTCACTTTCTCGCCATCTGTCTTTGCATCTCTGTCATTGGCACCTGGCTGGGGCACACAGTATTGGAAAAGGTCTGTGATGAGTTATTGAAACCACAGGTACATGGTGTCTAATTCCAAGTATTTATTGGCTGCTGTACACAAACCACCAGCCCCAGAAGCATTTCAGTTCAATCTGCCTCTACAATTCAAAGCATCCCACCAGAACCCAGGACAGCCCATTGCTCAGTCATTGATGGCCACTGGAATGTGCAGGTCAACCAGCAACAGAGTCAAAGGTGAGATACAAACAGGATCCCTGCCACTGGCTATAGGGACCAGGTATAGAGACCACAGCGGTCTGGTAGGGGAAGATCATTGCATCCGAGACTTGCACTGAGGCTTGTATTAAAAGGGACATATTGCCTTGCATAGGTGGGGCACAGTGAGTGTGTGACATTAGTGTTGTGGAAGTGTCTTTTATGATGTTATTGACATACTAAGGTGGTGTTTATAGGGGATGTATCATAGTCTGTCTTCTGGTGGTCAAATTAGTTGTCAACAAACTTGGGTTATTGTGAGATTCTGTACCATTAATTTGGGGAAGCATTCTACAAAATTAGTCACCTAGGATCATGCAAAGCCAAAACACTGTTTCAGTGGGAACATTTTTGCATGAGCCTTGGAAGCAGTGGCACAAAGCAGCAGGTGTTTCAGGAGAAAATGTTGTGATAAATATCTAAGCAACAATAGAACAACATTAAAGTCAATAAACATACCATGGCAGTGGTAGACAAGCTCGGTCAGTCACTCAGGCAAGGGCTGGAGGAAAGTCCAGTCCAGTCCAGTCCACTTCCATTGGTCAGCCTGTTCTTCTACAGAGAAGTCCCTTTCTATCTTTTATGTCCTAGGGACTGCAGGAGGCCAGCTGGTCTTTCTCATGAGAATCACCCCATGTCCTTGGATACAGGTGGGTGCTAGGTAAAGGTTTCAGTCTATCCCCTGGCAGACTCTTACACCTGCTTCTCAGCCAGTGTGACTGGGTTTGTGGAATGTTGGTTGGTGTGTGATGTTGTGGAATTTTTGGATGAGTGTGGTGTCAGTTGGAGGATGGGCTGAGCAGCAGAAAGGCTACTCCTGGTGGGACGCTTCATACCATCTGTCGTTATCGTAACATCTTACTCAATAAATCAACTTACATAATCTACCTTGGAACTGGACATCTTCCATTTACAACACAGACAGACTGTCGGACTCTCCTCTTAGGATCTCCACTAAGTCCATCTGAGTTCCGAGGAGCTGGTGGCGGGAAGCCTTTCTCAGAGCGGTAACAAGACAGTGATCAGTGATATGTCCGAGCCCCGTTGCATGGAAGCTCCCACAGTTCACCCCGCCATCGTTTGTAGCAGCTCTTGTCCACTTTACTGCACATAGTCCTTGAAAACCCTCCTCTAGGGGTCTTTGGAGATGGTGGAATCACTGTGACCTTAGGCAGAGTTCTGAATCCCCAAAGAGGGACTGTGGGTTGTAGAGGAAGAACCCCCCCTAGAAAATAAACCCTGGGTGCTCTGAGCTGGGGTCCGCGGCTGCGATGACGTCCTGGTCGGAAGAAGAGCATTAAAGGCACTCCTCATACTAAAGCACAGTACAGCATAAACATGCTTCTGTGGAAGATTCCAACCAACTCTTTTCAAGGTTACCAGCTGTACCTGTCCAGTCACTTCTCCCACACTCCACAATGAAACCATTAACTCGCCCAAGCCTTCACGCCAGCAGGCAAACCCCCTTTTTCAGAAAAATAAAAGTAACATCTAATAAATTCATGTGTGGCATATTTTCATTTCTATACTCTGCATTGAAATAGATTTTTAAAATTAAATTAACAAGAGCGCTTGGATAATTTCTGGAGCAACTCCATAGCCAGGCACACAGATATTATGGGGCAGATTTACAAGCCCCTTGCGCGTCTTTTACGCCACCGTTGCGTCACTTTTGTGATGCAGCAGCGGCGTAAAAGATGCGCCTTGGTGCGAGGTATTTACAACGTGACGCATCTGGGAGATGCGTCACGTTGTAAAGCCCTGCGCCAGAAGGAGGCGTTCCTGCGCAGGGAGGGGCGTTCTGGCGCAGGGACGCCTTCTAAAAGTGGCTGAGTGAAATCTACAAGATTTCACTCAGTCACTTTGGGGCCCATGCTGCGTCAAAACCCTGCGCCTGCTTGAAGCAGGCGTAAGGATTGACGCAGCATTAACAAGATAGGGCCCCCGAGAGCATTGCTGGCGCTGCGTCGCGCTTGCAACGAAACTCCAGCAATGCGTCACTTTTACGGCACAGATGCGTCACGCATCTGTGCCGTTATTGCACCATGGTGCGCCGCATTATAAATGCGCCGCATCCATGGTGGCGGAGGCATGGCGCACAATAAGTGGCGCATCCCTGCTGATATGCAGGGATCTGCCAGTTATTGTAAATATGCCCCTATGTCTTTTGTTCAACAGACAGGCTTTTAGTGTAGTAAATAGCTATCAAGGCCTATGCAGTGACGGAGACCTTATGTATCCTGTCAATGTAGAGACTAACAGGCAGATTTACAAGCCCCTTGCGCCACTTTCGCATCACTTTTCCCATGTCAAAAGTGGCGCAAGGGGCTTGTAACTCTGCCCCTAACTAGTTTAAATATTAGGCATGTTCTACCTTTGCACATTATGCACCCAGACGTGAGCTCCTCAAGGCACTGCTTATAGGTGACCTTGCTAATGTCAACGGAATCCAGGGTTTTATACTTGTCAAACATAGTTTCCTCTGACCTGTGTCTGCAGCAGCATTGTTCATAGCAGGCCAGGGCTGCAATGGCACCTGAAATGTGAGTGGTGTAAATATATACTGCAGCTCATGGGACAGCTAACCTTTATGCTGCTGGTTCTGTTTCCACTGTGGACTTATGCAAAAGCTAGTCAAAGCAGTAGAGAGTGGCAATCTTTCAGAAAGGTTTGGGGTCAGAGCACATGCACTGGGAGTCTGGATATCAATCTGCCCAGAGTCAAAAATACCAGCAGGACCTAGTCATAAAATTGGGGAACCATTTGAAAAGCCATGCTTTCTGACAGGAATGAATATTACAATATTTATTCATGTATAAGGCATAGGATTCTGCAACCTTTGTATAAAAATCAGATTCTAATTTCTGTATAATAGGCGACTTATGACAAACCCAGTCACGCATTATAAAGAAATGAAATCAGAACTTATTACACTTGAGTTCTTACTCGCAATGCCTGCTGCCAGAGCCAGCAGCCAAGGGGAAAAGCAGGTCACAGAGCATAATGAAAGACAAGAGAAAGGACATATTTATGGGAACATGTTTATTGTTTACACTCCTTAGATAATTATATAAAAGTTGAAACCTTTCTGCATGTTTCCACACATTCCGAGCTACTGGCGCCTTTTTAACTACAAATATACTTGTATTCTAATAGCTTTCTGAACAAAATATCTAACATCTTTTGTGATGTGTTTGATTTTGCATTAGAAATTCCATTTTTATTTCTCATGTTTGCTAACATGCTCTCTCTTTCATATGAAAGAGCTATGCACAAGGATTTAAGTGGTTTGTGGGAAAGGTGATGGATAGGGGGACCATTTATTAAATGGAATAAAGTGCCCCCTGCCATACATGAGAAAGAGATTGCAAGCCACTTCGGATTTCCATAACCTTAGAAAGGGACTCAGCCTTCGAGCTTGTTCCTCTAAATGGCCATGGAATTCCTCGATGACTTGCAGTAGCCTTATAATATATGGCAGGGGTACCTTATCACATATATAATGTACTTCACTCTGACAACTATGTGTTAGTCAATACAGATGAATAGACATGTCGCATGGGAATGTCTTCCAGGGTGCACATTACCCTTGTATTGCAATTTTTCTATAGAGCACACTCACCAATCACTTGACCTCTTATGTGTATACACACACACACACATATGATTACTCCTAGATTAATGGAAAAGGTAATTGTCCAAAAGTTCCCGGTCCACACATTGATTGGGTTCACACACATGGCTCAGGATATGGTCTGTCCATCTTTGTTCACTTCTGTGTAGGGCTCATGGGTTGGGGACCCTAGTTGTTTGAACATTGACCAGCATGAAGTCTCTGGGCCACATCCCACCTCACAGAGAGAAACGGTAACTCATATGAAAATGTCCATAATAAGGGGAACCCTGTTGCAAAGTCTACTTATTTTGATCACAGAACTAGTATAACTAGTGACTTAGAGGATGTATCCTTACGGCTAGAGCGGTCGACCTCGAAGCTGCGGAACCGGGTTCGAGTCTCGGCAATGACAGTCAACATCCTGTGATTCTGGGCAAATCACTTAGGGGTAGATGTATCAAGCCTTTTGCGATTTGCAAAGGCCGAAATTCGCCAAATTTCGGCGTTTGCGAATCGCAAAAGGCTTTTTTGCATTTTTTTGGCATGTATAAAAAAAATCGCAAAATAAGGAATCGCAATAATTTGCGATTCCTTATTTTTCTTAAGCATTTAAGGAATCTCAAATTTTGCGATTCCTTAAATGCGATGTATGTGGGTTTCCGAATTTGCGAATTTTGGTTAAGAAATCGCAAATTACCACCAACTTAAAGTTGGTGCTTATTTGCGATTTCATTCAAAAATGCCCTATTTGGCATTTGTGAAGGTGGCATGTGACGCAGATAAATGCCCATAGGGCATGTATGTGCGCCATATGCACACACATGTAAATTTCAGGGGTGCAGCAGGGTGTCTTTCAGACACCCCTGCACCCTTGAAATTATTCTCAATTTGCGAATTCGCAAAATGCGATTCGCAAATTGAGAAATATTTCGGAATCATTCCTATGGGCCTCCTGGCCCGTAGGAATGCATGGGAAATTATTCCTTATTTGCGAATTCACAAAGTGCGAATTCGCAAATAAGGAAGACTAAGAAATCGCTAAAAAATAGCGATTTTTTACATACATTCCATTTTGCGAATTCTAAATAGCAATTCCTTAAAAATCGCTATTTAGAAATCGCAAAATGGAATTTTGATACATCTACCCCTTAATCTCCCCGTGCCTAACAAAAATTAATGTGTCCATCTGTAACGAAACTGGTGCTCATATGAAGCGCTCTGACACCTGATGTCTCGGGTCTAGTTCGCGCCATATAAAACTCTAAAAAAAACAAAAAAACTTGTGACTAGCCTGCCTGACATATAAGATGACATTAAGGGCCAGATGTAGGTGTCCAAATACCGGTCGGAAACGGCCGAAAATACCGATTTTCGGCCGTTTTCGACCGGTATGCAACCGGTATGCAACCCTGCCACCCTTCAATATTTCCCCCAATTACCGAATCGGTATTTACCGATTCGGTAATTGACATCGATTCCTATGGGCCTCAAGGCCCATAGGAAACAATGGCAGTTACAGACTCGGTAAATACCGATTCATTAATTACCGAATCATACCGATTCGGTAATTAATTCGGTAAATATACCTACATCCCGATTGCCAGTTCTTAAATACCGTATGATTCGGTATTTAAGAATCGGTAATCGGGGATTACCTACATCTGGCCCTAAGTGACTGATGAGACAAAGTCAATACTTCTTCCACTGTTATAAATGGACCGCAACATTAATTTCTGTTACTGCTTTGAAAAAGACCTAATTTGCCAGAGAGAAACACGTGTCACTGTCAGCTGTGAATGTTCACAATGAAGAATATAACGAACAGCCATTTGGAGGGTGAAAAGTTATTCTATAATAAAATTCACTCCAGTGTTCCTCTTATTACATTAATTCTTTACAACTAGCGTGAAGGGTCATTCCGAGAGGGACTCCCAAAAATATCTAAATTTACCATAAATGGTGAAGTAACCCAAAGGAGTAAATGTATGTATTTTGTGTAATTCGGGCCATAAGTGAGCATGTAGCTCTCTGTCTAGAAGGGAGGTCCAGGGGGGTGGGAATGGAATCTCCCAAACACACCGAGGATGCTGGTTAGCGACAATGGAATCCCGCAAGGATGCCGAGAATGCTGATTAGCGACAGTGGAATCCCGCAAGCACGCAGGGGATGCTAGGTAGCGACAGTGGAAACCCAAAACATGCAGGGGATGCTGGGTAATGACAGTGGAATCACGCAAGCACGCAGGGGATGCTGGGTAGCGACAGTGGAATCCCACAAGGACGCTGAGGATGCTGGGTAGCGACAGAGGAATCCCGCAAGCATGCAGGGGATGCTGGGTAGCGACAGTGGAATCTCCCAAGCATCGCGGCTTCTGGGTGGCAGCAACGGAATCCTCAAGCACGCAGGGATGCTTGGTAGCGACAGTGGAATCCCCAAAGCACGCAGAGGAATCCCCAAAGCACATAAGGAATGCTGGGTAGCGACAGTGGAATCCCCGAAGCACGCAGGGGATGCTGGGTAGCAATAGTAAACTCAAACAATTAGGGCAAAGGAAGGGTAGTGCTTCTCTTTCATTTTAATGCTACACACAGCAGCCAATGAAATCTTTGTATAACATATCAAAACTACATTTCCCATGATGCAAATCCCACATCACTTCCTGCAACAGTCCATAAGAGCCAGTCAATATCGAATATCCTCCTCTTTCTTTGCTGCTCATGCAGCCAGTTAAGTGCTTTTAATATTACTTAGCTATTATATGCTAATTGTGTTGTGGCTTTGTCATTATATTTGCGCCGCTTCAGCGCTTTGTTCTACGCGTTCTCGCGTTTCAGATTCATATGCTTGTTGGTGCTTTGTTTTTGGGGCGAGTCTTTATTTAGTCGCGATACCCCGCTGTCATCGGGGGGGGGTGCGCGCGCTCTCAGCACCTCTCCCATTAGCAGGGAGGCATGCGCTGTCTTCTTGACCCGGCGGGCACTTCGCATTTACCCGCACGGCGGGTCCCGTCAATGCAGCGTTGCTGCAACAGTGATCGGTTGTTGTCACCGGTACCGGCCTGCCATCGGCGGGCTTAAATTAGCATATTATAGG
This sequence comes from Lissotriton helveticus, assembly GCF_964261635.1. Lineage (NCBI taxonomy): Eukaryota > Metazoa > Chordata > Amphibia > Caudata > Salamandridae > Lissotriton > Lissotriton helveticus. The sequence continues at coordinate 78,680,907 of NC_136067.1, read as the reverse complement.
AGCGGGGGCCTCCCCTGATCGGCCGAAGGCGCTGGGTTGAGTTGCTTTCACTTTTATTCCTAAGTTTCGATGTGCCTAGCCCAATTGGGCTACTTTTTGGTAGGATTGGGCTACGCACATTGCTACTGCCCAGTTGTTGCAGGATTTTGTCCTGAGCAGACCTCCTACGCCTGACTGGCTGAAAAAACGATAGGGGCCTGGAGGGAGCACACCTCCTTGTATTTTCTACTGCTTTTGCCCCATTTACGCCCTAAGGGCTGCAATAACTCTCTACAGCATTGCTGAGGAGCTAGGTACGGGTGACTGGTTTGTGCTGTGGGTTGGCTCCCCCTCTTACTATATATTTATCCTACCTCATGAACAGGTCTATTTACAAATTTGGCACAACCATGGATGATTGGGTTACTTATGAGGAGGGTGATGATGTTTATCAAGAGGAAGTGCCTAATCCTTCCATTGAGGATAATATTGTTAAGGCCCTGGATGCCTCCGTCCAGGATTCCTTCAACAAGGCACTGGAGAAGACAGTTCCGGGAACTGTACAGTTAGCGCTGGCGACTGCGTTAAAGAATATAACTAAGCAGTTAGAAAGATTTGCCAAGCGCCATGGTTTATCGAAACCTGACCCCCCTAAGAAGGACGGGGATTCTTCTGGTTCTCACACTGAATCTTGCCCTCATTCCTACTCTTTGTCCTCTCTGCCTGCTAAAGAACCCCAAAGGTCCAAGGATCCGGACACGGATACCGATATTGACACTACGTCCACTGATACCCCTGACGAGTCTCCTCCTAGGAAGAAGACTAGGAAGTCCAAGAATGTTGAGGCGACTCCTGTGTCCACTCCTTTTACCTTCAATCCGGCTGACATTGTTCATCCGAGATCGTCCGATTGGCTCCCGGCACTGGAGGTCGCCGCCTATTTACATGACAACCTACGTAAAAGCTTCGACAAAGAGGTGAGAAACAGACTCCGGTCAGAGTGCCCTAGACCAGATATCGCCGATAAGGTCGCAGAACCCCCTGACATTGACTCTAGCATGCTGACCTTCTTTAAAAAGTTCACCAAGGACCCGAAGAAGGGCATTGATCGGGCCAGGAGGGGGTGCCAGGACAAACTCCTGGATGTAGCGGGACCCCTCGCAAGGATTTTAGAGATGGCCTTGGAGGCGCAAGAATCAGGTGGCACGAAGGATCCACATGTTCTGGCTGGCTGGACCCAGAGGGCGATATGCCTCTTGGGCAATGCTAATTGTGCAATTTCCACGGAGAGACGTAAATCTCTCCTTATGAAGATGGACTCTAACCTCACTGAACTAGCAGCAGCAGAACCTGGCCCTCTGGCGGAGGGCAATCTATTTGGTGAACAGTTTGTGAAAGACGTGGCTAAGTACGTGGGTACCTTCACAACCCTCGATAAAGCCCAGTCAGGAATAAAGCGAGTTTTCCAAGCTGGTGTTTTTTAACAGGGCCAGAGGAGGCCGGGGACGCTTGTTTGGCCGTCAAGCTTTCCAAGGCCCCCAGAGAGGTGACTTTGGCAGAGGCAGAGGTGACTGGAACTCCACCCGTGGGGACACGTTTTACCCCACCAGGCATCATTGCAGCAAACGGCGATTCAACAAAGGAACCTACCGTGGTGGTTTCCAGGCATCAGAATCTTCAGGTGAGCGCTCCGGATACTTTCCCGCTTCCTCTGGGGGGTCGTATTCGATATTTCTTTCACAATTGGGCTAAATTGTCTCAGGACGCTTGGGTTTTATAAACTGTTCAGGGTTTTCATCTCGATTTTTTTCAGGTCCCCTCTCAGTACAGTCAGCCCAGGCAGCTGTCTTTTTCCCAAACAGAATGTGTTTTCATAGATTCAGAAACCAGAGAATTGCTGCAGAAACATGCGATAGCACATTGCGACGAGGGCCATCGCGGTTTTTGCAGCAATATTTTTCTGGTTCAGAACAAAGGCGGAGGTTACAGGTTGGTACTTAATTTGAACGATTTCAATCAATATATGGTCTACAAACATTTCAAGATGGAGGGCATCCATCTCTTAGCGGATCTTCTGAAACAGGGGGACTGGATGGTTCGTCTGGATCTGAAGGACACCTATCTTTCTGTCCCAATTTTTCCTCCTCATCGGAGGTTTCCGCAGTTCCAGTGGAGAGACCGGTGGTACGAGTATTTGGTCCTTCCTTTTGGTCTTTCCTCAGCTCCATGGTGTTTCACCAAGGGGTTGAAACCAGTGGTAGCCTACCTCAGAGAGCAGGGGATTCGCATGATAGTGTATTTAGACGATATCCTGATCATGGCGCAGACGCAGGAGATGACAGCACAACATCTGTGCATGACCATTGTTACGCTGCAGAACCTCGAGTTTGTGGTCAACGAAACCAAATCCGTACTGTGTCCATCACAGCAAGTAGAATTTCTGGTTTGCCATAGACTCTCGGGCGGCTCTGTTGAGCCTTCCCCATTCCAAGTTGCACAACGTTCAGAAGCAGCTCCGCTCTCTGTTGTCCAAACAGGTAGTCTCGTTACGAACGATTGCCAGGATAGTGGGGCTCATGGCATCGTCTATTGAGACGATCTTCCCGGGCCCCTCCATTATCGAGCCCTTCAGAGATTAAAGATTCAGCATCAACAGAAGGGTCTCTCATACATACCTTGTTCCTCTGTCTTTGGAGGTTCGCCCGGAGCTTCAGTGGTGGCTCAGTCACGTAGAAGCATGGAACTATCGGGCCATCTTCAGCTCCCGTCCAGAAGTTGTCATAGAGTCCGACGCCAGCCGTTGGGGCTGGGGGGCGAGTTGCAGAAATATTTCCACAGGAGGACGGTGGTCTCTCCAAGAGTTAGATTTCCATATCAATTGCCTAGAGCTGCTTGACCGCTCTTTCGCGATCAAGACTCTATCACCCAAGAAGGTGTCATGTTGCATCCTCCTAAGGATGGACAACATTTCGGCAGTTCGTTACATCAACAAGCGGGGAGGTACAAGATCCTCCATGTTAATGGAGATAGCGAAGGATTTCTGACACTATTGCCTAAGTCACCAGATATCAGTCATAGCCGAATATATTCCGGGACAATCGAACCTGGTGGCAGACTGGCATTCACGCCACCTCCGGGACTACAGCGACTGGCAACTCCAGCCACAGGTAGTTCATTGGTTACAGACAATCTGGGGTTCTTGCCAGATCGACCTCTTTGCATCCAAATTGAATTGGCAGATGTCTCAGTTTTTCAGCTGGAGGCAGGGTCCGTTAGCCCTGGCAACGGATGCTTTCACTCAGAACTGGGCTCAGTCTCTGAATTACGCCTTTCCCCCGTTCATATTGATTCCCCGAGTGTACTCACAGATAATGCACCAGGGGGCGGAGTTGATCTTAGTGATTGCCCTCTGAAAGTCGCAACCTTGGTTCCCGAGCCTTCTGGAGGTGAGTTGCGACTTCCCCAGGAAGATTCCAGAGTCCCCGACGATACTCCAGGGCCCTCATGGAGAGACACATCCAATGGTAATGTCGGGGCGACTGTCGCTGATGGCCTGGAGACTTTCTGGCAACGTTGGCAAATGCCGGGCTTTTCGGAGCAGGCTTCAAACTTTATCAATTAGGCTTGGGCTCCTTCCACCAGAAAGAGATACTCTTCAGCTTGGAAATGCTGGGTTCATTGGTGCGTGGAACAACACGTGGATCCCGTGGGGGCGGGATTACCCTGCATTGTGAACTTCCTTTCTCTGAAAGCCTCGGAGGGTTTAGCATACCCGTCTATTAATAATTTCCGTTCCGCGATTTCGGCGGGCAATTCTCAAATTGAAGGTAAACCTGTGGGTATGCATCCGCTTGTTTGTAAGCTTCTGAAAGGTATTAGAGAAGCAAATGAACCTAAACCTAAATATACTTCTTTATGGGACGTCTCTCTTGTTCTTTCCCTGTTCAATCTGTGGCCCCCAAATGACACGCTAACAAGGAAACAACTCTCAGCCAAGTTGGCAATGCTGTTATGTCTTGCGGCATGTAGACAGTCTTCGGATGTCAAGGCCTTGGACATTACAGGTAGAGTATTTACTCCGGAAGGGGTCTCTTTTAATATTACTGCCAGAACCAAAACGATATCTAGAAGTGTTGATTATCATGCTTTTCCAAGCAATGTTAAACTTTGTGTGGTGCAATGCCTTAAGGCCTATGCGGAATGTACGAGGTCATTTCGGCCTACAGGTGTAACGCAATTATTTATTGCTCTGCAAAAGCCGTTCAAGCCTGTTACTATGGCTACTAGAGCCAGATGGTTAAAATATGTGATGCAGGAAGCGGGTATTGATACCCAGGTTTTTGGGGCGCACTCTGTTCGGGGTGCCATGGCCTCTAAGAGTTTTATGTTAGGATCTACTGTTCAGGACATTATGCATTCAGCTGATTGGTCCTCAGAATCTACTTTCAAGCAGTTTTATTACAAACCGGTGGGTGATATTTCCTCTGTAGTGTTTGCAAAAGCGTTAAACTAGCATAACACGAAGCCTCCGGTCCTGTATTAGAATAAAAAATTAGCTAGCTATAGCGCCAAGAATATTCAATTCTATTAAGGACACAGAGGCGAGGATTATCCCACCCGGTTATATTACATGCATTGTAATATTTTGCCCACCCATGCTTTATAGTCGGATTTTTCAGATTTTACGTGCGTTCTTTCTCATTCTTCCAGGTTCCGAGAAGAAGATGGACTGAATATGTTTCCTGTTGAACCGGAATTCTTTCCTGTTGGCTGTTCTTCCACGTTGGAGTATGTTTATGTTGGACTTCAGTTATTTAATGACTTGCTGTTCAAAGCAAAGAAAGAGGAGGATATCCAGTATTGACTGGCTCTTATGGGCTGTTGCAGGAAGTGATGTGGTGTTTGCATCATGGGAAATGTAGTTTTGATATGTTAAACAAAGATATCATTGACTGCTGTGTGTAGCATTAAAATAAAAGAGAAGCATAATCCTTGCCTCCGTGTCTTTAATAGAATTGAAAACTCTTGGCGCGATAGCAAGCTAATTTTTTATTCTGCTGTCAAACTTGGTATATATGTTATATATATATATATAGATATATATATATATATATATATCTATATATATATATATATCTCTGGGGAGAGGGGTTGGCCTAACGGCTAAGGCGCTCGACCTCGGACCTGGGGAACTCGGTTCGAGTCTCGGTAACGACGCCAAAAACCCCCTGTGATTCTGGTCAAATCACTTAATCTCCCTGTGCCTAAAAAAAAAAAAAATAAATGAAAATGTGTCCTCATGTAACGTAACTGGTGCTATGTAAAGCGCTCTGATAACTGATTCGGTTCGGTTCAAGTTCGCGCTATATAAAAAACTCTCAAAAAAAAAAAATATGTTGAAACATTCCCGACAGTCCTAACATTAAAATTCTTGGGTTGCAGAGGTGGACAGGTCTCTGGGCAGGTCTATCAGGATCTCAAGATGATCCCAGATCAGCTACAGCCTTTAAAACTTAGGAGGGATCTGTGGAAGAGACTAGAAAGGAGCTGAGCCAGAGAGTGCCCCCTCTTGTAAGAGGGTAGGATCACAGCCCAGGACAGTATGCAATAAATTACCACACTCTTCTGTCCCCAGCTTAGCATAACATATCTAGTTATACCATGACATAACTTAACTTGGTTGATGTTTACTAACAGAGCATAATCACCAAATATAATATACCATATAGCATATCAGGGGCCGTTTTAAAAACAGTGCCATGGAGACGCAACAGACGTATGTGCCTGTTTTCTGTGCCCCTGGGGAACTGTAGTAGTAGAAGGCGCAGGTGCTTGTGCGCTCTCTGTAGTACAAATAACAATGGTGCACATAGAACGCCGACGATATCTTCACAAGGTGCTCTGTCATTATCACAGGGGCATGGTCCCATGCTATGAGGGAAATCCTTAGCTGTGCCCTTTTATGGTTGTGAGTGCAGAGGAAAAGAGACCATTAGGAGGCCCATGGAGTGTGTGCCACAAAAAGATGGCGCACAGGCAGTGCGCCCCTGAACACGACAGCTTCAAGAGGTAAAAGGGGGCCACAGATGTCAGTACTGTGCTCACTGTGTCACTGGAATCAAACTATACCTGGCTGATAAATCCTTAGCAGGGCGTAACCAGTCCTTGGTTGCTTGTATTCCGGTTCAGAGCAGACATGGCTTGGCAGTTTGGACTAGACTGCTTCCATTGGAGCAGGTGCAAGCCTGATTTGCATATGGCTGGGTCCAAACTGAGGTGGCATGTTGGGCAAAAAAGGATGAATTTGGATGTGGTCTCAAGCAATTGCCAATGGCTGAGATTAATTCAGGCAATCCATACATCACCTTGTTCTTGTTGTAGTTGATACCCTCAGTGCGATGGGCATGCCCAGACATGGGTCCTGTGCTCACTGTGTCACTGGAATCAAGTTATACCGGGCTGATGAGCCCTTATCAGTGCAAAACCAGTCCTAGGGTGCTGTATTCCTGTGCAGAGACAACCTGGCTTGGCAGTTTGGGCTGGACTGTGCCCATGAGGAGCAGGATCAAGCCTGATTTGCATACCGCTGGGTCCAAACTGAGATGGCATGGTGAGCGAAAAACGATGGATTGGGATGTGGCCCTGAGTGATTGCCAATGGCTGAGATTAATTCAAGCACTCCGTCCATCATCTTTTTAGATTGAGCCTAGTGCAGCATGTATGCGCTGCTCTAGAATCGGCCTCTTGGAATCACCTCAGCTTTTGAAGAAGCTTGTGCGCATGGTGCTCACACGCTATTGGCCTTTGCATCTGGCTTTAGCACGCAATTGGCCAAAGGCGTATGGATGTCGCAGCTTTTCGTGAAATGTTTACTCTCAGAGCGTTTGGCTCTCGGGAGCCAGTAGAGGCCCGCAGGCGCCATCTGTTTTGGGTCAGGTTTCAAAGGTGCGTCCCCTCCACCTCACCTCCACAAGAGTGTGCGTCGCTTTAACTTTCGCGGCTGCGTTTGTTTGAAGTAGTAAACAAGTTGAAAACAAGGCAGACGAGCAACTGGAATTTTAAGAGCCTCCACCAGAAAAGAGGTAAGATGTAGGTGTAAAGCTTTCATAAATAATTTCGCTGGACCTGTAGTAGACAAGATTAACTCTTTACACCAGAAGCACTCATTCTTTTTACTTGGTAGCACCATTTTGCAGACCTTCAATATATCTGTATGCGGGCTGCTATGCTTCATTGTCATATGGCTAAAGTTATAGGCAAGTGTGTACATACATATGTTTGTGCTACTGCCCCTCTAAAATATTTGTTTTACTTGTTGCCCTGCTTGTATTGATTTATCATATTAGAACTGAAAACTCGCAGCTGTTAACATATCCCATGGTTGCTTAATCATTGTGCAGTTATCTTTTAATTGGATGCTGGTGTTTATCTGTACGCATAATATGGAATATGACCTCGTGTCTATCTAGAAGCGTGAAAGCGTGTTCCTGAATTCTGATAAGCGTGCTCAAATCCACCCGAGTGACTTACCGCACTCACCTGTAATTACCAAATAAGAAGTCAGCCGGACAGTGGAGAAGAATAAACAAAGTATTTTATTAGGCCACAAACTCCCATAAGAGAGGGCCCTGTCCGACCTCACCCCTAAGAGTGCGCCGAGAGGACTGACTCATCTCATCACAGCAATACATTATAACATGGTACAGCAGAGTAAAACACGCCCATACTGGAAAAGTACTGGACCCCGGAGAGGGTGAACAATGGCCTCACACAAGAGGCATCTGCACCTGCAATAGCAACATTTGGTTATCTCTGCCCAAGGCCACGGAGCCAGGCCTCAGCATCTCGAGCGCATGAGAACAGTACTAATTAGAAGTTTTGTTATTAGTTTGGATCACAGTTAGCCAAGAAACGAAAACTGCTGCGTCTAGGGTTTTCCTATTCCTACGGGAGGGGGAGTGAGCGAGTGCGACTCGCACGCAGAGGGAAACACTCCAAAATGATGGCACTAAGCTAAGATAAGAAAACTGAATAACATCACACGCATAAATGAATAAAAAGGTGGAGAATATAAATGTAAATGCATAAATGAATATATCATTAGTTAGACACATTATGCTAACTCATAAGCGTAAGTGTAAGTGGGCGGGGCATCGGAAAATGAAACCTATTAATACTCCGATGCCTAGTCAGATGCCATTATTTGTGATTCGTTCAAACGTCATGTGAGTCGTGAGTTTACTTTTCAGCCCAGACTGCTCACGGTTTGTGATCGTCTCATTTGGTGTTAATTAAAAAAAAATTGCACGTAAATCACGGCAAAAATGGCACCATTATACCTGAATTCTTAAATGTAAAATGAAGTAAGCTTGGTCGATTCTTTTAGAGTTGCTCAAATTTTTAGTTAGTAAATGCTCTGATAAATAGTTTTCAACTATAGCCACAAATGTGGCAGCTACGTTCTTTGGCCTCAACATTTAGCTGATTTACTACCTTTGTATGCATGCAATAACCCTTCCGCAGAGTGATCAAAGGGATCCACATTTTTGTTGAGCTGTCCAGAAAATAATTTTCACAAGACATTGGTTATTTTTATTGCTGGTGATACATCTCACTAAATATGACGTGGCTGACTAGTGTAGTATGTTAATATTGAATTGGTAATCGAATGTTGTGAAATGAATCTATTATTAAATGCTGAATAATTATGTGAATAATAAATGCACATGTTTTTACACTTTTGTTTGATGTTCTTTCATTCTTGGTATCATGACTGAGTCGCATGTGGACGCATAAATGAAAGACTGACATTGAGCAGTGTGCTGCAAAGCAGCACACTGTTAACTTGGGCACAACAGTATGTCCCAAATGCCTACGTGCACGTATACTTTTTTTTATAACTTTATTTTTCATTTTCTGTACAAATAAAAAACAAAACTTAGAGATGGGTAAAGAAATCATCACTACAAAAAGTACGATCAATAATGGGCATGGAGGTACAGCAATGGACAATGGATAGTGCTGAAGATTGCTAAAAAAAAACATACATTCACATCGACAGTGGCAGTCCAGTAAGTACCTAAGGGAAAACCTTCTAGAATTCCGATCTCAAACAGACAGTGTGAAAACATTTCTTACGGGCCAGAATCAGACCTCGCATGAGACAGTGCAAGGGCTCCCTTTTCTGCATCGAGATCCAACTTATAATATTTCAACCATGGGGACCACATTTTCAGAAATTTACGTGGGCAGCCCCTCGCCTTATAAACCACTTTCTCTGCTGCCATGTAGAGATCCATATTGGACTTCCATTCCGTAAGTGTAGGAAGGTGTTGTGCACCCCAGTATTTGGCTACATCCCTTTTCGCCACCACCAACCCAAGGTTGGCCAGTAAGAGCCCATAGCGTGGCAGGCCAATATCTGTGGGAATTCCTAAGAGTAAGAATTTCACGACCATCCCCATGTTTGCCCCGAGTATTATGTTTAGTTCCTCCACAATTGCGTGCCAGTAGGGCTGGATGTGACTGCATTCCCAGAGAGTGTGGATGTACATGCCATGTTCCGCACAGCTTCTGAGGCATGCAGGGTCCTCTACCCAGGGCCGGTCCTAGGACTTGTGGGGCCCTGGGCGAAAGGGAAGATGTGAGGCCCCTCTAATTTGCTTGTGACATCACAAGAAGTGACATCATATAAAACTGACATCACAAGACTATTGATCTTTGTCATTGCTGAAGAGACATACTGTTGATACCAGTAACATGAACTAAAAGATAAATATCCAAATGAAATATGTCTATTTTAAAACTGTATTAAGTGGATTACATTAGTCACATTGGAAGCTAGACGCAGATCTAACAAAGATGGCTATTCTAAATCCTAGATAAATATGCAACAGGGTATAGCGAGATGAAGTTGAATTCAGATACATATAACTTTTTCATTCTTTTTGAGAGCTTCATAAATCAGACTAGAACAAAAAAGGACAGCAGAGTTCGGTAGAAAAAAAGCTTTCGGATTTAGGATTCAGAATGATTATATTCTCCTCACAGGGGATGTAAGCCATGTGAAGGAATTTACATTTCTTATAAAAAGCAGATAAAAGGAAACATTGCAATCTGACAATGAGGAGATAAGTAAATAAAAAGCCAATTCCAGTGAAACATAAATAGAGTAACTTCAAAGTTCTAGGTTATTCTCATTGGGTGACTCCCTGGTATTGATTCATTATGTAAAGTTTAGTATCTGTGTGTTTAAAGTAAAGGTATGCTGCAGATTTATGGGGTTTTCATACCAAGGTTTTTCATTTTGTGTCAGAACTGTTGAAAGTGATAGTGGCAGAATGGCACTATTCTGATGACGTTCCTTCAATCGCCCCATAAAGATAGTACTATTCTTCTATATATTCACAACTTTATGTGGAAGTCCAACTTGAGAAAAATATGGGCAGGGCAGGAATGTGAAAAAAAAAGAAATTGCCATCTTCGTATCATGTCCTGTACACATCTGGAAGTTATTGTTAGAATCTGCCTTCCGAGCTGATCAGCATATTCCTCAAGACATTGGAGATCAGAAGTAAGGTTAACTTGTGGAGACACATAAAAGTATTTTTTACAAGGCTCTTGGGTGGGGGGGGGGTAGGTGCGGTTAGGTCCAGCATACAAGCTCCTTACTATATATAATGATCCAAAAGTTCTATGAAAAGATCTCGGGTAAAGTACCCCCTTGTGGGTGCCCGTTGGACATTGCAATGCTGGCCTGAAATGGAGCGTGCCCGATGATGAAGCATGACACGCATACAGGTGTGTCGGGCACTTGCTCCTATTGCAGCATATCTCCCCTCTAATAAACGGTATTTCTACACACGTATTCCACTGTCTTTAAAAGGAACTGCATACTCTTGTTGGATCAGAGAAGAGCAGGGGCAAGATTGAAAAACTGAGAACTACAAATCTGTGCCACAATGCTCTCCTAGACAAAATAATGGAAGCAAGGCAAGTCTTATTGCTTCAATTGTGTCTTTTTTACCCTGATATGTCATTCACTACTAATAATGAAGGTGAACATTTCTGGGAGGAAATTCCTAAAGGTCATGAGAATGTTTCCTCATATTAGCTAGAATGAACAAAGTACCTGGGACTCCAAGTAAAATATTGGGCTTGCATGGAGGGGTGATGCCAGCAAGGCAACACTAAGCAGCACAATTTCTCTTGTGCTCTTAGGGCAAAAATCCGCCAAGTGCTCTGTCACTCACCCTTCCATGTGCAGGGTACCAGTGTGTCTGGGGTCTGAACCACAATCCAAATAAGACCCGTCCAACTGGTGATTATCTGCTTTTGACAGCCTTCTGCAGCTTGAGAGGCCTGAGAGGCTTGTGTGAAGTCCTGCTAAAATGCTGGCTTCCTTCGGGCCCTTAGAAGTCGGTGGAATTTGGATGTTTTAAAGTTTGTGTTGCTTATGTTGCGGTTGTCAGCCTTGATTTCTCTTTGGCTTCCTTCCTCCTTCATTAGGTGTACTTTTTTAGCATTAGGCCGTATCTCTGCTTCTAAATAAATAAATAAATAAATAAAATAGTGCATGGCTACAGCTTATGTCACCAATTAATATTTTGTAGCAATTTGGGCATCTTTTTACTCATTGAAAGCCTTTGCTGCCAGGCACATGTCACCATGTGGATTACTGGGCCTTCTGTGATCATCACCCTGGGGTACAGACGCACATCATTCGCTATCGCTATGGCTAAGCCTGGAATTCCTTCTTATAATTACAGTTTGTGAGTCTCCCTCTCACATACCCTCACCCATCTCATCCTCTGGTGCTGCGTCCCACAAAGTAAGCTGTACCTCGTTGGCTATCTCGCAGGACATAAAACACATTACACATAAGCTCAAAACAACACAACACCCTTCCAACCACACACATGTTGTAGCTTGCTATCTATGTTGGTAAGTGCTTCAGCTCCTCACATATGGGTAGTAAGAACTAAACAAATGCTACAATACCATACAATTTGTTACTTCGACACATCGAAGTAAGACACTTGAATAGCTAAAAGCCCATTCAAATGAATTAGAACTGCTTGCAAATTGCTGCTGTGGGTTACACAGCATTGAATATTAATCTTTAAGGCTGCTTGGTGGGGTAACGTAATGTCTGTTGTAATCAGTGTGCAACCTCGAACAGGCTAGCTGACATAAGGTTGGCATGGAAGTTCAGACCTCTCATCTTTCATGTAGAATTTCAGAAGTGTACCTATTTAATTACTCACTTAACAGGCTGTCCAGCCTACGATTAACTTATCCTTAAACTGGGTAACAGTAATGTATGCTTTTCGCAACACTACAAATTGCTGCCATCTTGCCAATGTACTAAAACCAAAGTCTGAAGATGGGGAATAAGGAATGAGTTAGTGAGCACCATTGCAATACTATGGCTACACCTTTACATGTGAGGCCAATAGAAATCCCTTGCACAATGTCTATCTTCTTTCTGATCTCTCTGTAAAGTGGATTTGTACTCCGTACATTCAGCAAATATGGCTAAATACTTGCCGGGCATTTATCATTGTATGGTGTCGCTAATAATTGGGGCCTAGGATTGGATAGTAAATCTGTTGGCACACAAAGCATGGAGAGGAGGCGAGCAAAGGCCTCAGTTTGTTCACAGTTGATAGCAGAATAGTTTTGTGAGTTGCACCCTGGCTGTATAACTTCAGAGCAGCAGTTTGACTCTATGCAAGACACAATCGTTCTTCCAGGATCTATTATCTGAGCATCATTAAATAGTATAATAGTAACTCCTTAGAAAAAGTGGAATGAAACAACTTTATATGTACGTGATAATTCAAATGACAGCTAAAAATACCTTTGACACACCACCATATAGGTATTGTGCGTTTCACCACTAAGTTAATATCGAATGTGTTGTGTGCCTCTTTTCATGCTAAATATTTTAAGCAAAGGCTCAAATAACATCACCATTAATAAGCATTGGCAAAGCCAATTGGTCTCACCTAGAAGAAATCTTGGCTTTGGCAATGTTGAGTTGCCGTGTTGTACACCAGTGTGGCTGTTTTTCAGCATGGTTAAAAGTTAGTGGCATGGAGTGTCCTTGAGTGAAGTGATAGGAATAGAGTGTAATTGACTGGATTTGTTAGAGTAGTAGTTGTAGAGTGGAATAGGGGGAGTAGAGTGTCATACAGTTGAGTAGAGGGGAGTAGAGTTTAGTCGTTCAGTGTCCAAGAGGGTCGTAGAGTGCAGTGTCATCAAGTGCAGCGTCATAGAGTGGAGTGTCGTAGATTGGAGTAGGGTGGAATCGGGTTGAGTGGGTTGGGTGGACTGAGGTAGTGAGTGGATTGGAGTAGATTTGGGTGGATTGTGTTGAATTGGGATAGAGCGAGTTGGAGTGAGTGGAGTGAGTTGGACTGGGTAGGTGGGGTGGATTGGATTGGAGTGATATGGATTGAAATGGGGTCAGGTGGATTGGAGTAGGGTGTGTTAGCTTGGTTTGTGGTGGGGTGGATTAGAGTGTGGTTGTCTGGAGGGATTGGATTTAGTGGGGTGGTCAACTGGGGCAGGAGGATTGGATTGGAGTAGAGTTGGGTGGATTGGAGTAAAGTGGGGTGGAGTGGGGTGGAATGAATGTTGTAGATTAGACTGGAGTGGGGTGGATTAAAATGGGGGGGTGGGGTGGATTGGAGTGAAGAAGAGTGAACAGGAGTGGGGTGGACTGGAGTGATGTGGGGTGGACTAGAGTGGGGTAGAATGTAGTGGGGTAGAATGTAGTGAGGTGGGGTGGAATGGGTTGTGGTGAATTGGAATGGGGTGGGGTGGATTTGAGTGGATTAGATTGAATTGCAGTGGGTGAATTGGATTGAGTGGGGTGGCTTGGATTGAATTGGGGTGGGTTGGGTTGGAGTGTGGTGGGGCAGATTGGAGTGGGGTAGATTGGATTTGGATGGATTGGATTGAAGTTGGGTGGATTGGATTGGAGTGGGTTGGATTGGATAAGGGTGAGGTGGATTGGATTGGGATGGAACTGAGTGGGGCAGATTGTTTTGGATTAGAGTGGAGCAGACAAGAGTGGGGCAGACAAGAGTGGGGCAGACAAGAGTGGGGCAGACAAGAGTGGGGCAGACAAGAGTGGGGCAGACAGGAGTGGGGCAGACAGGAGTGGGGCAGATTGGAGTGGGGCAGATTGTTTTGGATTGGTGCTGATTGGAGCAGGGCAGATTGTTTTGGAATGGAGTGGGGCAGATTGGAGTGTGGAGATTGGAGTGGGGCAGATTGTTTTGGATTGGTGCTGATTGGAGCAGGGCAGATTGTTTTGGAATGGAGTGGGGCAGATTGGAGTGTGGAGATTGGAGTGGGGCAGATTGTTTTGGGTTGGAGTGGGCCAGATTGTTTTGGATTGGAGTGAGCCAGATTTTCGTGCGGAGATTGGAGTGGGGCAGATTGGAGTGGGCCAGATTGTTTTGGATTGGAGTGAGCCAGATTTTCGTGCGGAGATTGGAGTGGGGCAGATTGGAGTACAGAGATTGGAGTGGGGCAGATTGTTTTGTATTGAAGTGGGGCAGATTGGTGTGTGGAGTGGGAGGATTAGAGTGGGGTGGAGTGGGGTGGTTTGGATTGGTCTAGGGTGGATTGGTGGACTGGTGTGGGGTGATGTGGGATGGATTGGCGTGGATTAGAGTGGGCCCAATTGGAGGTGTACTGAACTATTATGTGTTAATGCATTTTTTTTTAAAAAACACATACGAAAAAAAAACATTGTTAATTTGCAATAATATTTGAGAACAGTGTACACAAGCAAAAACAAAAGAAAACATTAGTGAGAAGTAAGAAAAGACTTGGCAAAATAAAAGAAACGGAGCTTCCTGCTGGGGAAATTGGGTGGTAATCCATTTTTACGCACTTAGCTGTATTTACTAGACAGCCCTCTAAGTTTATCACTGGTGGCCTAGACTGGGAAGCAATCATGCTAGTCTCTCTGGGAAATATAAATGAATGATATAACAGTAGCACTGTGAGACCAAGGACGGGGCCCCCTGTCCTGGGCCTCCCAGCACAAAAGAATCTACAAAGCCCTGGAAAGGGGGCCCCACATCAGCACCTTGCAGCCTGGTCGAGAGCTGTGAGGGCCCCCTGCCCTGCACTTCGAAGCACTAGATAATGACCACGTCCCAGTGAAAGGGGCCTCACGCCTAACCTTGCAGCCTGAATTAGTGCTTTGAGGCCCAGGGGATAAGGACCACCTCTCCTGTGCCTGAAAGCAATAGTGAGACACTTTGCTGAGCACAAGTGCCACCATTGCCTGCGTAATGTTTGTTCTTGCGTTTTGAGTGTCTGCCATTTATCGCAGTACTATACCTCTTCTTGTACTTTGTACGCTTTTGTAACCTGCACCCATGTCACTTTTTCCTCCTGTAATGTACCCTTTGCTACCTCTTGTATTCTGTTTGCTCACAATTTTCACTTTTGACTCATGTAACTTCTTAACGTTTACTTTTGTAATTTGTTCGCTTGGAATTTTCTCCTCATGTATCAGTTCTGTACCTATTGTGAAGCGCTCTGACACCTTCGGGTAAAGTCAGCGCTATATAAAAACGAATAAAATAAATAAACACTGCCCTACTGTGGCAGTCTGAGCTAGATGCTCCCCCCTCCCCTCATCAACCTCTCCTTATCTGCTGATGTCTGGCTCATCGTGGAAACAAAAGGGCCATCTATCGCCTGGAGAGGAAATAGACAAAGGCAGACAAGTTCTTCACCACAGGGTTTTAACAGAGGTGCTGTTCACCCTTGTTCTGGAGAGCTGCCTTAATTATTGGCTTTGTTGCTCTCATGTCTTCTACCCCTTGTTTACCCTCCCCCCTCCTTTCACACCCAGGAATGCCGCCCTGAACAGCGAGGTCAAGACACCTCGCTCTGCTCACAAATACTTTAGCAATGTGATCGGGTTGGGGAGGGGGGCCTCGGCGAGTAGGTGAGCTGCCTGTGAGAGTGTGAAAGCGGGGCCCCCTGTTATTGTGCTGAGCGCGAGGCCCTGGGCAGCTGCCCACACTGCCCATGCCTAGCGCCGGCCCTGCCTCTACCCTCCCCATCCTGTGTAATCGTTCCCTATCGTAGTAGACTCTATGAAGGATCTTGTATTGAATAAGGCGCAATCTTAATTTGATCGCTGCCTCTCGTGGGTGCGCGAAGGGAGCCAAGATTGTCAGGCATATTATTAATTTGCGTTTTGTATGTCAGAGATATCGCCTGAATCGGGATCTCCTCCTGAAGGAGTCTGCCCTCAAGGGGGGCATATTCCAGCTGCGTCACGTCGTCCAACCCTTCCGCCTGCCAGGCATGTCAAAGTCTAAAATATGCGTAAGCTTGGTAATTATGAAGTTGGTATTTGGATTGAAGGAAAGAGAAGGAAGCCAGAGAGCCTCTCTCCAGGAGGTCTCCTATCTTTGAAATCCCATAGAAGAAGGCGCTACTCACTATCAATGAGAGTAAAAATAGTGTCGGTAGTTTGTGATGTGTGTTCTGGAGAAGGTAAAGAATCTGTACATGGTGGCTCTTCCCATAATAGTAAGAGGAAGCTTTCTCTGGCGTTTCCCATCGGCCTAAAAATTAAGCAACACTCGTCGTATATTGTGATCCAGGCGAAGCACGGGGTCGGTGATGATATAGAGGCCCAGATAAAGAAATCCCTCTGTGGCCAGCTGCAGGCTGCTGGGGTAACTGCAAGATACTGGGTCTCCACTTAACGGATAGAGGGTGGACTTTGTCCAGTTGATCTTATAGCCAGCGTAGCTGCCATATTCCTCAAAGATGTGCAAAAGTCAAGGGAGTGTTTCAGCGGGTTGCGTGACATAGAACAAAACATCATCCGCGTATTATGAAATTAGTTCTTCCTCTAGGGAACCCGAATTGGCGAGGAAGCCACCCAAAAGTAATGGGTATTCGTGAGGAATGCAAAAGTGCTAACCAAGCTACAAGACTGCTTCATTTTGCATTACTAAAAAAAGTGAAACAAATAATCCTTCACTGCATTTCGACAAAATTAAGTTTCCTCAGTCTGATTTAGTCAGGCTGGCTTTATTCATTTTCGGATATTTGCAGACGAGATTTCACACAAAGACGAAGAGAAAAAAAATACTACGTACATAGTAGCTTTGGCCATGCCTTAATGTACAAAAGAAGTGGAAAACAATAAACAACGCTAAGCGGGCAGGGTCCCCAAATAGCCTAACCGTACAGCATGGAAGTGCCTAGTTTTAAAGTGTAAATACCACCATAAACATTGCAACACATTTCCTCTCCTTGTGACGGAAGAATGCAAAGTACTTCGAAAGTGCTTGAAAAACACACTGTGTTTTTGTGTGTGCAATTTTACAAAATGGGACAAGACGCAAAAGAGAATCGCTTTGCATATATCACATGGTTCCTAGGGTTTAAGTGTGCTTCATGAGAGACAGTGAAACGTAATTGCAATTAAAACCAAGCAGAAAAATCACTACAATAAGATATATATCAGAACGTACACCCTTTGCTTTTATTTTTATTTTTATTTAATGCGATTTTATATAGGGCGGTCATCACCCGAAGGTGTCAGAGTGCTTTACATAAGAACCAGTTGCGATACATAATGACTTAGGATTACAGGCGTTACATAAAAGATACAAGTAGAAAAAAATTGCAAATGTACAAGTTATAAAGTCACACAGGGAAGAGATATGAACAGAAATAAATTGCAAATGTACAAGTAGTAAAGTCACACAGGGAAGAGACAAATAGAAAAAATTGCAACTGTACAGGTTGTAAAGTCACTCAAGGAAGAGATACAAATGGATAAACACTAAGAGTCACATAGAAATGGTAGAGAGTACAAAGGTCTACTGCGGAGGTTCCCAAAGTGTGCGCCGCGGCACTCCGGTCCGACGGTAAAAATATGGTGGGGGGCCACGGCCAACTGCCAATTAGGTCAAGGGAGCCACGGGAAAAAAAGTTTGGGAACCACTGCCATACTGTGTCCATCCAACTAGCTAGGCGGCGTAAATTGAGACGTGTAGCACGCTTAGGCATAAAGCCAGACTGGTCTTTGTGCACCAGCGGAACAATCACGTTCAGCAGCCGATGTGCAAGAATCATGGCCAGGATCTTTGTTTCAAGATTAAGAAGGGATATGAGGTGATAGGACCCACAGTCCTCAGGGGGTTTCCCTTCTTTCTGGATAACCACCATTGTGGCCAGACGAAGGTCTGGTGGGAGACACCCCTGTTCCCTTGAGTCCAGGAACATCTTAGGGAGATGGGGCACCAGCAATGCACTGTTTATTTTGAAAAATTCACCCAGCAGGCCATTAGGGCCCGGAGTATTACCTGCATTCTGTTGGCCCATGGCCTCCGTAACCTATGCCAATGTCAGGTCACCCTCTAGACTGTCTCGTTCATCGGGTGTAAGGGAGGGCAGGTTAATACCTTGGAGATATTGGCGTATCTGAGAGTCTCCTGCCTGTGTGCGGGACTCGTAAAGAGTCTTGTAATATCGCTCAAAGGCTCCCGCAATACTTTCTGGAGTGGTCTGGACAACCTCTTGTTCCTCTATAGACATTACCCATTGTGACTCAATTTCCTTCTGCCCCAGCCACGCAAACAGCTTCCCCGCCTGATCTCCAGTTTCGTAAAGTCGATGCTGGGTTGCTAGTTGGTGCGTTTTTACCTCATCAATCGCAAGCGCTAAATACTCTCGTCTGGTTGTTTCAAGCTGATGCATATCCTGTTCAGTTATTATGGCCGGGCTGGCCCCCTCTAGGTCCAGGAGTGTACGTTCTAACTCCTCAAGCTCCTGGGTCGCGCGCTGCTTTTTGTGGACCAGTATATTTTGTGCCCTGTCACGCAACATCGTCTTATAGGCCTCACACAAAGTGACCGCCGATGCGAGAGAACCTTTGTTTTCAGTGAACTATAGCTGAGATTCGACACGGAGCTCCTCAGCAACTGTCTCATCTCGCAGTTCCCATGCATTGAGCCTCTATTGTGGTATTCGACGACCGCCTCCACCACCTACTTTCATGGGCAGGGGAGAATGGTCCGATATGCCCCATGCCAAATAATCTATATCGTTCACCCGCTGTATCTCCCCCGCCGGGGCGAGAAGATAATCTAAGCGGGAGAACACCCTGTGGGTGCCGGAGAAGTAAGAATACGTCCGCTGATGCAGATGGTGGCGCTACCACAGGTCAGACAGTCCTAGCGACTCTAAGAACCGGGCCAAAGGCGTGACATCAGGGGTGTCCCCTCGAGATAAGGAGCGGGCCAGCAGGGGATTCAATACATCATTGAAGTCTCCCCCAAGGATGTGTATGGTGGGGCCAGAGTGCAAGAGGAGCGCAGTCAATTTATCTAACGTGCGTTGCTGGAGCCGAGGTGGTGCATAGACACTTACTAAGAGGTATGTCTTGCGTTTCCACACCACCCTGACTGCCACATATGTCCCTTCAGAGTCTACTCATGTTTGCGTGACATGAAAGGGAGGGGATCTCCTAATAAGGATCGCCACCCCACGGCATCCTCTGGTAAATCCTGCGTGTGCCAAAGGTGTGTAGCACCCCATCCCAGAAAAGAGCAAGTCGATCCCAACAGGTGTGTCTCTTGTAGGAATACTATATCAAGCCTATGTCTCTTTAGATATCGGGTTACCAACCTCCGCTTCACCTTATTACCCCAACCATTGACATTCCATGTCATTACTGCATATTCACCGTCTGGCATAATACTGTAACCGTGAAATCTATCGCAGTGTCTGCACCCCACCCTCCACATCAGTGTGATCACAATCTTGAATTAAACAAGCTCTGTTCCCATTGAATAATCTCCAAACATTACTCAAAACACCACAACACCCCCCTCCCCACACTCTTTTGACGTTCTCCCCACCCTCCCACTCGTCAACATGACAACTTTGTAGCAGATCGTCCACTAAAAGGTCTGTTTCCTCCCCCTCTTCCCTCCCACCCAATTAACTAAACAATACCAATACAATCACAACACACCAACTACCTTCCCAGCTCAAATCTAAACTAGTGGATAGTCACTAGAGCTCAGGGAAGTATTACTGTCCGGCAGTGGCCAGCGGGCCTCGCCTCTCAAGTCTCTTCGCCCACCACATGAGGCTGCCCGGTCTGCTTATCGGGAACCTGGAGATATTGGTCCGTCGTTTCTAAGCGCAGGATAGTGTTAAGTAGCGGGTGGGCACTGGGCATCTTGTCAGAGTCTTCACGTTCAGACAAGTCGGTTTGGCCCGTATCATTCGGTTTGTTCGGGGGATCTGCTGATCTCGAGCGAAGCACATCATCCCCAGAGTCTGATAGGAGTGTGTCTGTACCTCCAGATCGCAGTGCTCTACCCGGTGTACCACCCGCTGAGTTCTTGGGCCGCAAGCCTCGCCTTCGGCGTTTTTCTTTAGGTCTATCCTGGAACCGGGCCCCTCGTTTTAGCGGACAGTTAGTGAAACTCCTTGGTGTTGGCCGTCGCAGTTGTGGTCGTTCCTCCAC
This sequence comes from Lissotriton helveticus, assembly GCF_964261635.1. Lineage (NCBI taxonomy): Eukaryota > Metazoa > Chordata > Amphibia > Caudata > Salamandridae > Lissotriton > Lissotriton helveticus. The sequence continues at coordinate 78,660,386 of NC_136067.1, read as the reverse complement.
CCAGGACCATGCCTCTTCCGGCGTGTGGAAGAACAACGTAGAATTCTGGAAGATGACCTTCAGTTTGGCCGGAAACAATAGCATATATTGGATCCCCATAGCACGCAGTTTAATCCTGACTTGATCAAAGGCCCACCTCTGTTTTTGTATGTCGTGAGAATAGTCAGGAAAGACCATCACCTTAGTGTTCTCGTAGCAGATCTCCCCTTTTTTCAGGATTTCTCTCAATATTAAGTCTCTATCATGAAAGTTCAGAAAGCTCACTATCAGGGGGCGTGAAGGGCCCCCGCGGAGTATTGAAGCTGGGCATCCTATGCACCCTATAACGCAACAGGTTGAGAACGGCGCTTGAAGTAGCATATCTTTTAGGAACGTCAGAAGATCAGAAGAAACTGTCCTGGGCTACCCCCCTCCACTTTTTCAGGAAAGCCAACGAATCGGAGATTATTCCTCCTGGCCCTGTTTTCCGCATCATCGACTCTCCAGGCCACCTACGCTACAGATGACAAGAGCCCCGCAACATCTTTGCGTGTGACTTGGGAAGTAATGCACTAAAGCACTCATCAAATTGAAGGCAGCACTAGCTAGAACTATAAGGGATAGGCAAGAGATTGCCGATTTGAGGAAGGCTTACCACTTAGCACAAAAGAAACGCAAAGCCCAAATTAAAGATTCTTTATGGAAGCAATTGCACTATAGCTGCTCCGTGAAGGATTCTATCATCTTCTGGAGAACAATTAAAGCACCTCTGTGTAGAGAAGAACTACCCAAAATTAGAAGTAGCCAAAGACGCTGATGCTTGGGTCGACCATTTCTCAACCATCTTTAAACAAGACGAAGAATTGGTACTGGACCTGCCTGATAAGCCGAAACAACCAAATTACCCAATACAGATACGTTTTAACCGTATAGAAGTTATCACGGCCCTTAAAACTTCTAAATCGGGTAAAGCCCCTGGTCCGGACGGGGTTCCAGTGGACCTGTTCAAGTCTGAACCGGATCTATGGTCCCCTATCTTGACAAGAGTTTTGGAAGCGACCACCAGGGTTTGACTAGTTGAGTCCTGGTCAACATCGATCCTGGTACCTATTTTTAAAAAAGGTGACCGCAACAACCCCGCGTGTTACCGGCCCATATCACTTCTGGATACTCTTGGCAAGGTAGCTGACCGTATTCTTTTAAATCGTCTCCAAGGTTGGGCAGTAGAAAACAGCACAGTCTCAGACCTACAATATGGCTTCAGGGAAGGGCTTGGGACAGTTGACCAAGTACTAAACCTCACTCTGTTAATGGAGAAGTATGTTTCAGCAAAAGGTGGGTCAATCTTCATGGTGTACGTAGATCTCAGTTCAGCATTCGATTGTGTAAGCCATTCAAAACTCTGGGCAGTAATCTTGGATATAGGAGTCGAACCCGCACTAGTTAATTTTCTTAGAGAACTCTACTCCAATGCAACAGCGAGGGTGAGATATGGCATAGATGGAGATCTCACCAAGCCATTCAAGGTAGAGAGGGGGGTCAGACAGGGGTGCGTGCTGGCCCCCTTCTTATTTACCTTGTACACCAACGGGCTCGAACGAGCAATGGTTAGAGACAGTAAAGATCTGCCAGCCATCCAGCGTCGTCCGATACTGGCATTACTGTACGCCTACGACGCTGTTATTTTGGCGAGAACCCCTGTCCAACTTCAGCGATCGGTAGACAGATACTGTGAGTATATGTCCTCTCTGAATTTAAAAGTAAATATAAAAAAAACTTTTACCATGAATGTGGGTCCAGACAAGCAAGAAAAAACAAGGAAATATGTATCAATAATTCTGTCTTAGATACTACCACTTCTTATCCCTATTTAGAAATTTTGGTAGACAGTAAAATAACGTGGTCTAAAGCTTTTGACACAAGGAAACTGTCCTTTCTTAGGGCTACATCAGCGCTAATCGCATTTGCACAAAAATTAGGGAAAAGATCTCCAGAAGAAATGTTAAAAATATTCCAAGCCAAATGTATTAGTGTTGCCAGTTACGGCGCGGGTGTATGGGGATACTCAAATATAGATGAGCTACAGAGAGTAGAGAATTCCTTTCTTTTGTTATCTCCTCTCAGTCCCCAAAAGCACCACGACATACAGGTGCCATTTAGAATTAGGCATAGACCACATCTCGGACATTATAAAGATCCAACCGATAATGATGTGGAGACGTATCTGGACTAATGAGCAATGTCTATTAACTAGAGCCCTTATCGAGGACTGTATGTTACTAGACAATTCTCGCAAAATAAGATGGTTGGAATACATAAAAATGTTCTTTCATGATCTGGGAGCCTCGAGTTTTTTCACCGACCCGACCACGATTTCCAAACTTCCAAAAAAAGAGCTAAAAAGGATATGCCTGTCACATCTGGGAGACCTCAGACAGGCTCAAGAAGCGGGTAAAAGTTCAGTTCAACATTTTTGTCCATCCAAACCACCTTCTCGATACAGCCGTATTTAAAATTCAATTTGAACCAATTTGAAAAATTCATATTGACTAGATTTAGATTGGACAATCTCCATCGGCTTATTTCCTTTCCCAAACAAAATGATTGGATTAATTATCTTTCAACTTGCCCTGGTGACTCTGTTTCCGCCCAAACTACTATCCACTGTACTGTTTTGCAAGTTCTTTATAAACCCGCGTATAAACCCGCGTATTCGTTGGATAATTCCAATAGTAAAAATAATGGGGCTTCTAACATGCCGTCCAGCCTTTCTAGCTCTGCAAATGTTGGAAAATGAAATGTACGCCAAATCTATTGCTTCTTTTTTAAAATTCTGTATTAATCATCGCCCTAACCTGAATTTTGAGTGATTGATATGTTTTAATGAATGAATTTTGTGACTAAATTTGTATTTTATCACGCTTTTACTGAATTTTCAAATAAGAAAAATGTTTCTTTTTATTGTACTTTTATGGTCTTCTACGAAAACCGAATAAAGATGTTTTTGACTTGGGAAGTATCCTCCAGGTCCGAGATGCTGTGTTCGGTCTCCGTCACCCGTTCCAAGACCTTGCGGAGATCCTGACGCAGCAACGTCACTTCGGAGCGGACCTCTGCTATCCTCCCTTTCAAACTCTCCCTGGACTCGCGGATTACCTGCAGGATGGACGCCGTACCCTGCGCAGCTGGTAGTGCCTTGGCGAAGCGATCCAATTTTCCCTGTCGGGATTGACGGGGTTTTTTATATTTGTCTTTGTCCTTCGCCATGATGAGAAGGCACGGAAGAGGGGGTAGTCCAGCCAACATCAGCAGGGACTGCTACGCTCACCGCCAGGCAACAGGTGTTGCACCGGCCGGGTCCGGGGACAGGCAGTGGTGGCCGAAACCTCGGACAAGCAGTTGCGAAGAATCTCAGGGCAATGTAAGGGTCCACCGGTACCTCCCCAGATTAATCGATGCAGCAATGCGCCCCCCCTTATAGCTCTGTCTCGCGACACAAGCGAAGGCTCCTCAAGCAGGGGGAGCAAACACCTTCAGCAGTTCAGGAAGGCGGGTCCAAGGGTGTAGGAGCCGTCCAAGAGGGGGCAGTGGTACGAGCGCACCGCAGTGGGAGCAATGAAGAGGGGCCAGGAGTAGCAGCTGCGTCCCTCAAGCCTTCATCAAACAGTGCTTAGAGCCTGGTACAGCGGTGCCACTCGCAGATAGTGTTTTCTCTGAACTCCAGGGTACTGCGAAGCGGGCGGAACTCAGACCCTGTTGGGGCCCAACCAGGATGACTGACCCTCCGGGAGAAGCGCGTCAGCTCAAGCGCCCGGATGGTTCCCTAGTATGTCGTCAATGCCCCCACTTAGCTTTCAGGAGATGCCTGCAGTGTTCCGAGACTGGCCGACCCCCACAACACGGTCCAACGGAGGTGTGAAAGGGGGAGGGTCACAATACAGCAGCGCCAGGGAGGCAGCCCAGACGAGCGGGGTTCAAAGTCCAAGTGGCGCCCCTCTTAACAAGTCACCCCCACCGGGGGTACCGGTCACCATGCCCGTTCGGGGCGAGAGGGGTAGCCCACCTCACTGCAAACTCTAAAAGTCGCACCACGGGCTGCAGGGGTTCCTCGCAGATTATACGGGCCCAACTTTAATCAGGTCGCAGGAGAGGGACACGGCGCCGTCAACCGCACAGGGTGGTGCCCCCCCGGGGGAGCGTTGGAGCGCCGATCGCGCCCTCACCGTCCTGAACAGACTGCGGTGGCCAGTCGGCAGCGTCACGCTCAACAATGCGGACGCAGGCGCCACCTCCGTGTCCCGGGCCCTGAAGCAGACGTCACCTCACAGCCACACCTCCACTCAGTTTCCGTTGCGCCGCTCACCGCTGGGGGATCTCGGACCAGGCACAGGTGTACACGGCAGCACCTTGTTTCTTCCCTCAGTGGCCGCTCCTTCCTCACAGCGTTCTCTCGGTGCCGGGCTTAATTCAATGCGTCAGCGCCGCCATTTTGGAGTCGGTCGCGTTGCGGCCCCAGGCATCCATAAACCACTCAGTTCGTGAACAGGATAGAGTCGGAGGTCCCGATTGTGGCACCGCCTCACTCCTATGGGCTTCCTCCTGCAGGGCAGCCTTTCAGACAGCGAAGAGGAGCAGGATAACAACATGATCACGAGCGGGGCCAGCAGAGCTCTCGTGAAACATGTCTACTCCGCCATGTTGCTGGGCATGCCCCCCCCACATGTGCACGTATACTTTAAGCTTTTTCAAAGTGGTTGATATAATATATGTAGAAAAGCATAACATTCCTCCCAAAACAGTGGATGGAGATCTACTTACAGCAAACTGAGGTTCATGTTGTTAGTTGTTATGTGGTCTGGAAGTGTTACCGTACGTCTTCTCTATGTTGACCCACAATGGGCATGTTTTATGTGCTCATAGTCTTCTATGTATGTGCACCTAATACGTTAGCGGCCTGTCCTTCTTTCCCCCCTACCTTTTGTGTTACAAGTGCTACCTTGGGTCATTCTCGTAAAGGTTCTCTTAAAGCTCTGTCTAAACACTTATAACACCCCAAAGGCGAGACCTATTGGCTATGCCAATGCTTGTTCTTATTGCACTCAAGGCAGCACAGGTTTGCAGCTACCCTGGAGGCAGGGCATTACTTGTAATAGGGCGCGCTATCCCTGTTCGCGGTTGGTGTGTTGTGGCTTAAACAGGGAACTTGCACCTGTGACGTAGTAAGGGCCGAGATCAACATAATAACAGAGAAAGGAATAGCATACCAGCATGACCTAAAACACAATCAGCCTGATTCATCAAGCCGAAATCGGCTCGCAAAGGGCTGGGCCCATCCCAATCTGGGTTCCACTCAAATCACAACACAGAAACCATCCTAATCGCAGCCACCAATGACATCAGGTCTCTCCTAGACCAGGGAGAAACCGCAGCCATGCTCCTCCTCAACCTCTCAGCTGCCTGTCTCACTACACCCTCCTAAAAAGTCTCCCCCAGATGGGGATAGAAGGGGACGTCCTCAAATGGATCGCATCCTTCCTCACTGAAGAATACAGAGTGTCCGTCTTCCACCCTACACCTCGGGCCCTAAGAGCATCATCCGTGGTGTACCCCAGGGGTCCTCTCTGAGCCCCATCTGTTCCAACACATACATGGCACCTCTGGCCACCCTAGTCAGTCAGAACTCATGGTATGAACATCATATCATATGCAGATGACACTCAGCTCAACCTCTCCCTATCCGCAAACCCCACAAATGCCAAAGCCAACTTCTACATGTGCATGACCAGTGTCACCTGCTGTATACAAAACAACTGCCTCAAACTCAACACCGACAAAATGGAGGTAATCACATTCGGAAGCAACACATCCCTGAGGGACGACTTGCGGTGTTCACAGAACACACAAGGAACCTTGGCATCATACTTGACAGCAAGCTCACCATGACGAAACAGATAAATGCAGTGTGCTCAGCTTGCTTCCTCACTCCGCATGCTCTGGAAAATCCTCAGTTGGCACCCCATCAGCACCAGATGCATCGTCACCCAGGCCCTAGTCATCAGCCACCTGGACTACGGCAACACCCTGTACATGGGTTCACCTCAGAGTTGCTAAACAGACTTCAGAACGCAGCAGTCAGGCTCATTCTTGATCTCCCGAGGTGGGCCCACTTCACCCCTCACCTCAGAACACTTCAATGGCTGCTCGTCCACAAATGGTGCACGTTCAAAATGCTAACACATGCCTACAAGGACCTGCACAACAAAGGACCAGCATACCTCAACCACAGGTTGAACTTCCACCAACCCCCTCAGACAATTGTGCTCTGCCTCCCTCTTCCTTGCCCACACTCCCCGCTTCCACCGAAGCAGGAGCGGCGGCGACGCCTTCTCCCACCTGGCCGCCAAGACCTGGAACGGCCTCCACCTCCGAATCTCCCCCTCCCTGTAGGAATAAAAAGAACAGTTTAAAGACATAACTGTTCGACTGACTACACCCTGCAGCAGCTTCCCCCAGCACCTGGATACCCTCACGGGTGATAAGCAGTGCTTTACAAATCCAGTTTGATTGATTGATTGATTGATTGATATTGCACTCTTGTGGATATCGTTTCATCCCTTCTTTTTCCCTTTGCCATTGTTTTTGTGTCTTTCTCTTTCTTCTTCTTTCCCCCTTTTGCTGCTTTTCTCTTTCTTGTGCTGTGTCCAAGTCAGATGATTAAAAATAGTGTATGACATGGGTGATAAGGCGAACAGAATGATCGCCTGGTTGGAAAGGAGAGACCGGGACCGCAGCTGGGTGCCAAATATAGAGCACCCAGATGGATCGGTGAGCACCACCAGTAGGGCAATAGCGGAGGACTTTGCACGCTATTACGAAGAGGTCTACCACTCCCACACGTTTCGCAATGGCCAAGAATGCCGCGACTTCCTTGCCCCCTTGCCGCTGCCGGTCCTGGAGGCGGTGGACAGGGATGTGCTGGAGGCAGAAATCACAGTCAAGGAAGTGGAGGAGGCCATGGGGGATTTACAGACGGGGAAGGCCCCGGGACCCAATGGGTTTCCGGCTGAGGCATTTAGCTGTGTGGCTAGCCGGGTTGCACCGCACCTATGCAACATGCTCCTTGAAGCGCAAGACGCGGGTCGCCTTTTGCGGGATCTGCGCCTGGCCACGATCGTGGTGATCCACAAGGCGGGAAAACCACATGGTGATTGTGGTTCCTACTGGCCTATCTCCCTCCTCAATTACGAGACAAAGGTTCTTGGAAAGATCCTAGCTACGCGCCTGGGGCGGTGATCCAGTCGCTGGTCCACCCGTACCAATCGGGCTTCATGCCCCACCGGAGCACGAGACTTAACCTGTGCCGGCTGTTTGGGGTCCTGCAGACGGTTGCGGTACCGGAGGCAGATCCGGCGTCCATACTTTCCCTTGACGCCCATATGGCCTTCGACAGTGTCGAATGGTGTTATATATACGCTGTACTGGAAAAACTGGGTTTCGGACCGAACTTCTGCTCACGGGTGAAACTGCTGTACGCGGAACCGCTAGCACGGGTCCGAGTGAATGGGGCCACGTCGCGTGAGTTTCGATTGGGTCGCGGCACGAGACAGGGCTGCCCCCTGTCCCCGACGCTCTTTGCCCTAGCACTGGAGCCGCTGGCGCACTGGGTGAGGATGGACCCGGGGGTGTGGGGGATAGCAATGGATGGCGGCTGGGAGGAGCGTATCTCGCTATACGCCGATGATGTCCTGCTATACACCCGGAGGCCGGCGGAATCGATTCAGCGTCTCATGACTATCTTACGTACTTTCGGGGAATAAAGAAAGAAATAAAATTAAAAAAATATATATATATATATATATGTCTTGCTCCCACTTGGGGACGTCGCGGGTGCAGCACCAGCAGCACGTGCTGCGCTTCTCCAAGGTAAAGCCCTTTCCAGGTGCGCCACCTCAACCACACCACATTGTTTTTCTTTTCTCAGTCTCTCTTCAGACACTTTAGGATACTGCCACTGGTAGTATTCCATTTAAAATATTTTGTACACGCATATTTGTTTGGGTCTGGTGGCTCAGTGGACTAATGCATCCACTGCAGGGGCCTGTGTTCGACCTCATGGTCACAGGTTCAAATCCCGGCGGGTACACTTAGCCTTTCATCCATCTGAGGTCGATAAAATGAGTACCATTGAGTTGGGTAACAATAAGCATCTGTTATTCAGCACCAAGATGACTAAGGGTGAACGTGCGCTTTACAAATACACGTTATGTTATGTTTAATCAAGGAGTGTTAATGTTACCCCCTTAGCAGTTGAATGCTGGCATCTGCGTTTGAAAGGCTCACGCCGCCTTTCCTGCCACTGCTTAACCCATGATTGCTAATGAGAAAAAAAGGCAGAAAGACAAGAACTAAATGTTATTATGCACTTCAAAAGTCTCACAATTGCCACTTTGACATATATTCTGGGAATTACGCGGTTTAGTTGATGCAGTGTTTTCCAAATAATTGTGAATTTACTTAATTTGCCATAATAAGGCACCAACTGCTGCATAATTTGTATATTCCGCCAGAAAAGTGTTATGATGTGAACACATCATCATGTGGTTCCATTCATTTACATATGTTCCATGTGTTGTATTCTATGTTAGATTGTGAGGTTGAAGGAATTCCAAGATCAGCAGTTGCTGCCTGGATCTTGAGAAGGACTGACGCCAGGTGGTGTTACCAATAAAGCACAATTGGAGAACCCTATCTATGCGGTGTGGAGCAGTGCGTTCTTTCCCAGTACAAACATCAATTTTGCTTGTAGATCAAATAGAGCATAGGACCCGGATCCCCCAGCATAGTCCCCGCCTCCCCCCAAGGTACCCGGAGATCCACAGGTAAATCATCCACAGAGATTTGCGTGGGTGTAAAACGGCCATGTTTAATAAAAACATCTCATAAACATGACAAGGAAATTCACATGCATAATTAAAATTCACAACACACTTTTAATATTGACCTTCAAGCAAGATTCTAATCCCCCAGCACTAAGGGGCCTTCTGGCTCGCATCTCCTATGCTGAGCCTCCCACGCAAGGTGCAACCCACCTGCGCTCTTGAGTGGTGGGCCCCACCTCCGATCCTTGTCCGCCATCTCCGGGGCCCACCCCCGACCACCAGGCTGCCCAGGAACCCAGGAGGCTCGTAACCTGTCGGCCTAGCCTCCCCAGCCGGTGGCCACCTTTTCCCAGCGGAGAGCTTACAGTCTCCCCCCTCAGTGCTGGCCTAGGGAGTACGCAAGGCGTACTCCCATCCATTCTGTAAGTCAATGTCACTGTTCGTCGGTCTCTTTACCACCACAAGGGTGACCCGGGCCCTCAGGTCTGTCACCCTTCCCACCTGCGTTCTGCACGAAAGACCATAGTCCCTTGATCCATGTACCCGTGCCCAAGTCCGACAAATGTACTCCATCGTGATGATGCATCGCCTCTCCTGAGATCATTCTGTGTGGAATCTGACACAAGCGGCCCTTCACTGAGCACAACTTGGCCAATTCCCCGTTGAGCCGCCTTACTGACACGTTCAAGGATCTAGCCCGCACTCCGGGGCCCCACGTCCTGCGTGGTATCATGCATGACCAGGCAATTCTGGCCAAAGGAAAGACTCGCCCTAACCAAGCAAACTCCGTCAACAGTGCTTCCTTGACTGCCAGGCGTCCCCGGTCCACCATGTCATTCCCTCCTAAGTGGATGATGATCCAATCCGGGGACCTCTGCCCCTCCTGATCTCTTGTCTCCTCCAAGAGCCGCCGCAGGTGCCGAATTCGCATGCCCCGCCACCCCGCCACAGGAATTCCGTCCCACTTAAGCCTGCCGTCTTCTCCACTCGCTGCTGCCGTAACCGCACCATAGCGCGGCGCACGAACGAGTGCCCCAGTACCCACACCACCTTTGCGGGCATACTATTGAACAGGAGAGAAATGGAAAGTCAAACACAATCATTGACAGATTATCAGCATTCAGTCACAACAGCTCGGGCCTTATGTATCTCTTGAAACAGTCAGACCCCTTTCACCGTGTTGATTGGCAAGCCCGCCCCTGCTGCTAAGGTCACGGCCCCAATCCTGAATGAGTGTGATGAGTACCCAGAAGCCCCTAATCCTATCTCTGCTAGAGCCAACCCAAACACCGCCTTAAATTGGTATTGAGAAAGACAGTCGCCCTGTTCATGTATGAACAAGGCCGGACCCCCCCCCGCTGGGCGCAGCGCCAAATATGCTCGCATTCGGGTTACTGGACAGGCCATAATGCCGGGCGCTGGGTTTAGCCTTATGGTGGCCCCCTTACCCCCTTGGTCGGTTTTGGATCTTCTCAGTGTCTCTTCCTAGCCCCCAGGGGATAATCTGGTGTCCCTGAATTGTATGCCCCTCCCCTAATCAGACCTGGATGACCCTACAATTTGGCTCCATAAAAGGCCAATGTAAACACCGCCCCAAACAGTAGGCACTCAAAGTGTGAACTGCAAATATTGGGAAGGGATACTAAGATGTTAGACAGGGTTGCAATATCCAGAGGCCTCCAGCAATCACGTCTGGGCCCCTCCAATTTGGCCCACCCAGCCAAGGCCCTCCTCACCACAAAAGAGGCACCTGGGTCGCGCTCCCCTCCTAGTTTTGCAAAGAAACTTATTGCCGTCAAGTGGGCCCTAGCATAAGACACGGCACTGCCCTGATCCCTTAGTCCTTGCAGAAACACATATATCGCTTCAGGTGAAAACAACTTCGGAATACCAGCCTCCTGCACGAAGAACCTGTAAGAATTAAACTGCTGTTGGTACGATCTCCTGGTGCGATAGCTCAGAGAGGCACCTACCAGCCCCGCTAGTGCGGGGCTCCAATCATCCACAGTGATGTAGGGAACCCTGTCATCTGCTCCTCTGCTTGCGGGTGGTATCTCCGGAAGTCCTGCAACTTGGAAAGAGACAGAGCATCAGCAGCGTGATTGTCAACCCCTGGTATATGCGCAGCCTTGAACGTTAAATTCAGCCTCAAGCACTCCAACACCATGTGCTTCAACAATCTCAGAACATGTCTGCAAGTAGCACCTTGCCTGTTGATGGCCTCCACTACTGCCATGTTGTCAGACCAGAACACCACTGACCTATTCCTGAAGCGGTCCGCCCACACTGATACTGCCACTACAATTGGGAAGAGTTCCAAGAAAGCAATATTCCTAGTTAAGCCGGCCTCATGCCACTCTGCTGGCCATTCCGCCCCGCACCAGGCTGGACCCAAAATGGCGCCAAAACCGATGCTGCCGGCCGAGTCCGTAAACAGGCCCAGTTCTGCACTAGAAACTTGGGGAGCAGGCCACACTATTTTCCCATTGAAATCACTCAGGAAATTGCACCAAACCTTGAGGTCCTCCCTAACCTCAGCCTTAAGGCGCACACGATGGTGCTTCTGTGTCAGCCCGACCATTGCCCTGGCTATTGACCTTGAAAATGGGCGCCCCATGGGAATGATCCTAAGAGCAAAGTTGAGCAGTCCCACCAATACCTGTAACTGGTGCAGAGTAACCTTAGGTCCTGCCAGAGCTGCGTCAATAGCCTGGGAGAAAGCCTGAACCTTGTCGTGTGGCAGTCTACACTCCCCCGCCACAGTGTCGATCTCAATTCCTAAAAAGGACATGCATGTATCTGGGCCTACTGTCTTGCCTGGCGCATGGGGCACTTTAAACTCCTGAAACATGGCCACTAGGTCCCTTAGGGCCTGTGCGCAAGCCTCTGAGGCGGCAGGACCCATTACCATAAAATCATCCAAATAGTGCACCACCTCCTTGTAACCAGTCCTGTGTGTGTACACCCATTACAGCATGGAACTGAAAGTCTCAAAGTACTTGCAAGAAACCGCACACCCCATCGGCATACACATGTCGTAGTAGAATTGGTGATTCAGCTGAAAGCCCAACAGATGGTAATCCTCGGGGTGTACAGGTAAAAGGCGAAAAGCTGATTCAATATCTGTCTTAGCCATGATAGCACTGGGTCCTAGCAGCCAGATTCATCATTGCAAATTGCGCTTGCAAAGGGCCAGATTCTGGGAATCTGGCCCTTTGCGAGCGCAATTTTTGCATTTGGGATTCATCATCCCAAATGCAAAAATCGCTATTAGCAAAATCGCAAATTTGCGAGGAATTGCATTTAAGGAATCTCTATTAGAGATTCCTTAAATGCAATTCATTAACCATTTTTAAATTGCGAATTTGCAATTTTTGGCCGCTATTTACCGCGAAGTCTGACTTCGTGGTAAATAGCAAAAAATTCGAAAAATGCACTTTAGTGCATTTTTCTAAGTTGTATGTTACACACACACACACATGTCCTTTGGACATGTGTGTACGCAACACCTGTGTACATTTGCTTTTCAGGGGTGCTTGAAATCGCATCCTTATTTGCGATTAGCAAATTGCTAATCGCAATTAAGGAATAACTCCCCAAAGGCCCATAGGAATGAATGGGGAGTTATTCCTTATTTGCGATTAGCAATTTGCTAATCGCAAATAAGGAAGACGTAGGAATCGCAATTTTTTTTGCTATTTCTACATGAATCCCATTTTGCAAGTCCTTAATAGCGATTCCTTAATAATCGCTATTAAGGACTCGCAAAACGGGACAATGATGAATCTGGCTGATAGTCCCTTAACTTCTGTAGAGCGGCATCAAAGGAGGAGTAAGTTACTGAACACACAGAAGGATCAAAGGCGCCATTCACTGACGCCCCCCTGGGTGCCGAGAGGTTGTGGATCATCCTAAACTGTCCTGGTTCTTTCTTAGGTACCACCCCCAGAGGAGAACAAACATATCTTTCCAATGGGGGGCTGGGAAAGGGCCGGCAACCCGGCCCAGGGCCCGCTCCTTCTCTACTTTTTGTGCCACTACTGTGCATGCGTGCTGAAAGCAGATTATTACATTGATTGACAGGACACACGCCCTGAGCTGGGATGCGAAACCCCGCAGAAAAACCTTGATAGATTACCTTGGCCGCTGCCCTGTCCGGATACTGATTGAGCCAAAATATCAGTTTCCCAATGTCCACTGGCGTGGGCAACTTATGGCTGCGGGGGCTTGTTCTCTCTACCTCCAGCCCCCCCCGCTTCTTGGATTTCTTGTTGCATTTAAACTCGGGATGAGAGGAGTGGCCACAGAATGAACAGGTGTGCCTAAATCTGCACTGCCCCGTGGGCCAAGTGCACACCTTCTTATTAAATGCCCAGCACGTTCCTTTCTTCTCCCCTGGCCCCCCTTGCGATGTCCGAAAGGACTGCTTGGTGTGATGTTCCCTGCTGTTAACACTCTCCAACCACACATTAATTTCAACTTGATCCCACCCTATGCTTGGATTCTCAACCTTAGCCCAACGGAAGTCCCTATCATAATCCAACCATGCGGTTCCCCCATGTGTAGCATGTGCCTTCAAAATCTTATTTGTGTAAAACACCAATGATATCGCCAATTCAGGCTTCTTTTCCAACATCACCGTTGTAAATACATGAAAACCAAACAGCCAATTTGTTATGGACTCCTCTACCCTTGACTTTCTATCCCTTAAGGAACCCTCTTTCCCTTCCTTCTCTTTGTATTCAACGTCCCTCCTTTTGGGTCTGATTAGTGCGAAGATGTCCACATATTCCCCCTTCCAGATGTTTTCCCTCATCTCTATGGGAACATGTGTAGCTAACATTCCTGGCTTAGACAACACATTACCATGAATTCTCCCTACCATAGCAACTACTTCTGGTTGCTGCCTCACATGGCTTACCTCCCGTAGGTGCTGCAGTTATCGCTGGCGCGGGGGAATTCAGTCCTGCCGTCAGACTGGCGGCGCCTCGGGTCTCCACCAAGAGGGCTATCTGCCTTTGAATCTCGCTTAGCGCGCCCTGCTCTGCTGACCTCAGGGGAGCCCAAGGGGCTGCTGCTACACTACTGGGCTTGGGGCTAACTATTGGAGCTGCCAGCTGTCCCACAAGGGTGGCCACTGATGCCAAAATGCTAGCTGTAGGATCCTGCGTACCCCCTGCCTGAACCTTGGGTTGTTGTTGGGGCGGGGGTGCGGGGGATGTCCCCGTTATTGGTACCCCCACCGTAGGTGCAGACACGGGCATCCCCCCCGGATTCATACTGCCTTGTTCTACTGGGTTCTGGGCTGGCGCTAACGCCCTCAGGGCTTCCCTGATCTCCGCCAGGACTGACCCTACCAGATCAACCGGTGCGCTCTCCACCCTATTCGCCGGTGTGAGGTGGGCGTCCTTCACCTGCTCCGCCACGGGGAGGGTCCATATCCCTTGTGTCCCCGCCTGTGGTGAAGGAGGAGGGGGGCAGCTAACACCTAGGATGGAGGGAGAATGGGACCTACTGGTCTCGCGTCCCCTTCTCCTGACCCCTGCGTAACCTGGTCTCTGTATTTCTTTCGGTTGGCCCTCCCCCTCGCATTGCGCTGCACCCTAGGCTTCTTCACTAACGGGGGGAAGGCTGCTCTGGGTGGCACTCCCTCTCTGCGTGGGCGGTCCCCCATGCCCCCCGGTGCTGGTTCATCCTGGGCTGGTGTCTCCTCATCGCTACTCTCCTCATGGTCATTGCCCAGCTTAGCTAGCTTAGCTAGCACCAATTTAAGGAGCTGGGCAATCTCAGGATCTTTATCCTTCCATTTGTGGCTCATCTTCCTAGCTGGCATGATCGGACTGCTCTCCTAGCTCCCTTAGTAATGTGCATAGTGCCCCCGCCTATCGCGCTGAACGGCTGTCTGTTGTGCTTCACCTTCTGTGACCCGCACTGTAATGCCCCCCACGTGGTGCCGCCGGCGCGCCAAAGAAGGAGGAAATAACTGCCCTATCTGGAACGAACTCAGGCCCTCCCGATTATTCCAATGGTGCTCCACCTGCTGCTCCACGAATGCTGCCCCGACTCTTAACTTTCGCGCTGGAAGCGCTCCCGCACCCGGTCCCTCCCGGCCTATCCACGTCACCTGGGAAGGAGATCTGTAAGCCCGGGGGCCCCGCCAGCAGCCGCCAGCAGCCGCAGAGCACCAGAGCAGCCCTGGCACAGTCGCCCGTATCACGACACCCCTCCCACTCTTTACGGCTGCCCACAGGCCCCCCAAGCACACCCGACCCCTTACCTGACAAGCTAGACGGCCCTTGACTCGACGCCGCGCTTCTCTTCGCCGCCTCACTCCCCGGACTCGGCTTCGCTGGCTCGACACACGTAGAACAGCCGGCCTCCACCTCCAGCTCCCGCCGATGGCACTGGGGATGTTAAGTTTAAAATTACTAGGGGAGGGGGGGGCGCGCCTCCAGCGAGCTCAGCCGGTCCGGTGTAGAAGGGGACAAAGAGACCGGGGCCACAGCAACCAGAACCTAAACAGACCCCGGTCTCCGCCCCTTCCCACACCGGAAGTGCGTCATTCTCCTAACCCGGAAGTACTTGGGTGGCCGGTGGCCTCTAGGGCCATCTGACCGCCCACAGTCTACGGGGGGGGCCGGAGCCGGGAGGCCGGGCCCTATGGGCACACTCCCTTAGCGTCGTGCTTGGCAAATGTTATTGTACAAAAAGCGCTGCATGTAGTTCTGAGCAGCGGCAGTCCCTTTACAAAGTTTATTTGGTCACCTTTCCTTTGCTGATGTTGTAACCCGGTGTTAAAATGGTACTAATGTGGTGCAGCTTCACCCAGGCACTTCCAAGGCTTGCTAAAATCTCAAAGAGATGACACTGCTACGAATTGTACCACATTATGCTGCACTATTTGCCTTGGCTAGCTGCAGAAATTTGTCAACCATGTTGTTAAATGGGGTCCTCTACTGCTTCGTAATCCCAGTGGCCCTGCATATCATACCATCAGCCTTTTCTGGATTTTCAACTAACAGCAGGTTGCATTGGGCATAGTTGCATTGCATAGTTTTTCTTTGAAAGCTGCCATTCTTTTTTGTGAGTTGTATTGTGGTCGTGTCAGAGTGTGAACCCAAGGATGAGTCAGTGGATGGATGAATAAATAACTGCGTGAAACCGAGATGAGTGACAGAGTGCATGTCTGATGGAACGCCGAGTGCCTAAACCCTTCAATGACACAAAGGCACTGTCATTTATAAGCCAAGTCTATTGGTATTGCCAATGCTTGTTGAATGAATGAATGAATGAAAAAGACATTTGTCCAGCGCACGTACACCAGCGGCCTCATGGCGCTTTGAGACTTAACTGACACTAACAACAGAGCAGGAGGAATTTAATCAAATGCCTGTGCAAACAGCCACGTCTTCAGGGCTCTCCTGAACACCTGGTAGGAGGGAATGTGGCGTAGGTCGGGCGGAAAAGAGTTCCACAGGTGGGGGGCTTGTGTGGCAAATCTTATGCCCCCAAGCCTTTTACGCTTGAACGTGCAGGTGGAGAGAAGATTGAGTCCAGACAACCGAAGTGTTCGGGAGGGAGTATATCGATCGAGCAAAGCACCAATGAAGGAGGGACCTTGATTAGTGAGGGCTAAGTACGTGGTGCAGCCAACTTTGAAGAGACTGCGCTGGACTACTGGGAGCCAGTGTAGGCTTTTCAGGAGCGGTTTCACAGAACAAGACTTAGGCTGCCGAAAGATCAGTCTGGCAGCCTGGTTTTGGACAAGTTGGAGTTGGTGGGACTGGTAGAGGGGGATCCTGATGTAGAGGGAATTCGCATAATCAATGCGGGACACTACTAAGCCCAGTACGATGTGAACCAGGGCATCATGGGTAAGAAATCTGCTAATCTTCCTGATGCGGCGCAGATGTAAAAAGCAAGCCGACATCACAGATTTGATTTGATGTTTCATAGACAGATCATTACTGATGGTAACTCCAAGACTCTTAACCGAGCTCGTTGGACAGGGGGCTCCGCCCAGCGTGAGTGGCCAGAAGCTGGGATTCCATGGATTGTTAGGGGGACCAGTGAGCACCAACTCAGTCTTGTCTGGATTGAGTTTAAGCTGATTAGCATTCATCCAGCTACTGAAGAATACCATTGTGCTCTGAAAGTTCTCTAATGAGGAAGGGGAGAAGTAAATATTGAAGATGAGCTGCATGTCATGTGCATAATTGAAAATGACCACTGGTTTCTCCCTAAGTTTAGCAATCAGTGGGAGGATATGAAGGTTAAATAATAAGGGGGAAAGGGAGGAGCCCTGGGGGACCCCACAAGTCAGGTCCTTCGCCTCGGACATAAAAGAACCAAGACGAACTGCTTGCTTGCGGTCATGTAAAAATGAGGTAAGCCATCTGAGCGGGGTGCCCCTGATGCCGGCGTTCTCGATCCGCTGAATAAGAATGGAATGATCAACGGTATCGAATGCCGCCAACAAATCAGGGAGCACCAAGGCCTGGGAGATGTTCCGGTCCGCTCCCTTCCTGAGTTCATCATGGACTGCTACCATGACTGACTCAGTAGAGTGCTGAGGTCTGAATCCTGCCTGGTGCTGGTCCAGACACCCGGAATTTTCGATGAATGAGCCAAGGCAGCTGGAGACATGGGCCTCCAGCAGTTTGCCCAGAAATGGAAGCAGGGATATTGGCCGAAAGTTACTGAGGGTGGCCGGGTCCGCCCCTGGTTTTTTCAGAATAGGTGTAACAATGGCCGATTTGAAGGGGCTGGGAACCATACCCTGGCTGAGGGAATTATTAAGCAAGGCAAGGGGGACCTCAGGGAGGTCAAGAAAGATCTTCCGAACAACATGAGCTGGGCAGCTGTCGGAGGGAGAGCCAGAACGAACTCTACAAAGGAGCAGGGGAAACATATCAGTGGTAACAGGGGGACAATTCAACAGTGAAAGAGGGTTAATTGGGGGGCTGCCTAAGTCGAGTCCGGGGTCAGGGCTAGGGATGCTCGCTTTGATAAGATCTATCTTCTCAACAAAATAGTTGTTGAGAGAGTCACAGAGAGTCTGGGAGAGCAGAGGATGCATCTTGACCCGGTCAGGTTTTGCGAGCTCGTTGACTATCGTGAAAATCTCCCTCGATTTATTTGAGGAGTTGAGAATTTTCTGCGAGAAATATTCTGTTTTTGCAACGAGAATGGCGGCTTTGTATTCCTTCAGTGCCGTCAAGAAGATCAGCTTCTTGTCAGGACAATAGTGAGCCCTCCACTTGCGCTCGGCTTGGCGTAGTGCAAGTTTCATGTTGGAGAGGTCAGTAGTGAACCAACGCTGAGCGTCCTGGGGGCGTTTAGTCCTTAGTTTCCTTAATGAAGCAAAAGTGTCCCGAGCATCTGCCAGCCAGTTATGAATGTTCTCTGCCTGAGCATTGACGGGCAGGGGAAGGCCAGCCTCCCCAGTCAAGGGAGGAGTCGTAGTGGCAAGCGAGAGACAGAGAAAAGGGAGGTCGACTCGGCCCCAACTACGAATTAATGGAGGGTTACAGGGGCAAGTTGTCGTAATAGAGGATTTGGAGACCGTGAAGGAGATGGAAAAATGGTCCGACCAAGCACATGGGGAAATCTGCACATCAAAGATGTCCTGATTCAGTGACCAGACTTGGTCAAGGATATGTCTCTTAACATGGGTAGGTGCATGAATGAACTGAGAAAAATTAAGACCAGCTAACAGGTCAGTGAACTCCCTGGAATGGGCACTTTCGTGCAGGGCATTGGGCCAGAAATTAGAGTCCCCAATTACGAGGATGCTGGCGTGATTTATTGCTAGCTCAGCTATCATGCTGCCAAAGTGGTGCAGGTAGTTGGGCGACTGAGCAGGGGGACGGTAAAATAGGGCAAAAGTAAGGGGGAGGGTTTCGAACTCTAGTTTAAAGAGAACATAGTCAACTGAGGGTATAGGGAGCATAGCGAACGACTTGGATTTTAAGGAGTGAGAAATGATGGCAGCCACCCCCCCTCCAATTTTACCTTGGGGGCGGTTTGCCAAAAGGACATAGTAGCCGTCAGGGACAGCTGCCAAAATATCCGGGGAGGACTCTGCCGTGAGCCAAGTCTCAGGCAATAAAAGTATGTCAGGCCTGACTGTGTCGAGTAGATAAAATATCTCGACCTGGTGTTTGACCAGCGATCTCGTATTGAGGTACCAGATAGACAAACAGTCATGTCTGGCACCCGGCCTGTCTGAGGGCAGAGTGATTGATGAAGGGTCCGTGTCAGAGTCCCCGGGAGGCGGCGTTGCAGTGACAGGGGTGGAGATGGGGGGGTGGCGCTAGGCTGGGGCATGCCAGATTGTCTGACCCAGCGTAGGCGTGAGAAGAGGTACTTTGCCACGTAACGCCAGCAGTTCCTCCGCCGAGTACACCCAGGTGGAGAGGCGACGAACAGGGGGACTGGCCCCTGGTCCCGGCCGTGCGCGGACGGGCGCAGGCGGGCTTGCCTTAGGTGCGCCTTTGGCGCGTCGTGGGCTGCATCGGACTATAAGGAGAGGGAGGAGGTCGGAGCGCTAGACCGCTCACCTCCTTGAACCGGAAGTGAGTAACCCCTAGCAAGTGTCGCGGCCGATGGGCTCCCTCCACATCAATCGAGTTAGTAGTCAGCTCGCGGTGGAACGGGGAGTCCAGAGGCACAGCCACACTCATGGGAGGTAAGGGAGCAAATACGTGCAAAGTATAGGATAGAAAACAGCTATAGATCAGCTGTGACCAAGCGAAGTAGAAATACAGAGAGCAGTTTCTTTTTTAAAAGCAGTTTTAAAAATTCACGTCACCACACAGCCACAGCAGCAGCACGTCCGGCGTGTTTCCGTTCCAAGCCTGCTTTTGAGGAGGAGGAGGTCGGAGCACTAGACCGCTCACCTCCTTGAACTGGAAGTGAGTAACCCCTAGCAAGTGTCGCGGCCAATGGGCTCCCTTCACATCAATCGAGCTAGTTAGTCAGCTCGTGGTGGAACGGAGAGTTCAGAGGCACAGCCACACTCAGGGGAGGTAAGGGAGCAAATGCGTGCAAAGTATAGGATAGAAAACAGCTATAGATCAGCTGTGAGCAAGCGAAGTAGAAATACAGAGAGCAGTTTCTTTTTTAAAAGCAGTTTTAAAAATTCACGTCACCACACAGCCACAGCAGCAACACGTCCGGCGTGTTCCCGTTCCAAGCCTGCTTTTGAGGAGGAGGAGGTCGGAGCGCTAGACCGCTCACCTTCTTGAACCGGAAGTGAGTAACCCCTAGCAAGTGTCGCGGCCGATGGGCTCCCTCCACATCAATCGAGCTAGTAGTCAGCTCGCGGTGGAACGGGGAGTCCAGAGGCACAGCCACACTCATAGGAGGTAAGGGAGCAAATGCGTGCAAAGTATAGGATAGAAAACAGCTATAGATCAGCTGTGACCAAGCGAAGTAGAAATACAGAGAGCAGTTTCTTTTTTAAAAGCAGTTTTAAAAATTCACGTCACCACACAGCCACAGCAGCAGCACGTCCGGCGTGTTCCCGTTCCAAGCCTGCTTTTGAGGAGGAGGAGGTCGGAGCACTAGACCGCTCACCTCCTTGAACCGGTAGTGAGTAACCCCTAGCAAGTGTCGCGGCCAATGGGCTCCCTTCACATCAATCGAGCTAGTTAGTCAGCTCGTGGTGGAACGGAGAGTTCAGAGGCACAGCCACACTCAGGAGAGGTAAGGGAGCAAATGCGTGCAAAGTATAGGATAGAAAACAGCTATAGATCAGCTGTGAGCAAGCGAAGTAGAAATACAGAGAGCAGTTTCTTTTTTAAAAGCAGTTTTAAAAATTCACGTCACCACACAGCCACAGCAGCAGCACGTCCGGCGTGTTCCAGTTCCAAGCCTGCTTTTGAGGAGGAGGAGGTCGGAGCGCCAGACCGCTCACCTCCTTGAACCGGTAGTGAGTAACCCCTAGCAAGTGTCGCGGCCAATGGGCTCCCTTCACATCAATCGAGCTAGTTAGTCAGCTCGTGGTGGAACGGAGAGTTCAGAGGCACAGCCACACTCAGGAGAGGTAAGGGAGCAAATGCGTGCAAAGTATAGGATAGAAAACAGCTATAGATCAGCTGTGAGCAAGCGAAGTAGAAATACAGAGAGCAGTTTCTTTTTTAAAAGCAGTTTTAAAAATTCACGTCACCACACAGCCACAGCAGCAGCACGTCCGGCGTGTTCCCGTTCCAAGCCTGCTTTTGAGGAGGAGGAGGTCGGAGCACTAGACCGCTCACCTCCTTGAACCGGTAGTGAGTAACCCCTAGCAAGTGTCGCGGCCAATGGGCTCCCTTCACATCAATCGAGCTAGTTAGTCAGCTCGTGGTGGAACGGAGAGTTCAGAGGCACAGCCACACTCAGGAGAGGTAAGGGAGCAAATGCGTGCAAAGTATAGGATAGAAAACAGCTATAGATCAGCTGTGAGCAAGCGAAGTAGAAATACAGAGAGCAGTTTCTTTTTTAAAAGCAGTTTTAAAAATTCACGTCACCACACAGCCACAGCAGCAGCACGTCCGGCGTGTTCCCGTTCCAAGCCTGCTTTTGAGGAGGAGGAGGTCGGAGCGCCAGACCGCTCACCTCCTTGAACCGGTAGTGAGTAACCCCTAGCAAGTGTCGCGGCCAATGGGCTCCCTTCACATCAATCGAGCTAGTTAGTCAGCTCGTGGTGGAACGGAGAGTTCAGAGGCACAGCCACACTCAGGAGAGGTAAGGGAGCAAATGCGTGCAAAGTATAGGATAGAAAACAGCTATAGATCAGCTGTGAGCAAGCGAAGTAGAAATACAGAGAGCAGTTTCTTTTTTAAAAGCAGTTTTAAAAATTCACGTCACCACACAGCCACAGCAGCAGCACGTCCGGCGTGTTCCCGTTCCAAGCCTGCTTTTGAGGAGGAGGAGGTCGGAGCACTAGACCGCTCACCTCCTTGAACCGGTAGTGAGTAACCCCTAGCAAGTGTCGCGGCCAATGGGCTCCCTTCACATCAATCGAGCTAGTTAGTCAGCTCGTGGTGGAACGGAGAGTTCAGAGGCACAGCCACACTCAGGAGAGGTAAGGGAGCAAATGCGTGCAAAGTATAGGATAGAAAACAGCTATAGATCAGCTGTGAGCAAGCGAAGTAGAAATACAGAGAGCAGTTTCTTTTTTAAAAGCAGTTTTAAAAATTCACGTCACCACACAGCCACAGCAGCAGCACGTCCGGCGTGTTCCCGTTCCAAGCCTGCTTTTGAGGAGGAGGAGGTCGGAGCACTAGACCGCTCACCTCCTTGAACCGGAAGTGAGTAACCCCTAGTAAGTGTCGCGGCCAATGGGCTCCCTCCACATCAATCGAGCTAGTAGTCAGCTCGCGGTGGAACGGGGAGTCCAGAGGCACAGCCACACTCAGGGGAGGTAAGGGAGCAAATGCGTGCAAAGTATAGAAAACAGCTATAGATCAGCTGTGAGCAAGCGAAGTAGAAATACAGAGAGCAGTTTCTTTTTTAAAAGCAGTTTTAAAAATTCACATCACCACACAGCCACAGCAGCAGCACGTGAAAGTTATCCTGTTGAAAGCAAATCTATTTTCCACAGTTTTGGCAACACCAAAACAGAGGCCCGCTGATAAGCTCTAAAGAGAAAATCCTATGCGCCATTTTAGACTTCAGTCAAGGCAGTGAAGACTTCAAGATGAAAAATAAATATTTAGTTGAGAAATTGGCTCAAAGTTAGAGATTGAGGCCATTTACAAATTACTTGAGTCTGTGCTGATTCTTTGGTTTTCCCACATACCGAGAACTAGATGTTGGTTTGAAGGTCATTGCTATTTGGAGCAGTCACACAGCCTAAGTAACTTTGATAGGCAGGTGCCAATCTCTACAAACAGGTTTTGAATATGCACACACCATGTGTTGTGCAATCCCATCCTCGGTGCTGCACCTGTTCAAATTCTTGAAGACCTCCAGTGTCCCGCCCCCAAAAAACAGGATTGGTGGGCCCTATCAGCAACCATCAGCTGAAATGAAGTACTTCTGTTCTGTATCATCTATGTCATGTGCTCTGATACTCCGTGGGCCGTGTCCTCACTAGTGATTTATACACAAAACAGTAATGGATGGAATGCTTGAAATAATCTCAGCCACTGGTAATAACTCAGGCCACATCCCAGTCCATTGTTATTTTACCCACCATGCCTCCTCAGTTTTGAGCCAGTTATATGCAAATCAGTCTTGACCCTGATCCAATAGGAACAGTCCCGCCCGAACTACAGAGCCATCTCCTCCATGAACAGAAACACAAGCAACCCAGGACCGTTTTAGTTCTAGTTATGGATTCATCAGCTGGGTATAGCTTGGTTTCAGTGACACAGTGTGCACGGGACTACGTCCCGGACCTGGTTTGCTTGTGTTACAATTCACAGAGGACCTGACTTGGCAGTTTGGGCTGGACTGTTCCCATTGGAGGTGGGTCGAGGCTGATTTCCCTATAGCTGGGTTCAAATTGAGGGGCCAAAGTGTGCAAAATAATGATAGACTGGGATGCGGCCCGTAGTGATTACCAGTGGCTGAGATGAATTAAAGCATTGCATCCATCACTGTTTTGTGTACTTTGATTTGTCGACGTAAGTGGAACAGGTATGCCCAGACGTGGGTCCCACGCATGCTGTGTCACTGGACTCAGGCTGTATCGGGCTGATGTGCCCATAAAGAAGGTGAAACCGGTCCTGGATTTCTTGTGTTCCGGTTCAGGGAGGTTCTGTCTTGGCAGTTCGGGCTAGACTGCATGCATGTGGTGGATTAGTATAGTGAAATATGAAAAGTGATTTGAGTGGTGGATATGTTAGTCAGTTATTTGGATTGAGAAGGATAGTGGAGGGATAGGTGAGGGAAAAAAGTTTGTGTTTATATAGCGCTTGCTATGTCTATGAAATAAAACCACACAGCTGTGAAAAATAACAAAGTGCCCTAAACATTAAACTCCCAAATCTATTATGCCTTTGTCATGACCTCTGACCTTGCCCCGCACTGTGCCATTAAATATGACTCAATTACTTTGAAGAGCAAAATGTTCAATTTGCTATGCAGTTATAAAACTTGCTCGCTACTCCAGCGTTTTATAAATGTCCCTACATTACTGAATATCAAAACCATAAAACTACATGATGGACAACGCTCTGAGACCTGCAAGGGGTATCTAAAACAAATAAGCCTTGGCAAGGCCAATAGGTCTGACATTAGCTGCCAACTATTTGGCTTTGTCAATGTTTTTTGTTTCGGATGGTTTTCATAAACATTTTTTGGTTGGGGATTAGCAGTGTACCTTGCCAATATATATATGTATAAGAAACTGGATAAAAGCAACATGTTTTTCATCTCAAAAAGCACACATTGCCATAGTAGTCCTGGGCAGTTAAGCAAACTACTTTGTGTGTGGATGTGCTCCTTGTGAAAAAGCAGAATGCTGCTACTCACAGTGAAGTTAGCCGCTGACTGAAGTGGGCTGACCCCTGCTGAATGCCACAATAAGCCAGTGGATGAAGAGAGGTGGCTGAAAATCTTTTTAACAATTTCATGAAAATGATAAAGTCCTGGCTAATTTCAGACCGAAAAATAAAATAAAATCTAGTGCTTGGCGAGGATTGAACCCATAGTCCTCCAGGGAAGGGGCGGGCACATGGTTCTGTGTGCATCAGGGCTCTGCATGGTATGTATCAGTTCCCTCAGTGCCCCTAGCTGTGCACTGCACCTTCCTCTTTGCTTATCCCAGTGGCAATTCGAACAGCCACCCTCTGCAGCGTGCCAGCACCTCACCTCCCACGAGCCCCTCGGCTGCACTCACTGCGCATTTCAACAATTCAACGACTAGTAAAATGTTTCCTTCTGGCTTCCCTTTTCCTTTGGAAACATGTCTGGTTCCACTTGTCAGTTAGGCCCTTTTTCCACCCTCTTTATTGGGCCCAGCCTGAGGTCTCACATCTGCTCAGACTGAGTTACAAGCTCTTTAATGTTGATCTCACTTTCAGGCTGTCACCAGCCTGGCCTAATGAGGCTTCCGTCCGTCCGCCTGGAGGTAGAAAGTGGACTGTGACGTAGACACATGGCTACAAACACATGCCAACTCGCAGCTCCCTCCAGTGCTTGACTTGTAAAACAAGTGCGGTGCCTTCCGAATGCCGAGGTTGCTGAATACCAAGGCAGCGTAGTCTCGATTCCACCTCTTGCCTCTTCCTTCCAGCACCCTGTACTCCCTGCCCATTTATCTCACACTTTCAGGTGCGTTTCATGCTTTCTTTCTCCCATTATCACAGTTTTTTTCTATCTTTCTCTTCCTCCTTCTTTCCCCCTTTTGTGTTTTTCTCACTCTTGTTCTGGGTCATATTATGATGAGATAAAATAAGTGCAGGTGGACCCCACCTGCAGCCACCTGCTCAAATTAAGCAATGGCTCCCTCCAGGACTTTCAGCCCTGACCTCCTATAACAAGGGTTGCCGCATGCCACCAGAGAAAAATGCCGGCCATCCATCAATGATTGTGAAGTAGAACATTACATGAAATCATCAT
This sequence comes from Lissotriton helveticus, assembly GCF_964261635.1. Lineage (NCBI taxonomy): Eukaryota > Metazoa > Chordata > Amphibia > Caudata > Salamandridae > Lissotriton > Lissotriton helveticus. The sequence goes on along the minus strand of NC_136067.1, from coordinate 78,634,974 downwards.
TCCCTTTCTACTTTTGTTTACTTTAATTGTCCGTGAGGCGTCATTAGAGCAGCTGTAAAGCAATTCTAACAGTTACTGTTTAAAGTATGTACTGAAAATACCCGCTTTAGGTGATTTTTCAAATTTTTGTACAAGCAGGGGCAGTAAAATACCGGTCACAAACCATCCAGGGGTCAACCCTACCTGTGACGCATGCGAGTCTGCCACCCGTTCTTTGCAAGCGCAAGCGTGGAATCTGGGCCAACAGTTGAGAGGTAGAGCGCAGTTGTCTTTCAGTTGAGATGTAGTTGAGATGTAGAGCGCAGTTGTCTTTGAGTTGAGAGGTAGAGCGCAGTTGTCTTTCAGTTGAGAGGGAGAGCGCAGTCGTCTTTCAGTTGAGATGTAGAGCGTAGTTGTCTTTCAGTTGAGATGTAGAGCGCAGTTGTCTTTCAGTTGAGAGGTAGAGCGCAGTTGTCTTTCAGTTGAGAGGTAGAGCGCAGTCGTCTTTCAGTTGAGAGGTAGAGCGCAGTTGTCTTTCAGTTGAGATGTAGAGCGCAGTTGTCTTTCAGTAGAGATGTAGAGCGCAGTTGTATTTCAGTTGAGATGTAGAGCGCAGTTGTCTTTCAGTTGAGATGTAGACCGCAGTTGTCTTTCAGTTGAGAGGTAGAGCGCAGTCGTCTTTCAGTTGAGAGGTAGAGCGCAGTTGTCTTTCAGTTGAGATGTAGAGCGCAGTTGTCTTTCAGTTGAGATGTAGAGCGCAGTTGTCTTTCAGTTGAGATTTAGAGCGCAGTTGTCTTTCGTTTGAGATGTAGAGCGCAGTTGTCTTTCAGTTGAGATGTAGAGCGCAGTTGTCTTTCAGTTGAGATGTAGAGCGGAGTTGTCTTTCAGTTGAGATGTAGAGCGCAGTTGTCTTTCAGTTGAGATGTAGAGCGCAGTTGTCTTTCAGTTGAGATGTAGAGCGCAGTTGTCTTTCAGTTGAGAGGTAGAGCGCAGTCGTCTTTCAGTTGAGATGTAGAGCGCAGTCGTCTTTCAGTTGAGATGTAGAGCGCAGTTGTCTTTCAGTTAAGATGTAGAGCGCAGTTGTCTTTCAGTTGAGATGTAGAGCGCAGTTGTCTTTCAGTTGAGAGGTAGAGCGCAGTTGTCTTTCAGTTAAGATGTAGAGCGCAGTTGTCTTTCAGTTGAGATGTAGAGCGCAGTTGTCTTTCAGTTGAGATGTAGAGCGCAGTTGTCTTTCAGTTGAGATGTAGAGCGCAGTTGTCTTTCAGTTGAGAGGTAGAGCGCAGTTGTCTTTCAGTTAAGATGTAGAGCGCAGTTGTCTTTCAGTTGAGATGTAGAGCGCAGTTGTCTTTCAGTTGAGATGTAGAGCGCAGTTGTCTTTCAGTTAAGATGTAGAGCGCAGTTGTCTTTCAGGGGTATAAAAGGAGATGATAGCTTGGAACTATGGCATAAAGTGCGCGATGAGCTATAACTAAGACTTTGAATTTGAATTCGACCCGCTCTGTTACGCGTAGTTTCTTGACTTCAGGGGCTTTACGTACATGCGGAGTAAGGGTATTTAATCAATGCACCGCACTCGCAAACAGGACAAGCAAGGGAGTAGAGCACAAAGTAGGTCTTAAGCAGGAATGGACCTTTAACAAAGTAAGTGACTGATTCTCTTACATCGAGGCGCCTGGCATACAAAAACACCTCATGTAAAATTCTCATTGATTGACTAAAAAGGCCTTTTTTCTTACAACTCAGTGGCGTTCCCAAAGTGCAGCTGCAATCCAGTGAGGCCATCACTTCCCTCTCTCAGGGCCTTCACTGTCATCCGCTGGTGAGGCTATCGGCGTCATCCTACCAGTGAAGGTTGCAGAGCCAAAACAGGGTAGAACTTGTCAGTCTGCTTCTCAAAAGAGGAAGGGACGGGGTACGGTGTCTAGAGTATTTAGTGTTGAATCTACGTCTGAGCAGAGAGCATCACTCAACCCAGGCTTACATTAATGCAGGGCAGTCCCCTGTGACACTTAGGCTGTAAGCAAAGAACTGAGGGGGTGGTGGTGAGGAATTGCGCTGTCGGTGTATAGGGTGGGTTTACAGACCTGCAGTTTATGAATGTGGATTCAAGTGGAAGTAGTGTGTCCTCATGTAACGTAACTGGAAAAATATGTAAAGCGCTCTGATACCTGATTCGGTTCGGGTCTAGTTCGCGCTATATAAAACTCTGCAAAAAAAAAAATATATATATATATATCCTGGCATCATGTTTTCCCCACCTACAGTTTGTGACTACAAGTCCTCCACCTCATGCCCCGTTGGGAGCTGATGCCCTGTTAATGTGGGGTGAGTGCCTTTTACCGCCTATGACTGACGTTGTCCGCACAACTAGGACGATGTGTATATGTGTGGCACTACATAACAGCACACATTGCAAATGACAAGTGTTAATTAATAAAAGCATGCATGTTCATCCGATAAGACTTATGGTGTTTAAAACAAGAGTGTTTGAGTACCACTGGTATATAACTTATTCTGGCCACCTGAACATAGCAATGTTCATTTCTGTTGTACCCCACACAATACCAGACACTTCCATAGTTTCTCTCCAGTGGGACAACACTGTGAAGTTTCACGGCAGCAGAATGCTTCCGTTTTGGTTTTGCAGCACATCTATTGCAATCTGTATTTTGTGTTTGTTTTTGTCTTCTTTCTCCTACAGGTAATTCCTTTAAAAAAAAAACTGCTGCAAGTATTAGACTTGTTTTAAGAATATTCTTTAATGTCTCACATGGCAAATTGCATGCCCAGTGTGCACCCATGTCTTTGGGGGAAGTGACTTCATCGCATCCCACCCTGACAAAAGCCCAGGACCGTTATTAGGCCACTAGAAAGGGCTGAAACATGTTGGTGTCTAGCTTAAGGTCATAATACCATTACATTCTCTAACCCTGCTACAGTGTTTTTAGGTCTCGCTGAACTAATGCGTAAGCATTGTTCGGTGAGATTATAGTAAGGCTTGCGAAAAGTCTCCCCAAACTGCGTATTCGGTACAGTTCATGTGAGCCAGGCGCATGCACATCAAACACCATCGGTCTTGCCATCAGACTACAAAGGAATGCGCTCCCCCCACCCCCTGCTTCAGACTTCAAAGGAATGTGCTCCCCCGCCCCCCACTTCAGACTTCAAAGCAATGTGCTCCCCCGCCCCGCCACAGCAATGCCGAGAGCTTGTTGCTTTATTGCTCTCATACTACGATCACACTTTTTACTCCCTATACCGTTTATACCGCTCTGCCAATGGACGGTTCACTAGACAGTGCTAGCTCAAGCACTCTTACTCGCGGACTCTTCATCAGCGATAGTAACTGGTCTGTGGATCTGTGGTAAATAAATAATTAATTACCGGTACTATTTTTGAATACAGTGAATAAAAAAGATAGCTCAATAAATAAGAGACAGGATTCGAGGTATCGGAGTCTTACAGGCTTTAATCAGGCATAAGGGAAGGGACAGGAACGGGATAGCCTGCACGGAAATAGAATGAAGGCAGCTGCCAGGGAATGGGAATGGCATGGGAATAAGGGTAACTTTCAGTAACAGTACACAGTATATATACTAAAACAATTACATTACATTCAATACAGTAGGCGTAGCAGTAGGCGTAACTCGTTGCAGTCGCGAAAGATAAGAGTAAAATGGGTGTAACAAGAAGGCGTGTACAGGGCGTATACATAGACATGTGATGTAGACGTCACAAAAGTGTCATAAATGGGGCGGAAACATGAAGGGGGCTACCTGTGCAGCTGGGACCTTTAACCTAGTGGTGCGCGCAAACGGGTAATGACGTGTTACCAGGGAGAACTGGGGGCTATGACTTCTGCGCTAGAAGAGGAGACTAAAGTCTGCAGTGTCAGAATGACATGTACCTATAGTATATCTGGTATCTGGTGTTTGGAGTACATGTTGATATAATCCTAAAGTTATCAGGGCAAAGGCTACTTGACACTAAGACTGGTGCATGCATAATTCTACATGTATTGCGTGTGCTAGGAATATTCTATGAATATTAATACAGCATTTCTTACATGGAGACAGAAAGGCTAGACCATGGCTGAAACTGTTGATACGATTCAGTAGCTTAGGAATGCAGAGAAGGAGGGCTGAACTGATAACTAGAAGCATAATATACTCTTGGCAGACAGGCAGACAGAGCCAGGCCGGGCCGGGCACTGTGAGGCAGGAAGTAAGTGAAGGGTCAGGGATGCAGGTGGGGGCTGCATCGCTCCTCGGAGTCGGTTCAGGAGACTGGAGCTGAATCTGATGTCCGGGCCCTTTTGAGGCCTAGGAACGGGGACAATTCAATGAATTAACGTGCACACTGTGAAATGTGGCAACATAGGCCTAATACTCGTTGCTTTCACGAGAACTGGAAACTGGCGTACTAGAGTTGGATGTAACACAAGGGATTGTACAGAGTTCCCCTAGTAAAGGTCTATAAGGGAGTCTCGCTCTCAGTGTAGGTGGTGGAGAGAAAGGAGCCAAAGGGTCCCTTTTCGGAACTAAGAAACCTCATACAACTGCAAGGCTGGATGACATATTTCATTCAGCCCTTTGTGATGTTGTTTGCATCATCGGCTTCCTGCTCCTGCGTCAAGCCGGCGCTGCAATGCCTGACGGGTAACACTATGTGTTACTCTCTGTCGAAGTTCTTTTGTTCCTTGCCGTGATGTTTTGGTTTGTGAGGTACAAAAAATAGGTGAAGTAGTGAGCGGAATGTGGGTTAAAATAAGTTAGGTAGTCCACTAAGAAAACTTTAATGGTGTGGCTAGCTACTTGATTAAAAAGTGAAAAGAGGGGTATAGAGGACCAAGTTAACCATTAGTATGGCCTCATTTCAACCCTCCAACATGGTCAACATGTTTCATGCCCACAAGGGGCAATTCTTCAGGACCAAAAATTATATAGTGCTCATATACTTAAAAAGTACCCTTGGGGAAACCTCAAGAGTACGCTTAATACAACCTTGTTAGGCCAATGCCCGGAGTTCAGCCAAAAAAGTACTGTCACACCGTCGGACCTGGGAATACAAACAGGAAACAACAGAATCGTCTGTCATTAATTGCTCAGAAACTAAGCTTTTTTCATTATCCCCGAATATAGATCAAACTGAAAGGGTAACACCCAAGCCATAGTGATTCAATCGGTCGCAGGACCGTTGGGTTTGTGCAGGGCGTGTGCGAAAAAACGAGAGGGAGACTCATTATAACCAAGTGGTCCCAGGTAGGAAGTTTAACTGGGATCAAGGCGTCTTTGGAGTGATTATACAAAGACAGCCCGTAAAAAAACATAAACAAAACAAAACAAAACAAAACATAGGGAATGTTGATATTTACAAGAGGAATCATACAAAGAAGTAATAGCGCCTCTAGTGTCAACCGTGCAAGGGTAGTTAACATTGAACAATATAAAGAAACTCTCCAATAAGGGTGGGAGAGAGAGAGCACAATAGAGAGTTTCTATATGCTGAGTGCATCTAAATTGTGCTTAGCAGGTGGTTTATCAGCACTGGTGCTTGCAGTAGAAATGGGCTTACCAATCTCAAGGTTGTCTCTATCTGCGCGGCTGGTTCCAGTGGGGTGTGTGCTAGAGGGGTTGACCTGTGGAGGTAATCAGTATCAAAGAAAAGTAGGATCAACCTTTCTGACCCTACTGGATGATAAATTAATTATAGGGGAGGACGGGATCACTAGAGGGCCGTTAGAGGCGACGTCCCGTCAAGCCATGCTAGTCGGAATGGCCGAGTCCCAGCCACAGTCCGCGGTACCGCTCGCTGCAGCCCGTCCGCGCCACCCACGAGAGCCTCAGGGCGGATGGGCGGGGAGCTGTCAGGCAGCCACGTTAGTAACAGGAGAGTGCCTGCGAGGTGGCGGGCCCGGGCCGCGAGGCAGGCGTGGCCGCTAGACCCGGCGGGGGCTGTTACCACCGACCGCAGGCGGGCGCCATCCATGTCGTCAATGAGGCGCAGGACGTCTCTCGTGTCCTGAAGGAAAGAAGGAATTTTCTTAACAATGGGTTGCAGAAAAGCGTCACAGAATTGGGATAGAGGTTCCAGGAGGGACCCAATCCCAGACACAATGGGCCTACCCGGTACCGGGGTGACCCCCTTGTGTATCTTTGGAAGGGTGTAAAAATAGGGTGTGACTGGATCATTGGTGATTAAGAATTCTGCTTCCTTTTTAGATAGCCACTCATTGGTTTCTCCCTCTAGTTGGACACAACTATAATTGCGTCTTTAATCGATCATAGGGGGATACATGCATATCGATCATGCACATATAGCATAAGATGGGGAACACGTAGGCACATATAACATGGCAAAATTTACTTTTCCACATTCCCTCCTTGTGCCCTACGTTTCCATCAGGAAACATCAATATTCATGATACCATCTATCTGTTCATATAGCATCATTTGCTCGTCTCGAATTGTCTTGGAACGGGATTTAGGACTAGGAATACAAGAGGTAGCACACATGCCGCAAATCGCAGGGCCACATTGTAAACAGAGGCAGCAACTGAATACGATCATTACTGCTATACCTAGGAATGACAATACTTTCCATCCCCAGGCAGATATGATACTCCAGAGCCAACCGGACCATGTCCAGGTGCCTGGATTCTGGTGTAACTGATGGGCAATTTTATGAAGTCTGGTTATAGCTGAATAAACAGACGGCGCGTTATTAGGAATGAAAATGCAGCAACTAGATCCGATGACTCTACAAGCTCCTCCTCTATCAGCCAGTATGACGTCAAGAACGAGACGATTTTGGAGCACAACAAAACGCATAGCAGATTGTTCTTCAGTTAAATTACCTAGAGCGGAAGTAGTTTCATTCACTACTGCTTCAAGGGTTCTGGTTAACCTACGTATTAACTTACTATTCTGGATAGGACCTATAAAGAAAAAGAAACCTTTATTGAAGTCTTGGTATTGTTCTAGAGTAGTTTCAGTTTGATCGACAATTGGGGACTCAGTCTCCCTTTTATGTCTAACGTGTACTAGATGTGTGTTTCTGTGATAATCGGATGGGGCTAGAAAAACTGGTGGCAGTAGGAAGGCAATGTAACATGTTCCATCCCAATCGAGGGGCAGACGAACATATGCGGTCTGTCCACACACAAAATAAGAATGACGTGAGGCTTTGAAAATAGATTTCCCACTGTCACTATACTCGACAATAGTAGTGCAATCACTATGTCCTACATGTGCGGAACCATTCCTTCTGACACATAATTCGCCTTTGACTGGTAGTACTGAAATAGCAGGCAAATCTGGAGTAGTATCGGACTGAACATTCAGAACCATGAAATTCGAGGAATAATTACCTAAATCATATACTTCATTTTCTAGATCTAACCCTGTTCTATGGGGAAGACCTTGCTTGTCTGGGAAACATGTTCGATTCAGAAGGGACATATCAGTGGAGGATGATGCTAACGTGGACCATGCTCCACACGAACCATTATGTGAGAACGGATAGGGAAAAAGTGGCAGAACTCCCTTCGGTGTCTAGAAAGGGGGGAGTCGACCACACACCCAACAATTAGTGGCATTGCTGGTCTGGTGTGAATAGTGCAACATTCGGATGAATGTGTTGTTACGCATAGCAAGACGATAGGATAGCTCGTGAGGAGGCAGATCACTAAATGTGTGCTCTACTGTAACATTAGAAAACATATGTACATGTGAAATTGGAAAACATAAATGTAAAGCATAACTTATGCATGTAACCATAAGACTCAAAAATAATAAAAAGAATAGAACGATAATACATCTTTTAGAGTTTTGACTAACTCTTTCACTGTGTGGGTCTGTCTCATACATGTCAGGAACCTGTCTAACCGTTTCACCCGATAGGGACTTAGACAATTAAACTGGCTGACTTATTTTACTAGACCGGAGTTTGGCTTTATACTCCTGCTGCGGAGTTTTCTCTAACAGGGGAAGTTTGAATTCAGAGTCTGTCTTTGGGCAGTCCTTAAGAATAGGGCAGTCTTTGATAAATGTCTTTTGTCGTAATCCATGGAATTTCTTGATATGACTGGTATGCACCCAGCCTTTGCGACCCTCAAGCTTGACGGCAGTCCTTGTTGTCAATAACACCAGCTGGGGCTCCTTCCAACGGGGCTCCAACGGACTTGAACGATCGAAATTGCGCACCAGGACGAATTCTACCGGAACGACTTCATGCGGTTTCACCTCAGTGTTGTCTGGAAATGCAGCGGCAACCTGTGAACGACAAGAGTGTAGGGCAGACATCAAGGAAGCTAGGTAATCTGTCAGCATATTACTGGAAACGTCTGTAATGCTACGGGGTCTAGGTGTACCCCACATGTTTGGAGGGCGGCCGAATACGACCTCATAAGGAGACAGACCTGATCTGGAATGTGCAACCATTCTCATATAAAAAAGAGCAACTGGCAAGGCTACTAACCAATCTACACCTTTTTCTGTACACACTTTAGCAATGCGGATTTTCAAAGTCTGGTTATGTCTCTCTACGAGACCGGCTGCTTCAGGATGGCGTACACAATGGAACTTCCACTGGTACCCTAACAGAAGGGAAACTTGTTTCATGAGCTCGGATGAGAATGGCTGGCCGTTATCTGAATACACGACCCTAGGTAGTCCATAGCGGGGAAAGTACTCACGAACCAACTGCCTGGCAGTGGTCGCAGCTGTGTAATCTGGAACTGGATATGCTTCTGTCCACCTGGACAAAGCGCATACAACTACGAGGACATACTTGAAACCTCTACATCGCTCCATCTGAATATAATCCATCTGGAGGACTTCAAAAGGGTGGTCAGGAGGTTGGAATCCACCTTGTTCCACCGGGACACTTTTACCTGGATTGAACTGACAACATATCATACAGGTACGTACTTTCTGCTTGGCTGCTGCTCGTAAATGCTTGTTGAACCAAAGGTTCTGAATACTGTCTAACATAGCTTTTTCTCCTAGATGTGCTGGACTATGTGCGGTATTAATAATGACTTGAACCATAGAGTCGGGGAGAAACCATGTGGCTTTTCCCTTCGTCAACCATCCTTGATCTGTCTGGACCCCTCCTTGTTCGGACCATTTCTTGATTTCTTCAGGAGTAGCATGTAACTGTATGTCTATGACATCTTGTGTAGGGTCCTTAACTGTCATACAAGTAGTCTGATCTGGAGTGAGTGTCTGGGTCATGTTAACTGGAATGTCTGGAGTCTGAGCTGTGAGCTTGGCTGTTCGATCTGCTAGATCGTTACCTTGGGAAATGATGTCAGTGACTTTCGTATGTGCTTTGCACTTCATGATAGCAATAGCTGTCGGTAAATGTATTGCATCTAACAGAGCTTGGATGAGGAGACCATGCTGAATCTTGGTTCCATGAGAAGTCATGAAACCTCGTTCCTGCCAGAGCACTCCAAAGTCGTGTACGACTCCGAATGCATAACGTGAATCTGTGTATATGTTTACTTTCAGGTTCTTGGCACGTATGCAGGCTTGGGTCAGAGCGACGAGCTCTGCTGCTTGAGCAGACAGGGTGTCAATACGATGTGTTTCTATAACTTCGGTGTCAGTAGTCACTGCATACGCGGCTACTAGTTCTCCTGTACTTGTTCTCATACATGAACCATCCACATAAAGTGTCAGGTCGGGATCAGGTAATGCAATGTCTGTCAGATCTTGTCTTGGCTTTGTCATAGTATTAACAACTTCCACACAGTCATGTGTGGCAGGATTTGTAGTAACTGACGGTAACAGTGTAGCAGGATTTAGAATGTTGCAGCGTCTGATTTCTATGTGTGGCTGGAATAGTGTCAGTTCATAACCTGTTAAACGTGCAATTGTCAAGTGCTGAGTCTGTGTTCGGTTCAAAAGAACTTCCACGGAGTGTGGAACTTGTACTGTCAGGGAGTGTCCTAACACTATGGAATCACTTTGTCTGATAGCTAGAGCTGTGGCTGCAACTGATTTGAGGCACGCAGGCAGAGCCTGGGCCACTGGATCTAATGTGCTCGAAAATAAGCACAGGGCTTGTATTGTCCTGCTTGATCTTGTGTGAGAACAGATAATGCAGTACCATCACGTTCTGTGACAAAAAGTGTAAAAGGCTTACTGTAGTTCGGTGTTGCTAGAACAGGTGCTTGGCATAAGGCTTTCTTTAACTCATTAAAAACAAGTGTATGTTCCTGGGTCCAAGGGAGGACAGTCGATGTGGCTGCCTCCTGTGTCGTTAACTGTATCAGTGGCTTGGCTAGAAATGCGTACTGAGGAATCCATTGTCTGCAGTAAGAAGTGAGGCCGATAAAAGCTCGCACCTCCTTCTGTGTCTTGGGCTGTGGAAGACGTGCTATTAACTGGATACGGTCAGGTGTCAACTGCCTACCCCACTTGGACAGTAAGTGTCCCAAGTATACCACTTGCTGGACACAGAATTGCAATTTGGAAGGGGACACCTTGTGCCCCATCTCGGCCAGAAAATACAGAACTGTAAGTGACGCTCGCTCGCAGTCACATTCAGAACGGGCTGTGATCAGTAGATCATCGACATACTGGAGCAGGGCAGTGTCAGTTGGCATGTGAATATTGTCTAGTTGTCTCTTAAGTGCTTGACTGTAAATACTAGGGCTTTCTGTAAAGCCTTGAGGTGCTCGTGTGAATTTATAGCTTCTTCCATTTAAACAGAAACCGAAAAGGAACTGGCTGTCTGGATGAATAGGGACACTGAAGAATGCGTTCTTGAGATCGATAACTGTGAAGAACGTAGCTTCAGAATCAATGGCTGTCAAGAGGGATGAAATATCTGGGACTACTGGGTACTGGGGTATGATACATTTATTAAGTTCTCGAAGGTCAATCACTAATCGATATACTGGAGGTGCATTTGGATCAGTACATTTCAGGACTGGAATGATAGGAGAATTACATACATTGGAGTCAGTTTCTACAACCACTCCTTGGGCAATAAGCTCGTCAATAATTTTGGATAAGGCTGTTACAGCCTCAGGTGGCAATTTGTACTGTCTGATTCGTGGTAAAACCACACCTTGCTTTAGAGTCACACGATGGGGTGTGATATGCATACAACCTACATCAGTTGGACCTTGCGCCCATAAATGCTGTGGTACATTCAATAATCTTGGATCAAAATCACGTAATACATAATGACCTTTGAAATCTCGCAAGAACAGGCGGACCCCTTCTGGGGAACAACAAATGACTGCTCCTAATTCTTTCAATGTCTTAATGCCTAACAAATTTTCTGGACAAGATTTCGTGAGTAACAAATCAGTAGTTCGGGACAATGGACCGACTTCTAGAGTAACTGGTTTCGATATTTCATTAACAATAGGCTTTCCTGAAAATCCAAGGGAAACATTTCTAGAGCCTGAGAGCGGAGCCCCTGGAACCTCGTCATGACTGATGGTAGTCCTACTTGCCCCTGTATCAATCAGAAACTTTCTGTCTTTCCCTAATACTTGACTGTGTACATAGGGACCCTCTTGATCTACAGGTATCTCGATGAGAGGCAAGCCTACCTCCCTCTCTAGGCTGTTTCATGAATACGGCTGATAATCTGGATACTCTGTCTGGGCATACTGGTACATCTGTTGTGTAACATGCTGTGTTGCAGCGATAGGCTGCGGTGCTGTAACTGTCTGTTGTGCATTCTGTGGTGGCTGAGAAGTCTGTGAAACTTGTTCTTGTCTAGGCGGACGTGGTCTTTCTTTAGTTTTACCAGTAGCTATGTTGTGTTTCAGAACTGCACACTCGTTTATAAAATGACCTGGCTGTTTACAGTAATTGCAGGTCCCTTTAACGGGAGCTGCAGGATGACTGGCTTGATTCGGACCCCTCTTCTGACTGTCTTGTGGAACAGATTGTGCAACTAATACTTTCATTTTCGTGTCTTTCATACGTCTTCTTTCGTGTTCCTGCTCTTCCCTGATTCTGTTCTGGTGATAATGGAGCATTTGAAGCATCTGTGACGGAGTATTAGCTTGCCAGGTACTTTCTACTTTCAATACTCGATTTTTAACTTGTGGACTTGAATTCTCGACTAGTTTGGTAACAAAAAGATGAGGGTACGATTCACTACTTGTCTTCAGACCACTGTTAATAATAAAACATTTTTCAAATCTAGAATAAAAATCACTAGTATCTTCATCTTGTTTCTGTTTACAAGCTGAAATGGCATCCCAATCTTCCTTTTTCGTGGCTAGTAATCTTGGCAAAACTTGTATCAATAACTCGGGCAAATCTTTAGCTTTCTCCCCAAGACCGGTACCTGGTACTCGTGTATTATCTTCAGCTTCTAGAGCTGTCCAATCGATCTTTTTCTCCCCCACCTCCCATTCTTTTTCCTTGAGTTTTTCATATACGCCCGCGGGCAACAAGACCTTTAGCATTTTAATGATATCGGGATACGTGTATTCTCCCATACGGAGCATGTCTTTTAATTCACGGTGGAACCCTGCTGGATCTTTATCGTGACAGGGAATTAGCTTTTTCATCTCTAAGAGTTCCATTTTTGTGATGGGGGTGTAAACAAATACTCGTTCTAGGTCACCACCTGTTGTACTAACTGGGTGTACTTCTCGTAACGGATTCTGTCTATCTATGTAAAATGATTTACTTTCTGGAGATGAGACGTGAATGAAATGTGGATTCAGAAACGTTCGATATTTGTGGCGCTGTTCTAGAATGACACTAATTAAATCAGTACCTAGACCTCTCCATCTGTACTGGAGTAACTCGTTCAAAACATCATGTAGCGGACCTGGATCAGAATGCTGTTCCTCATACAGTGTAATGAGGTGCTGGATCATATACATACCCACCAGTCGCTGCTCGGCTGGGGGCAGTTTCAGAAACATTTGTGCCACTATTTCGTCTGGAAAAGTGGTAGAATCAGTAGTCCACCGGACCGCTGATCGGGCTAGTTCTTGTTCATGCATTGTACTGAGCTCACTATAACCTATTCGTGATTTCAGAATGTGATCGGTAGCTTGGAATACTTGCTCAAGAGAACCTTGTTCTGGTGCTGGAGGAGGGAAAACTTTCTTGTGATCTGGGCGTGAATGTCGGTCGGAAAATCTAGTTCTACCTACATACGCTATTCTGGAGGGATTCTCGTCGTCTACCTCTTCAGTAGAAGAGTTGTCTTCTTTCTCGGTTGCTTGTGTTGCTTCTCGTTTCTCGTGTAACTTTATTATTTCCCTACGAATTTTCTTGTACATACTCTCTATACAGTTCTGTGTCTTGTGTCTTCCCTCGGCTATATGGTCACTCCACCTGGTCAGGACTTTCATTTCTTCTTGATCTTTTTCCGGATAATCTTGTTCTCTTATTAAACAGTTAATTAAAAACTTTAAAAGCATGAGCTGAGTCTCGACTTTTCTTTGAGCCATGGCTTCGCGAACACTTTCTGGATTCACTCCTGTACGGATAAAACGATATATTCTGTCTAGATGTTCTCTCATATCGGGCAGGGTGTCCAAATAGTCGGTCACCCGTCTTAAACGTAATGAATATATGACCATAGTACCATCGCCTGGAACTGGATCATAACGACATTCGGTAAGTGCTCGCTTGATATCTGTGAATGTATGAACTTTTGGCGTACGCTGTAACGCTAGTTCATGTAGCGTCATACGTCTGTGTTGAGGCGGGGTACGAGGAGAATCTCCCCCCGCGGCTCCTAAACTAGAATCGTCGGTGGGTACTGTACGTGCTGGGAGAGTGACTGATGTAGCGGGTACATGTACTGTGGGCTGGGCCGGGGGTGCTGTAACAGATGCTGTAACAGGTGCTGTAACGTGAACTGTACCCACGGCCCCGATGGCTGGAGGAGCAGGAATTACATTATTTACGGGAGCAGGCGGACCAGGATTTGCATATTCTGGGACTGTATCGTCCAAATAGGACGAGAGAAAAATATCAGCTGCGGTCGGTTTGTGACGTAGCTTTATCGGGACCAATGGCGGCGGAAAATTACATGGTGCTTCCGGGGTTGCTTTTGGCAAGCCCTCGGCAAGAAGAGGATACATACCCTTAATAAGGGCATTTCTCTGTCTGTCTGACTGTTCTGCTTTAACTCGTTCACCTACTTCGATTAATTCCCTTTCTTGGGCTCTTTCTGAGGATTCCCTACTTAATTCTGTTCTTCTGATTTCTTTTTCGGTTCTTTTATGAGATTCTTTGCGCCATAACTCGATGGCATCTTTCTGGGACTGTCTGGCTTTCTTTTTCCATAATGCCTCTTCTACTCGCATGATGCACTCGGCATCCCATGTACCTGATATGGGCCATCTATATTTCTCTTCTAACTCCTTGGTATAGTCCACCCATAAATCTAGATATAATATGGCACCTAAGCCATGCTTATGATACATAAAATGTCCGGGACTGTCCCTAGGCGGGACAGGAACTGCTTCCTCGAGTAACCCTTTTCTGGTCTTTAACTGACGTAACTTGGAAAACAGAGGCATTCTAAACTTGACTCCGAACACAATACAATACACGATAAACACAGTAATGAATAGAAAAACAAATCACTCATACCACGACATTGAAAACACATTAAATAACATTTAGAATAACAGTTCGGACAGAATATTACCTGGTATACTGAAAACAGAACACATGAATTTCTCGAGAACGAAACTTACTAGAATTACTAGATGCACTGCTAAAACAGTACGAAACATACCGGTCCCATAAAGAGACACGTCAGGACCCGTGTCCACCTAGGTGAACACTTCGGACTGGATCTGTGTACCCAAACCCACTGGACCAGAGACAAATTAATTGACCCTGTCTAGATACTACCCCAGCAACGGTACTCACCGGGCAGCAAGAACGGAAGGCCTCGGACTGGACTGGACTGCTACGACGTCGGACTACGAACTTCGGACTTCAGTTACAGGTGGGCCTCCGGATACCTCGGACCTTGTACTCTCGGCTTGGGCTCTGGTCGGGACTCGCCGCGTTCCTCACCGCCTCGTCTGGATGCTGGACCGCAACCTCCGTCTCCTCCGTGGGCCTGAGGGATACTTGAAGCAGAAATATCTGCACGTGCACGGTATGGTTCCGTCACGGCTGCAGAGGGTCAGGGGGCCTGCGTGGCTTCGCCGGCGCGTGGGGAAAGGGCAAGTCCCTATTCGGGCGCCATTATGTGGTAAATAAATAATTAATTACCGGTACTATTTTTGAATACAGTGAATAAAAAAGATAGCTCAATAAATAAGAGACAGGATTCGAGGTATCGGAGTCTTACAGGCTTTAATCAGGCATAAGGGAAGGGACAGGAACGGGATAGCCTGCACGGAAATAGAATGAAGGCAGCTGCCAGGGAATGGGAATGGCATGGGAATAAGGGTAACTTTCAGTAACAGTACACAGTATATATACTAAAACAATTACATTACATTCAATACAGTAGGCGTAGCAGTAGGCGTAACTCGTAGCAGTCGCGAAAGATAAGAGTAAAATGGGTGTAACAAGAAGGCGTGTACAGGGCGTATACATAGACATGTGATGTAGACGTCACAAAAGTGTCATAAATGGGGCTACCTGAGCAGCTGGGACCTTTAACCTAGTGGTGCGCGCAAACGGGTAATGACGTGTTACCAGGGAGAACTGGGGGCTATGACTTCTGCGCTAGAAGAGGAGACTAAAGTCTGCAGTGTCAGAATGACATGTACCTATAGTATATCTGGTATCTGGTGTTTGGAGTACATGTTGATATAATCCTAAAGTTATCAGGGCAAAGGCTACTTGACACTAAGACTGGTGCATGCATAATTCTACATGTATTGCGTGTGCTAGGAATATTCTATGAATATTAATACAGCATTTCTTACATGGAGACAGAAAGGCTACACCATGGCTGAAACCGTTGATACGATTCGGTAGCTTAGGAATGCAGAGAAGGAGGGCTGAACTGATAACTAGAAGCATAATATACTCTTGGCAGACAGTCAGACAGAGCCAGGCCGGGCCGGGCACTGTGAGGCAGGAAGTAAGTGAAGGGTCAGGGATGCAGGTGGGGGCTGCATCGCTCCTCGGAGTCGGTTCAGGAGACTGGAGCTGAATCTGATGTCCGGGCCCTTTTGAGGCCTAGGAACGGGGACAATTCAATGAATTAACGTGCACACTGTGAAATGTGGCAACATAGGCCTAATACTCGTTGCTTTCACGAGAACTGGAAACTGGTGTACTAGAGTTGGACACAACTATAATTGCGTCTTTAATCGATCATAGGGGGATACATGCATATCGATCATGCACATATAGCATAAGATGGGGAACACGTAGGCACATATAGCATGGCAAAATTTACTTTTCCACAGATCAGACAAAATCCCAACTGCGTTACCTTTCATTTCCTCACAGACAAGAGACCAGGCTGTCTCTGCAGTAGTAAAAGTGACAAGCACTTGCGGCCCCTCAATGCCAACTGTATTAGGGAGCCCAGACCTTTTTTAAAAAAAAACATGTTATCGTGTTGCAAGTGCCTCCCCGACCTGCGTATAGAGCGCAGATGACGCAATGAAAATGTACAGATGTACGATGGGCTCTTATATTGGGGAAATGGTTTCGATCCACAAAACTAATCTTCATCTGCATAGAGCATCGTTACCCCTTCCCCCCTACCACCACCCAATCCGAGTCGGCTATTAAGTATTAACCGGGTCACTGTTCATCTGAAAAGGACGGACACTGGTCCATGTACCGCGCTAATCAATGTAAAGATGGGAAGTCAGATTTGACATGTTTAACAGTGCACAGATCCAGGTGATCAAATACACTAGATTGCTCGGTCACTGTAATGTTTATTTCACACCACTCATTACCTAATACATCCCTTGCTCGTGTCTTCTCAATCTTCCCATTGTGTACTCCTCCTTCCTTTCTCTTCTTCCTCCCCCTCTCATTTCCTGTCGGTCTCCCTCCCTCTCCGCCTACTGTAACAAACAGTCCTGTTTTGGTCCAGGAAGTGAGCGATGCCTGCAGTGTGTGCGCACCTTGGTTCCCGCACACTGCCGGATCATCTTTAATGGCTCTCTCCGGGGCTGAGGCTGTATCTCCAGCTGCGTCTCTTCCAATGGGGAACCGCGCTTCCTGCAGGTACCACTTGCTTGTATGTGATCCCTCGGGACTTGCAGTGCGTGTACCTGACCTCTGGGTAGGGGCAGGGGGGAGGCAGCCAGCGTCCGTCCCCTTCAATGCTTAATCAAACCTGCTTCTAGGTCAAATTCGTGGCATTGATTGCAGAGGCATCCGTCAGATTTTGTTAACCTCTGCTTTCCATCTGTGTGCGTTCTGCAGGGCCCCCTGGGCATCTGGCACCTTAGAGAGAGGTGGGCGGCACCCGTGCATTTTGCTGTGGACTGTCGCTGTTGCTCACTGGCAGCTTTTTCTCAGGACGTCTAACAGGTGGCTAGCTCCCACCGGGACAAGGCACGCGTGTCTCTGAACTGCCACTGCTTCGATGCGCGTGTTTGCGTTTCAGTGCCAGCGAACTCTGCTAAATGGAGATGTCGAGGAAGGTGTTCCAAATACATAAACCCACCACACACAAAACTCCACACTCAATCCCACACACACGATCCCACACACACATAACCCCGCACACAGCCCCACAGACACAACCCCACACACACAACCCCACACACACAACCCCACCCACACAGCCCACCCCACACAGACCCACACACACAACCCCCCACACACACAACCCCCCCCCACACACACAACCATCTATCTATCTATCTATGGCCCTCACTCTATCTATGGCCCTCCCTCTATCTATCTATCTATCGCCCTCACTCTATCCATCTATCGCCCTCAGTCTATCTATCTATCTATCTATCTATCTATCTATCTATCTATCTATCTATCTATCTATCTATCTATCTATCTATCTATCTATCTATCTATCTATCTATCTATCTATCTATCTATCTATCTATCTATCTATCTATCTATCTATCTATCTATCTATCTATCTATCTATCTATCTATCTATCTATCTATCTATCTATCTATCTATCTATCTATCTATCTATCTATCTATCTATCTATCTATCTATCTATCTATCTATCTATCTATCTATCTATCTATCTATCTATCTATCTATCTATCTATCTATCTATCTATCTATCTATCTATTTATCTATCTATCTATCGCCCTCATTCTATCTATCTATCGCCCTCACTCTATATATCTATCGCCCTCACTCTATCTATCTATCGCCCTCACTCTATCTATCTATCGCCCTCACTCTATATATCTATCGCCCTCACTCTATCTGTCTATCGCCCTCACTCTATCTATCTATCTATCTGTCGCCCTCACTCTATCTATCTGTCGCCCTCACTCTATCTATCGCCCTCACTCTATCTATCTATCGGCCTCACTCTATCTATCTATCGGCCTCACTCTATCTATCTTTCTATCTATCTATCTATCTATCTATCTATCTATCTATCTATCTATCTATCTATCTATCTATCTATCTATCTATCTATCTATCTATCTATCTAGCTATCGCCATCACTCTATCTATCTATCGCCCCCACTCTATCTATCGCCCTCACTATATCTATTATCTATCTATCGCCCTCACTCTATCACCCTCACTCAATCTATCTATCGCCCTCACTCTATCAATCTATCTATCGCCCTCACTCTATCTATCGCCCTCGCTCGATCTATCGCCCTCACTCAATCTATCGCCCTCACTCTATCTATCGCCCTCACTCTATCGCCCTCACTCTATCTATCGCCCTCACTTTATTGCTCTCACTCTATCTATCGCCCTCACTCTATCTATCACCTTCACTCTATCTATCTATCTATTGCCCTCACTCTATCTATCTATCTATCTATCTATCTATCTATCTATCTATCTATCTATCTATCTATCTATCTATCTATTGCCCTCACTCTATCACCCTCACTCTATCGCCCTCACTCTATCTATCACCCTCACTCTATCTATCGCCCTCACTCTATCTATCTATCGCCCTCACTCTATCTATCTGTCGCCCTCACTCTGTCTATCTATCTATCTGTCGCCCTCACTCTATCTATCTGTCGCCCTCACTCTAACTATCGCCCTCACTCTATCTATCGCCCTCACTCTATCGCCCTCACTCTATCTATCTATCTATCGCCCTCACTCTATCAACCTCACTATTCTTTTCTCCCGCGCTGATCTGCTGTTCTCTTCCACCCGCCTCCTTCTTTAACTCCCTGTTCTCTTCTCTTGTGCTGATCTGCTGCTCTCTTCCATCCCACCTCCTTCTTTAACTCCCTGTTCTCTTCTCCCCTCCTGTGTTAATCTGCTGCTCTCTTCCACCCGCCGCCTCCTTTAACTCCCTGTTCTGTTCTCCCGTGCTGATCTGCTGCTCTCTTCCACCCTGCCCCTTCTCTAACTCCCTGTTCTCTTCTGCTGATCTGCTGCTCTCTTCCACCTCGCCTCCTTCTCTAACTCCCTGTTCTATTCTCTTCTCCTGTGCTGATCTGCTGCTCTCTTACACCCTGCCTCCTTCTTTAACTCCCTGTTATCTTCTGCTGTGCTGATCTGCTCCTCTCTTCAACCTCGCCTCCTTCTCTAACTCCCTGTTCTCTTCTCCTGTGCTAATCTGCTGCTCTCTTCCCCCCACCTCCTTCTCTAACTCCCTGTTCTCTTCTCCTGTGCTGATCTGCTGCTCTCTTCCACCCCACCTCCTTCTTTTACTCCCTGTTCTCTTCTCCTGTGCTGCTTTACTGCTCTCTTCCACCCCACCTCCTTCTTTAACTCCTTGTTTTTTTCTCCCATGCTGATCTGCTGCTCTCTTCCACCCGCTTCCTTCTTTAACTCCCTGCTCTCTTCTCCTGTGCTGATCTACTGCTCTCTTCCACCCCACCTCCTTCTTCAACTCCCTGTTCTCTTCTCTTCTCCTGTGCTGATCTGCTGCTCTATTCCACCCGCCTCCTTCTTTAACTCCCTGTTCTGTTCTCCCATGCACACACACACAACCACACACAACCACACACACAACCACACATACAACCACACACACAACCATACACACACACCCACACACACAACCACACACAACCACACACACAACCACACACACAACCACACACACAACCGCACACACAACCACACATACAACCACAACCACACACAACCACACACACAACCACACCCACAACCACAACACACACAACCACACACAGCCACACACAACCACACACAACCACACACAACCACAACCACACACACAACCACACACACAACCACACACACAGCCACAAACACACAACCACACACTGAATCACACACACACACACAGCCACACCCAACCACACACAACCACAACCACACACACAGCCTCACATACAACTACACACAACCACACACAACCACACACACAACCACACCCAACCACACACCCAACGACACACACAACCACACACACCCACACACACAACCACACACAACCACACCCAACCACACACACACACAACCACACACACAACCACACACACACAACCACAAGCATCTATCTATCGCCCTCACGCTATCTACCTATCTATCGCTATTGCCCTCACTCTATCTATCTGTCGCCCTCACTCTATCTATCTATCTGTCACCCTCACTCTATCTATCTATCTATCTATCGCCCTCACTCTCTATCTATCTATCTATCTATCTATCTATCTATCTATCTATCTATCTATCTATCTGCCTCACTCTATCTATCTATCTATCTATCTATCTATCTATCTATCTATCTATCTATCTATCTATCTATCTATCTATCTATCTATCACCCCCTATCTATCTATCTATCTATCTATCTATCTATCTATCTATCTATCTATCTATCTATCTATCTATCTATCTATCTGTCTATCTATCTATCTATCTATCTATCTATCTATCTATCTATCTATCTATCTATCTATCTATCTATCTATCTCTCACCCTCACTCTATCTGTCTATCGCCCTCTATCTATCTATCTATCTATCTATCTATCTATCTATCTATCTATCTATCTATCTATCTATCTATCTATCTATCTATCTATCTATCTATCTATCTATCTATCTATCTATCTATCTATCGCCCTCTATCTATCTATCGCCCTCACTCTATCTATCTATCTATCTATCTATCTATCTATCTATCTATCTATCTATCTATCTATCTATCTATCTATCTATATATCCATCTATCTAGTTAGCTATCTATCTATCTATCTATCTTTCGCCCTCACTCTATCTATCTATCTATCTATCTATCTATCTATCTATCTATCTATCTATCTATTACCCTCACTCTATCTATCTATCGCCCTCTATCTATCTATCGCCCTCTAGCTATCTATCTATCGCTCTCACTCTACCTATCTATCTATCTATCTATCTATCTATCTATCTATCTATCTATCTATCTATCTATCTATCTATCTATCTATCTATCTATCTATCTATCTATCTATCTATCTATCTATCTATCTATCTATCTATCGCCCTCACTCTATCTATCTATCTATCGCCCTCACTCCATCTATCTATTTTTCGCCCTCACTCTATCTATCTGTCTATCTATCGCACTCACTCTATCTATCGCCCTCCCTGGATGTATGACATTACAACGCATGCTTTTACATCGCATGCTTTTACAACGTGGTTTTTACAACGCATACCATTACAACGCATAGTGCTTTTAGGCGCTGGATAGTGAATTATTTCATTTACTATTCCAACTCCAGTCCCCGTGGATAGTAGGGAAGGTGTTGGATAGTACATTAAACATATTCCCTATCCTAGAGCGCCCCCAGCGCAATGCGTTTTAATAGTTTGCGTTGTAAAAGTTGCGTTGTAAAGGCACTGCGTGGTAAAAGTTGCGTTGTAAAGGTTGTATACCCCCTCCCTCTATCTATCTATCACCCTCCCTCTATCTATCTATCGCACCACCACAGCATCACTCAGGGTCACCACAACATCACTATGCGCTACCACAGCATCACTCGTCGCCACCACAACATCACTCCGCGCCACCACCGCATCAATCTGTGCAACCATTCAACAACAACAACAAGTGGTTCATCTCCTCAACAAATTCTTTACCGACCAAGGTCAACTAACCTAGTCTCTTATAACCTAGTTGACTCCCCCCTCACTTGACCATCAAGGACAGATGGTTACTGGACTGTGCCAACCACCTACTTTATTTTTTAGTCTCCCTCCCCCTCACCCTTTGCCTAATTATTATATTTTTGCCTCCTTAGATCATGCTATGTAATGCAACCTTTATCTCCCACTGTTTTGCCTAATTATTATGCTTTTGCTTATATCGTTTTGTGCTTCCTTAGATCATGCTATGTAATGCAACCTTTATCTCCTGTGTATATGTAAAGTGCTCTGATACCCACAGGTCAAGCTAGTGCTATATACAACTTTTAAAATAAAAAAATAAAAGTTGTGCATGGAGAAAGGATGGTTCATGCCACAGAGGACAACTGATTGCTGGGTCCATAGGGCTCACTCTGTCCCACTATACCCCCACAGTGGTGTCAGAGGGTCTGTAGTCAACACTTCCTAGAGAACCTTCTCAAGGCAGCGCACAAGTGGTTACCACTACCACGTACGTGGATACACAACTATACTATTGACACACATACACCTCTATGCACACGAAGCCCATTGACACACACACACACACCACTACCACTAGACCCAGGGGAATGCAGAACTACTGACAGGAGCAAGATATGCTGGGTACCCAGCTGTGTAATGGGGTTATGGGGGGGGATTATCCCAAAAAGATATGGGAGCCCAGAGGGCTAATGACAGGGGCAGACCATGCAGGGCAACGCTCGTCCACTTACACTTTGGGCTGATGGACTACACCTGGGCCGTTGTCCTTATTGGTAGAGGAAGGAGAATGCAATATGTGCAGTTTATACTGACCTCCTGGGGGGCGTAAAGGCTCCAGGCTTGGGAGCACAAGATAGAATTACACCCTACTGGCCGTTTTGTAAGATGTGAATGAGCGCGCCTGCATCGGTCAGCGATACACGCAGAGCACGCTTGTCATGCGACTCCACCTTGTGGCTGGAGGGCAGATCCTCACTTGCTCCAAGGGCCGAACCTCTGTTAAAGTACAAAACTGCAATTTGACAGCGGCCACGGAGGAGCGACAAGGGTTTAACTCGGCCACGCAGTGACACACAACAGGGCAAATGCAAAAAAGTAGCAGGCAATAAAAATCCTTGACAAATACAGTAATTACAGCAATAAATAGGAGAGGAGTTGGCCTAACAGCTAGGGCTGTCGACCTCAAATCTGGGGAACCCGGTTTGAGTCTCGGCAAGGACGCGCAACATCCTGTGATTCTGGGCAAATCACTTAATCTCCCCGTGCCTAACAAAAATAAATGTGTTCTGATGTAACGCAACTGGTGCTCATGTCAATCAATCAAGAATTTGTAGAGCGCACTACTTACCCGTGAGGGATTCAAGGCGCTGGGGGGGAAAAGGAGGGCGTTACTGGTCGAACAGCCAGGTCTTGAGTAGCCTCCTGAAGGTCAGCAGGTCTTGGGTCTGTTGTAGGCTCAGTGGGAGGGTGTTCCAGGTCTTGGTGGTGAGGTGGAAGAAGGTTCACCTGCCGGTGGTTGTTCTTCGGATGCGAGGGACAGTGGCGAGAGCGAGGTCGGTGGAATGGAGCTGGCGGATGGGGATGTAGAAGAAGAGTCGTCTGCTGAGGTAGGCTGGGCCGGTCTTGTGGAGTGCCTTGTGTGCGTGGATGAGGAGCTTGAAGGAAATCCTCTTGTTGAAGTGCTCTGATGCCCGATACCTTCGGGTCAAGTTCACGCTATATAAAACTCAGTTAAAAAAAAATAAAGGAGACCAAGTGCCCTAAGGCACTTAACTCAGCAGCTGAAAAGCGAAGAAAGAGGAGGCAGTACAGCATTTAGGACTTTGGAGGGGTCCTGGCATTATCTGATTGGACGCTTATACTAATTGAACTGTGACTTATTCCCTTGGGTTTATGGGAATTAAAGTCTGTGAAATGTTTAAGTGTTTGGCTGAGTGTTTGGCTGCTGTTAATAAAACCAAAGAAAGTAAAGCATAATCCTCGCCTCCGGTCCTGACATAGAATTAATTAACTACGAACTATGCGGATGCGGAGAGCTCAGTCCATCCCAGATTGAAAGGAAAGTAGTTATGTGTCAATATTAGCACCTTTGGTTAACAATGCAGCACCCACCACCAAGAGGAGGCAGAGCGCCTCAGCAACCCCCTTCAGAGAGCTGTTGGGCAACATCCACACACTGCATGTGAGAGGCTGGTGCATTGGCCAAAGACAGCCTGTGTCTCTGTACTGGGACAGAGGAGGAGGAATGTGCTGGCACCAGCCAAGAAACCGGTTCCCGAGCAATAATACCTGCCGAAACAGGAATCCTGCATGTTGCGGCAACATGCCAGCACTAGTGTATAAACATCTGAACTTAGAGCAACTCACACAGCCTGCTGTATACACACATCACATGCATGCCTCTCAGCCACATCTGGCATACCGACATTGGTTCTGAGAGTGACTCACACACAACCAAACTCAGTGGCTCTCACAAGCAGTCAGTGTGCACACATATGAACTCAGTGTCGCTCACACATGTGGTGCACACCGATTGAACTGGGTGCCTTCTATACACAGTTGGTAGACCGACATCTGGGCTCAGTGGCACTCATGCACATACAGTATACACACATGAACTCAGTGTGACTCACACACAGCCAGTTCACACACATCAGAGCCCACCTCATAGAACCCTCTTCAGTCTCTCCTCACCAAGTGGAATACCACACGGCCTCTGAAAGGCAGACACTTTACTGCCCTTAACACACTACCTCTTCCTGTGGCCCAAGGGGCCTTAAGCAGTGGGAGAATGGAGTGTCCCCCAACAACCTGTCTGGGAAAGCTGAAACAATGTATTTCAATTATTTGAGATTTTCTATAGTGCAAACCACATTATCTCAACTTCATTAGGACTTGACGTCAGAGTAGAGGGTAGTTTTATGACTATAGGCAACATGAGTCTATGCATGCTGTGAGAACCTTTTCAGTCCCAGCGCAGTCAAGGGTTACTAGGATCCGTTCACGTGAATCAGAACCATTTACCACTGATGTCCTGGGTCCTAACCTGCTCTTAGGCCCAAAATTGGTACCAAGTAACCAAGTATGCCCCTTTATCACTTGACTCCCAGGTTAGTGATGTCGAGAATTCCAAGGCTCACTCAGGGAAGTGGTGTGGGGTTAAAGACTCAACAAAACACTTTGATTTATAAAAAGAACTCTACTTTATTGCTTTTCACAAAACTAACCAAAACTCCTGCCATAATTCCTAGAGCAAATGCTCAGTGATACCAATGGGAACAGTACCCCCAGAGTTCACTGGACAGTCACTGCTGGTAAAAGTACGCTCGCTCGTCACACTGGTGACAGGGTCTGGGTCCAGGGTCACGGTGCACGTCCGTCCAGCTTAAGTTCATGTTTGTCATTGGAGGCAGGGGTGCCTGCGAGTAGCACTGTGAGTGGGAGGGGGTGCGGCTCAGCTGACGTGCATACAGCAGTGGCCACTGAGCAGAGAGGATAATGGAGAGCAGCAACAATCCAATCCAATACATGTCACGTTCTAAGCTGGTACCACATGCCCTTCGAGGTGACAGAGTGTGGGTGGGGTTTAGTAATGGGGAGTGAGGCTATCCAGTGGGTGGATGGAGGGACAAGCATATTTTAGGTTTGGTGTAATTTGTTTTTCATTCCTGCCCTGAACACAGTGTATGAAGGGGCCTTCCTCAGCTCTGGAGGGGTGTTTTATGCTTTGTGAGTTTTGGAATTTTGATTATCATTCCTTCTTTGTTTCTGGAGTTTCTGTTCTCCTCTCCTTTGCTCTATTTAGCTGTGCTGAGCATTGCAGTTATGCACGCTGCCCTGAGTAGGCAGTCCCATGGGCAGTTGCTTTGCATTTGGGCCCTTTTTCCTGTTGTGCAAGACCAATGACGCGTGGATAATCCTTGGCACCTCTAGTCAAGTGGAGCACTAGGCCTGGAAGGCATCTCCAGCCAGCAGGAGGCGCCACCGAACCCACGGGAGATCTCCTGGACATTCCAATGCTGGGGAATGTTCTGAAGGGGGCACCTCTGTCAGGCTCCTTGCTCACCAATGTGTATATACCTCAGGGATAAGGTAGGCAATGTGGATTCAAAGTACGCGGCCTGCTGCAACCAGGCTTTTCAGTGGGTGGCTGCTTCTTTCTGGTTGACCATTCGGCCCATCAACCTAGTGGGATGAATAAATGAATATTACACTTGTAAGGAGCGGGCATAAAACCTACAGGGCATATTAGCGCTAGGATAGTTGTACCGGTGAAACTGAATGGCAGACAAGAAGACCCTTTTCATAAGTCTAAAGAGGACTCTTGCATTTGTTTTAGAGGTGAATATGGGAGCCCAGTGTACAGAAGATTAAAATAATCGATGTTTGAATGAATGCATGAGGTGATGACCAGTCTTCGCAGATTCTTTGAGAGAAAAACGAGGAGGTGAGTGGCCAAAAAAATCCTAGCATGTCATAGTTTGTTTTGGAGAGCGTTCAGGACATAGGGCTAGATGTAGGTAACTCTAATTTACCGACTCATAAATACCGAATTTTACCGATTCGGTATTTATGAATCGGTAAATTAGACGGAGGGAGATGTAGGTCATTTTTTATTTTGAATTACCGAATCTGTAACATTCGGTATTTACCGATTCGGTAAATACCGAATCGGTATTGCCCATTGATTCCTATGGGCCTTGAAGCCCATAGGAATCAATGGGCAATACCGAATCGGTATTTACCGAATCGGTAAATACCGAATCCTGCAAGGGTGCAGGGGGTGTCACTTTGACACCCTCTAGCACCCCAAGTACAGGCTTGTGTGACATGTGGCACACATATGTTATGTTATGTTAAAAACGCTTATATAGCGCATGGCTACCCCAGCAACAGGGCGTCCCAGTGCTTGCAGACAGTTTGAAACAAAACAACTTGGCCCCAGGAGAGAACGTGTAGCAATACTTAGGAACCTTAAGTAAGCGGAAACAGCCATGTTTTAATTTGCTTTCTAAATGACAGGTAGTTGTTAGTGGCACGCATCTCCAGGGGGATTGAATTCCACAGTTTCGGAGCCAAATACCTGAAGGAACGGCCACCATCTCTGCTCCTGATTTTGATGGTACAGGCGAGGTGGAGATCCGCTGAACGGAGAGCACGTGTGGGAACATAGGAGGAACACAGACCCTGCAAGATTGGGGGGCCAGAGCAATGAAGGATTTTATGAAGTAGACAGAGGGCTTTAAATTGAATGCGTTGTGTCACCGGAAGCCAGTGTAAACGCCGCAGAATGTGAGACACATGACAGTGTATGGGCAGAGCAAACAAAATACGAGCAGCTGCATTTTGGGCCCTTTGGAGTCTGTTGATAGCTGTCCGATTGGAACCTAACATTAGTGCGTTACAATAGTCTATATGTGATAGAACAAGGGCTTGGACTATTGTTTGACGTACAGAAGGGTCAAAAAAGACAAAAATGGGTTTAAGCGACCGAAGGCGACCATAGCTCAATCCCCTACCTCAGATCTGGACGGACCACTACTTTATCGAATTTAATATAGAACCTACAGGAAGCCGAACCTCGTCTAAGAGAATAGTAAACAAAGGAAACCCCTCTCCCAACTGGGGCAAAATTATGAATCATCCTGATCTCATTAGCTGGGCCAAAGATAGCAAACCCTCCCTATCAGGCAATACCTTCATAGACTATCAAAACTTTGAAGGATGGATGACAGAAATCGGAAGTAAAATTAGATATCCAGAAAAAACTAAACACCCCTTAGCTAAAAGGACAAATTCAGCGCCCTGGTTCCTAGATACTTTAAAAGAACAACTGGCAGAAATTAAATTGTTGGAACGTAAATGGAGACGAAACTATGACTTTGACTCTGAAGTCATATACAAAACAGCTAGGAAATCTTATCACGCCTCCATTAAAGTTGCTAAAACCAACTACTTCACCTCCCAAATTGAGGCAGCTAACAATAAACAAAAAGAAAATTTTAAAATCCTCAATACCATCACAAAACCCAAAATGGCAACTCAAGAAATCCCTCCGTCTCAATCTTTGTGTGACGAAATAGCCAAGTACTTTATTCAAAAAGTAGATATGCTTATCAAAGACTTCCCCCACTCTCCTATAGTAGAACCAGATATTGATACCGTTCCCAACCCTCATCAACCCTGATGGGAAAAATTCAGCCACATTAGCCTTGAAGACTCACTACGGGGAATCTCTGTACTTAAATCAGGTTCCCCTCTCGACCCCTGTTAACCTGCATTTCTCAAATCCATAATACAGGAAGTCAACCCCCACATCAACGCTATTATCAACTCATCCTTCCAATCAGGGGAGATTCCTTCTCAGTGGAAAGTAGCGACAGTGAAACCTTTACAGAAAAAGGCATTACAAGACCCTACCATCTTATCAAACCTACGTCCCATCTCCCTTCTCCCTGCCATTCGCAAAATTACGGAATCTTTTGCCAATAAACAACTAATGACATATCTTGAAGAAAATGACATCTTGCATCCCTGTCAAGCAGGTTTCAGGACCCACCATTCCACTGAATCAGCACTTCTATCGTCCACGGAAACCATACGCGCTGCATTGGATCAGGGCAAACTTGCTGTCCTGATCCTTTTAGATCTCTCTGCAGCTTTCGACACTGTGTCCCATGCTATCCTTTCACATCGCCTTACTAATGCAGGCATAGCAGGCACCGTGCTCGATTGGTTCAAAGACTATCTTGCACACAGGCGTCAGATTGTCAGGCTGGGTGAATACCCTTCAGAAGAAAAAACTATAACAGGGGTCCCCCAGGGCTCTAGTTTAAGCCCCACCCTGTTTAATCTGTACATGGCCCCCTTACTATAGCTAATCTCATCCTTTAACATAAGTACTGTCGCTTACGCTGACGACACTTAGCTTGTTCTGACTCTTGACAAGTATCATTCCAACGCAGAGCAAGTACTTAAAGACTGTCTGTCAGCAACTTTCAAATGAATGTCTTTCAACCATCTAAAATGTAATTCATCTAAGACTGAAATCATCCCTTTTGGTCCCAACAATTCCTTTTCCCCTCAAGTCTGGTGGCCTGATAAAGCTGAACCACCCCCCAACACTATTAATGCTGCCCGAAACCTTGGCATAAAATTTAATAATACCCTCACATTCAACCAGCTGGCCAAAGAAGTAGCAGGAACATGCTTCGGCATCATCAGAAGCCTTAGAATTTTTTTTTACTTCCTCCCTCTGAGTGCCAGACGTACGGTAGCTGTAGCCCTTATAACATCTAGGTTGGACTATTGTAACAGCCTCTATGCAGGACTAAACAAATCTGCCCTGCATAAGCTCCAAATGGTCCTACACGCAGCTGCCAGACTGGTCCTTAGACTGCCTAGGAAATCTTCAGCTTCCACAGCCCTTAACACACTACATTGGCTTCCAATACATAAACGCATCCTGTTTAAGGTTCTTACCATCACCTATAGAGCCTTTTACCATCATGGCCCACTTTACCTGTGCAAACCTTTTAGACAATACCAGCCCCCACGATCTCTTAGGTCCTCCACTGCTAATCTGCTGCATGTCCCCAGGTTCAAAATGACAACCAGAGGAGGTAAGTCCATTGCAGTCATTGGAGCAAAAGCATGGAACAAGGTACCCCCTTGTATGCGTCAACCCACTACCGAACTAAAATTTAGAAAGCTTTTAAAAACTTGGATCTACACCCTGCCCAACTCCGAATGCATGAGGCTCCTGGGATATGCTGTGTAGTCAGGTAGCCTTCTACCACTCTTACCACCTTATTGCCTTTATGGAATCCAAGCGCCAAGGTACTCCTTGGAGTGGTAGTGCGCTATATAAGAGCCGTCTCACATCACATCACATCAGCACACGCCAGCCACTCTTTTTGCGTGTGACTCTAGGCTGAGGGAGTTGTCCATAGTCACACCCAGGTTTTTTACTTCCATCATAGGGATGGGGGAAGGACCTAAAATGGAGGGCCACCAGTGATCATCCCACTTGTGTGTTTCCTTGCCAATCAGAAGTACCTCAGTTTTTGATGAATTCAACTGCAGGCAGTTCGTGTTCATCCAACTAGAGATAGCCAGAATATCATCTTGAAATTTGGTTTGATCTGTTTCAATGTCATTTGAAAAGGAAAAGATAAGCTGCGTATCGTCCGCATACGAAGTTAATTTGATATTACGTTCTCTGGCCAGCACTGCCAGAGGGCGGACGTATACGTTAAATAACGTGGGGCTGAGGGCTGACCCCTGCGGAACACCGCAACTCAATGGAAACCTGCTGGATGAGAACGGTGGGGCATGAACCTGAAAGGAACGGTCTGATAGAAAAGACGCGAACCAATCCAGGGCTCCATCTCGGACTCTGATCTCCCATAGTCTTCTGAGTAAAATCCTATGGGAGACCGTGTCGAACGCCGCACTCAAATCCAACAGGACTAGAGCTGACGTGCCACCCAGATCTTGTGTCACCCTCAGTTGTTCAGTGACGGCCAGCAGGGCGGATTCCGTGCTGTGGTTAGGCCGGAACCCGTTTTGTGACTCATCTAGAATCTTATTGCTCTCCAAATAATTGGTCAAAATGTCATTCACGTGCGCTTCTGCCAACTTGAGTTGGCATGTCTAAGGGCATGTCTAAGGGCATGTCTAAGGGCATGTCTGTGTGTCACATTGCACAGGTGTGCATGCACAGATGTGCATGCACACCTGAATTCGGTATTTTACCACCCAATAGGATTGGGTGGTAAAATATCGACTCTTAAGGGCCTGTGGCACTCTTAGGAGTGTCAGCTACATATGGATTTACTGAATCGGTAAATATACTGATTCGGTATTTTACCGAATCTGTAAATTTACCGATTCAGTAAATATACAGAATCGGTAAAATATAAGCCCCCTACATCAGAAAACCATAATACCGGTCGGTAACGGCCGAATTCGGCCGTTACCGACCGGTATTAGGGCTCCTACATCTGGCCCCTAATTCCATAGGCCAGAGCTCGCCATTCCATCTTTCTAGGCATGATCTCACTAACAGGAGCTCAGTCTTAATCATTCTTTATTGAAGGAAATGTTGAGATATGCATGTTTGACTAGCTCGTAGGCACTTGGGCATCTGCTTGGCCGAGCCTGTAGGACCCTTGTTACAGCCCATTTATTAATTCTGTGTCATCAGCATACAAGAGCAGGCCATCTCATGTTGACTGTAGATATTAAACTAGAGAAGTGACCATGTAGATCCTTGCGGCACTCCACATGTGATGATTTGTTTCCTGAAAGTGATGCTAGGGTAGAACCACTGCCTGATTGGGATCCTTTTCCAAAGACTTGAACCATGATAGCACCGGCCCTGTGATTCCGCGGCCTTGTACGCGGGCTGAAAGGATGCTATGGTCCACTGTATCGAAGGCTGCAGGGAGGTCGAAAAACAACACTACTGCTTCGCCTCTCTGATTGGTGATTACTCTGATTTCCTCCATAGCAAGGGCGAGACCTGATTCTGTGTCTCTTCCTGATCTAAATCCTAGTGCAAGGGGTTTAGGAGAATGTTAAACTTCAGATATGCTGAGAGTTGCTAAGACAGAATCTTCTCAGTTACTTCACCGAGATAGGGCAAGAGCGTAATAGGAAAGTAGTTGACAACATTACTGCTATCCAGATTGGCATTTTTTTAAACTAATGAATTTCTTATCTATTTCTTACGCAGGTGGCAACTGCTGGAGGTGGAGTTAAACAGAGGTCTTAATAAAGCCCAGGAGAAATGTTAATTATACTGGTGTAATTCATGTAATTTCAGAAATTTCACGTTATGCTTGTTATGCAAAATTCCTGAAATTATGCCATGATGTTAGTTGTGTAACTACGACTACGGTTAAGAATGTAGTATACAAGCGCAGGTACAACAGGAGCGACTGGTACTCATGATGATAGTGCTTTTGCACTATTTGTTTTCAGATAACATGCTGTGCTGAATGACAGTTTTGCAATTTATTTCATTTTTTTAAATCATTTTCCCAACATTTGGCATAACTACATAAAAGCAAATTGTGTGAATTTTGCATAACCCTAGTCTTAATGGTGGAAGCCCTCCACAGGTTGGGGCATAGTATGTTTTGCCAGGGAGAGGCACTCATTTATAGAATTATCAGGCACAAGATGTCGTTGAAAGGTAGAGCACCCAGTATGTTTGCTACATAGTGCTGTAGAACATCAATATATCACTATGAATGACTTTGGCAGCCGAGCACATCAAGTAAAACTCATAGTGATGAGCCCACAATCTCCTCAAATGGGGGCTTTTGCTGCAACTAATGGTTGTGCTGATTAGTACCTTATCCCAGAACTTAACCAGTTCACTTCTGCAGTTTTACATCACTGCCTGCTGTATTCACTCTATCTCTTCTTGCTTGCATTGCACTGCTGCTTCCAAACCCAGCAGTTTGAAGTGATTCCAAGATCCTGTCCTTTCTAAGTGGCTCTCTCAATGGCACCAGCACTGGGGTCAGGTTGGCCCGCCCTACAGTCACAGTGCATTACCTGCCTGCTGTCTGTTCCAGCTTTTGTGGTGGAGCTGAATCAGCCTTTCTTCAGCATTCCTGGCAGTGGCGGCAATGGAACAAGGACGGTCGGGCTCATGCCCTTCCACTGCTGTTTAATAGAATGTATTACCTCTGGAGCAGTGCTCTCTGCAGCTCATGCACTTACTCATAGTGATAGGGAGTTACCCCAGAATAAATGTGAGGCAGGAATCTACTGCACCCTGGAGATACTGAGACTGCGGGTGGTACATTTACTTGCATGGTAAATACCTCCTATTACAAGTTTTTCTCTAGAAAATTAAGAATCACATTAGAAATTCTTGTTTTCTGCAGCAAATACCTCATGTACGTGGATTTCCAGCACGTTATCCCCCTGGAACACACTGCCAGGTTCTATGTGCTGAGATTAATCAAGGAAAAGTTGTTGGGGTTCATTCTTTACCACAAATTTCGGAATTCTGATCCCTGCGCTCAGAGATTGTGCTGAGATCAGAATTTACCCCAAGCCTGTAAATAATGACTGAGCGTGCTGTAGGCAGTGCGATTTTGTTGAAAAGTGATGTATCACCCATCTCCATAGCTGTGAATAACAGTGGACAGTGTTATTTCGCCAGGTCACTGTTGCTCATCTGCCAATATTATACATTATCACTATGTACCAGTTTTTCCAGAGATTGCCTTTCTTTCCGTTAATGACAAAACTGGCACATTAAAGGTGATTCTGCCATACTCCATGCTGCCATTAGCCAAAGAGATGCGGCTGGCACTAGGTGAGTGTGGGGATGGTACAGGACTGGGCTCTCACAGACCTGGAAAATTCTACTGACATAGGTTTCTAAATTTAATGAGAGAAATTAGAATAAACTCAAAATCTTCCTCCCTTCAAAATTATATGTTGAGAATAATCCTAACAAATGAGTCAAGTAGAATTTCTCTTACAGGACGAAAGCTGTCACCCACTGGTGGCATGTTTCATCACCAGGCCCTCTCTCAGACTGCTCTGACAAGACACAGTCATAGCTAGTCAGGGGGGCTCTTGAGGATGGCCTATGATGTGGATATGTTTTGGTGTAGGTGAGTAATGAGTGAAAGACAGGGAAGGAAAAAGGTCAAACCGACCTGCTGGTGAGCCACATTTTTCTTTTATTGAAGCAATCCTGAGAGGATAAGATTAGAAATTAATTAGCAATTTTGTAACCCTTTTTAGATAGGCCGACATGTTTCAGCCCTACTTACATGCCCTTATCGGTGCGGTGGGCTTTCATCAGGACCTGCCCTCTCTAAACTAACGCCACTGTGTGTGTATGTTCTGTTGTGGAACCTGAGTACTGCATTCTCCCTTTGCACTTGAAGTACAATTAACTTGAAAAAAAATCAATCCTAGAATAAGCGACAAAACCATGCAATTCATGATATGAAATACTATGTGGGTGATTCAAATGATACTACAAACCACACATGAAGCACTGCACTTAGGGGCAGATTTACAATAACTGGCACATCCCTGCATATCAGCAGGGATGCACCAGTTATTGTGCGTCACAGCTCCACCACCATGGATACGCCGCATTTACAATGCGGCGCACCATGGGGCAAAAACGGCACAGATGCGTGACGCATCTGTGCCGTAAAGGTGGCGCATTGCTGCAGTTGCTTCGCAAGCGCGACGCAGCTCCAGCAATGCTCTGGGGGGCCCTATCTTTACAATGCTGCGTCAATCCTTACTCCTGCTTCAAGCAGGCACAGGGTTCTGATGCAACATGGGATCAAAAGTGACTGAGTAAAATCTTGTAGATTTCACTCAGCCACTTTTAGGAGGTGTTCCTGCGCCGGTACGCCCCCCCCCCCGCGCAGGAACACCTACTTCTGGCGCAGGGCTTTACAACGTGATGCATCCCCCAGATGCATCACGTTGTCAATACCCCGCAGTATGGCACATCTTTTGTGCCGCCGCTGCGTCACAAAAGTGACTCAACGGCTGCGTAAAAGTTGCACAAGGGGCTTGTAAATCTGCAAATATACAATATAATAGAGAAAAGTTTAACAAAAACGAGTTCCCATCAGTCCACCATCGAGACCGCCCTTCATCATCTGGGATCTCTTTTGACACATATAGCTATTGCTGTTGAAGGTGAAAAAACCTGTACTGGCTGTTAACAAACCATGTACCAGGAAAAA
This sequence comes from Lissotriton helveticus, assembly GCF_964261635.1. NCBI lineage: Eukaryota > Metazoa > Chordata > Amphibia > Caudata > Salamandridae > Lissotriton > Lissotriton helveticus. The sequence goes on along the minus strand of NC_136067.1, from coordinate 78,600,040 downwards.
CCACAGCAATTATGTAGATGTGAGAAAATGGCGTGTCTAGTGCAGAACTGAATAGCAGTGCATAGAATAAAGTGTGTTGTGGAAAGAATAAGAAAAGGGTTCTAAAATTAGGTCGTGAACAGGGACAACAATTTTAATAAACACCCTCACACTCCTAAATCAATAAAAACAGTGCAAATTAGTGGTATAACAAATAACCACTTAATAAAGATGTAAGGTCGACATGTTTCTGCAGTCTAATGGAGTCTCGAGATCTCCAGCTGCTTCCTCAGGACCATTAGTGCTACTGCTAGATAAGATCAAGAAATAAACCATATCACCTGGATAGTGTATGTTACTGTACAATCATCTTCTCATCCTGGATATAAGAAGAAAAGTGTATAAGTAAGAAAAATATAAGTAAAAGATAAATGGGTACAATGTAAAGCATTAAATTATCAACGATAACATGCAGTATTATGCATACTATATAATGTTATGCCAGTCATAAATAGTTGTTGACCGACAACTGGACCGTCTAAATCAGTCACCAATCACCAATTCGTGAATATGCACATTTGAATTCACTCACCCACTCGATGAGAAGGAAAAGCCCCACCTCACCTGGCGCAAGCTCAGGTAGTGGATGCACCGCACTATAAAGAAAATAACACACAAATCGATGTAAGCTACACCTATATGTATTCCTAGGCAAACCAGTCTCAGCATGCGCCACACATTGCGCCACAATCGCATGCCAATAAACCCCGACCTGGCCGCGTTCATCTCTCGTAACAGAGAGTATTGACGCATGTTTAGCGAGCTATCAGCTTAAACATCCACTCATCAGTGACCCCAGCGGCTGCACACACACTGGTGAACTGGTGAACGTCATCGCGCGTTGTGCACGTTTGCACACGCCCCATGCCTGACGCGGAAGCAGGTTTCGGATTTATTCCCCTCCGGTACACCGAGTCGGCTCCTCCCCAAGATTGAGCTTAGAGGGACGACCGGTGTACCGACGGAGAGGTGAGCTGCATTTTGCTTTATTTTACTTTATTTTACCCCCAAAGAATGGTACCAGTGTGTGTGCAGCCGCTGGGGTCACTGATGAGTGGATGTTTAAGCTGATAGCTCGCTAAACATGCGTCAATACTCTCTGTTACAAGGGATGAACGCGGACAGGTCGGGGTTTATTGGCATGCGATTGTGGCGCAATGTGTGGCGCATGCTGAGACTGGTTTGCCTAGGAATACATATAGGTGTAGCTTACATCGATTTGTGTGTTATTTTCTTTATAGTGCGGTGCATCCACTACCTGAGCTTGCGCCAGGTGAGGTGGGGCTTTTCCTTCTCATCGAGTGGGTGAGTGAATTCAAATGTGCATATTCACGAATTGGTGATTGGTGACTGATTTAGACGGTCCAGTTGTCGGTCAACAACTATATATGACTGGCATAACATTATATAGTATGCATAATACTGCATGTTATCATTGATAATTTAATGCTTTACATTGTACCCATTTATCTTTTACTTATATTTTTCTTACTTATACACTTTTCTTCTTATATCCAGGATGAGAAGATGATTGTACAGTAACATACACTATCCAGGTGATATGGTTTATTTCTTGATCTTATCTAGCAGTAGCACTAATGGTCCTGAGGAAGCAGCTGGAGATCTCGAGACTCCATTAGACTGCAGAAACATGTCGACCTTACATCTTTATTAAGTGGTTATTTGTTATGCCACTAATTTGCACTGTTTTTATTGATTTAGGAGTGTGAGGGTGTTTATTAAAATTGTTGTCCCTGATCACGACCTAATTTTAGAACCCTTTTCTTATTCTTTCCACAACACACTTTATTCTATGCACTGCTATTCAGTTCTCCACTAGACACGCCATTTTCTCACATCTACATAATTGCTGTGGTTTTTCCTGGCACATGGTTTGTTAACAGCCAGTACAGGTTTTTTCACCTTCAACAGCAATAGCTATATGTGTCAAAAGAGATCCCAGATGATGAAGGGCGGTCTCGATGGTGGACTGATGGGAACTCGTTTTTGTTAAACTTTTCTCTATTATATTGTATATTTGGGTACTTTGTTTGTGTAGACTCACTGTTGACTTATGTTGGTGTCATTTCTGTTCAGGGGATTTAACAGGAAGGGTCTTTAAATATACCCCTGGGACCTTCTCATTGTGATTAGTAGCTTGTAAATCTGCCCCATTGTGAGCACGGCTCTTAAATCAATGGTCACCAATGCCTCATCTCACAATTGGAACACGAAACGTGAAGCAGAGTTTTACAAATAAAAAATCCAGGGATTCCCTACTTCTATATGTTACAGAAAATTCACAAACAAAGGGCACCACTTCCAGAGAGACCGATAGTTTTGGGCATTGGATCAATATTGGAACACCTCTTGAAATGTGTAGACGTTTTAATCCATCCACTGGGGGAGAAAATGCAGTCCTCTCTCCAGGACATGAAATAGGTCCGTAGTGGCTGTGATAGCGGGTAGAAGAGTTCATCACTACTGTAGCATCTAAGGTGCAAGGTTAGTGCTTCTGACAGATGCATAAACATTTTAATCTGCATTTCTTAATCTTGTTTTTTAGACAGGCGACATGACTCAAACCGGGAGCAATGAAATTGAATATAAATATTCACATTAACATGGAATACATTTTGGTAAATTGTATCAATGTGTATTTTGAAATTTGAGTAGCTGCTGATTTTGAAGGCTTTTATTTTGTAACATGTTTATGTATTTATTTATTTATTTTCATTTAGTTATTTTATTATTATTTTTTTTTAATAGTTTTATGACTGTTCTTGTAATTGAGGTATGTTGTCGTAAACATGTCTTTCCTCTTCTGGGTATTCCCCTTCTTGAGTTACATATCCTAATCAATAAATCAAGATTGAATATGTGAATAAAAGAATACACACTTAGGGCCTGATTCACAAAGGGACTCCACACTCGTGGCGAAGGACCCACAGTCGTGGGGGTGTCACCTCATTCGGCAATTGGTTAACTTTTCCGTCTACAAATACTGAGCTTTGCTTGCTGTCATTTTGGAATTCTTGCTCTAACTTCGAACACTCCAGAGCATCCTGGCTCCCAGCATCTCCATTAGAGGTGGACCTTCATATTCTTTTACCGGACAGTATCCTGGCCTTCTGAGAGTTATTCACAGCCTCTCTGCTTCAGCAGTGTGGTAAGCCATTCTACTGATACTCACAAGAGATTGCAGGGCATATTATCAAGAAACGGCGTTAAAAGTATCAAGAACGGAGTTAAGATTATCGCTGCTTTAGCAGCAGGAAACTGCCACTAAAGCGGCGATAATGGGCTTGATAATATTCCCTTGATAATTCCCATAGAAGCCCAGGTTCTGGTGTGAACATGGGCTTCTATTGGAATTCTCTACGGCATATTATCAAGCCCATTATCGCCGCTTTAGCGGCAGTTTCCTGCCGCTAAAGCGGCGATAATCTTAACTCCGTTCTTGATAATTTGCCCCTCCGTTCTGTTGTACACAAGTATACTTAGATGAATGGATCCTAGTGTTATAGGATTACAGGGAATATGTGACGTTACAACCAGTGCTTTAAATGGGCCGGTACTCAGCGGTACTGAGTACCGGCACTTCCAAATTGTTCCACCTTGAGTACCGGAACTTCTCCGTAGCCAGGGAGAGTACTGGTACTCTGGGGCAGAAGCCAGGCTTATATTACGAACGTGTAGCAACGTTGCTTGGACAGGCGTTGCTGTTTCTGATGAGACTGGCTATCGGGCGCGCAACGCCCATAGAGCTCAGAGGCCTTCAGCCCATCCCCCAACCCCCCAACCCCCCCAGCCTGTCGTGTGTGTCAGCCCGGCTGAGACAGCTTCCTGGGCACACAGACAGAGGCACCCGAGCAATTCACAGGTCTTTAAAAGACCATTTACTTGCTAACGAGGCTTTTTTTTTTTTTTTCAAAGTATTTTATTAATAAAGAAGTGACAAAGAATAAAAGGTACATAATATAATAAAAGTGACACAATTAAGTGTACATAACCACACAATCAGAGGCTAAAATTGAGGTGTAAGCAAAGTAAATGCATTCAAAAATAAGAATGGCCTGTTATAAATAAAGGAACTAATTAGGGTAAGGCTACTGTCAAAGCAATAAACAAAAGTATCACTATCAAATTTTATAATCGGGGACAGGGGAGGAAATAGAATAAAAGAAAGAAGAAAGAAAGAAAGAGCGATAGAAAAAAAAGGAAAGGGACAGAGGACAGGAAAGAGAAAAAAGAAGAAGGATTCCCACCGGACGAACCCAACACGTAAAAACATAAGACTCCAATTAGACAGACAGATTAAAAGGAAACTGAGCAACCAACCCTTTTGACGACACATCCATATAATCATCCAACGCTTTCCAAACCCCACTAGAGATAGACGGAGAGAGATGAGCTTGATCAACCGAAGTGTGAGCGCTGCGCAAAAAGGAGACCCAAGCCCACCATGTATGATAAGAAACCGAAGAAAAGGATTTCCACTCCATAAGTATGACTTTCACCGCAACAGTCAAAAGGAGATCCATCAATTGTAATTCCATTGGATCTAAGGGGAGAGGAGTAGGGGCAGCCAATGGACCCAATAAAATTAAAGGAAAAGAGAGTTGAAACTCAATATCATGTAGTGTAGTTCCTATCATCCCAATAGGCTCTGCGCATTGGAATAATACCTACAGCAGTAAAGGCCTTGACCAGACGTTAACTAGGTCTACTACTGTCGATACTAGACTTAAAGTTTTGGGTTTGCCAGCTTAGCTCAGAGTTCACTAGAAACTTTCTCGAATGTTCAGGAAAGAATTAACTCCCCTGATTAGACAAGAAGGGATTTAGTTTCTGACAACCATAGAACATGACAACTTTGCTCTCCCCTAATCAAGAGTATATCTCGAGAGTCGTGTGAACAAAAGGCAATTTATTTTACTCAGTCAGTACGTGCATTCTTAGTCTCATCAGAATGTAGAGAAAAGGAAGAGACGGGCGTGTTCAATAAAAAGGTGTTATTTATTGATCAGTCTCTTTTCTCGTACAAGAGAAATGGATCGATATTATTGCAATACTTATAGTTAAGTAAAGTGCATACATTAAAAGCAATAGTATAAAATAATACTGTAAAAACATTGATATGGTTTCTAAGCCATAAGATGTTTTAAAATGAATAAAATATATTACATACACATATACATTTGACTAAACGTACTCAACTGGTGTTTCTAGATACGCCTACCCCGTGTACCTGACCTAAGTCTAATACGAGGGCGGGAATAGAAAGTTACAGTTTAAGTTAAGTTTGTTTTTGCCAAGTGAATAACTTAAGAATTCTCTGTGAAGGGTTATTCAGTTCTGTACCTGGAATCTAGGTTGAATGAGGGATGGTATCTCTCTCTCTGGTCTCGATATTCCAGGCTGCCTGCGAGGGCTACCCAGAAACGCCGGGGATGGATTTCTCGGCAGGAGAAGTCAGCGCGTCTCTCAGCGCGTCAGGAAGGCGGGGCTGCTGCCAGCGGGGTCTGCTCTGCTCTTGGCTTCGGCAAGTATGGCTGCTCCGTCTCGTCACCACGCGTGTGTTTGCATAGGGCAAGATCGGTAATATTTATACCTTTAAGGTGCCGAGATTGACGTAAGGATGGACATAGATACGTCAATAAGGATGTCATACGACTTGCTCGTTAGCACATTCCTTTACTGAAGTTCTCGGTGAAATCAAAACAATGGCCGCAGGGTTTTGCCCAGGTTGTCATAGGTTTGATTTGTTATGAGAACTCCGTATGCCTTATCAGGGGCTGGAGGAATATCGCTTGTCTAATTAGATCGCAAGCGTTATGACCTAATCAGATAACACGTTCCTGTGCCGTAGTGTGACTGCGTCAGATAACGGTATCTGCATCATGGGGATTTTCTGCCTCATGGGCTGATTACTAGTTAACTTGTTAGTTTACTAACCAGAATAGGGTCAGGAATAGGGTGATCGATTCAGAACCTATAGGAATACATCGCACCCACTCCACGCTAACTATGTACATATTTACTAATCTATGCATAGTATAACATAGTACAACATACTATAGAGTATAGTGTATACCTTACCACCCCAAAATACATAAATGTATTTTGAAATTTTTCAAATATACGGAAAAATTGCAGACATATGTATTGTATGCACTCAAGCTGTAGAATAATGCCAAAGTAATCGCATTTGTATACATTATTGCTTATTTGGTATATGAGAATTACACATGAAATGGCTTCTTAATACAGAAAAAAAGTTCGAGACCATTCCATCACAGAATAAAATATTTATGAACGTATCAGCGGGCAGCTAATGTCTATAAGCTATCTAAAATTTAGAAACCTTAGTTCTTTAAGAATAGTTCTTACTTTAAGCAGAAGATAGTGTCCCGAAAAATATGCAAAAATATTTGGTGCTGCTGAAAAATTGCTGTCCGTGAACTGGAGGAAAATCTGTTCATGTGACTTTATTTTTAAAGTTGAAGGCCGAAATTCAGGGAACGCCGTGTGCGAGCTTGCTCAAAAGTCTCTATTTCTGTTCTGGAGAGAACATCATATCATTCAGGCTTTCGAAAAAACTGTCAACAGCTTCCTGGGAAAGTTCCACTAACTCGGAAATAGGTGTAATCATGCATTCTTGCGCATGATTGTCTCCATTGACATTCTGATTTGCATTACTGACAGAAGGTCGTACCTGTTCGATGCTGCTTTCATCTTGAACTTCACTACCCATCAATCGTAGTGGTGAAGCTTCCACGAATGCCGTCATCAGGATTGGTAGCCTTTGAGGGCAGCACAAAGCATGAACCTTGATCGGGCTCAACAATGTTTCTGCATCCATTGGCGCATCCGATTGTAGCGTCAGACAGGTGTCTAACACGCATTCTTCTCCGCATAGCAGACACCTCAATACAGGTAAAACACATCTTTGCCACATTGGTCGAAATGATAGAAACCAAGTCATGTTCAGGTCTCTAAGCTGGGAGAGTCCCAGGATTTTTGATATCCGGTCCCGGTATCCAATGGCTAGGATTGTTTCTTCCCTTGTCGCAAGAGTTTTGTCTGTGACATGGGTTGCCATAACGAAAAATAAGGACTAAGAATAGGATTCCTGCAATTAGTCCCAGGATCAGGGGAAGTCCGCCAAAAATCGAATGGACGAAATCTGGAAAAATACCCAGTATGGCTTTGAATGGTGTTAATGCCATCGAAAATACTGTCTTAAATACCTTTGAGACCCCATTGGTATCAGAAATATTTAAGATTTCATTCAGGATTTCCGCGAAATGTACGGGGGAATTAGTTGATAATAATGTATGTATCTCTGCAGTCGTCCTTGCGACTTGTAGATCATACGTTTCTTTTGATGACGAGAGCCTGGTAGGCGTCTGAAGAAGCACTGTTTTCATTCTGCTTAAAGTATCTATTCGAATAGAAGTAATTTTCAAATCGGGCCATGCCCTTGCCTCCCTGTCTGGGAAGGAGCTGGGGAACAATGAGCGTCCACAGCACTTGACCTTCGCAGTCGTAGTTACTAGATAAGGAGTCCCGGGCATAAGACTACAACATTTGCGGTCTACAATAAGAATGTAACTCCCATTATAGAGTCTTTGAAAGAATGGTTCTATTTCTGTTGCAGGTGCGCCTTGCTGGTGACATGAAAGGTTGTATGAATTCCCTTCACAGGCTCCATGCAAACTAATTCCGTTACACAGAAGCGTGCCGCTTAGTGACATCGCACAATTATTGCCACTAAGAAACACTTTCTGTCCTTTATTACTGACACATGCATGTGAATAGGGCAGGTTCCATGTTGTTTTAAGGTATCCTTTTCCCAATTTCTCGTACATGCCAGCCTGTATATATTTTTGGCAGTATTGAAACCTGAAGGTTGAGATTGGAATATTTATTATCCCATGTATTATCCATTCACTGACAGGTCGTTCTGACATTGTCACTGGTAATCTCTCAAGTTTCTCAATGCTCAGGATTGTATAATCAGCACCCTTTTGTGCCTTACTGATTTGTCTATCAGTAAGGTTAAAGATTTGGAATAGTGACGTTGTGTTGATTAAACGCCAAGGCACATAGCCTGAACGCAGATTTTGTAACGTCCAGCCAAGCTGTACAATAGAACGCAATTGTGACTGACCGTGTTGTAATAACAGTAAGTCCTGCGATAATATGTCGATTGCTGAAGACACAATGCTGTCCAAAGAAAAAATTCTGGAGGACAGAGTCATTAACCCATTGTCCACTACAGAAAGTGATTTTTCCAAATTAATACGGTCAATTTCCCGTATTCTCTCTGCTGTTTCAATTTGAGTAACCTTCCAGGCCTCATTGTATGCTGCATATACAGAGGCTGCTATGAAACGCTTTTGACGCTGTTTGCGTGGTCCCAAAGTGAAATCACGCAAGTCAGCACCATCAGTAAGTAAAGTTAGGTGTTGCTTAATTTCTGCCAGTGTGGAAGTTTGTAGCCATTGAAGGCATAATTTGCCCACACTGTAGGTTGTTATTATCCCTGGGTGATGTCTTAGAGGATATCTAGGGTCTGGCCTGGTCATTTTGAACCCCTGTGTTTTGTTCAGGAATCTGTCTTGACAGTTATTAGTATCTGTGGGCCAGATCAACCACTGTTTCCAATCAGGATGTGTTCTGTTTTGGTTTAATATATGGTTTACGTCTATCTCTTCATTTGTAGAAGTGTTGCTAAACATTGTTGGCTTCGGAATAGACGGTTTATTTAAATCTTTGATTTTGGCTAGGCCAAGACAGGTGGTTTGTTGAACAGTGTCATTTAAAAATATCATTTGTTCTGGGATCATGCAGGCTCTAAACAAAGCTTCTATACCCTGTACTTGCCATTCTTTTGTACCCCAAACACTTTTCAATTCAACATTTTTGTCCCAATAATCAAAACCAAAAGTATTCATTTTTTCAAAGAATGAGTCTGAATATAACAATTTTGTGTTGGTTATCATGGTCTTGGTCCCTGTTTTGTTTGACAATTTAAAATAAAATGTTTCAGCATTACTTGTGTTAAAACCTGAAAAATATGAATATTTGTCGTAAACGGTTCTTGAGCTCCCTTTTGGAGGTGTTGCACAATGTTCCCATTGATTATAATTTAAAACATTTCTAGGTTGTGCAGATCTATGTAAAAAATGGTTACCATAGTGGTTATAACAGTACATACTATCATAATTTGTAGAACCCTGCAAATAATCATGTTTGGTAAATTTAGCAGACATTACTAAGTCAGACATCATATTATTAATGCTTTCGAAGTCCCAATCATCAGCAAATGAGTTTGGTTTTACAAAGTCACTCAAGGAGATCTTAATTTGGTGTGGATATTTCAGGATCTCGACCGGACCATAAATTTCATAGTCAGTGTTGTCCCAAGCTACCCCACCAGGTATCGGATTGGCTGTGAAGTTGGCTGAAGAAAGTTCTCTTTTCTCGACGTGTGAAGATGTGTGTGGTTTGAAGATCAAGTTGATTTTCTGACTTGCTGTGTCCATTTTAGCATATTTTCCCTCAATGAAGCGTCCCAATGTTAGTATCATGATGAGCCAAAGTATGAGGATAAATGCACCAAAACCCACCCAAAATTCAATCCATGGAGAAATCAGATATGTTTCTTTCAGTTGTTTCAAAAGTTCCTTAGCTTTATCTTTAAAGGTTTTTGATGATGGCTGTGTCTTTGATTCACTGAAGCCTTCAGAGGAATCATCGAAGTTTATGAAGTAGCCGGATGCAGTTCTGTCAATTGTTCCAATTGCTTCAGGATTTCTGTTTCTTGCATTTTCGTTTGGTACTTCATTATAGATTGGCGTGTCTCTGCTAAATGTTTTTATTTGGGATTTCAGAGGTCTTAGTTCTATTGCATTGTTGCATAGTCCATGTTGTTCTTCTGTAGGCGTTTCAAATGTGATGAGCCTCTTTGTTAGGACCTCTGTACTGGTAGCAAACCTTGGTGTTCTGCTACTTATTGGGAGTCCACTTGGCCTACTGTTTGTTATCGGCCACATGATTGTGGTTTTACCAGGTCGATGGATACAACTCGGTTCTCCTTTTTACCAGCAAGTGGCGGTAGTACAACTGATCTTGTCCCGTTGACAGACAAGACAGGAACTGCTTTTCTGTAAGAAGGCCCAAATTCCTTCTTTACCGCGATCTTCTCCCTGACTAGATCCCCGACTTTTGGAATCCAGACAGGTCTTGCTGGGACAGGTGGTGGTTCTTCAGTGGTTGTTGGCTGTTGTTTCAACTTTATGTTGCTCAGGTCTTTTCTTGTTTTGTTTAAGTCCTGCAAAATAGCCAAACGGTCTTTGATATCAAAGCTTTTTTCTTTCACCACTGAAGTCTGACTATCAATGTCAGAGATCATCATCCTAGTTCCAAATAATAATTCGTACGCACTGAATCCCTTCAGAGAATTTCTTGGCAAGTTATTGAGACTACGTTGGACACTTATTAGATGTTTGACCCACCCAGCTCCCGAACCTAGTACCTTCGTCGTTATAGATTGCTTTATGTCACGTTTTTTTCTTTCAACAATTCCGTTCCCCTCAGGGTGAAATGGACAAGAGTACCGCAATTGCACGCCCATGCTGACCATGGCCTCCTTATAAGCCCGAGAGCTAAAAGCAGGACCGTGGTCTGAATGCAGCATGCCAATTGCGTATGTGCCGATAAAGACTCGCAAATCTTTTATAACAGTTCTGGCGTCAGCCGTTCGCTGGGGCCACATCCATATGAATCTCGTGCATGAATCCACTGCGACCAGGATATATTTATAGTTACCATCCCTTTGTAAGGGACCACAGTGGTCTAGGTAAACACAGGCTAATGGTTTATCCGAGATTAGAAGGGGCGTCTGAGCTGGACGTCTCACAGTTGATACTTTCATTTTTTGACATATCTCACATAGTTCCTTGTTTGTCTTCTCATTTGTGGCCACCAGTATCTCTGTTTTAATAATGATACTGTGGCTGAGACGCCAGCATGGATAGAAGCAAGCCCTTCGTGTGCCGCTATTATTAGTCCTAACCTATGTTCCATGTTTGGAATTGCCCTATCCCCCACTCCAGGGATTCGAGCAAAAGGAACATTGTTTGCATCAGTTATGTATGAGTATTTTACTGGAAAGCCTTTCGGGAGTGTTTCTATCGAATCCTTTTCTGAAGCGCTGACAGCTTGTAATATTTCGCTGTCTATTTTTGTTTTTGACCGGGTGATGGCAGCTACGGAAGCCGTTTGCACAGCTGCCTTCGCGGCCTCATCAGCCAATGAATTCCCTGCAACGTGAACGCCATCACGTTGATGACTCAGTGTATGTATCACGTGAGTCTTTGGTAGTTCTTTTTGTAAAAGAACTACTTGTTCCCAGAGCATTTTATGCTTGTTTGTGCCACCTTTCGCATCCTTGAAACCATTCTGAAGCCAGATCTGCAAGTATTCATTGTAAGACTGAACGCAATAATACGAATCGCACACTATGAGTGTGGGGAATTCTCGATCGGTATTTTCAAGCGCCATCTTGAACGCTAGTAGTTCAGCTCGCTGAGCTGTACAATCTCCTAAAGATTGTGTTTTAGTGATTGCTGGTTTAAATTTTCCTTCGTGCCAGCGACCTTTAACGATCGCGCACGCAGCACTGTAAGCTTGCTTACCCCCCACTGCGGGTTGTGCTGATCCGTCTGTATATATTATACAGCCGTAGTGGTCTAGAGGCAGAATTTCGGTCGGCGGAGGACATTCAAATTCATATTGGAGAAATTCTTGTGTTTTTAAGTAAGGATCAAATTCGTACGCCACGTCTGTTGCAGCAAGAGAATTAGCCCATTGTATCCATCTCGGATGGAGTGCTTTAGCATTTGGAATGCTTGCCTTTGTTACCGCCTCTAGGGCTGGTATTGGTGTCACGATTATTATTCGTTTACCTTGTGCCAGGGCTCGTTCTTTTGCTATTGCTGTCTGTGTTGCCGTAAGAATTTTTTCCGTTGGGCTAAATTTCATTTCAGCCTTAGTGTACAAGTGTGATTTGAATGCAATTGGTACCTTTTCTCCCTCATTAGAGGTCAGGTATGTGAATCCGCATCTCCCTGGGATGACTCGAATCACAAGATTGCGTGTGTTATCACGTGTTTCTAATTTTGTTTTAATTAGCATGTCTGTTTGTAGGGATCTCAAAATTTCTGTGTGTATTTGAGTCCAATTGGATCTTTTAAAATCTGGTTTTATCAGATCATAAAGGGGTTTGACCCTTTCTGCGTAATTTGCAATGTATGTTCTTCCGAAGTTTAGGAAGCCTAGAATCGACTGTAAGTTTTTTAGTTTTCTAGGTGCTTGGAGTACGGCACATTTCTCTAGGAAATTGTCAGCCAGGCTTTTGCCTTCACTTGATAACTCATATCCTAAGAATAGGACTGTCAGATGGGCAATTCTGGATTTTTTAAAGTTGAATTTGTAACCCTCTGCTGCGAACCCAAGTATTATGGTGTTCACTCTCTTCAAGTGAGTCTCCAAGTCATCATCTGTTAAGTAAATGTCATCGACATAAGATAATGCTTCATCATCATATAGTTGTAGTAATTCGGTTACTCTCGCTGAGAATACCCCCGGGCTGTTCTTGTACCCCTGGGCTAACCGACAGAATTGTTTTTGAGTGCCATTTATTGAGAACGCAGTTAAATATATCTGCTCTCTGGTGCTATGTTTTGACAAAAGAATCAATTAGAGATGTCTAATGTTGTTTTGTATTTTTTGCGCACTATGTTATTCATTAGTGCAGCACTGTGTGAGTTTTGCACTGCAAAAGTTTTGCAACATGTGTTAAGGTGTCGGTAATCCAAAACTAGACGATATGAATTGTCTGGTTTGGAGACCGGAAACAAAGGGTTGTTCATTTGTGAGGTGCAAGTTTCAATCACCCCCTGGTATTCTAGCTGATCTAGTATTTCATTTACCTGTTTTTTAGCTTCTTGCTTAATTGGGTACTGCCTTTGTGCAGTAGGTTGTGATTTTAACTGGATTTTGTGAGGAGGAGAATCCTCATCCCATCCCACGTGATTTTTATATAAAGCAGGAGCTAGAGCCACTGCCCACTTTCTAGCAAGTGTGTATTTTTTATGAATTGGAATTTGATTTGAGAAGGCAGGCATAATTATTTCTTCGCCATGAGGGCACTCCCTGACAAACTCTGGTGGCCAGTCTTTTTCAGCTAGAAGGATGTCATAGCCCTTGGAGAGATTATCCCAAAATAGTCCCCTTATTTTCCTAGTCTTATCCCCCTCTATACGCAATGTTATTTCGTATAATTTGTGAGGTTTGCTAACTCTGGTGTCCGCAGTTTCCACTTGAAGATATTCATTCGTGTCCACTGTCTCCAGATGATTCATAAGGACTTTGCGAGCTATGCTCACTTCTGCTGCACTGTCTAGCATTGTCTGAGCCCACTCTCCGTTTTTCAGTTGTGTCCTCAGTATTCTCGGCATTGTTAACTACCTTGATACTGGCTACCTTCTTTTTTGGAAATTGTAATTTCTTTTTTAGTTGAGCAGGTTCCTTGTCTTTGGACTTGGCGTGCTCTTCTCTTTGTTCTGATCGTCCTCTTCTTTCCGATTTCTGTGAGGAAGTCTGAAAAGATTGAGAGGGACGTGTATCAATGTCTTGATATCTATCAGGCTTCTTTATATTATCCCTATTTCTAAGGTTATATCTATTCCCAGAGGGGTCACTCTGGGGTGACCTGTGTCTTTGGTTCGGAGATTTTTCTCTTCGCCTAGGAGACCTTCCTCGGGACTGGAATTTCTTTTCTTTAGGATTGGATTGTTTGTTTCCATCCCAGTTCTTTTTTGGTGATGTAGATTTATTATTAAAAAATATTTTTTCTGGACTTTCAATCAGTTGCGGTTTTACTGGTATTCCACCTAAACTATCTCTACCTAGTTCCTCATAGGATTTTTCTATGGTTCTGGCAATTTCCGCTGGTTGGTCTGCTATATCTGTCTCTTTTAACCTCTGGCGGATCGCCACGTTTGCTGCTTCACCTTTTATGTTGGCTAGTAATATAGCCGAGACCTGCTTGAAGTCTTTCAGTAATTTCATACCAAGAGTTAAAGCGGGTTCAGGACCATATTCATCTTGAATTTGTTTTAGCACATCTGGTATTACCGAAATGGATGGAACACCGTGCGTTTTTGTGTAGATGGAAGCAAAGACTGTACCCCAAGTGTCACAGTCCTCAATGTGTGGTGCGATTCCCATTGGAAGACAGATAGTCAGAATCCTGTGTTTTTCTAATGGGGTGGTGTCAGGAAACACCGCCTCTATTTGGGTGATTTTCTGTGCCAACCAGAATGGTATTTGTTCCCGTTTAGCCGGTACTTTACCTAGGCAGGACTGGATGTTCTGTGGTGTAATTTTATTTGTGTTCCCCTGGTGAGGGGTCAGCTGTTGGAGTTTAATCGCTGGCTGAATTGTTGAAGTCCGCATCACATACTGGACTAATTGTCTATGTATTTTTATTAATTGTTTTAGCTGTGTTAACAGCTCTGCTGCTGGCATCTCATTGATGTCTGGATGTGGTGTGTATCCGGCTAGGACCAGCCACGTTGCTCCTGGTCTACCTAAAGGACCGAGCCTGGTGATGTGATTATTATGTTTTAGGGCGCCATCAAATAAGAGCAAATGCTCTTGAAATTTGAGTGGTACTTCCACCTCCTCGAAAGGAGTGTACTCATTAGGAGGTTCCTCTATTTTGTAATAGTGGAAGTACTTTGTTACAGCATTTGCTGCTGGAAAATGTATCCATGAATAGTATACCTCTGTCTGCCGATATTCGTGTGCCTCAATTACGAATATGACTGTGCCACCTCTAGGTGTCAGTCCATTTTCTATAAGTTTTATGGTTATAGATTTCCTTTTGATGACCGGAATGAGTATTATATTCGGGTCTGCTTCCTGCATGGTAGCATCAGCTGCTGCGAGTTCAGTTGCTAATCTAACTGCCTCTCTTTCTTCATCACTGTCTACCATTTTACCGACAGGATGGTTATTCTGTTTGTTTGCAGATCAGGTTTCTTATGGAAACAAAGGTTAGATGCACAATATTTTGGAACTGTTTATCCTTCAACGTTGACTATACCAAGAACCATACATAGGAGTTCCCTCCTGCGAGGTCTGGCGGATATAACCTTTCACCCACTCCACACGTCTTTGGAGTATTATGGGAAAAGGGGTCTGAGTGAGAAAGCACGACTGAGTTACTCTAAATGTCTTACGTTAGTTTTATCGCCCTTTCCAAACGCGTTGGGCGCCATGTAGTGTAGTTCCTATCATCCCAATAGGCTCTGCGCATTGGAATAATACCTACAGCAGTAAAGGCCTAGACCAGACGTTAACTAGGTCTACTACTGTCGATACTAGACTTAAAGTTTTGGGTTTGCCAGCTTAGCTCAGAGTTCACTAGAAACTTTCTCGAATGTTCAGGAAAGAATTAACTCCCCTGATTAGACAAGAAGGGATTTAGTTTCTGACAACCATAGAACATGACAACTTTGCTCTCCCCTAATCAAGAGTATATCTCGAGAGTCGTGTGAACAAAAGGCAATTTATTTTACTCAGTCAGTACGTGCATTCTTAGTCTAATCAGAATGTAGAGAAAAGGAAGAGACGGGCGTGTTCAATAAAAAGGTGTTATTTATTGATCAGTCTCTTTTCTCGTACAAGAGAAATGGATCGATATTATTGCAATACTTATAGTTAAGTAAAGTGCATACATTAAAAGCAATAGTATAAAATAATACTGTAAAAACATTGATATAGTTTCTAAGCCATAAGATGTTTTAAAATGAATAAAATATATTACATACACATATACATTTGACTAAACGTACTCAACTGGTGTTTCTAGATACGCCTACCCCGTGTACTTGACCTAAGTCTAATACGAGGGCGGGAATAGAAAGTTACAGTTTAAGTTAAGTTTGTTTTTGCCAAGTGAATAACTTAAGAATTCTCTGTGAGGGGTTATTCAGTTCTGTACCTGGAATCTAGGTTGAATGAGGGATGGTATCTCTCTCTCTGGTCTCGATATTCCAGGCTGCCTGCGAGGGCTACCCAGAAACGCCGGGGCTGGATTTCTCGGCAGGAGAAGTCAGCGCGTCTCTCAGCGCGTCAGGAAGGCGGGGCTGCTGCCAGCGGGGTCTGCTCTGCTCTTGGCTTCGGCAAGTATGGCTGCTCCGTCTCGTCACCACACGTGTGTTTGCATAGGGCAAGATCGGTAATATTTATACCTTTAAGGTGCCGAGATTGACGTAAGGATGGACATAGATACGTCAATAAGGATGTCATACGACTTGCTCGTTAGCACATTCCTTTACTGAAGTTCTCGGTGAAATCAAAACAATGGCCGCAGGGTTTTGCCCAGGTTGTCATAGGTTTGATTTGTTATGAGAACTCCGTATGCCTTATCAGGGGCTGGAGGAATATCGCTTGTCTAATTAGATCGCAAGCGTTATGACCTAATCAGATAACACGTTCCTGTGCCGTAGTGTGACTGCGTCAGATAACGGTATCTGCATCGTGGGGATTTTCTGCCTCATGGGCTGATTACTAGTTAACTTGTTAGTTTACTAACCAGAATAGGGTCAGGAATAGGGGGATCGATTCAGAACCTATAGGAATACATCACAATCAAAGATGAGAGAGAGATGTTTATGAATGAGGTTCCAAAAAGGCTGAAGCAGGGAACATTAAAAAAACATATGCTGAAAATCACCCGCCAACAATCCACAACTCCAACATAAATTGTCATCCTTAAGATTGAGCGAATGTAGACGAACAGGCGTCCAATGAAGGAGGTTGGCAGAAAAGAATTTAGACTGCATTAAAGATGGTGCGATTTTATTGCGAAGAGAGAGTTTACCAATCAATTGCCAAGTATCAGAGGAAATATGATCCGTAACGTCATGATCAAAATGGTGTAACCATTTTTGTTGAGCAACCGTATGTGCGGGTAGTGAGGCAGATGATAAAAACTTATAAATCTTGGAGGCAACGTGACCAGATTTAGCCCAAATATGAAAAAGAGAAATGGTAGAAGAGGTAGGATGAAGACGTACCTTAGCAAGGGCCACTTTAATTTTAAGAAAAGTATAAAAATCAAGGTTTGATAAAGAATGCTTGTGAGCCAAGGTGGAAAAGGGTAATGGCTCATCAGAAGCACCATAAAGATGTTTAACAAGAGAAATCCCTTGAGCCGCCCAATAGGACATGAGGGTGGGAGTAATGTTGAGTTTAGGCACTGCGGTTGGCCCGCAGCCAATGCAAGGTTGCGGAGCGGGCCTGGCGTCTTCAGTATAACGGGGAGGCCAAATTGGCCTATAGAGCGGCTGTTAAGGCTTATCACCGGGACATCTTAGGTGCCAAGAAAGAATACCTTGCTAGGAGGATTGAGGCGGCGGCGAACTCCTGTAAGGAGATCTTCACCGTGGTGAAGGAGTTCACCACCCCCAGTTCCCACTCACCCCCGCCAGTATCATCGGATGCGTGGGCGTGTGATCTCGCCGATTTCTTTACCAACAAGATCAAGGCAATTCAGGCTTCTTTCTCGGAGAGTGTGGAGGAGGGCGGCTGCGGCCCCGGGGCGGGACATGAGTCATCGCCCACGCCTGTCGCAGTACTGGCAGATTTCCCTGCTGTCTCTAGCGAGGCGCCCCGGGTGTTGCTGGCCAGCCTCAAATCAGGCTCGCCACTTGACCCCTGTCCTGCCAAATTTTTGGCAGAGATGGCGGCGGTGGTGAATCCCCTGGTTAATCCCATCCTCAATACCTCTCTGAGGGAGGGGAGTGTTCCTCGCACCTGGAAAAGGGCGATGGTGATCCCCCTCCTGAAAAAGCCTGGTCTTGATGCCGATGTTTTGGCCAATTATAGGCCAATTTCACTTCTTCCGGCTTTGGCAAAGATCACCGAAAAACATGTTCATGGCGTCTTGTCGAGCTTTCTTGAAACTAACAATCTGCTCCATCCTTCCCAATCCGGATTCCGTCCTAATTTTAGCACGGAAACGGCGTTGCTGGAGGTCTCTGAGATCATCAGGGAGACCTTGGATGTTGGTGGCAAGGCCATGCTAGTCATGTTGGACCTGTCGGCGGCCTTTGACACCATCCCCCATGAGGCGCTCCTCACCAGGCTCCATGACATCGGCATCAGGGGGACGGTGTTCAAATGGTTTACATCTTTTTTGGAAGGCCGCCGCCAGACGGTCTGGGTCTCTCAGAGCTCCGCCGAGATGCCGCCTTTGGGAGTAGGGGTTCCACAGGGCTCTGTGTTGAGCCCGTCGTTGTTTAACATCTACATGTCCCCTCTGGCGGCGGCGGTGGAGGCTTATGGGGCCCAGATCGTGTCCTACGCCGACGACACGCAACTCCTCTTCACATGCGGTAAAGATCTAGCATTTGATGGGGAGAATATCCGGGGTTGTCTTGGCATGGTATTCGATTGGCTCCAGCGGAACAGCCTGAAGGCTAACTCCAGTAAGTCGGAGGTGTTATTCTTCGGCTGTGTCACCGACCCTGAGTGGCGGCTATGGTGGCCGTCTGAAATGTGCCCTCCCGCACAGTCATCAGTGGTCGCCAAAAATCTTGGGGTTAAACTGGACAATAAGCTTTCGCTGAGGGCGCATGTCCTGGGTCTGGCCGGCACCTGTTTCGGCATTCTGAAAATGCTCCGCAAGTTTCTTCCACTGCTTTCTGCGGAGCATAGGCGGATAACCGTCCAGGTGCTTATCGGATCCAGGTTGGACTATGCCAACGCCCTTTTTCTTGGCCTCCCTGACTACCTTGTCCAGCGCCTGCAGGTGGCTCAAAACTCCGCTGCCCGTGCAATCTTCGGTTTGCATAGGCGAGCACGAGCGTCCGGGCTGCTGCAAATGCTCCATTGGCTGCCCATCCGGAAGCGGATTATGTTTAAATCCCTGACGCTGATGCACAAAGCACTCTTTGGCTCAGGGGCTGGGTACCTAAGGCGTAGGTTGGCCTTCTATCGCCCAACCCGTTCGCTACGGTCTGAATCTCTTTTCACAGCTGTGGTTCCGCGTGTGAGGAAGGCCCGCACTGGGGGCCGTTCTTTCAGCTGTAAGGCCCCCCAGCTGTGGAACACTCTTCCACTGGCGCTACGCAGTACCCCCAATTTGCTTCAGTTTAGGAAGAGTCTGAAAACGTGGCTTTTTAATCTTTAGTTTCTTTTGGGTGGGCTTTGCTCTGTTTGTTTCCTGTATTTGCTTTTGTTGTTATGTCATTCTGTATTGAGCTGCCTGTGGAAAGCGCCGGGACACTCTTCTAGAGTAGCCGTGCGCTATATAAACCTGGTTTAACATAACATAACATAACATAACATTTATTTTTAGAATTCCGCCAAATAGACGACCACCTAGTTTTATGTAATGGGATTGCCACTTTCTTATCTATTCTCTTGACCGCAGCAATTGTATCAAGAATTATAGAACGAGAAAACAGGATATGCGAAGTAGATGTGGTGCAAAAAGAGGCAGTAGGCAAAGGAGATGCTAAATCTTGTTCTATTAGTAACCAAGAAGGAACATGAAGAGGCGGAGGAGAGAACCATAAAGCACCTTGAGAGGCCAAAAAGGCAATTTGGTACTTTTCCCAATCAGGAAAATTGAAACCTCCCATATCACAAGGACGTCGCAAGAATTTATATGCAAGTCTAGCACGTTTGTCATTCCACAGAAATTTAGATGTCAGAACATCAATTTCATGAAAAAAGGAATCCGATAACTTAACCGGAAGCATGGATGAAACGAAGTTAATAATGAGTGTGATCATCATTTTAAAAGTCTGGAGGCGACCCCACCAGGAAATATGTTTCGGGGACCATGTATCCAAAAGACGACGCACTTTAAGAAGAGTCTGGGATTCGTTATAGGCAGTAGTGGCATAAAGGGTAGAACAGAAATAAATGCCTAAGTATTTCAGATGTGTAGACTGCCATTTAAAACCCGCAGAACCCATATGAGACGGGAAACAGTAGGCATTCAAAGGGAACATTTCCGTCTTATCTTTATTTAGGGTATAACCTGAAACCGTTGAGAAGAGGGAAATGGTATTTGAAATAGCAGGTATTGCCAAAGCGATATCGTCTGAAAAAATAAGAACATCATCTGCGTAGGCAGCAGTTTTGATACAGTGAGGCCCAAAAGAAAAACCTTTAATGTCTGGGTGTAACTCAATTAGTCTAAGAAGAGGATCAATAGATAGTAAAAATAAAAGCGGCGATAAGGGACAACCTTGTCTAGTACCTTGACGAAGATTAAAAAATGACGACGTAGCACCATTGACTCTAATGTTAGCTCTAGGTTGAGAATATAAGGACATTACCATATTAATGAAAGAGTCGCCAAGGTTGTGTGCACATAGAACAGCACGAAGAAACGGCCAAGAAACTTTGTCGAAGGCTTTTTCAGCATCAAGGGCCAAGGCCGCGGCAGGAAGTTGAGACCGGTTAGCTGCACCATGAATATGACAAAAAGTGCGTATGTTATCTCGCGCAAGACGTCCTTTCACAAAACCGGTTTGAGAGGGATGAACAAGATGATGGATAAAGGATTCCAATCTTTTGGCCAGGATTTTTGCAAAAATCTTAGCTTCCATATTGAGAAGAGAAATGGGACGGAAGTTTTTGGGATCCAAATGGTCTTTCCCTTCTTTTGGGATCACTACTATAGTAGCTTCAGCCGCAGTACCAGAAACAGACCCATCTTTAACTAAAGAATCAAAGACAGATTGCAATTTGGGAACGAGCCCCGGGAGAAAGGTTTTATAAAATAAAATAGGATAACCATCAGGGCCCGGGGCCTTACCAGAACGAGTAGCTTTAATTGCGGTAACAATTTCCTCAGGGGAAATCGGCCTATTTAAAAAAGTACGATCATCCTCAGAAACCGACTGCACCGGAACCGATTTTAAGAAATCCTGACACTGGTCAAAAGCTGATTGATTAGAAGGAGTATATAATTTATCATAAAAATCACGAAAAACTTCAAGAATTTCCCCAGTTTGGAATTTTTTAGATCCCGAGTGGTCAGTAATAGAAGAAATTTGCGAGGACTTAAAGGAGAAATCCTGAAATTTTAATGTAGCTGCAAGAATCTTCCCAGCTCGATTTTTTAACAGTAATTTCTTGGATTTCTGCGCTTGTACTCCAATATGGGCTCTTTTAGTAACAATAGTATTATATTTGTATTTTAGTTGTTTTATCAACTGTAAGCAGGATGTATCCTTAGATTGCCTAAAGGTGGCTTCCAGAGTTTTAATTTCAGTTGATAAATCTGAAAGCTCTTTTTTAATATCAGAATTCCGTTTGGACATACATTTAATAACCTGACCACGGAAAGTGCATTTAAACGAATCCCAGAGGATGATTGGGGAAGAGACAGAACCTTCATTCTCATGGAAAAAAGTTTCTATAGCCTTAGAGAATTCAGTAACCTGAGTAGCATCATGCAAAACTTCCGTATTCAATCTCCAGGAACGAGCACCTGATTTAGGTGCAAAGGATAACAGCGTAAAAGTAACCGCAGCGTGATCAGAGATCAAAATAGGATGTATAAGCGGAGAAGAGGAGGACGAAACAAGAGAAGAATGAACAAGGAGATAGTCAATACGAGAAAAGGAAGAATGAGGTGAAGAAAAGAAAGAAAAATCACTACCAGTGGGATTGTGAAGACGCCATATATCTTGAAGCTGAGTGAAGGAACACATGTTAAGCATTTGTTTGTGGGATTTTGGAGGGCGAAACTGAAACGCGGAATTCCTATCCAAAATAGGGTCCATCGGTAAATTAAAATCGCCGCCAACAATAAGATTCCCAGAATGCGGGGTATCATTTAATTTCTTGGTAATCGATTTTCAAAAAGTCGAATCGTCAATGTTAGGAGCATAGATATTCATCACATAAAGATCATTATGTCCATCCGACAGTTTAGTTAACAACCAATGACCCTCAGAATCATGATCAGAAGAAATTATAGATAAACCTAAATTCTTCGAAATTAAGGTAACGACTCCATTTCATTTGCCAGAGGCATCAGAGCAGCAAACATCTGAAACCCATTCCTTCTTCAAAAACAACGCCTCTCTGGTAGAGACCTTGGTCTCCTGAAAAAGGACCAGATCTGAAGAAAGAGATTTACAATAATCTAAGATTTTTGACCGCTTCACCGGATGGTTTAAACCCTTAACATTAAGGGATAATACATTCAAACCCGGCATGGAAATACATAAAAAAAGAAAAAAGACGCCATGGATGACAGAGAAACAACCAATCTCACAGAGACAAGGAACCAACCAGCACACCTAAGGAACGAAAAGGGAGTATCCACGTGGGGAATCCAAAATAGAAAAAAAGATAGAAAAGAAGGAAAGAGAGAAGAGAGAATAGAGAGAATAACCAGTAGGGGAGGCCTAAAAAAGACCAAAGTCATACTAGGGAGAACGTGGAAAGGCGAGCAAGGGACCCGTACAAGGAGGAATAGTAATTGATATCAATAGCCCCAAGAATATAGCCAACTGATGGCATCAAAGTAGAAACTGTGAACAATCAAACTAGCAACGAATATCAGCCTAATATTATAAATAAGCACACTGTAACCAGTAAATCTGTACAATCACACTAAGTTAATAATCTAATAGCAAGAGTTATAGTTATACTATGTAATAATATCAGACAATCGGATAATGAAACAAAGCAATGTGGTAAAGCATGAGAACTAGATAAACATAAAGATAATTATGTATATCCTAAAAATAAATATTCAATTAATGAGCAATCCTTAACTGCATAAGGTTAACAATATGTAATTAAAATTGAAATTGAAACTGCAGGAACATATAAACATATAAGAAAAGAAGGGAAGAAAATAGGAGAATAGAAACAGGTAACTATTAGTAATAGATAAGAATCAAGGAAGGAAAAACTGACCTGAAATGAGTATTGAGATGGAGTATAGACTACTAGGGCTGAAGACAAGATAATGAAGTTGAAAGAATGACCGACTAAAAATCCAGCAAAAGAAATAGATTAGAAAGAATACCAAGAGGAGAAGATGAAATAGATAAGTAGAGTAAACATCATGACTCTGAAAGAAAAAGAGAATATAGAAAGGAGACATATTAAGGAGAGGAGTGAAATGGAAGACCAAGAAACCTATAGAGAAATAAGTATCAACAATAGTGGAAAGAGAAACAGATAAGAAATCTAAAAAGGAGCAATCCAAAGAAAAAGGATACAAAGAGAGGACAGTGCGGACATAAGGAGAACGGAAAAACGCCAGCAACGGAGTTAGAGATTAATAACGAAATATAGGATCAACAGTAAACAGATGAGAAAAAAATAGGCATACAGAAACCCATCATCAAGGAGACACAAGGAGACAGTTCAAGTGCCCGAGGCACCAGGATCCTGCGATGTCGCTCTTTGAATCTCCATTTCTATCTCCAACTGGTTGTCCAGGAATGTAGCTAAGTCAGCCGGCTCATCGAAAATTCTGGAACGTCCTTTGTAAGTAATGCGGAACTTCGACGGACCAGAAAACGAAAAGGGAATGTTCATCTCAGAGAGATGTTTCCGAAGATTAAGGAAGCCCTTTCTTCTTATGACCGTATCTCTGGCAAAGTCCTGAGAGATTGAAATACGATGACCTTCCCAGACGACATGTTTAGCCTTCCGCATATGAGAAAGAATCTGTTCTGTATGTTGATGTCGCAGTGGCTTAAAAATTATTGCTCTTGGCTGGGTTGCCGCTTTAGAACGAAACGTCGGAACACGATGTGCTCTTTCTATCTCAAATTCTCTCTGGAATGAGATTTGTAAGGTGTCAGGAAGCCAATGATATAAGAACTCAATCATAGACGAAGATGATTTCTCCGCATCCTCCGGAAGACCAAAAATGCGTAGGTTAGATCTACGATTACGGTCCTCCTGCTCAGTGAGATCTCTCCGCAATGCCGCCATTGAGCGCTCCAAGTGGCTGAGGGACCTGGATTGTTTCTGCATACCATCCTCTGCACAACTGATACGTGACTCAGTGGCCGATACACGAAGAGAGAGGGCTTTGAAGTCATTTCTAATAGCAGACACCTCCACTTGCAGTAAATCTGCATTAGTTTTTGTTGACTGCGCAATATCATGCACTTCATTAAGGCGTGTTAATATTGTGTCCAGAGTGGATTTAGTGTCTGACTGAGCGGACTCCGGCGTAGGGGACAATGACTTAAGTCTCTTAAGCGAAGCGCCAACATCCTTTGAGTCTTTGTTATTCGAGGAACGGCCCATATTTGCAGCCATGAAGGAACAGTCCTCAAGAAAAAATACACAGCCACTTGAGGAAAAGAGGAGAGTAAAAACTGCGTAGACTGCACCCAAAAAGTGAAATACAGCACAATGAGCGTACTGGGCGCCAAGTAAATAATAGCGGCGGGCTTATATGCAGGGCAGACACCAAATTGAATGATAAAGGTTCATATATAGCAGGAAGTCACAGCAAAGACATCGTAAGAAAAAGAGCAACAGCAGCAAGAGACAGCTGTACTGAGAAAATCAGAGCGTATGCAACATAATATCCAGCCAAGCAGCAAAAAATAGCAGAAAAAAGAAAGAAATGTTACCAACTTCAGGCACCGTAGAAAAAAATAACCTGGACATCCACCATAGCCGGCAATATTGTATTCAAGGCGGCACTTCTGAAGAGAAATGCCAGCTCCGTCAGAGGCGGGAAAATGGCGGCCACCCGCGAAGGAATCGAGCGTCACAGGAGCCTGACAGAGAAGACATTCAGCTGTTGGCAGAAGTCGCCGAAAATGCCTTCAAACAACTCCCTGCATGTTCCGCCGCAGACGAATGCCGTTTGTTCGTGAAGGGGCAGTCAGGAAGCGGAGGAAATAATCCGACGGGACACTCTCGCCTCGGAGCTCAAGCGCGACACGCCATGCTGCAGCGGCGCGCAAGCCACGCCCCCCACTTGCTAACGAGGCTTTGTTGTGTTTTCACCCCTTTTAGAGCCCCTGCGTCGACACTCTGCATACTGCTTGAAGAATCAGACCCCCGTCCCGAATTCTGGCTCTACTTGCGCCTCCCTCCGCTGGCTACGACTTTACTTTACCAAAGGAGCCGTGAATGTATGTATGTATGCATTGACAGACGATCCTAGATGGCGGCCAGTACCGATAAGGCCCCAATTGAAATCAAAACCTGCTGAGATTCCTATTTCCGTAGCTTCTCTCACTCTTCAGCTTCGCCACCTGGAGATGCGGGGGATTACAGCACAGAACCTCGAGGTGGAATGGCCGTCCTGTAGTTGTTTGGCAATCATGGGAAAAGCAGTTTCAGAAGATTTGCTAGTCAAACAAAATAATATCTCAAGGAACTTTCTGGTCAGGACTCCTTTTACTTTTGTGCAGTCAGCAGGTAGTGCTACCCACAAAATCCCAAATTGCTATGAATTTGAGAAAAGTTTGTGTGCCTTTCTCTTGCAGTCATAAAAGGGCTCTATGAAACATGGGAAATGATGACGTGGCGTGCTGAGTGCCTGTTGTCAAGCGGAGAGTGGAGGGGGATGCCACTAATCATCAGGGTAAACACATGCATTTAAAGTACAGCTTGGATATTGCATTTGTAAAAATCAGTTTTAGCGAATGATGTCCGTGTAAGTAAGCGTCTGTGTGAGTACCTAGGTGTATGTGTGTCACAGACGTGAACTATGAGCTGATATGGAAAAAAGTTATTCTATTTCAGCAGATTATGCTGATAAGTTTTCAGTGCAATAGAGTTCTGTGCTGCGTAGGCTGCTCATCAACACATAATGAATAGGGCATGCCCAATAGAAATATGAATACTACTCATATATTTGCACAGTGAAGTTATAGTGACGCTATGCACACTGCTACATAAAACTCCTACATAAATAAATCAATACTTACCATGAAAATGCAACCATATATCTTATATCAACTATGGAGTTTATATAATTTCTATTTCAGTGCCAGTGTCAGTGAAGTAATATACAAACAATATCTATTTCTCCATCAACATTCCCAGATGTACTCCGAGAATATCTTGATCTCATTGGATGCTGGCACCTTGCCCGCCCCTAACCCCACCCAAAGTCCCGCCCAATTTGATGAGTACCTGCACTTCATTTTTCCCATTTAAAGCACTGGTTACAACAAATGGCATGCGTTGTAACGGTTGCGTAGTAAAGGCTGTTTCCCGGTTACAGGGGTCACCAGTCAGTCCATTGTAGATGGAGGCTCCGTGCCCCACGCCTTCCACTGGCCTGTGCTCCCAAGGTCAGCGGGCCAGGACTCCTATAGAGTATTTCTTCTCTCTCTATCTCCTGTACCCTTTGTCCTCCTACACAACCACCTCAGATTCTGGAGTTTATTACAGGTCTTATTTGACTGAAATGGGAAGGAGTGGGGATAGTATCTGAGTTCCAGTGAAATCCTGATAGCCCCCAGGTATTCATCTAGATAAGTGTGCCAAATATTGCTACTATGATAGTACCCTTAGCCCAGTTCATTTATGTCTCTCAAATGGGAAGCATCTTGACACTATACCATTTCTGGTAATTCACAAGAAATCACTCATGATTCATTAGTGGTAGTTTCAAGTTAAATATTGTCAATAAATCCTATGTACATAGCCACAACCAACATGTTTCGCTCCAGCAAATGCGCTGCTGAGCCTTCTTATGGCAAAAAGTTCAGATGGTGTGCAGTACTGATAGCATTTCAAACTATTTATATATATATATATATATATATATATATATATATATATATATATATATTTTTTTTTTTTTTTTAATTTGCAGTTTTATATAGCGCGAACTTGAACAGAATCGGGTATCAGAGCGCTTTACATAGCACCAGTTACGCTACATGAGGACACATTCATTTTTGTTAGGCACGGGGAGATTAAGTGATTTGCCCAGAATCACAGGATGTTCAGCGTCGTTGCCGAGACTCGAACCCAGTTCCCCAGATTCGAGGGCGACCTGATGCTGCTCAGTGTTGCCTACGAAAATATGGCTCCACCTTCAAGGCACATTTTATTGTTATTACAGGCACAAACGTGTACTGAGACTACATGGAAGTGATTTTTTTTAGGGTTTTACTAGTTAAAAAGGAGCAGCTCTGGATGCAATGCGACACTCTCTCACTTTAAAACTAGGGCCTCTGGTTTAGGGTTGTGAGGCCTCACCCACTGGTAGGGCCTCTTGCTACCCTCTCTGGACCCGAGTAGCCAATCCACCCGGGTGATGCAGGGCAGTGCAGGGAACTCATTTCTGTGCAGGGGAGAGGAGAGGGTTAATCATAGTGCTTGCTGACGTTGGCATTCTCATGATACCTCACTGGAGCTGACCAGCTCCCCCTCGGACCCCTGCCCTCTCAGACACATCAGCACACCTTTGTGTCTACCTCTTCAAGCTGTTAACCTTTGACCCCGGAGCTAATCCCAGGCTTAGGCCCTTCACGGGCTGCTGGTTGCAGAGGATTTCAGAAGGTGACAGGGAGCCGTGTCCGAGGAGATTAAGTTGTACATCAGTCCAGCAGGGGCACCCTCCCCCTCGCCCCCCCATCAGAGAGTTAACCGCATCCATTGCCCTGATAATGATCTAGCAGAGGTAAACAGAGCGCGACAGGGGAGATCAGAGGGAACAGATACCTCTGACTACCCGGGGGGCAGGGACCTGGACAAGGGAGGTGTTTGTTTACATCCAGTAATGAGGTTGCAGCACTGGGGGGCCCGCCTAATCTCCCCTTTGTCTTCGGGACCCTAACCTCACTCTCTGTGGAATGTCTCTTGGAGGGGGGCGGGTTCGAATCCACTTTCTCCTGGATGAAGACAGGAATCCGGAGATAACATTTCCACTGCTTGTGGACGGCAGCGGCGGATTTAGAGATAAGTGTGGAGGTTTGATTTTTGCTGCCATCGGGCTTTGTTCGGGTTTTCATCACCTCGCGCGTGAAGCAGCAGGGTGCGCGCGCTTTATGCGTAAAGCAAATACACTACACATCGCGCGGAGGAAGGTTTTGCAGATTAAGCACATTCCTTTTACTTTTAAGTTGCTTAGATATGGTCACATTCAACCGAAACATTGCTCAGGGGGTTTGTGCCCCCGATGTCTGTCTATCTATCAGGCGTAGGCCACAAATTCGAATTCCAGCCTTTCATCCTCCTAAGGTAGGTAAAATCCATGCAATTGGTTTGGACAATAGCAAGGACATTTTAAGAATTCTGAGGGCACTTGGTCAATCGTGTTTTTGGGGGCCACAGCGGATCAGCTTTGAATTTATGATCCAGTTCCAGCTCTTCCGTGCCCCCTTTGGGCACGAAAGTGCACAGTGCACACACACTCGTCCAAGTTCTAAACGTGTTTAATCTAATATTCAGGGATAGTGATGTGTGTTTCAATATTGTACCACAGCAGCAGCTCACTAATATTACTGCAAATAATCTCAATGACATCACATTAAATACATTATTATGAAGTAGAGGCACAACCCTTTCAAGCCCCTGAGTTTAGTAGACCTGGGTCTGGTATCTGCTCTCTGACAATATAACATCCATCGATTTAGTATTTACTCTGTGAGGATTCTGTCTAGACAGGAAGGTGATTTCACATCTGATATCCAGTCTTCTCATTACACTCCATAATGTTTTTGGTGATCTCTAAAGCTCCTGGTTCGTCATTACTTGACCTCTTGGCACTTTATACAGCCTGCAGTTATGATTCACCCAACAGTACTTTCTCAATGGAAGGAAACTATTGCTGAACCACATTTGGTGTGTGTGTGTGTGTCCCCTGGAAGTGTTGCAGAAAAGGAGGCTTGCAACATTCCAGACTAGCCTGTGTGTGGATCATGTGGTGTGTCCTCTCTGCCTGGTTGTTTGCAGAGGAGGTTCCACTCTTCCAGCCCGTGTCCACGGTTGTGATTAGCGAGCGCTGTCTGCTTCTAATAGCTAGGTTTATCTGGAGTCCGTTGATGTATTGTGGAAGCTCTACTGGCTGTTTCAGTCCAGGAAGTAACTGCCCAGTGACCTGTCCCCTGAGCTACTTATGCTAGGTAGATAGATGCTTCTAGGCTATCCGTGGAGGTCCTGGGTGCCATGTATGCGCCTACGACTTGTCTTCGATTCCAGTCTTTCCAGGTTCTCACTTTATCATTTAAAAGTGTGTCTGATTCCCCATTCAGGAAACGCACAAATCTTGTTTACGATGTTTGGTTTTTGGATTATATCAACGTATAAGTATTTGAATTTAGAGGTATAAAGTGTGAAACAGAAATAAAATGACTTTGAACTATGAGTGAAAGCTACCTTTTGATACAGAATGCAAAATATAGAATAGGGTATCACTAGAAAGAAGTTAAAGCTTCAGCCTTCGTTTAAATATGGAAGACACATTGGGCCAGATGTAGGTAAATCTTTTTTTCCGACTCTTAAATACCGACTCATACGAATCGGTATTTTAGATTCGGAAAACGGGATGTAGATAAAAAATCGGAAACATTTACCGATTTGGTATAATTCGGAATCTCAAATCGGAATATACCGAATATGTAAATACCGATTCGGAAATACCCATTCATTCCTAGGGTCCTTCTGGCCCATAGGAATGAATGGGATTTACCGAATCGGCATCTACCGATTCGCAAAATACCGATTCGGTAAATACCGAATCGGTAAATACCGAATCGGGAGTTCCAAAAAATGACATGTGACCCTGTAAACCAATCAGGAACACCCACCACACCCCACAACAAAGGCACAGAGGAACCAACCAATCAGAATCAAGCACCCCTCCCCAGTACCTGGGAGTGGCCACACCCATGCAGGTGCAGAGCAACTGAACAGTTTGCAGAGCAGGAGGAAACAGAGAGGAGCTGGCTTTCCAGAGCTTACCTGTTCATAAGAATGGAGTCTCAGGAAGGGCAGAAGGATGCAGGAGAGCGCAGAAGGAAATTAACATTTAGCCCAGCAGAACTGCAGGTGCTTGTGGAAGAAGTGGTAAAGCACAACACCCAAATATTTGGGAAACAGTCTCTGCATGTTGCAGAGTCTGTAAAAAGAAACACATGGCTTGACATCCAGACAAAGGTCAATGCCATTGGGGTGACGCACAGGGAGATCGATGACCTAAAGAAAAGATGGTTCGACCTGCGCATCATCACAAAGAAGAAAATTGCTGCCCAAAGAAAAGAAGCTGGCGTCACAGGTGGGGGATAAAACCGAGCTCCAAGACTTACAGAACTGGAGGAGCTAGTAGAATCCACCCTGGAGCCAGAAATCATCCATGGAATTGGGGACATGGATAGCTCTGCCAGAGCTTCAAAGAAACAAGGTAAGATGCATGGAAAGTAATCCCCACACATTACCCTGTCCCCTTCCCCACTGTGTGTAAGCATAACACTCCAGAACAGCTTTAACTGATGGCCAGCAATGCATCATGGGAGACGTAGTCATAGCTACATACATGCAATGCATACACCATAGAATCCAGCAAGGCATGCCACAAACAACTTCGAGCAGCTGATGCAGACTAGGCAAATGTGTGATATAAATGTATTTAATAAAGACACACAGGTGAACGACACCACTGACCCTATGTCCATATCTTTTCACAGGAGAGTCCTCACGCAGTACAGCACCAGAAAGGGAGGAGAGGGCACCAGTACCTAAAAGAAGGGAAAATGAAAGACAAAGTGCAGGTCACAGCGCTGTTGAAAAAGAGAACACCACATCCCAGGAAGCCACAACACCTGAGCGAGCCACAACACCTCAGCCGCATTCTCCTCTATTGTTTGGAATACCTGAGTTGGAACCAGCAGCACTTTCGCCAACACCAACAACACAGTCATCCATGCAGGGAAGAGCAGGAGGCCTGATGTGCCCCCTCTGAGCATTTTGCAAACATCAGATGAGGAGGATGAGGAGGTTGAAATGCAGGGAAATCCACCGTTGGCTGACAAGGCCAGGCAGCAGAGTTCTGCAGGCGCTGTGTGGGCCAGTGTCCTTGGCAGAAGGGCACGGGAGAGTGGTGAAGGGCAGGAAGGAGAGGGGGTCTTCTGTGGCCTGGAGGCCGCCATGGTTAAGGTGCAGCGCCTGCAGGCGAAGGCAATGTTGGCAGTGCACAGGCAGGTGCCCAGCATCAATTACAAACTTTCACACATTGACCATGGAATAGGCAGCATTGCTGGGAGCATGGAGGCAATTGCTAAGGGGATGACAGACATCTCACAGTACATGGGTGCTCTGTCTGACAAGTTGGACAGAGCCCACTTAGAGCATCGCAGAGAGCGCGCAGTGTATGAGGCAGCAGTCTAAGACCCTGAACCGCTTTGCCACAGCAACGTCACTGCTGTGCCGGCATTCAATATCAATGCAGGATGCATTAGTGCACTGCTGCACAGACTTATCAAGGGGCATGGGGAGAGTCACCTCTGCAATGGTGCAGATGCTCACTAACCAGACAGGCCCTACTGGTGACACAGGTGTGGATGAAACAGAAGGGTCCACCAGCAGGAGTGGCTCCAGCACACCTGTACCTGAGAAGCGTAGGAGCGTCAGGCACAACATTTCTGACCCAGCCACCACCCAAAGTGTGGATACCCAGACACGTGCATCCCGCACTGTAGTGCGTGGCCGGAAACGTTAAAGATTGCCCACACCCCACAGGACTGGTCACAGTGAGGGTAACTGTGAGCACACAGTCATGGACACAGACATTGTAGGACAATGGCGTTTGAACATTTGCAGGATGTAGTGAAAATTAAACTACATACTTCACATACTACACCTGTCTGTGTCTCATTCATTACCTAGAAATATCGACGTGTGATCTCTGCCCGTCTCAATCTACCATCTGTTGCTGCTGCTCCTGTTGCTTGGAGCTCTGCCTGTTCTTGATCATCATCAATGTCCTCGTGATGTGTTACCTCCACCTCTGTGCCTTCTTTGGTGGCAAGATTGTGCAACATGGCACAGGTCGCTATTATCTTGCAACACAGTATGGTGGTGTACTGCCGTGCACCTCCACTCTTGTGGAGGCAGCGGAATCTGCTCTTGAGGAGTCCAAATGTGCGCTCCACTACGTTGCGAGTAGACCTGTGAGCCACATTATAACGCCTCTCACTCCTGGTAGTTGGATTGAGGTAGGGTGTGAGCACAAAGGAACGCAGGGCATATGCACTATTGCCTAGGTGGTAAAGAGAGGTCCATGACACATACATCTGCCATGACTATCAGGGTCTATCACAGTTGTTTACCTAGCAGATATCTGTCCCCAAACTCTCCAGCAACAAGCCGTGTGTATATCCCACTATTCTGGAAAATGTAGGAGTCGTGGGTGCTACCAGGAAATGTGGCCACTATGTCTGTGATGATGTTGCCAGCATTGCATATCACCTGCACATTGATGGAGTGCGTTGACTTACGGTTTCTGTAGATGTGTTCAGTGGCTGCAGGTGGACAGAGTGGAGTGTGGGTGCCATCTATGCAGCCTATCACGTGAGGGTGAAGAACCGGGTTTTTAGAACCCAGCGGCGCCAGGGGAAACGCCGGGTCCACCTGTCTTAGAATACAGAGACACGGGGTACTTCTTGGTGACGTCAAAGATCAAATTTATTGGCTGCAGCCAGTAACAGAGATCCCAGAAGTACAACACAGTGTATGTTCGCAGGAGACTGCTCAACTTTACAAAGCAAGCCATCCCTTTTTATACAAAACATTATGCTTCAGGCACACATTCCTTATTTACAGTTTGACCACTCACATGTTTCCACGACAAAAGCAGGAGCATGATGACAAGCCCATTTTTCAGTTTGTCCAGCCCAAAATTAATCATAATAAACATTCTTCTATCTAACAAGCCGGACAAGAACTCATAATAAAAGACCTCAACCCAAATCATAAATAGGCCATAAACGAAGGAACAAAAACAAATGAGAAGCAAGATAGAAGGGTGTGTGCATGTACCATAAACTCAGCAATGTCCTGCTTTTTCATCTCTATCTTGACCAGCTAAAGGGCAAGAACTGGTTTGGCGAGGTCAGCTTCAGGCAGCAGGGTCAGTTCACTTCAGGTCAAACAGGAGTCAGTAAAAATTCAAGCTAAGGTGTACGTGTCCCAGAGACTTGTTCAGCCACAGTCATAGGCCTATGTGAGGGCAACCACAAAATGGCTGCCATGCACTAAATGGAACCCAAGGGTTTCAGAACGAAATCGTCAAATACACAGTGAATCCATCAATGTAACATGACGGAAACACTCATGCTTGCTGAGCTCACTGTTTACGGTTCGCTGTTACCAAATTCGTAACAGAACCACGACCATTATGACCCAGGGTCAGAATTCACGGAACCTCAGACCCTCCTTTTGCCCTTACATAGGCAATTACCTAAACTCACGTCAATCTGAATCCAGGTCTATACTCATCAGATCATCAAGATGTTGCTGTAGCATCATCCTATTACTTAGCACGTCTCTTGATACAGGTCTCCTTGCACACGAGGTAGCACAAAGGCTACATATAGCAGGAGCACACTGTACACAAAGACAGAACAGGAAAAGGATAGCTAATACCACCCCACTGACCATCAGAATCTTCCATCCCCAAGTGGATAACAATCCCCAAAACCATCCCATCAATGACCAATCTCCTTCGTCCACATGCACAGACTCGGAGATCTTATGTAGCTTGGAAATGGCTTGGTACACTGTCGGAGTGTTGTCTGGAATAAAAACGCAGCAGCTTGATTGAATCAATTTACATACCCCTCCTCTATCTGCAAGTATGACATCTAACGCAACCCTGTTCTGAAGAGTCATAAGGCGATCCGACTGGAGCTCAGCAGTCAAGTTGCTAAGGGCACCGGCAGTTTCAACTATGGTGGCCTCAACCACTCTCGTCAATTGCCGTATGTTCCTGCTGTTAACCATAGGTCCCCAAAACGGCAGAAAATCCTTCAGAAAATCTCCCAATTCTTGTTCTGCAGTATCTTCCTTACTGAAGACACCTCTAACAACTCTCGTCTTGTGGTAATCTGCCGCAGCTGTATACGTAGGAGGCAACAGGAACGAGACAAAACATGTGCCCGAGAAATCAGGGGGCAACCATGTGTATGCTCTATCGTAACAGACGAAATAGGTACCCTTAGCTGCTAGGAACGATGGGGAAGTCTGGGATGCAAAAACATACGTCTCAGTGCAGATACTCTTCCTTAACTGAGCTCTCGGATTCTTGCCATTACCTTGCAGACAAAAATGACCCTGATGGGGTACAATCCAAATCGGAGAGGATCTTTTCGCGTGCTGGTTCTTTCTCAGACTAGCTCCATATCCGGTCACGTTCCATCCAATATATGATAGTGTCTCATCTCTCGGGATAATCTCATAGGAACTAGCTCCTTCAATCATATCGACTATTCCCTTAACTAGAGCACTATTCTTTGGATTGTCTTTCACAGAACGTAGGGGGTAGACTTCACGAGCATAGATGAACATCATTCTGTATGCCCACACGGAACCTTTATAGCTGAATGGCAGGACCAGGTAAGGAATACCTTTATCGGTAGTATGGGGCATAAGGCCACACACCCAACAATTTGTCGTGTTCACTACTAGCTGGTGTTGGTGCAGAAGCTGAACAAAGGAGTTAATAACGAATTCCAATCTCCTAATGGACTCATGTTCAGGCAGAGGATGAAAAGAATGCGAAGAAACAGTAGAAGAAGGTATGGGTTGTGTAGTGGGTGCAAACGTCACTTGGAAAGAGAATATAATATATCCCATCAAGAACATCATCAAGCTAAGTAACATAAAAAGACATAATATCAAAAAACACTTTCTACTCATAATTCGGCACATTTTGCTCTTAAAACTAATTTCTTCAACAGGTCTCTCCATCTCGAAAAACTCCATCCTCTAACCGTGCTGCTCGCGGCGGTTGGGTGTTCCGTGCTAAAGAATGCATCTGTCAGTCCAGGGAACGCCCTAGGACCAACCAGAACCGTCGACCTTATGTCTTCGGCTTGCACTCCCAAGTCTTTGCACCGCGACCCTACAGCAGAACCCGGATGGCGGTTCGAAAAACAAAAATCGGTCAAAACTGTTTCTCAGATGGGAGAGCTGAACTTTCAGAAATAGCAAAAAAAAGGATTTTCACTGTATTAGTCCCACAACTCTTGGTCGCAAATTATAACGGTCTTTTCCAGGCAATGTCTGATCACGGAACAAGAGTTCAGGCTTGGTAGTGTCCAGTCGAACTGACGGTGGCACAGCTTCTTGCAGAAGATCGTCACTTTCACGCTCAGAACTCCTCCCAATTAAACGTGCATCGCTAAAAGGCAGAAAACGAGGCACGGTGTCAGTTTCTGAATCAGGAATGCCCTCCTGGACCCACCGGTCATACGGCAGAGGCAAAGGAACCCTCTTACAATGTACGCCGTGGATCTAGTTTTTCTTCCCTTGCACTCGTACTGCAGATCGCGTAGACAATATCACCAAGTAGGGACCGTCCAGCGGGGCTGATCATTCTTTGTCCGCTGAAAGTTCTTCACTAGGACCCAGGAGCCAGTATCGATGGCATGTCCTGAATCTTCAGAAGCCTGAGGCAATGTATCATAAACCTGTTGGTGTAAGACACGCAATTTAGCCGTCAATTCGTACAGGTAATCAAGCAGTACAGGATGTTCGATCTCGCTGAATTTTGTCGGCCTCGGCACTCCCCATATGTTTGCTGGGCGACCAAAAACTATCTCATATGGACTAAGTCCCACTTGAGAATGTACAGTCATCCTTGTTGACAGAAGTGCTAATGGCAAAGCATCAGGCCATTTAAAACCAGAGCTCGCCTGTATCTTGGCCAATTTCAACTTAAGGGTGCCATTATAGCACTCAACTAAACCAGCTGATTGGGGGTGATTTGCAGCAAGGAATTTCTGATGAATTCCTAAACCATCACATACTCTCTTCATCACTTGACCCACAAATTCACTCCCATTGTCACTCCAGACCATTCTCGGCAAACTGTACCCAGGGAAAAACTCCTTAACAAGGGCTTTAGCTGTGGACAAGGCAGTATTATCTTTCAGGGGATATGCTTCTACCCATCTTCAAAAGGCACAAACAACCACGAGTACATATTTCAAATTGTTGCACCTCTCCATGTGGATGAAATCTAGCTGCAAAACCTCGAACGGATACGTCGGAGGCGCAAAATGACCCGCTGGAGTTGGAGTTCCCCTGCCAGGATTGTACATCAGACAAACCATACAATTCTTGACCACATTCTCTGCACACTTAGGAATTCCAGCATTTGCCATACTGGAGCCAACAACTTACAAATCCCTTTCGTACTGATATGAGCCATTCCATGCGCCATTGTAACCACTGCCAGCACGTACGCATCGGGTAACAACCATCGCTGATGCTCTGACAACTCAACCCAACAACAATTCGAATCCAATTTACCCGTACTCTCTCTCCATATGCTCAACTCTTTCTCTGTAGCTTCAGCTTGAATTGACTTCACACTTTCTATCGTATCTTCACACATTCCTCTATCCGGAACCCATCTCGCCGGACCCGCAACATACATTCGACTCATCACATCCCTTGCCGTTTCTTTCGCAACTTCATCTGCAAACGCATTACCACGACCAACGTCATCGGTAACCTTCTTATGTGCACTGCATTTCACGATCGCAACTTGCAACGGCAAAGTAAGTGACTCAAGAAGCTCATTTACCAACTGACCATGCTGAATCTTAGCTCCATGCGAAGTCAGAAACCCACGCTCTTTCCACAATCGTCCAAAACTATGAGCCACACCAAACGCATACTGGCTATCAGTGTACACAGTCACTCGTTTCCCTTTCGACAACACACACGTTCTTGTCAATGCAATCAACTCTGCTGCTTGAGCTGAGTTATGTGGGATACGTGTAGCTTCAACAATCGTGTGCAAAGTCGTAACAGCATATGCCGCAGTCGTATCACCATTCGGAAGCTTGAAGCACGAACCATCTACCCATAAGGTACCATCACATTTTGAAAGAGGAGTGTCCCTAAGGTCTATTCTCCCTTTCGATTCCTCCTCTGTCCTAAGAAAACAATCATGCTGTTCAGAGACATCTGTCTCCACTGAAATCGGCAACAACGTAGCTGGATTTAACGTGTTGCATCTCTTTATATGCACATGACTCGCTAAGAGTGTCAACTCATAACCTGACAATCGAGCACTAGTTAAGTGCTGTGTCTTTGTCCTGTTCAACAATGTATCCACTGCATGTGGAACCATTACAATCAACGTATTATTCATCACCAAGCCAGCAGACTGTCGAATAGAAACAGCCGCTGCCGCTGTGGCTCTCAAACAACTCGGCAACGCTCTAGCTACCGGATCCAAAGTCGACGAGAAATACGCACATGGACGTTGCTTATCGCCGAACTGCTGTGTCAAAACTGACAATGCACATCCCTCTCTCTCTTGGACATAGAGTGTGAAAGGCTTACTGTAGTCGGGAGTACCCAACACAGGAGCCGAACACAACGCATCACGCAATTCTGAAAAACTCTTCTGGTATTCGTCAGTCCAAGGAATAGGATTCGGAGTATCCTTAACAGTAAGAGCTATCAAAGGAAAGCAAGAAGCGAAAAATTCGGAATCCACTGTCTACAATACGACGTAATACCCAGGAAAGCACGCACTTCTCTCTGAGTAGTTGGCACACTCATTTTTGCAATCGCTTGGATTCGTTCTGGGGTCAATCTTCTTCCCTCTTTCGATGAGAGATGACCTAAGTAGGTCACTTCTTGTCGACAATACTGCAGCTTCGAAAGAGACACTTTATGATGGAAGTTAGCCAAATGACGCAACAACGACAAAGTAGCTTCTTTACAAATCTCTTCATTGTCAGCAGCAACTAACAAATCGTCGACATACTGAATAAGAGCAGCACCATCAGGTAAGACAATCGTATCAAGCTAAGTTTTCAAAGCCTGACTATAGATTGATGGACTCTCACAATAGCCTTGAGGAGCGCGCTTGAACCGGAAGCTTCGACCTCCTAAAGAGAAGCCGAAAATATCTCTACTCTCCTCGGCAATCGGGATGCTGAAGAAAGCATTCTTCAAATCAATCACCGAAAACCAAGTGGCTGAAGCTGGAATCATGGTCAGTAAGGCAGTAATATCTGGAACAACAGGAAATTGCGGAACTACAATCTTATTCACCTCGCGAAGATCGATCATGAACCTATATAAAGGCGGTTGTGAAGAATCAGTACGTTTCAGAACAGGTAAAACCGGACTATTGCACACATTACCTCTCGTTTCTTCAATCACATCTTTCTCAATCAGGTCATGAATGATCGCTAGCAACGCTCTTTCACCATCACTAGAGATCCTATATTGGGGAATACGTGGCATTCGAACATTCGCTTTCAGCGTCACAACATATGGCGGTATCTCCAAAAGACCCACATCATTAGGACCAGTAGCCCAAAGAATATCAGGAAGAGAAGACAATTCGGCCGGGAGTTGCTCTTTTGACAAATACATCGGAGAGATCACTCTCTTAC
Source organism: Lissotriton helveticus (assembly GCF_964261635.1). Lineage (NCBI taxonomy): Eukaryota > Metazoa > Chordata > Amphibia > Caudata > Salamandridae > Lissotriton > Lissotriton helveticus. The sequence continues at coordinate 78,561,296 of NC_136067.1, read as the reverse complement.
CTAATGTAAGTTGTACTCCCGAAGGAGAACATTGTAGTGTCGCATGCAATCTTTTCAATAGATCCAATCCCAACAAATTCTCACCACAACCTGTCGTCAAAATAAGGGGTGCTTCGAATTCACAAGGTCCAACAGAAAGAGACAAAGGACTAGAAATCGGGTTTCTAACTGGGGTGCCAGAAAATCCTACTGAAACATTCGACAAGCCAGACAAAGGTGCGCCAGGGAGTTTAGAGTGCATAATAGAACTCTTCGCAGCACCAGTATCCAACAGAAAAGGCTCTGACACACCTGATGTAATCACTTCAACATAAGGTCCACTCTGATCTACTGGAACTGAAACAACTCCCTCTCTTTGTCTATGGCTGTCCTAGCAATCATTACCGTCCATATTCTCACCTTCAACATAGTAGTCGTCAGCATAGTACTGAGTCGTCCTACCAGACGCACCATTTTGCTGATCAAAACAATTCATTGAATTTTGTGGAGGAAAGGAACGCGTATTCTGGGGGAACACACCACGTCCCCTACCTCTAGAAGCTTGCTGAACACCTCGACCTCTCACACCAGAAACACCATTCGTGCGCTGTAACAGAACCGGGCAACTATTTTTAAAATGGCCCTCTTCTTTACAATATGCACACTGATTAGGGCCTATAGGAAAACGCGGTTGAGGAGGCTCAAACCTTTGCGGGTTTCTCTGAAACTGCTGAGGCTGCTGATAATCACGTTGGCTACTACGAGGCGGATACGCTTGCTGCAAAAGAACCTTTGTCTTCAATTCTTTAGTCTTCTTGTCTTCTCTATCCTTCTCATCCTTATCCCTATTTTCATAGTACTGTGCAGTAGCCACTATCTGTGCTGATGAGGAAACAGCCCAAAAACTCTCTGAATCCTTCAATTTAGTACACAACTCGGGAAGTAAGTTATGCACAAACTTATCAACAAACAACCATTGACCACCTTCCGTACTCATGTCTTGACCACTATGGTCAATAAACATTTCTTCAAACCTAGTGAAGAAATCAGACACACTTTCATCTTTCTTCTGCTTACACGCAGACAATTTGTCCCAGTTTACTCGCATAGCAGGCATTAAAGTCTTCATATAAGTAACGATCCTACCAGGAAGTTCTGCAACTAGAGGCACAGGTTTAGCACCACCAACTTGTCAACCATCCGCAGCACCAATATTAACCCAGGTATCACCTAACTCTTGCGCATGATCCGTGTGACGAATCAATCCCCATAAAGGCTGTGGAACCACATTTCCAAACAACATGTCTATATCAGCTAAATTCATAATACATGAGTCTGCAGTCTGTGATAATTCCTTATAATACCCTGCAGGATTTTTACGGGGGTCAGGCAAAGTCTGTTTAAGAGCCAAAACTTCAGCTCGCTTCCATGGAACATTTACCCAAACACGCTGAAAATGGGCTGGTGCAGCTACAATACCAGCATTTACATCGGCCTGAACGGCCTCTTTCCACACCGGAGGAACCTCCCTCATTGGATATTGTCGCACTTTCCTCCTAACAGAAGGATCAGGCTCAAACAACGGCTGAGAAGGAGACTCGCTCCTAAACGACAACAATGTCGCAACTGCCCTCTCAACATCGAGACCCACTATAGTTCCCTTCGCAAACTCGGACTGTACACGGAACAACTCAGGCGGAGTCTGTCCCAATTCACCATCTTCCCATTCTTCACGAAGATAAGTACACATTTCATCAAAAACATACCTCTGCTTCGGTGCTTCCCATTGACGGAAGACATCCATAACAGATTCTAAATCATACCTCAAAGTATTAGTAACCCATTTACGTGCTAAATTATCCAGCACTGTCCGCTCGTCGGGACCAGGCAATTGGCTACGTAATTGTTTACGCTCTGAAACAGGGGTCATACCTAGTGACCCAAAGAGAGGGGAAAAGAGACTAGTAACAGTATCAGTCATCCTCTGTCGAACAGAAGGAGAAGTTGACAGAAGGACAAGAGACAAGGCAGACTGAGAGGAAACCAATATAGGAGCAGTAGCAGAAGAAGTAGCAAGAACAGGAGACAAAGTCGTAAAAATTGGGGACGGAGCAGGTAGCAAAGTCGGCGGCCCTTGAGAAGGCTGCGCCAGAGGAATGGGAGCCAACTGAAGAGGAGCTGGCGGCTGTGCAATAACCGGAGGCAAAGCAACCGGAGGTTGCGCAACTAAAGGTTGCGGAGGTGCTGTAGCACTCTGCACATAAGGGGGTGGCGACCTCAACAAATGGGACATCAAAGGATCCTTCTCAAGTTCCTTCGTCGCATCTTGCTGATGAGGTGGCAAAGCTGGATAACACTTATCAATCGCCATTTTACGTTGCCTGTACAACTGCTCACTCGCTTGTTCTTCTTCATTATCTTTAAACTGTATAGCAGCTTGCATTATCGAAATACCCTTCTCTCTTTTATTTCTCTTCGCTAATTTCATTTCTTTCTGTTTGGCTTCCTTTCGCCAGAGGCGGAAAGAGTCAAACATCGCCGGCCGGGCTTTCTTCTTGAAGAGTTTAACTTCTAAATTATCTAAAATCTCCGTGTCATAACTACCATATTGGGGCCACTTTAGGACACCGTCCTTTCTAGTGTAGCGAATCCACACTTCATTATACGTGATGGGGCCCACGCCATGTTTCAAATAGAGCTCATAGGTTGGAGTTCCAATCGGAGGAACCGGACACGAATCCTCCAATCGGGAATCCCTATTACAACCACAACAAAATAACTTTCCAAGTCTGCTAAGACCAGGCATCTTCTCTAACTAGTCTAGCTTCAAACTTCAAGGGAATATCGAATACGATAGTCTTGTGAATACACGAGTCCCTCGGCTTTGGAGCTTGCAAGTCCCAAATCAAAGATCCCAAGGGATACCCAAAACTAAGGACTGGGAGACGCTCCACTCATACTTAACTGAGGTATTGATCACGTCACCAGAAGACCCGTCTATCGTCTCGCTTTACAAATCGTCTAAGGGCTCCAAGACAGGGCGACAGTCAGGGCAGCAGTCCTTCGTAGCCGTCGGAAAGCGGGGAACCTCGCAGCAAAGACTTTCGGACCACGACGACATACAGGGGTCGATGAAGTGGCAGGCCTTCCTCCAGAATTTTCACACGAAGCTCCTCACGATCTTCAGGCTTGGACCGGTACCGCTGAAGTCGCCCTGCGTTGGGCGCCAATTGAAGAACCGGGTTTTTAGAACCCAGCGGCGCCAGGGGAAGCGCCCAAAGTCTCCGGGTCCACCTGTCTTAGAATACAGAGACACGGGTTACTTCTTGGTGACGTCAAAGATCAAATTTATTGGCTGCAGCCAGTAACAGAGATCCCAGAAGTACAACACGGTGTATGTTCTCAGGAGACTGCTCAACTTTACAAAGCAAGCCATCCCTTTTTATACAAAAAATTATGCTTCAGGCAGACATTCCTTATTTACAGTTTGACCACTCACATGTTTCCACGACAAAAGCAGGAGCATGATGACAAGCCCATTTTTCAGTTTGTCCAGCCCAAAATTAATCATAATAAACATTCTTCTTTCTAACAAGCTGGACAAGAACTCATAATAAAAGACCTCAACCCAAATCATAAATAGGCCATAAAAGAAGGAACAGAAACAGATGAGAGGCAAGATAGAAGGGTGTGTGCATGTACCATAAACTCAGCAATGTCCTGCTTTGTGATCTCTATCTTGACCAGCTAAAGGGCAAGAACTGGTTTGGCGAGGTCAGCTTCAGGGAGCAGGGTCAGTTCACTTCAGGTCAAACAGGAGTCAGTAAAAACTCAAGCTAAGGTGTACGTGTCCCAGAGACTTGTTCAGCCACAGTCATAGGCCTATGTGAGGGCAACCACAAAATGGCTGCCATGCACAAAATGGAACCCAAGGGTTTCAGAACAAAATCGTCAAATACACAGTGAATCCATCAATGTAACATGACGGAAACAGTCATGCTTGCTGATCTCACTGTTTACAGTTCGCTGTTACCAAATTCGTAACAGAACCACGACCATTATGACCCAGGGTCAGAATTCATGGAACCTCAAGGGAAGTGTGCCAGTTGATAGAAATCATTTTTTGTTTTTGCAAGTTCCACAGGTGTGTCAGGGAACCGGATGTAATGTTCCATTCTCTGCGTCATGGCATCCAGGATCTTCCGGAAAAAACGTGACAGGCAGCTCTGGGACACACCACCAACTGCAGCAATCACACTCTGGTAGCTCCCAGAGGCAATCAGGTGTAGGCTACACAGCACCTGCACATGGGGTGGGATGGCGTGGGCCCTGGGTGTTGGGTGATCCAGGTATGGGTGGAGGTCCCTAATCAAGTCCAGGATTGTTCTGGGGTGTAGCCTGTACCTCTGCAGTATCTTTGGCTGAGTCAGTTGGAATAGGGTGATCCTCTGCCTGTAGACCTGCTCCTCCCTTCTCCAAACCCTCTCTCCTGCTGCCTTTAGACGTAGCCGCCTCGCAATCACGTAGAATGCCGCCATTCTTTCAAAACTGTTGCATTTTTGTCCCTTTTTTATAGCCTGCACCTGGTTACCACCTGCTTTCAATCCATGGTAAATACCGACTCTTAAATACCGAATTTAATGGATGTTGGTATTTTTTGCCTTTCCTACATCTCGATGGGCCATTTTTACCATTTTTTATTTACCGATTCGGTAAATAAGAACTCGGTAAATAAGGATTCGGAAAAAAACGATTCGGAATAATACCGACTCTTATTTACCGATTCGAGTACTTTTTGGCACCTACATCTCAAATTCCAAACACCGGTCGGTAACTACCAAAATTACCGACTTTCGGCCGTTACCGACCGGTATTTGGACACCTACATCTGGCCCTAAATGTCTCCTATACATTTAATTGAAGAGAAGCTCATAAATGTGTGAAAACGACATTAAGCAATTTGACACACAGGTTTTCTTGTCAGCCTCTCATCATCAGCTTCAGCTGCCTAGATGGGAGGATTGCAATCAGTTAGCCCTGCCAGGTATGTCCGGTGCAAGATTTAAAATCAATTCATGCATTAGGGCTGCTACTCTAGATACATTTGGTCAGCAATGGTAGACTAACAATATTGCTAACCTGATGCCGTAAGGTGGTCATAGTCACCATTCAGGCACACCAGTTATCCTGCACCCATCATTCCAAACACCTCTTCATGCTTGTGGAACATTGAAATTGCCATGGTGATGGAGCTGAAGCTGGCCAGCTTCAGTACATAGCTCAATAAGTGGACCAGAGGAAACATAGAAGTATCCAGGCATTGCCAATGTCAATCGGTCTCACTTACTTTTACATGAAGACTGATGGACATTGCCCATGCTTGTTTATAGTAGCCTGTCAGGATCGATATTGTATCTTCTACATTTCTGCTGCAATTTTTCTAGTGACTTTTAAGTGGCACTGAAAGTCATCATACTGGTGCTGTTTAAAGCGTCGTCTGTTTGCGATACTGTTTTTGCAACAGAAAGAATGATGAATCTACAGACAATGAATCCAAAACTCTCTTGTGAGAGGGTCAAACACAGAAAGGGTGGAAGGCAACAAATAGGAGCAAGTTAACTAAGACTGACATGCAAGTCATCCAATCTTGAGCACGGATTGGCTACGTGGAGTATGGTATAAAAACCTGTTACAGTGAGAGATAAAAAGGGCCTCAAACTAACAAATCTTGGGTACCCTGATTTATCTCTTTTCAGTTATCGCAATAAAATATTGTGTGAGTCTGTATATGTGCATGTGCACGTCTGCGTGGCTCACAGAATGTATAAAGTGAAATACTTCCTGGCAGCTAATATCAACTATTCTCAATATTTCACTGAACTGTACTAATAACAGCAATGAAAGGATGACCCGCAGACCAATTAATCCATGAACTATGTTACAAGCAGGATGGGACTTGGGTAACTGGCGTAATAATAAGGTCTATGTAAAGTCCTATTTGTAGAGTACTTTTGAAATTTGAGCAAAGGAGCTGGGTCATTGGGTCTCAGGGCAATCAAGGGTTGCTGAGCTTCATTTGTGTTAACTGGAGACTTTTCCCTCTGGTGTCCGGCGGCATCTTACTATTGGGCATAATCTGAGCCAACACAAGGAGATGATGGAGGGAGCGCTGAAACTTTTCAGACACTCACCCTCAGTCACAGATCTGGGTTTTTATTTTATTTTATTTAGGTTGAATCCATCATCATTCTTTAGCTGACTTTGCCACCCCAGTTCAGACACAATTATATGCAAATCAGTCTTGGCCCTGTGCCTCATGGGAAAAGTCCAGCCGAACTGGCAAGTCATGTCTTGCCTGGACCAGAAACAAGCATCCTGGGACTGGTTCCAGGGTAACACCCCTTTTCAGCCAGGCTAGCTTGAATCCAGTAGCAAAGTGAGCAAGGGACCCTCGTCTGGGCATACCCTGCCAACTTAGGGCGAGCAAAGCAAACACAAGGAGATGATGGGCGGAGCGCTGAAGCTTTTCAGACACTCACCCCCAGTCACAGATCTGGGTTGAATCCATCATCATTCTGTAGCTCACTGTGCCACTCCAGTTCAGACACATATGCAAATCATTCTTGGCCCTCTGCCTCATGGGAACAGTCCAGCCCGAACTGCCAAGCCATGTCTTCCCTGGACTGGAAACAAGCATCCTGGGATTGGTTTCGTGGTAACACCCCTCTTCAGTCAGGATAGCATGAATCCAGTGGCAAAATGTGTGTAGAACCAAGAAAAGCCCACCTCAAGGAGGAGTGGGGGTTTGGCGGTGCGGGAATCACCCAAGTCTACTCTTATATAATAAAGTGGACCTGGAAACCTTTGTCTGCAGAGAGAACCACCTTTATTACAATAGCCCCGGCTGTGGAACAGAGTCCCAAGCTAGACAAAGACAAAACCCAGGAAGTTGCTGCTTTACTCCACAGCGAACAAGCCTTATACACATTTTTACTCCCCTCTTTGGCATTCATTCCATTGTTCAATCATGGCGGTGTTTGTAGTTGATGACCTGATCAAGGCGGTGTTCAGACCATTGTTCAGTCAGCTATATCAAGGCTCGGCATTCAGACCATTGTTCAATCAGCTTGATCAAGGCTCGGCATTCAAACTATTGTTCAATCAGCTTGATCAAGGCTCGGTTCAAGCCATTGTCCAGATAACCTGATCACGGTGTCAAGGATGTTTACCAAGCAGGGAGCAGAAGATGAAAAACAAGCTTGTTTACACAGGGCGTAGGTATCTCATGGCCTTCTGTTGAGGAATTGGCTAACTGCAAAGAACGGAGGGTTTGGGTATGTGATATTTTTTAGCGTCAGCAGAAAGGGAGGCTGTCGGCAGGGTTTTGTAACGAGATGACACGGAATGGAGGAATTAATAGGACCTAGTGAAAACTCATTTTCTTCAGACCCTCCTTTTGCCATTGAGTGGCAAAACATGTTCTCAGGAAATGTCTATCTACATTAGGTCGCCAATCTCTTGTTGAAGCATTATTCTTACCTTGGTGTCACGTGTACTGACTGGGGAAATTTTAAGGGCCTGTGTGCACATAGCACAAAGCATAGGCAAGCACTGGATACACAGGCAGCATGATATGATGACTGCTATTCCCAAGGCAAAAAAGATGAGGATCCCCCATCCCCATCTGGAAAGGAGGCCCCAAATCCAGCCTATGAGGGACCAGTCGTGTTGTTGTTGATGAATCTCAGAGGAAAGTTTATGCAGACGTTGGATAGCTTGATAGACTGATGGCGCGTTATCAGGAATGTAGGAGCCGATTAGTTTACAGACACCACCACGGTCAGCAAGGATAATGTCAAGTACCATTCGATGTTGTAGTGTCATCAGGCGGTCCGCCTGAAGCTCGGCAGTGATGTTGCCCAATGCCCCTGCTGTTTCATTAATTGTTGCCTCCACCACTCGGGTAAGGTGTCGTATGTTGCATCTGTCAACCATAGGTCCCAAGAACGGCAGGAAAACTTTGAAGAAGTCCCCCGCCTCCTGTCCTGCAGTGTCATCGGCTTCAATTACTCCCCTAGGCATACGATGGTGGAGGTTGGATTGGTCAAGTGATGTGTCTCAACAGCAGTAAAGGTAGGGGGAAGAAGAAAAGCCAAATAACACACACCTGACCAATTTCCCGGAAGCCAGGTATAAGCAGACTGTCCACAAACAAAATAGGTATTTGGAGAAGCAATTAGGAGTGGTGGTGAGGTAATATTCAGTGTACTGACTATTGCGCAGTTACTGACCTCCCGGGTCCACAGTCCTTTCATGCATACCTGGCCATGCATGTTGATCACATTGAAATCCTGCAATTTGGTGGGAACTTAGGGGGTCATTAGGATTGGGGGCGGACTTATTCCGCCCGCCATCCTATCGGGTATTGGGACCGCCCGCCATAAGGGCGGGGGTCCCGTGGGGATATTAGGATGCGCCCGCCACTGTGGCGGGCGCACCCTGCATTTTTAGCATTGTGGCGGGCGGTGCTCTCAGCACTGCCCGCTACAATGCTAAAAATGCACAAATGCATTTGCATTAACAAAGCTGCAGGCACCGCGCGGTGCCTGCTGCTTTGTTAATGCAAATGCAGGGGGGTACCACAAGTACCCCCGTGTGCAACCCCACCTCTCCTTCACTCTGGGGGCCCGCAGGGGGCCCCCAGAGTGAAGACCGCATTCCTTTCTGTGGCGGCATCGCCGCCACGGAAAGGCATCCAACTAAGTCCATGGTAATATGGCTGGCGGTGTCTAATAGACACCGCTACCATATTAAACCTTTTCTGCCCCGGCCGCAAGGCGACCGGAGCGGAAAAGTGGCGGACGGTCTTTCCGTCTGTCGTGGTCCTCCGCCATACTAATATGGCGGGGGGTCATCTATGTGAGGATGGTGGGCGGATTGCACCCGCCAGGCCGGCGTTGGCTACCGCCAGCCTGACGGGGGCAATCTGCCCGCCATCCAAATGGGCCCCTTAGTGTCTGGACCGAAAGCGGGAGAAGGTTATTCTACTAGAGGTGTTGAACACAACCATCTCATTGCGTTCAGCACTAGAGATGTTCAAGATGTCAGATGTCGTAGTATGGCAGAAAGGATTACTGATATTGCCTGTTCTATTTTGAGTGAAAGTGTCATCAAAATTGCCAATGATGGAGCTCGTTGTTCCATTGATCGTATATGCATCGGTGACGAGCATCCTCCAAGCCAGACAGGATCCAAAAACAGAAAATGGATAGACGAAATAGGGGACAGTGTGTGTCATAGAGTGTGGCCTGAGCACACATACCCAACAGTTCGAAGTATTAATCACAAGCTGATGCTGGTGCAATAATTGTACAAAAGTATTGTTCATGAATTGCAGGCATCGTGGTAGTTCATGGGATGACAAGGTGGTGTGAAGATGTTCTGCAGGTGTCGGTGTCGTAGCCAGAGGAGCTGGGGCAGAGGTCAGCAGCAGAAACCATCCCACAACCAGTAGGATGAGGAGAGCAAAAAGTATAACTATCGTGGAAAAGAAGCATTTATTGTTCAGAAGTTTGACATATTTCTTGTGTGCTTCAGACCCTCAGACCGCTGCCATTGTGCTCAGCCTGTTGTCACTAGCGGCTGTCTGTGATTGGTGGTTGCTTCACTGGATGTGAATACCAAGTGTCCTACGGACTTCCCATTGGTCCAGCATACCAGCACCGTTCTCAGCCGGAGATATCACAGCCCTACAGCCTATTAGACACCAGACAGAGGCAAGGGCCAGCCCCTTTCCTTGGTCTCAAGTTGTAGCGAGTGGAAGAACGTATGGAGTGGTCTGGAAAGAGAGCTTCTTGTTCCTTCCTCTGATCCTGCAGAGGAGGGATGACTTGACCCCCTAAGAGTCGATCAGTTTCGGCTTCCGTAGTGGTGTAATGAAGCTGAGCATCACTGAAAGGGACAAAGGTCGGTACTACTTCTGTGTCGCAATCCGTCAGTCCTTCTTTCACCCATTGGTCATACGGGAGGGGGAGAGGCACCCTTTTACAATGGGTAGCATGTGTCCAGTTCTTTCTCCCTTCGACTTTTACAGCAGTGCGGGTGGCCAGTAGAACCTGTCGGGGTGCGACCAGTGGGGCTCCAGACACTTGGTACGCTGACAATTTCGGATCACCACCCAGTCACCTTGTTGAATGGTGTGACCTGGGCCTTCGCTCTTGTTGTGGATAGCAGCGTGTACCTGATGATAAAGAGTAGGAAAATAATCGGTTAACTGGTACAGGTAGTCAGTCAATACTGGGTACTCGACATCAGACAATTTCTTTGGCCTTGGTATGCCCCATACATTAGCTGGTCTACCGAATACCAATTCGTAGGGAGATAATCCTATCCTTGAGTGGGAAGTCGTCCTTACTGACAGGAGAGCAAGGGGTAGGGCATCTACCCAGGTAATACCTGTTTCTGCCACTATTTTGGCCAATTTTAACTTTAGTACCCCATTGTATTTCGCCACCAATCCGGCTGACTGGGGGTGATTAGCAGCATGAAACTTTTGTCTAACACCAAGCCGGGAACACACAAACTGGACCACATTGGCTGTAAAATGTTGGCCATTGTCTCTCCAAATCAAACGGGGCAACCCAAATCGGGGAAAGTATTCTTTCAACAAAACTTTGGCCGTTGTAATAGCTGTGCCATCCTTGGTGGGGTAGGCCTCCACCTATCTGCTGAAGGCACAGACTACTACAAGGACATATTTCAAATTCTCACACCTGTCCATGTGGATATAATCCATCTGGATGGCCTCAAAAGGGAATGTAGGTGGGGAGAAGCCACCAGCGAGGTTAACTGTACCTTTTCCTGGATTGTGCATAAGGCAGATCATACATGACTTAACCACCCGGTCAGCATATAGGGGTATTTTTTCATTATACCATGTTGGCTCTAGTAACTTGCATATTCCCTTTGCACTGGTATGGGCAGGGCCATGGGCCATAGTGACAACTGGGGGGACATGACTGTCTGGTAACATCCATTGCCTCCCTTTGGATATACGCACCCAACATCCCTCTATCTCTTTCTCTGCCAGATGTTCCTCCCATGTGTGCAGTTCTTTTGCAGTGGCATGAGATTGAATCTTGACCACACTCTGACTAGTATTTTCCAACATTCCTCCTTCCACCACCCACTTCGCTGGTCCTGTCACAAACATTCCATCTGATTTACTTAGATCAGTCTGTCTTGCTGTTTGGTCTGCAGGGCATTGCTTTCCCCTACATCATCAGTCACTTTCTGGTGGGCTTTACATTTAATCACTGCAACTTTTCTAGGTAATGTCAAGGCATCTAGAAGTCTGTGTATCAGGGGGCCATGCTGTAGTCTAGTCCCATGTGAGGTGAGAACATTTCTTTCCTTGCAGAGTCTGCCAAAATTGTGAGCCACCCCAAAGGCGTATTGACTGTCCGTATAGATATTAACAGTCATGTTTTTACTGATTTCACAAGCGTGTGTCAAGGCCATTAATTCAGCCGCTTGGGCCGATGCCTGTGGAATTTGTGCTGTCTCAACTACTGTAACAAGAGTGGTGAGGGCATATGCAGCAGATGTAGTTCCATCCGATCTTTTAAGACATGAACCATCTATGTATAGTGTTCCCTCAGCGTCTGTTCGGGGGGTGTCTTGTAGGTCCACACGACCCTTTGTCTCGTCTTCAGTCCGTAATATGCAGTCATGAGGGTCAGAATTTTTCCCTTGTGTCTCAGAGGGGAGTAGTGTAGCTGGGTTTAGAATATTACATCCCCTAATGTCAATGTGACTGGCAAAAAGAGTGACCTCATAACCTGTAAGTCGTGCACTGGTAAGGTGTTGTGTCTTGGTGTTGTTGAGCAAGGCATCTACTGCACGTGGGACCATTAAGGTAAAGGGTTAAGACATAGTAATACCTGCGCTCTGGCGGACCATAAGTGCAGTAGCAGCAGTTGCGCGTAAACATCCAGGGAGGGCTCGGGCTACTGGGTCAAGTGTAGCGGAAAAATAAGCCCAAGGGCGATGTTTGTCTCCAAAAATCTGAGTTAAGACCGCGCAAGCGCAGCCATGTGCCTCATGGAAAAAAAGAAAAAATTGTTTGCCGTAGACTGGGGTGCCTAACACTGGAGCTGTACATAAGGCATCTTTGAGTGTCTGAAAGGCAGCCACATGTTCAGTTGTCCCTGGTAACCCTGGGCGTAGTGCGCGTAGTCGCGCTACGCGAAGCTACGCGAAGACGTCCTCCTACTACGTGAGCTTCGCGTACCTTCGCGAGCGTGCGTAGTAGCTTGCTGGACCCGTTCGCGAGCCGTTTTTCTTGCTCGGGAGCACGTTGTACGTGTTCGGGGCGCTGTCTGCGTGCTCTGGGGATTGTAGCATGCGACCATACCCATGCGGTGGGCTATGGGCGTGGCCATCTTGTTTTATCAACTGTCCCGCTCGCTCGCGTCCCCTTTTTCCTCTTCCGTGACGCGCATAACGTGTTTGCGTTGTGCACGTCATGTTCGGGAACACAACTACTTGTTCACGCTGACAAAGTGCATGTTCGCGTGAAATCGTGCGCGAACTTACCCACGTGGTCGCGATGGGCGCGGCCATCTAGTTTTTCACACTATATGCTATGGTTCTGGGCCTAGTTTTCCTATCCACCTTTTATCTTTGCAATCCTTACTTATTTTCACAGTTTTTCTTACTTTTTTTACTTATCATCTATCTCTCTCTGTCCCTAAGTTTATATTTTGCATTTTATTTCTACTTTTCCACCTTTTTTTACTTTTCTACTGTTTTATTTTACTTCTTTATTTAAGCTCCTACTTCTTCCCCCTAACTTTTTTCCTTTTGTTCTAACTTCTTTTCCACCTCCACCTCCACCCCAGAACCATGGCAAAGGGGAGCAGCAGAACCGGCTCGAAGGGAAAGGCACCTGCACCCAAGAGCCGGCTGCCTTGCGGCAGAATGCGACCTGCAGGGGTGCAGGCCCGGAAACTTTTCGGGGAGGCGGAGGTGGCCGCCCTGTTTTTTTTCATCCAGCGCCACCTCCCCTTGACCTTGGCAGCAGGCGGCAGGCCAGGCTCCGTTACCTGCCAGAGGAGCGTCACCGCCGGTGGGTGAAGGTGCGCCGAGCATAATTCTTGGACGAATAAGTAACACGATTACTCGTGCGCTTAGTTACATTGCAGATCAATTCTGTCTCAAAATCTTCTGTTACCGTATGACACAGGTGCTGCTCGCCACTTCTCTTACTGGTTTGTAACTTTGCGCTGGCTTAGGCTGGTGATTATTGATGTTAGAGTTTACTTTAGAGAACTGAAGTTAGTTAATGCTATTGCTAGAGTCTAGTCCTTACATTGTCCTTTAGTGAAATAGTGGTGGATGGATAGTATTAGTTCATGTTTTTTTAACGGTCTGCATGACGCGGCACCTCCTCTGTCACTGAATGCTTAGTTGGTTCTTATTTATCCCACCCCTCCATAGAACCGGTTTGAAGTTTGTTTACTGAGTGGTAGGCTTAGCAGCAATAGCATTGTCACGTCAGTCAGTAGCAGTTCATATGACGCAAGCAACCAACAATTTCGTGTATGCACAAATTTATGCATGTGTCCTCCATCTCATCTATGCATGTTTGCGGGCACAAAATAAAATGGAAATGCCGACTTACTGAACAATTGGCCCGTTTGGATTCTGGAATAGGTGGTGTAGGTCAGGTGGTACTGGCTTCGTTAGTATATTCTGCAATCAGAATGTTTATGGAACATTTGATTAGTGTTCTATAAGTAGACGGTCTGTGAATCCTGCAAGCAAGTAGTCATTTAGACTTCGAAGTCAATTTTATTGCAATTGTTGTTTCCTAAAATGTTTGAGAGGATTTTTGAATTATTTATTTGTTTCACAGCACTCAATGTTTCTCTTTCTTTATTATTTATTACATGATCAGCACCACATTTTTCACAGTTTCAGACAAAAGGCATATACAGCAACCTAGCAATTTCCAAAACAAGTGATTAAATCAATGCGCCATTGTCAGTCAATCATACCACTATTCTATTCCACCACTACAGTGCACACACATGTAGCCTAGGTCTGCTGTGGTTCTTGTTGATTGGTTGTGTGTTTACCTTGTATTCCACTTCCTGAACATGTTCCATCAATCATCTCAGATCAAACTGACTGACAGCGTGCAAAGATGGTATGGCGGTCATCATCATCCGGTGTGGCACGTGTACGTGTTCTCCAACAGATCACCAACAGCAACTCAGTCTGTAGTGAGTGACTACGATTAAGTCCAGACTGCACCTGCAGTAGTAGGAGTACAATTGGATACATATTATTAAACAACATGGAAATATTGACCACTTGAGACACAAGTACTTTGTTATTATATTAAACTACTAGTATAGTTCTACTTCATGCACATTTGCTCTGAGTCAGCAAGCATCCAATGCAATGTATGGCATCATTCATTTCATATACCCGTCTTTCTCTTCTTTGTGGCTGTCAGATCACAGATGCAGCAGAGCCTTCTGAAAGTGAGGATGAGTTTACTTTAATTTTGGAGCCCTGCTCAAGTTCTGACATTGAAGAGTTGTGTATGCCTGCAGACAGAGGTGTAGCCTTAAGACAGTGATGCATTTCAGATTGGAAACAAAACAGAAGATGGCTATAGTCAGGTATGTTTCACTTGTTACGGAGGGACTGTTAGAGGCTACATTATTGCACTATTGTCCATCTCCATCCAATGTATGGCAAGATGGAAATGTATTTAGGGTGAGTCAGGAAGATGGAGCAGGACTCTGATGAGTGGAGTGCACAGTAAATGCACAGATGTGCAACTCCAATAGGTAATTAAAAGAGAAAGGAAGATGGTGTTGGTTTTGAAGTTTGAACCAGAAAGACAGATACACACAAATAAAGGAAGGGAGAATGTAACAATTTAAAAGCCTAGTTGTCAGGGAAGAGGAGCTCGTCCTCAAACCCTGGTGGTTCTTCTGACAGAAGTAGGTCATGTAACCCACTAGTTATGTCTTCCGACTCGCTCTCCTCTTCCAGCTGTGATTCACGTATTTTGTAGTCTGGTGGTATGAAGTGCTGATTCATTTTGATCATGGTTAACCTCTCCACGCTTTTGGGCGAGAGACTGGTCCTTTTCACAGTTACAATGTCACCAGCATCACTGAAAACACGCTAAGAAGAGACACTTGCAACAGGGCAAGCTAGATACTTTATCGTCAGCCTGCTGAGCACTGGCCTTTGGTTTCTTGTCCTATACCAATACACCAATGGGCTTTGCTCCATGAACACCTCTGTTGTGTCATCCAGATAGGCCTGGACCAACCGCTCAATGTTCAGTGGTGCTCCGGTTTGCTCGACCTCTTTTGGCTTTGCGACAGCAACGGACTTACCCATCCCTTTCTGTAGAAACCAAGCAGCTATTCTTTTGGTTGTCTCTGATGATGAATCATATCCTGTTGGTGCTGTTGTTGTTATTGGTAGTGTTGGTGACTGCTGGGAAGCAAACGCACTGCTCTCATGCTGTGAAGAAGAACTTGACTCTGTAGGATGCTCAGTAGTACTTGCATTGTCCTGGGCTGGCACTGGCAGGCCTCTAATTGAGAGCCGTTCGTTTTCTAAATCAGTGGCTTCCTCGGCTATTACAGTTTTGTACTTGGCAACATCCCCTTCTGAAAGAGGAATTACTGCATTACTGTTCACAAATAATTTGTACCGTGGATCCAAAATTGTGGCAGTAATGTAATGTTGATGTGACAAAATCTTATTTTGAATCCTTGTATTCTCAGATAAGCGGCCGGCTAAGGCCTTCGCCAAATAACATGCTTCAAGTATTCCTTCAACACCTTTGTATGTTTCAGACACCTCCTTCAGCTCTTGCTCTAGCATGTACAACAATGGGATAGCTTGGCCCATAGTACAGTCCTCCCTGCTGACTGCACGTGTGAAGACCTCAAAAGGAAGTAGCATCTCTGTCAGGCATTTAATGAGGTCCCATTACCACATCTCAACTGTCATGGCTTTAATAACAGTTGGATCCCCTGATCTTCTTGTCATTGTCATGACATAAGCATTAAGTGGTATGTACTGCTCAAACAGACGATCAAGCATGTAATAAGTAGAGTTCCAATGTGTTGCTACCTCCTGGATGAGTGCTTTGACTGGCATTTTATACTCACGTTGAATGACCCGTAGCTGCTTCCGGGCTTTAAAAGAATGGTTGAAATGCGTGCAGATTCTTCTGCAAATGGTCAGTAAGTTGCTGGCTTTGCTTTCATTTTTCAGAAAGTCTTGACCACAATGTTAATGCAGTGTGCCAAACACTGGACCCTGAAATAGCGACCATCTTGCATGGCCTTAACTACATTACTGCCATTGTCGGTGGCAACAAAACCAATGTTCAGGCCTCTTGGTCGCAGCCATTCAAAGACCTTGCTGTTAAACTCATCCAAAATGTTTGCAGCAGTATGCGATTTCTCCATAGCAAACATGGCTACAGTAGCATGTCTGCGAGTATCATAAAAAATCTCAGTTTCAATGCCTGCAGATATCTTGTCTCTAACACCTGAAAAAGAGATCCAGTGTGCAGTGATGCACATGTAATCAGTGGCTTGGCAACTGGTCCATATGTCTGTTGTCAGGTGGATACTATGCACAGCACTCTGCTGCAAGGCTTTTCCAAGCAATTCCAGCACGCCGTGGTGTAGTGCTGGAACAGCAACTCTGGCAAAATAGTAGCGGCTGGGAACATTCCATTTTGGGCAGAGGGTTGTCACAAATTCCAGGAAACCCACCCCTTCAACAAAAGAAAAGGGGAGAAGGTCCAGTGCTAACATTTTAGCAAGCTTAGCATTGTACAAACGTGCTATTGGGTGGTTGCGCTCGTACTTTCCCTCCAGCCTAAACATGCTAATAATGGTACGCTGCTTGGTATTTCTTTCAGTTATGCTCGATGCAGTACTTGGCGTCGCAGACTTCGCACCCGTACTCCTTGGTGTCTCCGGGTTACTCTTATTCTGGTGCCACTGAGATGTTGCTGATGCGGAGGATGTGGGATCTACCACTGCAGTTCTGGGGACAGGGGTACTTAGTGTACCACTACCAGATAGAATGTCTCCCTCTACTTCCTGTTCGACCCGTGGACCTTCTACTGCTTCCCCACCAACATTAAGGGTTCCTGCTTTTATGCTACGTAGGTGGTCCTCCCACTTGATTGCGTGGTGTTTTTTCAAATGGGTCATTTGGCCTCCGGTATCATAGTTTGTACCAAGCTTACCACGACTAACAGAGGAATGACAAATGGAGCATATAGCAATGTTTTCCTCATTTGCGCTAACTGTAAAGAAGTCCCACACTGGGGAGCTTAACGTTTGTCTCCTGCTAGAGGTGCCACTTCCAATGCCGGATGAACTGGAGGTTGTGTGTTGAATTTCACTATGTGGCTGCGCAGTAGTACCACTACCTACTTCTGCTGAGGTGGAACTTGTGCTGGATGTAGGACGCTGCCGGCTCTGTGCAAATGTAAAAATGGAAGCTGGAGGTAGTTTTGGTGTGGCCTGTGTTGGTGATATGCGTGCTACATCCCTACTAGTCGCAGCCATTCTCGATAGGGTTAAAATGTTGGTCTCCATGTCCTCAGGCCCAGGAGTAATGCTTGTGATGACTGGGTCTGACTCGTCATCGCCATCATTATCCGGCTGTTCAACATCGCACTCCATAAGTGTAAGGCTTCCTGGAACCTTCCTTTTCCCTAGCCTGGTCTTCTTGGGATGTCTCTCCCTCTCATGCTCAGATTGTTGTGGCTCCCAATTGAGATTAAGATCATCAGAAGGGATGCTTGGCGAAGAACTCGATGGACTAACCCTCCTTTTCCTTGGTGGGGATTTGGAAAACAATAGATCTCCTGCATGAGGTGCTTCCTCTTCTTCTTGCTCTGCATCAGGCTCAATTTCCTGAATTGCCCCGACTTCGGGAGGAACAACAACTACTATTGCGGGTGGTGGTTCTTGAACAACAACTATTGCAGGCGGTGGTTGTGGTTGTTGTTTTCGTTGAACATCTACTATTCCGGGCGGTGGTTGTGGAACAACTACTATTGCAGGCGGTGGTTGTGGTTGTTCTTTTCGTTGAGCATCTACTATTGCAGGCGGTGGTTGTGGTTGTTCTTTTCGTTGAGCATCTACTATTGCAGGCGGTGGTTGTGGTTGTTCTTTTCGTTGAGCATCTACTATTGCGGGCGGTGGCTCAGGTTGAACATCTACTATTGCGGGCGTTGGTTGTTGTTCACCACTTTTCTGCTGTATTCCCTCTTTCGTGGAATGTGTACTACTTTGAGATAGCGATAAGTTCAGGTCAGGCTCAGTATCACTGCTTTCCACCATTAGGCTGGCTACCTCTTCCCCACTCATCTGCTTGGGCCTAGGTTAGTGGCTTGGGCCCACTGATGTGGAGGTGCTGGGCCCAGCTTGGACCCCGGTCACCGCTGCTGCAGGCGTATTTTTTTTCCCCAAAAAAGGTTTTCGGGTCAACACCCATCTTCTTCAGATGTTAGCAGCAGCACTCAGTTGCACAAGTTGCTGAGAATGATGTTTGGTCAGTTGAGTCACACCACACGTGACGTAGTACAGAAGGACGTCCGTCTGGCAGTAGAACAGGCGATGAATGATGACAGACACCTCCTCTTCAGTCTTTTGTGCACCTACAAGCAAAGAAGGCAGAATAACATCAGTCGAATGTGGATTTTTTTTAGCTTTAATTTTAATTACTACTAGAAGTAAAGGATCAGTAAAGAGCTTAGGATTAAAGCTGGATCAAGGTCTAAACATGAAAGCTCAAGTTTCCTCCATGATAAGTGCATGTTATTATGCTCTCCGACTGGTGAGGAAAATATTTCCTTATATTCCTGTCTCCCACCGGAGATCCCTGGTACAAGCAATGGTAGTTTCTCGCTTGGACTATGGAAACGCTCTGTTAGCGGAAGTCGGAGAGACTCTAATGGCCAAACTGCAGGTGGTGTAGAATACTGCTGCTAGAATGATTCTTAACCAGCCGGCAGGTTCTCCCTCTGCTCCTCTCTTAAAGAAGTTACACTGGCTGACAGTAAAAAAAAAGGTCACGTTTTAAGATCTGCTGCTTAACGTATAAGGCTGTGAACAATACTGGCCCAGTGTACCTACAGAATAAACTGCGTAAATATATTCCAAGCAGGAACCTTAGATCGAGGGCCCAGGATCTGCTTCAGATCCCCCGGATTCGGCTGGTCCGTACGGGTGGTAGATCATTTTCATTCTTGGCTCCCAAGTACTGGAATCAGCTCCCTCTGGATCTATGGGGAACAACTAGCTACAGTGCGTTTAGGAAACGGCTGAAAGCACACCTGTTTTAATTCTGGCCAGTTCTATCTGCTCCTTTATTGCTCCTTAGGATACTTGTATTTTTGGATAGCGCCGCGATGCCCCTGGGTGATGTGAGCGCTCTACAAACATTTAACATAACATAACACATAACATAACAAGTATTAGTACACTCAGTAAGAGTAAGAATAGCAAATAACTAAAATGCAAATGTAGTGGAAGTGGAACTTGTTTATCCTTAATGTGTTCATCATTTCGGATGGATGCAGCATCAGTGACCTGCAGCAGATAGCAATGGGGATGTGAACAGTAGTAAGCCAACAGGAACAATGGCAATTTGTCAAAAACAAAACAGCACACTACTACTACCACCACAGCTCCCAGCCACATGGGCACTCTCATCACAGGTACATGGGTAAAGGCCAGAAAACTATAAACTCAAGCAGGCCTATATCCCTATATGGCCAGAAAAAGGAGGATGCCTGTTAAACATCACAGGTTAATGCAAAAAAGAAAATCCCCATGGCTAAAAGGTTTGAAAGTTACACAACAACACAAACAACAAAGGCATTTACAATTTTTTACACACACCCAAACAGTTAACTACACCCCAAACACCACCTTTGGAAATTCAATGCATTGCCACCCATGCCCTAAATGATGTTAAATTCAACAGACAAAATGGAAACCGCTACATCAAGCATCCCCGCTGACTACCTCTGGGACTCTAGGCTTACTGGCAGAAGAAATCACAAGTTTGTAGGCCCGCGACAAAACTAAAGCACGATGGAAGGTCACACAAAATGGCCGCTCCCACATGCCTGGCCACCCCCAACAACATGAAAAGAAAGAGAAGACAGACAATACATGCCTATGGCAAAAGGACAATGCTTGGCTTCACAAAATGGCCGCCCCGCCGCCCACATGGTCAGGCCACCCTCAAACAACAAAGTACATAGAGGACAGAAACAGTAAGTGGTCCATGCTCCAAAAACTACAACCAAATGACAACCTGAGGAGTTTCTTTAGCAAAATGAACAGCATCAACATTTTCGGGAAGGTTTTATGCAACTCGAGACATATTGCTCGCGAGATTGCAAATTCGGCGTGTTCGGCAGCGCGAATTATACAAAACGTCGTTATCGCGTGCCCGAGCACGCACATTGAGCACGCGAAGAAGACAAAAACTGTAAGGTCGCGTTGGCGCACTGTGCAAAGTTACCAAAACTACGCGAGCTGAATTCTAGGGTTACCTAGTGCGCAGAAAAAGCCATATTATTCAACACACACCCAAAACCTGCAATTCAACACCAAAAACACATTTTGCTAATCAATCCAAAGCCATCCATGACCTACATAATGTTACACTTACAACTTAAACACCACAATAACAGTTGAACAACTTTCATGCACCCATGATGATGACTCTAGTAGTACCCTTGGGCCTTCTGGCAGAGTAGGCCACAAGCTTGAAGGCCTATGGCAAAAACACAGTGGCTACAAACACAAAATGGCCGCCACCACCTGGCCAAGCTACCCACAGAAAGTAAATGAACTCAAGCAGGCCTACACTAACTACATGAGCTACTAGGGTTACCTAATTTTAGTTAAAAAAAAGGAAATTCCACTACAACAGAGTATGCAATTAAATCCAATGCCATCCATGATGTTTTACAGACACCACAGAAACATGGTTGGACCCGTGGGTACCTCTAGGCCTACTGGATGTAATTTCAAAGACATACAACTTGGCCCCTCATGAAAGTACAGGCCTCCCTCAATAATAATTTTTAAGAAAGATTGAGAAGCACAGAAAACTGTAGTTAAAAAACCCCCAACCAAACAAACATTTACAGTACACCAATTCTCAATTCTCAAACTTACTTGTAAAAGAAAAGTTCAAATCCCAAATTCCTCAATAAATCCAATTAAATGCCATAATGCAGCAGACATACACAAAGAGTGATCCTTCCAGCTCCAAATCCAAATGAAAGTGAACACCACATGGACAAATCACTGGGAGGAGCCTGGTGGACAGGAACAGAAAGTTGAAGACTCAGGGGCACTTCCTTTCTCTTGAAAAAAAGAGTAGAAACAAAAAGAGGACTCCTAGCCCAAAAAAATACAGCCAAATCACAATCTGAGGAGTTTTCCTGAGCAAAATGAACATTTTTGAGAAGATCTTAACATGATTGAGAGATATTCTGTGCCAGAATGCAGTTTCTGCGTGCTCGGAAACACGATCTTACCAACATGGCGCTGCAAGGAAGATCGCGCGCCCTAATGACGTGTTCGCGCATCCGAATGACGTTATCGCGTTCACACAGTCGCATGGGATTGTGCGGCCGGATTCCAAACATCGTAGCGAATGCGACCGGGAGAGAAAAGCGAGAAAGCGAACGCAGAACCACGGTAAGTCATTACCGCGCACGCGAGAATGCTACTGAGCGCGCGAGGAAGAAAAACTACTACGCTACGCTGTAGATTGCGAAGTAGTCGACAACTTCGCGCTCGCCGCGAAGTTGCCGAAAATTCGCAAACTCCGCGAGCAGAGCGTAGTTCTCCGCCCAGGGTTAGTCCATGGAAAACCTATTTCTGGCACATCTTTAGTAGTGAGAGCTAAAAGAGGTTTGACAATGGCCGAGAAGTTAGGGATCATTGTCTGCAATAGGATGTGAGGCCTATAAAGGCACGTACTTGTTTCTGTGTCAAAGGGGGAGGCATGGAGGTAATAAGGGACACTCGGTCAGCAGTAAGTTGTCTTCCCTCCTTCGAGAGGAGGGGGCCGAGGTAGGTCACCTTCTCTCGACAAAATTGTAATTTGTTCAAGGAAACCTTATGATTGTGGGAGGCAAGGTGGTGAAGCAGACTTACAGTTGCTAGTACACAAAGTGGAGCAGAAGTTGCTGCAATTAAGAGGTCATCTACATATTGCAACAGAGTGGCTCCTGCTGGGAGCATCAGGGAGTCCAACTGATTCTTGAGAGCCTGACTATAGATGCTGGGGCTTTCAGTGAAACTTTGGGGGGTGCGTTAGAACCGGAAACTCTGCCCTCCAAGAGAGAAACCAAAAAGATGTCTACTGTCCGGATGTATGGGAATGCTGAAAAACGCATTTTTTAGGTCAATAACTGAAAAATGAGTGGCGGTCACTGGGACCATGGTCAAGAGGGCTGTGGTATCAGAGACAACTGAATACTGTGAGACCGTAATTTTGTTCAGAGCCCGCAGATCGATGACAAACCGATAGATTTTGGGGGCCGCAGGGAGAGGGATTAATACATTTTTTAAGAACTGGAAGAATTGGGCTGTTACACTCATTACCTCGTGTCTCGTCAACTACTCCTGCCTTCATGAGATCTGATATTATAGATAATAGGGCAGCCTCACCTTCCTGGGGAAGGCGATGCTGGGGAAGCCGGGGCAGTTGGGCACCTTGCTGGATACGGACAGTATGCGGATAAATGTCGAGAAGTCCTACATCAGTGTCAGAAGTGGCCCAAAGTGATGGGGGTAAGGCCTGCAGAACGGGAGGGAGGGGTCCAGAGAGGAACATAGTGGCGGAGGAATCTGGTGATATGGTAAGGGACACGCCATCAGGACTACAAGAAATGGTAGCATGTACGGCCTTTAACAAATCCATACCCAGCAAATTTTCACTACATCCAGTCGTGAGAATCAAAGGAGCATCCATACGAGCTGGACCGAGATCCAGCGGGAGAAGCTTAGAGATGGGGTTGGTAACAGGGACCCCAGAAAAACCCACGGAGACATTGAGAGAGCCAGAAAGGGGTGCCTCTGGTATCAAGGTGTGTGCAACAGAGGATCTAGTAGCCCCGGTGTCTAGGAGAAACGTCTTTTTATCCCCTGCAACCGACATCTGGACATAAGGACCTCGCGGATCCACAGGAATAGGCACTCTTGCATTACCCCTTTCCTGGCTTTCCTATGGTTGGTAGAAACCTGTCTCATCGGTCTCATCATACCTATCGTTAAAGTATGTCCTAGTGGCCAAATCTATTAACTGTACCCTGGGGCGGACCCATACGGGTTCGAACATTAGGATCTGGTGCACGCCTCTGCCTAGGAGGTCCCATATTTCCTTCCCTTTGGGTTCAGGGCCTAGTTTTTCCTGACTGAATATTCTGGGCTAATACCGGGCATTCACAAACCCAGTGGCCATAAGCCTTACAGTAGGAACACTGGTCTTTATCAACGGGACCTGCCAAACTGATGAACTTCTGTAAAGGAGACTGAAGGGGCCCTGGGGCAGCCCCTGGAACTGGTCCGAAGGCGAACCTTGGCCTTTAGAATTTGGTCCCTGGGGTGGGAAAGCTTGTTGTAGCAAAACTTTCGTTTTAAGGTCCTTGTTCTTCCTAACCTCTTTGTCTTTATCTTCATTCTCTCTATTCTCATGATATTGGGCCATGGCAAGGATGCCTTCCATAGTCTGAGCTGACCACGTACTCTCAACCTTCTTTAGGTGAGCCGAGAGATCCGGTAATAAATTAGATAAAAATTTATCAATAAACACTGAGCCCGAGCCAGGGGCTCTAGGATCCAATCCACTGTGACTTTTGTACTCAGTTTTGAAGCGGGTGAAAAAATCAGCAACAGACTCATCCTTACGTTGTTTGCATGCATTTATCTTATCCCAATTAACAGCTATTTCAGGCAAAAGGGTGTTCATGAGTTGAAACAGATGGCCTGGGAGAGCCAGAATAGCCGGATCAGGCTTAGTCCCTCCCTCTCTGTCATTCTCCATCCTTTCAAAGTCGGTCCAGTCACCATGCAAAGCGGTATTATGGTTAGCACGGCGTATTTTGTCCCATATGTCGGGTGGTACTACTGACCCGAATAATAAGTCAATATCCTCTAAGGTAAGGACACTAATTCCTCTAAGGGAATCTGACCTAATTCCTGATAGTAAAGAGCCGGATTCTTACGGGGGTCTGGTAATTGGGATTTCAATTGAAGAACATCCGCTCTTTTCCATGGGACATGCACCCACATCCTACGCCAGTGGGCTGGGGCTGCTCCAACACCCTGGTTATTGGCGAGCACTGAAGGGATAAAGACGGGAGCTGTCTCTATCATAGGCATAGCTTTGTCATTCGGAGATGGCGGAAAAGCCGTTGTGTCTCTGAACGCAATCATGGTAACAAGGGCTTCATGCATATCATCTCCTTGAGCATGACCCTTGGCAATAGTTAGTTTTAAATAAATCAATCCCCGGGGAGTATCTATGAACAATACTTTGTATCTTTTCATTCTAAGTGTTCACATATACTCGGTCAAGTCTGTTTGTTGTATGGCCGTCCATTGTCTAAACGTCAACCAGATATCTTTAACGCCATAAATATTACCATTATTTACCCAAAATGCGCATTGTTTTCGCATAGCGTCCCTTTCACTACCCCCAGCGAGTTCAGCAGACCTTAAAGACTCCTTTCTAGGGGTACCGAAGAATCCAAACAGGGTATTGGGCATAAGGGAGGATCATCTCGTTCGGTCTGGAGTGGCATACGAGTCACCAACAGGGGTACCAATAGACTGATTATCAAGCAGACGGGAATGTATGGTCGGGGTTGGGTCAATAGGTGGGGCGGTATGAACTGTCGGAGGGAGGGGTGCTGGCAGGATGACAGGACTCAAAGGATCAGGCAGTGGTATAATGGGTGGGGCAGCCTGAACCACCACTGGTGGAGGTGGAGCGTTAGGAACATTTAGAGGAAGAGCGGGATACATAGGAGCTGGAGCATAGGCAGGAGGTGTACCTTAAAGAATAGCATTCAACAATGAGTCCCCCTCTTCTCCTTCAACCTCAAGGTCCCTGGGAGAACGAGCGGGGTAACATTTTGTTGCCTTAGCCCTATGATGCCTATCTGCCATTTCAACCCCTTCCTGAACCTTATTTTCTAAATGCGCTTTTGCATGATAAGCCATAGACATCCTCTCTTTCTTTTTATTCAACGCTTGCTTTTTTTCATTTATTGATCTATTTCTTTCCTCCACAACGCAGTGGCGTCAAACATGGCTGGACGAGACCGTTTGCGGAGCAGCTGCTCCTCCAGGCTCGAAAGGACCTGGAGATCAAAGGAGCCAAACTGTGGCCACTGTAATTCAACATTGCTTCGTTTCGTATATTTTACTCATCAGGAAGAAAACATGATAGCAGATGGCCCACATTTAACATACATCTCATAACTTGGAGTTCCTTCTGGAGGAAGCGGGCAGGCTGCCTCCAGAAGGAAGTCCTCTGTACATACGCAACAACATAACTTTCGGAACTTACTACTGACTGGCATATTTTTACTGCAGGCAGACAACAGTGGGAGAAAAACACTCACCTCACTGGCTTGGCTTTTGCAAAAGTCAATATAGACAGAAAACAGAGCAAAAGTGGTGGATGATCAGTCCACCCTTACCCGAAAATGTTGATCTCTTCTGCAGACGTAGGCACGAGTCCAGATCCAGACAGAGACCGCACTAAAGGGGGCACCAGTGGGACGCGGTCAGGTAGCCCAGACCGGATGGGGAAGACCGTGTGCAAGACTTCTAGTCTACCGGACTCAAAAGATGGTCCCTCGGGTAGGGTACCTCCATCAGACTTCCACCACGGTCCCCCTCACGACCACCGGGCCAGACCTACGTCTCCGTGGTGTTCCTGTTCAGGCGCCATCTGTAGAACCAAGAAAAGCCCACCTCAAAGAGGAGTGGGGGCTTGGCGGTGCGGGAATCACCCGAGTCTACTCTTACCCTCCTTATATAATAAAGTGGACCCGGAAACCTGTTTGTAATTGATGACCTGATCAAGGCGGTGTTTAGACCATTATTCAATCACCTAGATCAGTGTTTCCCAAACTGTGGTCCGCGGACCCCCAGGGGTCCGTGACACATTCCCAGGGGGTCCGCAGGCAACAGTTTTAAAAGCACAGAAAAGTTTATTGTATAATTAGCAGCTTTCCAGCAGCAATAAAAGTGTCAAGATAAAGCCAGTGATTAATGTACCTGCTGGAGCGGGAGGAGAGTTTTGTTTAGTGGCAGCTTTGACTTAACTAATGTAGCACAGAAGGTTAATGTGCCTACTGCAAAGAACGTGTAACATGCATTTTAAAAAGAAGCATTTTATGTGCATAGGTTCGTGGTCACTGCTTTTGTCACAGATTCTTTTGTTACTGTGCACTTCATAAGTGACAATCATAATGTAGCAGAGGGACCTATAAACTGTCATCAAAGAGCTGCTTGCAAACTGCATGGTACCAGTTAGTAACTTTACTTTTTTCCCAGTTATTCATTATCCTGATGCTGCTAAAAAGTTTTATTTGGGTGGAAATACATTTTTAATGTTAAAGTCAGTGCTAGCCACTGTTTTATGTCCTGAATCCTGAGTTTGTGCTTTTTCAGACCAAGCACTCTTTGAACATTTTATATACACACTGTTTTACATATACGATTCAATGTCTCTATATATGTGTGATGTAAAGTGCTCTGACATCCTACAATGGTATGAGAGATGCTATAAAACAAATGAAATACATGTGACAGAGGGGCTATTACTTCAATATAAAATACTACGGGCCAGATGTACGATCCGTTTTTATATGCGTGAACGGGTTTGTGAACCCGCTTTCACATGCAAAAACGTATTGGGCCATGTACATTGCCTATTTCGCGAGTCGCAATTTGTTTGCGACTCACTAAATAGGTTTTGCAACTTGCTATTTCGAAGGGGCATTCCCTTCCAAATAGCGAGTCTTAAAACCATGTACAAATGTTTTGCGTTCGCAAAACACTCGCAATTACCACTTACTTCAAGTAGATGGTAATGCATTTGCAAATGGGAAGGGGTCCCCAGGGGACCCCTTCCACTTTGCAAATGCATGCAAAATTATTTTTTAAGGGCAGGCAGTGGTCCCAGAGATCTATGCCTGCCCTTAGAAAATGAAACGAAAACGTTTCATTTTCTTTTTTTTTTCTTAAATGCATGGTAAATGGGCTGCATTTTTTTTAACTGCTTTATTTAAAAGCAGTCCCAGACATGGTGGCCTGCAGAGCCCAGCAGGCACCATACCTAGGAGGGCTGGCATTCCCAATAGGCTCGCAAATTGCGAGAGGCTCATTAATATTAATGAACCTCGCAATTTGCGACCCCATTGGGAATCCGAAATAGTGTTAAACACACTGTTGTACATTTCATTTAGCGACTCGCAATTTGCCACTCGCAATGTGCCGCCAATTGTGAGGCGCTAAATGAAATGGTCGTACATCTGGTTCCAAAATCCTTAAGGGCAGATTTACAAGCCCCTTGCTCCTCTTTTACGCCACCGTTGCCTCACTTTCGTGATGCAGCGGCGACGCAAAAGATGCGCCATGGTGCAGGGTATTTACAACGTGACGCATCTGAGAGATGCACCACGTTGTAAAGCCCTGCGCCAGAAGGAAGCGTTCCGGCGCAGGAACGCCTCCTAAAAGTGGCTGAGTGAAATCTACAAGATTTCACTCAGTCACTTTGGGGCCCATGCAGCGTCAAAACCCTGCGCCTGCCTGAAGCAGGCGTAAGGATTGACGCAGCATTAACAAGATTCGGCCCCCCAGAGCATTGCTGGAGCTGTGTCGCGCTTGCGATGCAACTCCAGCAATGAGTCACCTTTACGGCACAGATGCGTCATGCATCTGTGCTTTTTTGCCCCATGAGGCGCAGCATTGTAAATGCGGCGGATCAATGGTGGCGGAGGCATGGCGCACAATAAGTGGCACATCCCTGCTGATATGCATGGATGCGTCACTTATTGTAAATCTGCCACTAAGTACTTTGAGTATTTGTTTTGTGTGCACACGTGTGTATTTTTTTCGAATTACTGTTTTAATATTTGAAATTTAACTCATACAAATTGCTTGGGGGTCCCCAGCTTCCAGTGGTGACTCAATGGGGGTCCTCAGGAGTCAAAAGTTTGGGAACCACTGACCTAGATCAAAGCTCGGCATTCAGACCATTGTTTAATCAGCTTGATCAAGGCTCGGCATTCAAACCATTGTTCAATCAGCTTGATCAAGGCTCGGCATTCAAACCATTGTCCAGAAAACCTGATCACGGTGTCAAGGATGTTTACCAAGCAGGGAGCAGAAGATGAAAAACAAGCTTGTTTACACAGGGCGTAGGTATCTCATGGCCTTCTGTTGAGGAATTGGCTAACTGCAAAGAATGGGGGGTTTGGGTATGTGATCTTTTTTAGCGTCAGCAGAAATGGAGACTGTAGGCAGGGTTTAGTCATGAGATGGCAAGGAATGGAGGAATTAATAGGACCTAGTGAAAACTCATTTTCTTCATGAGCAAGGGACACACATCAGGGCATACCCTGCCAACTTAGGGTGAACAAAGCTAACACAAGGAGATGATGGATGGAGTGCTGAATCTTTTTAGACACTAACCCCCAGAGCACCAAGTATATCCCTTTAGCACTTTAAACTTAAAGTAACGAGGCTGAGCAGTCCAGGGTTACCCAAGGAGGAACACACCGAAATCAGTAGAGACAATAGTATCACTCAATAATTATACTAATGAAACCACTGCTTTTCTTAAAATGTACTACGCATAGTGAAATACAACAAAAATTTAATAGCACAAGTATATAAAAAGCTATGTAAAACATTTCATAAGTACCAGATGCTGTCCACTAACTTTGTCACATGGTATGCACAGTTAATACATCATTACATATTCAGTTGGAGAATGTAGCTTTAATGTGTAAATATAAAGTCTCTTGAGTGAGTGTTGTTGATTCTACAGAAGAGTCAGGCCCAGCACAGTGTAGCTGTCTCACTGTTACAGTCAGAGACGTTTTAAGGTATGGGCAAAGTTGGCAATTACCCAGGGTTCCATCCTCTAAGTGATGCCATGGGAAAGTGAACTTTCTATTTATTCCTTGTCTGTTGCATTTCTCTATTTAAACAGCTGGCCCTCCCTGTCTACTGCTACCATTGACTCTTTCTCTCTACCCTGTTCATCTTGAGGTTTTTTAGAGTCACGGCAAGACAAATTTCAGCAGTATTTTTGTGACTCTATTAAAGTTTAACATATAATTTAGTATTGTTCGTCATCATGTGAATATGAATTAGGAGGAAATGGGTAGTCAAATTTAAATGTGTTTTGTACAGGGCCCCCATGAAATATGGAATGCCCTGATACCCTCAAATCCTTAAAATGACACTGGTTACAGTGTTCTGTTTTATCCTAATCTTTTGGAATGCACCAGCCCCACCTTTTCAATGTCCTTTCTTGGATTCATGGACTGTAGAGAAATCCCACTTCTCAAGAGACTCCCTGTGGCGTCCACTTACCCAGCTTCTTCTCTCCCAAAGTGGAGAGCCAGCTTCAGGCCACAAGAACCCAGGTCGAGAGCCCGCACCAGCACACACGGTGACACTCCTCAAGAACCAAAGTGGAGAGCCGGCTCCAGCACACACAGTGACACCCCTCAAGAATCCAGGTTGAGAGCCCACTCCAGCACACACGGTGACACTCCTCAAGAACCCAGGTCGAGAGCCCGCTCCAGCACACCCTGTGACACTCCTCAAGAACCCAGGTGGAGAACCCACTCCAGCACACACGGTGACACTCCTCAAGAACCCAGGTGGAGAACCCGCTCCAGCACACACAGTGACACTCCTCAAGTACCCAGGTTGAGACCCCGCTTCAGTACACACAGTGACACTCCTCAAGAACCCTGGTGGGGAGCCCGCTTCGGCACACACAGTGACTCTCCTCAAGAACCCTGGTGGAGAGCCCGCTTAGGCACACACAGTGTCACTCCTCAAGAAACCTGGTGGCGAGCCAGCTCCAGCACACAAGGTGACACTGCTCAAGAACCCAGGTCGAGAGCCCGCTCCAGCACGCACGGTGACACTCCTCAAGAACCCTGGTGTAGAGCCCGCTTCGGCACACACAGTGACACTCCTCAAAAACCCAGGTGGAGAGTTGGCTCCAGCACAGACAGTTACACTCCTCAAGTACCCTGGTGGAGAGCCCGCTTCGGTACACACAGTGATACTCCTCAAAGAACCCAGGTCGAGAGCCCGCTTCAGCACACACGGTGACACTCCTCAAGAACCCTGGTGGAGAGCCTGCTTCGGCACGCACAGTGACACTCCTCAAGAACCCTGGCGGTGAGCCAGCTCCAGCATACATGGTGGCACTCCTCAAAAACCCATATGGAGAGCCAGGTCCGGCATACACGGTGACACTCCTCAAGAACCCAGGTGGAGAGCCTGCCCCACCACACACGGTGAAACTCCTAAAGAACCCAGACGGAGAGCCGGCTCCAGCACAGACTGTGACATGCCTCAAGAACTCAGGTGATAAGCCCTATCCAGCACAGATGGTGACACTCCTCAAGAACCCAGGTGGAGAGCCAGGTCTGGCACACACAGTGACACTCCTCAAGAACCAAAGTGGAGAGCCAGCTCCAGCACACAAGGTGACACTCCCAAGAACCCAGGTGATGAGCCCTATCCAGGACACATGGTGACACTCCTCAAGAACCCTGGGGGAGAGCCAGGTCCGGCACACAAGGTGACACTCCTCAAGAACCATGGTGGAGAGCCACACTCCAGCACACACGGTGACACTCCTTAAGAACCCCGGTCGAGAGCCCGCTCCAGCACACACGGTGAAACTCCTCAAGAACCAAAGTGGAGAGCCCGCTTCGGCACATACAGTGACACGCCTCAAGAACCATGGTGGACAGCCCGCTTTGGCACACACAGTGACACTCCTCAAGAACCCTGGTGGCGAGCCAGCTCCAGCATACACAGTGACACTCCTCAAAAACCCAGGTGGAGAGCTGGCTCCAGCACAGACAGTGACACTTCTCAAGAACCCAGGTGGAGAGCCCACTCTAGCACACACGGTGATACTCACCAAGAACCCTGGTGGAGAGCCGGCTCCAGCACAGACGGTGACACGCCTACGGAACCCAGGTGGAGAGCCCGCTTCAGCACACACAGTGACACTCCTCAAGAACCCTGGTGGGGAGCCCGCTTCGGCACACACGGTGACACTCCTCAAGAACCCAGGTGGAGAGCCCGCTTAGGCACACACATTGACACTCCTCAAGAACCCAGGTGGAGAGCCCGCTTAGGCACACACATTGACACTCCTCAAGAACCCAGGTGGAGAGGTTAAATGCAGCAGAGCGGCTTCAAGAAAGAGAGGGAGGGAGGGGTAGGGTAGAGAGAAAGGGATCAGAGCTAGAGGAGAGAGAGAATAGATAGATGGATGGAAAGAGAGAGTGTACGAGGAGACAAATGGAGCGGGCTGGAATGAACATTTTGGTCAGGGCTGCTCTTCTGGCTTTTGGGGCGACTACAGATATGAGGGGGTCCTTGATGGGAGTGTGAAGATGGCCACCCAGCATTGAGAGGGGCCAAAAAGAAGTCACAATCTTTCTAAAAACCGATGAACGCAATTGGATTAATTAAAAACCAACAATTTCAAAGGCACTTAACTTTGAACCATGTAATCACATAACATGTTTTGATGCCAAGCACTTATGGTGGGGCATATTTAGCAACCTGGTGAATGCGGCCAGGTTTTGTCACACCCTATGCACATACAGTGCCACAAGGGGTGTGAGAGGCTCACACAAAGGGACCCTGAAGCAGAAATTTGAAGATGAATCTCCCCACAGCTCCTTGACAGTTTTAGATGTGGTTTGGGGAAGTGGAAAGCTTAAAACCTCCCTTGCAACCCAAAGAAAACTACCTGTACCAGGAAAGTGTGAGGTCCTATTGAGGGCATCTAAGAGTGATGGAGGGGGCTCACCACAGTTTGTTGCATGTCTGGTCCTCCTCTTATCCTCTTATCCCACATCGATGTGCAGGTTCTTCAGAGCATTGTGGGCTGTGATCTCTTCCTCTGGACAGGTTTTGCTCCTGCAGAGGTGCACTCATAACTTCTCCTTCTATAGTAGTTGTCGCCTTCTATGGATAGAGAGTGCAGCACCCCTCCTAGCAGAGTTCAGAATTTCTAAGTAACATAACTTAACATAATGACTTTGCCCTGCCGCAAAGTCACTCAAAGCAGTGCAAAGTCTGGGCAAAGGATTTACTTTCCAGTGCAATAGTATTTTGCATACGTACGGGGTCGTGAGTGCTATATAAGTACATTTACAATTACACTGCTGCCTTTTTAAAAAATGCGAATAGCACTTTGTTATAATTTTTAACAATGGGGAGCTACATGGGTGGTACTTTGGCGTTACAGTGCAAGCACTTATGTTGTTTGACATAAAGCTCGATCTACTAGAATAGTCACACCAGGATTTGTGTAAACAAAATAGCACCTCCTTCCAGCAGTTGTAAAGTTAGAGAACTGTTTTTATTTCTACAAACATTGTGCACATTGCATGTGTGCTGCACTCTTCAGAATACACACAATGTGTAAAATGTTATGAAAATTGTTCAGGCGTAGAATTTTGTACTGCAAAGTTACACATTACAAAACCTATGCTACACATCACACATACACATTTACATTGTGGTGGAAAGGTGTGTGTATGGTGCTAGGCAGCCTAGTTGTGCATAAGCGGAGGCCATTTCTAGGTCTCCCCTACAAGGCATCACAAGCTAGCTGTTGGCGAAACAACCTATTGTCAGATTACAGTTGTGTTAGAGCCCGCCCATTGCATACCATTGGTGGCTTTTTTGTTGCTTTAATTTCCTTGATTTTTAGTAATCAGCTTGTGTGGGCTTTACTCCCTCTTCTCATGTTTGTCCCTTTCCTGGAGCATGGACACATAACTTTCACTGCTCACTTTTGAAGCCCAATTGTTTTCGTTTTGGCAAAGCCCTTCACGAGAGTGCATGTGTTTTCCAGCTATCTCCCTCATGTACTGCTCTTTCTACATCTACTGCATTTCTGTTGATCCCTCTCACCTGTGTGCTTCTCAACAGCCCCCTTCAGTGTTGTGCTTGCCCCCTATGCTTCTCCATCTTTAATTCTTTCTTGACCATGTGCTCTCACCCAACAGCTCCACGTTTCTCTCTCTAGCCCGTGTCCTTCTCTTCCCTCTGCACTCCACATTCCTCTCCCTTTCTCTTCCTCTCTCTTTCCTTGCTTTCCCACACCCTCCGTATTACTTCCCCCACCTATACTCATAGTTTTACTGAAATCTCCCACCCTCCACGTGGCTTCTGCCCCCACGTTGCTTTAAACCCCTATTTTGCATCCTTACCCACACACACCCTTCATGTGGATTATCCCACCTGCACCTCAAAAAAAGAAAAAGTAAAAAGTTTTCGCACTACTTTTTAGCTTTCGCTTGCCAATAGCACATGAGTTGTCGGTTTGAGGGGTATTGTATGCAATAAAGGTCTTGCAGCCGCCCAGTGTTTACCATTCATTGTCATTGTAGGAAATCCATCTCTCTATATAGTGCACCACAATGGGATACACTGTGCAGAGAGGACGAGGAGACCCTTATTGGTTTATAGGGGCAAAAGTAGATAATACTAACGCTCTATTTTTGTGGTAGCGTGGGCGAGCAGTCAGGCTTATCAGAGGGTAGTGCTAAGCATTTGTTGTACTCACAGAGGCAATAAATGATACACACACTCAATGAGTGTGCAGTCGAGACTAAATTAGAAAAATAGTACTTATTTTTTATATAAATACTTAGACCAAGAACTTCGGGTAAAGTACGTTTCACAATATAGGAAATCACAGTAAACGCAAGTTTCACAGTTGAGCGCAATTACGCACAATACATTACCTATGGAAGGAAAGAAACAATCGAAAAAGCAATGCAGTACAGTTATTTTTGTGGTTCACCTTTTGAAAATCTGAAGGTTTGGGGCCAATGTCCAAAGTTCCAAGGACAAGTTCTCAGGAGCTTCCCGGATTTCACCGGGAGCAAGGCGCAAAGGGGCTTTGCAGCTGGCGCGCTGTGAAGGAAGGGGGGCACCTATAAAAGCAAAGCAAAGAGGGACTTGTAGTCAAGTCTGAGGGCTCTCAAGGGACTGTAAAGGTTGCAAGGGATCTGGGGTCTCGGGAGCACAGCTGGTTTGAAGATGCCCGGGCCGGGCGGGCTGGGTGCTGTGGAGATGTGCAGCTGGGCAAAGGCATGCCGGTCAGGAGCAGGCACCTTGGAGCTGTGATTTTGAAGCTGCTGGGTCACTACTGAGGTGGGTCTCTGGAGTCCTGGGGCCTCATTTATGAAAAGTGACGCATCGCTGCGTGAAAACAGCGATGCGTCGCTTTTCACTGCGCCCTCCTTGCACCACCAATGATGCGGCATATTTACAGTATGACGCATCATTGCGCAAGGAGTTACAGATACGTCAGTATTTCTGACGTATCTGTATGGCGCAAAAGTGGCGCATTGCTGGAGTGTGTCACAAAAGTGACACAACTCCAGCAGTATATCCTTTCACATGGGGCAAGTCCCATGTGGAAGGGCCTGCGTCAGTCTTACGCCTGCTGTGAGGCAGGCGTAAGAAATTGACGCATTTGTGTCCTAGAAGTGGCGCAGTGAAATCACATAGATTTCACTGCGTCACTTCTATGACCCTTTCTTGCGTCAATACGCCCCCTTGCATACATTATATCTGCCGCAGGTATAATGTGGCGCAGGGGTTTACA
Source organism: Lissotriton helveticus (assembly GCF_964261635.1). NCBI lineage: Eukaryota > Metazoa > Chordata > Amphibia > Caudata > Salamandridae > Lissotriton > Lissotriton helveticus. Next base: position 78,526,292 of record NC_136067.1, on the reverse strand, counting down.
AAGTGACGCATCCACCTAGATGCATCACTTTGTAAATATGGCGCAACAAGGCGCATTTTTTACACCACTGCTGCGTCACAAAAAGTGACGCACCGCGGCGTAAAAGTGACGCACAGCCTCATAAATGAGGCCCATTATGTCCCTTGTCGGGTACTGGCTTGCTCTAAAGTTGGAGTCTGCCTGGACTCGGTTTTGTAGGTTTTTTCAGCAGGGGGTCCAGTATCATGGATTCGTTCTTTTCAACCCAGGGGGTAATTGTGTCGTGTAGTTCCTACAAATCTATATAAGATCTGCGCGTTAAGACAACATAAACTAAGGGGTTGGTGTCCAGACTGATTCCAGACATCCCCAAAGGATATGTTAGTCTGTAGACCAGCTAGCTCACAGTGCCACTACAAGCCCCACAAAATTACCAAGGAGCGAATAGTTTTTGGCAACTATCGAACATGACAATGCTAACCCTTCAGGGATCCTGAAAACAGTACAGTACTTTTGGCTCATTCGCTTGTGCTTATTTGCTCGCAGAGAGAAATACAGAATAAATGATGGGAACGTTTTCAATAAGTATTTATTGATCCAGCGACATTCTAGTATAAAATACTTGTGCTGCAACAACCATTAGACAGAAACAGATGTATACGTTTATAAGCACTAATACAGTAAATAGAAGGTAGAATTCTACCATAGTGCTAAAACAATGAATATATGCAGGCATATAGATACATGACAATCATAATGCGTACTCCTACGATGCAAGCCCTAACTAGATGTACCTGATTGTACCTTGCATGTATATAGGTGTATAGCCAAGAATACCCCTAGGAAAGAGTCAACCCCATTACCTGATATGAGAGAACAAAGAACCCCGTCTTGGTCTCGAGTTGGACACCCCGCGAGGAATGTCAGAGAACTGCGAGCTGGAGTGTCTGCGTGCAGGTACCTCAGCGTCTTATGTTAGCATGTCAGCATTGAAGCTTCTTTCCCTCTGGTTTGCCCAGTGAAGATGTGGTACTTATATACCCGAAAGATACCCTCAGGGGTTCTACCTAGATGTGTCATGGTACTGTGGGCATGTCGGCCAAGGATGACGATAGTGGTGACCCTTATTCAGAGTTATTATGCAGAAGATGGTAATTCTACTGTGATACTGAGAATCTTCATGCATAATAAGTTAGGCTAGTTTTCAGAGAAAACCACACAACATTTATGCAGCACTTAACTAGGTAAAAGGTCAGGGCCAGAACCGTTATGTAGAACAATGGTAGGGCAAATGAAGGTAACATTTAGTGCAACTACCTAGGCCTACATTGGGGTATATTGGGGTTATAACATTTGCAGAGGCCCAGCTGACCCCCCAGAGCCTGTGTACGTTTCGTCTGGCACTCGGAGACGTTAGCCAGGCTTGGGAACTAGACAACGCTGGACTGGACTTTGCTGTTTTTTGGGTGGCTGCGGCTACAGCTACATAGCTCCTCTATCTCAAGGGAGTTCCTTGGCAGTTTGCGAAGTGCTGATGAATCTCCTAGGTTTGTGGAAGCCACACAGTGACAAGACAAGCTGGAGGATGACGATTGTCGAGTTCTGAGGCGGCAGGTAGGAGTTTGAGCCCAAAGTCCACCACGAGGTCTACAGTTCAACATTGTTTCTTCATTCGTCTTTTCCTTGTGTCCAAGGATGATCTAATTCAGGGTGTGGGGATGCCACATAAATACTAAATTTAGTGACGTTTTCAAGGGAGTGACAGGTAGTGGCTAATGGGCCCCTTACCCTAGGGCAGGCATTGTTCTCGACTTCTGAGCGCAGAGGCTCCCACCCCCTGAGGTCAGACCTCTGTCTGGGGGTGACAGGCTGGTCTAGGCCAGTCAGTGTCCACACTAAGGGTTGGTAGGTTTCAGGGGGCCCCTGTAAGGGGTCCTCAGTGTGCAGTTATTAATAAATCTGACACTGGAATCAGTGCAGGTTTATTAAGGCGAGATGTTTGGTACCAAACATCCCATAATACAGTGGAGCCATCATGGAGATGGGGAACTTATAATGACGAGTGTTTAGCCAATGCACTCATTATGGCTTCCCTGTTCTCTTACAATATCCAAGAATCGACATGGGTATTGCAGGGGCATATCTACTCAGGCAGATATGTCATCACAGGAGATACAGTGCACCCTGCCCTAGGACTACAAGGCCTGCTGTAGGGGTGTCATACCTATATTCCATGCAGTGTCTGTGGGCATGCAACGCTAGGTTGAGTGTCATATCGACTTCTGTTTTGTGTGCTCCCAGGCATGCAGTCCGCAATGGCAGGGTGCATGGCCTTGGTGAGGGGACCCTAAGGTGGCACAATTCATGCTGCTACCCTTGGGTTCCCTCTTCAGCGCCAATGCCCTTGGCACCGGGGGCACTGTTTTCCAGGGACTTACAAGGGGTACTGAAGTTGTGTCAACTGGGAAACAAAAGGTACAGTTCAGGGAAACACCTTCTGGCACAGGAGAACGGGTTGGCAGGGACCCTGTGCACATCCAGTCGAAATTACATCCTTTACCAGGCAAAAAGTGGCGGTTAACCATGTCAAAAGAGGCACTTTCCTACAGCCATCATTGCCACTCTTCTTTGTTGCCACCTAATTGGCAAGCACACGCCAGGCGTCAGCTCCTTTTTTTTTTGTGGCGCATGGACCAAGCACAGATTGGTTCATCTTAATTTGTGCCTGTCCGCTGCCCCAGCTGTGATTAAGGTACTGTATCTTCTTCTCCCCCCCCCCTTGTACATGGTACTCCTTCCGCCTCTCACCCACCCCTTCTCTGTGTTGCTTCATTCCCTAACACCTCCATCCAACTCTAAGAGAATTGTCGAAAAACTCCCCTCTGGAATATCTCTGTTTTAAAACTTCTGACAGTCTGTTCTGTTCACCACTTCTCACAATAAGGTGATTGCTACTATCATTCTCTATAATGATTGAGTTCTCAGCACGTCTGCTGCTCCTTTTTGCAAAAGGCTTTTAACATTTATAGCTCCACTACAGTGGCACCACCTCCATCTCCCTTATTCCCAGCTGGTTCAATATATGTTGCTTCCTCATCCACTAGTCCCTCCCGGTCTAAAACATATTTATTTGTTAACAAACTAGTTCCTGCAGAAGCATTATATATACTAACAAACGTTTGAATCAGACCAAAGGCATTAGATGTTTACATAGCTCGTAAGTTGAGATAATCGGTAACATACTGTATTATAATTGCATTTATGTAGCATGAGGTTCAACTCGGGCAACTTTCCATACCACACAATGCCACCCACCTCCACACCACGCCACACAATACCACTCCAAGCCACATAATGCCACTCCACTCCACACAATGACACTCCACTCCACTCAAAGCCATTCCACTCCACGCTACTCAGTGGAACTCCAACCCAGGCAATGACATTCCACTCCACACAATGACACTCCATTCCACTAAATACCACTCCACTCCGCATGGTGCCAATCCACTTCACACCACACAATGCCTTTCCACTCCACTCAACGCTACATAATGAGTATTTGTAAAGCACACGTTCCCTCAGAAGGGTATCTTGGCACTGAATAACAGATGTTTTATTGTTACCCAACTCAATGGTACTCGTTTTATCGACCTCAGCAGAATGAAAGGCTGAGTGGACCCACTGGATTTGAACCTGTGACATGAGGCCAAACACAGTCCCACTCAGTGGACACATTAATCTGACTACTTCAGTCCACTCCACTCCACTCCACACAATGGCACTCCACTCACTCAATGCCACTTCCCAACACACAATGCCACTTCACTCCACTCTACACAATGACACTGCACTCCCCTCCACACAATGTCACTCTACTCCACACCGCACATCACTCAACTCAACTCCATGTCTCACAACGCCACTTCACTCCATTGCACACCACAGAATGCCACTCCATGCCAATCTACACCACACAATGCCACTCCATGGCACACAATGCCACTCCAGTCCATGCCACACAATGCCACTTCACTCCACTCTACACAATGACACTGCACTCCACACCGCACATCACTCAACTCCACTCCATGTCTCACAACGCCACTTCAATCCATTGCACGCCACAGAATGCCACTCCATGCCAATCTACACCACACAATGCCACTCCATGGCACACAATGCCACTCCAGTCCATGCCACACAATGCCACTTCACTCCACTCTACACAATGACACTGCACTCCACACCGCACATCACTCAACTCCACTCCATGTCTCACAACGCCACTTCAATCCATTGCACGCCACAGAATGCCACTCCATGCCAATCTACACCACACAATGCCACTCCATGGCACACAATGCCACTCCAGTCAATGCCACACAATCCCACTTCACTCCATGGCACACAAAGCCACTCCACTGCATGCCACACAACTCCACTCCACTCCACTCCAGCAAAGCCAACAGATGTCACATTGGCAAGACCTATTGACTTTAGCAATACTTGTTTGATTTTTTTTATTACTTACTGATAAAACTTGGATCATTAATTTAATAAAATGTGCATGCGTCATTTTGTAGGCACATACTTACCTCTTGTGTGCAGTTACACGATGATATGGCAGACACATCATAGCACCCTTTTTTGTTTACTGTTTCAAATTGAGGGGAGCCAAACAGATTCACTAATAACTATTGGCAAAGTGAGTAGCTCCTAAAGGCGAGACCTATTGGATGTGCCAATGCTTTTTTAGTAAATATGGCTTTCTCCTCCATGCTCAACACAGCACAAAAATGTAGTAAAAACTCTGTCTAGTATAGCTTTACCCTACAACCATCCCTACCATCCATTGTACATTAATATGCTTGGGCTCTCCGGAGTGGCAAAGACTGGAAAACAGGTACCCCGATAATATAGTAAGCTTTTATGTAATGAGGCATCACCAAAACCAAAATGTGCAACCCAAGGACTAATCCTGCAGGGCAAAATTGCAGTATATAGCACTATATAAATCACATGTTATTATTAACATGAGTATTGTTCGCTGATGAATCCTACTTAATGGCGGCCGCATGCTGCGGGTGCACCACTGGTGCTCTGAAGGCACGCCAAAGGCAAAGCAATCTACGCCTATCCATGTTGGACCACACCCTCAACCCCAGATGCCATTCCCTATATTGCTACCTCGCCACACCAACCAACAGCAGGGGGGCATTCTCCTGCACTTTCTATATGTTTTCATGCACATATATACACTCACCGCACCTGCAACAACAGCACCCAACACTCCACTCTATTAGACTCGCACAGTCCTGCAACCATCCACACAACACTCTGTACTCACACGCATACTTCTCAACACCCACTTACTCACCAAACATGCCACAGAGATCTGGGACCTGCTGCACAACAATCCTTTAAACCAACTTTTCCTCACGGAAACCTGGCTGAGGCCTGCATCACCATCCAACATCACAGCAGCCACAACACTGGCTACAAGATCGCCTGCAGGACAAAATTCACAAGCCCTGAGCCGGATCACCACCATTGACAAGAATGCCATCATCTGCACCATCTTCACAGACATGCAATTCTCCAACTTCAAACACCGGTCGTTCTAGCTCCACATCAAAGCCAAGTTTTCCCTAAGTGGTACTCCCATCTACAGATCGACTGGACCACACACCAACTTTATCGACACCATCATGGACTTCATCGCACTACTTGCCCTTGACTCTAGTAATTACATACAACCTGGAGACCTGAACTTTCACCTGCAAGACCACAACCAACCACAGCTTAAAGTCACTCATTGAAGACCTTGGAAGCCTGGGCCTCACCTAATGACTAAAGAGACCTACCCATGTAACCAGATATCTCCCGGACCCGATTTTCACCTCCCACCTAAATCAAGGAGCCCATACCAGCCTTTCGGACAGACCAGGCCCTCATCAAGTTCAGCATCCCTGTCCCGGTCCAATGCACACACACCACTGCCAGACCATCCCACTGAAACTAGAACAGTATTATTGACAATGACTGGAATACCCCTCTCAACATCTACTGGCATGAGCACAGCAACAGCCTACTCAAAGCCATCACGAATTTCAACAATTGGATCACCTCCTGCAACAACTTTCTAGCCCCCTTAAACACAGCAAAACAACAAGATCTAGACCCAAGCCAGTTGGTACATAGGGGAACTCAGACTGATGAAACACCACTGCAAACAGCTGGAGCTCTAGTGGAGATTGAGTCAGGATAATGAAGATAGGAGCACATTCAAATCTGCCATGAGACGCTACCACTAAATGAATTGGGCCCACCAACCTTGCTGCTCTGGCAAACCACATTGATGCCATCACCAACAGAAGCAAATAAATCTTCACCATTGTGAAGGATTTCACCTCACTAGCAGCCACCGCCAACTTGATCACCCTCTCACAGGATTTATACAACAATGTTTATCAATTTTTCAGCAGTAAAATCACCATTTATAGCAACTTCAACCCACAATGAGACTTGATAGACCTTGCCAGACCCCTCACAATCTTACCCAAAGAAATAATGCTAACCACATGGCCCGTCATGAAATCCATCCACTCAGGGCCCCTCATTGCTACCACGGATGACGGCCACATGATTCAGGACGTAGGAGATGCAGCAACCCTCATCCTCTTGGACCTCTCCACAGTATTTTCCATGGTTTCCCACCCCAACCTCATCTAACGCTTATCCATCGTAATCCTGGTAAATGCACTTGGATAGATCTGCTCCTTCCTGACTGGAAGAACCCAGTCAGTTAGACTGACATCAAACACCTCGGACACCTGCAACCTCACCTACGGAGTTCCGCAAGGATCCTCTCTGAGCCTGCTGTGCTTGAACGCATACATGATCCCTCTAGCCAGCATTATGCCCTCTATATATGAGCATCCTGTCTTACGCCGACAACACAGCTCATTTTCTCCCTCACGGACAAGACGCCCAGTAGCCGTATCAAGTTGAATGCCTGTATGACTGAAATAAAAGGTCCATAGGTCGCACGCTACTCCACCATTCCAGCGGGTATCCCCAAGAGCATCATGGTAAATGCAGTTTTTTCCAAAAGCGGGTGCGCTTATTCAAAAGTTCCGAAGTGTAATGTAAGCCAACTCTGAACACCGGTGTTTCAGGATTATTGTCCTTCATCAGCAGAGTGTAGGAAGATTTACAGGGGTTGCTGTGCAGGCTGCCAAAGTGTTCTCAGGTCTGGTACCTCTCCGGGCGCGTAGGGCGTTACCTGAGCTCGTCAGCTCAAAGGCTCAAGGGAGCCGTAATTAAGTAAAAGGTCCATAGGTCGCACGCTACTCCACCATTCCAGCGGGTATCCCCAAGAGCATCATGGTAAATGCAGTTTTTTCCAAAAGCGGGTGCGCTTATTCAAAAGTTCCGAAGTGTAATGTAAGCCAACTCTGGACACCGGTGTTTCAGGATTATTGTCCTTCATCAGCAGAGTGTAGGAAGATTTACAGGGGTTGCTGTGCAGGCTGCCAAAGTGTTCTCAGGTCTGGTACCTCTCCGGGCGCGTAGGGCGTTACCTGAGCTCGTCAGCTCAAAGGCTGTATGACTGAAATGACACACTAGATGAAGAGGAACTGTTTCCGAAGCTGAAAACTGACAAGCCCGAAATTGTGATCTTTGAGAACAGCCGTTCCCCGTGGAACTCTACCTAGTGACCAGTAGAGCTGCGACCAACACCCATCCCGATCACCCACGGCAAGACACTCGGGATCTTCATCAAGAGCAAACTCGACATGACCACCCAAGTCAATGCTGTGAGCACCTCATGCTTCCATACCCTGAAGATGCTGAGGAAGATTTTCAGATGGCTTCCAATCAGCACCTCGAAAACCCTCATGCATGCCCTTGTTGCAAGTAAGCTGGACTGTGGGAACACCCTCTATGACAGGATCAACAAATAACTCACAAAAGGCTGCAGACTATTCAATACTTGCTGGCCCGGATCACTCTCAGTCTCCCATGGTGCACTCACATCACACTACGCCTGAACGAGTTCCACTGGCACCCCATATACAAATGAGCACAATTCAAACTCCTTGCCCACACTTTCAAGGCACTACATAACACTGGCCCAGCATACCTGAGCAATTACATCTGCTTTCACAAGCCTTCCAGACACCTCTGCTAATCCGACTCCTCCTTGCACACATACCACACATATTGAAAAGCAGATATGGTGGTAGATCCTTCTCCTACATCACTCCTAAAGCAGAGAACGACTGGCTGCTACACATAAGACCCTCCTCCCCACTTCTTGAACTCCGCAAGCTGCAACATTGCTTTTCGAGAAGTCCTGCTAAGCCAATAATTTGTCTAAACTCACACCTGCTCTGTGCCAGGTACTTCCTTGTGATAGTGTGCTCTACAAATCTGCATTACATAACATAACATGAATATCACTATGATGCCGTACCGGGATCATAATCTCAGACGTTGGATGGCTTCCTGTGGGCAGACGATGACTTCAGAGGAAGCCTCTGTTCTCTGCACTACAGGGAATGTGGTAGAAAATTTTCCAGACAGTGAAGGGAAGGCCTCCATGGAGGGATCTGTCTTGGGTTAATGAGTTCAACACAGCTGTGAGTCTTTAGCCTACATGCAGGAGGTCATCTCCGCACCCCAGGAAGAATGTGTAGAGGTCAGTTACTCATTTGAGGGAGTGTGAGTAAGAGATCAGCTCTTTGCTCAAGGGAGAGCTTTCAGAGCTCAGCTCCTCATCAGTGGGAGTATGTTGAACTCCTTCCCTGACTCAATGCTTGTAAGAGACAAGCTTCACACCTGGGACTGGGCCAGTGCTAGAGTCCTTGTTGGCTTTCCCCAGACCACCTTCTCCACAGTTTCCCTAACTACTACCCTCCAACAGCGCCCTCATCTATACACATCCTCTTGCTCATATGTATTTAATTTAATTTATAATATGACTCATCCCAATGCATGAGTGTCAGGGCACTTTACATCACACACACACATATTATACAGAAGCAATGAATTATACAAGTGTGCACATCATTTTATAGGAAATAATACATTAGACAATGATAGCTACAAGGTGTAGGAGTCATATGTCATCCATACTGGTGGGCATTACAAGTTAGGTGCCCTTAGTCCGGAGAAACACAAACTCAGGATTTAAAATTAAGATGGTGGTTGGGGTTATCTACTCTAGAAAGAATGTATTAAAACCCAAAAGAACCATTGTGGCAACCTTAAAATCTAAAAGAGTGAGAAAGAAAATAAAGTTGTAAAACTGTGCCTTGCAGTGTGCTTGCAGCTCTTTGATGCCAGTTCATTGCTCTCTGTGCTATATTAGGATGATTGAAATTTATCAATTGCAAATAACAAAAAGATCTCTGTGGCAAAAGCATTAACACACTAAGCAACCTACATAAAATGAAAATTTGCAATCTGCATGTTACATGTGCTTTACAGCAGCCACATAAACCCTCTGTGCAACTTTATGAAGAGTTAAAAAGCTGACTAGACAAAACACAAATCTCTCCAGCAAGTATATTAGTTACTAGAGTAATCTTGCTGTTATTTTTATCCCATGAAGGTGGTCGGGTACCCAAAGAGCTCTGTTTCAGGTTCCTTCAGTATGTAAGATATTTTGAAATTCAACCTGTTTGTGACCCAGTTAAGTAAGCCTGCAAAAACAGTCCTTAGTAAACAAGCAATGGCAAAGCCAATAGGTCTTGCCTATGCAAGAGCTATTGGCATTGCCAATGTGTGTTAGCCATGTTGTACATCAGACTGGCAGCTGTAAAGCATGGCTAAGGGTTAGTGGCATAGAGGAGAGTGGGATGAAGTGTCATAGAGTGGAATAACAAAGATAGGAGTAGAGTGGAGTGGCATGGATTGCAATGTACGCCACTGCATTCTACGGCGCTTCATTTCACAATGTTGAATTCTCAGTTGTTGCACTCAACACCACTTTACAACACTCTACACAAGTGAATTCTACACCAGTCGCAGGAAGCTAGATCTTGGTCTGCAGAGTGTGCTTTTTGTGATTCGGTGTAAATTTGTTTGGTATAGTTTGAGAACTTAAGGTTAACAAATAATTGTATATCTGGACGGTTGGGTCTGCGAATGGCTAGCGAAATAGAGAGTTCTGATTAGCCCTGTGTAGGAAAGTAGGATCTGCTTTCATGGTTACCCACACTTTCTGCCTGGTGTTATGCTGTTTCTGCTTAGTCTGACTGGGATCCTGCTAACCAGGACCCCAGTCTCTGTGCTTTCTCCCCTAAATTGGCTATGGAAAGTACTTAGGTTCCCCCCCATGTTGGCTACTGGTGTACTTCTTATAAGTCCCTAGTATATGGTACCAAGGTACCCAGGGCATAGGTACACCAGGGGTCTCCCTTTGGCTAAAGCATGTATACTGCCCCCAGTGAGAGACCACTCAAATTGTGACTACAGGCCTGCCATTGCTGCCTGTCTAAGCTGGTGCTTGCACCACTTACAACAGATATAAGTTTTCTTATGTCTGAGGTCACTGCACTTAAAACCTATAGGTCATCAGTAAGGCAGGCCTTTCAAGCCTGAAGGCAGGGTGCTCGGTTCTAAGTGAGAGAGTGCCCCTGCATGAGCAAGACACCCCTCAGTGCTCCCAGTACCAGTCTTCCAGAAACGGCCAGCAAGCTAGGGCTGCTGCCAACCAGAGACACATGTCTACCCTCCTGCTGCTGAGCCAAGTTCGAGCAGGGGAAGGCAAAACAATAGATATCCTGTCACAGGGAGGTGTGGCCACCTCCCAGACAGGGTTTAGTGTATTGGGGCAGGGTCGGGGGGCTTGCCAGCACCACTGAGACTGCTAGAAGGGCATATTGTGTACCCTTCTTGCATACTCCAGCTCAAACCAGTTCAGGGAGCTGTTGAATCCCCCTCTCGCATGAAACTGGACAAAGGACATGGGAGTATCCTACCCACTGTCCAGCCCCTCCTCTAGGAGGGACCCCTGAATTGTCCCAAACACTTTCCTTAGGGTACTTAAAGGCTTACCTATGGGCGGCTCCCTAGATTCGTCGTGGGACAAGATTCAGATCAAGACACCGCTTCATCTACGACCGTCTGGGCATTATGGACTTCGCTAATCTCTGCTCTGGGCCCCGAGACTGCAACTGGAAAAACTCCTGCTGCTCCTGGTCTTGTCGTCCTGCTCGTCTGCTGCAACGTCTGTGGCTGTGCTCCATACAGGTTCCACACAAGGCCCGTGGACATCCAAGACACCTGAAGGAATCTCCCTTGAAGTGAAGGAGTCACTTCCCTGCATCTGCAGGCACCACAACAAAGATGACCAGTCTGCTGCTCCTGGGCTGCCACGGACTCTGAAAGGCTCAACAACACAGGTGGTGGTTCTGCAACTCCCTTGTGGCCTGTACTGTCCTCTCATAAATTTTGAGGCCAGTATCCCTCGTCGGAACCGCCAGAACCAAACCCCTGTGCATTGCATCAACTTGCCATTGGCAAGGCTTGTTGGCTCTCTTCCTAAGAGATCTTCGGTCTCCAAGACGCTCCCACCTCAACATTGTTTGCAGTTGCCAAGGCGTGTTGGTGCACCAGATGGACACCGACCCCTCTGCTCTCATTCGGCGTGGGAGAGCTCATGAATGGCTCCTGGTCTTCCACTACATCGCCTGATCCACACAGCTGCAGCTCCATGGTCATAGTCAACTCTTCAGCATCTCCCAAAATCAATGGGCATTTGTCTTCCGTGCTTCCTGGTTACTCCTGAGTGGCATAGACTCTGTCCCCTCTGCTTGTAGGTCCTTCTCAACTTGAATCCTCCTTTGGGTTCCACCAACAGTGTTGGAGAACACTTTCACCTTCTCCAACAGTAGCATCTTCTTGAGTTCGACGGCGATTTCCAACACCTATGCACCCGGCTTCCCTGGTGTAGGTATCCTGGTTCCTAGGGTATCCACGGGTGGGGTGGCTCTTCAACCTTCTGTCTTCCATGGGGTTTCTTCAGGGCCCGCTAGGAAGGATAATTCTTCTTAAAATTGCAACCGCAACTTACCCATTGACTTGAATTGAGCACGCAGTTGTGTTTCCACTCGGCCTCCATGGGGTTCCTGAGTACTTACCTCGGTTGGTTCCTTGGGTCCCCAGAATTTCTACGTCTTCTGGGTATAATCCTAACTCCAGTCATGCTTCACATCCCACTATTTTAGTATATGGTTTGGTCTCCCCCGGGCGACCACTTTGTATTCCCGTACTTAGCTGTTGTTTTTGCAAAGTATTGTGTGCATTGTGTCATATCTCTGGGTAGGAGATATTCTGGCAGATGCATCAAGCAAAATACCTCCCGGTAAAATAGCGAATCGGTAAAACAGGCCGATACTGAACGCAAAACCAGAAAATGCAATGCATCAACCCCAATTCGGTAAAAAATAAAGAATCGCTAAAAAATCCCCTCGGTAAATTACCGAATCGCAATTCAGACAATAGGAAATAAGGAACACTAAAGCGGACCTCGGAAATACTGAATCGCTAATAAAGAATCGCAATGGAATGCATGAAAAATCGCAAATACCGAAAATGCCCAAAATCGCAATTTTGCATGAGCAAAATAAGGGGAATCTCAAACTGGAGGTAAAGTTATTTGATGGAACAAAAAAAATATATATATACATTTTTTTACCAGGTGCTGACAATCAGTAACCCTTTAAAAAGGCCCCTGGAAACCCCACAAGTCTACCAAAATGGCTGCCCCCTACGTGCTTGCTAGGAGGAGGAGGATCAACGCCCAGGCTCAGCGCAGGAGGATGATCCAGGACAGGGTCTTCAGGGTGCGCATCACATTGCTGGGGCAGACAGAGGAACAGGTGTACGATAAGTACAGACTCAATCGTGCCATGATCATGCGCCTAATAGCAGATCTGGAACCATTACTGCAGCACCAGACCCGTAGGACCAACGCCATACCAGCCCATGTCCAGGTCCTATGCAGCCTGCACCTGCTGGCGTCTGGTAGCTTCCAGGGGGTAATAGCAGAGACCGGAGGCGTGTCGCAAAGCGCATTATCACGCTTCTTCCACCGGTTCCTAGAGGCCATGCTGACATTCATACATCGCCACATCACCTTCCCCACAACCCCCCAGCAGCTGACCCACACCAAAAGGGATTTCTACCAGGTGGCACAATTCCCCCATGTGATAGGGTGTGTTGACTGCACGCATGTCCCCATCTGTCCTCCCTCAGCCATCGAATACATCTTCCGCAACCGGAAGTCATATCATTCCATAAATGTGCAGGTCGTGTGCAATGCTAAGCACATCATAACGGACCTCGTAGCCCAATTCCCAGGGAGCACACACGACGCATACATCTTCCGTCACAGTCGCATCCACAGGTGCCTGATCAACGGTGAATTTGGAGAGGGACACCTACTAGGTACATATTGATGCATCATCGTTTACTCCATCCCCACATGTATCATTGCATTCATACTGCTGACCATTCTCTCCCCATCCTGCAGGTGACAGCGCTTACGCCTTGCAAGAGTATCTACTCACTCCCTACCTCAACCCAGCAAGACCTCAAGAGCAGCGCTACAACAGAGCACACATCAGCACAAGGAATGTGGTGGAGCGTACATTCGGCATCCTTAAGAGTCGCTTCCGAATACTGCACAAGACAGGAGGTGCCTTGCAGTACGACCCAGTGACCTGCTGCCAGATCATAGCTGTCTGTGCCATCCTGCACAACGTCGCCACCCGTAAGGGGATACCCATAGAGGTGGACGGAGAGGATGAACTACGTGCACAGCAACCCCCCCCCAACACCAACAGGCCCATTTATTTTATTTATTTATTTTATTTGTGCGTTTTTATATAGCGCGGACTTTACCCGAAGGTGTTAGAGCGCATCACAATAGGAACAGAACTGATACCTGAGAACATTACAAGTGAAAAAGATACAAAAGCAAACGTTACAGTAAATGAAGCAAAAATGACAATCGTGAGCCAACAAAATACAGGAGGTAGCAAACGGTGCATTACAAAAGTGACAATCGTGAACCAACCAAATACAAGAGGTAGCAAACGGTGCATTACAGGAGGAAAAAGTGACGTGTGCAGGTTACAAAAGCGTACAAAGTAAACAGAGGTATAATACTGCAATATATGGAGGGCTCTCAAGCACACGAACAAACGTTACGTAGGCCATGGTGGCACTTGTGCAGGTATCGAAAAAAAAACAAATGTAAGAGGTAGGAAACAGTGTGTTACATGAGAAAGTGACGGATGCATGTTACACACGAGTACCAAACACAGGTAAAAAGATAATACCGCAATAAATGGTAGACTCTCAAACCACAAGAACACATTGGGAAGACACTACCATAGTCATGTACAGTAGATTATTCTATAATGGAAGGGCTTCCTTCAGATAATAGAGAGGGCATGGATTACATTTGGAAGTGTCTTTGAAGGAGGAGAACTTTGAGGTTAGTTTTGAAGGCCTGGGAGGAGGTGGTGGTCCGGAGCTGTTGCACATGTGCCCAACACAGCAGAAGGGAAACGGAGGCGGACATATATCACACAGCATCATTTCTGAGACAGGTAAGAAAGAGCCTTGACAACATAATCTGGTTTGCAAGGGTTTAATGGACATGCACACCTGACTGGTGCAGATAAATGTAACACAAACATGATGCAGCAGAAATTAAAGCAAAACTTAAATTGTCTGCTGTCAACACGGGTGCTGCATGTGGCACTATAGTTGGCCCATGGTTACGTCACCATGGATAGGGAGACATTGCCACATGGCTACTTGCGTTTGCCACGTACCCCCAGTCTCCTGTCCCGTGACTCCTCAACATCTCCACGATGAGTGTCAGCGGCTGTTGCGCTGCGCTCACTGCGCCTCCTCCCGCTGGTCTCCGGCAAGGAGACACTGCTCACACTTGAGGCTGCCTCACTCCCCTCATTCACTCCCACACTGCTGACACTGACAGTTCCAGACTGCAGATGATCCCCTGCAGTGGTCACTCTCTCTCGGGCCCTTGCCACATCCCCACAATAATGCCCTAAGTCCACCTGTAGGGACACGGACCTGCGGGAGAGCACAGCTGTGCTGTTGCACAGCTTAGTGATGGCCCTAATGGTGGAATTAGTATTTTGCATGTTCTGCCTGTGCCTCCGGCGCTCACTTCGTTGGCCTGTAACAACAGCACGTGTCAGTTCCTGCAGGCATAGCTTAATGTCATTGTTGCCCTCAGCTACGGCTGTGGTGAGCTCACACACAGCGTCAGTCATGGTGCCAATTCTGTTGGACAGTTTTGTCATGTTGAGATTAATTGCACCCATGTGTCTCCCCTGCAGGCGCTGGACATGCAGCATCCGGGTCTCAACGACTCCGTACACATCTGCTGGATCCACTGGTCTCGCTGCAGCCCTACCCAGAGGCCCGGCCCTCTGTCTGACACGCTGACGTGCTGCTGTTAGGGTGGTTGGAGTGACGACAGCCTGCCGTGGAACATTTGGGGCTGCTGTACTCTGCTCCGTCTCCATCTCGTGCAGGGAGGCGACATCTGCCCTGCGGCTCTGCGGAGTTGTCCGCACATGTGGTAGTGGTGGAGGTGGTGTTCTTGTCCGCACGGATGGCGGTGGTGGAGGTGGTGTCCGCGGTGGTGGTGAAGGAGAGGACATGGCTTCATGTCCCTGTGTGTACTCCGCATCGGTCACCACTGGGGTCTCAGAGATGACGAGGCAGCCGCTGTCATCAGATTCCATGGGGGATGCATAGGTGTGTGAAACAGTGCATTGTTATTATTTTGTCATTATATGTGGATATTGCATTATTTTGTCTATATAAAGTACATATTTGGACTGACATTTGGCCCTTTGCTGCTGTTTTCATATCATTCGCCTCTGAGGTCAGACATGCACTCATTCATGTTATGACTACAACTCCCATGATGCAACACTATGGTGAGGGTATGTGCTTTAGGCACGGCTACATGTGCACTGTGTCTGGCATGGGGGAGTGGGCAGGGATTGACAACACGCTGCATATCTACGCTGCCATGCATCTTACCTTGTCCTCCTTCCGCAGCACCAGAGGTGTCCAGTTGGGTGACCCCCACAACAGCTTCAGGTTCAATTGTTGCCGCCACAAGGTCTTCCAGGGCTGTGTTTGGTGTCACATTGGATGACCCCCCACCTGTGCCTGCTGCATCCTTGACCCTTTGAGCAATCCTCTCCTTTGCCCTTTTACGGAGGTCATACCAGCGTTTCTTTAAGTCGTCAATGCTGCGGTGGGTGACTCCAACAGCATTGACCCTGTCCGTGATGCGCAGCCACATCTTTCTTTTTTCTGCCTCAGGCACCTTCAGGGACAGCTTCCCAAACAGCTTATCATTTTTGCTGGTGACACCCTCAATAAGTATTTCAAGTTCCTTATCAGAGAACTTGCGCTTTCTCTTCCTGGGTGTGTCCTTTCCCTGCTGGGGTGCCTCCTTCTCCATCATCAAATGGTTAGCTGGTCCTGGTTGCTGCTGGTTCAGTGTAGCTCCTCAGCTTCTGTGCTCTGCCTCCTCCTCTGAGCTCCTCGGGCACTGAATGGAGCATGGGCTGTCCTACTTCCTGGTTGGGATGTCATCAGGCTGCTTCCGATGCGTTGCGTCTTTTTACCGATTTCGCTAATACCGAATTCGCAAATACCGATTCGGTATTTGCTAATGTGGTATTTGCTAATGGTGTCTCGCTATCGTGGTTTCGCTGTGGAATAACGATTTTTACCGATTCGGTAATTAATACCGAATCTCATGATGCATCGCGGTTTGCATGTCCTTATTAGCGATTCCTTATTTTTCGCTAATAAGGACATGGAATACCGATTTTTTATGCATATGCCCCATTGTTGTTTGTTAGTGAGTGTCTTGTAATAAATACATATTTTTTTATAAATACACTGTCTGGTTCTTTTTCCCTTAACCTATACCAATAAGATTAGGATCTGGTAAAACAAGCTGCTTTACACTCCTTCTGGACTAAGCCTGAAGGCTGCTTTCCACAGCTATCACTTAGAGAGCTTTTGAAGGTTGTCTATGACCACTTAAATCACCAGAAGGGTTGTCTGGGTAAGTGCAGGGTGTCATATAAGTGAGCACCATATACTAAGCCAGCCTCCCACACCCGGAGTGCTTTGTTTCCCTTGGCCCATCTCGCTTCCATGGAATTCAGACTCTGGCTGGTCCAAAGGGACCACCCAGGGGACAAAACAAAAAAATCTGGCAAAAACTGTGCACTCCAACAGGATCAGAAAAAACAATATGGCAGCCGGCTCGCATTTACTAATTAGATGTTTCAGGGAGCCCAGGGAGTCCCTGTATTCAATAAAGGGACAGTGGTTACATGACCCCCTCCCGAGCAATTAAAGGCCCCAGAGAGCCCACCCTGCATCTGAAATTTGCAAATAAGGGGAGGGGCAGTGCAGCTCCCCTACCGAGCCTCCAGAGGCCGGAGGGACCCCCTCCCTCTGGCCAAAACTCCTTAAAATGGGGACAGGGGCCGTGCAGCCCCCCTCTACAAGCCAATAAAGGCCCCTGGGAACACACCCCAGGGCTGAAATTTGCAAATATGAGGATGAGGGCCATGTGCCCCCCCCGAGCCTCTAGAGGCCAAGGGGAGCTTACCCCAGAGATGGAAATTACTTCAAATGGTGAGAGAGATGGGCGCTGCCACCGAGCCATTAAAGGTCCCCTGGGGTCCACCCCCAGGTCAATTACTTTAAGGGAGGGTGGCCAATATAGTCATTTTTCAGTTCTCTGCTCCCTTTTTTTGCGTACATTATGTGCCACTGGTTAGCCTGAAATGCTTTAACTTAAACTAGATGCTCTCTTGTGTCTGGAAAAAAGCTATACCTTTCTGATGAGCTGTAATTTGAGCTAAACACACATCGTGGTATGCCTTCATTTATTCCAGGTTGGTTTTAATGGAGTTTGACCAACCCAAAGCTGTAATACTGTGCATGGAGTGGTAAAAGGTTTTTTGTCATTTTTCAGCTGCATTGATGGCATTAGCTAATCTTATGCTTTGAGAGATTGCTGCAAACATGGCAAAAGGTTTTGTCACTTTCAAGCTC
Organism: Lissotriton helveticus; assembly: GCF_964261635.1. Taxonomy (NCBI): domain Eukaryota; kingdom Metazoa; phylum Chordata; class Amphibia; order Caudata; family Salamandridae; genus Lissotriton; species Lissotriton helveticus. Next base: position 78,508,154 of record NC_136067.1, on the reverse strand, counting down.
AGTATGGATGGCACTGTGCTATGCTTGAAAATTCTAATAGAAAAACAGACATTTGACATCAGCAAATTTAGAGTGTTGCTGGTGTTGTAGGGTACTCTATATGAAGTAGCTGCTCACCACCTAAACTTGGGAACTACCCAGAGTTCCCTGATCGCTTTTTTACATAATTTATATGGCACTCTAATCCTAAAAAGGTATTGTCTTGATTTAAACTGATGCTCACGTATGTCTGGACAAAGCTATACCTCTCTGATGAGCTCTAATTTAAGTGAAACACATGTCAGGGGTTGCTTTTATTTGTTCCAGGTTGACTTGGATAGTATTTTACCAATCCAAAACTGTAATACTGTGCCTGGAGTAGTAAAAGGCTTTTGTCATTTTTCAGCTCGGCTTGGATGGCACTAGCCAATCCTATGCTTAAAGAGTTGTCTGTAAAAATGGCAAAAGGCTTTGTCGCTTTCAAGCTTTGCATGGATAGCACTGTGCTAATCCTATGCCTAAAAACTCGGCCAGTAAATCAGACATTTGAGGTGAGCATATTAAGATTGTCAGTGGTCTTTTAGGATGTTCCATATAAAGGAGCTGCTCTCCACCTAAATTTGGCTCCATATGTAACTTGGCCTTTTTTATTAGGGGTAGGGGAGGGGGGAACGACTTGCTGGATAAACATGACCTGTGTGTACCCAAAGTAAACTTTAAACAAGTTGTCTTGTCTTTGACTCAGTTGATTAGGGGGAGGGCAGGACCCAGACTGGGGGCCTCCAGGCCTAAGGAAAGAAGAGCAAAACGAGAGGAGTGGGGGCTAGAAGCAATTATAGGGTGGATCTACTAGACGTTAAAACAGTGAAGGAGGACTAAAGAAAGAGGAGGTAGAGATGATGAACAGGAGATGGAGAGGAAACCAAGTAAGATAAACAGATGAGACCAGGGAAGACAGGTTATGTTATGTTTCGCTATGTTATTTTATGTAATGTTAAAAGCTCTAACACGGCGCAATAACTCACTCCTGAAGGAGTATCTAGGTGCTTGCTACTGGACAGTGGCACAGAGGAATTAAAGAAAACAACTTTATACATGGGGTGGGTCATGACATGTGCGAATATGGAGGGGAAGTTTGCTCCAGTATAATAGGGTAAGGTAACAAAAAGACTGTGCAGATATGCAGGATCTTTAGGAATGCCTAATTTGCGGACCTGCGTGACCTAGAGGGTTGGTATATTCTAGAATAAAGGTGTGTGCCTCAGAACTTTATGGGTCAGACTACAAAGGTTGAAAATAACACTCTTTCTAATGGGCTACCAATGTAAAGCTTTTAAAATAGGTGCATAGGAAGACCGAGAAGGGAGGTTGCAGATCAGGCATGTGGCCACATTCTGCACTACCTGCAATGTGGACATCAGTGCGTCATTGACTGCCACAAACAAAGCATTGCCATAGTCAAGCCGACTCGTGATTAGTGCCTGGAACAATGTCTTTCTAGAAGTCGAAGGAAGTCAAGGGAAGACTTTTTTAAGGAGATCCATAGTGGCAAAGCAGATACCACAGGTAGTGCTAGCCTGATCTCAGTTCAAACCTGGTTTAAGAGAGCAGAGAAAAAGAAAAGAATGAAAAACAGACACTAATGGAAGCTGATCAAAGTGCGTGGGATGGATGGATGGATGGATGGATGGATGGGTGGATGGATGGATGGATTGATGGATGGATGGATGGATTGATGGATGGATGGATGGATTGATGGATGGATGGATGGATGGGTGGATGGATGGGTGGATGGATGGATGGATTGATGGATGGATGGATGGGTGGATGGATTGATGGATTGATGGATGGATGGATGGATGGGTGGATGGATGGATGGATTGATGGATGGATGGATGGATGGGTGGATGGATGGATGGATTGATGGATGAGGGCCACTCTGATACCGAGAGCTCAGTGATCCGAGAATGAGATCTATAGGTATAAATAACAGAAGCAAGAGAGCCCCCGATGGAGACAATCAGGGAATACATATATGTGTATATATGACATAAACCGCGAGGCTAGCTACAAAGCAATGGAGTAGTGAAAATATGAAGATGTACAATCAGGGCGTTTTAGCCTTTGAAGCATGTGCCACACAACGCATTCTCCCAGGATATCATGGTTTGCTCAAGTGGAGACGCTAGTATTTTAAAGTCATATTCAGGGCCAATGGAAGAATGTGATTCTATAGCTGCTGTTTTTTTTGCATAATTATGGATTTGTGGCCGCTGCCACATAATCCATCATGTGCAGCATCATTTGGAGATTTTAGCCCAAAAAAGTTGTTTCTAGTTCTAGCAGATCAAATGTTACTAAAAACTCACCATAGGCAAACGTTGACTGGTCACTTTTCAGTAGCTTGCTTGTGTATTTGGGGTTTTGAAGTGGCATTATTGACATTAATTTTGTGTTAATAAAGTGTTAATATGGACACAAAAAACAATGAAGTAATACTGTCACAAGATGTGCTGCATTACGCCACATAATTTGCCATTTCTTGCTACAAAATGTAGACAAATCTGCCACATAATTTCTTCCTTTCCTGTCGCATAATTCCAGTGGCCCTGCTCTGTCTCCCAGATGACACCGTTATCCCTTGAATTGAGGAAGTGCTCCACATAGGCGACTTGTCCTCCTGCATTGATTTTAAACTCCCACGCTGCGTGCCGCAGAGGCAGGCGTGCTTTGCGCAGTCTGATACCTTCCAACTCACATGATGCCACTGTGTGTCACACGATTACGGCTTGCTTCACACTTGCACCCTTGTGAGGAGCCTAAATCACAGGGTGGTAGGAAAACAGTGGATTTTCAGCTCGTTTTCTGTCCATTAAAAGGCGTGAAAGCACCCCAGGACATCAGCGACAGCCTCAATGACCCTTTATTTTTTCGTTCAAGCCTAGAGGCATTGAGCATGCTTTGCTCTGCGAGGCATGTTGCGTTCAGTCTAGGGTCTTTGGCCACGCCTACCGCTTGCAATTAGTTCCTTGTAGTGGCCCATGTATAATCTTGCTTTCCTAGGGTGCCTTTGTTGCCTTTGTCCTGCTTTTTGGCTGTTTTTCTACCCTGGCGACTGACCCAGATGCATGGATCAGTTCACTTTTGACCACTTATGCAGGTTTGGCGCACTACTTTTTGTTTTGTCTCAGCTAGCAGTGCCCTAGCCCCCACCACCTCCTGCCGGACTCTACCTTTCATGCTCATGCCCGCACCCGTTGCTGGCCAGCATGCATTTGTGGTATTAACAAGGGAAACAGTAACCCATGCAACTTGTTTCTTTCTTTGAATTGCTCCCTCCCCGTTTCTGATCCTGCCATTACAAGTGTCCTCTAACACGGCAGTGGATGGACGTTTTGAAAGGGGCCTCCATTACGGTAAGCACTGTGCTGTATGTGCTTGGAACATGCGTCCCTCTGCACCTTTGTTCCACGTTGATTGCAGTCCAATACAGCATTGGCTGCCCCCACTACATTTCACTTTTCCCGATGCGGTTTACATCCCCGCGCCCTTCTTTGTTGCTGCTTCACCGACCCTTTCCCTTCCCCCCGCCATTGCTTGTTTTTATTTGATGAAGGAAAGGTAGCAAAACTACTCCTGCCCCTCATAAAAAACATTTTTTCATAGCTCCTCCCACACAGTGTGACTGCATGCGCTGTGTCCTACAACTATTGAAGCGGTAATTAAAAGTTGGCTATCCACTATGTGGTCCCAGTGACTCTTTCCGCTGCATTGTCATCCTAGCCACACCCCCCACTAAATCCGATGCCCACCACATTAAACTACCTCCCGCCTCACTCCTCTGAACCCAAAAAAAATCTGTGAGTAGCCAAAGACCTGACTTGACATGCAGATCACATGAGCCTGCATGGGTGAAGGGACGTCAAGAGGGATATTCCTCTAATTGGATCAAGATGCTGATGGAGCACAAGCTACCTTCTGTTGTGGGTTCCAAACAGCAGAATGGAATGTGCTCGATCGTGCGATCCACAGAATATAGCCTGGGCTACAACTCCCAATGGTCAGCTGTGGCGTAAAAGGGTGGCAAGCTTAATATTTTCTAGCTACACAGCTGGATCCCGGCATGTGCAGCTGGACCTTGTAGGGCTAGAAGGTGAGGAGGAAGGAGGGTGGTGCTGACCCGTGATAAGTCCCCAAATCAGTGTTCCTCCCCCAGTCGTAACTTGAGTGATCGTCCCCAAATATATCTCGTCCCTTGTCGTCAACCCAACTATTCACCACAAAAGTGACTCCTCCAAGTGCCCCAATAATCTATCATTATGAGTACTCCGTCATGGGTTCTCAAAGAATGACCAAGGAGCACACCCCAGGCCACACCCTATCCATTGTTTATCTCACATTCTACGCAGGCATTGTTATGCACCACATTGGATGATTGATTGGCCCCGACAGGACTGTGGGTCCATGGGGCCCACCCAGAGACGGACATGGTGCATCCAGGGAAAGCCAGACACCAGAGTACTGGGCCTCTGTGGTCCAACCTGCTCTTCCACAGGCAAAACCAATTGGCTTTTTTCTTTGGCCATTTACACGTGCACGCCACAAACTGGGTTTTGGGTACAGCTGCTACCTAATATTAGGTGTTGTAGAAAAACATTCAGATTATCAATTTCACAAGGATGAAATGGTGAGATGGCCCTACCATAGCCCAAACCGTTTTGCCTGCAATCTGCACCAGCTCTCTGTAAAAAGATCTCATCCTTCTGAGTTATCCTATTACACATTCTCAAATGTAATAATTGCGGCCATACACTGTGCCTACATTGAAAAATTAAAATATCTATATTAGAATAAAGCTGCCGAGAAAGTATACATGGCTAGGGTTCCTTTCCACAACTCGATCTGTAGCCGGTTGGTTAAAATACATGTGACAGATATTAAGATATCAATCAAAACCACTGTAAATAATGAAATGATCCTTTCAATTGAAGATGTGTTGTCTGCAATGGCAGTACGCTACCATACCATGCATACTCCAAGTTACCCCACTCCACTCTACTTTGCACCACTCCACACTATACCACTCTACTCCACACTGCATCACTGCACTCTTATCTGCACCGCTCCACTCTATGCTTTTCTACTCTACACCACTTCACTCTACTCTATGCCAATGCACTCTACCCAACACTAGTACAAAACCAATGCACTCTTCGCTACTGCACTCTACACCACTCCACACCACTCCCCCATTGTTTATGTCACTCCATAACAACAACAAAAAGCTATAACGTGGCCGGTGCTGGCTGCGTCGTAGCGCTGTTTTATTTGCTTTTAATTTCACTTCTTCACAAAAAGCATTGCAATGACAAGATAACTAGAAGAGATTTATTATGTTAATTCATTTTTAATAGGATCTTTCACTTGTACATAATGTGTTATTGGTTATGTATACGGTAACAAAAAATGCTTATGGCACTTTTCAGGTCTCGCCTGTCGATGCGCATGCGCATCGAGCTTGCGAGACTATGGGGGCTTAAACAGTCTTTAACCAACTTGCAAGGAATCGTGGCGATTCCTTGCAGTGCCCGTGAAATTCAAGCTCAATGCGCATGCGCATTGAGCTTAAAAGCGCGTGCACATGCCCCCAGCCGCCTGCCTTGCATGTATTTTCCCTTAGGCGCACTCCTCCCACACCCCCGCTCCGCCCCCTCCCCTGCCTGCCGTGTCGCATTTCTTCAGTTCCCTCAGCCTCACTCCAGGCCCCTGCTGCTTTCACACCCTCTCCCCGCTCCGCCCCCTCCCCTGCCCGCCGTGTCGCATTTCTCCTCCCCCCTCCCCTTCTCTGCCTTCCCTCCGTCTTATCTCTTTTGGTCTTATTCTTGTTTTAACTTTTTTTTCATCTTGGTTTGCCCTTCTTCACTTTCTACTGCAGTAACACACTCAGTTTGTCCCTTCACGCGACAGCATCTCTCAAATTGCAGTAAGTCTACAGCGGGTTCTTTTTGATGCTCTACTTCGTTGCAGTTTGTATTTTAAATTTGCACACTTTTGATGCGGCCGCTGCTTTCACTTTCGCGTGCACAGGGACGAGTCCTCTTCACATCCACCCCCTACAAGTGGTGCCTCCCGCTCACGTGCTGCTGGGTGGCTCTTGTTTACCCCACACTACCCAACCCCCCATCTTCGGGCCACTGCACTGTCTCGCCCGCCAGATTTGCATTTTGCCTAGCACCCTCGCCTTCAGTTCTCGTTGACAGTAAATAATAAAGCGTTTCCGCTATGCCGGCTCTGCAGTGCAGGGCCATGAACCATGTATGATAACATCACCCAAAGTCGCCATTCACATACCGTCTATACTACCGACTTTCAAAGGCCCTCATGCTTGTCTGGCTCCTCCCTAAGTAAAGCAATCCAGAAGTACAACTCTGAATCAAAGACTCTCTGCCTCATCACCATTTGCCAGCATGCGGAGACTTCAAAGACTTCAAGCTGTGGCCATAATCAGGCCCCCTGCTTGCCATAACCCCTCCCTTTTCCCCCTCCCTCCTGGACAGCCTCGCTCTCCCAAGCACCTCGCTTAGGCACCTACATACACCACTCACGTGCTCCCCACCCCCCTCCTCCCCCGATCACTTTCACGTCCGTCCGTCTCCCTAGATATAACACAATTACACGCAAAACTGAAAATGTACAGCTCAGCTGTTGATCTCCCAACTCAATGCCGTATGTGCGACATCAAAGAGTTTAAATACCTATATTCCAAGTGCTACTGTTAATGCAGGTTAAGTGAAACTACTAGTTGTTTTGAAACTGGCATAATAAAATCATGTTTTAAAAATATTATTTTAATCTGTGCCAATTGATTGTAGTTTGCACTCGCCACAGGCAGCACAGTCACACACCCAATGCCACTCACACACGCAACGCCACTCACACACGCAACGCCACTCACACACGCAACTCATCCACGCAACCCCACTCATCCACGCAACCCCACTCATCCACGCAACGCCACTCACACACGCAACGCCACTCACACACGCAACGCCACTCACACACGCAACGCCACTCACACACGCAACGCCACTCACACACGCAACGCCACTCACACACACAAAGCCACTCACACACGCAACGCCACTCACACACGCAACGCCACTCACACACGCAACGCCACTCACACACGCAACCCCACTCATCCACGCAACACCACTCACACACGCAACGCCACTCACACACGCAACGCCACTCACACACGCAACGCCACTCACACACTCAACGCCACTCACACACGCAACGCCACTCATCGACGCAACGCCACTCATCGACGCAACGCCACTCACACACGCAACGCCACTCACACACGCAACGGCACTCACACACGCAACGCCACTCACACACGCAACGCCACTCACACACGCCACTCATCCACGCAACACCACTCATCCACGCAACGCCACTCATCCACACAACGCCACTCATCCACGCAACGCCACTCATCCACGCAACGCCACTCATCCACGCAACGCCACTCATCCATTTGCAAAACCAAAAGGTCAAACTCTTCTATTGCGAGACCTATTGCATTTTCAATGCTTGTTTATTATAACTTTTCAACATGCTGAACAGCAACCACCATGCTCTGCCACATAGCTTAAAAACATTGGCAAAGCCAATAGCTCAGACTAAACACTGATACGATCCCAAAGGAGAGAGACATTGGTGATGCCAATACTTGTTATTTTTCTGGGAGAGGCAGGGGGGTGTGGGGACCTTGGTCAGGGGAGAGTGCCTCTTAGCCTTAGGTAGCTCTTGACATGAGGCCCCGCCCCCTCCTCACACGGTAGAATTGATTTGGTAGCTGTGAGGTGTGCAGTCGAGTGACTCACGCCCGGGCCGGTGCTGGTGCGCCCTGGCACTGCCGTGCCAGTCTCCCCTGTGTCCCCCTGCCTGCCCTGCCCGCTGACTAACAGCCACTGCCTTGCCCCCTGTCCCGGTGACCCACAGCTGGCACCCACCCACGGCTGCCGGTGTAAACACAGCCCCGGCGGTCACCATTGCGCCACCTCCTTTCACTGCCCTCCTACCTGTGTCTGGGCCCTGATGCGCCTCTGACGCGAGCTCCCGCCGGTGCTCCCCTCTGCAGGTGTCTGGAGGCGCCCTACCTGGATCTCGGCTCTCCTCCAGCCAGGCGAAAGGCTGTGTGACTGGAGGCAGATCAGCGCTCTGGGGGAATCCCCGCATGTGTTTGCTCCAGGGAAAGACGTGCGCCCGGGCTCATCCACTCGGCATCACCATACACAGCTGCGTTGCACCATACTTACTCTAATCTAATATGTATTAATCGCTTATGACTGGTTAACATAAACCATGCCCCAGAAACGCAATAGATTTGCCATTTTTAGCAGCAACTAAAATCACTAGATACAATTTGAGTAAAATAATCCAAAAATTTACATATAGTTGTATACACGTTTTAGTGTTAAAGTATTCACATCCATGCAGAAGACTTTCTGTGGTGAAAAATCTAAACTCCCTGTCTGCTTGGCGTTCTGACCAGACACCAGTGGGTTCCACCCTTCTAACATGTCAAAGACACATTTGTGCATGTATCCTTCTTGGTACAGCACACAGCTTTACCCTGACAGCCTCCTCCGCCTACCTACTTCCTTTTATCAGCTGGTATTTTATCATTCGTTTTAGATGTGGGTTTTGACTGCACAGCCTTCACATAGACATATTGCTTTGCCAATGCCTGTATTTGCTTTCCACCTCGTTCGCATGTGCCACTCGCAGCAGCATTTTGCTCTCTGGCCCTTGCAAAAGAAGATGGATTTCGGGGGCAGAGATATTCGCCCTTAAGTCATTCTGGATGCCTTCATATTGAGCCAAGCATACCTGTGCTCTTCCCCTATGATGTCGGTGCTGTAGCAAGACTGTCTTGTCGAGGGATGGCATTTCAAGAAGAAGGGTGCCTGACCTATGATGTTTACGCTGCCCCTGAGATTGTCCAAGCTTTGAAATCGACGCTGCCCCTGAGATGTTCCAAGCTTTGATGTTGACGCTGTCCCTGAGATGGTCCGAGCTATGGTGATGACACTGCCCTTGAGATGGTCCGAGCTATGGTGATGACGCTGCCCCTGAGATTGTCCAAGCTATGGTGATGACGCTGCCCCTGAGATTGTCCAAGCTTTGAAATCGACGCTGCCCCTGAGATGTTCCAAGCTTTGATGTTGACGCTGTCCCTGAGATGGTCCGAGCTATGGTGATGACACTGCCCTTGAGATGGTCCAAGCTATGGTGATGACGCTGCCCTTGAGATGGTCCGTGCTATGGTGATGACACTGCCCTTGAGATGGTCCGAGCTATGGTGATGACACTGCCCTTGAGATGGTCCGAGCTATGGTGATGACACTGCCCTTGAGATGGTCCGAGCTATGGTGATGACACTGCCCTTGAGATGGTCCGAGCTATGGTGATGACACTGCCCTTGAGATGGTCCGAGCTATGGTGATGACGCTGTCCCTTGAGATGGTCCGAGCTATGGTGATGACACTGCCCTTGAGATGGTCCGTGCTATGGTGATGACACTGCCCTTGAGATGGTCCGTGCTATGGTGATGACGCTGTCCCTGAGATGGTCCGAGCTATGGTGATGACGCTGTCCCTGAGATGGTCCGAGCTATGGTGATGACGCTTTCCCTGAGATGGTCCGTGCTATGGTGATGACACTGCCCTTGAGATGGTCCGAGCTATGGTGATGACGCTGCCCTTGAGATGGTCCGAGCTATGGTGATGACACTGCCCTTGAGATGGTCCGAGCTATGGTGATGACGCTGCCCTTGAGATGGTCCGAGCTATGGTGATGACGCTGTCCCTGAGATGGTCCGTGCTATGGTGATGACGCTGTCCCTGAGATGGTCCGTGCTATGGTGATGACACTGCCCTTGAGATGGTCCGAGCTATGGTGATGACACTGTCCCTGAGATGGTCCGAGCTATGGTGATGACGCTGTCCCTGAGATAGTCCGAGCTATGGTGATGACACTGCCCTTGAGATGGTCCGAGCTATGGTGATGACACTGCCCTTGAGATGGTCCGAGCTATGGTGATGACGCTGTCCCTGAGATGGTCCGAGCTATGGTGATGACACTGCCCTTGAGATGGTCCGAGCTATGGTGATGACGCTGTCCCTGAGATGGTCCGAGCTATGGTGATGACACTGCCCTTGAGATGGTCCGAGCTATGGTGATAACACTGCCCTTGAGATGGTCCGAGCTATGGTGATGACACTGCCCTTGAGATGGTCCGAGCTATGGTGATGACGCTGTCCCTGAGATGGTCCGAGCTATGGTGATGACACTGCCCTTGAGATGGTCCGAGCTATGGTGATGACGCTGCCCTTGAGATGGTCCGAGCTATGGTGATGACGCTGTCCCTGAGATAGTCCGAGCTATGGTGATGACACTGCCCTTGAGATGGTCCGAGCTATGGTGATGACACTGCCCTTGAGATGGTCCGAGCTATGGTGATGACGCTGTCCCTGAGATGGTCCGAGCTATGGTGATGACGCTGTCCCTTGAGATGGTCCGAGCTATGGTGATGACACTGCCCTTGAGATGGTCCGAGCTATGGTGATGACGCTGTCCCTGAGATGGTCCGAGCTATGGTGATGACACTGCCCTTGAGATGGTCCGAGCTATGGTGATGACACTGCCCTTGAGATGGTCCGAGCTATGGTGATGACACTGCCCTTGAGATGGTCCGAGCTATGGTGATGACACTGCCCTTGAGATGGTCCGAGCTATGGTGATGACGCTGTCCCTGAGATGGTCCAAGCTATGGTGATGACGCTGTCCTGAGATGGTCTAAGCTATGATGTTTACGCTGCGCCTGATATGGTCCTGAAGAAAGCCTCACGACTAACTTAGAAGGCTGAAACTAGTAGACCTACACCTCTTGATTGAGATATAGAGGGACATTTTTTCCTCAACTATATCCTGCCTATGTTTTTACCCGTGCCATAGGACCCTTCAATTAAAACTTTTAAAAGGGCATTTCCTATAGGACTTTTTAGCTCATAATTCACTGCACATAGCACGTTCACGTTCACTTACACACGAAATCCCGCTCCGCTGTAGACAGGCGTTGCAGCACAGCTGGATCGCACTCGGTGATCCAGCTGGGCCCCGATGATGAAGCATGCCACCTACCAGGTAGGTGGGTGAGGGGTTTCTTAACAACAATAACCTGTTGTTATCATCAAATGACCAGGTGCCAGGGTAATATCCCTAACCTATACCTGCTTGAGGTCTTGTCCAAGTTGTTCCAATATATTGGTTGGGGAAAAGGACAAGTACTACAGTCTATTCCTCTCTCTCCTGTTGCTACTTTGTATTACATTTATTGACCACAGGAAACTTGTTTTATGGGTTTGCACTCGTTGGTGGGTTTTGAGCACTGCACATGATTACATTTTTCGGAAGATGATATAAACAATGAATATGTTATATAATGATGTGGCAATATGCAAAATATTTTGTGGAATAATACACCATGTCAGTACTGAGAAGTAAGCTGCACAAAATAAATTTTATATACAAACTATAATAAACCACCACAACATATATGATTTATTTGACTACACATAAATAACCTTTATGGAAAAAGAGTATTTCTTTTATGTATATGATATAACTGGTGGGTCTAGTGTGAATATGACATTGAAATTCAGAATATGTAATAGTTTGTAAGATGGTGTGATTACATGTTAAGATTAAGAATTTAAGAAACTAATATCAAATGATTAAAAAATGTAATCCTGCGGTCGCATCACAATATTTTTTCTCTGTCTCCCATTTTCTGGTTGCAGTCACATGACTGTATGTTTATATCGGGCATGGTTGCAAATGGGTTTTTATCCTGAAGAAGGCCTGCAGGAGCCGAAATGTGTCAGTCGGCTTTCGCCTGATTAAAGCCACAATTTCTGACCGTGACTCTGCAAATGCACCCTTCTCTTTTAAAATGAAGAGGGTGTTTACTTAAAAACATCTATCTATCCATCTATCTATCTATCTATTTATCTATCTATCTATCTATCTATCTATCTATCTATCTATCTATCTATCTATCTATCTATCTATCTATCTATCTATCTATCTATCTATCTATCTATCTATCTATCTATCTATCTATCTATCTCTATAATATATATACAAACTCTGGGTGCCATCATTCATGCTGTACTCTAAACCTGAAAGGGTATTGGGTGGACTTACACTGGGTGCTCCCTTGTGTCTGGACAAAGCTGTACCTCTCTGAAGAGCTCTAACTACATCAGCAGCTGTGTGCTCAGACCTGTTACAGTAAAGCAGCCCTTTTTCTACACACTGCTTAGTGTCTGTGTTTAATCATGTGTTTGCCCAAGAGGCCTTATGATCACTGGAAGTAAACAGCAGCCCAGACTGTTTCCCATTGCACAACCCCTTTCACTTTGCAGTGACTGAGCTGTGATTCTCATTCTCGGATGTTCTTTTCCACACCCCCACGCCCATCACACGCAACTCACCTCAGCAGGTGTCTGGGAATCCTGTACGTGGATGTCAGCTCATCCCCGGAGAGACATGTGACTGAAGGCAAGGCGGTGTCCCAGGATGTTGCTTCATACAAAGTGACGACATAAAACGTTTTCAAACTCATTTGTTTACATTTCCGCACATATTATAAGACCTTTACACGCACTCATTCCTCGACTTTACCTGGGCTGCCATCCAAATCTTACTGCCCTTTGCCAGCTGGACCTGTCACATTCTATTTCTGTGATGCTTGCCTCATTGACACATGCCACTTGTCTTCTAGAGTTTCCCTCTCTCCCATGTGCAAGGAGTAGGGCTGACTCTCCATGAAGATAGCACACCAGAGTTCAAGCCCTGGGAGTGCCTGGTGCAGATCAGTGCTATCAGGCCCATTGCCGTGCCACTATTATATCGCATGTGTTATATTGCATGACAAAAAATCACATTCACTACATCAACCTAACCATTACATTGCACGATAGGTCTAAGTAAGTCGATGTGGAGGTAAGAATAGTAAATATATATAAGTACGGATACCCCGGCACTCTAAAGTGATTTATATTCTGTGTATTTAGTACAAAGCGAAAAAGTTCTGTATGTTGACCCAAATACTACTGGCAACAGACAAGTTTTGGTTCTCAAAATCAAATGAGTTTTTAATTCATTAATATTTATGAGTCATGATGATTCTTAAAACACACAAAGAGTACAGTTTCAAAAAGAGTTCAAATACATAGACCAAAAGAGGGCAAGTGTCCCCTAATTTTGAGAACTAGTCAAAAGACTAAGAATGGTAGTTATGTCCTCTTCATCCTGGTCCACATTGAGCAACAGCCGACACGTGTTTCGTCACGTCAAGTGACTTTCTCAAGGCTGCAAAAGTAATAATGTTCTTATCATTGATTTGTGCGTACATATATTTTAACTTTAAAAAAAAAATTCTTACAAAGATACGTTTAAAATCTTTGTCACCAACATTGTATACTTAGAAAAGAAGATCCCAAGAGAGTACACCATATGAAGTAAAAAGTTGGAAGCGGAAGATAATGAGGAAAGTAGAGATCCCAAGAGTAAGATCCCAACAGACTTTACTACATGAGTTATGACTGTATTCTACCAAACAAGAACAAAAATAGAACCCACATCCACACCGTGCCGAAAGAGCAAGTTACCACGCAAATTAAGTGAGTTAGAAACCCACTGGATTAGTGTTGGTTCAAAAATCACTGACCTTTGTCCCAAATTCCAAGGGATATTAGATACAATGGTACAATATGGTTTCGAAAGAGAATCAAGCGGTTGAGGCAGTGAGTAAGAGTCTATAGTAAAGAGCACACAAAAGAAGATAATAATTAGTCCATCCAGGTTTACTGATGGAAAAAATAATTTCCCGAGTTGTGATCAAAGGGACAACTCACTTTGTGATAATATTTCAAGATCCTCCCAATTTTCAAAAAACCGCCTGTATTACATGATCCAGTACGTTTCACACCAGAAAGTTCTATTGAAATTATAAGAAAAGGGGGTACACCATTAGCAAGTAAATCCTGCATACAGATTCAACCAATCAATGGTTAGACTGATGGGCCCTACCTGTTAGTTAGCACATTAGTCACAAAGGTGAGAAGAACGTAGTAGAGCCAAAGTACAAAGAGTATTTCAGCATGTCTCTGTAAGTCCTGTTATAAGCTAGTTATTCCAAAGGATGTGGAGAGAATAACTGAAATATAAAGAATATTTGTGTATATATAAATAATAAATGACATCTAAATATCATTTACCGCTTGGGGTGTGCATATAAGTTAAATCTTACTTACTTCTTTTAATAAAACATTTTCCTGCGTGTGGAGCGACAAAGAAGGCTATGATATGCCTATGAAAGAGGTGTGTGTCTGGTTATCTGATGTGTGCCCCTTTTGGTTTAAATTGGGAGCACTGCACTGCATTCCGAAGGACGATATGTGGCAATACAAGTGGCACTCGGTAAAATGATTTTTTAAATTAAAATTGGACTATTCATTGTATAATTCCTTGGACTACGTTGTGTGGTTTTTCCATCTCCTTTTCGGTCCTCAAAATAGTGGAGACCAGATATAATTATAACAATCTCTGTTCTCTCTCTTTCATAGGCATATCATAGCCTTCTTTGTCGCTCCACACGCAGGAAATGTTTTATTAAAAGAAGTAAGTAAGATTTTACTACAACTCTTAGCTGTAGTGATGGAGCGATGGTGCTTCCCAGAAAGAGATGTTAACCCGAACTGAACTAAATGTTAAGGTCCAGGACAGGCTCTCCTGTCTCCTCAGGGTAAATCTTCAGCTAGTGAGGGACCTTATAATGGGAGTCTAGGCTGAGGCCAGTGGGAGGCACTCTGCTCTTTTTTTTTCTTTCGGAGTTTTATATAGTGCAAACTTGACCCGAAGGTATCAGAGCACTTTACATGAGCACCAGTTACGTTACACAAGGGCACATTCATTTTTGTTAGGCACGGGGTGATTAACTGATTTGCCCAGAATAACAAAATGTTGAGCGTCATTGCTGAGACTCAAATTTGGTTCCCTAGATTTGAGATTGACCACCCTGGCCCTTTAGGCCACATCCTCTCACTTCCTTAGGTATGTGCAATTCCAATAGCTTTTTAGGTGTTGTTATAGACAGTTTTAGCCTTGTGGGTGTCCTTTTGTCATCAGCTCCTCAAAAGTACATTAAGTAAATTGTTTGGATGGGTTGTCCATCGAGGCAAAGGCATGTCGTGGTGGATCGCACTGACCATTTGGGTTCACACTAAGGGGCCCCTTAGGAAAGTCCGCCCGCCATCCTGTCGTGTAAATGGACCGCCCACCATAAGGGCGGGAGTCCCGTGGGTACTATTAGGATGCGCCCGCCACAATATTAGGGAGGCAAGTTGTGCACTTCCATGTGCCTGCCATGTTGTGCATGGAACTGCTGGGGGGTACCATAGGCACCCCCATGTGCACCCCTTACCCCCCGGAGTCCCTGGGGGTCCGCAACGGGCCCCCCTTGCAGACTCTGCATGCCTTTCCAAAAGGCATTCCTCAAAGCACGTTGTAATATGGCTGGCTGTGTCAAACAGATACCGCCACCATATTGCAGCCTTTTCTGCCCGGTCGCAAGTCGGTTTTTTGATGTACATATTTTACTAACACATCAATATTTTAAATGCTGTATTTATGAATTTTTTGTTTAGTAAGTGCTTGCTGTTTGGATGCCTGAGCCTATCATAAAGAAGCAATGCTATTACTTCACTTTGTGGCTATGTTAACATGTTGTTGAGTTTACATCTATTTTGTTTAGGTTTGTAAACATTTCGACAGTTCATTTCCGTTATGTCACCACCTCTCAACACTGTGCCTTTTTTATAGGTGATGCGGCGCAAATGATGTCAGCACATATACTTGCCGCCATACTAGGAGGTGGATAAAATTGTACACTGTCGTTTGGATGCCCATTCGATGCAACTGTCCAGGTGGCCTTTGTGATGTCAGCATCCCTTACATGCTGCCATTTTGGGAAGTAGGGAAAGTGATCATTGCTTTAAGCTACTTGGACAACATTGTTTTCATCAGTAAACTAGAATAAACCGGTATTTTGATTAATTTCTCCAGCTGGAACTTGAGTGCTAGGATATTCCAGGTAACCGAGATTTGGTATCGTCAACCCCCGGTTTTTCTTGAAGTTTTTCTGCTTCTGGCACTTTGATAGGACCTATTAATGAAGAAATTAAAGGTGCCATCACCTAGTTATTTACCCTTTGAAATGCACCCACTGCACTTTTTTGGTAGTTTTACTTAGCTGTTTTGTGAATATTCATTCTTATTTAAATCTAATAATATATGTCTTCTGTAAATCGTTATTATTTTACTTAATGCTTCTGACATTGAATCTGTTGTACCACCACCATGTCACCAGTCTCCTGGGTACCACCTGTCCGTTGCAGAGACTGCTTTGGAGCATTTACCGTGCCTCTAGGAGCTATGGAGGGTTTTCACTTTCAAACGCCTCTGGGCGCTACAGAGGGTTTCCACTTTCAATCGCCTCTGGGAGCTATAAAGGGTTTCCACTTTCAAGCGCCTCGGAGCTATAGAGGATTTCCACTTTCAAGGGCCTCTGGGAGCTATAGAGGATTTCCACTTTCATGCGCCTCTGGTTGCTATAGAGGATTTCCACTTTCAATCGCCTCTGGGAGCTATAGAGGGTTTCCACTTTCAAGCGCCTCGGAGCTATAGAGGATTTCCACTTTCAAGGGCCTCTGGGAGCTATAGAGGATTTCCACTTTCATGCGCCTCTGGGAGCCATAGAGGGTTTCCACTTTCAAGCGCCTCTGGGCGCTATACAGCATTTTCACTCTCAAGCGCCTCTGGGAGCTATAGAGGAATTCTACTTTCAAGCTCCTCTGGGAACTATAGAGGGTTTCTACTTTCAAGCTCCTCTGGGAGCTATAGAGGGTTTCCATTTTTAAGCGCCTCTGGGAGCTATAGAGGGTTTCCACATTCAAGCATCTCTGGGCGCTATAGAGGATTTCCACTTTTAAGCGCCTCTGAGAGTTATAGGGGGTTTCCACTTTTAAGCGCCTCTGGGAGCCATAGAGGGTTTCCACTTTCAAGTGCCTCTGGGCGCTATACAGGATTTCCACTTTCAAGCGCCTCTGTGAGCTATAGAGGGTTTCCACTTTCAAGCGCCTCTGGGAGCTATAGAGGGTTTCCATTTTCAAGCGCCTCTGGGAGCTATAGAGGGTTTCCACTTTCAAGCGCCTCTGGGAGCTATAGAGGATTTCCACTTTCAAGCGCCTTTGGGAGCTATAGAGGATTTCCACTTTCAAGCGCCTCTGAGCTATAGAGGATTTCCACTTTCAAACGCCTCTGGGAGCCATAGAGGGTTTCCACTTTCAAGCGCCTCTGGGCGCTATACAGCATTTCCACTTTCAAGCGCCTCTGGGAGCTATAGAGGATTTCTACTTTCAAGCTCCTCTAGGAGCTATAGAGGGTTTCCACTTTTAAGCGCATCTGGGAGCTATAGAGGGTTTCCACATTCAAGCATCTCTGGGCACTATAGAGGATTTCCACTTTCAAGCGCCTCTGGGAGCTATAGAGAGTTTCCACCTTTAAGCGCCTCTGGGAGCCATAGAGGGTTTCCACTTTCAAGTGCCTCTGGGCGCTATACAGGATTTCCACTTTCAAGCGCCTCTGGGTTTCAACTTTCAAGCGCATGTGGGCGCTAAACAGGATTTCCACTTTCAAGCGCCTCTGGGAGCCATAGAGGGTTTCCACTTTCAAGCGCCTCTGGGAGCCATAGAGGGTTTCCACTTTAAAGCGCCTCTGTGCGCTATACAGGATTTCCACTTTCAAGCGCTACTGGGAGCTATAGAGGTTTTCCACTTTCAAGCGTCTCTGGGCGCTATAGAGGATTTCCACTTTCAAGCGCCTCTGGGCGCTATAGAGGGTTTCCACTTTTCAAGCGCCTCTGGGAGCTATAGAGGGTTTTCCACTTCCACGCGACCAGTAAAAGAAGCAGGTTGAAGCACAGTCTGGGAATGGAGAGGCAGAGAATTTGTGAATATCTAATGGAGAGGCGCCGGCGGTAGATGAGTAATGAAACAGTCACGGACTAGAAACACATTTTAATGTTCCAAAGAGCATTGTGGTGGAGAAACACAGATTGATTTCAAGGAAAAACGTGCTAGTGAGACACTGGAAGCACGCATGGCAGAGCTGAGCGTTTAAGTAGCTTCATGTCAGTGAGAGAATTTTACAGAACAACTTATTAGCGTTCAGAAGGCACGATGGCAAGATTCAGGAGAAACCATTAACATGGAAAATTCTACATCGTTAGAAGAGGTGGAAATAGCTAATAATGTGGAAAGTTTTCAAGTGGAAACGAGTTTTGAACAAGACTGTGTGCTGTGCGAGCAGAAAAGAATGTCGGAAAGGGTGCTGGAAGATTAATGAATTGTAACATATGTACAGGTGAGGGCGTGGGCGATGATGTATGCTACAGATGCAGGTCAATAAGACTTTTGGCTAGCTGTGAGTGTTATACAACTGGTAGAAAAGTGTGGTATGACTGGTCATTTCACCCGGGTGTCTAGTGGCAGTAACATGACGTTAGGGTGAATGTCCTGAGGGATGGATGAGTGTGATTTGTAGGAAAGCGTGAAAGGTTTGGTGCTCGCTACTGATGTAGCATAAGGTGTGTTGGTGGTGTCTGCACAGCATTTCAGGGATCAAGTTATGGAAGTTAGTGTAGAAGGTGCTGTGCTGAGTTTGGGGATTGATATGGGTGCTCGTATCAGTATTATTTGGGGTATACTTTTCACAAGAATTGGAAGCATGTGGCGCTTAACCACCATATGTGGCATCATAAGTTTTTAGTGGGCTCAGTATTAATTTAATGAGATACATAGATACTGGCATTAGATTCAAAGGAAACATGGAGGATGGGAAGATGTATGTCGGACAGAACATAACCGGGATGGTTTGACCAAGGTTTATTGGTGATGGCTTTGAGACCAGGAGGAGAAATACAGGTCACGACTGAAAGTGAGTTGTGTGAATGTGGTGGGAAGAAAATGGATACAAAACACAGTATGAGTAAGGGAGAAGGGAAACATTTCAATGCGTTATTGAGACCAGGACAAGGTGTTTGAGAAAGAAATGGGTGAGGTCAAAGTTTATCTTACCAACATCCAATTTAGTTGAAAGGAAACAGTCAATCAGTTCAGTTGAGTATTATGAAAGACCTAATGGACGTGTTAGTAAAATGTGCCAGGAAGATATTATTGACCCAACTGAATCATCCCTTTGGCTGTCACCCATAGTGATGGTGTGCAAGACGAAATGTCTCAGACTCTACATTGACCTACACCTTTTTCAACTGGCAGTTTGTGTAGGTGGTCTTCAGCTACCCAAGACAGACAGAGAGGATTGGGATAGCCTTGAAAAGGTAGGTGTTTCCCTAAGCCAGATCACACGTAGGCTTATTACCAAACTGTGCTGCCAGAAGATTTGTATCATATCACCCTGCATGGTGTTTGGCACTTTAAGAGAAGGCCACTTGTATTGGCATCCACAACAACTGTAGTCCGGCATCTGATACATACCATTTGTAAAGGATGAGATGGAATAGTGGACTTTCCTGAAGATTTGATAATATTTGAGGACATTTTTTTTTTTTTAAACCTTTATTTGTACAGAAAGGATATACAAATCTGGGCCTACAACCAGTCCGGCCGGCCACGACACGATATAGCAATCAAGAAATCCAGAAGGAAAATATACAGAATCAATCATAATGGAGCGCAATCAATACAGCCCAAAAAAGGGGGAGGGGGGGAGGATCTGGACGGCCCGCAAACAGGAACAAAGAAGGTTAATTTTTATAATATTACAATAAGGAGTATAACAGGCTCGGTTACAGCATAAATGAATCCGGGTTCCCCAAAGCAAATCAGTGGCTACAAAAAGGCTAAAGGGCAGCAACGCGGAGGAGTGGCACTACAGTATACATCAGCATGAAAACAGATGCGGTTAACACAAATCAATATTCAATTAGACTCATCGTATACACATCCACCACCCAGTAGCACATCGGAAACAGAACAAAGGAACCAGAATATCGACAGCAGTAGAACTAACCCGTCATACTAACCTTTGGGAGAGAAAAAAGGAAGAGGGGAGGGGAAGGAAGAGGGGAAAAGGAAAAATACAGACTGAAAAAGAAGAACGCCGCGCCGATACAAGCACCCCGTAGCAAGGACACATAAAAGAGCAGGATTATTAGCAACGAGGAGGGGATGGGAGTCACAATTGAAATGCGGCATAATCACAAGAAGGAGAGCAGTGATGACAATGACCCCATCCCTAGCATACCAAGGGAGGCAGGGACAGACGCGGCGCTCCTATAAGAGACACAAAAGGGCCATAGAACTAAGAAAAATAAAACCCGCAGATAAGACCCAGTCCCACCCATCCCACCCAGCACCCCTGCAGAAGGCTATGGCCTACCCCCTCAGCAGCGTGCCTGTCGCCCTAAATCAGAACCCGAAATGTAGCAGAGATAAGAGAGAGAAGAGGAATAAAGAGACAAAAAGAAGGACATGAAGACAGAAAGACATAGGAGGGAGGAGTAAAGGAGCAGAGACAAAACGGTCGGCCTCAGCCCTCCGCCCAACCATACAATCGTAATACGTTTAAATGAAAACGACACAATCTCGAGCGTCAGAGAACTTACAAGGGGGTCACCCACAGCACTATGTATGCGGGCAACTGCGCCACGGATCAACACACCAGCAGTCTACCGGGAGCATAGTATCTCACCCCAGGCCTTTCTTAGCCACAATTACCACCCACCACATGACAGCGGGAAGTGAGCAACATGGTGCGGGGCAATCATGCGAATGAGAAAGATTCCGATAAAAACGTAGGCCAGGGAGGTCAATCCATAGGCAAGAGAACAAAGGTCCGGGCATGCAGTTCAGGTGTCCCAACAATGTTAACAAGCGCAATAAAAGACAGAAGTTCAGTCTCGCCGTCCGGGAAAGCGGGGGTTTTCTTGCAGTACAGAAACACGACCTCATCAAGGCAGAGATATGCAGCAGTCCACCATGCTTCTCGGGCACTCGGGTAGGATCGGGCCCCAGCACCATATCCAAGTCCCCGAACTCCAAACATTGAAGCGCAGGAGGTTCCGAAACCACTTGCTTGCATACCTGTTGACGGACAGCGGCATGAACCCTCGTCATGATCGAGGGGGGCGAGGCAGTGGCAGCTTTGAGACGAGAAGGAACCATAAAGAACCGTCCATCTAAGATGGCGGCGGACCGCACCGATCCCCCAGGGGCACCAGGGGCCAAGGCCGCAAGCAAGGATCGTAGTGCGCCAAGAACATCGCCAATTGTAGGCTCACGTACACATGTCCAGGCCCCCGTGCAGTCCAGCAACCCAAGTCCGCCGTCTTGAGGATATCCGCGGCCTAGCTCGACGGACGCCATTTTGTAGTTTCAGCCTCGTCACCACCCTCCGCGACTCTCGGAGCAGTCCCGCAGATGCGGACCCCCGCAGGTATTAAGGGGGTCCCAGCAATGGCAGCCTTGGTGCAGAAAGGAGAGCCGCCAAAGTCGGGGGTCCGCCTGTACTATCGCTGGCGTGTCTGACGAACAGAGTCCGGGCGCGAGGCTCCAGGGTGAATGGACGGAGCAGCGGCGGGGGGACCCCTTCACACGATCAGTCCTCGGAGCACCGCGCCCCGCACCAGCCTCACGGCCGCCAAGGCAAGCCCGAATCAGGACCACCAGGATGTTCGCACAATGGCCTCTCGCCAGTGGCTCACGTTCTCGGCCGGGGCGACGTTTACATCAACGCCGGGCTGGGTCCAATAGGCGAGGCCCCGGTCGCATCACCGCGGAGGCCACGGTCCCACCGGGGCATAACTTCGGAACCGCGGCACGCAGGAGCCTCCAGGTCAGACGGTGAGTAGGAGCAACACTTTACGTTTCTGTTTCTGCTCGAGTGTGTCGTTTCGGGGCAGGATATGCAGCAGGATATACGAGTCAGGCCGGCAGGCTGACGGAGCCGAGCTAGAGAGCGACCATTACGATCGCGAGCTTGGCTCCTCCCCCCTTGAGGACATTTGTTAGGAACATCATAGCCAGAAAGTTATTGAGCACACTGGAAGACTAGGGGTCACAACTGATGAGGTGAAGTAATACGGATATTTTATTGCAGCAAATGGAATGAAACCTATACCTGGGTATTGAAAGCAATAAAATAAGATCCTACACCTGCTTTAGATTTATAATGCAAAAAATAGGTTTACAGGATATCACATAATATACTCAGGTTACTGGTTATAAGAGCCATTGCTGCATATGACACGACTGCATATGGTACAAAATAGGATAACACTACATCACTATCTATCTATCTATCTATCTATCTATCTATCTATCTATATATATATATATGTATATATATATATATACACACAGACACACTCTCTCCCATGGAGAAATAACAGTGCGGGCACATGTAACATACATGGGAATGAACAGCGTGTAAACATAGGGAGGTACAGCAACCTTCTTTATATAAGTGCTGGTACTGATGTACAGCATTAGCAAGGCATTTTCAAACTAGATATGACCTGGCAAAGGCATGCCCCTTTCCTTTATAGGATGGAGTGATGTTGACACAACAAATATCTCCGCTTTTTTTCAATCTATTGTAGTAAGATTTTGTCACGTTGGCTAGTGGGTTAGAGTTCCACAGCCTGGGTGTACTCGCGAAATGGTTTGCTTTGTCTTTGACGTCTTGAAGGATGGGGTTCAGGACCAAGGATGTCCGAGCTCTGAAGTTTGCACTGACTCCTTAAATGACCAGTTTTTGGGTGAAATATTTTGTGCTTCTATATTGGATTGCCTTATGGTTTCTATGCACTTTATACTTATTTAAATATAAGGATAACATTTGCAAGAACCATAAGGGTAACAGGCGCTATATAAATGCAAACCTTTTTCCCTCTTCTATCCCTCAGCTATTCTTCTGAATCCAAATAACTGACTTACATATCCACCACTAAAATTACTTTCATATTTCACTCTACTAACTCAACACTAATCCTTTATTGGTTCAGGAGTTGCGTGCTACTCGCCGAAACAATTTGACGCCTCGTCACGGGTAGTAAGCGCTATATAAATGCAATTACAATACAATACAATAAATGACTGGTGGGAACTGTAAGGAAAGTAATACCTAATGTTGAAAATGCAAGGCAGGTGGTACAAACAAGACGCTAGAGGGTGGCAGGGAGTCTGGTTTTGTGGTGACGAGTAGATCAAAAAGGAGTATGGGGCCTGTTTGTGTTCATCAGGTGGTACTTCATAGAAAGATGTGAGGTTGGGACTTTTCAAGGGTTAGTTTGCCAGTTAGTGAGGTTTTTAGATTGATACAGGCAGGTGTAACAATGGGCGTGAGCTCAGGCCATTCACATTAAAACAACCTTTCACACACTGCTTACATGCTGGTGTTTGACCTCACCTTTTCTGGCAATGGAGCCTGAGGGAAGAGAAGTCAAGGAGAATGTGGGGAAATGGTGCAGGCAATGTCAGGGGCAGTCCGGCGCTGGCATGTTTTTATTGGGATGAGGAGTAGGACTTAGGGTATCAGGTGTAAACAGGAATCAAGGTTCCATTACTTCCTAATTTAGTTGAGAACGTGTTCCACATTGACCCAGCACTGGGCAGTTTTTTAGTAGCTTGGCAGGCTTTATTATGTAGGTGAACATTTTAAGGGTCACAGGATGTGACAGAATTGAGAATAGGGGTACTGATGTAATTGCACTCTAAAGCCTTTGGGGACAAGGGCCAGCTGGAAATGTGGCATAGGGGGTATAGGAATGTACTGGTCGGATAAGTTGCTTCTTATACAGCAAGGTCAGCCCTTCAATGACAACAGGCTAACTCGCAGGCTTGAATGCTGTCAGTAGCCTCCAAAGGAAAGCAAGTTTTGGCTAGTGATGGAGAGCCGGTAGGTCCATAAGGCTGAAGAAAGATTTGTGCGTACATCAATTTAGAAGGGGGGAGAGGTAGGTCCAGTATTTTTAGCAGGATGGGCAACTTAGGGGCTAATAGGAGGTAGGAAGGCCAATATGTCATTTTTAGTTCTCACCTACAGACAGCTTTACCTGTCTGTTGGCAAGAGACTATTGTATCTAATATAGACTTAAAGTGAACTTCATGCCTGCCTCTTCCACATGATTGGATGGTTTTCTTGTCTATCTCCATTCCCTGCTCCTTATTTGATAATTTCCACCCTATTCTTTTTTTGTCTCAATCAAGTAGCATTTTGGTCTCGTTGTGTTTTGATTGAACAGTGAGGTGTTTCCTTCTATTGCTGCCATCAGGACCTTTCTTTGTAGTGCAAGTGGGACTATTTTTCTCTCTCCTTGCTCTCTCTTTTCATTCTTGCACTTTCCATTTCCTGCACCACTTCCTTTATTTCTTCCGAGTCCTCTTGTCACAGTGCTCTGTCCACTGCTCACGGTTAATACAGCAGCTGGCTACCATTTGTGAGTGACCGCCCATGTGAATGCCTGCACGCCTTCACACCTCAACTTGCTTGTAATAGTTTTTCTTATGCATTATGAAGAACCAATACAAGATGGCGTTTTAACCAAAGTTTAAGAAACATTATTCACAAGCGTCCGCGAGCATGCACAGCTGCCATCTTGTAACGTTTTTCACAAATCATAACGAAAAAACCGTACAAGATAGCCGACATGCATATGTACACATACTTGGCAGCTATCTGGAAAAAACTTTGACAAATCCAATATGCCAAACACACAAAGGGCAGTGAGAGGAATACTTTCAATAAGTCCAACCACTGGCAACCACTTGGGGTAGCATTCCAACCAGCATTCTTCTGCCCAACAAGTCACCTTGATTTGGACCCAGTCATGTGCAAATCAGTCTTGACCTTGGTCCAATAGGAACAGTCCAGCCTAAACTGCCAGAGCAGGTCTTCCCTGAACCAGAACACAAGCCACCCAAGACTGGGTTCAGCCTGTTTGGGGCTCGTCAGTTGAGTGTAGCTTGGGTCCAGTGTCACAGGAAGTCCAGGACCCACATCTGGGCGAACACTTGCCACTTAGGGTGGTACATCAAACACACCATACAAGCATTCCTCAAATTGCCCTTTGTGTGTTTGATGTACCGCCCTAGGTGGCAAGGGTATGCCCACATGTAAATGTACAGGAATTTATATAGCGCAAATCACCAAGCGGTTTCTAAGCGCTTGCTTAGGGAACCCGTCCTGGTATTCCCCTGTGAGATAACCCCGGCAGGGTATCCCCAAGGTGAAAGCCAGGCATCCCGCCGCGAGGGGCCGTTGTGGAGATTAAGCAAGCTATTGCCCAGAGTCGCAGAGTGTGAACCTGTGAATCGAATAGGCACCGGAGCGAGAATTGTCGAGTCCATGGACATTTTAGAACTCAAGACCCTGCCGAGCCGGGAATTGAACCCTGGTCCCAGGCTGACCTCTGCTTCCAGGTCTGCCTCCTCTAACCAGTGAGCCACACTTCTCCATGTGGGTCCTGTGCTCCCTGATGAGCCCCAAACAGGACAAAACCAGTCTTAGGTTGCGTGTGTTCCAGTTCAGGTAGGACCTGGCCTGGCAGTTCGGGTGGGATTGTTCCTATGAGGAGCAGGGTCAAGACTGATTTGCATGTGGCTGGGTCCAAACTGAGGGGGCATGGTGGGCAAAAGAATGGTGTGTTGGACTGCTTCCCTTGCCGATTAACAGTTGTTTAGACTTAGAGCAAGCATCCGTCCCACTGCCTATTGTTTGTTTGAAATCCAATATGTAGACATCTGGTATCAAAGGAAAGTGCTATTTCCTTTGCCACTGCTTGTTCATATAACTAATCAATCAGAATCTGGTGGTGGTATGACCAAGAGAATGTTGCTATGGCGCATCGGGCATCGTTAACATTTTTTATTGATCAATTTATCTGCTGGTGCAGTTTTGTGCAACACCCAGGGGTGACAGGGTTTGTGAGCTCAGACCTGTCCAATTACAGCAGCTTTTTACACACTGCTTAGATGTCTGTGTGTAATCATGAGCTTTGCCCGGAGGGACCTTTCGATCACTGGAAGTAAACACCGGCCCAGACTGTTTACCATTGCACAATCTCATTTCACTTCTCAGTGACTAGGCCATGAGTCCCATCCTCTGACAGGCTTTTCCACAGCCCCCCCCACACACACACCCCCCAATGATGCTCTCCTCAGCAGGGCCTGGGGATGCTGTACGTGGATCTCAGCTCATCTTCACAGACAGCAGTTTTGGGAATCCCCAGATGTTGCTTCATAGAAAGTGACGACAGAAAAACCTTTACAAACTCCTTTGCTTTGCAATTTTCCATACATATTGCAATACATTTACAACACACTCATTTCTTTACCATGGCAGTTCAACAACTCTTACTGACCTTTGCCAGCTGGCATTTTCACATTATATTTCTCTGCTGCCTACCATGTGCACACATGCCACTTATCTTGTAGATTCTATTTTCTCTCCCTTGGCAAAGGAGTAGGGTTTTCCCCTTGCTTCATGCCAACAAGACACTGCAGGCACATATACTTTTTTCTAGTGCTCCTCGGTGCAGCAGTCACAGTGACTGCAGTGGGGAGGGGGGGGGGGGAATTAATTGAAAACTATGTTAGGTTATTGTAAATTATTTTTTAATGAAAGCTTTAAAGCTTAAAGTATTTTTTTATATATTTGTATTACCTTTCAAAATAATAATATAATGAATTAGTACTTGGATATTTTTAAACATGAAAATGTATAGAATTTCAAAGTTTAAAGAATTGAATTAGTTTAATATTACTTCCTGAGGTGTACTATTTTATTTCCTTTCCTCCAACATTTTCCATAGAGTATAGTGCAGGACTTCTGAGTGGTCAAGTATGGTGCTTCACTTACTCTAAGCCTGGATGGAGTACATTTACACCTATTTGAGTAACGATGGTGCCAGCATATGGTACATAAATAGGGCAGTAAGAACAGCAGTTACGTACTTACCTTGACGATGTAATGGTAGGCGATACAGGAGATTTTTTTTGCTGTCAACCCGAACTCGGGGGCATATTATCAAGGGATTTATCTCTGCTTTTTTGGCTTTAAAAGCCAAGAAAGTGGAGATAAAATTATCTCCCTATCAGCAACAGGGTGCTAACACGCAAATTCGCATGTTAGCACCCTTTTTCTCTACGCTTCCCCTTGCATCTCTAATAAGATGCAAAGGGGGCGTTCCAGAGAAAAATAATAGGAGAAATGTTGTTAAGCGACATTTCTCCTATTATCAAGGATTTCGCTAACCCGGTTAGTGATAAAAAAGCAGCGCTAACCGCGGTTAGCGCTGCTTTTTTTACACCTGGTATTTTCCTGACTTAGCAATGATATCCTATGGAAGGTGGAAATCAAGTTTGTTAGCCCCTATCATCAAGCTAACGCCAAACTTCGAGAGATTATCGTTGGTTTTCCAGCGATAATCTCTCATTTGGCAGTTAGCGTGAGGATTTTTATCACTTCTGAGATCAACCTTGCTAATAGCAAGTTATCTCTGCGATAATTTCTGCCAAGGCTTAGCGATAAAAAATTAGTTGCTAAGCCTCGTAAGCGATAAATATCGCTAATCGTTGGTAATATGCCCATAGATATATTATAGTTATCATGGCACATTCATTTGACTGATTCAGTAGAACAGAACAAAGACTACAACTCTTGGTTGTAGTTATGGAGCGAAGAGACAACCCTGCATCTTTACCAGAGGTTATCAGCGAGGAACAAGCTCTTCCAGGGCACCCACAAGGTTGTGGTGGTACCTAGCAAACGTGAAGGCTCTGTGGCCCATAACAGTGAGAAGTCTTCTGTCTTTAGAACAGTCTGACCAAGCCTGCCCTTGAATCGCCTAAAGAACCCTTCCAGTCTCGCTTACCTATGTGGAAGTACATGATCTTTACAAATCCGGCTACAGACAACTTTACTTTTGACGACGACCTTATGTCATTCGTTTTTAGGTCTGTAAATGTAAATAAATAAATCCGTATTTGTAAAGCACTAACTACTCACCCTTACGGGTCTCAAGGCGCTAGGGGCCGTCGTGGAAATTAAGTGAGCTATTGCCCAGAGTCTCATGGTGCTGAGATGAGCTGCCGCCGGAGCCAGGGATCGAACTGTGAACCTTGTGTTCCGAAGTCAGCTGCCCTGGCCTCTGCACCGCACCTCTCGGCTCTAGATGGCGCACATGCTCGGTCTTGAAGAGAGGCATGCTGTATCTAGATTATGGGCTTCTATCCACCCATAGGCTTGCCATTTGCTGGCACCATCGTTGCTCAATTTTACGTGCTCCCCATTTGTCAAGGGCATGTTTGTTGATTAGCCCTCCCAAGAGCACCGGCCAACTACTGCCAAACATACGCAGCAGCCATTATCATGCTTGGTTTCGGGACTAATTTTTATATATTTATTTTAAATGGGTGATAGGTCCTGCCACGATGCACGTCGCAACCTCCGACCTGGTCTTCCAACGGCTGGGAAGTCCTCCCCGTGACTCAATAGTGGCAAGGTAGGTAATGCGTAGCAGGTCCTTAATGTATAATTTAAAAAATATGCGAGTGGGGCGCGTTTTATGGTCCAATCATGTCGGTTCGGGGTTCTGGTGACATGTTGACGTCACATGTCCTTACGCGTGGGTTATGCCCTCAGCAGCGGTATGGATCACATTGAACAGTTACCCTTTTGTGTGTGTTTTATGTAAATAAGCCCCATGTAAAACCAATTGTGCATGGCATCAAAGATCATGTTTTTGTAATACTGCGTAGTAGTACGGCACTCACGGGCTGGTATCCAATCTGTTTCACTATTAAACAAATGCAAAATAAGTAAAACACTCGTATCATTCCACCCGGGTATGCATCGTTAGCATTCGGAACAATAGCTCAGTGGGTAGTGCGCTCGTTCATTTTTGACTCAGCTGTGTTTAAACATTTGTGGTATTGCACGCTCTTCAGACTTCATTATCACTGAGGCATAACCAGTGCTCGCACTGAACACCCAACGGGACAACATGTGCCTATGATTGTTAATGTGTTTTGAGACGTGTCAGTCTTTGACTGACAAGGTCACCTTATTGATGTCACCTACAAAGTGGGCTTTCCCTAGTGATAGAGTGCATATGAGACCACTTCTGATGATCCTTCTGGGTTTTGGTAAAAACTTGCCTGACTGGCTTGCGGAATGTAGTTTTTAAGGGGTCTGCTCTTCTCACCGCTAGTAGAGAGTGAATCGTTGTTTACTTTTTTCCCTCACCACCGCATTGAATTTAACCTAATTTCTTTTAAATAAATGCCATATCCTTATTCAAAGTGTAATGTTACTTGCATGATGAATTAATATATATTTTAGAATGCCTTTGTTTTGTAGTCAATCGGTTTTGTGCAGCTAATTTACCAAATGACCCATAGGGAAAAACTTCATCACAACGATCTCTTGCCCAACTCTTATTACGGGGGCATGGTCCTCGAATTACTAACTTTAATTCACGAAGTCAAGGATGTATTAATGCACAGTAAAATACTAGGTAGCGCCACAGAAACACATAGTAAAGATACACATTCTAAAAAAGGAAGAAATAAAAGAATTTTCAGAGTAGAGATAGGCCTATAATAGGGGAAAAAACACCCCTTCTGTACATTTTCAGAATGCTTCAGGCAACTGCAGAGTATCATGACCATCCAACAAGACTGAAAGTAGACTTTCATTCTAGAAGGATGGGGGTTCCTCTTTGGCTTACAATATCCTTTTAAAACGCACGAGGGGGTGGTATTTTATTCCGTTTTACACCTAGTCACTTGTTCTGAATCCCGCTCCTACCCACCCTCTTTAAATTTTTCGTCTCCTGGTCCATTGAAACAAAGAGTTCTTCTGGTTGCATGTAAGAAGAATAAATGAAAATTCCATGTTGTGAAAATATTTCATATGCAGCTTGTAATTTTTTACAAACATATTTTAAGGAGTATGATGTATGTTGCTACAATTGTACTGGAGTTTAGGATGTGAAATATCACGTTGATAGAATCTTGCCCTCCAGCAGTGAATATATAAATGGTCAGAACTGTACAAGGAACCACCAATAACTCTCCATTTCTAGGAAAAGAGAAAAGAAAAGAAGCTAAAAATCTAGATGATCTTTGGATCTCGGCTCTACAAGATCACACAGTCAATGTGTGACACATACTTGAAATCTAATTGGCACCTATTTGAGATCTCACTTTAAGGAAATGACTGCATACTTGGGAATGGTATACAATCTATGGACACAGAAAAGAGAGAGCATAGGTTTCCAGACCACAATAGTATATCAATGGCACTATGTAAAAAGGAATGGAATACGATGAAACACACCTAAAAGCATTCTGTAACATGCGTCAAATGTAAGCCCCCATAAAAAAGAATGCCATTCCAAACACTGTAAGAGTATATACAATAGAGTCTTGTATACTCTCTGTAATCAAATAAGAAAAAGAAAACACAAAAATTATGTAGGGCTCTTATGTCCTCGAAACTTTGTGTATATTGAAATGCAGGAACCAATAACTTGTTTTTTATCTTTTTTTCTGTCAGACACTCAATAAGCCAGAATCTGGCAAGGAATGACATTTCCACAATGCTAAGGGAACCCAAAATTAGATAAGTACAGCTTCAGGATTTTTTGTAGATAAGCGCTAAGTGCGTTACCGCAGTTGTAGCCAAAGTCATGGTGCTTAAATATGTTTTCTCTTTGAAGGAATTCCAGAGATGTGATCTAAAGCAGAGACGCTGCAGGAGAGATCGCCAAGCAGGAAACAACAAGAGCCGCTGAACAGCAGCCCATCGTAATCGCCAAACATGAGGTAAGTGAACCCGGAAGCAGAAGGTAAATTCAGATTGGGTGGAAGATCGTATACGCGACACTGGAAATCGAAGTGGTCTTCAACTCTAGAAGGGCAGCTTTTACTGGTA
Organism: Lissotriton helveticus; assembly: GCF_964261635.1. Taxonomy (NCBI): domain Eukaryota; kingdom Metazoa; phylum Chordata; class Amphibia; order Caudata; family Salamandridae; genus Lissotriton; species Lissotriton helveticus. The sequence continues at coordinate 78,477,017 of NC_136067.1, read as the reverse complement.
ATGCTCTGCCCCCGCTGCAGACTTGGCCGGAGGGGAGTAAGCCTGACAGCGGGGAGGTGCAAAGACCCCCTAAGACTGAGTGCACAGCAGCAATGAATCAAAATGGCCGCCCGCTAGTTTTCCTCTGCGGTAGCTGAGGATAATATCTCCTCACAGTCCAGCGGTTCTTGCTCATTAGCATTTCTTTCTGTCAGAAGAGGTGTCAGATGGGGCGGGTTGCAGCGAGGCAAGCTTTATAGACTTGAATTTGGTCTTTATCATGTCTTTTAGGCTTTGTGCCTGCCGCTTACGCCTTGTCAGGAAATGCTGCTGCTATTTTAGGCAGTTCACTCATTACTCTGATTAGTGACTCTTGGAAGTTTTTTCTTCTTTTTCAATGGCCCACACCGTTCTCTGCTGAGGGGTACGCCGTCATACACACATTTGTGCTCCACTTTTTACGCCTGGGTGCGCCTCTTGCTGTGTAGTTGCTGCCACTTTCTCTAGGACTGTTTTCATCAAACTGTGATTCAAAATGGATGCTGCGCACTCCTCTAAGTCTTTGACTTCCTCTGTCTCTAATACTGCTGTGCGAAAAGAGTCAGATGGTGGTGCTAATAAAAGAGTTAAAAAAGACCCTTCCTCACCTACAAAATCCCCACTACCCTTGACCTTGGAAGACATTATGGAGGAATTAAGAAATATAAGACCCTTCATAGTGGAGACAAGTGCATCCATACAGCAGATTGAGGAAAAGTGGTCCGTTTACGATTTACGACTCACTGAGGAGGAACAGAGGGTTAGTGATGCAGAGGATGTCGTTGCGAAAGTCTCATATTTGACCAAGGAAGTGATGCAGCTCAAGACTGGCTGAAGATTTAAAAAATCATAACCGTTGGAATAATTTGCGCATTCATGGTATTCCAGAAGGGTCGGAAGGTCAGGACATGATTACATTTCTGAAATGTCACATTCCAAAAATTGTTGGTCTGAAATCTTCTGTTGATTTGAATATCCAGAGGGCCCATCAGATTGGTCCTTCCCCTTCTGCATCATCCACTAAACCTAGAGGGATTATTGTTCTATTTCTTCAGTATTCTGACCTTATAGAAGTATTCACTACAGCAAAATAATGCAAGCAGATGCTCTGGGCTGGCTCTATAGGGTTTTTAGTCAGGATGTTTCTAAAGCCACTGCTACGAGGGGCAAATAATTTTTGGACTTGATACAAGCATTAAGATCCATGAATGCTTGGTATGGGCTCATTCAACCTTGCTTTTTTAAAGTCATCTAAAAGGAAAAGACGACCACCTTCGAAGATCCAAAGGAACTCAAGTTTGTCATCCAAGAGCATAAAGGAGAAGACATGGAACTTAGTAAAACTTGATTAGCTTTGTCATATTCTTATGCTTCTTATTGATTTCAATGTATCTTTTCATGTTCTACTTTTCCTGGGTCCATTGGAGTTGGTATAGTGTCCTTTGATTTCTATCCATTCTCAGTCTCCGCCTTCTGTAATTGTCATATAAAGATTTTCCTGTATGGTATGTTCGTTTGATGTATTATTTTCTGTCTATTTGGACGTAGCTCTTCTATGTTACATGTTTCCTATTTTATGGCTGCCCGACTCTATTTGTTTTGTACTTATTCTCTTCCTTGGCTCCTGATCCAGCGGCCTATAGAAAATATATCATAAACAACGCTACCCAACTTCATAACCTATAAACAAAATTCTATACTAAATATGGACCCATTTATAAACCTGATATATTTTGGGCCTACTGAATCAGGTGGTCAAATTAAATCTATATACACATTATCTACAAACTATATACATTTTATACATCTGCGGAAAGAATATTGTCATTAGAATAAAACTATACTATTTAAATGACCACCATTGGCGACGTGATCTAGCTAATAGTAACCTACACTTCTGAATAACCAAGACCAGCTTGTTTGTCAAAAGTAAAATTTTATTTACTAAATTATGGTATATAAGTTGATAGTTTTATAAAAGAATTTTATTTGCAATAAAGCAAGCATGATGGTAAAGAAATATGAGGAAAATACAATTTAAGCAAGTGAATCAAATTCAAAGTGAATATTTAAAGTTTAGCATTTCTAAAATCTAATTCCCTAACTGAGCTAAATAGATAGAAATTAAAGTAAAGTTCTTTGAGGATTCTTACGTGCTCCAAGTAAAGTCCGTCAGCACTTCACCCTCATCGGAAAGTCAGAAAGCAGCAGCCAGCCCATCCCTAAGGGCATGACTTTTTATACCTTTCTATGCTAACTAAACTACGCAAAGGAAAGTTTTCAGAAATCTTCGACGTCCCATTGGCTGAGAGTGACAAGTGACATGTCACCCAGTTTTCAAAAAGTTCCATTAAATCACGTTTCATAGAGACCATTGTCCCTTCCACGTGAAGCCAGAAGCTTCCTGAGTTTGCAACAAATGTATTAAGTCATTCTCGCAGCGTCCATTGACTTTCATTATACTTCCGCGGATGCCAAGTTAAGGACTGACAAAAAGTTCACTTTCGACCTTGGCCATGTCCGACAGAATGATGACAGCATTAGTTTTTGCTTTGTGAACGCAGCTTTTGACGAATAATTTATTTCAGAATGGGCGTCTCGTGACTTTCTGCAGAATTATATGTCAGCTCTTTTCTGCGGCTCAAGTGACTAGGCCCAAAAGCAGGCAACTTATGATTTCTAATATAAAACAAACACAAGAAAAGTATTAATGTAAGAAATAATGTAGATTCTGTATCCACCCCAAGTTTTACTAATTAATTAACCCACCCGATTAATCAAATGTTACCTAGCCATTGCAAACAAATAAAGCAGCGTTTATATCTACCAGTCTCCGTTTTTCCATGAGACCCATATGCACTTAGAATAGTAGAAATGACATCACACAGATAAGGAAAAGCAAAACAAGCACATGCTTCTTTTAAGTCTGCAGCAGTTAGTAATGACAAAAACGAAAACAATAAATTATTTTATTATTTTGCACGAACAAAAAGATGCAACATTTATGCACGTTTATGAGCACACATGTTAGTCCCCCCACGTGTAAAGTTTAATCTAAGTTGTATTAGCACAACATATCACAAATCATTAATATTTTTATTCATGTTATGGAAATGTGACTTCGCGAGTTTAAACAAAATTTTGTTTTCTATCTCGCTCCATCAACTCCCTCATCTGGTGATTAACAAATCACCACACCAGCACTCAAAATTTTGGTAAATTAAATTTTTAAGAAATCGATTCAAATTCATTTGTATCAGTAAACCTAAAAGTCTGTTTCTGCATAATCTTTGCAATTAACATGACGCTCTCTATGTAACTCCTGTAATTCGATCTCCCTTTCTTCTACTTTTCTTAGTTTATAGATTCTTTTCTTTTCTTTCAACTGTTTCTTTCTTTTATGTAACAAACAACCTAATTTGGTCAAAATAAAAATGAATACTATTATAATCAAAGGTGCCAGAATCTTGCCAAGAATTGAACTTCCGATATTATGAAACCAGTTTTTAATTGCTTGAAACCTTTTTGAAAGTTTCCCTGTAAAATCTTCTTCTTCTAAAGGAATTATCTCTGAATGCATTTGTGTAATATTCTTAATATACATTTCAATATTCTTACTTTCATCAGGTATATATGTACAGCAATGTTGAACATGTAAAATGCCACAGACTCCTCCCTCTTTTGCTAGGAGTATGTCTAAAGCAAGACGGTCTTGAATTACCATAGATCTAATTGCAATAACTTCAACATTCACTAATTGAAATCCATCAGCTGTGTCAGTTGATAATCTATCAACTATAGTGGACAATTTTCTGATTCTCCCTGCATTTAGGGTTATACCAACAAAAGGTATTACAGCTTGAAAAATATCTCCCAGAACTTCAGTAAAAGTTTCTCTTTTAGCTCTATTTACATAATTATGAATTTTAAACAATCCTTCTGAATCTCTGTCAACATGAAACACTTTAGGAAAAACAATTCCCACATAACAAGTTCCATACCAATGGTCTGGAAGGTTGTAGTAGGCTTTGTCACCACAAACAAAATAAATCCCAGGAAAGATAGGATCTTTTCCACCTTTAAATCCCCAACCTCCCAGAATCTGATAAGTATCTTCACAGTTACTTGCACCTACAAAGTAATTATCAAAAAGTGTGTTATCTCTTCTAATGCAAAGTTTTCCACTAACAGGTTTGTCTATGTGAATTGCAATATTTTCAAGCATTTTGCCATTTAATTTCTCATCCTCTTTTTGCCAGAAGGCTGACTTAGTCTGTTTGACTAATTCATTTCTCTTAAAAATAGCTCTTCTCTCCTCAACCATGTTCAAAAATTTCTTTCCTTCAGCACTTAATTTACATGTTAAATTATTCTTGTAAGCATACTCGTAAGTGAGTTCATTAGTAACAAGGAAAAATTCTCTCATTTGTTTTGCTTTCTTATGCTTATTTAAAGCGTTATCAATCTTAATATTAGCAAAAATTTCATCATAATTTGAATAGTAATATTCTAGACGTCCAGTTTGATAAAATAAACTAGTTAATACACTACATGTTACAGCATAAGTGAGAGGAAGCATATTATATGTTACTCCCTCAGAAACAGAAGCAGGTAATTTAACACAGACATAACAGTCTTTTGCATCCATTACCTTAACATATTCACTTAATAGCTTTGTGAATGTATTACTTGAAAAATCTCCTATTGATTTATCTTGATGAATGTTAGGCTGATGATCAATAACTTTTGTAGACGCACTATGTTTAGTTTGACTAACCAGAGCTTTGCTTGTTAAATTAACTTTGTGTAATTCTCTATTCATCTCTAAAGGGATAATCACAGCTAGAACCAACCAGAGCAGAACCAAAATGAGCAGACACACCAGAGTCATCTTACAGCATCTTTTAAAAACAGAACACTTTGAAGTACTCTCCTTAACATAAGGCATTCTTGGTTAATTTTAGCCTCAAAAAATTAAAATAAATTTTAAAATTCTATATAAATTCTAAATTTATATTTACACCCCCTTTTAAAATTTCTTTTTCTTTTTCTTTTAAAACCCTAAACAAGATTTCTTCGACCTTATGTCATACATAAGTTTTCTTCAACTAAACAGTTTTTCTTCGACCTTGTGTCAACTAACAAATTTTCTTCAGCCTTTTGCCAATTTAATATTTCTGTACTTCAATCATTGTCACTAATTTCTTGGATTTCGTTTTCTTCTTCACTACTATCATATATGTCAATTACAGGTGGAATTACTAAGTAAGTCCACTCAGGAGACTTGTATTTTTGGTTTGGTCTTATTATTCTCTTCCCTTTTCTTGATATCACTTCAATTTTCCTTCCAACTCCAACTTCTTTTCCAGGACTCTTTTGACTACTGATTTCTTCAACTTGTTCTATTGGTTTCTTGATCAATCTGACTCTCAATCTTCCACCTGGCCAATAGTCTGCTTTTCTCACGTACTTCTTCTTTGGTTCAGAATTATTTGATTCTGACTTCCAAGTCCTTTTCTTTCTGTTTTCACTTTCACCTTCCACGTCACTTTCTTCAGTTTCGTAGTCTGAAATTTCAATTGACTCAGGAACTTCTCTATTCGGCAATTTCACTCTTTCAGGAACTTCACTTTGTCTTCCATCACTGGTACTCGGTAATTCGTTCTCCTCCTCTTCCTCAATTACCTCTAACTTCCCAGATTTTGGATATTTGTTCCTTACTTCAGAGCTTGTTCTCTGCCTTTCGATACTCTCCTGGTCTGAAACTTCCTTTTGTTCAGCTTCTCTGTCTTCAATGGAGACAACCGAATCCTCAGTTATCTTTCCTTTTAACAGATTCTCTTCACCTTCAGAATCTATTTCAATTATTTCCAAGTCTTTTCTTGTCAGATTTCCATTCACTGGCACAGTTTCCAGATGTCGACTTTCTTGTCGATCTTCAGAATCTGGAATTACTTCACCTTCTGTTTTGTCTTCTGCCTCAGAATCAGAATCTTCTGTGGTATCACTTTCAACATCAGAACTCTCAGGAGTTGGTACTGGAATAGTATGACTAGGATGTATCCAACGTTTCAATCCTCTGCACTTTACAGCATTAGTAGTGATTAAGATTATCTGCCTAGGTTTTTGCCATCTAGGGGCTAGACAATTCCTTCTCCGATGTACTTTCGTTCTGACCCAATCGCCAGGTCTCAGATCATGTGTCAAAACCTTTTCATTTGATTGTGCTTCAGTTCCCACCTGATTAGACACAGAAGTTACCATATCAGATAACCTTTTACAGTAATCCAAAATTGCACTGTCATTTATGCTCAACAGTTTACCTACAGGTACAAATGCTTGTCTCATAACTCTTCCCATTAAAATTTCATGAGGACTCAAACCTGTCTTTTTATCTGGTGTACTTCTTAATGACATCAAAACAAGTGGAAGAGCATCAGTCCACTTTATACCTGTTTCAAGACACATTTTTCCAATTCTGTTTTTGATTGTTCCATTTATTTGTTCAACTACTCCTGATGCCTCTGGTCTGTATGCACAGTGTATTTTCTGCTCAATGCTCAAAGCTTCGCAAATTAACTTCATCAGTTTGTTATCGAAATGGCTTCCTCCATCACTCTCAATAGTGACTGGAAAACCGTACCTTGGGATGATTTCTCTGAGCATTAGTTTTGCTACTGTAATTGAATCACAATGTCGTGTAGGGAAAGCCTCTACCCATCTTGAGAATAAGCATACAATTACAAGTACATATTTCAAACAATTGTGTAAGGGCATTTCAATGAAATCCATTTGTAACCTGGTAAAGGGACCACCTTCTCGACCAATTATTCCTGTCCCCACCACTGATTTTCTGTTTGGATTCATTTGTTGGCATGACAAACACCTTTGACAAAAAGATTCAGCAATAGTTCTAAACTTGGTATTGAACCATGTTTCTCTGAAAAGTCTGACCATAGAATCTCTTCCTAGATGTGCTGGACCATGATATAATCTGGCCATGTCAGCAATCAAACAATTTGGTAAGACTACTCTGCCATCTTTGTAAACCCACACTCCATCTTCTTCACGTGGTCTACAATCTGATCTTAACCACAAGTCTTTTTCATCATCTTCTGCTTCGTTTTGTAAATCTCTAATCTCATGCCATGTTTCTACAACAGTTGTTAGCATTAATGAATTTGAATCAGTTTCTTTACTCCTCTCCCGATTGTATGAATAATTTTTCCTTGCGCAGTATTTTGCTGTTTCATCTGCGAAGGCATTTCCCTTGGAAATATAATCAGTTCCTCTAGTGTGCGCTGCACATTTAACAATGGCGATTTCTTTTGGTAATTGTATTGCTTCAATTAATCTTCTAATGAAAACTGCATTTTTAATTGGTGATCCTGTTGATGTCATGTATCCTCTCTGTGACCAGAGTTGTCCATAATCATGCACAACTCCGTCAGTATCAGTAATGATGGTAACTCTTATATCCTTTGATATTTCACATGCACGAATTAAAGCAATCAATTCAGCCACTTGTGCTGAACGAACTCCTTCAAGACATGATGCTTCTTCAACATCTACGACTGTACAAACTGAGTATGAAGCTTTCAAGACACCTCCTTCGGATCTTAAGCATGAGCCATCTACAAAGTAGACAAAATCCGATTCAGACAAAGGTCTGTCTTTGATGTCTTTTCTTGGTTTAGTGCAGAATTCCATGACATCTAAACATTCATGTTCTGTTTCAATGTCATCAACAATTTCAGAATCAGGCAGTAATGTAGAAGGATTCAGATTTAAACATCTTGAAATCGAAACATTATCTGCTCCCAGTATGATTTTCTCATATTTTGTCAATCTGCTACTTGTTAGATGTTGAGTCTTACCTCTTGTCAGTAATATTTCAACTGAATGAGGCACAAAAACTTTCACAGGAAATCCCATAATGATTCCTTCACTTTGTTCGAGGCTGATACTTGTAGCTGCAACTGCTTTCAAACAACCTGGTAATGCTTTTGCAATTGGATCAAGAACTGCAGAGAAGTATGCAATAGGTTTCTTTAAATTTCCATGTCTCTGAATTAACACAGATAATGCACATCCTTCTCTCTCACTGCAATACAGTTCAAAATCTTTCTCATAATTTGGCATACCTAAAGCAGGAGCTTGGCATAAGCTCTTTTTCAGGTTCTCAAAAGATTCCATCTCAGCATCATTTAGAATAATTGGATCTTTTACATCTGACTTTGTCAGTCTTTGTAGTGGTTTTGCAATTACTGAAAATCCACTTATCCATTGTCGACAGTAACCTACCATTCCCAAGAACATTCTGACCTGTCTTTGTGTTCTTGGTGGTAATATTGCTTGAATCATTTTTATTCTCTCTATTGTTACTTGTCTTTTTCCCTTTGCAATTCTGTGACCAAGATATTTTACTTCTTGTTTGCAAAACTGTAGTTTTGCTGGGGACACTTTATGTCCTTCTTCTGCAAGGCGATTTAACAGAATTATTGTGTCTGTTACACAATTTTCTCTTGTCTTTGCAGCTATTAACAAATCATCAATATACTGCACTAGTGTAGACCTACCAGGTAAGTCTAGGTCTTCTAACGATCTTTTTAACAGTTCGTTAAAGATTGAAGGACTTTCTGTATAGCCCTGTGGGATTCTTGACCATCCGAGGGTCTTACCTTGGAATCTGAAAGCAAATATTTCATAACTGTCTGGATGTAAGGGAACAGTAAAGAATGCATTGCAAAGGTCGATGACTGTATACCATTCAGCATCATGTGGAATCTGAAATAGAATTACTGCTGGATTTGGAACCACAGGACAACATGGAACGACAATTTGATTAACTTTTCTCAAATCTTGTACGATTCTAAATGTTCCGTTAGACTTTTTAACTCCCATAATCGGTGAATTACAAGAGCTACTCTTCATTTCCTTTAATACACCTTGCTTGATTAATTTTTCAATTATAGGTGTAATACCTTCAATTGTTTCTGTTTTCATTTTATATTGTGGAGTATTTGGAAATTCTATTCCCTGTTTCAATGTAATTTTTACTGGATCTACGTTTTTCATCAGACCCATCTCATTTCCAGTAAAATCCCATATTTCAGATTTCACTGTTCCTTTGAGTTCTTCAGGTAGATCTTTTTCTTCAAATGCAGGAAACAATTTTGTTTCTTCTGCTTCTATCATCATCATTGTCATTCTGTATAAACCATCTTCCTCCATTGTTTGTAATTCAACTCCATCAGGAGAACAATATATTCTACAATTCATTTTACATAGGATGTCTCTGCCTAATAGATTTACTGGACTACTATTACAAACCACAAATCTGTGTTTATCTTTGTAGTTTCCAATTTCAACTGGTACTGGATCAGTTAAGTCAGTTTTAATTTGTTGATTACTTACTCCAACAACTTGGATGGTATCCCCAGAGAGAGGTAGGTTTTCAATTTCCACTGATCTAACAGTAGAACGGGTAGCACCAGTGTCCACTAGAAAAGTGATGTCTACATCATTAACTTTCCCGTTTACATAAGGACCGGACTGGTCAACCTCGAGAGTGGCTCCAACAACACACTCTTCCTCCTCTCTCGGGCACCGTCAGCAATAATCATCAGAATCACTGTCTTGACTTTCTGTTAATAAGAATTGTTGTGAAGCATTTTGCATTTGAACCCTTTGCTGCTTTTGCTGTTTTTGTGGTTTTATTACCTGTTCACTTCCCTGAAATCCCACGTTTGGATTATATTTTTGAACTCCCCCACATTTCGGAAAAGGTGGTTGTGGCAATTGGTCTTGACGATTATTCACCTGTTGTTGTTGCTGTTGCTGTAATTGTCGCTGAATATTAAATTCGTTTAACCCCTGTTGCATCTGTAGCTGTCGCTGCAGGTCAACACCATTCTGCATCTGTGGATTCAATAAGGGATTCTTTAAGTTTTTAGGAGGATGAGGACACTCGTCCCTCCAATGTCCAATTTCGCCACAATTAAAACAAGGTAATCTTTGCTTCAGCTCCTCAATCTTTGGGCTAAATTTCTTTGGGAAATTATTACCTTTAAACTTTCCTTGTATCTGGTTTGTATTTCCAGTTTGAACAAAATTAGTGTTCTTATTACCCATGCTGGCAATCTGTTGCTCAGCCACTTTTACCTGAGCCCACATGGCTTTCTCCTTCAGCTTCTTCTGTTTTACTTCTATTTCATCACTGCAATACTTTGCTTTTCTTAGAATATCATCTACAGATAGTGATTGCCATCCGACAATACTAGTTCTGATCATTTCTCCAATTTCAGGTTTTAGTCCATAAACAAATCTATAGACAAAATGACTCATGTCTTTTTCATCTAATTTTTCATAACCACTGTATTGTTTAAAAATTAACAGTAGTCTTTCATAAAAAGAATGAACTGATTCTTTTGTTTCCTGTTCTGTTCTTTCTATTTTAACCCTCATCATTTCTGTCTCGTTCCCCCGTTCCACTGTATTAACTTTCTGTTTCTCCTTTACCAAGATGATCATGACTAAAGTCCTTCAACTTCCGTCATCTTTTCATTTTTCTTCACATTTGTCTTCTCCCTACTGTTTTGTGTCCTTTCACTACTTTTTCTTCTGTCCTTCTCCTTTTCATCAATCACATGCTGCTTTATTCTCCTTTTATTTACCACTAAGGGGCTGATTCTGATGCGGGTTGGAAATGCTTCCCGAATTAATCGGGTTGTAAAATGTTTCCCACCCACTCGGATCGGGACAGTCCGACCGACGGAGTACAATGCATCCGGATGCTTCCGATACGATTTGGTTGGACTCCCATTGACTTCAATGGGAGCATATGTTCCTAACCGCATCATAATTGGGCCCTGGGTCATTCCCGATCCAATTTGGAAGGGGCAAATGCCATTAGGAGGCCTTCCTAACCGCATCAGAATCAGGCCCTAGGTGGGAAAGCCTTCCAACTCGCATCAGAATCAGGCCCTTAGTGTTTTTGCTCTTCCACCTATTTATTGTATTGAATGTATTCATGTTTAATAAGGTTTTCAATTATTTTTTCCATTTTTTATGGCCAGTCTACGTGTTGTTTCCTGGAATGTAAAAGGTCTCTGAAACTCTTTTAAAAGACAGAGGGTAGTCACGCATCTGTCCAAATTTAAATGTCAGATCGCCTTCTTACAGAAGTTGCATCTTAAAGACAACAATATTGAAGGGATGCACAGACAATGGGAGGGTTCTGTATTTAATTCCTCTGCTGTTAACAACAAGAATGGTGTTCTAATTCTGTTACATAAATCTTTGCATTTTTAGCAGCTCAATTAAACTAAGGATGATGCTGGTAGATGGTTATGTTTGAATATAAAAAAGTATGAATTTCCTCTCTCACTATGTGATGTCTATGGCCCGACAGGGGTTAACTACTGATTCCGGAACCGTTTTTTCTCTCTTATCTGCTTTCTCTTCGGATAATTTTATATTAGGAGGGGATTGTAATCAACTAATAGACCCCTTTTTAGGCTGTTGTTTCCAGGTCAGATATATCCCCAATAAAATGCAAAAATCCTTTCAAAGGGCTATCTCCTCCAGAGGTCTAATTGATGCTTGGAGAATAGCTCATCCTGACGTGTTAACATTCACATATTTCTCCCCTGTACGTGCCTCACATTCCAGAATACATTTGTTTATTGTCACACAAAATGTTCTCCAGTTGGCATCTAATGTTGAGATAGGTTCTATTTTAATTCGTGACCATGCTCCTGTCATTTTAGACTTAGACACTTATAATGACATTTGTCGCTCAAACAGATGGAGATTCAACAATGCACTACTGTTGGTAAAGATTTCAGTGATGCTTTTACACGCTTCACCAATGAAATTTTTTTGTGGTTAACCTTACTGTTGATTCACGGTTTAATTATATATGGGATGCCTTCAAACCGCCAGAGGTTTTATCATAGATTTTGTTGCTAAGAAGAAAAAACAAGCATTGGAAATGCAATAGGTCTCGCATTAGAAAAGTTGGAGTTATTGGTCTTGTAAATGACATATTTTATTTATTTGTTGGTTTTTAAAATTGCTAAATTGATGGTTTTGTCATTTACAATGCCAATAGTTATAACTTTCGCAAATGTGACACCTATAGCATTTGGAATGCAACATGTTTTGTATTTACGTGACTTAGATGGCAGCTCTTGTCGTTAGGATACATCTGTAGAGAGCAGGAGAGTGCAACAGGGGAGAGAAGCACAGCAATGCAATATGTCTCGCATTAGGAAAGTTTGAGCTATTGGTATTGTAAAGGACACATTTTTTATTTATGTACTTGTTTTGAAAATAGCGAAATTAATAGTTTTGTTATTTACAATGCCAATAGTTTTATCTTTCGCAAATGTGACACCTATTGTAACACAATATGTGTTGTGAGGGTGAGTGAGGGTGAGGGTGAGGGTTTGAGGGTGAGGGGTTGAGGGTGAGTGAGGGTGAGAGTTTGAGGGTGAGTGAGGGTGAGGGGTTGAGGGTGAGTGAGGGTGAGGGGTTGAGGGTGAGTGAGGGTGAGGGTGAGGGTTTGAGGGTGAGGGGTTGAGGGTGAGTGAGGGTGAGGGTGAGTGAGGGTGAGGGTGAGGGGTTGAGGGTGAGTGAGGGTGAGGGGTTGAGGGTGAGTGAGGGTGAGGGTGAGGGGTTGAGGGTGAGGGTGAGGGTGAGTGAGGGTGAGGATGAGGGGTTGAGGGTGAGGGGTTGAGGGTGAGTGAGGGTGAGGGTCAGTGAGGGTGTGGGTGAGGGGTTGAGGGTGAGTGAGGGTGAGGGGTTGAGGGTGAGTGAGGGTGAGGGGTTGAGGGTGAGGTGTTGAGGGTGAGTGTGGGTGAGTGTGGGTGAGGGTGAGTGAGGGTGAGGGGTTGAGGGTGAGTGAGGGTGAGGGGTTGAGGGTGAGTGAGGGTGAGGGTGAGGGTGAGTGAGGGTGAGGGTGAGGGTGAGGTGTTGAGGGTGAGTGAGGGTGAGGGTGAGGGTGAGTGAGGGTGAGGGTGAGGGGTTGAGGGTGAGTGAGGGTGAGGGTGAGTGAGGGTGAGGGTGAGTGAGGGTGAGGGTGAGGGTGAGGGGGTGAGGGTGAGTGATAGTGAGGGTGAGTGAGGGGTTGAGGGTGAGGGGTTGAGGGTGAGTGAGGGTGAGTGAGGGTGAGGGTGAGTGAGGGTGAGGGGTTGAGGGTGAGTGAGGGTGAGGGTGAGGGGTTGAGGGTGAGTGAGGGTGAGTGAGGGTGAGGGTGAGTGAGGAGAGGGTGAGGGTGAGTGAGGGTGAGGGGTTGAGGGTGAGTGAGGGTGAGGGTGAGTGAGGGTGAGGGTGAGTGAGGGTGAGGGTGAGTGAGGGTGAGTGAGGGTGAGGGTGAGTGAGGGTGAGGGGTTGAGGGTGAGGTGTTGAGGGTGAGTGAGGGTGAGGGTGAGGGTGAGTGAGGGTGAGGGTGAGGGGTTGAGGGTGAGTGAGGGTGAGGGGTTGAGGGTGAGTGAGGGTGAGGGTGAGGGTGAGTGAGGGTGAGGGGTTGAGGGTGAGTGAGGGTGAGGGTGAGGGGTTGAGGGTGAGGTGTTGAGGGTGAGTGAGGGTGAGGGTGAGTGAGGGTGAGGGTGAGTGAGGGTGAGGGTGAGGGGTTGAGGGTGAGTGAGGGTGAGTGAGAGTGAGGGTGAGTGAGAGTGAGGGTGAGTGAGGGGTTGAGGGTGAGGGGTTGAGGGTGAGTGAGGGTGAGGTGTTGAGGGTGAGTGAGGGTGAGGGGTTGAGGGTGAGTGAGGGTGAGGGTGAGTGAGGGTGAGGGTGAGTGAGGGTGAGGGGTTGAGGGTGAGTGAGGGTGAGGGTGAGTGAGGGTGAGGGGTTGAGGGTGAGGGGTTGAGGGTGAGTGAGGGTGAGGGTGAGGGTGAGTGAGGGTGAGGGGTTGAGGGTGAGTGAGGGTGAGGGGTTGAGGGTGAGTGAGGGTGAGGGTGAGTGAGGGTGAGGGGTTGAGGGTGAGTGAGGGTGAGTGAGGGTGAGGGTGAGGGGTTGAGGGTGAGTGAGGGTGAGGGTGAGTGGGGGTGAGGGTGAGTGAGGGTGAGGGTGAGGAGTTGAGGGTGAGTGAGGGTGAGTGAGAGTGAGGGTGAGTGAGGGGTTGAGGGTGAGTGAGGGTGAGGGTGAGGGGTTGAGGGTGAGTGAGGGTGAGGGGTTGAGGGTGAGTGAGGGTGAGTGAGGGTGAGGGTGAGTGAGGGTGAGTGAGGGTGAGGGGTTGAGGGTGAGTGAGGGTGAGTGAGGGTGAGGGTGAGTGAGGGTGAGGGTGAGTGAGGGTGAGTGAGGGTGAGTGAGGGTGAGTGAGGGTGAGGGTGAGTGAGGGTGAGTGAGGGTGAGGGGTTGAGGGTGAGTGAGGGTGAGGTGTTGAGGGTGAGTGAGGGTGTGGGTGAGTGAGGGTGAGTGAGGGTGAGGGGTTGAGGGTGAGTGAGGGTGAGGGTGAGTGAGGGTGAGGGTGAGTGAGGGTGAGGATGAGGGGTTGAGGGTGAGTGAGGGTGAGTGAGAGTGAGGGTGAGTGAGGGGTTGAGGGTGAGGGGTTGAGGGTGGGTGAGGGTGAGGGTGAGTGGTTGAGGGTGAGTGAGGGTGAGTGAGGGTGAGGGTGAGTGAGGGTGAGGGTGAGTGAGGGTGAGGGGTTGAGGTTGAGGGGGGTGAGGGTGTGAGGGTGAGGGGGTGTGAGTGTGAGTGAGGGTGTGTGAGGGTGAGAGTGTTGTGTGGGTGAGGGGGTGTAAGGGTGAGGGTGTGAGGGTGAGTGAGGGTGAGGGTGAGTGAGGGTGAGAGTGTTGTGAGGGTGAGGGTGTTGAGGGTGGGTGAGGGCGAGGGTGTAAGGGTGAGTGAATGGGTGTGAGGGTGAGGGTGTGTGAGGGTGTGTAAGGTTGAGCGCATGTGAGGGTGAGGGTGTGAGTGTTGTGTGGGGTGAGGGTAAGTGAGGGGGTGAGGGTGTGTGAGGGTGAGGGGGTTAGGCTGTGAGCGGGTGAGGGTGAGGGTGTGAGGGTGAGTGAGGGTGGGTGAGGGTGAGGGTGTGAGGGTTAGTGAGAATGTGTGTGGGTGTGTGAGGATGTGTGAGAGTGTGTGATGGCGGGTGTGTGTGAGGGTGGGGGTGTGTGAGGGTGGGGGCGTGTGAGGGTGTGGGGTTGAGGGCATGAGGGTGAGTGAGGGTGTGTGAGGGTGTGAGGGTGAGTGAGGATGTGTGAGGGTGAGGGTGTGAAGGTGAGGGAGGGTGGGGGTGGGTGAGGGTGTGTGAGTGTGAGGGTGTGTGAGGGTGAGGGTGTGTGAGGGTGTTTGTGTGTTGTGTATTTGTGTGATTGTGGTGTGTGTGCTTGTGTGTGTGTGTGTATGTGGTGTTTTCATTGTGTGTGTAGTTGTTTGTGTATCTTTGTTGTATTATATGTTTGGGAAATGTTAAATAGCAGAAGTGTGACTGTCCCATAATTATATTTACGTATGTAAGTTATTGCGTTCTAGTTTTTTTTTTTAATCCCGTACTATTTTGATTGACGTCCCTGTCAGCCAATGAGATTTCAAAATCCTCTCACGTTGCGTAACAATTTACTCGCGTCTAATTGGAAATCCCCATATTGTTGAAAGCGGGTCCCGTGTAAGGAGTGTTGGCTTCGTTGTCCGTTCCGTGCATCGTTCGACAGGTAAGTTGTTATTTTTGTTTGTTTTGTGTGTGTGTAGTGTAATGAATTTTTTGATTTGTTGTTTCCTATTGTTTTATTTGCATAGTAGTGTCTTTGTTTTGCAACGAAGGATGTTTATTTTGAAATGTCGGCTCTTTATGTATGTAATGCATTGTATCCTATTGTTCAGATCTAATTTTAAAAATGTTTGTTTTTTGGTTAGTAGTTGTGTTAATAATTAGAAGAGGTTTTTTTTTGTGTAATTGTGTAGTATGTTGTATATGTGCGTGAATATTTTATATTGTTTCAACCCTACGTTCTGTTATTTCAGTTATTATTAAATGTATGTTTGTATATCATTTTATTTTGATGTGTATGTAAATTTCGTGCTGTGTTTTGTGATACTTCCTCTTCGTTAATAATGAATGCAATGTCTCCGCATTGTGTTACGATGTATTTTTAAAGCAATAGTTTCTTCTTATATATGCTTTCTCCATGTTGCTATCAGAATTCTGACTTATGTCAACATTACTGTAGAGTTGCGTAATATTTTTTTTTTATATTTGATGTAATTTCGTGTGAATAAATGTTATTGTTATATGCGTACGGCTTTTTGTGTAACTCTTGACCATTGTGTTTAATCCGTCCCATTCCCCGGGTGAATAATGCTTATTTATTGCCCCAATAAAAAGTAGGCTGTTTCACATTTGTGTTTGTACATCCTCGTCCTCGCTTCCTGCCACATATTTTTCGTTGTTTTGTTGGTGTTATATTGTCCGAATCATTTTAGTTTTTTGACCTGAAGCCTGATAAACATCCTTGCATGCTGTAGCTCACTTTTGGGAAGTAGATTTTGTGTGTAACGTATTTGATGCACGACTCCGTTGACCCCCTTTGTTTTTATTTTCGTCCTAAAAGTTGTTTATGTCTCTGAAAATGGCATAACATTTATCAATTTGTTAAATGCACAAGCTTTTTTTTAATAGGGTGGAATAGGAGGCTATTTTTTGAGTCTTTAGTTATATTGTGTTTTGTATAGTTTAATTAGATTGTTGATGTGGCTGGTGGATTAGGATGGCGTATTTATCCTTTGAATTTTGTTTTGTAGGATGTATTTCTGTTGCGTATCTTGAGGGTGTATTTGGAGGGTGGATTCGGCTGTTAGTTTATTAGGGTGGATTAGGACTCTGGATTTCTATGTTGGAGTTAGAGTGTGGATTAGGATGGTTTATTTCTATTCTTCCTTTGGATGCTGGATTTGTGTGTGTGTGTGTGTGAGGGTGAGTGAGGGTGTGTGAAGCTGAGGGTGTGTGACGGTGTGTGAGGGTGTGTGAGCGTCAGTGAGTGTGTTTGCTGGTGAGTGAGGGAGTGTGTGTGTGTGGGTGTGTTACGGTGTGAGGGTGAGGTTCTGTGAAGGTTACTTAGGGAGTGTGAGGGTGAGTGGGTGAGTAGGAGAGTTAGGTGTTGTGAGGGTGACTGAGTGTTCTTGAGGTTGAGGGGATGAGGGTAAAATTGTGTGAGGGTGAGGTGTGCGGTGTAGTTAGTGTGAGAGTTATTAGAGTGGTGTGACGGTGTGTGAGTGTTAGGGTGTGTGAGGGTGAGCGAGGGAGTATGAGGAAATGAGTGCGTGATGTTGAGAGTAAGATTGTGTGACGGTGTGTGTTTCTCCAAATATGTGTGTGTGGGTGATGTAATGAGTGTAAGGGTGTATGAGGGTGAGGGGTGTTGATGGTGAGAGTGTGTGAGAGTGTGGGAGGGTTAGTGAGGGTGTGTGAGGGTGTGCGAGCATGTGGTGAGGTGGTGTGAGGGTGAGGGTGTGTGAGGGTGTGTGAGGGTGAGGGTGTGTGAGGGTGAGGGTGTGTAAGGGTGATGGTGTGTGAGGGTGAGGGTGTGTGAGGGTGAGGGTGTGTGAGGGTGAGAGGTGTGTGAGGGTGAGAGGTGTGTGAGGGTGAGAGTGTTGTGAGGGTGAGTGAGGGTGAGGGTGTGAGGGTCAGTGAGGGTGTGTGAGGGTGAGGGTGTGAGGGTGAAGGGGTGTGAGGGTGAGTGAGGGTGTGAGGGTGAGTGAGGGTGAGGGTGGGTGAGGGTGGGGGTGAGGATGAGTGAGGATGGGGGTGAGTGTGAGTCAGGGTGGGGGGGTGTGAGAGTGAGGGGGGAAGTTGTGTGAGGGTGAGGGGGGAGGGTGAGGGGGTGTGAGGGTGTGAGGCTGTGTGAAGGTGAGGGGGTGAGGATGAGGGGGGTGAGGGTGTGAGGGTGAGGGGGTGTGAGGGTGAGTGAGGGTGTGTGAGGGTGAGAGTGTTGTGTGGGTGAGGGGGTGTGAGGGTGAGTGAGGGTGAGGGTGAGTGAGGGTGAGAGTGCTGTGAGGGTGAGGGTGTTGAGGGTGGGTGAGGGCGAGGGTGTAAGGGTGAGTGAAGGGGTGTGAGGGTGAGGGTGTGTGAGGGTGTGTGATGTTGAGGGCCTGTGAGGGTGAGGGTGTGAGTGTTGTGAGTAAGATTGTGTGAGGGTGTGTGTTTCTCCAAATATGTGTGTGTGGGTGATGTAATGAGTGTAAGGGTGTATGAGGGTGAGGCGTGTTGATGGTGAGAGTGTGTGAGGGTGAGAGTTGTAAGTGTGTGTGAGCGTTTGTGAGGGTGTGAGGTGTAGTGAGTGAGTTTGTTGTGAGTGTTGTGTGGGGAGCGTAGTTGTGTGAGCGTGAGGTGTTGTGAGGGAGAGGTAGTGTGAGGGTGCTGTTAAGGGTAAGGGTGTGTGAGGCAGAGGGATGTAGATGGTGAGAGAGTGTGAGGGGGGTGAGTGTGGGAGGGTGAGTTTGTGCGGTGTAGTCATTGTGAGCTTGTTGTGAGGTGTGTGAGTTTTTGAGGGGAGTGAGGGTGTGTGAGTGTGTGTGTGTCTGAGGGGGTGTGATTGTGTGTGAGGGTAATTGTGAGTGAGTGTGTGTGAGGCTGAAGGTGTGTGATTGGGTGTGAGGGTGATGTTGTGTGAGGGTCATTGAGGGTGTGTGAAGGTGTGTGAGAGTTTTTGGTTGTGAGGGTGATGTTATGAGTGTGTGTATGTTAATAAGAATTTTGTAATATGTGTTGTGTGGAAAAACGCGTGATCGAGCTTCCCTTTGTCAGTGTCCTGCCTTATGTGTATTTTTTTATGTAATTTAACTGTGTGTGTGTTTTAATTAATGTGTGGTGTTATGTGTGCTTTTTGTGTCAGTGGAGTCCCGTATTAATAGTATTATGTTTAAAATGGCCGACGCAATGCGTCACCTTGACGTTGCCTACGTTAGCGTTCTAGTTTTTTTTGTGTTGTGAGTGTTTACGTTCCCTTGACGTTTATTTGTAGCCAATCGGAATGCGACGTTTTTGACGTTGCATTCTGATTTGCTTACGTCAACGGTGGAATTCCCCAGAAGATCGAGAATGTTGAATCGCGGAAGGCGTGTTCTTGTTCTTGTGCTGTTGCTGCGTCGTTTGACAGGTAAGAATGTATTCCTAATTTTTTTTATAAGTAATGTAAAGTAGTATCTATAGTATGTTTAACTAAACAAATGAATAGGAGTGTATTTTTTATAAATGTTGACATTGTTTGTTTTCTATCGCAATATTTCTAAATGAATATTATGTAATGTAAATTAAAGTCTTGTTTTTATTCGTCGATATGTAATGTATATTTTTTCGTAAAGTGTCATGTAATGTATTTTTAGCTGGTGTTTGTTATTTGACTTACAAGAGCTGTTCTTTGAATTTCTAAGTACTATTTTCGCCATGAATATTGTACACTTCAAAAGTATTAATGTTGTGACGCCTTGTTTCTGAAGCTAAGAGACCTATGTAATGTTTATTGATGCTGTTGTTAGCGCTGAATCCAAGTTGCGTAATATGTTTTTTATATTTGATGTAATTCCGTGTGAATAAATGCTATTGTTATATGCGTACGGCTTTTTGTGTAACTCTTGACCATTATGTTTAATCCGTCCCATTCCCCGGGTGAATAATGCTTGTTTATTGCCCCAATAAAAAGTTGGCTGTTTCACATTTGTGTTTGTACATCCTCGTCCTCGCTTCCTGCCACATATTTTTCGTTGTTTTGTTGGTGTTATATTGTCCGAATGATTTTTGTTTTTTGGCCTGAAGCCTGATCAACATCCTTGCATGCTGTAGCTCACTTTTGGGAAGTAGATTTGGTGTGGTTGACCCCCTTTGTTTTTATTTCCGTCCTAAAAGTTGTTTATGTCTCTGAAAATGGCATAACATTTATCAATTTGCAGAGTGGGTGAATGATGCAGAGTGGGTGAAAGATGCAGAGTGGGTGAAAGATGCAGAGTGGGTGAAAGATGCAGAGTGGGTGAAAGATGCAGAGTGGGCGAAAGATGCAGAGTGGGTGAAAGATGCAGAGTGGGTGAAAGATGCAGAGTGGGTGAAAGATGCAGAGTGGGTGAAAGATGCAGAGTGGGTGAAAGATGCAGAGTGGGTGAAAGGTGCTGAGTGGGTGAAAGATGCTGAGTGGGTGAAAGATGCTGAGTGGGTGAAAGATGCTGAGTGGGTGAAAGATGCTGAGTGGGTGAAAGATGCAGAGTGGGTGAAAGATGCTGAGTGGGTGAAAGATGCAGAGTGGGTGAAAGATGCAGAGTGGGTGAAAGATGCTGAGTGGGTGAAAGATGCTGAGTGGGTGAAAGATGCAGAGTGGATGAAAGATGCAGAGTGGGTGAAAGATGCAGAGTGGGTGAAAGATGCAGAGTGGATGAAAGATGCAGAGTGGGTGAAAGTAGTATAGTGGGAGAAATCTGCAGAGTGGGTGAAAGCTGCAGAGTTGTTGAAAGAGACAGAGTGTCTGAAAGAGACAGAGTGTGTGAAAGAGACAGGGTGGCTGAAAGCTCCAGAGTGCTTGAAAGATAGAGAGTGCTTGAAATGTTGCGAGTGGGTGATATGTCCAGAGTGGGTGTAAGAGTGAGAAAGTTGTATATAGGTAGTGAAATAGTAGTTCTTATTTCCAAAATTTTCTGTTTGTTGTGCTTGCCTCTATTTTGCTGTGGCTTGTTGTATTCAATATTTTCTGTGCATTAAATTCATGGACAGTTACATGAGTTAGCGTGACATAATCTCCAAGAAGTATGTTAAATAGTGGAGCTTCTCTCCACAGTGTCACTTTGATGTTATCTGTTGCATCTTTTAAAGTAATTGATTTCAGTGGAGTATCTTGTCCATTGATAAAAACAGTCTTTACGTCCTCTTCCTACACAAAAAAAGCATTGTATTAAATTGTGAATGGAAAAACACTTAGTAATAGTGCGTTGTATGAATGGCAATATAAGGTGTCATATTTATTGACCGAACTGAAACTCCTTTAGAAAAGATCGTATCGTTTATGTCTTAAAATGGATTTGTAGAGAGTGCTTGTATTTATAGTACACTGTGAAACACTGGCATATTATGGTTTTAAAACCTCGTACTTTCTACGTAGTGTGACAGCGTCTATAATGCTATATGTTTTTAGTTGTTAGTGAAGTTAGCAAAGGTGTAATGTGTTTGTAAGCTAACAAGTTTTTTTTTTTTGTGACATGATGACATGTTTGCGTTTATACTTACGCCACCTATTGTCCCTGAAACTGTCATAAGACTTTTTAGACTTGCACGTTTGATTTCCTTAATGGGAGAAGCAGATGGTGCAGGCGGATGTAAAATCTTCTTCGCTTGTTGGCTAAGGCCCTCCTCAATTTTCATAGCGGGAAATTTTGTAACTTTGCTTTGCTTAGTAATTAAAATTGTTTTGTTTTTGATGATGAAGTTGCGTATCAGTAGTCCACAGTTACTTTTAGTTTGCTAGTATAATTCTTTTTGATATCAAGTACATTTCATAGTTACATTTGTATCTGCTAGAGCCAAATGAAATAGATTTTTTTGTTCTTGTTTTGCATTTTTGTAAGTAGTTTTTCCAGAGCAGTTGATTACATTAACTCGTATGGGTTTCTGATATAGTTTGTTGTCATCGGTATTAATGTTAATTATTTCTTCAATAGACATCATCTGAAATATAAAATGTGTTATAACATGTTAAATACAAACCCATATTGCTGTATGATCACTGTAATAGCATGCTAATATACCATAGTTGTGCAGTTTTCCATTTGTATATATATGATCTAAAATGGCTTGGTAGTTAGTTGTGTAATTGGTAATGAGTTGTTTACATTGTAATTTAGCTTCAAAGAATCCAAATAATTGCTTAGTGTATGAATTGTGTTGAGATATATCCACATTGAAATCCCCTATAATGATAAATTTGTGTGTGGGGTAAAAATCCGTAATATTTGTGATAAAATCCAAAAGAGAAGTTATACTATTTTGTGGTGGTTTGTATAAAATAATAATAAGGTAATCCGTGTTATGAATATGTACAGTAAAATGTAAAATGTCTATCCCTTCATGTGTCTCATAAATAGGCAATATAAATAAATCTTTTTTGTAGTACATGATCATTCCATGGTTTGTGTTGTATGTATGAAATGTATCAAATATATTTTGCTATGCTATGCTATGCTTTGTTGTGTTTTGCTATGTTTTGTTTTGTTTGCCTATGTTTTTATTTGCTATCCTATGCTTTGTTTTGTTATGCTATGCTATTTTTTGCTATCATATGCTGGTGAGGGTGTGTGAAAGTGTGGGAGGGTGAGTGAGGGTGTGTGAGGGTGTGCGATCGTGGGGTGAGGTGGTGTGAGGGTGAGGGTGTGTGAGGGTGTGTGAGGGTGTGTAAGGGTGAGGGTGTGTGAGGGTGAGGGTGTGTGAGGGTGAGAGGTGTGTGAGGGTGAGAGGTGTGTGAGGGTGAGAGGTGTGTGAGGGTGAGAGGTGTGTGAGGGTGAGTGAGGGTGAGGGTGTGAGGGTCAGTGAGGGTGTGTGAGGGTGAGGGTGTGAGGGTGAAGGGGTGTGAGGGTGAGTGAGGGTGTGAGGGTGGGTGAGGGTGAGTGAGGGTGAGGGTGAGGGAGGGTGGGGGTGAGGGTGAGTGAGGGTTGTGGGGTGTGAGAGTGAGGGGGGAGGTTGTGTGAGTGTGAGGGGGGAGGGGGAGGGGGTGTGAGGGTGTGAGGCTGTGTGAGGGTGAGGGGTGAGGATGAGGGGGGTGAGGGTGTGAGGATGAGGGGGTGTGAGGGTGAGTGAGGGTGAGCGGGTTGTGTGGGTGAGGGGGTGTAAGGGTGAGGGTGTGATGGTGAGTGAGGGTGAGTGAGGGTGAGAGGGTTGTGAGGGTGAGGGGGCTGAGGGTGGGTGAGGTCGAGGGTGTAAGGGTGAGTGAAGGGGTGTGAGGGTGTGTGAGGGTGAGGGTGTGAGTGTTGTGAAGGGTGAGGGTAAGTGAGGGGGTGAGGGTGTGTGGGGGTGAGGGTGAAGGTGTGAGGGTGAGGGGGTGAGGGTGAGGGTGAGGGTGTGAGGGTGAGGGTGTGAGGGTGAGGGTGTGTGAGGGTGAGGGTGTGTGAGGGTGAGAGGTGTGTGAGGGTGAGAGGTGTGTGAGGGTGAGAGGTGTGTGAGGGTGAGTGAGGGTGTGGGTGTGAGGGTCAGTGAGGGTGTGTGAGGGTGAGGGTGTGAGGGTGAAGGGGTGTGAGGGTGAGTGAGGGTGTGAGGGTGGGTGAGGGTGAGTGAGGGTGGGGGTGAGGGTGAGTGAGGGTGGGGGTGAGGGTGAGTGAGGGTGGCGGGGTATGAGAGTGAGGGGGGAGGTTGTGTGAGGGTGAGGGGGGAGGGTGAGGGGGTGTGCGGGTGTGAGGCTGTGTGAGGGTGAGGGGGTGAGGATGAGGGGGGTGAGGGTGTGAGGGTGAGGGGGTGTGAGGGTGAGTGAGGGTGTGTGAGGGCGAGAGGGTTGTGTGGGTGAGGGTGTGAGTGTTGTGAGGGGTGAGGGTAAGTGAGGGGGTGAGGGTGTGTGAGGGTGAGGGGGTGAGGGTGTGAGGGTGAGGGTGTGAGGGTGAGGGTGTGAGGGTGAGGGTGTGTGAGGGTGAGAGGTGTGTGAGGGTGAGAGGTGTGTGAGGGTGAGAGGTGTGTGAGGGTGAGAGGTGTGTGAGGGTGAGTGAGGGTGAGGGTGTGAGGGTCAGTGAGGGTGTGTGAGGGTGAGGGTGAAGGGGTGTGAGGGTGAGTGAGGGTGTGAGGGTGGGTGAGGGTGAGTGAGGGTGGGGGTGAGGGTGAGTGAGGGTGGGGGTGAGGGTGAGCGAGGGAGTATGAGGGAATGAGTGCGTGATGTTGATAGTAAGATTGTGTGAGGGTGTGTGTGACTCCAAATATGTGTGTGTGGGCGATGTAATGAGTGTAAGGGTGTATGAGGGTGAGGGTTGTTGATGGTGAGAGTGTGTGAGGGTGAGGGGGTGGGAGGGTGAGTGCGTGTTAGTGGGTGAGGGTGAGAGTTAGGGTGTTTGAGGGTGAGTGTGTGAGGGTGACTGTGGGTGTGTGAGGGTGAGTGGATGAGGGTAAGGGTGTGTGAGGCTGAGGTGTGTTGATGGTGAGAGAGGGTGAGGGGGGTGAGTGTGAGGGTGAGCGTTATATTGATTGTGATAGTCTTGTGAGGGATGTGAGTGTTTGTGGGGAGCAAGTGTGTGTGAGGTGTTTTGAGGGTGAGTTTCTGTGAAGGTGACTTAGGGAGTGTGAGGGTGTGTGAGTGGGTGAGTACGAGAGTTAGGGGTTGTGAGGGTGACTGAGTGTTATTGAGGGTGAGGGGATGAGGGTAAGATTGTGTGAGGGTGAGGTGTGCGGTGTAGTTAGTGTGAGAGTTATTTGAGTGGTGTGACGGTGTGTGTGTGTTAGGGTGTGTGAGGGTGAGCATGGGAGTATGAGGGAATGAATGCGTGATGTTGATAGTAATATTGTGTGAGGGTGTGTGTGACTCCAAATATGTGTGTGTGGGTGATGTAATGAGTGTAAGGGTGTATGAGGGTGAGGGGTGTTGATGGTGAGAGTGTGTGAGGGTTGTAAGTGTGTGTGAGGGTGTGTGAGGGTGAGGGTGTGAGGTGTAGTGAGTCAGTTTGTTGTGAGTGTTGTGTGGGGAGCGTAGTTGTGTGAGAGTGAGGTGTTGTGAGTGAGAGGTAGTGTGAGGGTGCTGTTTAGTGAGGGGGTATTTTGCTGAGTGTGTGTAACGGAGTGTGCCTGTGTCTGTTGTTGTGTGTTTGACCTGTGTAAGCTTGCATGGATGGACGTATTATTGTGTTTGCATGGCGTTAAAGCAAGCATTAGTATTAGCTGTGTTTTCCTTGCAGAATAATAGTATGATGTTTGTATTGCGTGAAAGATCCATAGTGCGTGAAAGATCCTGAGTGCGTGAATGATCCAGAGTGCGTGAAAGGGGGGAAAGATGCAGCGTGGGTGAAAGATGCAGAGTGGGTGAAAGATGCAGAGTGGGTGAAAGATGCAGAGTGGGTGAAAGATGCAGAGTGGGTGAAAGATGCAGAGTGGGTGACAGATGCAGAGTGGGTGAATGATGCAGAGTGGGTGAATGAAGCAGAGTGGGTGAATGATGCCGAGTGGGTGAATGAAGCCGAGTGGGTGAATGATGCAGAGTGGGTGAATGATGCAGAGTGGGTGAATGATGCAGAGTGGGTGAATGATGCAGAGTGGGTGAATGATGCAGAGTGGGTGAATGATGCCGATTGGGTGAATGATGCAGAGTGGGTGAATGATGCAGAGTGGGTGAATGATGCAGAGTGGGTGAATGATGCAGAGTGGGTGAATGATGCAGAGTGGGTGAATGATGCAGAGTGGGTGAATGATGCAGAGTGGGTGAAAGATGCAGAGTGGGTGAAAGATGCCGAGTGGGTGAAAGATGCCGAGTGGGTGAAAGATGCCGAGTGGGTGAAAGATGCCGAGTGGGTGAAAGATGCAGAGTGGGTGAAAGATGCAGAGTGGGTGAAAGATGCAGAGTGGGTGAAAGATGCAGAGTGGGTGAATTATTGTATTTGTATGTATCCTTCCTTCCGCAAAACAAGACCATTGAGGTTTATAATTCTTATTTCACACCTTTTTATTTCCTTTAAACACAAAAAATTTTATTTTGAAACTTTGTACAAAAATGTGATAGCATGGCAAGATGAGATTTTTAGTCTGAACATATGTCTTCATCGTCTTTCTCTTTTACAATGTTTATGATTTTCGCATTACAAAACACCACTTCACAAGTTTGCGGCAAATAATGTACAAGCGCATCTCCAATGTTTTATTTATTTATTTATTTGTTTACATTTGTAATGCGCACAGCTACCCAACAAAGGGTTTCCCGGCGCGGCAGATCCCAATAGCAATGCGGTTACAGAAACTAGATGTTAAAGAGCCATGTTTTTAAGGCTTTTCTGAATGTGATGTAATTCGACTCAGACCGCAATGTATGTGGCATTGAATTCCAGAGCGAAGGTCCTAGGAATGAGAAGGACTTGCCACCCATGCGTGACAGCCTGGTCCTTGGAATTTCAAAATGATTTGCCGTGGAAGACCGAAGAGATCTGGAAGGACGGTAGGGGCGCACCAGGTTTTGCAGATATTTAGGAGCGGTGTTGGTGGAAATCCTGTGCATAAAACATAGAGATTTGAATTTAACTCGGTTTTCAATTTTTAGCCAGTGTAACTTCCTGATGTATTTAGTGGTTGGAGTAGAGATGGGAATTTTACAGAGAAGTCTGGCTGCTGCATTTTGCACTGATTGCAACCTGCGGACAGTAGCTTTGTTCGCCCCCAGGTACAAAACGTTGCCATAATCTAGCCTAGATGTTATTAGGGCATTGACAACTGTTTTCTTGGTGTTTTCAGGCAGCATCCAACAGATCTTTTTTAGCCATTTTAATATGGCAAAGCAGGTGGCTGAAGTCTTTACCGCTTGCTGATGTAAACTGAGTGAGTCGTCAATAATGACGCCCAGGTTGCGAGCATGAGTAACCGGGGTAGGGGGGGTGCCCATTTCAGTTGGCCAATGTTGGGGTCCCCAAAGTTCTTTATTTTTGCCCAACACGATTAACTCGGTTTTTTCGCCGTTAAGTTTTAGGAAGTTTTTTTGCATCCAGTCGGCGATTTTACAGAGTCCGAGTTGTAGGGTGGAGGAATTATCAGAATCTGCAGCTGATAAAGAAAAAAGCAGCTGGGAATCATCAGCGTAGGAAAACATTAAAAGCCCTGTTTCCTCCACTATTTTGGCCAGGGGGCTCATATACACGTTGAAAAGCAACGGGCTAAGAATAGAGCCCTGTGGAACTCCGTGTTTGAATGTCATGGTATCGGAGCAGGCAGTTTGTGAGAAGACCTGGAACGTGCGGTTTTCCAATAATGATCTAATCCAGTTGAGAGCTGCCCCACGGATGCCCAGGGAGTGGAGTGTTTGGGCGAGGACCGCATGCGACATGTTGTCCACCTCATCATCCAACATAAACCATTTAATTAGTATGTCATTTTGTATGGGCATCGATTGATAAACGTCTATGTTTGTCACCCTAATAGTTATAATACTTGTTTCATCTTTGGTGCTTTCGACGCCATAAATTCGTATGTCAATATTTTCCTGTGGTGGGGGTGTTACCTGTTGAGAGAAAACAAATGCAACAATTAGTCCTTACATTTTTATACTTTATGTTTTTTGGAAGTACAGTGTGAAAGAGAGACTTTTTGTTTGTGAGTGAGAGTGTGTGTGTGTGATAGAGAGTGCGTGAAAGGTACAGAGTGCGTGAAAGGAACAGAGTGCGTGAAAGGAACAGAGTGCGTGAAAGGAACAGAGTGCGTGAAAGGAACAGAGTGCGTGAAAGGAACAGAGTGCGTGAAAGGAACAGAGTGCGTGAAAGGTACAGAGTGCGTGAAAGGTACAGAGTGCGTGAAAGGTACAGAGTGCATGAAAGGTACAGAGTGCGTGAAAGGTACAGAGTGCGTGAAAGGTAGAGAGTGCGTGAAAGGTAGAGAGTGCGTGAAAGGTAGAGTGCGTGAAAGGTAGAGAGTGTGTGGAAAAGTAAATTCTGCCATGTTCTGTGTCCCTACGTGTCATCCATCATATGTTATGTGTGCATGATTAAATATGCATATGTATTCCCTATGTTCGATTCAAGACGCAATTATAGTTGTGTCCACCTCTAGTATGCCAGTTTCCAGTTCTCGTGAATACTACGAATATCAGGTCTATGTAAAGCTACGTTGCCACGTTTCTCAGTGTGCACGTTATTCCATTATAAAGTCCCCGTTTCTAGGCCTCAAAAGGGCCTGGACACCAGATTCAGCTCCTGTCTCCTGAGCCCTCGCTGAGGAGCGATACAGCCCCCACCTGTATCCTCGACCCTTCACTTACTTCCTGCCTCACAGTGCCCGGTTCAGGCTGGCTCTGCCTCTGAGTCTGCCAAGAAAATGTTATGATTCCAGTTATCAGTTCAGTCCTCCTTCTCTGCATTCCTAAGCTACTGAACTGCATCAATAGTTTCCGTCATTGTCTAGCCTTCACGTCTCCACGTTAGAGAAATACTGCATTTAATGGTCATTTAATATTCTTCATCACGCACTACATGTAGAATAATGCATGGTCCAGTCTTAGAATCAAGTTAGCCTTTCCCCTCCTGACTTCTAGTTTATATCAACATGTTCTCTAAACATCAGATACTAGATACTGCTTAGGTACATGTCGCCCTGACTCTCCAGACTTCAGTCTCTGCTCCTAGCACAGAGTTCATAGCCCCCAGTTTCTCCTAGTGATACGTCATTGCCAGTTTGCGCGCACCACAAGGTTAGAGGTCCCGGCTCCTTAGGTAGCCCCCTCCATGGTTTCCGCCCCATTCATGACATATTCTGTTACGTTTGCATCACATGTCTATGTATACGCCCTGTTACACCCACTTTAACCCTTATCTTTCGCGACTGCTACGCATCACACCCTTTGCTCCACCCACTGCTCCGCCTATCATATGTACTGTAATGCAACTGTTTTACTATATATGCTTGTGTATTGTTATTAAATGCTAGCGCGCGCTCATCCCAGATCCAGCCCCGGCAGCTGCTGGGCCCTGCCATCCTATTCCTATGCAGGTTGTCCTGTTCCTGTCCTTTATGCTGTAATAAACCTGCGAAACTCCTACTACCTCGAATCTTGACTCTTATTATTTATTGAGCTATCTGTTATTCATTTATACATTCAAAAATAGGGTATTATTTATTTATTTACCACATAATGGCGCCCGAACAGGGACTTGCCCTTTCCCCACGCGCCGGTGAAGCCACGCCGGCCCCCTGACCCTCTGCAGCCGTGACGGAACCATACCGTGCACGTGCAGATATTTCTGCTTCAAGTATCCCTCAGGCCCACGGAGGAGACGGAGGAGGCGGTCCAGCATCCAGACGAGGCGGTGGAGGAATGCGGCGAGTCCCGACCAGAGCCCAAGCCAAGAGTCCAAGGTCCGAGGTATCCGGAGGTCCACCCGTAACTTAAGTCCGAAGTTCGTTGTCCGTCGTCGAAGCAGTCCAGTCCAGTCCGAGGCCTTCCGTTCTTGCTGCCCGGTGAGTACCATTACTGGGGTAGTATCTAGACAGGGTCAATCTAATTGACTCTGGTCCGTGGGTTGGTGGTACCCAGACACACAAACGAAGTGTCCACTTCGGTGGATGCGGGTCCTGACGTGTCTCTTTATGAGACCGGTAAATTTCGTACTGTTTCAGCAGTGCATCTAGTTTCTGTTCTAGTCAGTTCAGTTCTCGAGAAAAATTCATGCATTCTGTTTTCCTGTAGCCAGTATTCCAGGTGGTATTCTGTTCGAACTGTTATTCATAATGTTCTTCATGTATCTTGATGTTGTGGTATGAGTGAGAAGTGATTTTCGTGTTTATTGTGTATTGTATTGTGTCCAGATTATAGTTCAGTCATGCCGCTGTTTTCAAAATTACGTCAGTTAAAAACTAGAAAGGGTTTGTTAGAGGAAGCAGTTCCTGTCCCGCCTAGGGACAGTCCAGGTCACTTTATGTATCAGAAGCATGGCATAAGTGCCATACTATATCTAGATTTATGGGTAGAGTATACAAAACAGTTAGAAGAAAAGTATAGATGGCCCGTATCGGGTACATGGGATGCCGAGTGCATCATGCGAGTAGAAGAGGCATTATGGAAAAAGAAAGCCAGACAATCACAGAAAGATGCCATCGAGCTATGGCGTAAAGAAGCTCATAAAAGAACCGAAAAAGAAATCAGAAAGTCAGAATTAAGTAGAGAATCCTCGGAACGAGCACAAGAAAAAGAACTAATCGAGATAGGTGAACAAGTCAAAGCCGAACAGTCAGACAGACAGAGGAATGCCCTCATTAAGGGTATGTATCCTCTTCTTGCCGAGGGCTTGCCAAAAGCGACCCCGGAGGCATCCAGTAATTTCCCGCCACCATTAGTTCCGATCAAGTTACGTCACAAACCAACCGCAGCTGATATTTTCATCTCGTCCTATTTGGACGACACAGTCCCAGAATATGCAAATCCTGTTCCCGCTCCACCAGTCCCTGTAAATCAGGCACTTCCCGTTCCTCCAGACACCGGGGCACCCTTTGCAGCACCTGCTACGGTTCCCCCGGTCCAGCCCGCCATACAAGTCCAGCCCACATTCCAATTTCCCACCCTGCCAGGACGAAAAGCATCAGTTGATGATTCTAGTCTAGGGGCCGCAGGAGGAGGTCCTCCTCGAACCCCGCCGCCACATAAGCGTTTAACGGCAGCCGAATTACATATGCAAGCGTCACAACGTACGCCCAGACTGTCTGTTGTAGAAATAAGAAAATCCCTTGCCGAATGCTGCTATGACCCAGTCCCAGGCGAAGATGATATGGTTTTATATTCATTACGCGTAAGAAATGTGGCCGAGTATCTAGTCACCCTACCAGATATGAAGGAAGATCTAGACAGAATATATCGTTTCATCCGTACAGGGGAAGATCCAGAAAGTATTAGTGATGTCATGTCCCAAAGGAAAGCTGAGACCCAGCTCATGATATTAAAGTTTCTGATTAATTGTCTAATAAGAGAACAAGATTACCCGTCCAAAAATCAGGCCGAAATGAAAGCCCTGATGAAGTGGAGTAATAGTATAGCCGAGGGTAAGCACAAGACTATCGGTGCTATGGAGAGTATGTACAAGAAAATCCGTAAAGAAATAATAAAGTTACACGAACAACGTAAAGCAGCACAAGTAAACGAGAAAGAAAGTAACTCTGATACTGAAGAGTTAGACGACGAGAATTCCGCCAGAATAGCGTATGTAGGACAACCTAGATTTCCAGATCGCCATTTACGTCTAGAACCCAAGTCTACGTTCCATCATCCAGTACCAGACCAAGGTTCTCTAGAACAAGTATTTCAAGCTACCGATCACATTCTGAAATCACGAATCGGTTACAGTGAGTTAAGTACTATGCATGAACAAGAACTAGCCCGATCAGCAGTCCGATGGATTACTGATTCTACCACTTTTCCAGACGAAATAGTGGCACAAATGTTTCTGAAAATGCCCCCAGCCGAGCAACGACTGGTGGGTATGTATATGATTCAGCACCTCATTACTCTGTATGAGGGTCAACATTCTGATCCAGGTCCGTTACATGATATCCTGAACGAGTTACTCCAGTATAGATGGAGAGGTCTAGGTACCGATTTAATTAGTGTCATTCTAGAACAGTGCCACAAATATAGAACGTTTCTGAACCCGCAATTTGTTCATGTCTCACCCCCAGAAAGTAAACCATTTTACATAGACAGACAGAATCCGTTACGAGAAGTCCACCCAGTTAGAGGAACGGGTGGCGAAATGCAGCGAGTGTTTGTATACACTCCGATCACAAAGATGGAACTTCTGGAGATGAAGAAATTAATTCCCTGTCATGATAAAGATCCAGCAGGGTTCCATAGAGAATTAAAAGACATGCTCCGTATGGGAGAATACACGTATCCAGATATAATTAAAATGTTAAAGGTTCTGTTGCCCGCAGGGGTGTATGAAAAGCTCAAGGAAAAAGATTGGGAGGTGGGAGAGAAAAAGATCGATTGGGCAGTCCTAGAAGCTGAAGATAAGATACGAGTACCAGGTACCGGTCTCGGAGATAAATGTAAAGAATTACCTGAATTATTGATTCAAGTTTTACCCAGATTATTGACAACTAGAAAAGAAGACTGGGATGCAATCTCAGCCTGTAAACAGAAACAAGACGAAGATATTAGTGATTTTTATTCTAGATTCGAGAAATGTTTTAGCATCAACAGTGGCCTCAAGACAAGTAGTGAGTCATACCCTCACCTTTTTGTTACTAAATTAGTCGAGAATTCAAGCCCACAAATTAAAAATCGAGTTTTGAAAGTCGAAAGTACCTGGCAAGCTAATACCCCGTCCCAGATGTTGCAGATGCTCCAATACCACCAGAATAGAATCAGAGAAGAGCAAGAACATGAGAGAAAACGTATGAAAGACACGAAAATGAAAGTACTAGTTGCACAATCTGTTCCTCAAGACAGTCAGAAGAGGGGTCCAAATCAAGCCAGTCATCCTGCAGCTCCCGTTAAAGGGAATTGCAATTATTGTAAACAGCCAGGTCATTTTATAAACGAGTGTGCAGTTCTGAAACATAACATAGCTACCGGTAAGACTAAAGAAAGATCACGTCCGCCTAGACAAGAACAAGTTTTACAGATTCCTCAGCCACAGAATGCACCACAGACAGTTCCAGCACCGCAGCCTATCGCTGCAACACAGCATGTCACACAGCAGATGTACCAGTATGCACAGTCTGAGTATCCAGAGTACCAACAGTATTCATGAAACAGCCTAGAGAGGGAGGTAGGCTTGCCTCTCATCGAGATACCTGTAGATCAAGAAGGTCCCTATGTTCATAGTCAAGTATTAGGGAAAGACAGAAAGTTTTTGATCGATACAGGGGCAAGTAGGACCACAATTAGTCACGCCGAAGTTCCAGGGGCTCCGCTCTCAGGCTCAAGAAATGTTTCCCTTGGATTTTCAGGAAAACCCATTGTAAATGAAATATCAAAGCCAGTTACTCTAGAAGTAGGTCCATTGTCCCGCACTACTGATCTGTTACTTACTAAGTCATGTCCAGAAAATCTATTAGGCATTAAGACACTGAAAGAGTTAGGTGCAGTTATATGCTGTTCCCCAGAGGGAATATGATTGTTCCTACGTGACTTTAAGGGTCACTATGTATTACGAGATTTTGATTCCAGATTGTCTAATGTCCCGCAGCATCTATGGGCGCAAGGTCCAACTGATGTTGGTTATATGCAAATCACACCCTATCGTGTGACTCTCAAGCCAGGTGTGGTGTTACCACGAATCAGACAGTACAGATTGCCACCTGAGGCTGTAGCAGCCTTGTCCAAAATTATTGACGAGCTTATTGCTCAAGGAGTGGTTGTAGAAACTGACTCCAATGTATGTAATTCTCCGATCATTCCAGTCATGAAACGTACTGATCCAAATGCACCCCCAGTATATCGATTAGTGATTGACCTACGAGAGCTCAATAAGTGTATTATTCCTCAGTACCCAGTTGTCCCAGACATCTCTTCCCTATTAACGGCCATTGATTCCGAAGCCACGTTCTTCACTGTCATAGACCTCAAGAACGCATTTTTCAGTGTCCCTATTCATCCAGACAGCCAGTTCCTTTTCGGATTTTGTTTAAATGGAAGGAGCTATAAATTCACACGAGCTCCTCAAGGTTTCACAGAAAGTCCTAGTATTTACAGTCAAGCACTTAAAAGACAACTAGACAACATTCACATGCCAACTGACACTGCCCTGCTCCAGTATGTCGATGATCTCCTGATCACAGCCCGTTCTGAACGTGCTTGTGAGCAAGCATCCCTTACAGTCTTGTATTTCCTAGCCGAGATGGGGCACAAGGTGTCCCCTTCTAAGCTTCAATTCTGTGTCCAGCAAGTGGTATACTTAGGACACTTACTGTCCAAGAGGGGTAGGCAGTTGACACCAGACCGTATCCAGTTAATAGCGAGTCTTCCTCAGCCCAAGACCCAGAAGGAGGTACGTGCTTTTATTGGCCTTACTTCTTATTGCAGACAATGGATTCCTCAGTATGCATTTCTAGCCAAACCACTGATACAGTTAACGACACAGGAGGCAGCCGTATCGACTGTTCTCCCTTGGACATCTGAACATACACTTAGTTTCAATGAGTTAAAGAAAGCTTTATGCCAAGCTCCAGTTCTGGCGACACCGAACTACAGTAAGCCTTTTACACTTTTCGTTACTGAACGCGAAGGTACAGCATTATCTGTTCTCACACAAGATCAAGCAGGACAATACAAGCCATGTGCTTATTTTTCGAGCACATTAGATCCTGTAGCCCAGGCTCTGCCTGCGTGCCTCAAGTCAGTTGCAGCCACAGCACTAGCTATCAGGCAAAGTGATTCCATAGTCTTAGGACATTTCCTGACAGTACAGGTTCCACACTCTGTGGAAGTTCTTTTGAACCGAACACAAACTCAGCACTTGACAATTGCACGTTTAACAGGTTATGAATTGACACTGTTCCAGCCACACATAGAAATCAGACGCTGCAACATCCTTAATCCTGCTACACTGTTACCATCAGTTAATTCAAATCCAGCCACACATGATTGCGTGGAAGTAGTTAACATTACGACAAAGCCAAGACAAGATCTGACAGATACTCCGTTACCAGACCCCGACCTGACACTTTATGTGGATGGTTCATGTATGAGAACTAGTACAGGAGAACTAGTCGCCGCGTATGCAGTGACTACTGACACTGAAGTTATTGAGACACACCGTATTGACACCCTGTCCGCTCAAGCAGCAGAGCTAGTTGCTCTGACACAAGCCTGCATACATGCCAAGAACTTGAAAGTTAATGTCTACACGGATTCACGTTACGCATTTGGAGTCGTACACGACTTCGGAGTGCTCTGGCAGGAGAGAGGTTTCATGACTTCTCATGGAACAAAGATTCAGCATGGTCTCCTTATTCAAGCTCTGTTAGATGCCATACACTTACCGACATCTATCGCTATCATGAAGTGCAAAGCACATACGAAAGTTACTGACATTATTTCCCAAGGTAATGATCTAGCAGATCGCACCGCCAAGCTTACAGCACAGACTCCAGACATTCCAGTTAATCAGACACATACTCCAGATCCGACTACATGTATGACAGTTAAGGACCCTACTCAAGATGTCATAGACATACAGTTACATGCTACTCCCGAAGAAATTAAGAAATGGTCCGAACAAGGAGGGGTCCAGACAGATCAAGGATGGTTAACGAAGGGTAGAGCAACATGGTTTCTCCCCGACTCTATGGTTCAAGTCATTATTAATACCGCACATAGTCCAGTACATTTAGGAGAAAAAGCTATGTTAGACAGTATCCAGAATATTTGGTTCAACAAGCATTTACGAGCTGCAGCCAAGCAGAAAGTCCGTACCTGTATGATATGTTGTCAGTTTAATCCAGGTAAAAGTGTCCCGGTGGAACAAGGTGGATTCCAGCCCCCTGACCACCCTTTTGAAGTCCTCCAGATGGATTATATTCAGATGGAGCGATGTCGAGGTTTCAAGTATGTCCTTGTAGTTGTATGCGCTTTGTCCAGGTGGACAGAAGCATATCCAGTCCCAGATTACACAGCCGCGACCACTGCCAAGCAGTTGGTTCGTGAGTTCTTCCCCCGTTATGGACTCCCTAGAGTCGTATATTCTGACAACGGCCAGCCATTCTCATCTGAACTCATGAAGCACGTTTCCCTGTTGTTAGGGTACCAGTGGAAGTTTCATTGTGTACGCCATCCTGAAGCAGCCGGTCTCGTAGAGAGACATAATCAGACTCTGAAAATCCGTATCGCCAAAGTATGCAAAGAAAAAGGTGTGGACTGGCTGGTAGCTCTACCAGTTGCTTTATTTTATATGCGCATGGTCGCACATTCCAGATCAGGTCTGTCCCCGTATGAGGTCGTTTTCGGCCGCCCCCCTAACATGTGGGGTACTCCTAGACCCCGAAGTATTACCGATGTTTCAAGTAATATGCTGACAGATTACCTAGCTTCCTTGATGTCTGCCCTCAACTCATGTCGTTCACAGGTTGCCGCCGCATTTCCAGACAATACCGAGGTGGCACCGCATGAAATCGTTCCAGGATCCATGGTGTTGGTGAGGAATTTTGACAGATCAAGTCCGCTGGAGCCTCGCTGGAAGGAGCCCCGACAGGTCCTCCTCACCACCCGTACAGCCGTGAAGTTGGAAGGTCGCAAAGGCTGGGTGCACCTTTCTCATATAAAAAAGTTTTATGGACTGAAACCCGTCTCAAAGAACATTTCCCAGGATTTGAAGGATTGCCAAAGCACCATTTTTAAGGACTGTCCCGCAAAAGACAATGTTACTACACCCCCCCTGTTAGAGAAAACTCCGCAACAGGAGTATAAGTTAAAACTCCGGTCTAGTAAAATAAGTCAGTCAGTTTGATTGTCTAAGTCCTCCCCTAGGTGAAACGGTTAGACTGTTTCTGACATGTATAAAATAGACCCCCATAGTGAGAGAGTTAGTCAAAACTCAATTCGATGTATCGTTTTTCTATGTTTCATATTATTTCTCAGCATTATGATTTCCTGCACCAGTTATGCATTTTACCTGTATCTTCCAGTTCTTCATGTAAATATGTCTTCTAATGCTACTGTAGAGCACATGTTTAGTGACCTACCTCCCCATGAACTCTCTTACCGCCTCGCTATGCGAAATAATTCCTTTATCCGCATGTTACATTACTCACACCAGACCAGCAATGCCACTAATTGTTGGTTGTGTGGTCGACTCCCCCCTTTCCAGACACCGAAGGGAGTTCTGCCACTTTTTCCTTATCCATTTTCACATAATGGTTCGTGTGGAGCATGGTCCACGTTAACGTCATCCTCAACAGATATGTCTTTTCTTAACAGTACATGTTTCCCAGACAAGCAAGGTCTCCCCCACAGAACCGGGTTAGATCTAGAAAATGAAGTGTATAATTTAGGTAACTATTCTTCGAATTTCATGGTCCTGAATGTTCAGTCTGATACTACTCCAGACTTACCTGCTATTTCAGTATTACCAGTCAAAGGCGAATTATGTGTCCGAAATTATGGTTCTGTACATGTAGGACATAGTGATTGTACTACTATTGTCAAGTATAGTAACAGTGGGAAATCTATTTTCAAAGCTTCACGTCATTCTTATTTTATTTGTGGTCAAACTGCATATGTTCGTCTGCCCCTCGATTGGGAGGGAACCTGTTACATTGCCTTCCTACTGCCACCAGTTTTCCTAGCCCCATCTGATTATCACAGAAACACACATCTAGTACACATTAGACATAGAAGGGAGTCCCCAATTGTCGATTATACTGAAACTGCTCTAGAACAGTATACAGATTTCAATAGAGGTTTCTTCTTCTTTATAGGACCTATCCAGAATAGTAAACTGATCCGTAGGTTAACCAGAACCCTCGAAGCTGTAGTAAATGAGACTGCCTCTGCTCTAGGTAACTTAACCGAAGAGCAATCTGCTATGAGATTTGTCGTTTTACAGAATCGTCTCGTCCTTGACGTCATACTGGCCGATAGGGGCGGGGCCTGTAGAGTCATCGGATCTAGTTGCTGCATTTTCATTCCAAATAACGCGCCGTCTGTTTATTCAGCTATAACCAGACTCCATAAAATTGCCCATCTGTTACACCAAGATCCAGGCACCTGGACATGGTCCGGTTGGTTCTGGAATATAATTTCCGCCTGGGGATGGAAAATATTGTCCTTCCTAGGTATTGCAGTAGCGATCATATTCAGCTGCTGCCTCTGTATACAATGTGGCCCTGCGATTTGCGGCATTTGTGCTACCTCTTGTATTCCTAATCCCAAGCCCCGTTCTAAATCCCGTTCCAGGATAATTCGAGACAAGCAAATGATACTGTATGAAATGATAGATGGTATCATGAATATTGATGTTTCCTGATGGAAACGTAGTGACAAGGAGGGAATGTGGAAAAGTAAATTCTGCCATGTTCTGTGTCCCTACGTGTCATCCATCATATGTTATGTGTGCATGATTAAATATGCATATGTATTCCCTATGTTCGATTCAAGACGCAATTATAGTTGTGTCCACCTCTAGTATGCCAGTTTCCAGTTCTCGTGAATACTACGAATATCAGGTCTATGTAAAGCTACGTTGCCACGTTTCTCAGTGTGCACGTTATTCCATTATAAAGTCCCCGTTTCTAGGCCTCAAAAGGGCCTGGACACCAGATTCAGCTCCTGTCTCCTGAGCCCTCGCTGAGGAGCGATACAGCCCCCACCTGTATCCTCGACCCTTCACTTACTTCCTGCCTCACAGTGCCCGGTTCAGGCTGGCTCTGCCTCTGAGTCTGCCAAGAAAATGTTATGATTCCAGTTATCAGTTCAGTCCTCCTTCTCTGCATTCCTAAGCTACTGAACTGCATCAATAGTTTCCGTCATTGTCTAGCCTTCACGTCTCCACGTTAGAGAAATACTGCATTTAATGGTCATTTAATATTCTTCATCACGCACTACATGTAGAATAATGCATGGTCCAGTTTTAGAATCAAGTTAGCCTTTCCCCTCCTGACTTCTAGTTTATATCAACATGTTCTCTAAACATCAGATACTAGATACTGCTTAGGTACATGTCGCCCTGACTCTCCAGACTTCAGTCTCTGCTCCTAGCACAGAGTTCATAGCCCCCAGTTTCTCCTAGTGATACGTCATTGCCAGTTTGCGCGCACCACCAGGTTAGAGGTCCCGGCTCCTTAGGTAGCCCCCTCCATGGTTTCCGCCCCATTCATGACATATTCTGTTACGTTTGCATCACATGTCTATGTATACGCCCTGTTACACCCACTTTAACCCTTATCTTTCGCGACTGCTACGCATCACACCCTTTGCTCCACCCACTGCTCCGCCTATCATATGTACTGTAATGCAACTGTTTTACTATATATGCTTGTGTATTGTTATTAAATGCTAGCGCGCGCTCATCCCAGATCCAGCCCCGGCAGCTGCTGGGCCCTGCCATCCTATTCCTATGCAGGTTGTCCTGTTCCTGTCCTTTATGCTGTAATAAACCTGCGAAACTCCTACTACCTCGAATCTTGACTCTTATTATTTATTGAGCTATCTGTTATTCATTTATACATTCAAAAATAGGGTATTATTTATTTATTTACCACAAGTGCGTGAAAGGTAGAGAGTGCGTGAAAGATGCTGAGTGGGTGAAAGATGCTGAGTGGGTGAAAGATGCTGAGTGGGTGAAAGATGCTGAGTGGGTGAAAGATGCTGAGTGGGTGAATGAAGCCGAGTGGGTGAATGAAGCCGAGTGGGTGAATGAAGCCGAGTGGGTGAATGATGCCGAGTGGGTGAATGATGCAGAGTGGGTGAATGATGCAGAGTGGGTGAATGATGCAGAGTGGGTGAATGATGCAGAGTGGGTGAATGATGCAGAGTGGGTGAATGATGCAGAGTGCGCGAAAGGTACAGAGTGCGCGAAAGGTACAGAGTGCGCGAAAGGTACAGAGTGCGCGAAAGGTACAGAGTGCGCGAAAGGTACAGAGTGCGCGAAAGGTACAGAGTGCGTGAAAGGTAGAGAGTGCGTGAAAAGTAGAGAGTGCGTGAAAGGTAGAGAGTGCGTGAAAGGTAGAGAGTGCGTGAAAGGTAGAGAGTGCGTGAAAGGTAGAGAGTGCGTGAAAGGTAGAAAGTGCGTGAAAGGTAGAGAGTGCGTGAAAGGTAGAGAGTGCGTGAAAGGTAGAGAGTGCGTGAAAGGTAGAGAGTGCGTGAAAGGTAGAGAGTGCGTGAAAGGTAGAGAGTGCGTGAAAGGTACATAGTGCGTGAAAGGTACATAGTGCGTGAAATGTTCAGAGTGCGTGAAATGTTCAGAGTGCGTGAAATGTTCAGAGTGCGTGAAATGTTCAGAGTGCGTGAAATGTTCAGAGTGCGTGAAAGGTACAGAGTGCGTGAAAGGTACAGAGTGCGTGAAAGGTACAGAGTGCGTGAAAGGTACAGAGTGCGTGAAAGGCACAGAGTGCGTGAAAGGCACAGAGTGCGTGAAAGGCAAAGAGTGCGTGAAAGGCACAGAGTGCGTGAAAGGCACAGAGTGCGTGAAAGAGACAGAGTGTCTGAAAGCGACAGAGTGTCTGAAAGCGACAGAGTGTCTGAAAGCGACAGAGTGTCTGAAAGCGACAGAGTGTCTGAAAGCGACAGAGTGTCTGAAAGAGACAGAGTGTCTGAAAGAGACAGAGTGCCTGAAAGCTCGAGAGTGCTTGAAAGATAGAGAGTGCTTGAAATGTTGCGAGTGGGTGATATGTCCAGAGTGGGTGCGAAAGTGAGAAAGTTGTATATAGGTAGTGAAATAGTAGTTCTTATTCCCAAAGTTTTTTGTTTGTTGTGCTTACCTCTATTTTGCTGTGCCTCGTTGTATTCAATATTTTCTGTGCATTAAATTCATGGACAGTTACATGAGTTAGCGTGACATAATCTCCAAGATGTATGTTAAATAGTGTAGCTTCTCTCCACAGTGTCACTTTGATGTCATCTGTTGCATCTTTTAAAGTAATCGATTTGAGTGGAGTATCTTGTCCATTGATAAAGACAGTCTTTACGTCCTCTTCCTACACAAAAGAAGCATTGTATTAAATTGTGAATGGAAAAACACTTAGTAATAGTGCGTTGTATGAATGGCAATATAAGGTGTCATATTTAAGGACCCAACTGAACCTCCTTTAGAAAAGATCGCATTGTTTATGTCTAAAAATGGATTTGTAGAGAGTGCTTGTATTTATAGTACACAGCGAAACACTGGCATATTATGGTTTTAAAACCTCGTACTTTCTACATAGTGTGACAGAGTGTCTAATGCTATGTGTTTTTAGCTTGTTAGTGAAGTTAGCAAAGGTGTAATGTGTGTGTAAGCTAACTAGGCTTTTTTTTTTGTGACCTGATGACATGTTTGCGTTTATACTTACGCCACATATTGTCCCTGAAACGGTCATAATACTTTTTAGACTTGCACGTTTGATTTCCTTAATGGGAGAAGCAGCTGGTGCAGGCGGATGTAAAATGTTCTTCGCTTGTTGGATAAGGCCCTCCTCAATTTTCATAGCAGGAAATTTTGTTACTTTGCTTTGCTTAGTAATTAAAATTGTTTTGTTTTTGATGATGAAGTTGCGTATCAGTAGTCCACAGTTACTTGTAGTTTGCTCGTATAATTCTTCTT
Organism: Lissotriton helveticus; assembly: GCF_964261635.1. Taxonomy (NCBI): domain Eukaryota; kingdom Metazoa; phylum Chordata; class Amphibia; order Caudata; family Salamandridae; genus Lissotriton; species Lissotriton helveticus. Next base: position 78,436,136 of record NC_136067.1, on the reverse strand, counting down.
GATAACAAGTACATTTCATAGTTCCAGTTTTATCTGCTAGAGCCAAATGAAATAGATTTTTTTGTTCTTGTTTTGCATTTTTGTAAGTAGTTTTTCCAGAGCAGTTGATTACATTAACTCGTATGGGTTTCTGATATGGTTTGTTGTCATCGGTATTAATGTTAATGATTTCTTGAATAGACATCATCTGAAATATAAAATGTGTTATAACATGTTAACTACAAACCCATATTGCTTTATGATCACTGTAATAGCATTCTAAAGTACCATAGTTGTGCAGTTTTCCATTTGTATATATATGATCTAAAATGGATTGGTAGTTAGTTGTGTAACTGGTAATGAGTTGTTTACATTGTAATTTAGCTTCAAAGAATCCAATTAATTGCTTAGTGTATGAATTTTGTTGAGATAGATCCACATTGAAATCCCCTATAATGATAAATTTGTGTGTGGGGTAAAAATTTGTAATATTTGTGATAAAATCCAAAAGAGAAGTTTTACTTTTTTGTGGTGGTTTGTATAAAATAATAATAAGGTAATCCGTGTTATGAATATGTACAGTAAAATGTAAAATGTCTATCCCTTCATGTGTCTCATAAATAGGCAATATAAATAAATCTTTTTTGTAGTACATGATCATTCCATGGTTTGTGTTGTATGTATGAAATTTATCAAATATAATGTGATGGTATTGTTGTATCGTAAAAACAGTAGCTGTAGCCTTCCTTGTAGTGTTGATCTCAGTTAAGCAAATAATGTCTGCTTGTAATATATTCCTATCAGCTATCATAGAAGTAAAAATTTTCTGTAGTGATCTTATATTGTGTGCAATGATATTGAAATGTGCAGTGTATGTATCTAACTGTGGAATATGTATTTCAAGTGGCATTTCTGTCCTTAATCTGTGCATTTCCTCATTAACTTGTGGATGTACTAAAATTTTACCTTCATCAAAATTGTGTACATATACATTTTGTATTGATTTGGCCCTGCTAATAGCAACATAATGCAAATGATGATTCTTGCTGTTATTAAAGTGTATATAAAGTGGTTCGATAGTTGCACCTTGTGTGCGATGTATAGTCCGTGCTGATGCTTGGCGTAAAGGAAATTGCTTCCGTATAATGGTAATAAATTTCTTAGTGTATAGAAAATGTCTAGCTATAGCATGTATTGGTGTCCATGTGTTTTGAATTTGTGAATGATATAAGTGTTTATATTGTTGTCTGGTTGTTTGTCCTATACTCTGATTGTCAAATAACAACCAAACAATAATAGGTGTATTGTTAACTAATTGTACCACACCAGTTGCGCCATTTGTTAAACCATCATTTACATCCACATTGCAACTTAAATCATAACGAAGTTGTAAGGCTATGTGTAATGTATGTGAAAGCCCCATTGTTTTCTGTGGATCTTTGGGCAGTTGCTTAAGAATTGTTTTTTTCAAATTTTCTGCCAAATCTGAACTTACGCTATCGCTTGCTACTGTTATGTAGACTGGATAATGTTTGCTATGTTTTTCCAAAACCTTTTTGTTAATTTCATTAACTTCTATATTAGTTGACATGATATATGGGATTGTTTCTAATAGACTCTCATCAGGTTGTATTTCCCTTTGCTTAATTTGTGAAATATCTTCTTCAGTATGCTTGCCTTCTCTCAACCGGTTTAGTAGTTGAGCAAATTGAAGATCTTCTTTTTGGCGCATAATTTTTGTTAATTCAAAAATTTTAAAATGTTCTTTCCATAAGTTTGCACTTAAAGGACCATACAACTGTGTAGAATCCTGAAAAATGTATCTGTCAAATACAGGTTTTAATTGGTAAAAGTCACCAATGGCTAAAATCGAAATTCCTCCAAATGGTTCATTAGATGATTTTATTTCTTGTAGCCTGTTATGTATAAAATGTAACATATTGTGTCCTACCATTGAAATTTCATCTATAATAACAACTCTAACATGCATCATTTCCATTTGTAGAGCAGTTCTATGTTCATGACTCAGTTGTTTATAAGTCAAACTTTGCGACACAGGTATTTTGAAAGTGCTATGCAGTGTTTTGCCATTAATATTATGGGCAGCCTTTCCTGTTGGAGCAGTAAGTAAGATATAAACATTATCTGGATTTTCACCTGCCTTTGTGTTATAGTACCGTAGTAAAGTTTGATATAGTGCAGATATTACAAAACTTTTCCCAACACCAGCGCCTCCGGTGCAAAACGTATAGCATGGAGTGCTTGTAGTTTTAAACCAATGCAAGTAATGGTAAACAAATTTTAGTTGTTCTTCCGTTAAGTTTTGCATAAGTTGTTGGTATTTATCATTGGGCAAAATAACGTTAGTTGAGCTTTGTTCTTCGGTGGTAGTTCTAATTCCTAAATCTAGAGCCAAATCATATATATTGGTTATTTCATGATTTTGGTCTTCTGTCTGTATATTTACTGTTGGTGATAGAGGTGGTGAAATTACATTTTCATGACACTGTTCATGAAGGATGTTTGTAACTTCGCCATGCTGTTTGTTATAGATTTTTAGTTGCGCGTCAACAAATGTTTTAACTTCCAGATACCTGTCATAGTAAGTTTCCTTGTTTATTCGTATTTTATGTTCTTCCCTCCATGGATAGTGCAACATTAATATCTCTCTATAATACTCTTCTGGTTCATTATTTTTGTTAAATCTGCAAAAGCGTATTATTTTCCCTTGTGTGCGCTTATTTAAAGCATAATCATAATTCTGTTTCTGTTGTTCTTTATTCCCGTTACTACATGCTATTTCTAATTCTTCCTCATCTGAGCTGTAAAAGTTTCGTTCTGCAAGTAAATCTTCGCAATCATTGATTTCTCTCCCATGTGTTTTTTTCTTCACATAGTTAAAATTAGCTGCATAGTCTGCTAACGTGCACATCTCTAATGATTGTGGCCGTTTGCAGTACTTAATAATATTATTTTCACATTGAATGTCAGTTGAATTTTCTGGCAAGTTATTAATCGTTTCGATATCACGCATTAAATAAGTTCTTTTTTCTGGACGGCTAGTATTAATAAATACAAATGATCGTGAGCTTTTCCTTAATGGTATTTGAAGAATTAGATATGCAGCTTCTTGAGCACTAATTTCTGAGCAGTTGAGGAATTTGTTCCCTATGTGTTTAAGTTGATCTTTGATATTACTATTGCTTGTTACCTCTTTAGCAGCTTGCGCTAGAAGTTTGCTAATTCCTCTTTGCGATTTACTGATATATGAGATAATGTAGACAGCACAAGCATAAGTGTCCAGTATAAACTGCAAGTCTATGTTTGCTCGCCAAGCTTCTAAAAGAGTACTATTGTAGTTATTGATGAAGCATTCGGCTGGTGTTCGTTTAAAAAAAATCGTTGTTTTTTGTAAGCTAGTTTGTATTGAAGTAATATATTCTTTATCATCCATTTTAATGAAGTCTAAAAATTCCTCAAAAGAAAGTGTATTAAAAGTAGTATCATTCATAGCTTCATGTATTACTTTAATATTAGCTTGCCATTGCTTATTTGTCACCTCAAGTGTTAATGGCTCTAATATGAGCGTTGTTGACATTGGATATTTAGGATACTGATATTTGCATGTCCTTTGCTGTTTACGCCTGCAATTTTTTGTGTGACCATGCCTTTGTAGATTGATTAACGGTTGTAAAACAGAGTTCTCAGACTTATGACAAGTGATATATTTGTCAATGAAGCTATTGACTTCTTCCACTGGTGAAACACCATACAGTGGTGCTTTGTTTACCCGGAGTAATGCATGTATATGTGGAGAACCTCTTTGTTGGAATTCGACTCTGTAAAAGTAGTCTACTATTTCCCCAATAGGATTAGTGCCATTCATCAAAACACAATTAAAGAATTTCCTAACTTGATAGTCAAACTGTCTTGCACATGTTATTGGATCTTCTTGTATTAATTTACTTTTAGTTTCCCAAGACATGTTTAAGAATTCTTCCTCTGTGCATTCCTTTAAGTTTCTAACTCTCAATAGTATATTTATTAAATGGTGCCATTTTGTTTCGGCAGCAGATAAAGTCAAAAAGAAAGTAGGTATGCCAAGTTGCCTTATCATTGCAAAAATATCTTTTTTGCAACCTTCCCAATATGGAGGTGAACTGCGTATAGTTTTTAATACTTTGTAACCCTCATTAAACTGTAAAACATTGTCAATATTATATTTTATGTCTTTAGCAGTTATTTTCTTTCCATCTGTCAAATTTTTCCGGATGGAAATGTTGATTTTACCCTGGATCTGCTTAATATGTAATTTCCTCAGTTTAAAAAAGACATTACTAATAGATTTAGCGACTCTTCTATCATAACTTCTTAACTCTGTTTGGCAAATAGTACTATAATGTACCGGTATGTGCCTTTCCTTATTGTTTGGCCTTCGTTCACCACAAAAAATAGTAGGGAAAGCCAAAAACTCAGAATCTTTATCCTCATATAAACCTCTTGGCGTGTTATGTTCAGCTGGAGCTAAACTTAACACATTCACCGAATTAGTAGTAATTGTTTCATTTGTTAACATAGTATCCAAATTTCCAGCTTCTATGTTGTCTGAACTATCAGATGAATTGTTTGTCTCCGAAGTCTCATTGTGAGATTCTATTTCTGGAGGTATATACTCCCAGTCATGGTTAATAGTAACACCATATTCATTAAACATTGTACTATTTTTAGCTAGCCATGTAGCTGCCTTTTTTACAGTATTTGGTCTAATATTTTCATAATGTGTATATGATTTATAGACTAATTTCCTTTTTAATTTCACTGGGATTGTCATGGCGTCATTAATTTGCCTTGGTAAAATGGTAACAGTTGTCATAACATCTGCAGGTACATTAACTACTGCACCTGATAATGATTTTTGAAAACCGCGTGGCAGAGTCCGAATTTGTAAGAATGGTATCCTAGGTGAAACTAATCTTTCTTCTAAATCATATAATTGTAATTCAGCTGGTACATTTGGGAACCCCATGCCATTTAGAATTGAACATGGTGGTATTTTATTTTTGCGAATGTAATAGTAGCAAGTCATACAAATTAAATTTGTTTTCTTGTTACTAATGTTACACTTTCTGAAAATTTCGGATTGGCTAACACTGCGTGTATTTTTCACCGTTGGTTTATGCCACAATTGATTGCAAAGAGTACAAATGTATTCTGGGCCATGCAATATTTCACGGTGGAATTTGCGAATGATTGTATGGATTTGTTTACCTGGTTTCTGGCTTTGGCCCTGCGTTAATTTTGGTCTGTTTTTATCAAGACAAATTTGTTTACTGTTGGTAATGTCTTGTTCAGCTGCATTAATTTGTTTCCTTTTTACAACTTTTTGTGGACATGTACTTGAATCCCTTTTTCTTTTCAGAGAGTGTTTATTTGTTCCCTGTATAGATTTACTATTTCCTGGTAATTGTGATAAATTATTAGTATTGCTATTCCCTCCCTTACTTTGATTCTGTAAATCATCTGAAGACATTGTAGTTGATGTTATAGTCTGATTAGGAGTACATTCAGTAGTATGTACCCAAATTTTTCTTTCTTGCGGTAGGTGACTATTTTTCTTGTGCCCTGTAACTGCTTTTGTAAATGATTTCCTCTTAATGACTTTTATATCTATTGGTGTTAATTCAAATTGGACACATTGCTCAGGCTGATGTGTAAACTGATATGCTAGTTTCACAACATATTTAATCAGCCCTTCAAAAGAATGAAATGCAATTGTAACACATGTTCGGTTAGAATGAGGCATGCCTTCATCGTCCCTGCTATGTGAATCAAATACAAAGTATGTTTGCATATGTTTGAAAATTGCTATAACATATACATCCATACAAAGTATAACACCACAGTGCTTATTAAGAGTAACATTTAATGCTGTGCTAATATCTGGGTAGGCTTTATCAAAACGTTTAAGGACATCACCGTAGTAAGCGTTCCGTAGCGTGAGTGAATATATCTCTTGATTGTGGTCTATATACCTTGGCAAGTCATCTGGATGCATAAGTGTTTCTTTGTTAATAGAATGCATTTGTAGATATAAAGCGTCCCCACGGTCCATTATATAATGCAGATCATTAGAGTTCCAAGTAGTTACTGGTTTGCATAAATTGTGCAAGACAGCAAAAACACTATTAGGTAAGCATTGCTTACCTTGTGATTTGCTATTAAATTTTCTATTCCCTTGATGGTAACTTGCTTTCAAGCATCTCTGCATCTTAGATGTTATAATAAAAGTATGTTTGCACAAAATTTAAATTAATAACCTTTTCCGAGTACCTAATTTTTTGGGGGGACTGTAAGGTATGAACTTTTGACAATCTTTCCCCTAAGTGGCAAAGTAGTATTTACCTTAACTTGTGTTTCTTTCGTTGTTGTTTTAATAATCTGAAAGGAGAAGAAAGAAATGTTGGTTATAATATATCTTTTGTAAGTCTTCCCGTAAAGTACTTTACATTTTGTAAATGCAAATCTTGTAAAGTGGTAAAATGTGTTACAGTGTGTGAGTTAAAACGCGTGGTGACAGAGATTTTGTTTGGTGGGACAGAGTTAAAGAGGGAGAGAGTGGCAGAGAGTGTTCTTGATTGTGAGCATGTTATTTCAATGTTATTAGCATTCTTCTTGTACGAAATCTGTGTGTGAAAGATACAGAGTGGGTGAAAGAAACAGAGTGGGTGAAAGATACAGAGTGGGTGAAAGATACAGAGTGGGTGAAAGATACAGAGTGGGTGATAGAGACAGACTGGGTGACGGAGACAGAGTGGGTGATGGAGACAGAGTGGGTGATGGAGACAGAGTGGGTGATGGAGACAGAGTGGGTGATGGAGACAGAGTGGGTGATGGAGACAGACTGGGTGATGGAGACAGAGTGGGTGATGGAGACAGAGTGGGTGATGGAGACAGAGTGGGTGATGGAGCCAGAGTGGGTGATGGAACCAGAGTGGCTGATGGAGCCAGAGTGGCTGATGGAGCCAGAGTGGCTGATGGAGCCAGAGTGGCTGATGGAGACAGAGTGGGTGATGGAGACAGAGTGGGTGATGGAGACAGACTGGGTGATGGAGACAGACTGGGTGATGGAGACAGACTGGGTGATGGAGACAGACTGGGTGATGGAGACAGAGTGGGTGATGGAGACAGAGTGGGTGATGGAGACAGAGTGGGTGATGGAGACAGAGTGGGTGATGGAGACAGAGTGGGTGATGGAGACAGAGTGGGTGATAGATGCCTATTGGTTGATAGATGCCGAGTGGGTGAGGAGGTATGCCTGTTGTATAGGGATGTCTGTTACTATGCATATGAATCAGACATTGCGTGCCAGATTTGTGTCCCAAGTGTAATTAGAAGCTGTTGCAACTGTCTAGCAGGTTGGTAGTGTTAAGTAAGCAGAAGCTGTGTTAGCAATCCATAAGTTGTGCGTGTAATTTAGTATGTGTTGTTTGTTGTGTGTGCGTAAAAATGCAACTCAAGGAGAGGTAATAGAGGGTGTGTGTGAAAGTCTCCTTGATCGGTGAATGTGTGTATGAAAAGTTTGCTGTGGGGTGGCGAAGTGGTCTGAACGGAGTGTGTGTTGTAAGAAAGGATCCGTTGATAAACGAGCAACATTTCTAGCGAGTCTGTATGTATACAGTTCAGCACTAAAGTATTGTCTGTGAGTTGTGTTTTGCTGTGTGTATGTGTGCAAGCTGCAGAGTTGGTTCAAGCTGGACAGTGGGTGCAAGGTGCAGAGTGGGTGCAAGCTGCAGAGTGGGTGCAAGCTGCAGAGTGGGTGCAAGCTTCAGAGTGCGTGAAAGCTGCAGAGGTGATAGATGCAGAGTGGGTGATAGATGCTTAGTGGGTGATAGATGCCGAGTGTGTGAGGAGGTACGCCTGGTGTGTAGGGATGTCTGTTACTATGCATGTGAATCAGAGATTGCGTGGCAGATTTGTGTTCCAAGTGTAATTAGAAGGTGTGGCGACTGTCTAGCAGGTGGATAGTGTTAAGTAAGCAGAAGCTGAATCTGAGATTTTGTTCCAGATTTGTGTCCCAAGTGTAATTAGAAGCTGTGGCCACTTTCTAGCAGGTTGGTAGTGTTAAGTAAGCAGAACCTGTGTTAGCAATCCATAAGTTGTGCGTGTAATTAGCTGTGTGTTGTGTGTTGTGTGTGCGTAAAAATGCAACCCAAGGAGATGTAATAGAGGGTGTGTGTGAAAGTCCCCTTGATTGGTGAATGTGTGTATGAAAAGTTTGTTGTGGTGTGGCGAAGTGGTCTGAACGGAGTGTGTGTTGTAAGAAAGGATCCGTTGCTAAACGAGCAACATTTCTATCGAGTCTGTATGTATAGTGTTCAGCACTAAAGTATTGTCTGTGAGTTGTGTTTTGCTGTGTGTATGTGTGCAAGCTGCAGAGTGGGTGCAAGCTGCATAGTGGGTGCAAGCTGCAGAGTGGGTGCAAGGTGCAGAGTCGGTGCAAGCTGAAGAGTGGGTGCAAGCTGCAGAGGAGATAGATGCAGAGTGGGTGATAGATCATTAGTGGGTGATAGATGCCGAGTGTGTGAGGAGGTACGCCTGGTGTATAGGGATGTCTGTAACTATGCATATGAATCAGAGATTGTGTGCCAGATTAGTGTCCCAAGTGTAATTAGAAGCTGTGGCCACTTTCTAGCAGGTTGGTAGTGTTAAGTAAGCAGAACCTGTGTTAGCAATCCATATGTTGTGCGTGTAATTTAGTATGTGTTGTGTGTTGTGTGTGCGTAAAAATGCAACACAAGGAGACGTAATAGAGGGTGTGTGTGAAAGTCCCCTTGATTGGTGAATGTGTGTATGAAAAGTTTGTTGTGGTGTGGCGAAGTGGTCTGAACGGAGTGTGTGTTGTAAGAAAGGATCCGTTGCTAAACGAGCAACATTTCTAGCGAGTCTGTATGTATACTGATCATCACTAAAGTATTGTCTGTGAGTTGTGTTTTGCTGTGTGTATGTGTGCAAGCTGCAGAGTGGGTGCAAGCTGCAGAGTGGGTGCAAGCTGCAGAGTGGGTGCAAGCTGCAGAGTGGGTGCAAGCTGCAGAGTGGGTGCAAGCTGAAGAGTGGGTTCAAGCTGAAGAGTGGGTGCAAGCTGCAGAGTGGGTGCAAGCTTCAGAGTGCGTGAAAGCTGCAGAGGTGATAGATGCAGATTGGGTGATAGATGCTTAGTGGGCGATAGATGCCGAGTGTGTGAGGAGGTACGCCTGGTGTATAGGGATGTCTGTTACTATGCATATGAATCAGAGATTGCGTGCCAGATTTGTGTCCCAAGTGTAATTAGAAGCTGTGGCCACTTTCTAGCAGGTTGGTAGTGTTAAGTAAGCAGAACCTGTGTTAGCAATCCATATGTTGTGCGTGTAATTTAGTATGTGTTGTGTGTTGTGTGTGCGTAAAAATGCAACACAAGGAGACGTAATAGAGGGTGTGTGTGAAAGTCCCCTTGATTGGTGAATGTGTGTATGAAAAGTTTGTTGTGGTGTGGCGAAGTGGTCTGAACGGAGTGTGTGTTGTAAGAAAGGATCCGTTGCTAAACGAGCAACATTTCTAGCGAGTCTGTATGTATACTGATCATCACTAAAGTATTGTCTGTGAGTTGTGTTTTGCTGTGTGTATGTGTGCAAGCTGCAGAGTGGGTGCAAGCTGCAGAGTGGGTGCAAGCTGCAGAGTGGGTGCAAGCTGCAGAGTGGGTGCAAGCTGCAGAGTGGGTGCAAGCTGAAGAGTGGGTTCAAGCTGAAGAGTGGGTGCAAGCTGCAGAGTGGGTGCAAGCTTCAGAGTGCGTGAAAGCTGCAGAGGTGATAGATGCAGATTGGGTGATAGATGCTTAGTGGGCGATAGATGCCGAGTGTGTGAGGAGGTACGCCTGGTGTATAGGGATGTCTGTTACTATGCATATGAATCAGAGATTGCGTGCCAGATTTGTGTCCCAAGTGTAATTAGAAGGTGTGGCGACTGTCTAGCAGGTCGATAGTGTTAAGTAATCAGAAGCTGTGTTAGCAATCCATAAGTTGTGCGTGTAATTTAGTATGTGTTGTGTGTTGTATGTGCGTAAAAATGCAACCCAAGGAGACGTAAAAGAGGGTGTGTGTGTAAGTCCCCTTGATCGGTGAATGTGTGTATGAAAAGTTTGTTGTGGTGTGGCGAAGTGGTCTGAAAGGAGTGTGTGTTGTAAGAAAGGATCCGTTGCTAAACGAGCAACATTTCTAGCGAGTCTGTATGTATACTGTTCAGCACTAAAGTATTCTCTGTGAGTTGTGTTTTGCTGTGTGTATGTGTGCAAGCTGCAGAGTGGGTGCAAGCTGCATAGTGGGTGCAAGCTGCAGAGTGGGTGCAAGGTGCAGAGTGGGTGCAAGCTGAAGAGTGGGTGCAAGCTGCAGAGGAGATAGATGCAGAGTGGGTGATAGATCATTAGTGGGTGATAGATGCCGAGTGTGTGAGGAGGTACGCCTGGTGTATAGGGATGTCTGTAACTATGCATATGAATCAGAGATTGTGTGCCAGATTAGTGTCCCAAGTGTAATTAGAAGCTGTGGCCACTTTCTAGCAGGTTGGTAGTGTTAAGTAAGCAGAACCTGTGTTAGCAATCCATATGTTGTGCGTGTAATTTAGTATGTGTTGTGTGTTGTGTGTGCGTAAAAATGCAACACAAGGAGACGTAATAGAGGGTGTGTGTGAAAGTCCCCTTGATTGGTGAATGTGTGTATGAAAAGTTTGTTGTGGTGTGGCGAAGTGGTCTGAACGGAGTGTGTGTTGTAAGAAAGGATCCGTTGCTAAACGAGCAACCTTTCTAGCGAGTCTGTATGTATACTTTAGAGTGCGTGAAAGCTGCAGAGGTGATAGATGTAGAGTGGGTGATAGATCATTAGTGGGTGATAGATGCCGAGTGTATGAGTGTGCCAGATTTGTGTCCCAAGTGTAAATCGAAGCTGTGGCCACTGTCTAGCAGGTTGGTAGTGTTAAGTAAGCATAAGCTGTGTTAGCAATCCATAATTTGTGCGTGTAATTTAGTATGTGTTGTGTGTTGTGTGTGCGTAAAAAAGCAACCCAAGGAGATGTAATAGAGGGTGTGTGTGAAAGTCCCCTTGATCCGGGAATGTGTGTATGAAAAGTTTGTTGTGGTGTGGCGAAGTGGTCAGAACGGAGTGTGGCTGTAACTATTTTGCCTAATGTTAGAGTGTGCCTGTGATTAGTGTACTAAGTGTAAGGTGAAGTGTTTGTATTTTAGGCAGCTAATACTGGCTAATGTGTTATTCAATGTGTGTTTGTGAAAAGGTAATACTAGTAGACGTACGAGAGGGTGTGTGCGTGTGTAAGCTTGTACCTTGGATTAGTGACTGTGTTGAAGTGAAGCTGCGAATGAATACGTTCCGCGTGAATTTTCGAAAGTGTTGCCTGTTAGTGTGCAAATAAATGTGCAATTTGAAATTGTGACTGAAAGTTTGGTGCTGTTGTGGCGAAGTGGTATGATCTTAGATTGCGTTGGAGTCGCACGTGCTGTATAGGGGTGGCTGTTAGTGTTTTGCCTAATGTTCCAGTGTGTGTGTGATTAGTGTAAGCTGAAGCTGTGTTCACTCTTGAGTCCGATAATCCTGTTAACTGTCTTGCTGTGAAGCTGTGAATGAAAGCGTTATGAGTGTTCTGTTGTGGTTGCACTGAATTCGGCGTGCGTGTTATATAGTATGTGTTCTTAACCGTGTGTGCGTGAAAAGTTAAAACAAAGAGACGTAAAAGAAGGTGTGTGTGTGTGTCATCTTGTAACTTGGACTGGTTACTGTGTTGCAGTGAATCAGAGAATGAATGCGTTGTGCGTGTAATATTGAAAGTGTACCCAGTTAGTGTGCAAGTAATTTAGCTACTAGAAGTTGAGAACGAAATGTTCCTGGGAGTGTGGCGAAGTGTTATGATATGAGATAGCGTCCGAATGTTCCGAAAGTGTGTGTCGAGTATGTTTTTGTAAAACAATGTAGAGAATGAGGTACGCATGGGGATGTAACGGGGATGTTTGTTCCTATGCATCTGAATGTGAGATTGTGTGTGCGATTTTGTGTGTTAAGTGCAAGCTGAAGCTGTGTGCACTGTCGATCCGGTTGATAGTGTAAAGTAACTTGAAGTCGTGCTTGCAATGAATATGTCGTGCTTGTAATTTAGTAAGTGTTGTTATTTGTGTGTGCGTCAAAAGGTAACACAAGGAGCCGTACGAGAGGGTGTGTGTAAAAAGTGATGTTGTGCCTTGAATTAGTGGAAGAAATGTTCTGTGTGGTGAGTTGAAGTGTTATGAACGAAAGGCAAACTGTGTAGCAGAGTGAACAGTTGGATGTACTTACATGATAGATGTTTGTGCGCCGTTTCTTTTCCCCTTTCAAGGAAATGTTGAATGTGTCCGAATAACCTACAAGATATAACGATTAAAAAAAACCAAATATGTATCGGTATGTCCAAACAAAGGTATGACCTGCTTGAGAAATTACGTATTCCTTTGAAAAGTATTATCAGAGAACATTTAGTTTTCCAAAATAACATGTTGCACAATAATTTGACACAGGTGCAATGTTGATATAGTAATCGTTATAATAAACTGAAGTTAATGTATCAATGCTGTCCCTTTGGGGTATTGAAATAAAAGTTCCATGCACTTACTTTCTAAGATTGAATGGCGGAGTTTTTCAGTGGCTGTTGGTCGTTAGCAGCAAGTACAGCGTCGTTCTGTAAGTCCGAGTTCTGTTCTCGCAGGTAAAAACAGAGTCTGACTTAAAATGATCCGTCCCCCTGCTTAAATAGGGGGTAACGTTGAAAGAAACTTTTTTTTTGTTTTTGGTTTAAGAAAGGATCAAAGGTTTTAGTCCTTCCCTTGCCCCAAGGAAAAGTCACACTAGATGATGTGTGCGACTTGGAAGTGTGAAAGTTTGAATGTGTATGCAGATGGAGTTTCGACATTGGCGCGACAGTAGACTTCCCTGGGCAACTCCCTTAATCGCACCTAAGAGTTTGCTCTCAACTGACAAAGCAAACGCCATTCTTTTTTCCCTATGTCTAATTCGATATATAAAGCTTCCAAAGTATACAAAGTTGGCCTTTTTAACCTACAACTCTTGTAATATTCAGCCTCAAAGTTGTGACGTTATCTTTATTAGGAAAATAGATAACATTGCAGCGGATGAGGCCCTTAATGTGTGTGTGGCTACTTTTAAATCCTGGAATTGTTGTTGTTGCTGTGTGTGTACGTGTTGTAAGTATGCATTAACAGTTGTTTGTATGTGCGTTGTTGAGGCATGCAGTAAGAGCTGCAGTTATGTGTGGCGTGTGTAAAAATGTGCATAAACTGCATGTGTTATGTTAGTTTGGTGTAAGATAGATGTAATGCTGTGGGTTGTGAAGGAAGTGCTTAGGTAATGCTGCTGTGTGTGTACGTGTTGCGGGCATTTAAAATAATTGGTGTATGTTTTTGTAGAAGCATGTACTCACCAGAGCTGTTGTGTGTGCCTAACGGGTAAATGTGCACAACCAGCAGGCTCTGTGTTTTTGTTCCGTTTGTAAAAAGCAATCTCCATTATGTCCCAAAATACATACCGTAATTTTCCGCATGGATCAATTTTTTCCAAGCATTGGAATAGTTCTAATAACGTTATCCCAATGAAGGCAACCTAGGAAATCTTTAGTATGTGCAAGCCTAGACGTACAATCCCCCAATTTTCCATAGCACGCTCTAGAGGGAGGCTGTGAACTATAGGAGTTTTCTTAAAAAAAGCATCACGTTTCCAGTGTTAGTATTTTCTTTCAGTGGGATTTTTTTTTTTTTTTGTTTTGTTGTGGTTCTCGGGCTAACAACCGGCTCGCATCCTGCTGTTCAAATTAGCATATCCCAAAAGCAACTTGACAACTGATTACAATCTTGACGACGGCGCTTAAAGTACTCTAGCATCCTGTAGTTTTGTTGACGAAAAGCCTTGGAGTCTGGGGCCTGTGTGTTTATGTTAATGGAATTGAAGAGTGGTCCGAGCGGTACTGACGTATTGTTGGGTGTTTGGGGGGGTTGGGTGGAGTGTTTAGTCAAGTGGATGTGAGAGAGGCTCTGTGTTTGATTCGTTAGTAAAAATAAATCTCCCTTCTCAACCAACAGACATACAGTAAATTTTTGCATGTATTTATTGTTCGCAAGCATTGTAAAGGTTAGAATAACGTAATCCCAATGATGTCAAAATAGGAAATGTTTTTTAGGTGCAAGCCTATAGATACAATCGCAAAAATTTGCGTAGCACGCTGTAGAGGGAGGGGGGGGAAATAGTAGGCCTGCTGAATGGGGGTGAGTCTGTGTCTTTTATTTCGTTTATACATAAGTATTTTGAAAGTAAAGCTAGCCATCACTCCTGTGCCTCTAACTTGCTCCCATTTTTCTGTTTTGGGTGTGGCGAAGTGGTACATTTGCGTAGCACGCTGTAGAGGGAGGGGGGGGAATAGTAGGCCTGCTGAATGGGGGTGAGTCTGTGTCTTTTATTTCGTTTATACATAAGTATTTTGAAAGTAAAGCTAGCTGATGTATGCTGATGAATGGGACAGAGGCTGGATGAATAGTAATTAAATTAATGTATCCAATGTATGATGTTGAATGAGAGAGATGCTGGATGATTTGTGTGTAAAGACCGAAATGTAGACACAGGTGTGGCAAAATGGTATGAGCTGATGTATGCTGCAGAATGGGACAGAGGCTGGATGCAATATTTGCCCTCAAAGTTGGGACGTTATGTTTATTAGGAAAATACAGAACATTGGTGCGGATGCAGCCCTTAAATGTGTGTGTGTGGGTACTTTTAAATCCTGGAATCGTTGTTGTTGCTGTGTGTGTACGTGTTGTAAATATGCATTAACAGTTGTTTGTATGTGCGTTTTTGAGGCATGCAGTAAGAGCTGCAGTTGTGTGTGGCGTGTGTAAAAATTTGCATAAACTGCATGTGTTATGTTTGTGAATGTTTTGTGAATGGGACAGAGGCTGTATGATTTGCGAGCTTGGCTGTGTCCGGCGAGAGAGAGGGGAGGTGCTGGCGTTTGTGGGCTGGGGAACAGATGTCGAAGGCTGGTGAAATTTGTTTACAAAATAGTCTGTTTCAGTGTCCGAAAAAGGATTTGTGCAGGTTAGGGTTTAAGACGAGACAAAGTTTAAGGGTTTAAGAGGAGAGAAAGCCGTGATACTGCAGGGAGAGAGAGTGGAGGTGCTGTCGGATGGGGGCAATAGTATCAGCAGAAAGGAAGGGGCTGCAACTTGGAGACACGGCCGTGATACTGCAGGGAGAGAGAGGGAAGGGGGAGGAGAATTGCGAGCCTGGCTGTGTCCGGGGAGAGAGAGGGGAGGTTCTGGCGGCTGGGAGCTGGGGAACAGATGTCGAAGGCTGCCGATTTTTGTTTAAAAAAATAGTGTGTTTCAGTGTGTGAGTTGTGCATGTTTAAGGGTTTAAGACGAGACACGTCCGTGAAACGGCAGGGAGAGAGAGAGGGGAGGAGCTGGTGGCTGGGGATAGTCTGTTTCAGTGTCCCAAAAAGGATTTGTGCAGCTTAGGGTTTAAGACGAGACAAAGTTTAAGGGTTTAAGAGGAGAGAAAGCCGTGATACTGCAGAGAGAGAGAGGGGAGGTGCTGTCGGATGGGGGCAATAGTATCAGCAGAAAGGAAGGGGCTGCAACTTGGAGACACGGCCGTGATACTGCAGGGAGAGAGAGGGGAGGGGGAGGAGAATTGCGAGCCTGGCTGTATCCAGGGAGAGAGAGGGGAGGTTCTGGCGGCTGGGAGCTGGGGAACAGATGTCGAAGGCTGCCGATTTTTGTTTAAAAAAATAGTGTGTTTCAGTGTGTGAGTTGTGCATGTTTAAGGGTTTAAGACGAGACACGTCCGTGAAACGGCAGGGAGAGAGAGGGGAGGAGCTGGTGGCTGGGGAGGGGGGTGAGAAATGGCAGCCTGGCTGTGGAGGAATGCGAGCCTGTCTGTGTGCGGGGAGAGAGAGGGGAGGTGCTGGCGGCTGGGGGTGGGTATTGCCGTGGGAGGGAGCCTTGTAGCTTTCATGTGCGAGAGAGAGGGGAGGTGCTGGCGGATGAGGTTGGGGATTGCCGTGGGAGGGAGCCTTGTCGCTTTCATGTGCACGCGCTTTTAAGGTCAATGCGCTTGCGCATTGAGCTTCAATTTGACGGGCACTGCAAGGAATCGCCATGGAATCGCAAGTTGGTTAAAGTCTGTTTAAGCCCCCATAGTCTCGCAAGCTCAATGCGCATGCGCATTGACAGGCGAGACCTAAAAAACGACTTAAGGACTCCTCTAATAATTCTGTTACCCTGTCTAAATTAATTAAAAATTACAGTATAACAAACAATCTTGGAATGATGCCTGCGGTGCTCTACTTAAAATTAACACAAAAATGTATGGCTGTTGCAATAAAGCTGTGAAAGCATTAGTTAATTATTTAAAAATAAAGAAGCAGAAATCTAAAATACAAGTCATTACGGATACTTATAGAGTTAGTCATACTAGCGACACTAAATATTAGTTTGATTTTTACATTATTGTACTATACTATATTCTTCACAACTCTCTCCTACAGTTGATCAATTAGACACTTTTTTCACTCTATCCCCAAATCATCGGATCATACATGTGACATTTCTATCTTGTATTCTGAGATACCAGAGAAGGAACTTAAACATACCCTACTTCAACTTCCTAAAGATAAAGCTCTAGGTCACAATGGGTTTCTGTCCAATTTTATGCACATTTCTCACATCTTTTGCTTCCAAAACGTTTACTTTTAATTCCCCACTTTACTACACAATAATGTACACAAGGAACGTTTTCTCAAGCTATGCTTTGCTTACTCCCCAAAAACTGTAAAGATCTATTACAGTGCGGGAATTATAGGCCTATTTATCTTATTAACACTGACTTCAAGATATTCTCTAAGAGGCTCTTGCTTTACGTATTACACTGGTTGTTACAGACTTGATTGACATTCTTCAATCAGGATTTGTGAACAGTTGCTTGATAATTCCAGAACTTTTCTCAATATAATCCATATGGCGTCCAAATCTAATATACCATATTCTGCTATAACTTTAGATGCTGATTAAACCTTTGATCGGGTCAACTGGGATTACAAGTTTAGCACCTTGAAATGGTATGGGTTTGGCTCCAGTATTATTAGTTACAGTCATCATTTATACTCTCAACGTTGTACTACTATTTGAGTTAATGGCAAACAGTCCTCTTATTTTCCCCTTTATCGAAGAACCAGACAAGGATGCCCTTTAACCCCCCTTCTTTTTATTTTAGCCTTGGAGCCTTTTCTAGAGAATATCCATAGGTCGTGTGCTTTTTCTGGATTTAAAAACAAACAAATCGAAGTGAAATTCACTGCTTATGCGGATGATCTTTTACTTTATGTGTCCAACCCACAAACCACATTTCCAGCCTTTTTTTCTCTTTTTCAATATATTGAAATCTGCAGTATTGCCATTAAATAAGTATTAACTTCCTGCCATTTTTCATAATACAGGGTTTGCCTGGTGGGGGGAGGGGAAACATGGCGGCAGCCGCTTGAGCTGCTGCGGCGCTCTGTTCATGGACTCCCGTTCGGGGGTAATTAAAACATTACCTGGCCAGATTGCAATGCGGTTTTCGGACATGTTAGGCTGTTATGTAATATTACATCCTGCAGATGCCAAACAAACGAGCTTACTTTTGTAAAAAGTCAGCGTTTATTTTCCCTCGTCTGCTCACCCGCTCATCATTACTCCATGTGTTTGGAAGGGGCGTGTCTATCTATGAAGGCTGCCGCGGCGGTGAACATCCCGGCTGCCGAATCTGTGTGCTGGCCGGAGATTTTGGACGTACGCCGGGGATCCATTCAGACATCAGCTAGTTTTTCAGTGTGGAGCCTGGCCGCCCTGGAGCTCCGACGGGGACGCCGGACTCGAAGCCTTCTCCCTGGACGTCGCGGTGCTGCTGCGCGCCCAGTTTCAGAGGTGGAGGTGACTGGAAACACCGCTAGGAAGACATCAGAGGTGGGGGAGCTGACGTCGGAACAAGAACGGAGTGAAGGAGGTAGAAGCTGCAACAATGGTGGTAATGGGGTAGAGGGAGCTTACAACTTGAGAGGAAATAAGTATAAAGTTTGCAAAGGAGAGGCCAATAAAGTGAAGAATAAACAAACTCTGCCTCGAGACACTAGGCTGTCTGTGGATGTCGGTTTAAGCTTGCCCACTGCTACATGTTTAGGCGAGGCGGAGCCTGTGAATAAATCGTTGGAATCTGTGGGGGCTAGCAATACTACTTTTGATAACGCCAGCACGAACAGCAAAAAGAAGCTTTCCTCATACTTGACAGGCCAAGTTAAGGCGAAGCGCGCCTATACATGTAAATCAGCTAAGGGGTCTAAGGGCAAAAACTACAGCTCTGTGTCGAAAATAACTCCGTCACTGAGGTAATTTTTTAAGGTGATCCCACAAGTGGTACTGATAGAGCAAGAATTTGCATGTTACGCAACTTGCTTGAGTCATGAACCTCGGATCTGTCATAACCCGGTAACAAAATTTGTATGTTGTACTAATTTCCCTTTATTTTTGAATGTACGTGTATCTTAGTGATGCTTGCCTATGTGTTTTACTAATACGATTAATTTATGTTTCTAAAAATGGCCGCCGTTTAGAATATTGCTTCTGCGCATGTGTTAGTCACACTCACGTGATGTGACGTAATTGTGATTTGGAGGGAAAGGGTGCGCATGCGTAATAGCCACAAGATGGATGCTGTGTAATAACATGGTGAAGCTTGTGCAGATGCTCTCGTGTTATTGTGTATTGCACTAAACCATAACTGCATAGTATATTTTTATAGTAATAAGGCATAAGTACTCAATCATGTTATGTAGTTTATTCATTTATTTCTATGTTCTAATTTGTTTTCGTTTACTTTTCATGTACCGTGATAAACGGAGGGTCCGAATGGGTCGAAAGCCATCTTGAAGGTCTCTTCCGCGCATGACCGCGCAGCCCAGGGAGCAATAGCCTTGAGCGGTGGAACTCAGCCAGCTGGCAGCCACAGACAAGATGCTCCTGAGAAAGCCACCTCTGACCCAGGAGGATGGAGAAATTGTGTTCCTAACTTGCTACATTGTAAACTCTCCATTGTCTTCTGTGTTACTTGTCTGTGGGAAACCTAAACTGGCTAGGCGGTACCCTAGAATGTAAATCAGGCCTTAGAAAAGTCTGTTCTGATTGGTGTGTTAACCTAGCCTACTTTGGGACCAATCGAAATTGGGGATTCTGACACTTTGCAACATTGGGGGGTGGTACACTGACCCGAAAACAGTATATCTAGCCTAGGTTTAGATATAGAATTTGTCCGACTTGTCTGAATAGCTGACCTGTCACTGACCCAACGCACTCAATAGGTGACTGAATACAGAGGTGCTGTGGAGCACTCTGTCCGAATTTGACCATAGACTTTTAAAGGTTTTACTAAACCTTAAGTGCTGGCGGAGCACTTTGCTGGGGAGTTCGCTAACCCAATCGGGGTTCTGACTGATAGCTGCAGAGAGGGTGGAGCGCAGGCGTTGCTTCCGAACTGCGGGTGCTGGTTGTGCCTTGGTGGTCCTGCCCTGATCCTAATCTGGGTTTCCTGTCCTGTCCTGGGGTGTCCATTCTGCACCTGCTGTCCCATTGATGACTGCTATTCCTTGGGGTATTTCCTGTCCTTGACTGATCCGTGGCCAGGGTTGGTTTTCACACCATTCTAGGTAAATATATAGATAGGGCTGAAACTCTATACTGCACCTTCCTAATTTTCTGTCTTTGCTTCAATAAAGACATATCTTGCACATGTTATATTTTCCATGCTTTCCGCAGTCTTCCATATGATAACCTATTGCATTTTATTCTCATAGTATGTTCCTATGTTACCCTACCTTTAGAGCTCATTATTTCCATACTGTCTATGAATTATAAATGTGGTTTATAATTTCCTCCTGAACTCTGATTGGAAGTAACGTTATTAGAGTCATAGCGTGTTCCACTTTACCCTTTATAGTTGTTTAAGGATTCCAAAGTTCCCATTTATATTCATGTAATATGTCCAAATAGTATAATTTAGTATGTGCATAACCCTGCCCATTTAATAGAGGTCCATTCTTGAATTCAAAAGTTTCTCTACTTAGCATGTTCCCTGTTTCACTATTTTAGAAACTTAAATGATTGCCCTTACACTTTTCTTGTATGGTTATGTTAATTTCGTTATCCTGATTATCGACTGTCTTTTGACTGTAAACCTTATGATTTCTGAAACTGATTGTTAGATAAAATTCTTAAAACTTCCCAGTTGTCCGTGGTCATTTGATGAATATCTAAGGTATTTAAAGTTGGGGTTTTGTATTTTGCCTGCCTTTCTACACAGCTAGCTCCCTGATCTATTGTGGTCATAGGTACCCGTAACGGTAGATGGTAAGTCGGGTACACTAGAATACAACAGGAAGGAATCTGGGTGCTGATGGTAGATTGTGAGGTCGCCTGATTAATGTATATGGTGAATTGAAATTTATGGGCCCGAAAACTATATGGTGAAATTATTGGTCAGGTGGCCCCTGATCTCTATCAGTATTTCTGGTAGCAGAGGATGGTTAGGGACTAGTTAAAGTTAGGTAGGACTAGTTAAGCTAGATAAGTTAGATGCTGCTAAGTAACAAACCTTGTTGCTGCTAAGAGGGTAGGCAGTTCGGGTGAATTGATCGCTCACTTGAAATGTTTGCTTTGAAAAATTATGAAATGTTTTAAAATTGTTATTCTTGTTATTATACTGTTATATGTATTTATCCATTCATTAGTAAAACGTCTTAAGTGTTGTTGGGAATCCCTGGGGAATTGAATAGCGAGTGGTGAAGAGAATCCACTTGCTTTGAGGTCACTTACTCCAGGAAGGTTAGTGCAGGTTAGGTAGAACTGGAAGCACTAACTAGGGTTTTTCTGAATGTATCTATGAATAAATGTTAGCAACGAGGTTCATTGGCAAAATTCCTAGTGTGGCATAACCTAGTGAGGGTCACACCGGAAAAGTAGCAGGTTCATCGGAGCTTGGATGAAAGCAAAGGGGCTCACTGGTGAAACTTTAGACTTAGAATATATCCCGGAAAGGTGGATGAGTCTAGGGAAGTAGCAGGTTCTCCAATGCTTGTGTGAAGGATAGGCGGAAGAGATCTATCCGTAGTGTGTGAAAAGTAAATGGAAGTAGTTTACTTGCAGTGAAACAAATCTTTCCTGTCTAGACACTTGAGTACAGTGGCGAATGTGTATTCGTTGTAAAATAACCAAGCACTAGCACTTTAGAAAGAAATAAAGTTTCCGTTACCTTGTAAAGGAGGGAGTCAGTCGCGAAGTTGCTCTGACGTCACTCTGTGCCGCGCTGGGATTGGTAGACGCAGCGGGTGTGTAGCGGAGCTGAAATTGTAAAGGAGGGGTGAGTGCCGAAGCGTGAGAACCTGTCTCGCGAAAGGCCGCGCACCCATTGGTCGAAATATTTGAATTCGTGCATTTCATTGGTCGCACGAAAATAAGAAACGCACTAGGATTGGGAGCGACTTGTAAACAAAGCCGCTCGCAGAAATCGTATGTGGCATTCGTACAGACCACATACTAGACCTGATCCACGGCATATGGGATTTGAGAACGATCAGTGGAAAGGTGTTAAAAACGACATTATGTACGGAAATAAAAGAAAAGTGTCTCTCGTAAAGAAAGTAAAGAATTACTTCAAAAAGGACAAACCGATTAGAACCAGAGAAGGTGTGTCATTCCGCAACCGAATACTCCCGCATCTTTCATGATGTTTGATAAAGGGTACCACTCGTGTGTATGGTTGGAAAATTGGGTGGAGTACACGAAAGATGACGGAGTATTGGCTTTTCCGTTAGAAGGTACATTTAATGGCAGAATTCTATTTAATTTGAGAACCCGAATGAATGATTTACATCCCAGACCTAGATTAACGCAGTACGAAGCACTAGAGGAATGGGAAATCGAAGCTTTTGAAAGGGATAAGCCCCGAATGGATAAAGGGTTAACTAAATTTTATCCGGAACTGAAACAAGAGACCCGTAACAAAAAGATGAAACAGTGGAGACAGAATATGATTGTAGAAGGACTGTTTCCAATGAGAGGAAGAAGAACGCGGCAGAAGCACGACACAACTCGTTAACAGGACATATCCAGCTCCTACACGAGAGAGAACAATTCTCATATGCCCGTTCATGAGAACTTTTTAATTCATATCAAGATTTTGTTTAAAATTTTAAAGAGGAATCCGACTTATGAAGAGGATCCAAATCAATTCGATCATCATACAGAGAAAGAAAGACTCACTCACTGTGGGAAGTGGCATTACCCCTTAGGTACACCAAAACAATCTACAGCTATAGTCCAGAGAAGGTGCACGGACGGCTGTGTTTTCCCCAGGGGTTTGTCCACAAAAGGAATGGGAGACTTTTAAATATATATCCACAAGCCGGTGACCCCAAAGAAACGGCAGGTTCTGATGAAGGTGTTACAACATCGAGTAGTATAACACCGAAACGCGTCGACGCATTTGTTACTAAATCCAAACAAGGCCAAGGGAGTAACAGATGTTAAAGTATAAACACGATTTTCATTAATACTGTCTACTATCCCTCCAATATCTGAGAAAAGGCCAGGGGATTTCAAAAAGTGGCGAAAGTATCCTTAGGCCACAGTGTTAGGGGGTTTGTGAATAGGATTTATTTGTCTTTGTATTGTAGTTGTGATGATTATTCTTCTACTCTGCTGCAAATTTTTTTTTTTTTATTGTAATATTGTTTTTCCTGTGCAATAAATTGTTATTTAATTGTTTTAATTTTACTGTTTGCGTTCAAAGAGTTCCTTCTTTGAATTTTTTAATCAATTACTGTGCAACTTTTTGTGTAACCAGAGTTTTTTTTTTTTTACTTTATACAATAAATAAACAGACTGTGAACGTTCACTTTTTAGTGTGGAACTTTTTACCCATTGTTTCCCGCTGTGGGAGAATTCTGCCCGTATCAATATTCTGGAATGTATGATTGTATGACTGTTTAGAACCTACATAGCAATTTAGAGTGCTATAGTGTATTCCCAGGGATTTCCCTTTGACCCTGTTTCCAATGATGCCAGCGGGTGGTACTCCCACAGGGGAAAAGAAGACAGAAAAGTGTAAACATTGGGTGCCTATTGGAGAGTCGGATGATGAATTGTTAGATGATCTGTTTTTAAGAAGTCCACCTCCTTATAATGAAGGACATCGACCTTCTAGTGAGGGGGATAATACTCAAAGACCTCCGCCCCAGGAAGAGGCCAGATCTACCAGTGTGGGAGGGGGTTGCTTTATGCCTCCCTATACCGAGAGTTTAGGTCCCGTAGATGCAAGGGATATTTATCCAAGAATGCCAGCTAGTGGGGATGCAAGATACTCCCGGGAAAGAGACTTTTGCTCTAGATCTCCCTATGAAGGTGAGGCAAGACCATCCGGTTCAGGGATGCCGTTCCTAAACCCTCCATATGAGGAAGAACCAAGATCCCTAGGCACAAGTACTTTGCACCCTAGACCTAGTTATGGTGAAAGACCCAGAGAGACACCTCCCACTGCCCCGAGTTGTGCTCCAACTTTAACCCCACAAGTATTACATGACAATTCCGTCGAAAGGATATTGGAGGACAGAGAACAAGAAGCACTAGCTAAGCAGAGAGCTGAGATAGTTCAGAGGATTTCTCAGTTAAATGCAAGTCCTGAGTCTTTAACAATTCCGGTTACTATTGGACCAGTGGTTCCATTGTATGGGGACCGACAGGGAAGTCCGAGAACTCCAGTTATTACCCCAGTTGTAGCCCAACCGAGATCAGAGCCCTTAATTGTAGACGACTTAACGAGTGAATGTGAGTCTGAAGTTTCACTAATGGATCTGCCCATTAGGGAACCAGGAAAAAGGATGCAGAAAAGACATAATCCTTTCAATGCGAGGGAGATTCAAATGGAATCAACTTCGGGTACTAAGAGTCTCACGGTAGTAACTCCTGAAGAAATTGAAAGATGGAGTCGAGAATTAGAAAAACAGACTCTTCAGTCAAAACCTCTAGATCTCTACAAACTGAGAGTAGAAATAGAAGAACTTATGGCAGGAAATGTAGGATTAGATCGATTAGCTACCTACACAGAAGAAGAGCTGTTGTTTATTTGCAAAAGCCTTACTCGAAATGCCAGAGTACTCCATGAAAAACTAACTGACACTGCAGCTAGTATGGGAATAGATATCTCGAAATCAAAGCCTTTACAAAAGCCGTACAGAGCAGATTTCTCAGACAAGGATCTGGAAAACCTGAACATGTCAGGGAAGAAAGCACAGGTCAAAGAGTTATTGACAGTATTACAGAAATGGGGAGATGTGGACAGGTGGAAAGCCAGGTGGGCCAAGAAGCAAGATGAGGCTAGATCTAAACAAGTAACTCCTCAGTTCGTTCTGAAAGAAGCTGATAAACCAGAGCAGTTGTGTCCTATGCGTGAAGTGCCAGGTGGAAAATACGTACATGTTCCATGGTCCAGACAGGATATTGTATCCTTTACAAATGATTTTCCAAAATTACGAGAGAAGCCTGTGGACTGGTACAGGCAGGTGGAAAGGTTTGTAAAGGTTCAAAAATGCCTGTGGAAAGATTTGGATGGGTTCTTTGACATCGTAGTTCCGGTAGACTTATGGACCGAGTGTAAAATAGCCATAGCTTGGCCTAGTGAAGAATACCCGAGGGACTCTAGAACAGGGGAACCCTCTAAAGAAGTGATGAGAAAATATGATCAAGTGATTCAACATTTGAAGCTAAAGGTGCCCGCGAAGGAAACTGATTGGACAAAAATAGATAGAACCACGCAGGAAAGAGATGAGACTGTGCACTCCTTTTATGAAAGACTGTTACAGGTGTTTAAAACGTACAGCGGTATAGATAACATCGAGATGAAGGACATGACCCACTTCATTTACAGGTTTGTAAACGGTTTAAGACCCGAAATTTGTCAGTGGATAAAAGATAACAAAATCTGTTGGCAGTCCAAGAAAATAGACGAGGTCCTACGGTATGCAAAATACTGTGAGGACGAGATGGCAGATAAGAAAAAGGCCCTCAAGGAAAAGGTGATGTGGGCACAGGTAAAACTCTTAGAACAACAGGAAAAGCAATTCAGTAAATTGAGTAAAAATACCCAAAATCAAGGCCCTGGGGGTGGGGGAAAGCCAAAAGTAAAAATGAGCAGAGAAGAAGCTAAAAAGAAATTCCCCTGCCACCAGTGCGGGGAAATTGGACATTGGCGAGACGAGTGTCCGTATTTACAGCATGATAATACCCAAACCCCTGATTTAATTCCACAGACGCAGAATGAAAGACCAAGAAAGACACAGCAGCAGGTAAAAACAATCCAAGTGCCCCGAGCGCCAACACCTAATTTTAAGGGAAAATCACCGCAGGGTGACGACATAGAAATCTGGGGAGGTAATGAGAACAGAAATGCAGCAACTTCGCAGTATTTGTTAAATGATACTTTTCTCTGGGACGACGAGTACTGACGGGGCCTGAGAGGGGAGGACAAGGAGTGTGTACTTGGCGCCTCCTTGCCGGTAGACCAGTCAGGGCCATACATTGAAGGAAAGGTTGATGGAAATGATGTCACCTTTCTGTTGGACACTGGTGCTACCCGTTCTACTGTGAGAACAGCGGACGTTCCAAACCTACCCCTCTCGGGAGAAGCAATCCAGGTAGTAGGTGTATCTAATCAATTGATTAGTACCCCAGTTACTGAGCCCATGGAGATTACAATAGGGAACTTTAAGGAAATGCATAGATTTGTCGTTTGTGACACTAGTCCAGTAAACTTACTGGGACGTGATTTGTTGTGCAAAATGAACTGTACTATCTTTTGCACACCAAAGGGCGTCGAAATTCAGACCCCTGACGAAGATGGCATCTATAAGTTAATGTTAATCAGGCCTGACTCAGAAATTAAACGAATGACTGTACAAGACTTACCCGAAGAACTTCAAAAGACAGTGAAATCAGAAGTATGGGACTTTACTGGAAAGGATGTAGGTTTAATGGCAAATGTAGATCCCATACAAATAGCCATGAAAGAAAAGGCAGTTTACCCCAATACCAAGCCTTACAGAATGAGTGCTGAAGTGAGAGCAGGAGTTGCCATTGAAATACAGAAATTACTAGAAGCAAACATCATACAAGAAGTAATGAGCAGCCCTTGTAATTCTCCCATAATTGGAATCAAGAAACCTAGTGGCAAGTACCGAGTAGTGCAGGACCTGAGAAAGGTAAACAAAATCGTTGTTCCTTGCTGTCCTATTGTCCCGAACCCCGCAGTAATCCTGTATCAGATTCCTTGGGATGCTGAGTGGTTCACTGTGATTGACCTATGTCATGCATTCTTTTCGATCCCATTGCATCCAGATAGCAAATTTCTTTTCTCATTTGCTTTCAACAGTCACGTGTACGTTTGGAACAGGGTCCCCCAAGGGTACACAGAAAGCCCCTCTATCTTTAATCAGATCCTGAAAAAATGCCTTGAATCCCTAGTCTTACCTGGAAAGTCTGTTTTGGTACAATATATAGATGATCTTTTGGTGGCGTCTAAAAGTCATGGGGATTGTGTGATTGACACCATTACCTTGCTGAATCACCTAGGTGAAAAGGGACATAAAGTAGCCCCTGAGAAATTACAATTCTGTTCAAAATCAGTGAAATATCTAGGACACCAGATAGAAAAAGGCATCAGAAAAGTCACTTCAGAGAGAGTCAGTATAATTCAAAAGATGCAGTTACCCCGTACTCAGAAAGAGATCAGAATGTTTCTTGGGGTTGTAGGTTATTGCAGGCAATGGATTGTGGGATTCGCAGTCCTAGCAAAGCCTTTGATAAACATGACCAAGAAAGGAGCAAAGGACCCAGTTGAATGGGATGATGAAAGTTTGACAGCATTCACTAAATTGCGAGACTGCCTGTGTACAGCTCCTGCTTTAGGGATGCCTGACTATTCTAAGGAGTTTGCCCTGTTCTGTGACACACGAGACAATTGTGCATTGTCAGTCTTAACCCAGGAGCATGGGTTGATTAGACGCCCAGTGGCATATTTTTCTGCCACTTTGGATCCAGTGGCTGCTGGATTACCTGGATGTCTAAAAGCAGTAGCTGCCACCTGCACAAGCTTAGAGCAAAGTGAATCCATTGTAATGGGACATCCTGTAACTGTGTATGTTCCACATGCAGTTGTAATTTTACTGACCCGAACAAAGACCCAGTATCTCACCCCTAGTCGGCTGACTAAATACGAGAGGATTCTCGTGGGTGCTGCAAATGTAGTTATTACTCGGTGTAATATACTGAACCCAGCCACCCTACTCCCTGACTCAATGATTGTAGAAGACCAAGGAGCAAACGAGCATGACTGCATTGACCTGACAGAATTCAGTACCAAACCTCGCCCAGACATTAAAGAAACACCTTTGCCTGTACATGATGAAGAATGGTTTGTGGATGGCTCATGTATGAGACTCGAACTTGTAGGCCTAAGTGCTGCTTATGCTGTAGTTTCTTTAGACAGCATTAAAGAAGCATCATGTTTATTTGGAGTAAAGTCTGCACAAGTAGCCGAATTGATCGCTCTGATAAGAGCTTGCAAATTGGGAAAAGACAAAAAGATAACAGTGTATACTGACAGTCAGTACTGTTATGGGGTTGTGCATGACTTTGGCCAATTATGGCTGCAAAGAGAATTCCTGACTTCATCAGGTACCCCCATTCGGAATGGAGGGATTGTACAGAATTTACTGGAAGCAATCCAATTACCAAAAGAATTGGCAGTAGTCAAATGTGTTGCCCATAAAAGAGGCCTTGACGCTGTATCTTTGGGAAATGATTTTGCTGATAGAGTGGCAAAACAATGTGCTATGGATTGCATGTCAATAAATATCAGACTGGGAGGGACTGGAAACAGCTGCCAACTTATGATGTTTGAAGAAGTACCTACCTGGGATGAAGTGAGAGAATGGCAGCAAGCTGTGCCTTGGGAAGAGAAAGAGAAGTGGAAGGAACTTGGTTGTCGACCAAGGAGTGAGGATGGTGTCATTGTGGGCCCAAAAGGTATGCCTGTGTTACCTAGACACCTGCTCTCCTCTATGGCAAGATTGATACATGGCAGTTCACACACTGGCAGGGATGCCATGGTTCTGGTGTTTCAGCAGACTTGGTATAACCCGAAGTTCAGGAAGGTAGCAGAATCACTCTGCCAGAGTTGCCTGACATGCCAACAGTTCAACGCTGGTAAAAGAACCGTAGTTGAACTGGGGAAAATTGGAAGATCAGGGGGTCCCTTTGTAAGAATTCAGATTGACTTCATCACCATGCCTCGTTGTGAGGGAAAAAGATATGTCCTTGTCATTGTCTGCCTGTTTTCAAAATGGGTGGAGGCTTACCCTGCCACACAGAATGATGCTATAACCGTAGCCAAACTGTTACTGAAAGAATTGATACCTAGGTTCGGGGTTCCAGTCATGATTGAATCAGATAGAGGTGGACATTTTCAGAATGAGATACTGGCTAAGCTCTGTAAAGCATTTGGAATAACACAAAAGCTGCACTGTGCACATCGTCCGGAGGCTACTGGAGTAGTAGAACAAATAAATGGCACTATAAAATCGAGATTAGCAAAAATGTGTGACTCTACTGGTATAATTTGGATTACTGCTTTGCCTCTTGTTCTGATGGGACTCAGAAGTATTCCAGATCGGAAAACAGGCCTGAGCCCCCATGAAATCCTAATGGGAAGAGTGATGAGACAAGCATGGGTACCAGGATACAAACTGTTAAGCATTACTGATGATTTGGTATTCGAATACTGCAAGCAACTGGGTGACCAAGTGCGTTCTATCTCTCGCCAGATTGGGGAAGACGCCGTCGCCAACCCGACAACTCCAGTTCACAAATTGGTTCCTGGTGACTGGGTTAGAATCAAGAAGCATACTCGTTCGAGTTGCCTTGAACCAAGGTGGGGAGAAAAACGCCAGATAATACTGGTGACCACGACAGCAGTGAAGTGTGCAGGCGTTCCCAAGTGGATCCATGCCAGCCATACACAGAAAGTAGTTCCGGACAAGGAACCTGGAGCTGAAGGTTGTCCAGCTGAGGGGTCTGCAGATGTTGGTTCTCAAGTAGCTGATGACGAACAACTGAGCACCAGCCAAGATGATTGGATACCCATAATCGACTTAACTGAAGACCCAATAAGAACAAGAGAGCGAACCCAAGAAGATAGAGAGTGGAATAGAGAGGAAGAGATAGGCACAGGCGAAGACCCTCAGATCATTGAGATTCACATCAAATCTGAGGACGAAGAGGGAGGTCAGACAGGGACAGAACAAGTGATCGATACTCCTCCACTGACTCCTGAAATTGAAAAGGGACAGACTAGAACTAGTACAAAAGTTCAAGCAGAAGAAAATCAAGAGATCGAAGTGCTTGAACAGGATCAGATAGAATTAGAAGAATGTGTTCAGGAAACAGAAACAGAGACACTCGAAAGCCAAAATCAAAATTCACCTGAACCAGGCCAGCTTAGTAACCAGGCAGAAGAAATAGATACAAGACCTGGGATTAGTCAGATAGGAAGGGAAGAGACAGAGACAGAAGTGCCACAAACAAACGAAAATAAAAGAGTATTAGAAGAAAGCCAAATCACAGTGCCAGCTAAAAGACTCAAGAAAAAGAAAAATATTGAACCAGGATTTATTAAGAAACTGAGACTGAGAATAAAAACAGTAGAAGAAAAACTTGCAGAAAGAAGGAAAAGTCCTCGAATTGTAGAACAAGCTGGAGAAAGCTCCAAAAGAAGGAGTGACCGAATAAAAAGACTGAATGAAAAATACCAAGATCCTGAATGGACATTTTTAATTTTGGAGGATTTTGAGGATCTTGATTTAACTGACGAAAGTGACGGAGAACCGATTGCTGATCAGTCCACAGAAGAGGAAGACGAATTAACCTGAAGTTGCACAAAGTAAGCTGACTGCGCAAAGATACAGAGAGGGGTTGACAAATCTTCTTCTGAGCGAAAATGTCTGATTCAAACGTGAATGGAAGGCCTAGACGCAGTTGTTGCAAAACATGCTGCAAAGTATGTATATGTAGTATAGTTATAGTGATAATAATTTGGATAGGACTAACAGTTCTCATTCCTTTTATGGTAAGCAAAAATACTAATATTGACCCTACTCAGACTGTGACCACTGACACTGAAGAACTGACAACACGAAGTGTAGAAAGACGTGAAAAAGCACTCAGACAAACAAAACGAGACTTAGAAGCATCAGATGAGGAAGGACTACATTATCATGGAGTTAGAAACCAGACACAATTAAATGTTTTCGCAAATCTTTTAGTGCACTATGTAGAAACTATGGAAATAGAAGACTGCTATGTCTGCATGAAGCTACCTACTTCTGTAGCTGAAGGCGTGACTTATCATCACCTACCTTTGACCTATGGAATTTCCTGTAGCATATTAGCTAGTTTATTTTACAAAAGAGGACCATTACAGTATTACTATTCTAATTCTGACGTGATATTTTCTGAACTTCCTATACGTGGAAATCTGAATTCTGTACATACTAAAAGTGACGTTACACGATATATGGGAGAATACTTTCTGACTATAGGTACCATAGACTTAGCACACAGAGACAACTTGACCTGTTCATTACATGAACAAGAAAACATATTTTTGAACATGGCAGAAAAAAGAAGGGAGAGTTTCCAAAGAAAGGCAAATGACAAGAGACAGAAAACTCCTAAATGGGCTGAAAATATGGAAGGCACCTCAAATGGTGGGAGTGGTCCTGCTTTGTTGCTGGATTTCGAAAGGAAAGGGAAACTTTGTCTTCATCGCAAGAAGACTAGTTATTATAATAACATTTTCATTGGTTCCAGTCAATGTGAACACAATTACAAGGTAATTGGAGGTTGGGGTTTCAAAAATGGGTCAGAACCTGTGTTTCCCGGAATTTATTATATATGTGGAAACAAGGCTTATTTCAAATTGCCGGATCACTGGTATGGAAGCTGCTACTTTGGCATTGTTTTCCCGAAAATATACCATGTGAAAGAAATTGCTGGAAGCAATGAAAACACTAATGGCTTAGTGCGTAGTAGAAGAGAAAGTGTAGGTGAAATAATGGGTAGTATTTTTAGTGCACTGATACCTGGAGTGGGAGTGGTTCTGAACACTCACACAATTTGCAAATTATCCACAATAGTGGATGTGTTGTCTACTGACACAGCTCATGGATTCCTGCTGGTCAATACCGAAATGGTTGCGATCAGATCAATGGTTTTGCAGAACAGACTTGCGCTAGACACCTTATTAGCAAAAGAGGGCGGAGTCTGCCGGATGCTGAAGGCGCAACATTGTTGCACTTACATACCGGACAAAAGTGTACAGATCAAAAGATATGTGAAAAAC
Organism: Lissotriton helveticus; assembly: GCF_964261635.1. Lineage (NCBI taxonomy): Eukaryota > Metazoa > Chordata > Amphibia > Caudata > Salamandridae > Lissotriton > Lissotriton helveticus. The sequence goes on along the minus strand of NC_136067.1, from coordinate 78,404,544 downwards.
ATTACTAATTTGGAAAAAGAACTCAAACCACTGGAGGTTGACAGTGCCTGGAAGAGACTTGTTGATGGTCTCTCCAATGTAGGTCATTGGTTTGCCAATTTAGGTAGAAGTTTATTGTTTAAGGTACTGATGCCAATTGGAGTGATAGGTCTCCTCATTTTCCTCATATTTGTCTGTTGCAAATGTCGCAAACACACAAAGAAGTACATGGTGGATAGAAGAGGTGTGAAGCGGAGTGTGGATGAGCTTGAATTGGAAGAGATGAATAATCAGATTTACAAAAAGGTGAAAAATTCTCACCCTGATAAAGATGTGAAAGAGAAATTGAATCGCTTGTTGGAAGAGATTGAGATGCATAAGGTGTGAGAAAAGTTGGCATCTGATTCCATTTTTTTGTTTGTGATGATAGTAAATATCATCAAAGAGGGGATTGATAGAGCAAGAATTTGCATGTTACGCAACTTGCTTGAGTCATGAACCTCGGATCTGTCATAACCCGGTAACAAAAATTTTATGTTGTACTAATTTCCCTTTATTTTTGAATGTGCGTGTATCTTAGTGATGCTTGCCTATGTGTTTTACTAATACGATTAATTTATGTTTCTAAAAATGGCCGCCGTTTAGAATATTGCTTCTGCGCATGCGTTAGTCACACTCACGTGATGTGACGTAATTGTGATTTGGAGGGAAAGGGTGCGCATGCGTAATAGCCATAAGATGGATGCTGTGTAATAACATGGTGAAGCTTGTGCAGATGCTCTCATGTTATTGTGTATTGCACTAAACCATAACTGCATAGTATATTTTTATAGTAATAAGGCATAAGTACTCAATCATGTTATGTAGTTTATTCATTTATTTCTATGTTCTAATTTGTTTTCGTTTACTTTTCATGTACCGTGATAAACGGGGGGTCCGAATGGGTCGAAAGCCATCTTGAAGGTCTCTTCCGCGCATGACCGCGCAGCCCAGGGAGCAATAGCCTTGAGCGGTGGAACTCAGCCAGCTGGCAGCCACAGACAAGATGCTCCTGAGAAAGCCACCTCTGACCCAGGAGGATGGAGAAATTGTGTTCCTAACTTGCTACATTGTAAACTCTCCATTGTCTTCTGTGTTACTTGTCTGTGGGAAACCTAAACTGGCTAGGCGGTACCCTAGAATGTAAATCAGGCCTTAGAAAAGTCTGTTCTGATTGGTGTGTTAACCTAGCCTACTTTGGGACCAATCGAAATTGGGGATTCCGACACTTTGCAACTTTGGGGGGTGGTACACTGACCCGAAAACAGTATATCTAGCCTAGGTTTAGATATAGAATTTGTCCGACTTGTCTGAATAGCTGACCTGTCACTGACCCAATGCACGCAATAGGTGACTGAATACAGAGGTGCTGCGGAGCACTCTGTCCGAATTTGACCATAGACTTTTAAAGGTTTTACTAAACCTTAAGTGCTGGCGGAGCACTTTGCTGGGGAGTTCGCTAACCCAATCGGGGTTCTGACTGATAGCTGCAGAGAGGGTGGAGCGCAGGCGTTGCTTCCGAACTGCGGGTGCTGGTTGTGCCTTGGTGGTCCTGCCCTGATCCTAATCTGGGTTTCCTGTCCTGTCCTGGGGTGTCCATTCTGCACCTGCTGTCCCATTGATGACTGCTATTCCTTGGGGTATTTCCTGTCCTTGACTGATCCGTGGCCAGGGTTGGTTTTCACACCATTCTAGGTAAATATATAGATGGGGCTGAAACTCTATACTGCACCTTCCTAATAATCTGTCTTTGCTTCAATAAAGACATATCTTGCACATGTTATATTTTCCATGCTTTCCGCAGTCTTCCATATGATAACCTATTGCATTTTATTCTCATAGTATGTTCCTATGTTACCCTACCTTTAGAGCTCATTATTTCCATACTGTCTATGAATTATAAATGTGGTTTATAATTTCCTCCTGAACTCTGATTGGAAGTAACGTTATTAGAGTCATAGCGTGTTCCACTTTACCCTTTATAGTTGTTTAAGGATTCCAAAGTTCCCATTTATATTCATGTAATATGTCCAAATAGTATAATTTAGTACGTGCATAACCCTGCCCATTTAATAGAGGTCCATTCTTGAATTCAAAAGTTTCTCTACTTAGCATGTTCCCTGTTTCACTATTTTAGAAACTTAAATGATTGCCCTTACACTTTTCTTGTATGGTTATGTTAATTTCGTTATCCTGATTATCGACTGTCTTTTGACTGTAAACCTTATGATTTCTGAAACTGATTTTTAGATAAAATTCTTAAAACTTCCCAGTTGTCCGTGGTCATTTGATGAATATCTAAGGTATTTAAAGTTGGGGTTTTGTATTTTGCCTGCCTTTCTTCACAGCTAGCTCCCTGATCCATTGTGGTCATAGGTACCCGTAACGGTGGATGGTAAGTCGGGTACACTAGAATACAACAGGAAGGAATCTGGGTGCTGATCGTAGATTGTGAGGTCGCCTGATTAATGTATATGGTGAATTGAAATTTATGGGCCCGAAAACTATATGGTGAAATTATTGGTCAGGTGACCCCCGATCTCTATCAGTACTACTATCAGATAAAAGTCCTCCCCCGGATAATTTTGAAAAGTCATCAGCAGAGGATACAGGTCTTGAGGGGCCAATGAGCATTGAGGTTTTGCCTAATAACAATAATACCTCGATAGATATGGCGACAGGTGATGCAGAAGGCTCAGTAAAGCTGGGAGCTAGCGTAGATGTTGGAATAAATCAAGTTGGGGATACAGAGAGTGGGGTTGGTGATTCTATTGTTGGTACATCGGGTCACCCCCCACCTCTTGCTTTGGTTCTGGCGCCCCCATTGGCTCCACCTTTTCTGTTGGCCCCCCCTATCTGTAACAGCTGGTTCGAGCTCACAAGAAACTATGCAAGGAGCTACATCAGCCACATCAGTTACTTCAGTTCCCCTGTCCAGTGTTATGTCGTCTAACGGCATTAATGCAGACCTGGTTGCCACTTTGCAGACTTCTTTCCAGGGAATGTTTGCATCTTTGTCGGCCGATATCAAAAAAGGGTTTGAGACTTCTGCAGCTAATCAGGCGGATATCAGGTTTTTTTGCGAAACTCTGGATAAAAAATTAAGTGATTTAACACTGAGGACAGAGGTACTTGAGGACAGGGTAACAGGTATGTCCTTACATCTTGATGAAGTTAAAACGAACATCATCATGCTTAGGAAAGACGATCAAATCCTAGCAGAAAGGATGAAGACGTTGGATAACAATGCCCGAAGGAATAATCTTCGCATTTTGAATATCCCTGAGGATAAAGAAGGCTCGGACATCAAGCAATATGTCATCTCACTGTTGAAAGAAGCGTTGCGATTAGACGAGTCAGAGGAAGAATTAGCCTTAGACATCCAACGCATTCACAGAGAGTCTTTTAGAAAGAATCCCCAAAGAACCAAACCCAGAAAAGTTTTGGTGAACTTTCATACATACTCCCTTAAGGAAACCATTTTAAATCTGGCCTTAAAGCAGAAATCTGTCAGTGCGAAGGGATTCAACTTTCAAATTCGATCTGACTTGTCCAGGATTACTCTGGACAAACAATGGGAGTTTGGAAAAAGGCTTGAGGCTTTTAGAAGCTATGGTGCAGTGGCTCAACTAGTTTTTCCGGCAGCATTGAGAGTTATGTTTAACAATAGTATGCATAATATTAGATCAGTGCAGGCAGCGGACGAGTTACTGCTAACTATGGGCAAAGAAAAAGGAGCGTCCAGATAGGCTAATGCATCCCTGAGTGGTTAACCAATAATTTTTGGAAAACTAAAAAACATAAAGAAAGAGATATAGAGATGGAGGGAGAGAGCGGAAGAAAAAAGGGGATAAAAAAGGGTGTAATTATGTTTGAGGTCAAATTAGCTAAATATATAACACAATAACATATAACAGACAATATATATCACATAACACAACATAACATGGATCTCGTAGGGAGAGTACAGGGCATATAGGATAGGTCTACTTCTCCTCATTCTCTCCTTTGGCATTTTTCTTTCTTTCCTTGTTTTTTACCCGGTCACAGTTAAGGCGGGAGTCCATGATAGAGTGCTATCCTCTGGTTATTCCAGATAGATAGAGCAAGGGTTTCCCATGGGGGGTGGGGGGTTAGACAGGGACACGGGGGGGGGGGGGGGGGTGGCAGGGGAAAAAATAAAAAAAAGTCTTCATTTTTGTCTTAATTTCGCTTTATGCTCAATGTTGTCATTATTGCTGTCAAAAGGGCACATGACTGCCCAATTTTTTCTTCTGGTTGGGGGCCTACTACAGAACAGCCTTTATAAACTTGGGTGTATTGAAAAAGTAGTGATGTGGAAATATCAGTATAAATGAGTAAATTGGCTATTCTCTCCTGGAATACTAATGGTTTGCGAACTAGTCCAAGGAAAAATAACATTATGCAATATCTCCGAGATTCAACTGCACAGATTATAGTACTCCAGGAGACACATTTGGCTGAGTCTGAAATGCTTGCCCTGGTTAAAAAGAATAGGTGGATCGACATTTGCATAACAACTTCGCAATCAATGCAGACTAGAGGAGTGGCAATCCTTTTTAAAAAATCTACCAAAGCGAGATTGGTCTCTAAGTTGATTGACTCTGGTGGCCGGTGGGTAATAGCATCAGTTATAATATCAGGGTCTCCAATTACTATAGTGGGATACTATGGTCCTAATCAGGATGACCCATCGGTTCTCAAGACCCTTTTTTCACACTTGTATCTATTCCCCGAACCAGTCATCTTAGCAGGTGATTTCAACATAGTCCTGGATCCCCTAGTGGATAAATCACCCTCTAACAGAGCTAAAGTCCTATCTAAAACCAGGTCTTACCTGCAAGATAGCATGAAGCAGCTAGGATATATTGACATCTGGAGATCAATTCATGGGCTGCAAAGAGGAGTCACATTTCGAAACTATAGATATTATCACCAGTCTCGAATTGATTTTCTTTTAATTAGCCAATCATTAGTTAAACTAGTTAAATCGGTCTTCCATCTACCATTTCATTTATCAGATCATGCGGCGATTCTTTTAGACTTGGAAGGGTTTCCTAAGAGTCGATCAAGAAATTGGTCCTTTGATCGTTCATTGCTCTCCTCACCTAATATCATCGATGCTCTCAATGTGGAGGTGCAGTTCTTTTTGGAAGAAAATTTGGGTTCTGCCTCCCCAGGTGTTATATGGGATGCACTTAAAGCATTCTTAAGGGGTTATATAACTAATAAAGCTTCACATAAGAACAAGATCTATAGGGAAGCAGTGGCCTCTTTAGAACTGGAGTTGATTAAAACCCAAACAGAAATTGCTAGGCATCCGGACACCCCTTCGACCACAGTACATGAGTGGCAGAATAAAGTAACTACCTTAAAAGGAGAGCTAAGCTCAGTTTTAAATGCTAGGGTCCTAGAGAGATGGGAAGCCAGTAAGTTGGCACATTTTGAGTATGGCGAGGGGGCCAGTAAGTTGCTGGCCTGGAAGACGAAGACTGAGCAAGTTCGCAATAACATAAATTCAATTACGGTCGGTGATATAACATTCTCTACCGATGTCGACATTAGGAGAGCGCTCCGAGACTTTTTTAGTGAAATATACTGTGAAGATAGGAACATCGAGTCAATGCAGGTTGAAGATTGGCTGGCGGGGTCTCTCTTCCGGCACTCTCATTAGAACAAAGCACTGTACTAGAAGACCCTATTTCTCAAGAGGAGGTTAGGCTGGCAGTTGCTAGTAGCAAAAAAGGTAGGGCATCAGGTCCAGACGGTCTGCCGTCTGAAATTTATAAAGCCCTGATTCCAACAATCCTTCCTTTCTTAACGGAGTTGTTTAATAAGATCCTCCAGGAAGGGATGCCCCCTTCCATCTCATGGGATAGTGTCTCAATAACACTGATTTTAAAACCAGGAAAATCAGCAATGAATTGTGGGTCCTATAGACCAATTTGGATTTTAAACACAGATTATAAAATCTTCACTTCTGTATTGGCAAATAGGTTGGGGGCAGTCGCAACAAACATCTTGCATGAAGATCAAAAGGGCTTTGTAAGGGGGCGTCAGCTGTACGAGTTGACCTATGATCTCATAGGTGCCATCGATATAGGGCGACAGCGGCGTCACTTCCTCTTGCAGTTCTGACTTTGGATGCCACCAACGCCTTCTATAGGGTTAACTGGGTTTACCTATTGGAGGTCTTGGGAAAATTTAACATCGGCGAAAAATGTAGGCGCGTAGTCAAACTCCTGTACAGGAACCCGTAAGCTTCTATACTTGTCAACGGAGAATTATCAGACCCATTTAACATCACTTGGGGTACCTGTCAAGGCTGCCCCCTCTCCCCCCTTTTGTTCGATCTGTATATAGAGCCTTTTGCTCAACGGGTTCGAGACAGTAGTAACGTCAAGCCCTTTGTGTTTGAAGGATGGTAAAGGAAGGTACCCTTGTACGCGGACGACGTTCTCATTTTTTCATTGGGAACTACGTTCGGCATTTCCGGCAGTAATTGTGTTGGCTGAGGAGTTTGGATCCGTTTCTGGCTGTGAAGTCAATACTGCCAAGACGGATATAAGGGTCTGGAATGACCCTGTGCCGGTGGCAGGGGTACAGTTAAGTCCAGTCCTTCGTTACCTGGGCCTAAATATATACAAGGATATAAACGAGATACTTCCATCAAATTTCTCGCTTATAGCCAAAGAGTGTCGTAGGCTAATGAAATCATGGTCTTCATTTCCGATATCTTTATTGGGCAGATCCAACCTAGTTAAAATGACTATTCTTCCGAAGGTTACATTTCTATTTAATACCATTCCCCTTTTTTTTAACCTTCAATGATTACTAAACTCCAAAGTGATATATGCTCTTTTATTTGGAATAATCGCAACCCTAGAATTGCTTGGAAGAAGATCAGGCGCCGAAGAGACAAGGGTGGTCTGGCAGCGCCTGACCTACAGCTCTATGGGTGGGCTTTTCAGATCTCCCATGCCAGGATGCTGTTAAAATCTCCGACAAACTCGGGTTGTGGGCACATGTTTGCTGCACTACTTAGAGGGGAAAAGGTTGCTGAGCACAAATTTTTGTTTAAGTTTGGGGATCCCAAGTTTTTAAAAAAAAGTAAACCTGAAGCTGTTGAGAGACATATGTAAAACATGGGCTAAACTTAGGCGTTCCATTAATATTGACTATCATTCCTGTAAGGCTCCATTATGGAATTTACCTGGATCCCCGAGTTGGCTCTTGGATAGCCTTGCAGCACCGCTACGAGAGGCAGGATTGGTGGTATGGGGGGATCTTTTTGTTGATGGTTGCCTACTGCCGTGGGAGGTATTGAGCTCAAAAATAGGGGCTAGGTTTTCTAGGTTTAAATACCTACAAATACAAAGCTGGGCACACTCACAGATTTCTGTTAAAGGTAGATTTCAGTTAGGGGGTGATAGCAAAATAATGTCCCTTTTAACAGATAAACCTCCAACTAAGAAAGAGGTCTCACTCTGGTACAATCTTTTATTGGATGAAACCGAGGGTGAGTTCCAGTTGCCTGATTTGCTGTGGACCGCACATATTACTAACACCAGCGTGGAGGACCTGTGGTTTGAGTCTTTTAAGATCATGTGGAACATTGTGAAACCATCTTGGCTACGCCGAAACCATCTGTTCACACTGCATAGGGCCTACTATTCACATCAACGTCTGTCAAAGTTTTCAGATAATTCACATGTCTCATGCCCTAAATGTGGCTTGATGGCAGCCTCTGATTTACATATGTTCCTAGACTGCCCTCTTTTATCACCCTTTTGGAATGCAGTTTGCCTATCACTCTCCACTTCCCTGGGATCCCAAGTTATATTATGACCTGCTCTTGTTATCTTTGGTATTTCTCCAGTGTTTCATGGGCTGGCAAAAAATTTACTTTTTTATGATATTTTGTTGGCCAGGAGGGAAATATGTAGGAGATGGAAAGACTCGCTACCCCCTTCCTTGCTGGACTGGCGCAATTCTGTGCTACAAACATCGAAGTTGGACCTTTTAAGATCAGGCAACTCACGCAAGAAAAGTTTCTGGATATTACTAAATTGGTAACGGTTCTTTAATTGTCCATGGTTTTTTTTTCCCCCAAGGTCCAATGATTACGCTGCTTGGCACCTCTTTCCATGTTTGTTTATACCCTATAAAGTTGACATTGGTATAGAAATGGGTATATGAATGCAGCATATGACCCTGTCGGCTGTTCCAATGTGGTCTAGTTGGAGTTTGGCACTACTTACTGAGGGGAAATCTGCGCTGCTCCACTTTGAGCCCCTTCCAGTTTACCTGTGACAGTAAGTCCATCTCCACGTGCTACTAAGGGCGAAATATGAGGCCAAAAAATAAAAAAATAAAAAATACAGGGTTTGCCTGGAATTCTAAGCGCATCACATTTTTAGGCATTTTTAAGCATTCTTTATTCTAATACGAGAAAATTAACTATTGTTTTCAATCTAGATGAGGTTAAAGAACAAATTACTAATCTGTCCCTTAATTGGTCTCCTCTTTGTCTGTCTTTGTGGGGGAGACTAGCTACTATTACAGTGATGATGTTACCAATCATCAATTTTTACTTGTCCATGCTTCCGTTCAAGCTCCCTCTTAGTTGTTTTAAGTCCATTAATCGTTTAATTATATTTTTTTTATGGACCTCTCTTTCTTCTCATTCTGTAGAGGTACTTACAGTCTAGGGTCTCCTGGAACGAGCCCAAACTGCCCTGTTCTCACTTGAGGAGTCGGTTCACATCTCTCAAGCCCCTAGAGCTTTTTTTACACCTCTACATTTGCATTCTTTTTCTATTGTCATCCCCCCCCCCACCCCACTGCTCCAATCCAACTCCCCACTCAATTTCTTTTTACAAACTCCGTTATGGTATAATAAACAGATTAAATTAAATAATCAAGCTCTTTTTTGTAAGGAATGGATCGACAAAGGAATAATGTGGGGAGAGGATGTAGCCTTACGGCTACAGTTGTCGACCTCGAAGCTGGGGAACCGGGGTCGAGTCTCTACAATGACACTCAACATCCAGTGATTCTGGGCTAATCACTTAATCTCCCTGTGCCTAACAAAATGAATGTGTCATTGTGTATAGAAACTGGTGCTCATGTAAAGCGTTATGATACCTGATATCTTTGGGTCTAGTTAGGTAACTCTAAAAAAAAAATAATAATAATTGGTATGGACCATATTATTTCCAATGATTCTGTGCTAGAATTCAAAGACATTCAATCTAAATATGGAGTTTCATCCTATTATGCAGCCAATTAGGAGCGCCTTTGGCCTATTCTTCTACAGCTTTTTTCACAGGTCTCCTCCACATCCTATCCAGCCCTGGGCGTAGTGTGGGGAGTTTCGCTATGTGGAACTCTGCGAAATGACAAAAAAACTCAGCGGAGTTCCACAAGTGGCGGAGTGCAGTGCAAACTGCCATTCGCGCTGATCTTCCTGCCGCTCTGGTAGAAATTCTACACGAGCGGTCGCGAGTGGGATAAAAACGCCACTGCATTACATGGAGAGGAGTTTTCGGCACTCTGTGAGCTCCGTGGAGTGCAGAAAACTCTGCAAACTCCACGAACAGAGCAGAGTTCACCACCCAAGCCTAATTATTTCATCTTTCTCCTACTTCTTTGACTTCTCCACACACGTTAAGGCGTCCTATTTATACAAACGTCTATGGGGGTCATTAGCATTGGCGGGCGGCCCCCTCGATATGGGACAGCCCACAATTTATGCGGCGGTCCCGCACATCCCATTAGGATGCGCCTGACACACTGGCGGGCGCATCCTGCATTTCTGACATTGCGGTGGGCGGTGCTGAAAGCACTGTCTGCCACAATGCCAGAAATGCAAGTTGTGCATTTGACAGTACAACATGGCAGGCATTGCGCGGTGCCTGCCACGTTGTACTGTCAAATGCAGGTGATACCCCTCATGTGCACCCTCCACCCCCCAGAATCCCTGGGGACCCGCTACGGACCCCCAATGGCGACAACCGCCTGCCTTTCCGTGGCGGCAACGGCGCCACGGAAAGGCAAACCCCCACATGCATCATAATATAGATGGCAGTGTCTACCAGACACCGCCACCATATTAACAGCTTTTCTGTTTATTCTAGTGTTAGTTCCCCCATAGCTCAATTCTCTACTAATGATCCCAATATTCCTGGTAGTAGCTCCCTATCCCCACTCAGTCAATTCTGTTTACCACGGTTCTAGAAGTTCTTAACTTGATTAATTCCACCAAATTAGGGTCACCCTTGGACCCTTGCCCTCCTTCCATACTTAAACATATCCCTGTTCTTATTGCCTTATATTTAACTAACATATTTAATGGGATGTTCAGTACTGGGGACTTTCTTATGTGGAAAACGGCCTCCATCTTGCCACTGCTTAAGAAGCCTAATCTAGACCCAGATAATCCTGCAAACTATTGTCCCATTTCCAGGGTACCATTTTTTTCAAAAATAGAAATATTTACAAATACACAATTGCCAGAGTTCACTCAGGTAAATCAGTAACTGTACCCTAGACAATTCGTCTTTAAGGCCAAGCATAGCACAGAGACAGCACTAAAAATTATTAGCAAGATCCTTCCATTCATTCCACTTACCTTAAAAACAGTAATCTCATTACTAATCCTTACCAAATTGAATTATTGTAATGGACTTTATTTCACACTTCAAAAACAATATTGGAAAAAGTTACAGAGTGTACAGAATGCGTCGGCAAGACTTATTCTTGATCTCCCCAAGTTCCAACCTGTTTCTGCTTCCATCAGGGGACTACGCTAGTTTTCACTGAGAACCCATATTAAATTTAGGGCGTTGTGCCTTGCCTATAAGGCTTTGCATGACTCAGATCCTGTCAAACACTCCCTAACCTGGTATGTGCCCAGCAGAGACTTGTGATCTAAAAACACCATGAGGGTCTACCGCCCCAATTTTAAGAGACTCAAATGGGGGAGCAGCTGTTTTTCCTCAGTAGCCCCTGCACTTCGGAGCAGCCTGCCTATAAGTATTAGAGCAGCTCCCACCTTATTGATTTTTAAGAGCGTGCTCAAAACTTTTCTCTAACATTTAATCCCCTTTCTTCCTCCCAAACTGCTAAACCTACCAGCGCCAAGACACCCACGGGTATTCGTGCGCTTTAGAAATTTGTTAACATAACCTGTTAGCACTGCCAATGTTTCTCCATGAGGTAATTATCATTATATTTGGATGCTTAGATACTAAGAGATGGTTGTAGTAACGCTATCTTATTAGATATCTTATGATTGATATCTTCTTTTCCTCTCTTCTTCTTTCTTTTTCTTCTTTCCCTCTCCGTCTTCTTTTCTTCTCTACTCTTAAGAAACTAAAAATAGCTAGAATTCCTTCAAGTGTTTTGACTATTTTGATGATGCGCATAGTGGCTTTCAATGGTTCCGCTCACTAATCTATATTATTTTGTTTATGTTTGTTGTTTTAGTGTTCTATATCTGATGCACTCACAGTGCTCAGGCGATGTATATCATTATATTCGTGTATTGTTTTATGATTCTCTTCAATAGAGCATCTTAAACAAAACGAAAAAGCCTCCCTAAGACTGATACACACGCCCAACACCGTGATACCGGGGCAGCGTTTCTCCACACACCCACGTCATCTCATCGATGCCTTTATCTGTTTTATTTTCAGCCCTCCACTCCAACTGTTTCTCTGTCTATCTCGCACTAACTGACATGCTCCAAACTTGGAATCCTCTCTATCCCTTTTACTCCACCTCAAGTTTTCTCACACCCTTTTCTGCCTCACTTCTCACCCTGATCTCTTCAATGGTGCTTACTGTCCTTCTATTTCAGTTTTCTTCACCTTCTTTATTTTATCCATTCTTGTTCCACCATCCTATAACTCCACCACTCCTCTCCTGCCTCAGTCCACTGCTTTCGGCTCCATTTCTCCCTTCTTGCTTTATTTCTGTACTACTCTGCTTTTACTTGTTATTTTCTTCTCCCGATTCTTTTTGTATTTATTTCGCACTTTATTTAATTTGTTAGACCGCGGACATTTTTGTACTTCTCTTTTTGATCATTCTTTCTTTATTGAGCCCTGTTTCCATTTTTCCCTAACTCTTCTTTTAACTCCGGTTGCCCCCTTTCCTCTGATTCGTACCACGTCCGTTTCATTTTCCTCCTTTCTCTAGCATCCTTTATGTTTCCATTTCCATTCCTCTTTTACTCCTTTCCACCTCAACATTGCTTTCAATCTGCCCCCTCCTAATCGTTCTTTGCCTCCATTTTAACATTTCTTTTCTTCTAGCTCCCCCTTCCTTATCCATTTCTTTCCTTTAATGTTTCCTTCCCTTCATCTAATTTGTTCCCATATCATCCTTTGAGCTCTATCTTATTTTCCATCTCCCTTTCTGTACCCAGTTTTTACCCCCTTTATTGACTCTTATTTTTCTTGATTCTTTTTAATTATAGTTAACAAGGTCTTCTTTTTTCACTTCCATTTATTTTTAATTAGTCCATAACATCTTTCATCGTTTTGTTCTCCGTTCCTTCCCTTCCTTTCTTTCTTTCTTCTTTGCTTTCATACTTTAGCCGTTTCCTTCTTCATGCTTTATTCTAACCATCTTTCCTTAACTTCCTTCTTGCAGTTGGCTATTTAATTACTCCCTGTTACTTGCCAGATTTTCTTTGTGAGCGCTGTTCACAAGTGCACAGAGTGCCACAGAAAGGACTACAAATATTACTATGCAAACATGCGCACATAACACATCTCCAACCTCACAAACATAAGGCTAAAAACGTTCACTTCAACAGCGGCAAAAGCTCAGCCTTTGCTGAGACCTATTGGCTTTGCCAGTGTTTGTTAGTTTTTTTAATCAAGTAGTCCTGTTGTTAGACTGCAGATGCGACATGATCAATGTGTGCTCTTTAATGTGCTGACTTGCTGATTCAACATTTTAATTAACGACGTACAGCTTTTTTGATTAAGAAGGGATGGCTATTTGGAAGCTTAACCTATCCTAGGGAAACCTTTCTATTCACTAAGCCTCTCACGTTGACATGTTTTTTTTTTGCTGTCATGAAAACATGTTGTTCAATGTAATGCTTACTAAAATTTTACTGTAAAGACACGTATACAAACAGGCTTTCTTAAAGATGCAATGAAAACACTGATCATTTTCAACAATACTGAGTGTGGCTTTTCAGTATACCACTTACAATGCAAAGCTCACCTTCTGACTCCTTCTTGCAATATTCTTCTTCGAGGGACAACATAACTCTGCTAATGTAGTCTGTTCAGCCAAGAGCGGTTTTCTGTCTCGGTGTATTGGCTTTGCCAGTGCTTGTTGTAACAAGGGGTGTCTGCCAAACGGCTGGTTCAGGGGCATGGAGGGATTGGAAGCCTTTCAAAGTCTTTGGATTTTGACGCCATTTGTTTCTTGCCTGTATGTGCACAGCTCATGAACTGCTATTCGTACTACTGCACGGATGATGTGTTTCTGCTCTCACCTCTTATGTTAGTCAGAGTCAGGATGCGTGTCCTGATCTGTGTTCACTACAAGACCTCTCACCTTTCCAAGAAAGAGGATCACTCACCTGTCCTGGTATCCCTAAGGCTGCTAATGTGAGGCAGAATCATGTAATTTGTTACATGCTTAATTCTTTTTTTCCCTGAATTTTATATAGCGCGTACTTGACCCGGTATCGGGTATCAGAGCACTTTACATAGCACCAATTGCGTTACATGAGGACACATTCATTTTTTTTAGGCATGGGAAGATTAGGTGGTTTGCCCAGAATCACAGGATGTTCGGCGTCACTGCCGAAACTCGAACCCTGTTCCCCAGATTCGAGGTCAACCACCCTAACCGTTAGGCCAACTCCTCTGCCCAATTCTTGTAATTCTTGTGAGAAGTCCAAGTTTTACATATATTATGTGTAGGGGCATGCTCGTGAAAACCAGGACGTTCACTATGCTGTCCTACTCCGAAGACCCTATTTTCTCGAGCTGCTCAAATGTCCATCCAATTTCTGTAAATTGAGCGCGTGGCTGTCCCACAAATCCATTTTCAGTGTTCCAACAGGGCATATACTGTTTAAATCAAGTCTAAAGAATAAGAAGTGACGGAGAACAGAAATTGACACCCCAGGTACAAATTTCAGGTTATGCCTAAGCTTTCACTTGTTTAAAAAAAATGCACAGCGCTAATGCAGCTCTCCATCTGCGCTAGCCCAGAACTTCTATCAGTTCCATGTCTGCGTTGGGACCACTCTACTACAGTGACATTACTCGGGATCCAGATCACAGAAGTGCTCTGTGTTCCGTTTATGCTCATGCATTTTTTCATTTCTTTTTTGCAGTTTTAGATAGCGCTTGGCCCAAAAGCGCTTTGCGCGAGCACCAGAGGACATTACATAAGGTCAGGGTTTTTTGTTTTTAGGCCCAGAGAGGTTGAGTGATTTGGCCAGCTCCTAGCTAAAAATCTTTCTTGTGACCACTTTCGTCCCAAATCAACATGTCTGTCATATGAATAGACTATGTATACCTTCTGGGCTGCCTTTCAAGCTTAACATACAAATGTAGAAGTGAGCCAACCAGAGAAGCTGTCCAGTAACTGCACCGATTACCTTGTTAGGTCCTGCCTGCAACCACGCATGCACTGCTTGTTCATTCGTTCTCGCTTTTGAGACTATTGTGTACAATAAGGGGCTAGCAGCCCGCCCATTGCTTACCATGCATTGGGTTCTTTGTCACTCTGCTGTACTGCCTCCTAATTGGCCTGCACATGCCAAGCATCACTTTCTTTCCTCTCTGTGAAGCATAAACCATGCACAGATTGATTAACTTAATTAGGGGCATATTATCAAGCAGGGCGTTAAAAATTATCGCTGTTTTAGCAGCAGAAAACTGCCGCTAAAGCGGCGATAATGGGCTTGATAATATGGCCTGTTGTGAATTCCAATAGAAACCCATGTTCTGGTGTGAACCTGGGCTTCTATTGGAATTCTCCAGGGCATATTATCAAGCCCATTATCGCCGCTTTAGCATCAATTTTCTGCCGATAAAACAGCGATGATTTTAACCCCCTGCTTGATAATATGCCCCTTAGTGTCTTTCTTCTGCTTTCACTGGGATTGAGGTAGTATTTCTTCTCCCCCTCCTCCAACTAACCCTTCAGCATGGTGCTTTTTTCCCCTCCTTTAAACTTAAATAGTGGTTCCTGTCAAGGCATCAATGTAAGTGCCTTTTTTGTCTTCTTTATTCGATTTTTTGTAACATCTTACTCCGTTTGTGCTTGTTCCCCATCGCCCTTTTCCCAACCTGCTTCCTTGTTTGGCCTGTGTCTGTTGTTTTCACTTTCCCCTCAATCAATCAATCAGGCGTTTGTTAAGTGCAACTACTCACCCGAAAGGGTCTTAAGGCGCGGGGGTGCAGGTTCTAGTGCATCAAGGAGGGGGTCTGTCGAAGAGCCAGGTTTTTAGGTTTCTTGCGAAGATGGGGAGCGATGTTGTCTGTCTGAGGTGGAGCGGAAGGGCGTTGCAGGCTCTGCCTGTGAGGAAGGAGGAGGAGCGGCCTCCCGATCTGGTCTTTCTGGTGCAGGGGCCCACGGCGTAGGAGAGCTGGGCAGATCGTTGGGTCCTTTGGGGTGCGTGGAATTTGAGTCAGCTGTTCAGGTATGCTGGTCCGGTGTCGTGGAGGGCCTTGTGTGCGTGGGTGAGCATCTTGAAGGTGACTGTAGCCTCGATGGGGAGCCAGTGGAGTGTGCGCAGGTGCTGGGAGATGTGGCCCTGTTCCCTATTATTTGTATTTGCTTAGAGCCCCTTGCCTAAATAAATGAAACAGAGACGTAAAAAATACATCAGAAAACATAAACTACAAGTCCCAGAATGCTTAGCACTGTTGGTTTACAAATCAGGCTTTTATTGCAATAAATCCGTCCACTTCGTCCCTCGCTTGCCCTTTCCATCCACAAGTGACAGTGTCTTGGAAGCAATTTTAAATGTATTATTAGAACACCTTTTCATTTATGTTCAATTGAATAATGCCTGCCTCTTGATAACAAAAATCTCTATTTGTTAGGATACAGCAAACAAAGCTGCCAAGGCCGACACATGACTTCTCTCTTTCATGTAGCCCCAGCACATTGCATTCTGGGACATGCAGTGTTTCTTTAACATTGTAAGCAGGAGCTCAGAACTCCCCTGCATGTGCGAGGGTCAATGATAAAAAGCTTCATGGAGTTAAACGGAGATCATCTGCTCCTTAGGCTTACTTCTGCGAGTCCGGCACTCCCATGCTGCTGCACCACTATTCTTCCTCCCTTTTTTCTGAGTGCTTTCTGCTGCTTTTCTCTCGTTTTTTACTGCTTTTAACTTCTTTTCCCACGTTTTTCTGAGTACTTTCTCCTGTTTTTGCCTTTTTTTGTTACCACGTTCTCCATGAAGCAGCTAGCAACTCCAGCGCCTCCAGACCCTCTTGGGTGATTTGCAGTACTTTACAAATCCTGATTGATTAATTGACTTTGACTTCGGATCCAAAAGAGGTCTGTAATGTCGTCCGCGAAAAGGATGAGCCCACTTGACCCGCATTGCGAGGGGGGAGGCGGCTGATGACCTTGAGGGCGTGCAAATAATGGGCTGGCCCAACGTCCGCTCGGCCAGCACGCAAGTGTTCTAATAAATAGCCCAGGGCTCTGGACGTGGTTCAGTTAGTATCTGGCCACTACTGTTACACACGTGTGCCCGTGTCTCCTTTAGGCAGCCCTGCCACCTATGATACTACACTGGAGACAAAGTGGTCTCGCCACCCCACCGACCCTCGCTGGTGTGCCTGCTGCCGGCTTGTCCCTCGGAGAGCCCCCCCAGCCGCGTCTCTCACCCGGCCTACCTTGCCCTCAGCGCCCGGCCTCGGCGCTCACAGCCTTATGGTGTTCTGGACGGAGCCTGTGGCCGCACGTGAGCCCTGTGGTGCGCCCATCTTCCTGGCTGCGCCCGCTGCTGAGGCCCGCCACGTCTGCCCGGTGCGGCGCCGGGCCGCGTGTGTCCCGCAGCTGCTGCCGAGCCGCTCCAAGCCGGCTGCGCATGCGCGCGCTTGCCTGAACTCCAGCTTCTCCGTGCCTCCCCGATGCTTGCCGGTGAATCTTCTCCCACACGCCCACCGAGGAAACCTCAAGCCCTTGTAGCGCACGTCCGATGCCGTTTCTCTTGACCCTCCTGCTGAAGCCACAATCAGATCTTTTGCTGCAGCTGCTTAACTTTCAGGGGTGCGAGGGCATCGTGCTCTACCCCATGTGACTGTGAAGGCTCGCCCGGCCCTACCCTTTGCCTGCTAGGTGCGGCCACGTGGTGCCCCACGCTCCTCCCAGCACAGGCCCCACAGCCACGCCCAACAAGGTTTTTGGTAATTGCGCCACCGGTTGGCTGCTACTTCGTGTCCGGTCAGCTCTGAACCTGGTCTTGAGGAACACCGCTACCTGTCCGGTCTCCACCATCCTGGTCCTGCCTGGTTCCACATCACCATGACCACGGTGCCTCCGCTGGAGCCCTTCACGGTCACCGGAACCCCGCCGTCCCAGGTGGCACACTGGAGGGAGTGGGTGGAGCGACTAGAAAACTTCTTCGAGGCCACCGAGATCGCGGCTCCGCGGCGACGGTCCATGCTGCTCCACTTGGGCGGGGCAGATATTCACAAGATCTCAAAGCGGATTAGAGAAGCCGGCCCACCCAGGAACTACACCACGATGCGCGACGCCATCACCGCCTACTTTGAGCCTTTCGCCAGCCCCGACTATGAATGGTTCCTGCTCCGCCAAGCTCGCCAACTCCCAGAAGAGTCGGTGGATGTATTCTACGCCAGGTTGAAAGAGCTAGCAAGCACATGCACACTCCCAGATGAGGACGATGAGGTTCGCACCCAGTTCACCCAGGGCTGTGCATCCTCCAAACTACGGGAGCGGGTCCTGCAAGAAAACAATATGCCAATGAGGGAAATCCTAATGCTCGGTCGCTCCAAAGAACTGTCGAAGGCCAGAGCTGCGTATATGGATCCTAAACCTGTCAACTCTGTCAAGAAAGAACCAGTGTGTGCCATTCGGACCGATGCCACAGAGTCTTGTCCCAGAACTGCCCGGCAAGCTCCCTCCAAGCCTGCACAATTGTCTCGAAGCTGCCCGTGTGGATGGTGCGTCGGCCCTACGCCTCATGATGGCGCCAGCCTGGCGCAAGGCAAAACCTGCAGTGCCTGTGGGAAAGTGAACCACTTCTCAAAAGTGTGTTGATCAAAGCCAAGAAAGAAGCAGAGCAGCCCGCCCCGGAGAGTGCGTGCGATAGAACCATCCCCCGACAGCCCAGCTAGCAGTGACATGGATGACGACAAAACTGACGCCGCTACCGTCCATGTAGTCCAGATGCTGAACACTCTGTCGGCCGCCCAGCCTGCTGTGCCCATGTGCACCGTCAATGTGCAAGACCAAGCGGTTGCAGCCCTCAGACACTGGAACCACCATTAACCTAATGGCTGCCAGCGTATACAGAACCCAGCCGAATCCTCCGACGCTTCGCCCTACCAGAGTGCAAGTCTACGCCTACGGCACCCAGCGCCCGATCCGACTGTGTGGGGTATTCCAGGCGGATCTTTCCCACGACGCAGCCCACCAGCGAGCCAAGGTGTATGTCTCACAAGAAGGCTCGGGATTCCTGCTAGGGTGCAGGACGGCGCAAGACCTCAGCCTGATCCACTTTGCTCTCACAGTCCGGGCCAACGACCTTGATCACCTGTTACAAGGGTTCGCAAACCTCTTTGATGGGATCGGAATCTTGAAAGGCCCAGCTATTCGCCTTCATATCAACAAGTCGGTCGCCTCGGTTGCCCTCAGCCACTGGAGGATCGCCTTCCATCTTCGGCCCAAGGTAGAAGCGGAACTGCGCCTCCTGGAGCGGGCAGGAATCATTGAGAAAGTGAGCGGCCCCACCCCATGGGTGTCGCCCATCGCTGTCGCAAAGAAGCCCAAGCAACCCGATGCCGTCCGCATCAGTGTGGACATGAGAATCCCTAACCTCACCATCAAACGCGAGCGCCACCTGACCCCAATGGTGGACGACATTATCGGAGAGCTGTCCGGCTCCAGACGGTTCTCTAAAATGGACCTTCGTTCAGGGTACCACCAAATTCCACTCCACCCGGATTCTCGTCCCATCACAACATTCTCCACACACGGCGGGCTCTGGCGCTACACTCGCCTCAATTTCGGAACATCGAGCGCTGCCGAGGTGTTCCAGAACATCATCAAGAACGTCCTTCAAGAGCTAGAAGGGGTCCTAAACGTCAGTGATGACATTCTCGTACATGCCCCCACATTGGAAGAGCACGTCCGACACCTCCACACTGTGTTCTCTCGGTTCCAAGACAACGGCCTCACCCTCCACCGTGAAAAGTGCGAGTCCCTGCACAGGGACATCAGTTTATTTGGATACCGTTTCTCGGACCAAGGGATAGGCCCAGACCCGGACAAGGTCAAGGACCAACATCAATGACTGGAGTCCGCAGCTTCCTGGGCATGGTCACGTAGTGCGGGCGTTGCATCAAAAACCTATCCGATCTGACTGGCCCCCTTCGTGACCTCACCAAGTCCACCAGTCACTGGGAGTGGGAAGCGGAGCAGGAGGAGGCATTCCAGAGAACCAAGGCCGCCCTTTCGGCCGATACGACACTGGCATACTTTGACCCTCGGCACGAGTCACAACTGGTGGTGGATGCCAGCCCAACGGGCCTAAGGGCTCTGCCGGCTCAGCAGCAAGCCTGTGGTGAGTGGGCCCCAGTCGCCTACACGAGCAGAACTCTCACACCCACAGAGCAACGCTACTCGCAAATTGAGAAGGAAGCCATTGCGATCCTGTGGGGGTGCCGTCATTTCCACATCTACCTGTACGGACACCCGTTTGTGGTAATAACTGATCACAAACACCTTATCCCGCTTTTACAAGGATCCTCTTCACGTTCGCCCCGAGGATAGAGAAGTGGGTGTTACAGCTCCAGGAATTCCAGTTTATGGTGGAATACAGACCAGGCACTCGCAACCCAGCCGATTAACTATTGCGGCATGCCCGCCCAGTTACAGAGCCAGAAGCGGCGGAAGCCACGGCCACAGAAGAGTATGTCAGGATGATCATCAAGAGGTCCAGACCACTCCCTATCTCCCTGGAGGAAGTGTTACAGGCTACGAAAGACGATGACTGCCTCCAGATCGCCATCCAAGCGCTCTCCTCGGGAGATTGGAAGCCACTTCAAAGTCCAACGCTATTTCGCACCACAGAAGCACAAGCCACGCTGAAAGCCCTGTACCAAGTGCGCAACGAACTGTCAG
This sequence comes from Lissotriton helveticus, assembly GCF_964261635.1. Classification (NCBI taxonomy): domain Eukaryota; kingdom Metazoa; phylum Chordata; class Amphibia; order Caudata; family Salamandridae; genus Lissotriton; species Lissotriton helveticus. The sequence continues at coordinate 78,384,129 of NC_136067.1, read as the reverse complement.
TCTCCACAGAAGGTTGCCTCCTAAGACGCCCTCGCCTTGTCCTACCGGAACGCCGGATTCATCAAGCAGCCCTCCTAGCACACGTGCACATCAAGGAATAGTGAAGTCAAAGAATCGCCTTCGGAGTAAAGTCTGGTTCCCCGGATTAGACCGACAAGTCGAATCCATTGTCCAGCAGTGTCCTGTGTGTCTGGCGACCTGCCTTCCAAATAGTCCTGCGCCAGTGATCACCGAGGATGGCCCCAGCTCCCCGTGGGAAAAGGCCAGAGTGGATTTTGGTAGCCTCCCAGGCGGAAGATACATGCTGGCAGGCACGGCCCGTGTAGGGCGTTACACTGGGCGGTGATGTCAGGTGGGGGAGGGGCAGGGTGGGGGGTTGTAAAATGCGGGATATGGATGATTTCAGGTAAGTCCTGAAAAAAAAACAACGAATTTTGCTGCGCGCGCTGCATCACTTTTGGCGATGCAGCGCACGGAATGAAATTCGTTTTATTTATTTTTTCCGGTACTCACCTCAAATTGTACATATCCCGCATTTTACAATACCCCACCCTGCCCCTCCCCCGCCTGACATCACCGCCCGGTGTAACGCCCTACACGGGCTGTGCCTGGACAAGGGAGGTGTTTGTTTACATCCAGTAATGGGGTTGCAGCACTGGGGGGCCCGCCTAATCTCCCCTTTGTCTTCGGGACCCTAACCTCACTCTCTGTGGAATGTCTCTTAGAAGGGGTGGGTCCGAATCCACTTTCTCCTGGATGAAGACATCCGGAGATGAAATATCCACTGCTTGTCGACGGCAGCAGCGGATGTAATAAGAGGAGAAGAGATTAGTGGAGGTTTGATTTTTGCTGCCATCGGGCTTTGTTTGGGTTTTCATCACCTCGTCCGTGAAGCAGCAGGGTGCGCGCGCTTTATGCACAAAGCAAATACACTACACATCGCGCGGAGGAAGGTTTTGCAGTTTAAGCACATTCCTTTACTTTTAAGTTGCTTAGATATGGTCAGGCACGGCCCGTGTAGGGCGTTACACCAGGTGGTGATGTCAGGCGGGGGAGGGGCAGGGTAGGGGGTTGTAAAATGTGGGATATGGACGATTTCAGGTGAGTACCGGAAAAAATAAATAAAACGAATTTCGTTCCGTGCGCTGCATCGCCAAAAGTGATGCAGTGCGCGCAGCAAAATTCTTTTTTTTTTTTCGGGACTTACCTGAAATCATTCATATCCCGCATTTTACAACCCCCCACCATGCACCTCCCCCGTCTGACATCACCGCCCGGTGTAACGCCCTACACAGGCCATGCCTGCATGCTGGTAGTTGTGAATGACTTCTCATGGTACCTGGAAGGGGAGATTCTATCCTCTACAGCAGCAGTTGACGTCATACCCAAACTGGAAAAGCTGATAGCCACCCATGGCCTCATCGGAGAACTTCGCACCGACAATGGCCCACCCTTTACCAGTACTGAACTTTCCGAGTACCTGCTGTCACACCGAATCAAGCACCGCCGGGTGACCCCCAGGTGGCCCCAAGCGAACGGGGAGGTGAAGCCACTGATGCGAACGCTAAACAAGACAATCTAAATAGCCATCGCCGATGGCCAAACCCTGGAGCTGGCGTTGTATCGATTCCTCCGGGAGTATCGTCTCACACCACACTACACCACCGGCATCCCCCCAAGCCGCCTTTGTTTCGGCAGAGCCGTGACGGATACCATCCCACACCACCCGGCATGGACAACGTCTCATATCCCTTCAAATCAGTCAATGGCCCGGCGAACAAAGACCAACCCAGACGTGTCCAAGAGGAGGAGGGCGGAGGACAGCCCTATCGTGGTCGGCGACCAAGTGCTAGTGCGGGACCGCCACCCCGGCGGGAAGTTCCGAATGCCCTTTGAGTTGGACCCTTGAACAGTGATTGAAGTCAAGGGCACCATGGTCACTACCTCCTGAGGAAGAGAGAGAGTGACCAGGAACGTATCGTTCTTCAAGAAGGTCCCCCTGGACGACCTTGAAGAATTCCCAGCACCTAGTGAGCCTAACCCCGAGGAGCTGAGCTGCCCGCAGGAGTCCGGGGGAGACAGCAACCATCGCCTGGCCCCAAGTGTAGAAGACGGCTAAACCGCCCGAGTACGGGGGGACTGCTGCACCAAGAAGCGCCAAACAGTCAGGTGGTACCCGAGGCAGATGGCTCGGCGGACATGTCTCTGACCCCTCCAATTAGAGACAGTCAGCGCCGGTACAACCTGCGGCCCCATCCACGGCCGTCTCAGAGGTACCAAGACTTTGTTGCCTGCTGCCGACCTCTATGAGCTGGCGAACGAAGAACCCCGGCGAACCAAGTAAGACTGTTCCACAAATGTTTTAGTTGTCAGAGACTGATGAGTATTGTTTCATAGTTTTGAAGTGTTTACCCTGTTGGTGGTATTTGCTCTTTTGGGTAAAGGAGGAATGTAATGTCATCCGTGAAGAGGATGAGCCCACTTGATATGCAATGTGAGGGGGGCGGCAGCTGATGACCCTGAGGGCGTGCAAATAATGGGCTGGGCCAGCGTCCGCTCGGCCAGCACGCAAGTGTTCTGATAAATAACCCAGGGCTCTGGGCGTGGTTCAGTTAGTATCTGGCCACTACTGTTACACACGTGTGCCCGTGTCTCCTTTAGGCAGCCCTGCCACCTACGATACTACAAGGTCCATAGCCATACGTGCCAAATACAGTCATCCACTTCCATGGAAAAAAGGTAAGTCTCTAAGGCCCAGCATATTCACTGTTATGGTGAGATACCAATGATGAGGGATGTAGCGAATCATCTCAAGCGATACATCATCACTAAGAATGTTTTTCTCCCTGTAGTGACTCAAGTGCACTAATTCCTGTCACTTTTAAAAAAAAGTTTTGCTGAACTTTTATTCCATCTTCTGTTCCAAATACTGCCATTGCTCTTGAACTGTTGAGTTCCCTCCTGGGAAGATCTGTGGGAAGGCGATCTCTTTAGTGAATGAGTTCTTAAACTAAACATTGTGCACCTTATGTCATTTAGATGGTTCCGGTGCTGTTTTGACATGTTTGCTGCTTCTGTTTCAGTGTGTTCACTCTGTGCGTGCAGCACGCAGAAACCCTGCTCCCCTGGTTTGATGTTTAGTTTCATTATAGTGTTTTTTTGAAAGTTTGCAGATTTGTATTACTTTCTTGAGCAAACCGTTTAACATGCTCGATTGTCAGATTGAATAATCATTTTAGGTTTTGAAGGGCTAGGACTGACTGAAGTGGCTTGCTTCTATATTGTGTTCCTACAGTATGCGTCAACAAGCACTGGCAAAGCCAATAGCTCTCACATAAGGGAGAGCTATTGGCTTTGAGATTGACTTTTAGCCATGTTGTACAGCAATGTGACTGCTGTGCAGCATAGCTGAAATGAAAGGAAAATAAAGTGCTATGACGCGGACTTCGCCAACCACATAATAGCGCTTTGTTTCTATGCTTTCAGTCATGCTACGCAGTAGGTGCATGTAGCATGCTGTAGAATATGGCTAAACAAAAGCCAATAGCTCATCATAGGAGAAACCTACTGGCTTTGCCAATGCTTGTTTGAGTTGCCTTTCCCATTTTAATTCTATGGCTACAAGTGAACCATTCAGATAAACTGTCTAGTAAATGAGCTCCTTTTCTAATTTTAAATATAAAGCTAAAAGTCTTCCAATCAGAGATTCTGACCACTAACATCTACTTTCCTCATTTTACACATAAGTCCAGAAGTAAACATACCAGAGAAGTAACTGAGCTGCCTTCCCCGTTTTACATATAAGGCTAGATATAAATAAAGCAGAGAACAAGTCCAATACTTGAAATGCTTTCTTTGTTTAAATATAAGAGCAGAAGTGAACTAATCAGAGAAGCTGTCCATTAACTGAGCTAGGCTGGAAGAGAAACAAGGCTAGAAATGATCCAATCAAAGAAGCTATAAAGTAATAGAGCTAGGCTGGAAGAACACCAAAACTAGAAGTGAACCAATCAGAGAAGCCATCCTGTAACTGAGCTAGGCAGGAAGAGAAACAACCCTAGAAGGGAACCAATCAGAGAAGCTATCCAGTGAGTGAGCGTAAATGATAGTGAACCAAGGTTTGAAGTGAACCTACTGATCAAGTTTCCTGCTTTTCCTTCCTCGGATGGGGGGTTTGTCAGCCCACACTTGCAGAGACCAGAGTGGGGGGGGGGGGGAGAAGAACCTGTAGAATCAAGGGCTAAAGGCATGGCTAAGTTCTCCTGAACGTTTTCATCTTTATAACTGTACTAGCAGCCCGTCCCGACGTTGTCCGGGTAAATTGCTGCCGGCCAGTAGTATATTGTTTTGTAGGATTTCGTTTTGATAGCATTTCTTATCTGTGACAGGCCTGTGAAACGCTTCGATTCACAGTGCACTGCTGATGCACTTAAGAGTGCGCGTTCAGTAGTGTGTGAACTCGAGTTTCCCTACTTTATTTTTCCTTGCAATATTATATAGCGCAAACTCGACAACATGGCATGAGCACAGTTTACATTACAGAAGAACATATTCATTTGTGGTAGGCACGGGAAGACAAAGCGATTTGCCTGGAATCACAGGATGTTGAGCTGATGCCGAGATTCGAACGTAGCTCCCCAGCTCTAAAGTTCGCAATTCTAGAACTTGTGGCGGGAGGTGTGTCTAAAAGTGTATGTCGGTGCTGGCCATCAATGAGAGAGACCTGTGCATTTTTCAAATGGGTGGTGAAAAAATATGAGTATGTTGCTGGAGAAGTGGGCCGCCGTGCCACCAATGTACCTACCGGGGAAGGGTAAACACCCATTATTCCGCAACTTTCTTTCCGCATACCATCACTCCGCATACTTTCATTACGAAAGTACCATGACTCCGCCATGCCATTATAAAGCATGGCATTACATTTTATATGCTTTTACCACATATACATTTACAACGAAATTCGTTGTAAATGCATGAATGGTAAAAGCATGTTTTTTTTTAATGTTTGGATAAGGTAAGAATGGGTATAGGGGTATATGTTTTGGGGTACTGAGGTATATGTTTTGGGGTGTTTGGGTATTTTAAGGGTTCAGATATAGATTTGGGTTATGGGGTACAGTGGTATTTTTAGGGTTCATGGGTAGGTTTGGATTTTGGGGGACAGGGTTATTTTTAGGGTTCAGGTTTGGGTTTTGGGGTGTAGGGGTATTTTTAGGGTTCAGGGGTAGGTTTGGGTTTTGGGGTACAGGGGTATTTTAAGGGTTCAGGGCTAGGTTTGGGTTTTGGGGTACAGGGGTATTTTAGGGCTCGGGGGTGGTTTTGGGGTACAGTGGTATTTTTAGGGTTCAGGGCTAGGTTTGGGTTTTGGGGTACAGGGGTATTTTTAGGGTTTAGGGCTAGGCTTGGGTTTTGAGGTACAGGGGTATTCTAGGGTTTAGGGATAGGTTTGGGTTTTGGGGTACAGGGTATATTTATAGGGTTAAGATGGGTTAGTGTTTAAGGGTGTTGGGGTATTTTAAGGAGTAAGGGTGGGTTATGATTATGGGGTGCAGGGGTATTTAAAGGGAGCAGGGTGGGATTAGCACACGATATGAGACATGGCATGAAGGGCGGAACGTACCACACGCCCCCAGCGTTTGTCACGCCCCAGCACACGCCCACAGCACAATGCAGACACGCCCACAAGGGACTACTTTGCTGGCACTGTTCTTTTACCTTTTAAATGTATGTGGTGGGCGTCTGCATAGCCTATGTCCTTCTGCTGCAACTGCTCTTTCCAACGCTGTATTGGGTGTTGTGATTGGTGCTGTGGTTCCTGAGATTACCCGCCTCAAAGGTTTGGGCTCTCTCTTTATTATATTAGTATAGATATAGATTTATGTAAGTGTTGGCCCTTGCTTCGCAGTGATTTTTTTGTGTCCGCTTGGAATGAGCTGTCTCCTCATTTAGGAAAAGAGACAAAAGATAGAAACAATATCTGAGTTCAATGGTTAGTATAACTAAGTGTAAGTCTCAGTGTAGGGAGGCGAGTACCAGCTGTTTTTTTTATTAGCATTAATTCATTTCAGATACAGCTGTTTATGTGATTCAGGAGAAGTTCCTTCAGTGCAAACACCTCCCAACTTTGCCTTGCTTATTACTCGGAATGCTGACCTGTCTCTCTTACTGTGACACGTGGCAGAATGTGAGTTTGGGGGTTGATGCATAAGGAAGCCCCCCACGTCCCCAGTGTGTGTGGAGTCTTCCATGGGCAGTGGGTATAGCCCCTTCACACACACACACACACTGAGTGTGCCTATCTCTTCCATCCTCTTACCCATTGAATTGCCAATATGAAGCTGACCATGCCAAGAGTCCTGGGGCCTATCAACAGTATCACACTGCCAGTGACTTCCTCGAAGACCAGCGTCCTGCAGGGAGTGCTCCGGAAGTGGTTCTGGTCAGGGGGCTCTACCGCGCGCGAGCCGTGCCAGGTGTTGTGCTCCTCGTGAAGTGACCTTGTGTTTTGTCTCTGGCATCAAACGGCGTCAGGGCACTTTGCTGAAGGGCGACAGGTGCTAATTGCAGGTTTCTTCGGTAAGGGCCCATCAGGGCTGCAGCCCTCCTCCTCGTCCTCTCTGCTGTGTGCTTGAAAGGAGGCCAGCCAGCATGGGTCCTGACGGAAACACCTGGACGAGCAGCTGATGGAGGAGGAGAACACGTCAGGGGCCAGCAGGTGCAGCTCCTTGAAGCCTGTGCTGCCGGCGCTTCAAAGCAGGCCTGCATGCTCCTGCGGTCACGAGGAACTGACAACGAGGGCCAATGACAAGGCAGAGCAGCCCTCAAAAGGAACCCTCTGCTCAGAGTAACGTCGTTTGTAATTATTTACTGCCACTCCCATGATTTGTAAACCGCCTTAAGCCAGTTCTGTTTTTATATCGAACAGTAAGTAGTTTGCATGGTAGGACTGAAATAGCCATGAATTCAATGAACACAAACTACAAGTCCCAGAATGCATCATTCCATTTGCTAGAAAATTAGGGCTTACTTGTGGGTGTCTAGCTTGGCATGTTTCCTCATGGCATCTCTGCTCTCAGGGCAATACGGCGTGAAAATGATGTGATAGTCACCATTAGGATTGCCAAGACTCTGGGTTTCAGGTTGCTTTAACAGCTTGTTCAGTTAAAGAGTCTGGTAAGATAGAACCCTTCATTGCACAAACGGTCAATAAAACATAGCTGTCAGGCACCTGCTTGTCCTTCAGCAGGCCTTGCGTTTTAGGGAAGTGCACTTAACATGCTGAGAGGTCTGAGCTCGTACTCAATGCTAAAAACGAAACTACAAGTCCCAGAGTCCAGTTCGCTGTTAACTAAGAAGCTAGAGAACTAGCTGAATCTGTTCTGCAGGAAGTGGCGTCGATCGGCAGCTTCATAACATATAGTATTGGGTCTGAGGGAAAGACGCCTATTCGAAAGTGAGATATTAAACCTGTGAAATGGATAGCTATGTACAAGAAAGAAATATGAATAAAGGCATATACCATGGGACACCCCGTTTCCATTTTTTGGCTTTCAATTAACATTCTGTCACCTGTAATTTTAGCTCAGTTCAATTGAATCACTTGGACTAACCCATACCAAAACAATGATTTGTAAACGGAAATCATTGATATAGAAAAGTTGTGTTCTGGCAAGATGAAATAATCTGGTAGCACCAGAAGTGTAGTGGGGTGACCACCTCCCTCACAGCCATTGCAAACTTTCAAGACCTAGACTTTTGTGTGATAGCCAAATGCATTCTGGTTCAGAACTGGAGACAGTGTATGCAATGACTGGGGGTGAGGTGGTCATGGTAATGTGTAGGGTGAAAGCAATCGGATATAAAATCATTATGATGCGGATAGAAGCCAGATCTGGCTGACAATGTCCGACATGAAATCTAATGGCAGCAGTGAGGCGTGAATGTTTTCGAAAAGATGTGGTTTGAAATAGCTGCTGAGTGAGTTATGGATTACAGTCATAACCATAGCTTTCTTGTTTTTGTTTCATTTGTAACCATAACCACACTTTACCCTTGTTTTTTTAAGTGAATTTCTGAGGGTTTTTTAGACACACATTAAGGTGTTATAACCACGGCTAAGCAAAACTTCACTTTAAACTTTATTCTCTTCAGTAGTAGGTAGATGCATATACATTGTTGTGTGTGTGGGGGGGGGGCACAAATCGTGAAAGAAGCCTCGAGTGAGTCATAATACCCTGCTATTTAATTACTGGTAATAAATAGAATATAATACTCTGTGCATCTGCATATATGGTGTATGGCATATCCTGTTTCTCATATTTGTTAGTTTAAATAAAACATTTAACTAAATCAAGCACCTAAAGGGTTAAATATAGGCAATACATTGAAATCATATTGAAGAGTCCTTATGGTAATACATGTGAATTTGACCTTTGCACTTTAGTATTTAATGTGCATAGGGATTTTGCATTTTCAGACACCCCCTTTTTCTCAGACCTCGCTTGATGGGTCACCACATTTCATGTAGAAGCTAGGCAAAAAGAACACTCTTTTGGATATTTTTGTGAGAATTCATCAAACGGCACCAAAGTTATTGGAAAACCAAGAAAGTGTTTTTTGTTTTGCTAATAACCTTGCCACCATTTGACAAATCCTCACAAAACTTTTGTAAAAGAAAAAAAATGACACCAAATTTAGCAGAAAGTTGGAACTTTACTCATTAAGCCTGCTTTCCATGATTTGGTGTAAATCTATTTAGTTATTTTTGAGAAATGTGCGTTTAAAGAGCTGTTCAGAGAGAGTTTCAAAGAGTTAAAAAAAGTATAACTGAAAAAAAGAAAAGTTACACTGATGTTATAGTTATGTACGGTATTAAGGTTTTAGCTTATGTTAAAAAAAAAACAACTAGAAATTCACTGACAACCACAAAAGTTAAAGAGACGTTATAGTTAGGGGCGGAACTAACTAAATTTTAAAATCGTAAGCAAACACTGGACTTTACCAGTTATAGGTTACTTAGCTAACTATAACTTATGGCCCTACCATGCATTGCTCATGACCTCACATGTTATATCACTCATGACATGTTATTTGGCATCATTCATTATGTCACAGATGCTATCAGTGATAACTCCATAGCTAAATACATCATAGAGTTACTGAATGTAGATGTGTTTGTGGAAGGCATGGAAATAAAGGCATATTGATAGATAGATAGATAGATAGATAGCAAACAAATGGGGAGAGAATGTAGCCTTAAGGCTAGAGCGGTCGACGTCGAAGCTGGGGAACTGGGTTTGAGTCTCGGCAACGATGCTCAACATCCTGTGATTCTGGGCAAATCACGTAATCTCCTCGTGCCTAACAAAAATGAATGTGTCCTTGTGTAACGAAACTGGTGCTATGTAAAGTGCTCTGATACCCGATATGTTTGGGTGTAGTTCGCGCGATATAAAACTTTTTTTTTAAAAAGGGGGAAGTTGGGAAAAAGCATGAGCTTCTTGAAGTGTCACACAATACATGGGTCGCTTGGCATTAGGAAGAATGATGTTTCGGGGGGTCTCAGGATAGATTCTAATGGTGCATTCTGCTACAGAATCCTTGAATTTCCCCACCCCCTTCCTCACAGATGTGAAATCTACCACATCTGGGGTTCTAATCATTTTCCACATGTTAGCTTGCCCCAAAACTCAATCGGTGCACCCAAGCCCACACGACTTCGGTTTGAAGTGGTTTAGTGTACAGGTTAACACGTATTTCTATATTACTAGATAATGTTTTGGCACAGAACTTGGTTCCCTTTGTCACTATGATACAATAGGACTGTGGAAGCCAATAGATTCATTCACATAAGATCATACTCTTTAGCAGATCGTACTGTGTAAACATTTCAATATTATTTCAATCAGTTGGTTTCAAACCAAAAAGTTCATAAATGTGAATTTCAATTTACACTGGAATAGCCATTGGCTTAAATCATTTGGTTCGAATATGCATTTGATTCACATCATTTTTCTCTCTTCCTAAACCACACTCTAGTCTTCACTGTAATCTCCCCCTCAACACACCTTCCTAATCTAGGTATGCATGTGTGTGTCATATTTATATAGCATACAACTAACCAAACTGCAGCTAAGGGCAGTGTGGGCAGCGGCACAGATACAGTCAACAGATATCTGAAGAGGTAGATGGACCGTGGGAACAGAACTCGACCTTTGCTGTATGGTTACAGAGTCTTCTATAAAGAGGTGTGTTTGCAGAAATGTCCTCAACTGGAGTAGGAGTAGGGTGGTCAAGAGGGAAAGCTAACTCGTTCCCTTACACTCTAACTCAAAAACCCTGACCTCTAGCCCTTAATGGCTATCTTCAATCTACATATCTCAAACTTCTAAACCCTAGCACCTCCCATATAGTCCCTAACTCTTTGCATTCAACAATTTACCCCCAACCTTAATCCCACTTCTTTATTCCCTCAACCCAGCTCTCTATTCCCTTGCCCCCGATGATTATCCAATTAAAAAAATGCCTCCTCTTAGGACCCTCGTGTGATGACCTGTGATCATCTGGGAGATAATACCGATCAGGGTAATGCAGATACCGTAGGGTGCAGTTTTGCTTTGGTGTCATACCCCCCCATCCGTGATTCCAAATTCTGAATATTCAGTATTTCCTGACACAATTTTTTCCATATTTTATCTTGTGAAACTATTCTACTGCTAAAGCGGGGGTTTATGTCTCTTCACTTACATAACAACATTAATGGTAGACAGGGATGGTTATTTAAGAAGCACTGTCGGCTGAACATAAACAGTAACCTTTGCTCGGAGGCGTATCCGTTCGTAGTACGCCACAGCCTGCACCGCACAGTAATGTACACCCATGGAGCGCTGCAGCCTGCACCGCACAGTAATGTACACCCATGGAGCGCTGCAGCCTGCACCGCACAGTAATGTACACACATGGAGCACCATGGCCTGCACCGCACATTAATGTACACCCATGGTGCGCCGTGGCCTGCACCGCATAGTAATGTACACCCATGAAGCGCTGCAGCCTGCACCGAACAGTAATGTACACCCATGGAGCGCTGCAGCCTGCACCGCACAGTAATGTACACCCATGGAGCGCTGCAGCCTGCACCGCACAGTAATGTACACACATGGAGCACCATGGCCTGCACCGCACAGTAATGTACACCCATGGGGCGCCGTGGCCTGCACCGCACAGTAATGTACACCCATGGAGTGCTGCAGCCTGCACCGCACAGTAATGTACACCCATGGAGCGCTGCAGCCTGCACCGCACAGTAATGTACACCCATGGAGCGCTGCAGCCTGCACCGCACAGTAATGTACACACATGGAGCACCATGGCCTGCACCGCACATTAATGTACACCCATGGTGCGCCGTGGCCTGCACCGCATAGTAATGTACACCCATGAAGCGCTGCAGCCTGCACCGAACAGTAATGTACACACATGGAGCACCGTGGCCTGCACCACACAGTAATGTACACCCATGGGGCGCCGTGGCCCGCACTGCACAGTAATGTACACCCATGGAGCTCTGCAGCCTGCACCGCACAGTAATGTACACACATGGAGCACCGCGGCCTGCACCACACAGTAATGTACACCCATGGGGAGCGTGGCCCGCACTGCACAGTAATGTACACCCATGGGGCGCCGTGGTCTGCACCGCATAGTAATGTACACCCATGGAGCGCTACAGCCTGCACCACACAGTAATGTACACCAATGGGGTGCCGTGGCCCGCACTGCACAGTAATGTACACCCATGGAGAGCTGCAGCCTGTACCGCACAGTAATGTACACCCAAGGGGGCCGTGGCCCGCACTGTACAGTAATGTACACCCATGGCTCGCCGTGGCCTGCACTGCACAGTAATGTACACCCATGGAGCGCAGTGGCCTGCACTGCACAGTAATGTACACCCATGGAGCGCCGTGGCATGCACCGCACAGAAATGTACAGCCATGGAGCGCTGCAGCCTGCACCGCACAGTAATGTACACCCATGGGGCGCCACAGCCTGCACCGCACAGTAATGTACACCCATGGAGCGCCGCAGCCTGTACCACACAGTGATGTACACACATGGAGCGCCGTGGCCCACACTGCACAGTAATGTACACCCATGGAGCGCCGCCGTCTGCACCGCACAGTAATGTACACCCATGGACCGCCGCAGCCTGCACCACACAGTGATGTACACACATGGAGCTCCGTGGCCTGCACTACACAGTAATGTACACACATGGAGCACCATGGCCTGCACTGCACAGTAATGTACACCCATGGAGCGCTGCAGCCTGCACCACACAGTAATGTACACACATGGAGCACCATGGCCTGCACCGCACAGTAATGTACACCCATGGGGCGCCGTGGCCCGCACTGCACAGTAATGTACATCCATGGAGCGCTGCAGCCTGCACCTCACAGTAATGTACACCCATGGGGCGCCGTGGCCTGCACTGCACAGTAATGTACACCCATGGATCGCTGTGGCCTGCACTGCACAGTAATGTACACCCATGGAGCGCCGTGGCCTGCACTGCACAGTAATGTACACCCATGGAGCGCCGTGGCCTGCACCGCACAGAAATGTATAGCCATGGAGCGCTGCGGCCTGCACAGCACAGTAATGTAACACCCATGGAGTGCTGCAGCCTGCACCGCACAGTAATGTACACCCATGGAGCGCCGTGGCCTGCACTGCACAGTAATGTACACCCATGGAGCGCCGTGGCCTGCACTGCACAGTAATGTACACCCATGGAGCACCATGGCCTGCACCGCACAGTAATGTACACCCATGGGGCGCCGTGGCCTGCACCGCACAGTATGTACCCATGGAGCGCTGAAGCCTTCACCGCACAGTAATGTACACACATGGAGCACCATGGCCTGCACCGCACAGTAATGTACACCCATGGAGCGCCGTGGCCTGCACTACACAGTAATGTACACCCATGGAGCGCCGTGGCCTGCACTGCACAGTATTTTACACCCATGGGGCGCCGTGGCCTGCACTGCACAGTAATATACACCCATGGAGCGCCGTGGCCTGCACTGCACAGTAATGTACACCCATGGAGCGCCGTGGCCTGCACTGCACAATATTGTACAGCCATGGAGCGGCATGGCCTGCACTGCACACTAATGTACAACCATGGAGCGCTGCAGCCTGCACCGCACAGTAATGTACACCCGTGGAGCGTCGTGGCCTGCACTGCACAGTATTTTACAGCCATGGAGCGCTGCGGCCTGCACCGCACAGTATTGTGCACCCATGAAGTGCCATGGCCTGCATCGCACAGTAATGTACACCCATGGAGCGCCGTGGCCTGCACTGCACAGTATTTTACAGCCATGGAGCGCCGCGCCCTGCACCGCACAGTATTGTGCACCCATGAAGCGCCGCGGCCTACATCGCACAGTAATGTACACCCATGGAGCGCCGTGGCCTGCACAGTATTTTACAGCCGTTGAGCGCCGCGGCCTGCACCGCACAGTTGTGCTCCCATGAAGCGCCGCGGCCTGCATCGCACAGTAATGTACAGCCATGGAGTGCTGCAGCCTGCACCGCACAGTATTGCGCACCCATGAAGCGCCACGGCCTGCATCGCACAGTAATGTACAGCCATGGAGCGCCGCAGCCTGCACCGCACAGTATTGTGCACCCATGAAGCGCTGCGTCCTGCATCGCACAGTAATGTACAGCCATTGAGCGCAGCAGTCTGCACCGCACAGCATTGTGCACCCATGAAGCGCCGCGGTCTGCATCGCACAGTAATGTACAGCCATGGAGCGCCGCAGTCTGCACCGCACAGTATTGTGCACCCATGAAGCGCGGTGTCCTGCATCGCACAGTAATGTACAGCCATGGAGCGCCGCAGTCTGCACCGCACAGTATTGTGCACCCATGAAGCGCCGCGGTCTGCATCGCACAGTAATGTACAGCCATGGAGCGCCACAGTCTGCACCGCACAGTATTGTGCACCCATGAAGAGCCGCGGCTTGCATCGCACAGTAATGTACAGCCATGGAGCGCTGCAGTCTGCACCGCACAGTATTGTGCACCCATGAAGCGCTGCGTCCTGCATCGCACAGTAATGTACAGCCATGGAGCGCCGCAGTCTGCACCGCACAGTATTGTGCACCCATGAAGCGCTGCGTCCTGCATCGCACAGTAATGTACAGCCATGGAGCGCCGCAGTCTGCACCGCACAGTATTGTGCACCCATGAAGCGCCGCGGTCTGCATCGCACAGTAATGTACAGCCATGGAGCGCCGCAGTCTGCACCGCACAGTATTGTGCACCCATGAAGCGCCGCGGTCTGCATCGCACAGTAATGTACAGCCATGGAGCGCGCAGTCTGCACGGCACAGTATTGTGCACCCATGAAGCGCGAAACGGCCTGCATCGCAGAGTAATGTACAGCCATGGAGCGCCGCAGCCTGCACCTCACAGTATTGTGCACCCATGAAGAGCCACGGCCTGCACCGCACAGTATTGTGCACCCATGAAGCGCCGCGGCCGGCATCGCACAGTAATGTACACCCATGGGGCGCCGTGGCCTGCACTGCACAGTATTGTGCACCCATGAAGAGGCGCGGCCTGCATCGCACAGTAATGTACAGCCATGGAGTGCTGCGGCCTACAATGTACAGTAATAGACTACGTTGAAGTCGCCGCCTAGCAGAGTCAGCCCCTGTGGGAGATTCAAAAGGACCTCGGATAGGTCTCAGAGGAAGGTATCTAGTACTGCTGGTGGATATAAAATGCCCAGAAGATTAACAATTTGTTCCTCAACCGTGCTAGCGAGAGTAAAGTAGCGTCCCTGAGGGTTTCTGACTTCTTGGGCGACGGCCACTGGGAAGGAGCGACGGAATAGAATAGTCTCCCTCCGGGAACCCCGAACAAAGCCCGAGTGGAACACTGTGTCATACCCCCTGTGTGCCAGGAAGGGACAATGACTCCCCAGGAGGTGGATTCCTTGGAGCATCAGGACCTCGGGTAGGAAATGGCGAGAGCGCCCCAGGACTGCAGTGTGCTTAGTGCCAATATCGGCCCACTCACCAGCCCGCTCGCAACTGTGGTTCTGAAAATCTGGACCCTGTTGTTATCCCAATATCGAGGTCCAATACCCGTGTCACAAAATATCAACGTACCATGACGATTTTGGTGTCCATGAACCGATAATGATTAGGACATCATTCCTATGTATGTGCGTCACAATCGAGGGTTGCCAACACCCCTAAATCGTAGTTTCCGTCCCAATCCCTTAGACTCCATTTTGTGAACGGCATCCATCTTACGTCTTGCCCTCATGTTAAGTCAATTAAAGGTCGAGCCTGATCCAAAGGGACACGTCCACCTTCCCTGACTTCCCCCTGACCTGTCCCAACTGACTCCATGGCCTTAAGCCAAACCTGTTTGGGCAGCTCCTCGCCCAGTGGCCGAATACGATAGCATCAATGCATAACATTCCACAAACCATTCACTACATACAGACCATGCTTTCTGCAAACATGCACCTGTCCACGTTCCTTGTTTATGGCCAGTTTTATGACTAGGAGGTGCCCTTCTTTATTGAGGTTTCATCGATATCTGATGGGAGTTCCGGGTCTAACTGGGTAATGTATCACGAACTGGACATCTAAAATGTGGGCTTGCTTACATGACTCCGCACTTTGTATTATTGTAGAAATATGTTTATAGCCATATCATAAACTCAAGAATTCTTGCTCGAAGCCATTTTGTCTGTATAAAAGGAGAAGGCTGGTTCTGTAAAAACGAACACGAACAGTCTCCTGAGAATACATGACCCGTGTTTGTCGTGCTTCTAGGACACGTGTTACTTGGTAGCTACCAATAAAACTTGATCTCTGACTGCGACTAGAAGACTCATTGTTTCTGTGGTCCGGAACAAGGGAGAACTCAGAGGTCTTCGGGTGTTATCCCCTGGCACCACCGGGTTCCTAAAAACCCGGCACCTCAGTTGGCGCCCAACTCGGGGCGATATCAAGCGGCGACGGTCCAAGCCAGATGTTCGTGAGGAGCTTCGTGTGAAAATTCCGGAGGACGGCCAGCCACTTCAGCGACCCCTGTATGTCGACGTGGTTCCGAAGGTCTTTGCTGGGAGGTTCCCCGTGTCCCGACGGCTACGAAGGACTGCTGCCCTGACTATCGCCTTGTTTTGGACCCAGTGATCCTTGGTAGAGCGAAACGATAGACGAGTCTTCTAGCGACGTCACCGATCTTCTAATACTTCAGTTAAGTATAAGTGGAGCGTCTCCCAGTCCTTAGTTTTTGGTATCCTTGAGATACGACTTGATTTGGTACTTGCAAGCCCCAAAGCCGAAGGACTCGTGTTTTCACGAGAAATATCGTAATAGAAAAACCTTTGAAGTTTGAAGCTAGACTAGTGAGCGAAGATGCCTGGTTTTAGCAGACTTGGAAACTTGTTTTGTCTTGGTTATAATAAGGACTCCCGATTAGAGGATTCTTGTCCGGTTCCTCCAATTGGAACTTCAACGTATGAGCTCTATGTAAAACATGGCGTAGGTCCGATCACATATAATTAAGTGTGGATAAAATACACCCGTAGGGATGGTGTTTTAAAATGGCCCCAATATGGTAGTTTCGACTCAGAAGTTTTAGATAACCTAGAGGTCAAACTTTTCAAGAAGAAAGCCCGACCGGCGATGTTTGACTCTTTCCGCTTATGGCGTAAAGAGGCCAAACAGAAGGAAATTAAATTAGAAAAGAAGAATAAGAGGGAAAGAGGTATTTCAGTAATGCAAGCCGCGATAAAATTTAAAGACAACGAAGAGGATCGAATAAGTGAGCAGTTGCACAGGCAACGTAAAATGGCAATAGATAAATGCTATCCTGTTTTACCTTCTCTTCAGCAAGAGACAGTAAAAGAGCGTGAAAAAGATCCATTAATGGCTCATTTGCTAAGTTCGCCACCACCCTATGCGCAAAATGCCACAGCACCTCCGTAACCTTTAGTTGCACCTCTGGTAGCTGTTATACCAGCTCCTCTACAGCACTCACCAGCTACTCTTCAGCTGGCTTCTATTTCTCTAGTGCAGCCTCCTCAAGGCTCACCAATCACATCTACTTCTCCTACTGTTCCTTCTACAACTTCGCCTAGCGCACCTTCTATTTCTTCTGATACTAGTTCTGCGAACGCTTCTGTTTCTGCTTTGCGTGACTCTGTTCTGCCACCAGTTATTCCTCCGCTTTCACCTTTCGTCTGGCATAAAATGGCCAGCATTGTTACTAACATTCCTTCACCACTGTTTCGGTCGCCTAAAACGACCCCTAATACGGGACAAAGACGAAGCCAAATGCCTGATTATCAAGAGAGGGAATGCCTGAATAAGTTAGCACGGAATTGGGTTCTGGATACAGCCAGATATGATGTAGAGTCCGTCATAAACGTTTTCCGTCAATGGGATGAACCGACGCAAAGATATGTTTTTGAACAGATGTGTGTTTTTCTGTGTGAAGATTTGGAAGATAATGGTCAAGAGAGCAACGCTCGAGAGTTGTGTAATGTACGATTTAAATTTGGGAAAGGCATGATTGTAGGTCCCGATGTCGACAAAGCAGTTGAGGTATTATTATCATATCGAAGTACAGGTGGTAACTCTGGGTCATCGTCTGAATGTGGTACGTCTGGTAGGAAAAGAGCGAGACAGTACCCCATGAGAGAGGTTCCTCCAGTTTGGAGGGAAGGTGATGCGAATGCTAATCCACCAATTCTGCCCCATTTCCAGCGTGTATGGGTACATGTCCCATGGAAAAGATCGGAAGTATTAGCACTCAAGCAGTCACTACCTGACCCTCGTAAGAACCCAACTGGGTATTATAAGGAGTTATCGCAAACTGCAAGCTCATGTATAATGAATTTAGCGGATGTAGACATGTTATTTGGAAACGTTGTTCCACATCCTCTATGGAGCAAGATACGTCATACGGATCACGATCAGGAACTAGGTGACTCGTGGGCGAACATTGCGACTACAGATGCTAGACAAATCGGTGGTTTTAAACCTGAGCCGTTAATAGCCGAACTTCCCGGTAGAATTATAGCGTACATGAAGACAATAATGCCTGAAGTACGCGTAAGTTGGGACAAGCTATCAGCATGTAAACAAAAGAAAGATGAGAATGTGTCTGACTTTTTCACAAGATTTGAGGAAACATTCACCGACCACAGTGGTCAAGATATGGCTACCGAGGGTGGCCAAAGATTGTTTGTGGACAAGTTCGTACATAATTTGCTCCCTGAACTATGTAATAAACTAAAAGACTCTGAGAGTGCTTGGGCTGTCTCTACGTCAGCGCAGATTTTAGCTACGGCCCAGTACTATGAAAATAGGCGTAGGGACGAGCTAGACAAGGCAGATAAAAAGACGAAAGAATTGAAAACTAAGGTTCTCCTCCAGCAGGCCTATCCGCCTCGCACGGCTAGTCAGCCCGACTATCAACCACGACAGCAGTATTCGAGGAACGCGCAAGGTAACGAGTTTTTCCATCAGCGTCCTACATATGGCCCGAATCAATGTGCGTATTGCAAGGAAGAGGGTCATTTTAAAGGTAATTGTCCGGCTCTTGCGCGACGTTTAAACGGTGCTCAAGGTGTAAGGGGAAGAGGTGTTCAGCATGCCCCTAGAGGTAGAGGCCGTGGAAATTTCACTCAGAATACGACTTCTTTTCCGCCTCAGAAGTCCATGAATAGCTTTGACCAACAGAATAATTCATCGTCTAAGTCAGCTCAGTACTATGCCGACGACTATTACGCCGAACACGAGAATGAGGGTAATGATTGCTAGGACAGCCATGGACAAAGAGAGGGAGTTGTTTCAGTTCCGGTAGATCAGAATGGACCTTATGTCGAGGTGATTACCTCAGGAGTGTCAGAGCCATTTCTGCTGGCTACTGGTGCTACAAAAAGTTCTATTATGCACTCGAAACTTCCTGG
Organism: Lissotriton helveticus; assembly: GCF_964261635.1. Classification (NCBI taxonomy): domain Eukaryota; kingdom Metazoa; phylum Chordata; class Amphibia; order Caudata; family Salamandridae; genus Lissotriton; species Lissotriton helveticus. The sequence goes on along the minus strand of NC_136067.1, from coordinate 78,365,105 downwards.
CGCACCTTTGTCTGGCGAAATGAATGTCTCAGTAGGTTTCTCTGGCGCCCCTGTTAGAAACCCGATCTCTAGTCCTATAACTCTTTCTGTTGGCCCATGTGAATTAGAAGCACCCCTCATTTTGACAACAGGTTGTGGTGAAAATTTGTTAGGTTTGGATTTACTAAAAAGGTTATATGCGACCTTGTACTGTTCTCCCTCGGGAGTACAACTTACTTTAGGTAAGAAGGTCATTTCTTCGATGTATTTGTCAAAGGAAAATATTCCAACTGAATTATTGTCACTTCCTGATAGACTTTGGGCTAATGGTTCTAATGATGTAGGTCGTTTGGAGATAACACCATATGTCATAACTTTGAAAGCCGACGTCAGGTTGCCACGTATTCCCCAATACAAAATATCTAGCGAATGCGAAAAAGCATTGTTGAAAATTGTTTATGATTTGATTGATAAAGACGTCATCGAAGAAACGACAGGAAATGTCTGTAACAGTCCGGTTTTGCCCGTCTTAAAACGCACTGATCATTTACAACCGCCTACATACAGATTCGTGATCGACCTCAGAGAAGTGAACAAGGTAGTTATTCCACAGTTTCCAGTCGTCCCCGACATTACTGCTTTATTGACAATGGTTCCAGCTTCAGCAAATTGGTTCTTGGTGATTGACCTGAAGAACGCTTTCTTCAGCATCCCGATTGCTGAGGAGAGTAGAGACATTTTCGGCTTCAATTTAGGAGGACGAAGCTTCCGCTTCAAGTGCGCTCCTCAAGGCTACTGCGAAAGCCCATCAATATTCAGTCAGGCCCTGAAAACACAACTGGACACGATTATTCTACCAGATGGTTCGACTCTGATTCAGTATGTCGACGATCTGCTGATCGCCGCAGACACTGAGGAAATTTGCAAGCAAGCTACATTGTCATTATTACGTCACTTATGTGACATGAAGCACAAAGTATCCCTTTCCAAACTACAATTTTGCCGACAAGAAGTAACCTACTTAGGTCACATCTTGTCGAAGGAGGGAAGGAGACTGACACCAGAAAGAATACAGGCAATTGCAGAACTGAGTGCCCCAAGGACACAGAGAGAAGTTCGAGCCTTTTTGGGCATTACATCGTACTGTAGACAATGGATACCGAATTTCTCACTACTAGCTAAACCCTTGCTGGCACTACTCCGTAAAGATACGCCCAATCCTATGCCCTGGTCTGAAGATTGTCAGACAAGTTTCCACAAGTTGCGTGATGCATTGTGTTCGGCTCCTGTGTTGGGAAACCCCAACTACAGTAAGCCTTTCACATTATATGTCCATGAGAAGGAAGGCTGTGCATTATCAGTCTTAACACAACACTTTGGGGACAAACAGCGCCCATGCGCGTATTTTTCGGCAACTCTAGATCCTGTGGCTAAGGCACTACCAAGTTGTCTGAGAGCCACCGCCGCAGCAGCTGTCTGCATTCGACAGTCTGCTGGATTAGTCATGAATAATACTCTGATTGTTATGGTTCCACATGCAGTAGACATTTTACTAAACAGGACAAAGACACAACACCTTACTAGCGCTCGACTATCCAGTTACGAACTTACCCTGCTAGCAAGTCACATACACATAAAGAGGTGTGATACACTCAACCCTGCTACACTATTACCCATCCCGACAGAAACAGACACAGACAAAATTGATAACCATGACTGCTGCTTCAGGACAGAAGAAGAGACAAAAGGGAGAGTAGACTTACAGGACACTCCCCTTCCTGAATGCAACGATACTTTATGGGTTGATGGTTCATGTTTCAAGTTATCGAATGGTGATACGACTGCCGCATATGCCGTAACAACATTACACACCATTATAGAGACCGCACGTATTTCCCACAACTCTGCACAAGCTGCGGAAATTATTGCAATTACCAGAGCATGCGTGTTAGCAAAAGGAAAGCGAGTGAATGTGTACACTGACAGCCAATACGCCTTTGGCGTGGCTCACAGTTTTGGGAGATTATGGCGTGAACGTGGCTTCCTTACATCACATGGTGCAAAGATACAACATGGTCAGCTAGTTAATGAGCTCCTTGAATCACTGACCATGCCACTACAAGTTGCCTTTATAAAATGCAGTGCACACAAGAAAATTCAAGACGATGTTGGCCGCGGGAATGCATTTGCAGACGAGGTTGCGAAAGAGACCGCAAGGAACACGATGAGTCGAATGTATGTAGCGAGTCCCGCTAGATGTATTGCTGATGTGGGAATGTGTGAGGACACCATTGAAAGCGTGAAATCTATACAAGCTGAGGCAACTGAGAATGAGTTGAATGAGTGGAGAGAAAGTAAGGGTAGATTGGATACGAATGGTTGTTGAGTCGAATTATCGGAACACCAGCGATGGCTACTACCTAATGCATACGTACTTGCAGTAGTAACAATGGCTCACGGCATGGCACACATCAGTTCGAAAGGTATATGTAAGCTATTGGCCCCAGTATGGCAGAATAGCAATATCCCAAAATATGCAGAAAATGTGGTCAGAAACTGTATGATATGCCTGAAACACAATCCCGGTAAAGGAACTCCAACTCCAGCTGGTCATTTTGCGCCTCCTACGTATCCGTTCGAGGTTTTGCAGCTCGATTTCATCCACATGGAGAGGTGCAACAATCTAAAGTATGTGCTTGTTGTTGTTTGCGCCTTTTCAAGGTGGGTGGAAGCGTACCCCCTTAAAGACAATACCGCTTTGACAACTGCCAAAGCTCTTGTCAAAGAGTTCTTCCCGAGATTCGGTATGCCTAGAATTGTCTGGAGTGATAATGGAAGTGAATTCATAGGACGAGTGATGAAGAGAGTGTGTGAGTGTCTAGGCATACACCAGAAATTCCACGCTGCAAATCACCCCCAATCAGCTGGATTAGTAGAGTGCTACAATGGCACATTGAAACTCAAGCTAGCCAAGATCCAAGCCAGTACGGGTCTTAAATGGCCTGACGCCTTGCCCCTAGCACTCCTGTCAACTAGGATGACTGTCCATTCCAGATTAGGTCTTAGCCCCCACGAGATAGTGTTTGGCCGCCCAGCCAATGTCTGGGGCGTGCCGAGACCAAAGAAACTCAGTGACATAGAACACCCCGTACTGCTTGATTATTTGTGCGAATTGACAGCTAAATTGCGTGTTTTACACCAACAGGTTCACAGTTCCTCTCCGCCAGCCTCTGACGATCCAGGTCATACAATCAAACCCGGCACGTGGGTCTTGGTGCGGAACTTCCAGCGCACCAGCAACGGACAGCCGAGGTGGACCGGACCATATTTGGTGCTTCTTTCCACGAGGTCCGCTGTTCGGTGGACGGCAAAAAGAACTGGGTGCATGGGACCCATTGCAAACGGGTCCCTCTGCCCCTTCCATACGACCGGTGGGTCGATAAAGGACTTGCCGACTCTGAGACTGAATCCGTACCTCGCTTCATCCCTTTCAGCGATGCACGTTTAAAAGAGACTGGTACCGAAAAGGAGAGTGATCGTATTTTGCAAAGACTTGTGTCACCGTCTATGCCTTTGGACACTACCGAACCTGAGACATTGTTTAAAGACCACACCGTACCCGAGAAGCGACGGTACGACCTGAGATCTAGCCCCAGAGACTAATAAAACTTGATCTAATGTGATTTCCCTTTTCCCCCCCCAAGAACTATTTTTGATCTTTCAGCTCTCTCGTCCCAGGGAACTAGCTCATTTTTTGATTTTCGAACCGTCATCCGGTTCCGCTGCTAGGGTCGCGGTTGAAGTGTAGGGAGTTCAACCAAGGAAGTCTTAGGTCCACGGTTCTGGTTGGTCCGAGGGAGTCAACCCGGACCGAACGGAGCGCACTCCCTGGCGGAATCAACCTACCACCGCGGGCAGCAAGTAGAGGATGGAGTTTCCAAGGGTAGAGAGACCTGTCAAACCTACGAACTTTGAAAAACAATTGTGTGCTATACTGTCCAAGAGAAGATTTTTAATAATATGTGTTCTAATGCTGTGTAGCACTGTGATGCTTTTGATTGGGTATGCTCTATTCGTATTTCGAGTTTCCCTATTCTCAAATGACACTCTGCCAACGCCTCCTCCCACTCTCTCCCCACACTCTTTTCACCCTCTACCTGAACACGAGTCTGCCAGAAGACTCGAATTTGTAAATAACTCTTTCATCCAACTCCTACACCAACACCAGTCTATAATGAACACATCAAACTGTTGGATATGCGGACTCATGCCACACACAACTGATAAGGGTATCCCATACTTCATCCTGCCATTTAGTTATTATGGTTCTCTGTGGGCTTTTCAGACCATGTTCCTATTCGCCCTAGAACCATACCCGACCCGTTCCACTGAGAGCGATTCCAGTAACAAGGCACTAATAGCAGGGATAAGAAATATGAGTAGGGATATCGACACATATCTGACTATCCCCAAAGATGAACTGACTCCATACACTCGTTGGAACGTAACCAAACATGGCGCTTACCTGATCAAGAGCCAAGCAGCAAAGAAATCCCGCCCAGTTTGGATAGTGCCCCACCGAGGTCACTTATGTTTACAAGGTATTGGTAGGGATCCCAGGTGGAATTTTAGTTCGTGTACTGAACATCATCTACGCCATCTTGCAGACTCACATATGAGCATACACGACAGCCATTTTAGGTACCATGGTCTCCCTGTTCACGATCGCCCGTCAGCACACTTCCCTGAACCTTGCAAGCCTTCCCCGCGCACCCTGGCTGCCCCCGCACTCACATGCACAAGTCATGAACCCTCCCCTCCCATGACTCTGTCTCAGGGAATCACACCCCGCGCCTGACCAACACCTCCTTTCCGTCCATGAATACCCCTCCTTTGATGACCCCTTCCTCTGAGCCCGACTGCCTGTACGAACCGCTGGTCATCCTTTAGCCCGAGGATACAGTTTATTGCCCACTACTGTATGCACTCGCTTTTCCTGAAAGGAGCCACTATTGATCACGACCTCCCCACCCCCTGAGATTCGATCAGGCGCACACATTCCAAAGGAATCGGCAGAACACTCAGCTGCGTGATAGCCCCCTCCCAATCATATGAGGGGAAAGGGCCTCTACTGTTGTCATGTGTTGGAAGGGGCCGGAACTGGGGGGTGCCGGGGATGTCGTTCTCATACTTCACAATGTCCTTGTTGTAATAAAGAACGTTCACATGTCTTAAACCAGTGTATAAAAGACCAGGTCTCAAAGAGGCTGGGAGAGCACCTCGAGACGATACCTTGTCCGATCTGATGTGTTCTACTCCGTCGGAATAAAACTTGTTTCCTGTCTTCCTGTCTCCAGCGCCTGCCTCTTTATTGGATAACTTCGTATGGTATTAGAGGCGTTTTACGCTGGGCAAATTTAACTTAGGAAACATCAACTGAAATCGCCTGACCATTTTGAATTGATCTTTATCACCCACAGCACAGTTAGGAAAGAGCATTTGCACAGAAACATATGTGTTCGCCTCCCGAACTTCCCCTATACTCTTAGCTGCCACGACCAAGCCTATACATGGTTACCCCCTGACTTCTCAGGCACTTGTTTCATCTCATTTCTGCTGCCTCCCACCTACACGGCCCGAGCAGATTACCATCGGACAAGGACAGCTAGAGGTGTCGTGAGTAAAGACGACACCGCGGGTCAGGAATTCGCTGACTTCGCAAAAGGTTTTCTGCCATTTTGGGGGCCTATGGTGAACAGCAGGAATATTCGCCAGTTAGCAAGGATAGTTGAATCCGCCGTGACTACAACGGCCGGAGCACTTGGCAATTTGACAACCGAGCTTCAGTCGGACCGACTTATGACCCTTCAGAACCGAATTGCCCTTGATATCATACTCGCCGATCGTGGTGGTGTGTGTAGAATCATCCAATCCAGTTGTTGCATATTCATCCCTGATAATGCGCCGACAGTATACCAGGCCATCTCTAAACTACATGAAATATCTGGTTCCCTTCACGTTGAGAAAGGGGATTGGTCCTTGCTAGGGTGGTTCTGGGGACTGATCGCTGCCTGGGGATGGAAAGCACTGATCTTCATTGGGATGATCTTAACACTTCTGTTTATGTTCTGCCTGTGTGTACAGTGCGCTCCTGCACTCTGTGGCCTCTGTGCTACTCTATGTGTACGGAAGCCTGTGTCAAGGGACAAACTGAGCAACAGAATGATGTTACAGCAGCATCTCCACGAATTCCTTCATACAGATTTGGACTCGGATTAACATGAGTTATTGCCTTACATAAGGGCAAAAGGAGGGTCTGTGGTTCTGAAAATCTGGACCCTGTTGTTATCCCAATATCGAGGTCCAATACCCGTGTCACAAAATATCAACGTACCATGACGATTTTGGTGTCCATGAACCGATAATGATTAGGATATCATTCCTATGTATTTGCGTCACAATCGAGGGTTGCCAACACCCCTAAATCGTAGTTTCCGTCCCAATCCCTTAGACTCCATTTTGTGAACGGCATCCATCTTACGTCTTGCCCTCATGTTAAAGGTCGAGCCTGATCCAAAGGGACACGTCCACCTTCCCTGACTTCTCCCTGACCTGTCCCAACTGACTCCATGGCCTTAAGCCAAACCTGTTTGGGCAGCTCCTCGCCCAGTGGCCGAATACGATAGCATCAATGCATAACATTCCACAAACCATTCACTACATACAGACCATGCTTTCTGCAAACATGCACCTGTCCACGTTCCTTGTTTATGGCCAGTTTTATGACTAGGAGGTGCCCTTCTTTATTGAGGTTTCATCGATATCTGATGGGAGTTCCGGGTCTAACTGGGTAATGTATCACGAACTGGACATCTAAAATGTGGGCTTGCTTACATGACTCCGCACTTTGTATTATTGCAGAAATATGTTTATAGCCATATCATAAACTCAAGAATTCTTGCTCGAAGCCATTTTGTCTGTATAAAAGGAGAAGGCTGGTTCTGTAAAAACGAACACGAACAGTCTCCTGAGAATACATGACCCGTGTTTGTCGTGCTTCTAGGACACGTGTTACTTGGTAGCTACCAATAAAACTTGATCTCTGACTGCGACTAGAAGACTCATTGTTTCTGTGGTCCGGAACAAGGGAGAACTCAGAGGTCTTCGGGTGTTATCCCCTGGCACCACCGGGTTCCTAAAAACCCGGCACCTCATAACAACATGCATGTCGCAGAAATAAGCAGACAAGACAACTTTTTTGTTGGAGAAAAGTAGCTGCAGGTTTATTAGCATATACACATGCCAACAAGGTGGGTTATCTTACAGATGATCCAAAGGCAAGCCGCCCCTCGCGGCCTACCACCTGATGGGCCAATTTGCAACGTGGGCTTAGCCAATCGTTGCTTAGTGGTTGTGGTGAGGAGATAGCCCCTCCCATTTCCGGTGAACCATTGGTCCACCCTCTTGCTTACGCCCCCCCCTACGAGGGGCGGAGCGTTCAAGCGACCCCCGGTTGTATAGGTTTCCAACCGCCCGTAGGATAGCGGGGTGCCGTTGCACCCCAGAGTCCACCGCACAGACTTCCTGGGGATATTAGGCCTCAGCATCCTTTGTGCTCCTGAAGAGGGTACTCCTGGGTACATTTCGGCCTCTGGATAGCCCTGTAACTCCGCCTGCAACACAAATGAGAAAAGATTAGAAGACATTTCCCCCCCAGCCTGAAAGCGCCGGGTATGCGGTAGGGAGGGAAACGGCGTCAGGGTGAGGGGACAGCGGACAAAGAGGCCGCTAGGTGGGCGGGGAAGGAATAAATACTCTCCCCCGCCCACACCAGGCCGGAAGTGACGCGCGGGACCCTCCGGGATCTCTCAGCACTGGGCTGCCCCGTGTGCCATCTTGTGGCACTATGGGGGGCCGCCCTCTTACTTGTGTCCCCTGCGGGGACGTGTCGGTCGGCCTGCATAGTGCCAATATCGGCCCACTCACCAGCCCACTCGCAGCAACATGCATGTCGCAGAAATAAGCAGACAAGACAACTTTTTTGTTGGAGAAAAGTAGCTGCAGGTTTATTAGCATATACACATGCCAACAAGGTGGGTTATCTTACAGATGATCCAAAGGCAAGCCGCCCCTCACGGCCTACCACCTGATGAGCCAATTTGCAACGTGGGCTTAGCCAATCGTTGCTTAGCGGTTGTGGTGAGGAGATAGCCCCTCCCATTTCCGGTGAACCATTGGTCCACCCTCTTGCTCACGCCCCCCGTACGAGGGGCGGAGCGTTCAAGCGACCCCCGGTTGTACAGGTTTCCAACCGCCCGTAGGATAGCGGGGCGCCGTCGCACACCAGGGTCCACCGCACAGACTTCCTGGGGATATTAGGCCTCAGCATCCTTTGTGCTCCTGAAGAGGGTACTCCCGGGTACCTTTCGGTCTCTGGATCGCCCTGTAACTCCGCCACAGCCCTGGGTGTGGCGACCGTCGCACCCAGGGCCCCCCACCAAGGCCGGCATTCCTCCTACTATTTCTAGCGCGTTATTACTAGGGCCTCTCCCCTAACCAGCCTGAACAGGTCCAAGTTTAAATCGGGCAGGAGTGCCAAAATGTCCTCCCAAAGCCCCTTGCGCTTGGTATAAGGCTCCCAAGTCTAATGACGTCCTGTCTCCTCTGCCCCTTGAATGACACACAGCGCAGGACTTCCTGCACATTGGCTCCAGCGCCTCCCCTGACGAGCGCCTTGCCTACAGAGATAGAGACATGTCTGACCACTGAAAAAACCCTGTCCCCCACTTGTGGCAAGGCCCACCGTAAGTTCATTGTGGTCGTTCTATCAGGTGCCATCTAATGCCGTACTGACCAGCGCAAAACATGATGAAAAGATCCTTGGTGCACGCACCAGGTGCCACGTTCAGGAATGGGGCATAAGAGTATATAGTCCGATCATGAACACTGCAAAATTTTGGACAGTTTTAAACTACACTGCTTGCTGAACCAGCGACTGGTCACAGATGCTTGGACCCTGCTAACCTCTTGAGACCCTATATCTACACCGAGTTGTGTCGACTAAAGATAGTGTGTCACAAGGTTCCCTAATTGGTGGATAAGGAGTATCTGCTGGAACCAGTCTATGCAAGTGTAGATGCAGTGACCCGCACCTCAGTCCAGAATAACCTTGCCTGATCCTCAGAGGCACCTAGAGGCCGCTGCCCCCCACAGGGCAGGCGAGGGAAACTGGCCCGGAACCCCCAGACTGAGATTCGATCACTATCACCACCGCATGCTCTAGCTAAAGATTGGCTACCCATGACCTTGCAAGGCCTGACGGAGGCCAACCCCCCCCCCCCCCCACCTAGTTGACTACCTAACCCTGGGGAAGGTGAACTTGCAGTAAAACCCGAAGGGGGGGGTCAGTGACCGAATACATGCTTGTTAAGAGAGCAAAGAATGCCCAACAAGCCTACTTCCGTCAAGATGTGCCAAACTAAGCTCTCCCTCCAAGCTCCCTCAACATAATGCACCCCACCAAGCCAGACAGTTGGTCGCGTTTGCCAAAACCTGTCCAAAGGGGGGGACTTGAAGACTGTCTAGAATGATCTAGAGGAACCATCTCTAGGAGCATGTCTGCAAACCTTAACAAATACATTGTTGGACCGCCCACTGTCTGGGCGCTAACTTCTCAGAAAGGGAGAAGGCCAGGAAGGGATAAATGCCCAGCCAACGCCCTTCTAACAATGAACGCAGAGTCTCCCCGTGTTAACACATGTGCTATTCGTCCTCCTTTCACTGGCACTCGATGGCCTAAGCAGTAGGACAAGTACCCTATGAACTGAATAACCTGAAAGAGCCACTAGGAGCTTACCAGGGGACTTAGCCAGATATGTGCGCCTATGCCAGTCCCAAATTCTGTGTAAAACGCTCATGAATCACCTTGGAGCGAATGGGCCTGCGCGGGAAACTGGTGAGTCTGAAAACAACAAAGTGAATGTCTCAGCGTGGGCCAGGTTATGGAGGAAAAAGTGTGGCTAAAGCGAGCCCAACACATCAAAAGGGCTACCCAGCGTGCACAGGCAAATGCCAAAAGGTTGCCTGGACATTCCCAACTATACCCTGGCCTCACTATAATTACCGCAGAAGGAGCACTACTTCTACTGCCAGCCCCCCTGCTGGCGTCGTCCATGCTTCCTCGTTGCGTCAGAATAAAGGAGCTACAAACGCTTTCATGCAAACCCATGAAACCAAGGCAAAAGTCACCGAAGCTTTTGACTTACCCCGTGGATGTAGTAGCGGTCTTCTCTGAAAGCCAGACAGTGCTCTGTAGCGACAAATGAGGGGCGGTGCCACGCACCAGAACCTACCACCTAGAAAATTAGAGCGCTGGTGAACTTGCTGCTGAAAATAGCAGTGGCGGGCCCTAGCCGCACTTACGGAAGTCCAGGCAGACTCTCTCACCCTGTGGGGTTAGCAAGTTTACCAGGTGACAAGTGTGTACCCCGCAACCTAGGCAGGAAAAAAGGTAAGGCCCCTCCCCCTTATGTGAACAGGTGAATTGCTATGCCCAGAAAGATGTAATATAATATTTATATAGTGACCAGGTATCTTTTCGCACAGCAACATAACGGGGTTCACAAATAGCTGATTAGAGCAAACCAAAGCTTGTTAACACAAAACTGCTAGCTGTACTCCGTAGCTTAAGTGCACTCCTATGAGCCCTATCAAGTGTATGCGAAGCATAGCCTGGTAGTAGCATAAGCCTGGGACACTTATCCTACTGTCTACATGTAGTAACCTTTATGTACATGTCAGAGGGACATAACTCATAGTAATATAAAGTGAAATCTTTATCCAGCCCCTGAAGTGAGGCTCCTAGGTGCATCTGGGCCAAGGCAATGAAATAATTGCTATCCCGGAGGCAGAACTACCAGGCCCGTACGGATGACCAAATGTGCAAATGCTGGGTCTATTAAGGCAAGAGAAGGTGGGAATGAGTCTCTCACCTGCAGAATCCAACTACATGTTGAGGACAAGCCAATTGTTTAAAAGACAAGCATTACATGTTGCCACAGGGGATGGCAGATTTGCCCACCGTCTGCCATAGCTTACCGAGCGAACCCCCAATAATTTTCCTAGTAATTTAACAAACTACGAATGTATTACTTCCATGGTGCGTGACCTGCGCTGCCCATCAACAGGAACAGCAAAATCAATTAGAAGGCCCTGCCCCCTTCAATACCAATGTATAATCTCGACAATGAGGCAGGGGCCATCAATGCCCCCACGCTACCCCGACCAAGCCCGTAAGTTCGTTCTGAAAACTAATGTGACCAAAATACCTTCTCATAAGGAGTTGGGTGGGGCAATCACTTGCGTACTTCCAGAGGCAGAAATGTAGTCTCGTGTCTTGAAATAAGCCAGAATCCAACTGCTGAGACTGATACTGACCCTTGCACATTGTTGTGCAAGACTGCAACACACAACTTACCTCGTCCCCTTACCATTCTACACAGGAACACCTCCTCATCCCGGGCCTTTAAACTGACCACAACGTTCTCCTCCTATAAAGACACTTCAAAAGCAGATTGTGCCCTCTCTATAATCTGATGGAGGACCTCTAATTATAGCAAGTTCTATTCTCCTAACTATGGAAGTGTCTTCCGCGTGACTTGTGGTTTGAGAGTCTGCCATATATAGTGTTAATATCCTTCTCCCTTAATTGGGACTCTTTTGAGCAAGTACACACGTGTTTATCTTGTAACACACTGTTTGCTACATCATCATCGTGCTTGCTTCCTGTACTTGCACAATTGCCACCATTGATTACGTAACATTTGCTCTTGGGTTAGACTACTGCCCTGAAATGCAGCCTACACCTCTGCTTGGGCAATGTATGCCCATGTAACTAGCACTCATGTCACTTTTTTCCCCTGAGAGGCACTGATAGCTACTGTCAGGTTAGTCAGAAGGCTGTAGCCCCGTTTAGAAATGCTTGCCACTAACCTTGGATTGTATTGCCTGCAGGGACCACGGCTTGTAGAGAAACCTCCCAGTTCCCTTAAACGCAAACTCCCCCAAAGTGAGGTACACTACTGGGGGAGAACGCACCACAGGGAAAAGGGAAGGGGAGAAACAATAGTCGTCTCGTGTGGAAAGAGCACCCCTCTCAGTCTGGTCTCAGGGGAATGGCCTCCGTACCATGAACAGCTAAGGAAATAAAAAGGAGAGTTATTACCACACACAGGGTTTGAGCTCCTCCCACGTGATCAAGGAAGATATCGAGGAGCACTTACTCAATGTTCAGAACGTTGGGAATCTTCCTCCCTTTCTGTTGCAAGGCCAGTGTTCCTAGTATCAAAGCACTGCTCTAGACGGTTGAAGTCACCGCTCTCTGGCAGTTGTGATACGAAGACAAAAGGTTCGAGGCGTATCAGGAATAATGCGTGGAAGGGTCCACGTAGTTAATTTCACTACGGCCCCCTGGGGGATGAAGTACGAAAGTGGGTGCACTCTCTCTGGGAAACAAAAACCTAAATATAAAGTCTCGCTCGCACAGCTGCGCATTACCCCTACCTTTCCTGCGGGAAGGCAAGCGTCCGCGGTGCTCCAACGGCGTCCTCTAAGGCGGGAAGGCAAGCGTCCGCTTACTTCCCAACGGCGTCCTCTGAAGCGGGAAGGCAAGCGTCCGCTACCTTCCAACGGCGTCCTCTCTGGCGGGAAAGCAAGCGTCCGCTTACTTCAAGCGTCAGTCTCGGCTTCTCTGCGTCGTTTTCCACAGCGGGACTCGCTTTGACATCCGGCTTGGACCTGAGTCTCGGGAAGGATTGACAAGCACCCTCCTCTTCCTGGGAGGTGCTTATGTAATCCAGCCGCCCCCAATCTCCGTACTGCCTCGGCCCAGGGGATTCTGGGAGATGTAGTGCGGCAGCGTTCCTGACGCCAGGTAGGACGGCCTGATATCGCTACAGAGCCCCCTCTCGAGGACCGCCGACTCGGCGGTCGTCCGGGCTTGCCTGGATGGACCTGATGAAACTGCTCAAGTAAGTCTGGACAATGGAGATTCTGCTCAGGTTCCCATGTCCTATCCTCAACCCCGTAGCCCTTCCAGCTCACCAAGTATTGCACTCTGCCGTGATGCACTCTAGAATCCAACAGTTCCTGCACTTCGTACTCCTCCAGACCCTCCACTAGTACAGGTGGGGGGTGAGTGGGCAGCCTAGTGTCTAGGGAACAGGGCTGCAACAAGGACACATGAAAAACAGGATGTATATGCCACGAGCGGGGAATAGTTAGTCTCAGAGCTACCGGATTGATGACCTCCTCTACACTATAAGGGCCAATGAACTTGGGTTTCAGTTTGTTTATGCCCCTGAGATGTATGTGTTTAGTGGACAGCCATACTTTGTCTCCCACCTGGTAAACCGGCTCCTGACTGCGTTTCCTGTCAGCGAAGCGTTTCTGCGAAGCCTGAGCGGCTGATAGGTGGTGTTTCACATCTCGTAGAACTGCCTGCAAATGCGCGTGGTGTTCTTGGATGCTAGGAAGGTTAGAGACACCAGGCCATTCGAAGGGTAGAATGTTAGGATGATAACCCAATAGGCAGAAAAAAGGGGAGCACCCCAACGTAGAATGGTCATGGTCAGTGTTGTTGTAGGTGAATTCGGCCAACCACAAGAGGGTAACCCAGTCAGTAGAGTTCTGGAGAGTAAAACACCGCAAGTACTGTTCGACGGTCTGGTTGAGGCGTTCTGTTTTACCATCCGTTTGGGGATGATAGCTCGTCGAAAGTCGGGCGTCAATGTCCAAAGTGCTACACAATGACTTCCAGAAGCAGGATGTGAATTGGGACCCTCTGTCCGTGATGAATACGCTCGGAAGGCCGTGAGCTCTGACGAGATGTTGTAACACTACTATTGCCAATTCCGCTGATGTGGGCAACCCCTCCAAAGGCACGAAATGACCCATTTTGGTCAAATGATCCACTAACACCAGGATCACGGTTTTCCCCTGACACACGGGCATTTCCACTATGAAGTCCATGGACACCGTGTGCCATGGTCTTGGTGGTATAGGTATGGGGCGGAGCAGTCCCGTCGGTTTGGTGTGTGGCGCTTTGCTCTGTACACACACCGCACAGTTCCTGATATACTTCTTGGTATCATCTCTTATGGTGGGCCACCAAAAGGAACGTTCAATTGTGGCGATGGTTTTGAACACACCCCAGTGCCCCCCTAACATGGAGTCGTGTGCCCATTTAAGGATTTGCTGATGAAGTCCGGGGTCAGGCACATACAAAGCATGATGGTAATACAACAGCTCGTCCTTCTGTGTTCGCCACAGAGGTTCTTCTTGGAGCCATGCTGCGACATCGACATCCGCCAATGCTACCTTGACATCCTCGAGAAAATCCGTAGACGTGAGCAATGCTATCGTGGTTCTTGTAAATGCCTTGTCGGACACGATGGAAGGCGGCTCATTGTCATCCCTTGTTTGATGTTCAAGGACATCCTGGTTCCGGGAGAGGGCATCGGCCTTTCCGTGTTGCGAACCTTGCCGGTATTTTATGACGAAATCATAGTCTGAAAAGAAAAGAGTCCACCGAAGTTGTCGAGGGGTTAGTGCCTTGGCTGTCTTCAGAAACATCAAATTCCGGTGGTCGGTGTAGATTTCAATGGTGTGGCGGGCTCCTAACAGGTAGTGACGCCATTCTTCGCACCCTCTTTTGATTGCTAACAACTCTTTATCGGTAATGGAGTAATTGACTTCGCTGGGGCTTCGTTTCTTGGAATAGTAGGCCACTGGGTGGATTTGACCTGTTGTTGGATGTCTTTGTGACAGGACTCCTCCCAATGCGTATTGGGACGCATCGGTTTCGAGAATGAACGGGAGTTGTGGATCCGGATGGCGTAAGATGGGAGCCTGAGTGAACTTTTCTTTCAGGAACTGGAAGGCCCGTTCCGCTTCTTCGTTCCAGATGTAGGGTACGTTTTTTCGTAACAGACAGGACAAAGGATGGATGATCCTGGAGAAATCACGTATAAAACGTCTGTAATAATTGGCAAAGCCCAAGAAACTCTGCACTGATTTGACACACTGGGGGGTTTTCCATCCTGTGATGGCCTCCACCTTGCCGTTCTCCATCTGAAAGCCATTGGCGTTGATCACATATCCCAAAAAGGTCACTTCTTGCGCGTGAAATAGGCATTTTTCTAGCTTAGCGTACAAGGAGTGATGCCGAAGTCTATCCAATACAACTCTGACGTGTTCGATGTGTTCGTGACGGGTAGGAGAGTAGACGAGGATATCGTCGATGTAAACCATGCAGATGGTGTCTAGCAATCCTCTCAATACTTCATCCATAAAATACTGGAAGGCTGCGGGGGCGTTGCAGAGCCCAAAGGGCATCACTCGGTACTCGAAAAGGCCGTACTTGGTCCGGAAGGCAGTCTTCCATTCGTCCCCGTGTTTAACTCAGACCAAATGGTAGGCCCCTCTCAGATCCAGCTTAGTGAAGTAATGAGCCCCTCTCAATTGGTCCATCAGTACCGAGATCAATGGCAAGGGATGTCTATTCTTCACCGTGATGTTATTCAAGGCCCTGTAGTCTATACACGTTCTTAACTCGGCGCAGTCCTTCTTCGGTATGAAGAAGAGGGGCGAAGAGGCAGGTGACGTGGAGTGTCGAATAAAACCAGAAGCCAGATTTTTCATCTATATAAGTCTTCAGATATTGGTTTTCTTTTTCGGTAAGGGCGTAAACCCGGCTGCAAGGAATGGTCGCTCCAGGAAGTAACTCAATACAACAATCATAAACCCGATGCGGGGGTAAGCGGGTTGCTTGCTGTTTACTGAAGAGAGATTGGTACTCCTGGTATTCGATTGGCAGGGTGGTAGCGCCGCAAGCGCTCTCTGTTGAGCATGCCGAGGCTATATAACGTGCACAGGTCGGTACCTCATCGGTGTCAGCAGGCGAAAGGAGAGGAAGTCTGCAATGTTCCAGACAATAGGCAGAGGTCAATAACACGGTACGTGCAGTCCAACTCACTGTAGGGTATTGCAAAGTCAGCCATGGCATACCCAGGATTAGGCGGAACTGCGGGGCAGCGATTAAGTCGAATTGCATATGCTCCGCGTGGTCTGGTCCGATCTGCATACGAAGAGGTACGTGTGTTTCGTTACTGGTCCTGAAGACAAAGCGGATCCATCCACTGCCTTCACGTTTTCTGGGTCCTTCTTATTTTCCCAGCTGATTCCCAAAGATGAGGCATACTCGATGTCCATATAGTTCCCGGTGGCTCCGGAATCCAACAGGGCATCCACTGTAATAATGGATTCCGAAGAAACCCACAAGGACACGGTCATGTTAAGATGGGCCACCGCTGGCAGTAGTGTGTTAGCAATGCACGAGGAGATCGAAAGACGTCGCTCGCCCGATCCAGTAATCTCCGTCTGGCTCAGGCTCTGTAGTTTTCCGCCGCCTCTTTTGTTCCCAACACGGCTGGTTTTCGGGGAGGTGGATTCCTCTCTGGTTGTTGGGCCCGGGCTCTACATTCCCTGATCAAATGACCGGTTTTCCCGCAGTATAAGCAGAGCTTCAGTTTTCTTCTGCGGTCACGTTCTTCCGTCATAAGAGGGCCCCGTATGCCTCCTATCTGCATAGGCTCGATCCCTTCTGTGGTTTTGGGAACATCCTCCGCAGAGGTCTTTGGTCTGGGGTACCATCCTCGCGCCTCACTCTTGCTCTTCTCCCCTCGTCTTTCCAACAAACGATGATCCAGCTGGACAGTGAGGTCAATCAACTCCTCACAGGTGGCTGGCAACTGTACGACTTGGGAAAGAACATCCTTGAGTTCTCCTCGCAAACCTTGATAAAACAAGGAGATCCTCTTTGCGGGAGGCCAGTCTGTTTCAACCACTAGGCGATTGAAAGAAGTGATATAGGACAACAGATCCTGTGATCCTTGACGGAGTGTTAGGAGTTCTCGATCAAGTGTCAGCATATGTGATTTGCGGTTGAACAATTTTCTCATTTCGGAGCAGAAGTCAGTAAATTGGTGAAGTACCGGATCGTTCCTCTCCATTAAAGGGATCGTCCAGCTTGCGGCATTTCCCCCCATATAGGACATCATAAAAGCAGTTTTTGCTGCGTCATCTTGGAATACGGCGGGTTTGCAGAGGAAATGAAGGCGGCACTGGTTCAGGAACATTTCAAATTTCTTGGGGTCCCCATAGAATCTCTCAGGAGGGGCCAATGGTATGCCTGTGTTTTGTATGACATGGACGGTAGGTGTCGTAGAAGGGGAAGGAGGAGTAAGGGTAGTGGCTGTAAAAAACCCACCCCCTGATGGGCCTGGAGATGAAGGAAGGGTTGTTGGTTGGCCTGGAGGGGGAAGAGTCGCTTCTCTGATATAGGATCCAGCCCCCATACCTTTGCGCGATATCCCTGCGACTTCTCTACGCATGGAATTCATGTCGCGCTTTAGTTCCTGATTTTCCAACCTAGAAGCATGGACTTCTTGTTGTAGAGCGTTAAAGCTCTCAAGGAGCGAGGCCAAGACCGCCCCGGTATCCATGGTCCGGGCAGGCGTTTAACGTGGGCTTGTCAATCTGTCAGGTTAGTCAGAAGGCTGTAGCCCCGTTTAGAAATGCTTGCCACTAACCTTGGATTGTATTGCCTGCAGGGACCACGGCTTGTAGAGAAACCTCCCAGTTCCCTTAAACGCAAACTCCCCCAAAGTGAGGTACACTACTGGGGGAGAACGCACCACAGGGAAAAGGGAAGGGGAGAAACAATAGTCGTCTCGTGTGGAAAGAGCACCTCTCTCAGTCTGGTCTCAGGGGAATGGCCTCCGTACCATGAACAGCTAAGGAAATAAAAAGGAGAGTTATTACCACACACAGGGTTTGAGCTCCTCCCACGTGATCAAGGAAGATATCGAGGAGCACTTACTCAATGTTCAGAACGTTGGGAATCTTCCTCCCTTTCTGTTGCAAGGCCAGTGTTCCTAGTATCAAAGCACTGCTCTAGACGGTTGAAGTCACCGCTCTCTGGCAGTTGTGATACGAAGACAAAAGGTTTGAGGCGTATCAGGAATAATGCGTGGAAGGGTCCACGTAGTTAATTTCACTACGGCCCCCTGGGGGATGAAGTATGAAAGTGGGTGCACTCTCTCTGGGAAACAAAAACCTAAATATAAAGTCTCGCTCGCACAGCTGCGCGTTACCCCTACCTTTCCTGCGGGAAGGCAAGCGTCCGCGGTGCTCCAACGGCGTCCTCTAAGGCGGGAAGGCAAGCGTCCGCTTACTTCCCAACGGCGTCCTCTGAAGCGGGAAGGCAAGCGTCCGCTACCTTCCAACGGCGTCCTCTCTGGCGGGAAAGCAAGCGTCCGCTTACTTCAAGCGTCAGTCTCGGCTTCTCTGCGTCGTTTTCCACAGCGGGACTCGCTTTGACATCCGGCTTGGACCTGAGTCTCGGGAAGGATTGACAAGCACCCTCCTCTTCCTGGGAGGTGCTTATGTAACCCAGCCGCCCCCAATATCCGTACTGCCTCGGCCCAGGGGATTCTGGGAGATGTAGTGCGGCAGCGTTCCTGACACCAGGTAGGACGGCCTGATATCGCTACAGCTACTTCTTGAATACTTTGCCCACGTATGTCGCATAGCTCCATGTAACTAGTGCATGATTTATGTAGGGCGCTCACGAAAAGTGCTCCCATGTACCCGTTCTGTCCTTATTGTGGAGCGCCTAACACCTTCTGGTAAAGTCTGCGCTATAAAAGGCATAATAAAGAGCGAGTACGGGAGGATGAACAGCAGCGGGCTGCGAGGCGAAAATAGCCTCGAACCATGTTCCCCCGCAACAAGCTGAAAACCGTGCACAGCGGGGACTACAAGCGAGTCTCTATCGCTCTGCCCCTAATGGGCCAGGCGGCCGGCATGGATCACTCGACCGCCCCCTCACAAGCCTCAGCACCCATGAGTGCTGGAATGCCACCACTGCTGGTGGCTGCGAGATGTCGGCCCAGCGAATAGAGAGCTCTCTGTAACTGAACCGGGCCGAAGACACATGTGTGGCCGGCAGGAGGGGCGAGATGTCCACTACAGGGACAACGGGCCAAGTACAAAGCGGCGGCGGCAAAGACCAGACTGCGCGACCCCCGCCGGGACGTAGCTCATAAGAGGAAAAGCTTCCAATGTACACGCTGCACCCCCCATGCACTGGATAACCATGAAAAAAACAACTCTGCCATGGTCGAGATTACGGCATACTCGGAAGCTGCGGCGAGCGAAAAACACACAGTGAGCTCGTGATACTCTCCTCCCGGACACTGCAACTCCATGGCATAATGGAGTGGTCGAGCACCTCAGGTATGCGGGCCACCCCCGTGCCTCTTTACAGTTCCCCATTGCCAAGCGCACGCCAAGGTTCCGCCGCACAGGAGGCCCAGGCAGCTGACATGGCTCGGTCGACCGCCATCCCCGCGAGCCCTGTCAGGAAACCAATAATGGACCCCACAATGGCCTTAAAATAGGCCGACCAAAACCTAGCACGTTGGCCCATGCAGTATCACTACACTACGGAAATAACGCCGTGTCAAAGCTGGTACCATTCTTTCCTAGAGGACAAGCATCAATACTAATTGCATATACAGCAGCATGGCTACAGAGTCGCTGCTGGCCCCGGAGAGAACCAAAGGAACTACACACTGCCTGCGGGCACACCTGGGAAACACCCACCGGTACACAGCCATGCGAGTCCTGGCACTCTGAAATCCCCAGGCACTTCCCAAGAAAACTGTCTGCAACCTTCTCTTAAACTAAGTAAGACGCTTAACTAAGCCCGTCCTACCAGTGCAGAAAGCGGATCGAGTCGGGCCTAGTCAACCGACGAAATCAAATTGTCTTTCTAAAGTTGAATGCTCGGAGAAAGGAACTTCCAAGCAGCCCAGGAGGACACAAGGTACCCCTAGCGATGCACAACGTCCCCTATGAATCACGCGAGACCGCTAGAAAGCCGGATCCCCCCCCCCCCCCCCCCCGAAACGAGGGCCCGGGATCAGGCACATCAAAGCCATCGAAACTATGCACGAGGAGCGATCGCATCACTTAACAAGTGAATCCAATGAGAAACAAACAGACACCTTCTGGTTAAGTCAGCGCTAACATAACAGCAAGCTAGAAAATGTTATGTCATAGTGCCTTCCTGCCCGGCCCGACCCAGTTGCACAAAATGGCCCCCGGGAGGGGAGGGGGTGGGGGGAGGAGCATGGCCACCGCCTAAAGGGCGCCATTTCCCCACCGCCGAAAACTGGGGCGAAGACCGCTGAGTGGGGAGCCAAATCACCTCCTTCCACCGTGCCCGACAAATTCGCCCCCCCCCCCCCACGCACATGCCACCGTGTGCGTGAGACAGGGCATGACGGTACAAAAATTACAATATGCTTAGGGGGGGGGGGGGTACCTGGCCTAGAACACGGACCCAAGCCGAGCCCTCCACGGGGCCAGCTGAAGCGAACACAGTAAGCCAGGAGCAAAATGATCAATACATCGAGATACTCGGTAAAGGAGGAGCAAAGGTAGTGTTGCTCCCAGTAGATACCCGGCCCGGTATGCACTTTGCCAGGGAGGGGTACAGCAGGGAGCTGGAGGAACAACCAGTGACCCCCAAAACGCCGTGCCCGGCAACACCTAAACAACACCTCGGGCCGTGTAAACAAATAAAACCTGCACCAAGAGGAGGCTGGTTTCCAAAACTAGCACGGTTCCAGCCGGGCCCCTGCTGAGACCAGCATACACCACTACCCCCACTGCCACGGCAGTATCCAACAACCGGCCAAGATGAGACCCCCCGCCCGAAAATACATCCCCGGGGCCAACGACAGAGAAAACGGTGACTTTGTAAGCTTTCTGAGCCAGAGGGAGGCCAAAATAATGAGCATTCCTCAAATCAACGTCCCGTACAAGGACATTACTACAGGTGGGATCCCGTTCGCGCTAAGGAGTGATGGAAGGCAAAGGCCGGACACTGCCTACCCCACGAGGCTATAGAGGGGGGGGGGCATAACAGACGTCTCACCCTCACTTGCAGCTCCCTCGACAACGGTATGAAACTCCACATGAGGAATGAATGACTGCGCTCAATCTTAATAACACTTATGATTCACTCCTGACGTAAGCAAAACGGATTCCTCTCAAACTTGGGGGGCTGGGTTAGCTGCCACCCCTATCGCCTTTTGAGCCGACTGCCGAGTAGAACCTGGATCACCAGTTCTGACTGCGGTAACATGGCGGATGTGCCACGCAGCCGCCACTCTGTATACCCGTTACGCAAGTGAAATGTAATAACTGCATCCAGTCCTACCTCACTTATCAATACAAAGTTGCCTCCTAACTTTCCAAATGAAAGCACGATATAACTTCGTTCACAAAAGCACCACAGCACTGTTTGGGCTCCAGGGAAATAAACAAATCACAACTGCTGCGCTCATACATTTGGGCAAGCCGCATCCCACCATCCATGGCCTCTCCATGGAAACCAGCACCCTTGCCCACTTCTCGGAAACGAGGGCACAAGCGACCTCACATGCCACCGGACATTCCCGATGCCCTGCACCGGAGGACCTCCCAGGGTTCCGGGGAAGGGGCATAGTGCCCGCGGCCGGCCCCTGCACCCCCGCTGTCCCCTCGCCTGAAGGCGGCGAAAATTAACACCCTTTCACAACCTGACTCACCGCAAGAGACAAAGTCGGCAAACGGCGAGAAAACAGCACGTCGACGCCGGACCACCGGCCCTCTGAATGGCGCACACAGAGGGCACCCAAACGGCGTCAGGGTGAGGGGACAGCGGACAAAGAGGCCGCTAGGTGGACGGGGGAGGAATAAATACTCTCCCCCGCCCACACCAGGCCGGAAGTGACGCGCGGGACCCTCCGGGATCTCTTAGCGCTGGGCTGCTCCGTGTGCCATCTTGTGGCACTATGGGGGCCGCCCACTTACTTGTGTCCCCTGCGGGACGTGTCGGTCGGCCTGCATTACGTGATCCAGCAGCCCGTTAACATACCAGGACAAGACTCAGGAGGATGCCATCTCTGGGAGGGGAGTTTGTACAAGCAGACAGGGCCAAGGGGTGTCCTGCTCCTTCAAGGAAGTCAGCCAAAGTGTGCGCTGGTGGCGCATGCTAAGTGACCGTGTACCTGAGCCAAACTGCCGAGGATAGGACATACATTTGTATCTGAGTGCAGTGGAAAACAAGCAGATTTACAAACAATGCAAAACTGGCATTAAAAACGTAACTTTACACAATTCCCACCCCATAGTTCCACTCCAGAAGCATCTGTCACCCATAAATCAATAACTAAGACCCAATACAACTTGAAATTGGGAATAGAGTGGTGGAGCCCTCCATGTTGTAGGATCAACTACAACCATGAGGAAGTCACTAATAAAATCTGTCTGGAAATACTGCCATAGTACACATCACAATTCCCAATTTGTGAAGAGTACTTCCATTTTATGAGCACCCACAACTGGAGATTTAGCTCTTGGGGCTTGGGGCTTTGTGAAACGTCTGTATCAGCCAGCAATTTAACAGGAGGTGTAGAAGTTGCGGCAAGAAGGTCCTCACGATTTGATTTGATTTGATTTGATGGGAGTTACTCCACATTAGTGGCTGCAGTTGAGGATGATTTGCATGTTTTTGTGCTTCGTCCTCACCGTGAGTGGGTGTGATTCCTCTTTGGCTTAGTAGCCACAGCTGTCCAGGTCGATTTGGATGGCCCCCCACCAGATGGGGGGATCCACCTTTTTCAGCGAGTGGGCATTTCTCTGTGAGCCATGTCCAGGCCAATTCCCTGGTCTCGAAAAAATTTGATTTATTGGCATAGACAACCTGAAGTTTGACTGGGAACAAGAGCTGGTAAGGGAGGACGAGTGCTCGGAGCTTCTGCTTGACTGCTAAGAAATATCCACACTGTTGCTGTACCTCCTTCGTGTAATAAGGAAAAATTAGCACCTTGGCGTCGCCGCACCTGAGGTCTGAGCAGGTCTGGGCCTCCCACAAGATCGCATCTCTGTCCTTAAAATGGAGAATTCGGGCAATCATTGGCCTATGTAGCGCCCTAGAGGAGGTTTAGGAACCAAGGCTCTGTGTGGTCTCTCAGTCGCGAACCAGGGGGACAGCTGGTCCAAGGGCATCCAGGACCTGATCCATGTCTCAAGGAAATCTGCAACCTGTGGTGGCTTGCTGCCCTCCATGATCCCAACGAGGCAGCCATTATTGCTGCAAGACCGATTCTCCGCTTCTTCTGCGCAGTAAAGGAGCGCTGCTGTGCGTGCGAGGAGGCCTGAGACGTGGGATTTCAGGGTGATCACTTCATCTTCCACTGTGAACAGGTGGGTCTTGGCATCCGTGATCCTGGCCGTAGCTTTGTGCAAGTCCTGGTGCAAAATGCCGACATCTACTTGTACCTAACTGATCTTGTTTTCCACAATGCTTTGGGACGTCTGGATGGCTTGGAGTATCATGGCCCGGTCTCCCTCCAAGGAGGATAATTTCTCTGCGCATCCAACCCCCACCTGTCCCGAGCCCGGTACTGTAGTTTATTCGTCCAGGCACCTCTGGGACACTTGTGGGCGAAGAGATCTGTCCTCGCCCATTGAACCAAAGGGTTCTGATGCTGGGTCACTCCCCTCAACTCCACCCAAAGACAACCTATCCCACTTGCTGTTGAGGTGGGGCAGCACGAGCAGCCGGGTTCTGGGGGAATGCTCCCCCCAGTAGCACCAAAGGGGACCAGCACTCCTATCCAAAAGTGAAGTCCAGCCATGTGGAGGATGTGGCATGGGTGAGCACCAGAGGGATGTAAGCTGTAGAAGACAGTGCAGCCTAAGCAATGGTGGGTCAGACCTCTCCTCACCAATACTCGCCCTCAAAGAACTCATTAACTGGAGCACTAGTAGGCCACCGAGCCCGAGTTCATGTGGCAGGCTGAAGCCAGACAGATCAGGGCCCTCGGCCCCAAAGATGCGCCTGGCTTGGCGTGCAAGGAGAGGCACGGTCAACACCGCTCCCCATCAGAGAGCACAGTACGATAAAAGGGTAGGTCTACCTTATTGCCCAAACAGACATGTAGGCCAAGGAATGTTCCTGGTGTCAGGGCCCAGCGTGTCGGGCCTGTTCCACATGTGATCAAAAGCAGACATGGGTCACTAATCTGCTGGTACCGGGCCCATCCAAGACTGCTACAACGGTGGGGTTCTATCACCAGACCATCTCCAAAGTCCAATAATGGAATTGGATATGGAGGGGCCCGCCTCACTGCCAGGTAAGTCTGTTTCCAAAGGGGGATGCTGCCATGCCTCGGGCAATAGAAAGGGGAGCAAAGTCAAGTCCTCCCGCTCCTCACGAAGATGAGGTCGCTGGGAGCAGGTGCTGAGGACAGGAAGCCCAGGAGCAGGCCCATACGAAGGATGCAGGAGCACAGGATCAGGGCAGAGTATACCTCAGTGGGCCCCCAGGCAGCAAGGTCTAGTGCAGGGCCCTTCCTGCTCAACTGGGAGTCCTGAGGTTGCTGATGAAGTGGCCAGATCCACCGAGGGGTCTGGCGGTCAAATCCCCAACTCCTAAAGGTCGGGGTGGGCTCAACCATATTCCAGGGAGCACTTGTGAAGACTTTGTGTATGGCGGCGTAACTTTAAAAATAAAATTCCTCCCCCACTCCTAAAGTATCCTTTATTCGTGTTAATGTTAAAAGAAATAGGAGGCCTAAAGTCTGTAATGGTCCTATGACCCTAGACTAGAACACCAACATGTTTCAGCTCTTCCTAGTGGCCTACAAAAGGTCCTGGGATTTCGTCAGGGTGGGATGCGATGAAGTCACTTCCCTGAAGACGTGAGTGAACGTGAGCAAGCAACTTGCATGTGTGATAGTAAAAGGGTATCTTGTTTTGGAACAAGTCTAATACTTGCGGCTGTTTTCAAGAGGAATTATCTGTACAGGACAAGCAGGGGAGCAGAGCACACAGTAGGTCGCAGACAGGGATGGGCCTTTGATGTGTGTGTGAGACTACAAGGCCTCCCTCTCATGTCCCCATTGGGAGCAGATGCCGTGTTAATGTGGTGTAACTCTTGAGGGGGCCGGGTCTATATGTGTCTCTTGAACCTGTCCCCTGCACCATTTCGTACCTACCTCAGGTAGTACGTAAATGTCAGGCATCTACTCCCATACATTTACTTCTGCCTTTGGTGTAAGTGTCTGACTGGAATGGATTCGGAAACATCCCAGTACCTAATTTGAGCCAGAGGTTTCCGGTGCTCGTCACCGACACTTAATTGTTAACACCGGCACTTATGACAGCCTGTCGCAAGGTGGCGCTGTCTGGCCACTATAGAGATGCCCACAATAACAGTCAATTATTAATTCGATATACATTAAAAATGGCTAGCAATGAAACAACCTTAAAGGTTCTCCTGTAAACCTACCACAGTAACAGATTTCCAGTACTCTAATTCGCAAAATTCACCCTCGTAGCATTCCTATCAAGCAGAAAACGCTACAGCAGTAAATAATGCAGAAATTCTTTCCTGTACGTTTTTTTTCTCCACACAGATTTTTTTTCTTTTAGAGAGAAATCCACTCCCTTTTCCACAATCGAATGACCTTTACATCTGCCTTTCAATCAAAGGAGTAGTTTCCAAAGGCTGACATCCATTCGTTCCTGCTATTTTTGTCCACCTCTCCCCCCTGAATAAGTGAAGGAAATTTGACGTGATGTTTGATTACGCGTCGCGTAAATCACACGAGCGATCGGAAACTTTCACTCCTCCGTGACGGTTCTTTCCAGTCTTATAGAGTGACTAATGCATTTATTCATTTTCTGTCCTCCACTTGATGCTGATTTCTGTGCCGTTTTGTGTGACCAGCACGTGCGACGCGTCACTGTTCTTTTTTACTTCCTTTCCTTTTTAGGTCTCCGCCTAGCGAAGGCTGCGCTTGCGCAGTCTCGCTGGGGAGATCTTATGTTTTACAGAGTGGGGCTTGAACCCGCCCCTCTTCTCCATTGGCTGGCTTCCTAAATGGAGGCCAGCCATTGGAGGAGAGGTGCGTCACAAGCCGGATTCGGGGGGGGGGGGTGTTTTTTACTTTCTTTCTCTTTTCTTTCTCTCCTCTTCCCATTGGCTGGAATTTTACCTTCCAGCCAATGGGAAGAGGAGAGAAAGAAAAACACGCCCCCCCAGTCCGAAAATTTCGGGGCTTTTCGGAGAGCCATTTCTGCTGGACCGCCGCTGGAAGAAGTAGAGAAGCTGCCGAGTCCTCCGCCCCAGCCGGTGAGCCGGTGAGTGCGTGCTTTTCTGCCCTCCCGTTCCCTCGTTGTGCTTGCTTTTCTGCCCCCCCCCGTTCCCTGAAGGCCATTTTGCTCACTGGTCACCATTTCGTCTTAGGTGACACTGAGCCTGGTGTAGGGTTTGTGAGAATTTTGTGTTTTGTAGTAATTGCGGTTGTGCGGTGTTTGCTATTTGTCAGAATGGCAGAGGATAAGGTGGCGTTTGCATTGCGGTTGCCGGAGAGGGTGGAGCACACTGATTTGTTGTGTGCGGGAGCAGTGTCGAGAGGCCACCCGATACGATGTGCTTCCAATGGTGTGGAAGTAGCTAGGCTGGCGTGTGCACCACCACACCGCAATGTAGGGCGATAGATGCGGTAACCAGGCGGGGCTGCTCCTAGTGCTGTGAGCGGCCCCGGGAGTGCATGGGGTGGGCTGTTGTACACCTGCATGGCTCGCACTAACAGCATGCAGCGAGGTTGCGTGTCCAGGGGAGGCCCCATTGCTTTCAGAGGCAGCGTGGCACGTGCAGAGCATGCATCTGGCCTCCGCAGGTAGAGTGGGTGCAAGGAAGTCCAGGGTGCGGAGGCCAAAGTGATTTAAATAGAAGCACATAGGAATTCAGTGGTAGGAGGGGCCAGATGCATAAACAAGCAGGGAGGATGGTGGGAAAGGGGAACCCAGCAGCATAACGGTGGCTGCGCCATCATAGAGCCCACCATGGGACAGGGTTTACATGAGACTCAGGTGCCCAATATGCTTTTCTGCCCCCCCTGTTCCATCGTTGTGCGTGCTTTTCTGCCCCCCGTTCCCTCGTTGTTGCTGCTTTTCTGCCCCCCTGTTCCCTCGTTGTGCGTGCTTTTCTGCCCCCCCTTGTTCCCTTGTTGTGCGTGCTTTTCTGCCCCCTTGGTTCCCTCCTTAAGCGTCCTTTTCTGCCCCCGTTCCCTCATTGTGCGTGCTTTTCTGCCCCTTGTTCCCTCGTTGTGCTTGCTTTTCTGCCCTCCCCCTGTTCCCTCGTTGTGCGTGCTTTTCTGCCCCCCTGGACCCTCATTGTGCGTGCTTTTCTGCCCCCCCCGTTCCCTCGTTGTGCTTGCTTTTCTGCCCCCCCACCTATTCCCTCGTAGTGATCGTTTTTTCTTGCCTCTGTTCCCTGTGTGTGGCTCGCTTTGTGTGTGTGGGGCTCTCTCTGTGTGTGTGGGGCTCTCTCTGTGTGTGTGGGGCTCTCTGTGTGTGTGGGGGCCTCTCTGTGTGTGTGGGGCGTTCTCTGTGTGTGTGTGGGGGGTTCTCTGTGTGTGTGGGGGGCTCTGTGTGTGTGTGTGTGTGGGGCTCTGCGTGTGTGCGGGAGTCTCTGTGTGTGTGTGGGGCTCTCTCTGTGTGTGTGGGGCTCTCTGTGTGTGTGGGGGCTCTCTGTGTGTGTGGGGGGGGGCTCTCTCTGTGTGTGGGGGCTCTGTGTGTGTGGGGGGGCTGTGTGTGTGTGTGTGGGGGCTCTGTGTGTGTGTGGGGCTCTGTGTGTGTGGGGAGGGCTCTCTGTGTGTGGGGGGGCTCTGTGTGTGTGTGGGGGGCTCTCTGTGTGTGTGGGGGGCTCTGTGTGTGTGGGGCTCTCTGTGAGTGTGGGGGGCTCTGTGTTTGTGTGTGGTGGGCTCTGTGTGTGTGGGAGGGCTCTGTGTGTGTGGGAGGGCTCTGTGTGTGTGTCAGGGGGGGCTCTGTGTGTGTGTGTGGGGGGCTCTGTGTGTGTGTTGGGCTGTGTGTGGGAGGGCTCTGTGTATGTGGGGCTCTCTGTGTGTGTGGGGGGGCTCTCTGTGTGTGTGGGGGGCTCTCTGTGTGTGGGGGGCTCTCTGTGTATGTGGGGGGCTCTGTGTGTGTGTGTGAGGCTCTATGTGTGTGGGGGGCTCTGTGTGTGTGGGGGGGGCTCTGTGTGTGTGTGTGGGGGCTCTCTCTGTGTGTGGGGGGCTCTCTGTGTGTGGGGGGGGTCAGTGTGTGTGTGTGTTGGGCTGTGTGTGTGTGGGGCTCTCTGTGTGTGTGTGGGGGGGGGCTCCCTGTGTGTGAGGGGGGCTCTGTGTGTGTGGGGCTCTCTGTGTGTGTGGGGCTCTATGTGTGTGTGTGGGGGGCTCTATGTGTGTGTGTGGGGGGGCTCTCTGTGTGTGTGGGGCTCTGTGTGTGTGGAGGGGGCTCTGTGTGTGGAGGGGGCTCTGTGTGTGGGGGGCTCTGTGTGTGTGGGGGGCATTGTGTATGTGTGGGGGCTCTGTGTGTGGGGGGCTCTTTCTGTGTGGGGGGCTCTGTGTGTGTGGCTCTGTGTGTGTGGGGGGGCTCTGTGTGTGGGGGGCTCTGGGTGTGTGGGGGGCTCTGTGTGTGCTCTGTGTGTGTGGGGGGGCTCTGTGTGTGGGGGGGCTCTGTGTGTGTGTAGGGCTCTGTGTGTGTGTGGGGCTCTGTGTGTGTGTGGGCTCTCTGTGTGTGGGGGGTTCTGTGTGTGTGGGGGGTTCTGTGTGTGTGGGGGATCTGTGTGTGTGGGGGGCTCTGTGTGTGTGTGTCAGGGGCTCTGTGTGTGGGTGTGGGGATCTGCGTGTGTGTGTGGCTTTGTGTGTGTGGGGGGGCTCTGCGTGTGTGGCTCTGTGTGTGTGGGGGGGCTATGTGTGTGTCGGGGGCTCTGTGTGTCAGGGGCTCTGTGTGGGGGAGCTCTGTGTGTGTGGGGGGCTCCGTGTGTGTGGGGGAGGGGGGCTCTGTGTGTGTAGGAGGGGCTCTGTGTGTGGGGGGGGCTCAGTGTGTGTATGGGGGCTCTTTGTGTGTGTGGGGGGCTCTCTGTGTGTGTGGGGGGCTCTCTGTGTGTGTGGGGGGCTCTGTGTGTGTGTGGGGGGCTCTGTGTGTGTGGCTCTGTGTGGGTGACTGTGTGTGTGTGGGGGGGGGGGTGCAAATGCAATAGGTCTCGCATTTGCGAGAATTAAGCTATTGACATTGTACATGACAATGCCATTTATTTATCTGTTTTCAAAACCAACACATAAATAAAAAGTTTGTCATTTACAATGCCAATAGCTCTAACTTTGGCAAAGGCGAGACCTATTGCATTGCAAATGCTTGTTTCACTCTGTTTACTGATCTCACTGCCACTGACACAAATACCTGTTCGTTTTGCTTCCCATTTGTCTTTTTTTCTCCCTCGTTTGTACTTTGTTTACTTAGCTGCGCCTCCAGGGGGCGATGTTGCGTCATACTTAAAAAAAGCGACAAAATGAAAAGCTGCATTTTAAACGTCACTACCTGTAAGTGACATTCTGATTGGTCTCTACCGTAGTTCTCAGGAGAGCATCGGAAACAAATAGACTCTATAAAGAGTTGCACCTGTTCAAAGATTGCAATAGTTGCGTAAAATGACATTTACAAAATAATCAGGTAGGATTGTAAAGGTGCAAGCCGCTAATTAACAGAGAGAGCTGAGCCGCAGCGAGTCACGGGTCGGCTCTGGCTCTAACAGCCCGTGCACGAACCGAGCCCTGAGAACATTTGGCATGTATATCATGAAACAGACCTCATGTCAGAGTATGGAAAGGTGTGTTTATTAAAGGTGGTAATTTGTAAAGAGAAACTCAGAAATAGTTCTTCCCCCGCCATGATGACAAAGCTATTAATAAACGGAGAGGCACGTCAGTTGTCATCTCTACCTTATTAGATTGCACTATACAATGAGCAACGTATAGTTTATTAAATCAAACACCAAAAGGTTTTTGTACAGCGCACTTCATGAACTCGCAATGCCCGGGGACCAAGGGGCAGATTTACAAGCCCCTTGCGCCGCTTTTACGCCGCCGTTGCGTCACTTTTGTGACGCAGAGGCGGCGCAAAAGATGCACCATGGTGCGGGGTATTTACAACGTGACGCATCTCCCAGATGCGTCACGTTGTAAAGCCCTGCGCCAGAAGAGGCGTACCATCGCAGGGGGAGGCGTTCCGGCGCAGGAACACTTCCTAAAAGCGGCTGAGTGAAATCTACAAGATTTCACTCAGTCACTTTTGGGCCCATGCTGCATCAAAACCCTGCACCTGCTTGAAGCAGGCGTAAGGATTGACGCAGCATTAACAAGATAGGGCCCCCGAGAGCATTGCTGGCGCTGCGTCGCGCTTGCGACGCAACTCCAGCAATGCGCCGCTTTAACGGCACAGATGCGTGACGCACCTGTGCCGTGTTTGCCCCATGGTGCGCCGCATTGTAAATGCGGCGCATCATGGGTGGCGGAGCTGCGGCGCACAATTACTGGCGCATCCTTGCCGATATGCAGGGATGCGCCAGTAATTGTAAATCTGCCCCCAAGTATTTGCCTAGGATCACACAATTTGATCAGCAGGAAAGCCAGGATTGATCCCAGGTTTTCCAGTTTTACACCAAGCAATTCAGCCTCTAGATGGGTATCCCTTACTGACATCAAAAGTTAATGTTTGGTCCTTAATTCTTGGACGAGGAGAGCAACACATTGGTGGCAAGCAGAACCCACTTTATATTTTCAGCTGTGTCACATAGAGCAAACTGCACCCCCAGAAATATGAGCGCTTCAAAGTAGACATAGACTACTTCACACTTTTTTCTTTTATGACACAGGCCACAATTCAAACGTGGTTCCCCAAGTTACATGTTTGCAGGGCTTTAAATGGGATGAAAAAACTGTGGGGTCTCTCAAAGTGACGTGGCCAATGTAATTCGGGCGTGGCTTAAAAACACATAATCTAAAATATTGTGCTGACAATAGTGTGCTGCCCGACTGGTATTTTGCAGCTTCTGCCCTTGCATCCAGATATAAAATACAACAAGTAGCGTTACACCTACAACACGACAGGACTGTTGGCTTTGTCAGTGGTTGTTAGTTGCGCGTACAATAAATAAGCAACAACTACGGCTTCTTCGTATCTAACATTGAAAATGCTTCAGTTCTGACGTGATGAGACTGTGAAGGAACTATACTGAGTCTCTTTGAAGTTACACCAAAGTCAGTGAAGGGTGGTCCTTCTGCAGAGGTAGGATTTATTTTTTACAATGAGAGTGAGAGCTAAAATGGAGAGCCCTACAGGGACCCGTCTAAGCACCTGCTTTTTAGAACTGCCAGTTTTGAGCACCAGCAGGATCCGGCCCACTTAAAGCCCTGCATGTTTGCTATTTGTAGTCAATAAGCCACTTGGCCTTCAGTGGAATTTCGGCTTGTTTTGAGCTTGAGGCTCAAGTAGGCCTCAAGGGAAGCCAGCACCAGGCACCTGTTTTGAGAGCTTTCAGTAGCTCACCCACCAGACTGATCTTTGGTATTTTACAAACATATAGGGGCATATTACCAAGGAGGCGATATGAAATTATTGCCGCTTTTGCGGCCGTTTTCGGAAGAAAAGTGGCGATAATTTCATCGCCTTATCAGCAAAGAGATGCTATCGCGTGTTTTGCTGATTTAGCGAGCCTTTCAACAACGCCCAGCTTTGCATCTCTAATGAGATCAAAGTGGGCGTTCCAGAGCAAAAGAATAGGAGAAATGTCGCTAAGCGACATTTCTCCTATTATCAAGCTGCACGCTTACAAGCAGAGCATTAGGAAAAGTAGCGCTAACCACAGTTAACGCTACTTTCCTAACGCCTGCTGGTGACCTGACGTAGCCATGTAATCCAATGGGAGGTGGATTACATGGCTAAGATTACCCTGCCCTATCAACAAGGTTATCGCCATTTTCAATGGAATATTGCTGGAAAACCAACGATATTCCTTTGAAAACGGCGATAATCCCCGCTATTGCTTGGATTTTAATCTCCATGGCGTTAAACTTTGTTAATAAAATGCTAACATGGAGATTATCGCCAGCAATAGCCGGCGATAGATTTACTCACGCTAACAGTGGTCAGCGATAATTATTGCTGCAGCTTGTTAATATGCCCCATAAATCGTTAAGCGCCCCTGTGAGGAAGCCAAAGCTGGCTGCTGTGTGTTCACCACCGCTTGAATCTATTGTCACAATAGACAACAGTGCTCTACGGTCTTCTCCTGGAAGCTCTTGGACACCATGGCCAGATATACTAAGCCCTGTATCGTGCAAGTCGACGCAGCGTAAGAGCTTAAGTCATATTTATCGTGCAGCAAATAGTTTCTTCTGCGTCGTTTTTATTGTCCTGTATAGTGCAAGATGTGCTTTGCCTCAAATCACACAGATTTGAATGTATGCAAGGTGGGAGTTCCCCCACAAATCTAAATGAAAGGTTAATGCATTGTCATTTACTAAGTAAATGCTGCGTCACCCAGCCTTACGCAATGTATCTCAAGACTGCTATTGCATCCGAATACTACGTAGGGTCCTTGCAAGCTTGAAATCCATGAAATGGCATCAGTAGGTACCACAAAACAGTATTATACAAACACTTTGCAGCCATGGAGGTTGTTATTTTGAGATTGATTCATCGTCTGCGCACATGCAATATTCAACGCAGGAGGATGGAGGGGATCTTTAGGCGAAAGATGTCCATCACTGATATGGGGGATGAGGATGTGATCCTGTTATATCGTTTCAACAAGGGCAGCATCTTGCAGCTATTGCCGAATATTTCTCAATATCTTGAACCAACAAAATCATGGTCCAATGCCATCCCACCACATGTGAAATGATGGAGTATTGCATCGGTTGGCAGGTATTTCTCAGTCTGCATTTTCATGCTGTTCTTGATGCCATTGCGAGGCTCACACCTCAGTGGCTTGTCTTCCTAAATGGCAGGAAAGAACAAACAGGCACCAAGCAAGGATTCTATGAAGTTGCTGGCTTTCCCACATGCACTTGAAGCAATAGTCTGTACACACCTACAATCGGTGCCACCATCTGAAACAGCACACGTATACCGCAACCAAAACCACGACTATTCTATTAATGTGCAGGCAATTGTGGACTAGAAAAGGTAATTAATTAATGTAAAGAAACGAAAAGGGTGTGTGGAGGGTCAGGGGGACTGTTTTATGACCTGTCTGCTCGCTCCCCAGTCTTCAAGATACAACACACAAACACTTTGGTCAAATAATATGCCATGGTTATAAGTGTATCATGTCAAAGAGAATAACTAAGAGACATATAGTAGGATTAGGATTTTGATCTACATCATATCCATCTTGTAGGCTCTGATGTGTGTCAGTTTTGGGCTCGTGAGAGGGTTAACTACCATATGTCTGTTGGATTTTAAGTGTAGAGCAATTGGCTATGCACGGTAAAGTAGTGTGCTTACTGTGCTTTTTTCTACACTACAGAGCGGGGCCTCATACTCCCGAGCGGTTGCCGGGTGAGGTGAGGCCATCACCCACACAAAGCTGGGTGAGTATCACTGTGAGGCAATTCCTCAACGTGATTAAGCTATTATGCTTTTCTTGAATGCAGAATGTAAATTATTCATGCAGGTGTGTCTGTAATCTCTTTACGTGTGTGCTATGGTGTTTATGTGGTACTTGGTGTTGCTTCAACATTTTGTCCTTTTGGTTTCTCGATAGGAAGAAGATTTACTACTTTTCTTTCAGTGGACATTCAAGTATTTCAAATTTTTGATATAGATGTAACCTTTGAAGTACATGTTTGTTATTATGAATGATTTTTCATTATGACATCTTATCGGTAGTCGCAGTAGCAAGATTTGTTATAAAAGGTCCTGAAGAAAGCTGGGTTAGATGCCCTGAAAGCTGAAACATGTCGACCACACTGCCTAGCGCCATAGGGTAGTCTTTCTACCTAGCGTGTTTTTAACCTTTGGCACTCGGATCTCCAGTTTAAAACGTCCTCTGGAGTCTGGGTAGCCAATTTTAAATTAATTTTGAGCACTGCACTTTCTTAGTTTGCATCACTGGTAGGATGCACATCATGATCACATACATTTTTTTGACATCTTGCCTTGAACCGGCACTATTTGGTCGGATTTGGGATGGCATGACTATCAATTCCCACATGACGCAAACTCCACCACATGGGTGGTCTGATGGGAATCTTATCAGCCTCCTGCCGCCAATAGGCTTTGTGTCTGGCACTCTTTGTTCCACGACTCACTTTTAGCACTACACGTTTGCTGTTGCAGACACACACCTCTTCTAGACTTGATCTTCTCTTTTGTGTGTTGTAAATTAATTAATGTTGCCAAATTTCTCGGAAATGCAGCATTGATGATTAACCATCCTTTTCAGGATGACCTATTTGGAAAATCCCTCCTGATTGGTAAGTACATTTGTAATATGGCTTCTTTATCTCTGTCTGATGAACATGGATTAAGCATTTATAATTGTTAAGAACTCTATGGGCCACATTTATGAGACCTTGCGTCAGTTTTGCTCTTCCGATGCATCACTTTTTGTGACACATCGGCGGCGTAAAACATGCCTCCTGTTGCGCACTAATTACAAAGTGACACATCTAAGCAGATGCGTCACTTTGTAAACCCCTGCACTACATTATACCTGCGTCAGGTATAATGTATGCAGAGGGGGCGTTCCCCCGCAAAAAGCCTCGTATAAGTGACGCAGAGAAATCTATGAGATTTCACTGCGTCACTTCTAGGACGCCGTTGCGTCAAAATCTTGCACCTGCCTCACAGCAGGTGTAAGACTGACGCAGGCCCTTTCACATGGAGCTTGCCCCATGTGAAAGGACGCATTGCTGGAGTTGCGTCACTTTTGTGGCACACTACAGCAATGCATCACTTTTGCGCCTACAGATAAGTCAGAAATGCTGACGTATCTGTAACTCCTTGCAACATGATGCGTCATACATTAAATATGACGCATCAGGTATGTCGCAAGGAGTGCGCATGGAGAAGTGACGCATCGCTGCTTTCACGCAGCGATGCGTCATTTCTCATAACTGAGGCCCTATATGTCTTATGGACTTTTCACACATTTTTTAAAATACACAAGTCGTCATCCTTTCATTAACATAGAACAGTGGTAATTTTTCATGAGTGGATGTGTGTTAATGGCCGTGCTCCACCCATGGAGCACACAGCAGTAATACATAACTCATAATGTTGTTAAAGTTGCTGCCAAGGGCTCAATTTTATGAAAAAGTAATGCAAGGTGTTGTTCATATTACCTTGTGTTACTTATTGAATATCTAACTTGTATTTGGTTTTGTCTTTTTTTCACATTATTAGTGCACGGTCATATAGGGTCATTATACGTTTCGATTACAACTGTAAAGTAAGTAGAAGGTTGTTATTTCTTTTTAATATATTTTAGAATTATTTTGTTTTATTATACATTTCTGTTAATTGTATACCTCTTTTTAGGTCTCGCCTGTCGATGCGCATGCGCATCGAGCAAGCGAGACTATAGGGGCTCATCGACTCTTTATCTAACTTGCAAGGAATCGTGGCGATTCCTTGCAGTGCCCGTGACTTTTAAGCTCAATGCGCATGTGCATTGAGCTTAAAAGCGCGTGCACAGCCGCCCGCATTCCTCCGACACCTTTGAAGTGAAGCTTAGCTTCACTTCAAAGGCCCGGCTTCTTCACACCCACATGCCGCTCTGCCCCGCTCCGCCCCCTCCCCTGAGTCATCCTGCCTGCCCTCGACGTTCCCCCCGCCCCCTCCCGCCACGCAATGCCGAGAGCTTGTTTGTTTTTCTTTTCTTTTTTTGACAAAGGAGGAAAAACATCAGCGGAAGACTTTAGCAATGCCAAAACTTCAGGTAAAGCCATTGACCGGTGAAGCCTATTGGTTTTCCAATGCCTGTTGACTTGGTGACTGTTCTATCGAGTGGAGGGGTTTCCTCGCAGCTGAAGTCAGGTTTTGACAATCGACTTGGAGATGCAGGCCTCTTTACTATTGCGGTTGCTTTTTTTGTTGTTTTGCTATGATTAACCTCCTGTGTCTGTCTTGTTTTTTTTCTGTTACTGATGTAACCACTACAGTTCCTTCTGGGAGGCTTTTCTATGCATAAATGACCTTTCTGTAAATGACTTCTTAATTTGTTCTTACCAGGCCTCTCCTAGAGCTTTGGAAGTACTCTTCTCATCCATGCGCATTCAGCTGTGTGAAAGTACATTTGAGACCAGTTTGTAACTGGCATTTGTATAGCGCGCAATACCATCATTATTGCTTAATAGCGCTAGCTCAATCAGGTTCACTAGTCTGCGATGGATAAGGAATTGAGCTTTGTACTGACTTTTTTGACAATTTACTGTGCGTCCTGTTTGGTTCGCAAAGCATCCGAATATGTATTCATGATAGCTTTGTGCATGATGTACGTTCTGTTGTGTTTTCCGCGCATTCGCTGAATATGACTTTGTTCTGTCTGCACGCACCCACATTATTTCTAAGTCACTTTTCACCTTTTTGAGGCACAGCCTCGGTAGATTCTAGGTTCATGTTAAATTTTGTTAAATTTGATGTACAGTTTTAAGCCATTTTCATTGTGCGTGCTATATCCAGCATCCCATGTTAATATAGTGCTGAATACAAACTTCAAAAGTAAATTTTTAAATTTTGTCCGATGGGTTGTTGGTCAGAAATTTCCAGAGTGGAAGGGAAAAGCTGTTTTAAAAAGAAATTACAAAACAAATTCTTGTAGAAAGCGCACTGCACTGCTGTATTTTTTTTAATGCATATAGTGCTACTAATCACTTGTTTGATACTTATAGGGTCGATGTAGGGAATAACCATCTATTGTGTGGTGTACTCCAGATTGTTGCTCTGTTTTTGCTGGCTGTAAAATTCTGTGCACTTTACTCATGCTAACCAGTCGTAAAGCAACTGTGCTCCCCATTTTATGATTCCACTCTATTTACTTATCCACCTACATCCACTGTCTGGTCAGGACCCTCACTCACCCTCACCCTCACTCACCCTCACTCACCCTCACTCTCACTCACCCTCACTCACCCTCACTCTCACTCACCCTCAACCCCTCACTCACCCTCACTCACTCACCCTCACTCACCCTCACCCACCCTCACCCTCACTCACCCTCACTCTCACTCACCCTCACCCTCACTCACCCTCAACCCCTCACCCTCACACAGTGCAATAGGTCTCGGAGCATTTGAGTTAGAGCTTTTACATTTGTTTATGGCTTTTTTTCTTTGTAATTCTTTAGCATTGCCTACAGGAAACAAAAATGCTAAAGATTTACAAAAAAAACCCATAAACAATTCTAAAAGCACTAACTCTAATGCTGCGAGACCTATTGCATTTCCAATGCTTGTTTTTACTTCAGGTTATCAGGGATATGGAATAATGCTATGGCTCATGACTTCATTTGCTAACCCACCAAATGAGTCTCAAAAGAGATTGAACACTACTCTTAAAAACTAGGAATATTGTAGAGAGATTCTTTGGAGTGCTGAAATCAACATTTAGGAGCTGATTATGATGTCGGACTGTCATCAGACATTGCGGTCCGTCTGCCGCATTATGATGCGGGGGGCAGAGGGACCGTTTGCTTCTGTTCTGGAGCATTGGCAATGCTCATGATCCCTTAAAGACGGCAGAGCAAGCCACTGCTCCGCCCTCAGAATTATGATGTCATTGTCCGACAGCCTTTTCATGTCGGCATTTCCGACATGGAAAGTCTGTCAGAAAATGACTTTGGGGGCCCGCTATGGGGCCTGAGGGGGCACCATCATCATTGCACTGTGTGGCAGGCACCAGGAGGTGCCTGTCATACTCTGCATGGATGTTTCCAAACATCCATTTTCATATAACAGCGACTACTGCGGGCCTATTCCACCTACCGCACAAACTCCCATAGGGAAATTGATTTTTCCGACCGTCCTATGGGCGGTTGCATCCTAATCCTAAGGTTAGAACTGCCGACCGATAGTTTGGTGATTATAGACCGCTACGGTGTCGGATGGACACGCACCTGCCCGACATCATAATAAGGCCCTTCGTTGTTTGGACCAGTCAGCAGGGAGAAGACTTTATAGTCCAAAAAAGATGTGTAAGGTTATTATGGTGTATGCTGTGATGCATAAAATTTCAAACCCAGATCTTTTGACTGGGTGTGAGTGTTTGATTGGTTCTGATGCTCCGTCCATCAGCACCCCCTTTTGTACCGCTTTGGCCGCCATAAGTGTGACAGGGTATGCTCAGACATGAGTCCTTTGCTCACTTTGCCACTGTATTCAAGCAAGCCGGGCTGAAGACGGCTGTAATGCCAGAAACCGGTCCTCGGAAGCTTGTTTCCGGTCCAGGGAAGGCATGGCTTGGCAGTTCGGGCTGGACTGTTCCCATGAGGCACAGGGTCAGACTGATTTGCATATAGCCATGTCTGAACTGGGGTGGCAGAGTGGGCTAAAGAACGGTGATGGATCAAACCCAGATCTTTTGACTGGGTGTGAGTGTTTGATTGGTTCTGATGCTCCGTCCATCACCACCCCCTTTTGTACCGCTTTGGCCGCCATAAGTGTAGCAGGGTATGCTCAGACGTGACTCCCTTGCTCACTTTGCCACTGGATTCAAGCAAGCCGGGCGGAAGACGGCTGTAATGCCAGAAACCGGTCCTCGGAAGCTTGTTTCCGGTCCAGGGAAGGCATGGCTTGGCAGTTCGGGCTGGACTGCTCCCATGAGGCACAGGGTCAGACTGATTTGCATATAGCCATGTCTGAACTGGGGTGGCAGAGTGGGCTAAAGAACGGTGATGGATCAAACCCAGATCTTTTGACTGGGTGTGAGTGTTTGATTGGTTCTGATGCTCCGTCCATCACCACCCCCTTTTGTACAGCTTTGGCCGCCATAAGTGTGGCAGGATATGCTCAGACGTGAGTCCCTTGCTCACTTTGCCACTGGATTCAAGCAAGCCGGGCTGAAGACGGCTGTAATGCCAGAAACCGGTCCTCGGAAGCTTGTTTCCGGTCCAGGGAAGGCATGGCTTGGCAGTTCGGGCTGGACTGTTCCCATGAGGCACAGGGTCAGACTGATTTGCATATAGCCATGTCTGAACTGGGGTGGCAGAGTGGGCTAAAGAACGGTGATGGATCAAACCCAGATCTTTTGACTGGGTGTGAGTGTTTGATTGCTTCTGATGCTCCGTCCATCACCACCCCCTTTTGTACCGCTTTGGCCGCCATAAGTGTGGCAGGGTATGCTCAGACGTGAGTCCCTTGCTCACTTTGCCCCTGGATTCAAGCAAGCCGGGCTGAAGACGGCTGTAATGCCAGAAACCGGTCCTCGGAAGCTTGTTTCCGGTCCAGGGAAGGCATGGCTTGGCAGTTCGGGCTGGACTGTTCCCATGAGGCACAGGGTCAGACTGATTTGCATATAGCCATGTCTGAACTGGGGTGGCAGAGTGGGCTAAAGAACTGTGATGGATCAAACCCAGATCTTTTGACTGGGTGTGAGTGTTTGATCGGTTGTGATGCTCCGTCCATCACCACCCCCTTTTGTACCGCTTTGGCCGCCATAAGTGTGGCAGGGTATGCTCAGACGTGAGTCCCTTGCTCACTTTGCCACTGGACTCAAGCAAGCCGGGCTGAAGACAGCTGTAATGCCAGAAACCGGTCCTCGGAAGCTTGTTTCCGGTCCAGGGTAGGCATGGCTTGGCAGTTCGGGCTGGACTGTTCCCATGAGGCACAGGGTCAGACTGATTTGCTTATAGCCATGTCTGAACTGGGGTGACAGAGTGGGCTAAAGAACGGTGATGGATCAAACCCAGATCTTTTGACTGGGTGTGAGTGTTTGATTGGTTCTGATGCTCCGTTCATCACCACCCCCTTTTGTACCGCTTTGGCTGCCATAAGTGTGGCAGGGTATGCTCAGACGTGAATCCCTTGCTCACTTTGCCACTGGATTCAAGCAAGCCGGGCTGAAGACGGCTGTAATGCCAGAAACCGGTCCTCGGAAGCTTGTTTCCGGTCCAGGGAAGGCATGGTTTGGCAGTTCGGGCTGGACTGTTCCCATGAAGCACAGGGTCAGACTGATTTGCATATAGCTATGTCTGAACTGGGGTGGCAGAGTGGGCTAAAGAACGGTGATGGATCAAACCCAGATCTTTTGACTGGGTGTGAGTGTTTGATTGGTTTTGATGCTCCGTCCATCACCACCCCCTTTTGTACCACATAAAATTTCGATGCAGACTAGTTTGCATGGGAATGCAAAACACAAGAATCATCTAACAAATATATGGACGGGCCTGAACTTTTCCATAATTCTACTAAAGGACTTAGAAGAAGAAATGAATTGCCAATTTTTTCAGCG
Organism: Lissotriton helveticus; assembly: GCF_964261635.1. Classification (NCBI taxonomy): domain Eukaryota; kingdom Metazoa; phylum Chordata; class Amphibia; order Caudata; family Salamandridae; genus Lissotriton; species Lissotriton helveticus. The sequence continues at coordinate 78,324,647 of NC_136067.1, read as the reverse complement.
AAAAGTTTTCATTTAAACAGATTTATTCTTTGTATCATTAAAAACAATGATGCAGCTTGTGTGATTGGTAAATTATTGACTCTTATTTAGCGATTATTAAAAAACTTGACTAAGCTTAAGTACATATGAGATAAAACAGATTTAGTTTAGGCATTTCTTTGTTTTATTTATATATATTAATTTACAAATAATGAGTAATTATTAAAGTTAATGAATTACATTTTTTGTACGTGTTTGGAATTTGTTATCCTTGATTTCTGTATACAAAATGTATAAATATTTTTTGGAAGATGTTTTTATTGACATTATCTATTTTAACAATTACAGCAGTAGATTACTGACCATGTTTTGCTCCAGTTAAAACTCCAGCATTTTTGACTCCTGCAGCCGCTTCTCCGTGTCATGCCTACTCTCCACCCACTGCCGCCCACAGCTTTTCACACCTTCTTACAGCATCCCTTTTGGCATTGGTTGCAGGAACCTATCTAATTATGAAATTATATTTAAGGAAATGTTAAGTTATTATGTCCTTGACTTTTAAGTTGCTTGCGTTGTGGTTCTGTCTCTTTTTTTCATCCAGCATAAAAAAACAAATGTAAACATTTTTAAAGCAGCTATGGGATGATTTGCGTAGGCTTATCAAGTCAAGTCAAGTCAGGATTTATATAGCGCGCTACATACCCATAGGGTCTCAAGGCGCTTGAGAAAGGGTGGGGAATTACTTGTCGAATATCCAAGTTTTGAGTTGCTTTCTGAATGCTAGGTGGTTCTGAGTAAGGCGAAGGTGAGTGGGAAGTGAGTTCCAGGTTTTAGCTGCCAGGTAGGAGAAGGATCTACCACCCATCGTAGTTTTGTTGATGCGAGGTACAACGGCGAGGGCTTGGTTGGAGGATCGTAGCTGACGGGAGGGAGTGTAGAAGGACAGTCGTGTGTTGAGGCATTCGGGTCCAAGTTCGTAAAGTGCTTTGTGTGCGTGGGTTAGGAGGCGGAAGGTAATCCTCTTATTTACGGGAAGCCAGTGGAGGTTTTTCAGGTGACCAGAGATGTGTTCTTTACGCGGGATGTCTAGTATGAGTCTGGCTGATGCGTTCTGGATGCGTTGTAGTTTTTTCTGGAGTTTTGCGGTGGTACCGGTGTATAGGGTGTTTCCGTAGTCCAGGCGTCTTGTGACCAGTGCGTGGGTGACCGTTTTTCTAGTTTCGGTGGGGATCCAGCGAAATGTTTTTTTGAGCATGCGAAGGATGTTGAAGCAAGATGATGAAACGGCGTTGACTTGTCTGGTCATCGAGAGTGAGGAGTCCAGGATGACGCCCAGGTTCCGTGCGTGATCCGTCGGGATGGGTGCTTTTCCAAGGGCCTCTGGCCACCAAGCGTCATCCCAGGCGGAGGGGGAGGTGCCTAAGATGAGGACTTCTGTTTTGTCTGAGTTCAGTTTCAGACGGCTGTGCTTCATCCACTCGGCTACTTCTTTCATTCCTTCGTGTAAATTGGTTTTGGCGGTGTTAGGGTCTTTGGTGAGTGAAAGGATCAGTTGAGTGTCGTCAGCGTAGGAGATGATATTGAGGTTGTGTTGGCATGCGATGGTCGCGAGGGGACTCATGTATACGTTGAAGAGGGTGGGGCTGAGTGACGATCTTTGTGGCACGCCGCAGATGACTTCAGAGGCCACTGACTTGAATGGTGGGAGGCGGACTCTCTGGGTTCTTCCGGTAAGGAACGAGGTGATCCATTCCAGTGCTTTTCCTTGGATTCCGACGTTTCTGAGGCGTTGCAGGAGGGTGCTATGACAGACTGTGTCGAAGGCAGCGGAGAGGTCGAGGAGGATGAGGGCGACTGTGTCTCCATTGTCCAGTAGAGTTCGAATGTCGTCTGTTGCTGCGATAAGTGCGGTCTCGGTGCTGTGTTTGGCTCGGAAGCCAGACTGTGAGGAGTCGAGGGATTTGTTGGCTTCGAGGAAGGTGGCGAGCTGGTTGTTGACAGCTTTCTCGATGACTTTGGCCGGGAATGTAAGAAGCGAGATGGGGCGGTAGTTTTTGAGTTCGGTGGGGTCAGCTGTGGGTTTTTTGAGAAGGGCGCTAAGTTCTGCGTGTTTCCAGCTTTCCGGGAAGGTGGCGGAGTTGAGGGAGCAGTTGATGACATCTCGGAGGTGTGGTGCTATGATGGAGTCTGCTTTGTTGAAGATGTGGTGAGGGCAAGGGTCTGTGGGGGATCCGGAGTGGATGGAGTTCATCAGTCGGATGGTGTCCTCGGTAGAGATTGGGTTCCAGTCGTTAAGGATGTTCAAGGGGGGTGAAGGTCCTGCAGAAGGTTGGGTGGGTTGGTCTCCGGGTCGGTTGTCGAAGCTGTTATGGATGTCTGCGATTTTGTTGTGGAAGAAGGAAGCTAGGGAGTCGCAGAGGGCTTGGGAGGGGGTGATGTCTTTGGAGTTGGCTGATGGGTTGGTAAATTCTTTGACGATGTTGAATAATTCCTTGCTGTTGTGGGCGTTGTTATCTAGTCGGACTTTGAATGCGGCTTTCTTGGCAGCTCGGATGAGTTGGTGGTGTATGCGGGTGGCGTTTTTGAAGGCGTCCCTGGTGCTGGTGTTTGGGTCTTTTTTCCAGGCCTTCTCAAGGGAGCGACAGAGTTTCTTCGATTTCTTAAGATCATCGTTGAACCAGGAGGCGTTTTTGCTGCCTAGTTTGATTTGACGTTTTTCAACGGTGCTAGGATGTCGGCGCTGTTGGATAGCCATTGGGAGAGGTTAATTGCTGCTTGGTCGGGGTTTGAGGAGTGGGCAGGGGGGTTTTGAAGAAGTGATGAAAAGATCTGATCGATGGTGATTTTGTTCCAGTTTCTTCGCATAGTAGGTTGAGGATGGTTGTGGGTTGTGGTCTTCTTGTAGATAAAGTGAACGCAGCTGTGGTCCGTCCAATGGAGAGCTGTGGTGTGACGGAAGGAGACATGTTTGCTGGAGGTGAAGATAGGGTCGAGTGTGTGACCTGCATTGTGGGTGGGGTAGTGACAAGTTGTTTGAGTCCGAGGTTGGCGAGATTGTCCAGAAGGGTGGTGGTGCTGCTGTCATTGCTCTTTTCCAGGTGAAAATTGAAGTCTCCCAATAGAATGTAGTCCTTGGAGGGGAGGGCCTGTGGGGTGATAAAGTCAGTGATGTCGTCCCTGAATTGTGCACGGGGTCCTGGAGGCCGGTAGAGGAGGGTGCCTCTGAGTGTGGTCTTGGGGTCGGTGTGGATCTGGAAGTGGAGGTGTTCGGCGCTGGCAAGGTTGGCGTCAGAGCTGGTTGAGATGCGGATGGAATTCTTATGGACGATAGCGATGCCTCCTCCTGTTTGCTTGATGCGGTCCTTGCGGATGATCTTGTATCCTTCCGGGATGGCAATGGTGATGTCTGGGGCTGAAGAGGCATTCATCCAAGTTTCTGTTAGGAAGGCGACGTCTGGTGAGATGGTGTCTAGTAGATTCCAGAGGTCGATGGCGTGTCTGTGGACTGAGCGGTTGTTGAGCAGGATGCATTTAAGGTGGTTGGTGTCAGGTCTCTGTATGGTGTTGGCGGATGAGGAGTTGGTTTTGGTGCTGTCGAACTTGCAGGAGTTGCAAGAGAAGGGTCCATCGGTGTGTCCAGGAGCGGCTTGGGCGCAGTTGGGGGATCGGCCGGGGTTAAGGGCTAGGAGGGTGGTGGCATCGTAGGTGAAGCGAGTGGGCTGGGCATTACGGGAACCAGGGGGTCTGGCGCTGGGCGCGGTCCGGGCGCGGACGGGCGTAGACGGGCTTACCTTTGGCGCACCTTCGGCGCAACTGGGGCGCGACCGCTGCGCGTGGACGCTGCACGTGGACGCTGCGCGTTGGAACATTGGTCATAAATGGATAGTGAAGGGGCGGAGCGTGGGAGGGGCATCAGCTGGGAGGCGGTGGCGGGAGGAGGGGCGGACCAGGGGAAACAAACAACAAAATGGAGGGTCAAAGGCTAATGGAGACAGGGGCAGCAAATTCACAACAGCGCTGAGTGTGCAGGCTAATTGTAAGTAAACACACCAGCCTCAGTGTAGTAATATTAATTCAGCCAGCCTTATGTGAGTTGTTACTATTTTGTTTTAACTTGCAAATTGGACCGTGCAATGTGTTTTGTTAGACTGCATCTATGACACATCACATGGGTTGCAAATGCAAAAAAAACAATTGATGGACAGAATGCTGAACAATGTCATTCATTCACCCCAGTACAGTGATCTGTATTTTGCTCCACATGCCATTCCAGTCTGAACCCAACCATATGCAAATCAGTCTTGACCCTGTGCCCAATGGGGACAGTCCAACCTGAACTGCCAGGCCAGGTACACCCTGGACTGGAAACAAGCATCCTAGAATGGGTTTTAGGGTTTCACCCCTCATCAGCCAGGATAGCTTGACTCCAGTGGCATGGAGAGCACAGGACCCACGTCTGGGCATACCCTTCCCACTCGGGGTGACAAATGCAAAAAGAAAAATTGATGGAAAGAATGCAGAACATTCTCATACATTCACCACAGTACAGTGATCTGGCCCTCAATCCATTGTTATTTTGCTCCCCGTGCCATTTCAGTTTGAACCCAGCCATATGCAAATCATTCTTGACCCTGCGCCCAATGGGATTAGTCCAGCCTTAACTGACAGGTCAGGTCCTCCCTGGGCTGATAACAAGCATCCTAGGACCAGTTTCAGGGGTTCACCCCTCATCAGCCAGGATAGCTTGACTCCAGTGGCACGGAGAGCCTGGGACCCACGTCTGGGCATACCCTTCCCACTCGGGGTTACAAATGCAAAAAGAACAATTGATGGAAAGAATGCAGAACAGTGTCATACATTCACCCCAGTACAGTGATCTGGGCATAAATCCATTGTTATTTTGCTCCCTGTGCCATTTCAGTTTGAACCTAGTCATATCTCATATGCAAATCAGTCTTGGCCCTGCGCCTAATGGGATTAGTCCAGCCTTAACTGACAGGTCAGGTCCTCCCTGGGCTGGAAACAAGCATCCTAGGACCGGTTTCAGGGGTTCACCCCTCATCAGCCAGGATAGCTTGACTCCAGTGGCATGGAGAGCACGGGACCCACGCCTGGGCATACCCGTCCCACTCGGGGTGACAAATGGTAAATTGGTTTTGGCGGTGTTAGGGTCTTTGGTGAGTGAAAGGATCAGTTGAGTGTCGTCAGCGTAGGAGATGATATTGAGGTTGTGTTGGCGTGCGATGGTCGCGAGGGGACTCATGTATACGTTGAAGAGGGTGGGGCTGAGTGACGATCCTTGTGGCACGCCGCAGATGACTTCAGAGGCCACTGACTTGAATGGTGGGAGGCGGACTCTCTGGGTTCTTCCGGTAAGGAACGAGGTGATCCATTCCAGTGCTTTTCCTTGGATTCCGACGTTTCTGAGGCGTTGCAGGAGGGTGCTATGACAGACTGTGTCGAAGGCAGCGGAGAGGTCGAGGAGGATGAGGGCGACTGTGTCTCCATTGTCCAGTAGAGTTCGAATGTCGTCTGTTGCTGCGATAAGTGCGGTCTCGGTGCTGTGTTTGGCTCGGAAGCCAGACTGTGAGGAGTCGAGGGATTTGTTGGCTTCGAGGAAGGTGGCGAGCTGGTTGTTGACAGCTTTCTCGATGACTTTTGCCGGGAATGTAAGAAGCGAGATGGGGCGGTAGTTTTTGAGTTCGGTGGGGTCAGCTGTGGGTTTTTTGAGAAGGGCGCTAAGTTCTGCGTGTTTCCAGCTTTCCGGGAAGGTGGCGGAGTTGAGGGAGCAGTTGATGACATCTCGGAGGTGTGGTGCTATGATGGAGTCTGCTTTGTTGAAGATGTGGTGAGGGCAAGGGTCTGTGGGGGATCCGGAGTGGATGGAGTTCATCAGTCGGATGGTGTCCTCGGTAGAGATTGGGTTCCAGTCGTTAAGGATGTTCAAGGGGGGTGAAGGTCCTGCAGAAGGTTGGGTGGGTTGGTCTCCGGGTCGGTTGTCGAAGCTGTTATGGATGTCTGCGATTTTGTTGTGGAAGAAGGAAGCTAGGGAGTCGCAGAGGGCTTGGGAGGGGGTGATGTCGTTGGAGTTGGCTGATGGGTTGGTAAATTCTTTGACGATGTTGAATAATTCCTTGCTGTTGTGGGCGTTATCTAGTCGGTCTTTGAATGCGGCTTTCTTGGCAGCTCGGATGAGTTGGTGGTGTATGCGGGTGGCGTTTTTGAAGGCGTCCCTGGTGCTGGTGTTTGGGTCTTTTTTCCAGGCCTTCTCAAGGGAGCGACAGAGTTTCTTCGATTTCTTAAGATCATCGTTGAACCAGGAGGCGTTTTTGCTGCCTAGTTTGATTTGACGTTTTTTCAACGGTGCTAGGATGTCGGCGCTGTTGGATAGCCATTGGGAGAGGTTAATTGCTGCTTGGTCGGGGTTTGAGGAGTGGGCAGGGGGGTTTTGAAGAAGTGATGAAGAGATCTGATCGATGGTGATTTTGTTCCAGTTTCTTCGCATAGTAGGTTGAGGATGGTTGTGGGTTGTGGTCTTCTTGTAGATAAAGTGAACGCAGCTGTGGTCCGTCCAATGGAGAGCTGTGGTGTGACGGAAGGAGACATGTTTGCTGGAGGTGAAGATAGGGTCGAGTGTGTGACCTGCATTGTGGGTGGGGGTAGTGACAAGTTGTTTGAGTCCGAGGTTGGCGAGATTGTCCAGAAGGGTGGTGGTGCTGCTGTCATTGCTCTTTTCCAGGTGAAAATTGAAGTCTCCCAATAGAATGTAGTCCTCGGAGGGGAGGGCCTGTGGGGTGATAAAGTCAGTGATGTCGTCCCTGAATTGTGCACGGGGTCCTGGAGGCCGGTAGAGGAGGGTGCCTCTGAGTGTGGTCTTGGGGTCGGTGTGGATCTGGAAGTGGAGGTGTTCGGCGCTGGCAAGGTTGGCGTCAGAGCTGGTTGAGATGCGGATGGAATTCTTATGGACGATAGCGATGCCTCCTCCTGTTTGCTTGATGCGGTCCTTGCGGATGATCTTGTATCCTTCCGGGATGGCAATGGTGATGTCTGGGGCTGAAGAGGCATTCATCCAAGTTTCTGTTAGGAAGGCGACGTCTGGTGAGATGGTGTCTAGTAGATTCCAGAGGTCGATGGCGTGTCTGTGGACTGAGCGGTTGTTGAGCAGGATGCATTTAAGGTGGATGTTGGAAATGGGATCCCCGGCTGGCCAGGGCTTTCGCCAAAGTCAATCAGAGACCACCACACCCAAGTCAGGGCAAGGGAGTTACACGCCAAGATAACCCCTACTCACCCTCTAGGTAACGTGGCGCGAGCAGCAAGGCTAAACTTGGAGGCGATGTAAGTTAAGTATTTGCGCACGCACCCCAGCAACAACAACCAAAGGCCCACCACAAAGGAAAACTCCACACAAGGTTATATAAAAATAGCCTTTGTATTATAATAAATACACATCAGATAAAACACACATCTTGTTACACTGTGCCAACAGGCACGGGCGGAATTTACAAGGGATATTGCACAGGACAGGGCCACTTGGACCACTGTCAGGGGTATCAGCACTTTTAGAAATAATACTTTAGAAAGTAAAATCAGAATAGCACACAATATAAAAATAGAGCACACAACCAGTAATCACTGGTAACAGGACCTCACTAGCACCACCTGTACTAGGGAGAAAACAACCACCTACATATCACAATACCTGTAGGGGTGTACAAACATAACACATGATGCAATGCATAACATTCATTCAGAGGTGTATAAGGGAAAACACATGATGCATCACAATACATTCAGAGGTGTAAAAGCACACAATTGCGCCAAACTTAGATAAGTCACCACCTGTGACTGTCTCTGTGTCCAAATGTCAGGGCCTAAACGTGGCAGTTGCCCACAAAGTGCTGGGCAACTGGTGCAGGGAAAGTTAGGGCACTGTGGAGCCTCTCGGGCTCAGAAGTAAATCAAAATGCCCCCCTAGAGCCTCTCTGGACTCTTGCAAATGTGGCACCAACGTTGGAGTCCCCCCTCTGGGGACTCGAAATCAATGAAGGCCCCTTGAGCCCCTCTCAAGAGCCTCGCTGGGCTCTGCACAACTGGTTGTCCCCTCTGGGAGCCTCGCTGGGCTCTCAACCCAGATCACGGCCCCTGAGCCTCTCTGGGGCTCTAAAGCAACAATGGGGCCCTGGAGCCTCGGGGCTCCTAATTAACAATGCCCCCTGAGTCCTCTAGGGACTCGCAACGCAACCAATGCCCAGTGAGCCTCTCTGGGCTCGTAACCACGATGGCCGCCGTTGGAGTCCCTCTCTGGGGAACTCGGACTAGCAACAATGCCCCCGAAATGGTGGAGTCCTTCCTTGGGACTCGGAGAATAGAATGGCCCCTCAGAGCCTCGTGGCTCTAAAACGAATGCTGCCCACGTTGGAGCGGCCCGCTGCCAACCGGGGCCGCTCAGGGAACAAAGGTATGCCGCCTTGAAGCCCTCGTGGCTTCACTCCATCATTGGGCGCGAGATCGCGCTACCGGGGGGGAGAGGGGGCGGACACCGACAACGTGTCCCGGCGCCCCTCCCTACTTTCAGGCACTCACCGGTCTCTGCAGCGGGGGCTCCTCTCTCTCGCCAGGCGCCTCGGGGACACGGCCGGCAGCCCTTCTCCTCGCTGCTCGGCTCCGGGGGCGGGACTTCCGGTCGGCCTCTCAGGGGCCGCGCTGCGATTGGCCGGTCGGCCCGAACACTTCCGGGTCGTCGCGGGCAGCGCGGCGGCCCGTTCCAGGTAGGCAGGCGGGCTCCCAGTACCCGAGGAGTGGGCTCCCTCGAGGTATTTACAAATTCAAGTACGGGGCAATGCCGGGTAGGCACCGGCCTTCAAAAATAAAGATAAAGCGAGGTGGCACTCGCTAATGCCAAAAAGCGGCGAAAGCGCTCCACAGCGCTATAATAGACATAAAGCGCACCCAGCGCTTGGGGGCTAAAGAAAAGCGCTCCTAGCGCTAGAAATGTCAGCAAAGCGCTATTGAGCGCTGGGGGCACCAGGAAAGCGCTCCTAGCGCTATAAATAAAATAAGAGCGCCTCCAGGTACTCTAAGTCAAAGCAAAAGCTCCAGCAGGGACTGGAGGCAGGCAGAGGGGCAGGGCAGGGCCAGAGCCAGCACACTGGGTCTCCAGGCAGGGAGACAAGCCAAGTGGCGGTCCTCTTGGCCCCAGCAGCAGCAACAGCCCCCTCTGGCAAGGATCCAAAAGTAGAACAATTTCTGTGGGGACACAGCCCCATTTTTATACAGCGAATTCCTTTGTTAGGAGGTGCAGGGTGGGGGGAAACCAGTTGCAGCTGGCTTGGGAGTACCCTTGATGGCCCAATCACCCCTTTCATTCACTGGGGAGGCTAGGGTCGTTAGACACACCACAGGGGGGCGGAGCCAGCATTGTGTGGGGAAAACCCAGCCCATCCAGGACACAGGTACACTCCTCCCACACATCACTCATGCTAATCTCCCACTCACCACCGGGCAGACCCATCCAGACTTCCTGGAGCCTGGCATGCCAGCCAGCTCCAGCCAATCACGCTCCATCACCCTCACAGCACATGCACACATATCTCAATGTCCAGAAGTAACACTTCCCTTCTAGACACATACAAGCCGCACATACCATTGCGCAGCATTCACTCTCACGAGTTCATACATACTAAACTCGAGCCTGCACTCCCCACACATCAGGAACTACCAGGGCACACACATTCCCCATGCATTCCTATGGGAGGGCAGGCCAGCCATACTACACGCACGCACTTTCACTCTGGGACCCAGGGGAAAGTGCGCAGAGACCCAAAAATCACTGACACAGGGTCACACATAAGGCAAAAAGTTTAGGGGCGAACCTGCCCTGCGGGCCAAGTCCAACAGTGGTTGGTGTCAGGTCTCTGTATGGTGTTGGCGGATGAGGAGTTGGTTTTGGTGCTGTCGAACTTGCAGGAGTTGCAAGAGAAGGGTCCATGGGTGTGTCCAGGAGCGGCTTGGGCGCAGTTGGGGGATCGGCCGGGGTTAAGGGCTAGGAGGGTGGTGGCATCGTAGGTGAAGCGAGTGGGCTGGGCATTACGGGAACCAGGGGGTCTGGCGCTGGGCGCGGTCCGGGCGCGGACGGGCGTAGACGGGCTTACCTTTGGCGCACCTTCGGCGCAACTGGGGCGCGACCGCTGCGCGTGGACGCTGCGCGTTGGAACATTGGTCATAAATGGATAGTGAAGGGGCGGAGCGTGGGAGGGGCATCAGCTGGGAGGCGGTGGCGGGAGGAGGGGCGGACCAGGGGAAACAAACAACAAAATGGAGGGTCAAAGGCTAATGGAGACAGGGGCAGCAAATTTACAACAGCGCTGAGTGTGCAGGCTAATTGTAAGTAAACACACCAGCCTCAGTGTAGTAATATTAATTCAGCCAGCCTTATGTGAGTTGTTACTATTTTGTTTTAACTTGCAAATTGGACCGTGCAATGTGTTTTGTTAGACTGCATCTATGACACATCACATGGGTTGCAAATGCAAAAAAAACAATTGATGGACAGAATGCTGAATAATGTCATTCATTCACCCCAGTACAGTGATCTGGGCCTCCATCCTTATTTTGCTCCACATGCCATTCCAGTCTGAACCCAACCATATGCAAATCAGTCTTGACCCTGTGCCCAATGGGGACAGTCCAACCTGAACTGCCAGGCCAGGTACACCCTGGACTGGAAACAAGCATCCTAGAATGGGTTTTAGGGTTTCACCCCTCATCAGCCAGGATAGCTTGACTCCAGTGGCATGGAGAGCACAGGACCCACGTCTGGGCATACCCTTCCCACTCGGGGTGACAAATGCAAAAAGAAAAATTGATGGAAAGAATGCAGAACATTCTCATACATTCACCACAGTACAGTGATCTGGCCCTCAATCCATTGTTATTTTGCTCCCCGTGCCATTTCAGTTTGAACCCAGCCATATGCAAATCATTCTTGACCCGGCGCCCAATGGGATTAGTCCAGCCTTAACTGACAGGTCAGGTCCTCCCTGGGCTGATAACAAGCATCCTAGGACCAGTTTCAGGGGTTCACCCCTCATCAGCCAGGATAGCTTGACTCCAGTGGCACGGAGAGCCTGGGACCCACGTCTGGGCATACCCTTCCCACTCGGGGTGACAAATGCAAAAAGAACAATTGATGGAAAGAATGCAGAACAGTGTCATACATTCACCCCAGTACAGTGATCTGGGCATAAATCCATTGTTATTTTGCTCCCTGTGCCATTTCAGTTTGAACCTAGTCATATCTCATATGCAAATCAGTCTTGGCCCTGCGCCTAATGGGATTAGTCCAGCCTTAACTGACAGGTCAGGTCCTCCCTGGGCTGTAAACAAGCATCCTAGGACCGGTTTCAGGGGTTCACCCCTCATCAGCCAGGATAGCTTGACTCCAGTGGCATGGAGAGCACGGGACCCACGCCTGGGCATACCCGTCCCACTCGGGGTGACAAATGCAAAAAGAACAGTTGATAGACAGAATGCAGAAAAGAGTCATACATTCACCCCAGTACAGAGATCTGGGCCTAAATCTATCGTTATTTTGCTCCCCATGCCATAACTGTGTCTGAACTCTGGTGGCGAAGTGAGCTAAATAATGATGATGCAAGCAACCCAGATCTGTGACTGGGAGTGAGTGTTTGAAAAGTTTCAGCACTCCGTCCATCATCTCCTTGTGTTTGAATTACATGGGTGGGCCATGTTCGTTCATGTTGACACACCCAGGGCGTTTGTTACAAACATATATTTCTGAAAAGAAATAGGATTAACATGTACTGGCATCACAGCTACATTGCACTTTATTTCTCATTTTAACTTATTATTCCCCTGTCTTCTGTTTTGTGAAGCAAACACATGAAGCGAATATGCCTCTTAAGATTGTTTTTGTACTGAAAGTTGTATCTTCTTACACAAAACAAATCTTGGCACACTTGCACTGTAAAGCAAAGCTGGGTGTTTTTGTGATAGCAAGCACAGAGTGCCCAAGTGCAAGGATGGAATCTTTCTACACCATATATTCATATATTGTTGGCCATCTCTCTACATTTGACACTAAACAGGACAGAATGTTGCCTTGCTGTGTTGGGTTCAAAAACATTTTTCTAAATGGGCCACTTAAGATTTCTCTATTCCATACCCCGAGAATATCCACTTAAAAAAAAATTCTATTTAAAAAATATATATAAAATGTAATTGTAATTAAAAACATCTTTAGTAAATGAAAATAGGAAGTTGAAAACCAACACTTCATGTCACCAAATGTTTTAACATTTACAAGCATACTTTCTGGCATGCACTCACTCATGCATTCATTTACCCATCTACACACCATTTCTACCAGTCAGCCTTTCTGCCCTCCTTTATCACATCCATGCATCATTCTTTCTCTAATCTTACTTTTTATAACTATATTCACAGACAATAATGTTCTTTATTTCGAATTTTTATAAAATATATTTATGAACAATAATGTAAAAACGATGTTAAATATACAAACAATCTCCACTATGCTAAATACTTCACTAAAATACCAAAACTGTTCTTCAATAACTATATTCTACACTAAAGCTAACATATCTAATCCTATTACTATAATCACACAATATCACCCCCTTCCCCATTAACATATACTAATATCTAAACTTATATATTCTTACTAAGCACTTAATTAAACACATAGACTTTGGTATATACTAGCACATTTAGGTGCCTGCCACAACTTGCAGGGATGAACAACACCTCCCATTTTTCTATGGGAGCATGTATTACGGCCGGTTTACGCCCGTAATGCATGCTCCCATAGGGAAGGGTCGGAATGCGACCGAACACTGTTCGGTCACATCCTAATGAGGTGGGCGGGACCGCCGTCTGGACGTCGGTTGGTCCCATTTACGAGACGGTCCACCCAACATTCTAATTGGCCCCTTAATGTGTAAAGTAATCTAACAATCAGCAAAATATACATTTTAAACCATGTAATTAACAAAACTATTCTAAACTACATCTAAATATCTACAGTTACATGTTTAACAATATTAAAATACATTAAAATGTAAAAATGTTATTAAAAAATACAGAAAACCATCAACACTTAGGGGGTCATTATAATCGCGGGCAAGAAGGGAAATTACACTGCCCCCGCAAGAGCCTTAAGAAGCTCATCCAACGAGGGAGGGAACTAGGTAAACACACGGAAGCCCCGCAAGAGCCAGTCATCGGCTCGTCCAACTGGGCTTTGAAATGCCAAACAGAACAAGCTGCTGGGTCGGAACTCAACAGAGAGTAACGAGGAGCGATGGTGCAAAAGCACCCCTACCGTGAACAGGATATGCAGCACGCCACAAGAGAATCCTGGATTTAACGGCACCCGACTGGCGCCACGGAAGCGTTTGCATTCCCTTCCGCGCAACATCGTGACGTCATCAGCGCCACGTTCTTGGCTTCATGGGAAATCTAATTTCTCATCCCCTTACCGAGAAGGCTTGCACCGCAGTGTTCTCCACCGGCCCTGAGGATGCGATGTGACAGTGACATGACATACTGGCACAAAGGGCAATGCATCCATACGAACAAACTCACAGGACAGTTGACAGAACATGTGGGACATACGCTGGCCCCCACCTTCACAACATGGATGTTGGAAATCCAAATGTACTGGCACACAAGATTAAGTGGAAACACATCCTGCTGCACACGGAGAGGCTGCTATTCCACATAGAGCCTGTTGTTGTGATGTCCCACACAATCTCAACCCGTGGCATCCGCAATGTGTCATGGGCAAGGTTTACACACATTGATGCCTTCACCAGAGTCCACACTCCACTACAGATGACTGTCAAGAAGGGTGACTGTCATGTCATGGAAGTGGTGCTACATGTTATTTGATCCATGGTGATGAGACATGTATGCATGGTACTACAACATGCAGAGAAACAGTTCCCACACATTCTCAAACCGTACCAACACCAAAAAGCCTGTTTGGGTCTCTTACCCGAACTGACATTTACACATGTCCGTGCATGGAACGCTGATTCAGCCCACATTGCAATCATCATGAGGAATAGCAGGAGGATAAAGATGACACGAGTAGACAACAGGCACAGCAACCTGGGAATGACAGACACACAAGAGGTCACCATTAACATTTTTTGCAGCTGACATGGGCAGTTACGAAACATGAACAATGTAGGACACATGCAAATTTCAAACAAAGTCATTGCGCATTACTGTGTGGCATGACATCAGCACTCGAGTGACACATCAGAACACACATCGGTGTTGCCTGCCCATTGTGGGTAGCAACCTGCACAAATACATACACAACCAAGTACTTCATGCACAATAGGGATCATTAGCCATGAAGAACTGCATGCATCAGGGGCGGCTTTAGGGTCATGGTGGCCCTGGGCAGGGAGTGTAGGTAGGGGCCCCGGAAGAGGGGGTCCGGGCGAGGCGGAGCGCGGAGGCCAGTAAAGAGGGGGGGGGGGTCAGGGTGTTTAGAAGTGGAACAGAGCCGGAGGCCGCCAAATCCCTGCCAGGGGCCGCCACGCAAATATATATTGGTGTGGTGGCCCCTGGGGTTTGGTGGCCCTGTGCAGGTGCACAGCTTGCACATGCCTAAGGCCGGCCCTGCATGCATGTTGCCAAAGTACACATACACCCATATGCACAATCTTTGACAATTATGCCATAGATGATGCTTGTGATGGAGCGAGATAGAAAACAAAATTTTGTTTAAACTCGCAAAGTCACATTTCCATAACATGAATAAAATTATTAATGATGTGTGATATGTCGTGCTAATACAACCTAGATTAAACTTTACACGTGGGGGGACTAACATGTGTGCTCATAAACGTGCATAAATGTTGCATCTTTTTGTTCGTGCAAAATAATAAAATAATTTATTGTTTTCGTTTTTGTCATTACTAACTGCTGCATATTTAAATTAAGCATGTGCTTGTTTTGCTTATTCTTGTCTGTGTGATGTCATTTCTACTATTCTAGGTGCATATGGGTCTCATAGAAAAACGGAGACTGGTAAATATAAACGCTGCTTTATTTGTTTGCAATGGCTAGGTAACATTTGATTAATCGGGTGGGTTAATTAATTAGTAAACCATGGGGTGGATACAGAATATACTTTATTTCTTACATTAATACTTTTCTTGTGTTTGTTTTATACTAGAATTCATAAGTTGCCTGCTTTGAGGCCTAACTATTTGAGCCGCACAAAAAGAGCTAATTCATATTTCTGCAGAAAGTCACGAGACGCCCATTCTGAATTAAAACGTTTATTGAAGATGCATTCACAAAGCAAAAACTGATGAGCTGACATCATTCTGTCGGACATGGCCAAGGTCGAAAGTGAACTTTTTGTCAGTCCTTAACTTGGCATCCGCGGAAGTTGCACTGTAAGACTATGGAAGCTGCGAGGATGACTTAAAACAAAGTTGCAATCGCAGGAAGCCTCTGGCTTCAAGTGGAAGAGACAATGGTCTTTGTAAGACATGATTTTGTGGAACTTTTTAAGAATCGGGTGACATGTCACTTGTCACTCTCAGCCAATGGGACGTCGAGTATTTCTGAAAATTTTCCTTTGCTAGTTTAGTTAGCGTAGAAAGGTATAAAAAGTCATGCCCTTAGGGTTGGGCTGGCTGCTGCTTTCTGACTTTCCGATGAGGGTGATGTGCTGCTGGACTTTGCGTGGAGCACGTAAGAATCCTCAAAGAACTTTACTTTAATTTCTGTCTATTTAGCTTAGTTAGGGAAATAGGTTTTAGAAATGCTAAACTTCATATAATTTCTTTAAATTGATTCAATTGCTTAAATTGTACTTTTCTTATTTCTTACCATTATGCTTGCTTTATTGCAAATAAATTTCATTCATAAAACTTACAACATATATACTATTATTTAGAAAATAAAATCTTACTTTTAACAAACAAGCTGGTCTTGGTTATTTAGAAGTATAGGTTACCATTAGCTAGATCACGTCGCCTATGGTGGTCATTTAAATGATTGGGTTTTATTCTAATGACAATATTCTTTCTGCAAATGTATAAAATGTTTATAGTTTGTAAATAATGTGTATATAGATTTATTTGACCACCTGATTCAGTAGGCCCAAAAATATATCAGGTTCATAAATGGGTCCATGTATAGTTTAGAATTTTGTTTATAGGTTATGAAATTGGGTAGCGTAGTTTATGATATATTTTCTATAGCCCGCTGGATCAATTATCTGGTAGCAGAAATTGATGGTTGCTAAGGGGTAACCAAGGTAACATGTTGGTTGCTAAGGATTGCGTCATGGTATGCAAATAGGATTAATGTTTTAACACTCGTTAAGTTCGTTTTTCGTGCCTATCTGTAAGCTATACCGGTATAGATTGTGTGGCGAGAAATTAGTCACGCAAGCCATCTGTTCGTTTGTAGTGATATCGCCGAGTATCACAAGAGGTATCGCCGTGTACCATAGTGTTGTCGCCGAGCAGCACAGTTTTAGGGCTAGGTCTGAATCTTGTATAGTGAGGATTTTCTAAGAAATCAAAGCAGCATGAGAATAGGGACAAAGCGCCTTCCATAAAACTCACTGTGATGAGAGTAATAGTTATATCCGAGCTTGAATGAAGGGTAAAATTTAACGTCGGTGCATGATTATCTATAAACAGGTTAGAGTCCTGTACGGGTACATGTTTCATATCTATAAACAGGTGAGAGCCCTGTACGGATAACGTCGTTATTTTGCTAACGGTGCATGATTTCTATAAACAGGTGAGAGTCCTGTACGGATTTCGTGTGTGTTTGAATTTAGGGAATTTTCCGTGTAAAAGTGCGAGTTTGAATTGTATTTTATGTTCAAGTGGAACTCTTAGAACTTTCACTTCGCGGTGGGTTCAGAGCAAAGCGAGTTCATAATTATACGTGTTAGAAGGGTGGGGTAAGGTTACTCTACTGACAATTGAATATTATCCTTAGTGTGAATAGCGCCGTCTATTCCGAAGTGTGGATACTTGAATGTGTGTAAACTATCCTAATTAGTGAAACGAACAGATGTTGTCTTTATAAGTCATTGTTAAGAATTAATTTACACTGAAAAGTGTTCTTAAAATGGCGCTGTGAAAAGATTTTGTGAAGGAGGGGTAAGCGCCAGGAGTGAGAAGCGAGAAACCGCAGCTGCTGTGTACGTCACAGAGCCGCGCTGGGATTGGGTGACCTACGTCACAAGCTGTATTCTGATTGGCTCCTGAGTCTCTGACGGCCTGTGAGCTGATTGGTCCTTAGGAAAATCTCCAAAATTATTGGTTGAGCAGGAAACTGACGTAGCTCAACTGCCATTGGCTTGTTGGTGTGTTTCGCGCACGGATTGGTTGTTTTGCGGAACATCCCGGAAATATTTTACGAACGATTTTGTGAATTAAATTTAACTTTTAAAAATGAGTTATCATTTTAAACATGTTGAGAAAAAGACAACATTATTTCAGAAATTTAAGAATTTATTTTCACCTGACAAGAAAATCGAAACGCGAGGTGGTAAACTACTTCATAAGTATAAAACACCTGCAGCGTACATGGAAGGTGAATACGGATATCATACTGTCTTATGGTTCGACAGTTGGAAACGTTATACTAAAAACGATGGTGTTTTGGCTTGGCCTGATGATGGTTCATTTAATGTAAGAGTTTTAAGAAACTTACGAGAGAAAATGAATGCTCTTGTTCCTAAACCGAGACCAACTCAATTTGAAGCTTTAGTTGAGTGGGAAGATGAGATGTATCAGTTACAAAGAGAAGCTAGTGGAATTAAAAGACCTTCTAAAAATCCATCATGGAAAAGAGAAACTCATGAAGATAGATTACGAATGTGGAGACAGGGAAACATGAGTGAAGGATTGTATTTAATTCATGAAATGGTAATGGGTTCTCCTACAGGAAAATCTATGGAAAGTGAATCTGAAGATGCAGTTATGGAAGAAATATATACAACTGCTAGAAATAAACAGCCTAATCAGCCTTTGAGACCTCCTAGATCATGGTCTACTCCGGTGGTTTCTACTGAAACTTCACCGAGTGCACCTCCAATTAGTGAAGCTCCTAAACTTTATCCAAATAATTGTGAAATCACTGAAACTCCTAGAAGACCAGAATTTGAGAATGCTCGAAATGAGGGTAGACATTTTTCAATGACTCCAAGAGCAAGGGAACCTCCAAAAGATTATACAAGAGAAACAAGAAATGTTGAGGATGATGATTATAATGAATACTTAAGGTCTAAAGAAGAATTAATCAAAAGAATGACAAAAGGCATGGAAGCTGTCACAGTTCCAGTAACAATAGGTCCTGTTCAGCCTGTATTTGATCAAAGAAATACAAACAAAACTGGATTATCTATTCCTTTAAATACAGAAATTCAAAAGCCTGCTGGAAAATTTTATTCAGACTTGACTGAATTAAACACTTCTAGATCGAGAATGCCTGATTTAACCTTTAATGAGGATTTATCTCCAAAAACACCAATGGGTGCTATGTCAGATGTAGGAAGTCCTGAAGTTAGGGTAACCACACCAAAGCTTGATGTGGCCAAATTAAAAGCAAATATTGAAGAATTAATAATTGGAACAATTGGCCCAGATAGTTTAAATTACTATCGGGATGATGAACTACTATTCATTTGCAAAAGTATTCAATGGAAAACGAAAAATAAATATGATCAATTAGAGGATCTAGCTGCAGAACTTGAAATCGATGTGAGTAAACAAAAGAATTTTGCAAAACATTACAGATTAGATTTCTCAGAAAGCGACATTGAGAGTTTGAACTCAATGGGAAGAATAGTTCACATTAAAGATTTAATTGTCTATATCAAAAAGCTAGGAGAACTGAACAAATGGAGAGTGAAATGGACTAAAAGGAAGGAAGATGAAAGATTAGAAAGAATGTCAAAACAATTTCCAATGAGAGAAGTTGCAGGTGGAGGATATGTTCATGTCCCATGGTCGAGACAGGACATTCTGTTATTTACAAATGATTTTCCAAAATTAAGAGAGAAACCTGTTGAGTGGTACAGACAAGTCGATAGATTTATCAAAGTGTCAAAAGTTCTGTGGATTGATTTGGATGGATTTTTTGACATTGTTGTTCCATCTGATCTTTGGACAGAATGTAAAATTTCTATTAGTTGGCCAAAAACAGAACCTGAGCGAATTAAAGAAACAGGTGCCCCAAATCCACTCGTAATGGATTTTTACGAGAAAGTAATTGTTTGGATGAAAAACAAAATTCCACCCAAAGAAGTTGATTGGGTTAAAATAGAGAGAACAGAGCAGGAAACAAAAGAATCAGTTCATTCTTTTTATGAAAGACTACTGTTAATCTTTAAACAATACAGTGGTTATGAAAAATTAGATGAGAAAGACATGAGTCATTTTATCTATAGATTTGTTTATGGACTAAAGCCTGAAATTGGAGAAATGATCAGAACTAGTATTGTCGGATGGCAAGCACTATCTATTGATGATATTCTGAGAAAAGCAAAATATTGTAGCGATGAATTAGAAGTAAAACAGAAGAAGCTGAAGGAGAAAGCCATGTGGGCACAGGTAAAAGTGGCTGAGCAACAGATTGCCAGCATGGGAAATAAGAACACTAATTTTGTTCAAACTGGAAATACGAACCAGATACAAGGAAAGTTTAAAGGTAATAATTTCCAAAAGAAATTTAGCCCAAAAATAGAAGAGCTGAAACAAAGATTACCTTGTTTTAATTGTGGCGAAATTGGACATTGGAGGGACGAGTGTCCTCATCCTCCTAGAAACTTAAAGAATCCCTTATTGAATCCACAGATGCAGAATGGTGTTAACGTGCAGCAACAGCTACAGATGCAACAGGGGTTAAATGAATTTAATATTCAGCGACAATTACAACAACAGCAACAACAACAGGTGAATAATCGTCAAGACCAGTTGCCACAACCACCTTTTCCGAATTGTGGGGGAGTTCAAAAATATAATCCAAACGTGGGATTTCAGGGATGTGAACAGGTAATAAAACCACAAAAACAGCAAAAGCAGCAAAGGGTTCAAATGCAAAATGCTTCACAACAATTTTTATTAACAGAAAGCCAAGACAGTGATTCTGATGATTATTGCTGACGGTGCCCGAGAGAGGAGGAAGAGTGTGTTGTTGGAGCCACTCTTGAGGTTGACCAGTCTGGTCCTTATGTAAACGGGAAAGTTAATGATGTAGACATCACTTTTCTAGTGGACACTGGTGCTACCCGTTCTACTGTTAGATCAGTGGAAATAGAAAACCTACCTCTCTCTGGGGATACCATCCAAGTTGTCGGAGTAAGTAATCAGCAAATTAAAACAGACTTAACTGATCCAGTACCAGTTGAAATTGGAAATTACAGAGACAAACACAGATTTGTGGTTTGTAATAGTAGTCCAGTAAATCTATTAGGTAGGGACATCCTATGTAAAATGAATTGCAGAATATATTGTTCTCCTGAAGGAGTTGAATTACAAACAATGGAGGAAGATGGTTTGTACAGAATGACAATGATGATGATGGAAGCAGAAGAAACAAAATTGTTTCCTGCATTTGAAGAAAAAGATTTACCTGAAGAGCTAAAAGAAACAGTGAAATCTGAAATATGGGATTTTACTGGGAATGAGATGGGTCTGATGAAAAACGTAGATCCTGTTAAAATTGCATTGAAGCAGGGAATAGAATTTCCAAACACTCCACAATATAAAATGAAAACAGAGACAATTGAAGGTATTACACCTGTAATTGAAAAATTAATCAAGCAAGGTGTATTGGAAGAAATGAAGAGTAGCTCTTGTAATTCACCAATTATGGGAGTTAAAAAGGCTAACGGAACATTTAGGATCGTACAAGATTTGAGAAAGGTTAATCAAATTGTTATTCCATGTTGTCCTGTGGTTCCAAATCCAGCAGTGATTCTATTTCAGATTCCATATGATGCTGAATGGTACACAGTCATTGACCTTTGCAATGCATTCTTTACTGTTCCTCTACACCCAGACAGTTATGAAATCTTTGCTTTCAGATTCCAAGGTAAGACCCTTGGATGGACAAGAATCCCTCAGGGCTATACAGAAAGTCCTTCAATCTTTAACGAACTGTTAAAAAGATCATTAGAAGATTTAGACTTACCAGGTAGGTCAACGTTGGTGCAGTATATTGATGATTTGTTAATAGCTGCAAAGACAAGAGAAAATTGTGTAACAGACACAATAATTCTGTTAAATCGCCTTGCAGAAGAAGGACACAAAGTGTCCCCAGCAAAACTACAATTTTGCAAACAGGAAGTGAAATATCTTGGTCACAGAATTGCAAAGGGAAAAAGACAAGTAACAATAGAGAGAATAAAAATGATTCAAGCAATGTTACCGCCAAGAACACAAAGACAGGTCAGAATGTTCCTGGGAATGGTAGGATACTGTCGACAATGGATAAGTGGATTTTCAGTAATTGCGAAACCACTACAAAGACTGACCAAATCAGATGTAAAAGATCCAATTATTCTCAATGATGTTGAGATGGAATCTTTTGAGAACCTGAAAAAGAGCTTATGCCAAGCTCCTGCTTTGGGTATGCCAAATTATGAGAAAGATTTTGAACTGTATTGCAGTGAGAGAGAAGGATGTGCATTATCTGTGTTAATTCAGAGACATGGAAATTTAAAGAAACCTATTGCATACTTCTCTGCAGTTCTTGATCCAATTGCAAAAGCATTACCAGGTTGTTTGAAAGCAGTTGCAGCTACAAGTATCAGTCTTGAACAAAGTGAAGGAATCATTATGGGATTTCCTGTCAAAGTTTTTGTGCCTCATTCAGTTGAAATATTACTGACAAGAGGTAAGACTCAACATTTAACAAGTAGCAGATTGACAAAGTATGAGAAAATCATACTGGGAGCAGATAATGTTTCGATTTCAAGATGTTTGAATCTGAATCCTTCTACATTACTGCCTGATTCTGAAATCGTTAATGACATTGAGACAGAACATGAATGTTTAGATGTCATGGAATTCTGCACAAAACCAAGAAAAGACATCAAAGACAGACCTTTGCCTGAATCGGATTTTGTCTACTTTGTAGATGGCTCATGCTTAAGATCCGAAGGTGGTGTCTTGAAAGCTTCATACTCAGTTTGTACAGTCGAAAACATTAAAGAAGCATCATGTCTTGAAGGAGTTCGTTCAGCACAAGTAGCTGAATTGATTGCTTTAATTCGTGCATGTGAAATATCAAAGGATATAAGAGTTACCATCATTACTGATAGTCAGTATGGGTACGGAGTTGTGCATGATTATGGACAACTCTGGTCACAGAGAGGATACATGACATCAACAGGGTCACCAATTAAAAATGCAGTTTTCATTAGAAGATTAATTGAAGCAATACAATTGCCAAAAGAAATTGCCATAGTCAAGTGTGCAGCGCACACTAGAGGAACTGATTATATTTCCAAAGGAAATGCCTTCGCAGATGAAACAGCAAAGTACTGCGCAAGGAAAAATTATTCTTACAATCGGAATAGAAGCACAGAAACTGATTCAAATTCATTAATGCTAACAACTATTGTAGAAACATGGAATGAGATTAGAGATTTACAAAACGAAGCAGATGATGAAGAAAAAGATCAGTGGTTAAGATCAGATTGTAGACAACGTGATGAAGATGGAGTGTGGGTTTACAAAGATGGGAGAGTAGTTTTACCAAATTGCATGATTTCTGACATGGCCAGATTATATCATGGTCCTGCACATTTAGGAAGAGATTCTATGGTCAGACTGTTTAAAGAAACATGGTTCAATACCAAATTTAGAACCATTGCAGAATCTTTTTGTCAAAGGTGTTTATCATGCCAACAAATGAATCCAAACAGAAAATCAGTGGTGGGGACAGGAATAATTGGTCGAGAAGGTGGTCCCTTCACCAGGTTACAAATAGATTTCATTGAAATGCCCTTACACAACTGTTTGAAATATGTACTTGTAATTGTATGCTTGTTCTCAAGGTGGGTAGAAGCTTTTCCTACAAGACATTGTGATTCAATTACAGTAGCAAAACTAATGCTCAGAGAAATCATCCCAAGGTACGGTTTTCCAGTCACTATTGAGAGTGATGGAGGAAGTCATTTTGATAACAAACTGTTGAAATTAATTTGCGAAGCTATGAGTATTGAGCAGAAAATACACTGTGCATACAGACCAGAGGCATCAGGTGTAGTTGAACAAATAAATGGAACTATCAAAAACAGAATTGGGAAAATGTGTCTAGAGACAGGAGTTAAGTGGACTGATGCTCTTCCACTTGTTTTGATGTCAATAAGAAGTACACCAGATAAAAAGACAGGTTTGAGTCCTCATGAAATTTTGATGGGAAGAGTTATGAGGCAAGCTTTTGTACCTGTAGGTAAACTGTTGAGCATAAATGACAGTGCAATTTTGGATTACTGTAAAAGGTTATCTGATATGGTAACTTCTGTGTCTAATCAGGTGGGAACTGAAGCACAATCAAATGACAAAGTTTTGACACATGATCTGAGACCTGGAGACTGGGTCAGAACGAAAGTACATCGGAGGAGGAATTGTCTATCTCCTAGATGGCAGAAACCTAGGCAGGTAATCTTGATCACTACTAATGCTGTAAAGTGCAGAGGATTGAAGCGCTGGATTCATCCAAGTCATACTATTCCAATACCAACTCCTGAGAGTTCTGATGTTGAAAGTGATACCACAGATGACTCTGATTCTGAAGCAGAAGACAGAACAGAAGGTGAAGTAATTCCAGATTCTGAAGATCGACAAGAAAGTCGACATCTGGAAACTGTGCCAGTGAATGGAAATCTGACAAGAAAAGACTTAGAAATAATTGAAATAGATTCTGAAGGTGAAGAGAATCTGCTAAAAGGAAAGATAACTGAGGATTCGGTTGTCTATGTTGAAGACAGAGAAGCTGAACCAAAAGAAGTTTCAGACCAGGAGAGTATCGAAAGGCAGAGAACAAGCTCTGAAGTAAGGAACAAAAATCCGAAATCTGGGAAGCTAGAGGTAATTGAGGAAGAGGAGGAGAACGAATTACCGAGTACCAGTGATGGAAGACAAAGTGAAGTTCCTGAAGGAGTAAAATTGCCGAATAGAGAAGTTCCTGAGTCAATTGAAATTTCAGACTACGAAACTGAGGAAAGTGACGTGGAAGGTGAAAGTGAAAACAGAAAGAAAAGGACTTGGAAATCAGAATCGAATAATTCTGAACCAAAGAAAAAGTACGTGAGAAAAGCAGACTACTGGCCTGGTGGAAGATTGAGAGTCAGATTGATTAAAAAGCCAATAGAACAAGTTGAAGAAATCAGTAGTCAAAAGAGTCCTGGAAAAGAGGTTGGAGTTGGAAGGAAAATAGAAGTGATATCAAGAAAAGGGAAGAGAATAATTAGACCAAACCAGAAATATAAGTCTCCTGAGTGGACTTACTTAGTAATTCCACCTGTTATTGACATATATGATAGTAGTGAAGAAGAAAACGAAATCCAAGAAATTAGTGACAATGATTGAAATACAAATTTATTAAATTGGCATAAGGCTGAAGAAATCCTGTTAGTTGACACAAGGTCGAAGAAAAACTGTCTAGTAGAAGAAAAACTTATGTATGACATAAGGTCGAAGAAATCTTGTTTAGGGTTATAAAAAGAAAAATATTTTAAAAGGGGGGTGTATATAAATTTTAAAATTTATTTTTATTTTTAATTTTATTTTTGAGGCTAAAACTAACCTAAAAATGCCTTACATCAAGGAGAGCACTTCAAAATGCTCTGTTTTTAAAAGATGCTGTAAGATGACTCTGGTGTGTCTGCTCATTTTAGTTCTGCTCTGGTTGGTACTAGCTGTGATTATACCTTTAGAAATGAATAGAGAATTACACAAAGTTAATTTAACAAGCAAAGCTCTGGTTAGCCAAACTAAACATAGTGCATCTGCAAAAGTAATTGATCATCAGCCTAACATTCATCAAGATAAATCAATAGGTGATTTTTCAAGCAATACATTCACAAAGCTTTTGAGTGAATATGTAAAGGTAATGGATGCAAAGGATTGTTATGTGTGCGTTAAGTTGCCCGCTTCTGTTTCTGAGGGAGTAACATATAATATGCTTCCTCTCACTTATGCTGTTACATGTAGTGTATTAACTAGTTTATTTTATCAAACTGGTCGTTTAGAATATTACTATTCAAATTATGATGAGATTTTTGCTAATGTTAAAATTGATAATGCTTTAAATAAGCATAAGAAAGCTAAACAATTGAGAGAATATTTCCTTGTTACTAACGAACTCACTTATGAGTATGCTTACAAGAATAATCTAACATGTAAATTAAGTGCTGAAGGGAAGAAATTTCTGAATATGGTTGAGGAGAGAAGAGCAATTTATAAGAGAAATGAATTAGTCAAGCAGACTAAGTCATCATTCTGGCAAAAAAAGGATGAGAAACTAAATGGCAAAATGCTTGAAAATATTGCAATTCACATAGACAAACCTGTTAGTGGAAAGCTTTGCATTAGAAGAGATAACACACTTTTTGATAATTATTTTGTAGGTGCAAGCAACTGTGAAGATACTTATCAGATTTTGGGAGGTTGGGGATTTAAAGGTGGAAAAGATCCTATCTTTCCTGGAATTTATTTTGTTTGTGGTGACAAAGCCTACTACAACCTTCCAGACCATTGGTATGGAACTTGTTATGTGGGAATTGTTTTTCCTAAAGTGTTTCATGTTGACAGAGATTCAGAAGGATTATTTAAAATTCATAATTATGTAAATAGAGCTAAAAGAGAAACTTTTACTGAAGTTCTGGGAGATATTTTCCAAGCTGTAATACCTTTTGTTGGTATAACCCTAAATGCAGGGAGAATCAGAAAATTGTCCACTATAGTTGATAGATTATCAACTGACACTGCTGATGGGTTTCAATTAGTGAATGTTGAAGTTATTGCAATTAGATCCATGGTAATTCAAGATCGTCTTGCTTTAGACATACTCCTAGCAAAAGAGGGAGGAGTCTGTGGCATTTTACATATCCAACATTGCTGTACATATATACCGGATGAAAGTAAAAATATTGAAATGTATATTAAGAATATTACACAAATGCATTCTGAAATAATTCCTTTAGAAGAAGAAGATTTTACTGGGAAACTTTCAAATAGGTTTCAAGCAATTAAAAACTGGTTTCATAATATCGGAAGTTCAATTCTTGGCAAGATTCTGGCACCTTTGATTATAATTATATTCATTTTTATTTTGACTAAAGTAGGTTGTCTGTTGCATAAAAGAAAGAAGCATTTAAGAGAAAAGAAGAGAATTTATAAACTCAGAAAAGAAGAGGAAAGGGAGATTGAGTTGCAGGAGTTACATAGAGAGCGTCATGTTAATTGCAAGGATTATGCTGAAACAGACTTTTAGGTTTACTAATACAATGAATTTGAATCGATTTCTTATAAAATAAATTTACCAAAATTTTGAGTGCTGGTGTGGTGATTTGTTAATCACCAGATGAGGGAGTTGATGGAGCGAGATAGAAAACAAAATTTTGTTTAAACTCGCAAAGTCACATTTCCATAACATGAATAAAATTATTAATGATGTGTGATATGTCGTGCTAATACAACCTAGATTAAACTTTACACGTGGGGGGACTAACATGTGTGCTCATAAACGTGCATAAATGTTGCATCTTTTTGTTCGTGCAAAATAATAAAATAATTTATTGTTTTCGTTTTTGTCATTACTAACTGCTGCATATTTAAATTAAGCATGTGCTTGTTTTGCTTATTCTTGTCTGTGTGATGTCATTTCTACTATTCTAGGTGCATATGGGTCTCATAGAAAAACGGAGACTGGTAAATATAAACGCTGCTTTATTTGTTTGCAATGGCTAGGTAACATTTGATTAATCGGGTGGGTTAATTAATTAGTAAACCATGGGGTGGATACAGAATATACTTTATTTCTTACATTAATACTTTTCTTGTGTTTGTTTTATACTAGAATTCATAAGTTGCCTGCTTTGAGGCCTAACTATTTGAGCCGCACAAAAAGAGCTAATTCATATTTCTGCAGAAAGTCACGAGACGCCCATTCTGAATTAAAACGTTTATTGAAGATGCATTCACAAAGCAAAAACTGATGAGCTGACATCATTCTGTCGGACATGGCCAAGGTCGAAAGTGAACTTTTTGTCAGTCCTTAACTTGGCATCCGCGGAAGTTGCACTGTAAGACTATGGAAGCTGCGAGGATGACTTAAAACAAAGTTGCAATCGCAGGAAGCCTCTGGCTTCAAGTGGAAGAGACAATGGTCTTTGTAAGACATGATTTTGTGGAACTTTTTAAGAATCGGGTGACATGTCACTTGTCACTCTCAGCCAATGGGACGTCGAGTATTTCTGAAAATTTTCCTTTGCTAGTTTAGTTAGCGTAGAAAGGTATAAAAAGTCATGCCCTTAGGGTTGGGCTGGCTGCTGCTTTCTGACTTTCCGATGAGGGTGATGTGCTGCTGGACTTTGCGTGGAGCACGTAAGAATCCTCAAAGAACTTTACTTTAATTTCTGTCTATTTAGCTTAGTTAGGGAAATAGGTTTTAGAAATGCTAAACTTCATATAATTTCTTTAAATTGATTCAATTGCTTAAATTGTACTTTTCTTATTTCTTACCATTATGCTTGCTTTATTGCAAATAAATTTCATTCATAAAACTTACAACATATATACTATTATTTAGAAAATAAAATCTTACTTTTAACAAACAAGCTGGTCTTGGTTATTTAGAAGTATAGGTTACCATTAGCTAGATCACGTCGCCTATGGTGGTCATTTAAATGATTGGGTTTTATTCTAATGACAATATTCTTTCTGCAAATGTATAAAATGTTTATAGTTTGTAAATAATGTGTATATAGATTTATTTGACCACCTGATTCAGTAGGCCCAAAAATATATCAGGTTCATAAATGGGTCCATGTATAGTTTAGAATTTTGTTTATAGGTTATGAAATTGGGTAGCGTAGTTTATGATATATTTTCTATAGCCCGCTGGATCACTTGCAAAGTGGCAAGAGATCTGCAGTGACAGAGATGAGGCACATTGTACTGTGGTGAACACATTTACTACACAAACGGATCAAGTATGTGTTGAGGCCATCCTACATGAACCAATGTCCATGGCCATTGCCATTGCTCTGCAGAAAATAACAGTCATGTAATGAGTCTACCGTTACTGCTGGTGAACCAATGTGTACAGGACAGCCTGCGACTGTCAGGGCCTTGAATCCTTGGAAACGTGCGATGCTCAAAGGGGTCCATCTCCCAATAGCCCCTTGGTCTGAGTAGAAATAACAAACTCAAAAGGGTGATCAGGTGAGGGAAGGAAAGGAAGGGTACAGCAGGGAGGGAGATCTGAAACAAAGGTAAACAAGTATAAGGATTCAACACTTCTTGTCACTGAATCACAGAATACCTCAGGACCTATACTGTAACAGTAATACCTGTAAAGGAAAACAACAGCCACTGTATCCTAGTTGGGATCACAGTAATGAAAGTGCTACTGGATCTGAGGATCGAACAAGGACATTACTACACACTTACAAAGAAGGCTGTTCTATACGTTTCCATGTATTTATCCAGCAGTTAGCCATAGCAACATACCCCCCAAAAAATTAAGAGCCAAGTAACTGGGGAATTGGAGCTTTCTTCAGGACAAGCTCTACAAGCCCCTGCTATGAAAACAGTGGTGAACAATCCACATGAATTCATAGCACATGGAAAGTTGATGAAACATCCTTAACGCAACAAAGATAATGTTTAGGCTTTCCTGTTTTCAGTTTCTATTTTTGGTAAATTCTGGTGGAGTTTTTTCAGTGGTTTTAATACCTTAAAAAACAGTTGTTATCAGTGGTTACACATTTGCGTGCCACTAAAAACAACAAAAAAGTGTTTTTCCGGTGTTTATGGAACATTTTGCTTTTATTATTGCTTGCTTTCTGCACTGATAGAACATGGTATATAGACAGCGTATGTATAGATATGAGGCCCCAAAAGATTTTTGCAAATTAAACTTATTGTAGTACACCATACAATACTTCTTCAGTGAGTCTTTGGTCATGTGTGCTTGCTCTTTCCTTCCCATGTAAACTTCTGTGAAAAGGCCCTCTCAACACTGGCACTTGAGATGGGCAACTCCAGTATACAATTTGTTAACTCTGGCCACTGACATAGCTTTCCATGCCAATACTGGTGCACTTGAACATTGTGATTCTCATGGCAGGTTCTGCAACATTTTGCTTGAACTGGGCGCTTATGCCCTCAGAGTTATAGAAGCGGTCAAAAATGATACAGCACTTTTGAAACTACAGAGGAAATTCCCCTTTATGGAAGGGATCTAGAACTTGTACAGAGTACCACAGTGAGGTTTCATTGACTTCAAATGCCATTGGTGGTGAAGGGACATTTCTATGCATCATTGCAAGCCATCTCTCATACATTGTAAAATAAACGTTCCTGAATTGCTCTTCAACGTTGCTTTGCTTACCAAGTGCCAAGTACTCTAACATGGAATATGTTGCAGTGCAAACGTCACTAAAGGTGTCACCCAGCCTACTCTCAAGGAGATGTTTCACATCTACACCAATTATGCTGAACACTTGTCAGACAAGGTTTTTTTCAGACTGTAGTTTTTTTATCAAGTCCACTACAGCAGTTATGTTTTCCTGTAAAAATCTAATAATGCAGGAGAGTGTACTTTTTTTACATCATTATCAATGTGCGACCAAAGATCCTCACATTTCTTGCCTTTGGCATCATCACTCAGCAAAAAATCTGCAAACGGTTGCCTCATGGATAATATAGCATTCATAGCCCCTTGGACTGAGAACAATCAGCTAAAGGACACAGTTGGGATGACTCTTTCTTTGATGCCACACAAAGCAAGAAATGATAAATATGTGTGTTTTAGTTCATGTGCATAAGAAAACAGTGTACCAGAATGGACTAAAAAGTAAACCGCATCCCTCATTAACTCTGAAGAATGTAAAGATGCTTTCAGCATACCATCTAATAAGTGGCAAGGATCTCCCACAGGGAATCAGTTCAGCTCGGGTATCAATTTTGACAGGTCATCACACAACTTTTTCATATACATAGCTGAATCACTGCAAATACAAATACAAATATCACTCCAATCTTTGTTGAACTTGGAAAGAACCTTTTTTTGCTGAGCATTCCAAGTGACACTGCTTTCCATGTTTTCCAAAAGTCTAGTGTCATGTTTTTACCACTATCCCAGATGCTTGGTATAGCGCTCTTTATACATATACTTGTCACTATACCTTGGATTGAATGTTTAAAGCCTGAGGTGTTGGCAATTCACCTACTATCAATACTGACCCACTAGAAACTATGGGCTGACGTATTAAGGGTTTTTACCCATTCTCTGTAGGTAAATGTGATGACACATATTAGGAAAGATTCTTATGAAACCAGCCATTTTACCTATCAGTGAAAGAATCAAATGCAGCCAAAATATCAAATATGATTTTGATATTTCCTGGTGCCAAACAGTTTATAAAATAATTAAACGAGACCTAGAACATGCTTCTAAACCCTGCATCTTTAGACCAAAGACCACAAAAACTGAAAAAAGGAAGAAGAAACAATATTTTAGTGGCATCCCCAAACATCAAAACTCAAGCAGAATAATGTTAGCCCAGTTTTTCTTACTGCTAGCTTGTATAACAAAGTTACATTGTATTGGCCCTTCAGGAAGAAAAAAATGACTCTTTCACTCTCTTTCCTTTATTTGAATGGCATTTAGTTTGTGGTTGTGCAGGTCTTTTTTCAGTGTTTATATGTTTTCACTGGTGAGGGCTATTTCTCTTTCAGTGGGGTTTCATCAGTTATTATAGGTTTAAACCTAAAACCCCACAGCCTAAAATGTTGTACGAGTTGCAAAAGAAATAGCCAATATTATGATCCTGTTCCAAGGATTGTGCAACTAGCACAGGGATCACAGAGGAAACATAAAAAGTAGCAGAGTATTGCAGCGATATGACGGGGGTATCAAGCTCTGCAGGCTGCTTCAACGCAATTAAAGCCTTGCGGTAATCCAGAAATTCACAGTGTCTGAATAAAGTCCAATAAACAGAAATTCAAAAGCGCTGCTGCCCGTCTCACACAAAGCCAACAATCCGTAGTTCCCCCAGGGAATCAGTGAGGGTCAAGAAGACTTTGCATACAGTCAGCTGGACACACACATTGCAACACATGCCACTCAATGCTACAAGCTTGCTCACTCATACCAAGTGACTCACAATTATGAGAAGAAGTTGCGTATGAGCTGACTCCAGATATCATCCTCCTCCTCCTCATCAATTGCATCGTGACCAAGCCCTTGATCCTCAATGGGTGGATGTTCCTGCTCCTCAGGATCCAGGATGAGTGGCACTGCCTTCTCAACTGCCATGTTGTGCAGCATGCAGCACACGATGAAGATCTTATAGACCTTGTTTGGTGCATATGGGAGGGATCCGCCGGTCTTATCGAGGCACCGGAATCGGCTCTTCAGGAGGTCAAACGTCCTCTCAATCACTCGCCTGGTCTGCCCGTGTGCATTTTTGTACCGCTGATCTGCAGCTGTTTTTGGGTTGCGGAGAGGTGTCATTAGACATGGCATGTTGGGATATCCTGAGTCCCCTACATAGATACATCATGTAAATAAGTGGGTCAGGAGATGCCGTAAGAGCAAAAGATACTGAAACACACAGGACAAACAGAGTTTACCCACCAACAAGACATGCTCGCTTGTTGTGCAGCCGCAGCATCATTTGTGGCACCCTGCTACGCCTCATGATGAATGCATTGTGTGCTGATCCTGGAAAACGTGCACAAACGTGGGAAATCAGCATGTTAGCAAGACACACAACAAGGGCATTCATTGAATGGTAATGTTTACGGTTGCGGTAAGCCTGCTCCTGTGCCTGTGGTGGCACCAAAGCCACATGTGTCCCATCAATCGACCCAATGACATGTGGCATCCCTCCCAGGGCATAGAAATCACCCTTGACATCTGTCAACTCTTCCTGAGTAGGAAATTTGATGAATTCATCAATGTGCTCCAACGTGGCTGCCAAAACATCAGGCAGGACACGGCTGAACATCGTCTGTGACATCCCACCAACATCAGCTATGGTTAATTGAAACGCACCTGTAGCAAAGAAATGTATGGCTGCCATCACCTTTATCTTGGGGGTCAACGCAGTAGGATACCTGTGTTGCGGTTGGAGGTGTGGTGCCAGCTTGTTCGTCAACTCCTGAATCAACTGTTGAGTGAATCTGTAACGTCTGATGCAGGCACGTTCCCTCATGGTAGCCAAGTCTGGGAATGTCCTTGGTACAGGTGGTGCCCTGCAGGACATATTTTGAAATAATGAAGATTGACAGTCAGCCAACATCAATGACAACAGTGGCGTCACTAGGGGGGGTGCGGGGGGTGCGGACCGCACCGGGTGTCACCCCATCTGGGGGGTGACACCAATTTACACTGACGAGTCTACCTGCGTCCTGCTTTAGTGCAAGAAGCGCGCCACCACGGCACCCCGGCCCGCCGTAGCTACGGGCACCATCCGCCATCTGCTTTCTGCACGTGCACGGAATGGATGGGTCACAGAAGTCAAAGAGTCAAGGGTTTGGGTTTGCATTGTTGTTCTGTGACGAAAGTCGAAACGAAACCGAAGCCAAACCAAACCCAGTTATGCATATACCAGGCAGGCAGGCAATGGCATCGTTGACTTGCAGTTTGCTTTCACTGACACTTGCCCAGCAGTTTGGGTCCCAGGGCCAGAGGGAGTAAGACAGCGAGAGAGGGAGACAGAGGGAGCTAGAGGGAGTAAGATAGAGAGAGGGAGCTAGAGGAGGTAAGACAGAGCGAGGGAGCTAGAGGGAGTAAGACAGCGAGAGAGGGAGACAGAGGGAGCTAGAGGGAGTAAGATAGAGAGAGGGAGCTAGAGGAGGTAAGACAGAGAGAGGGAGCTAGAGGGAGTAAGACAGAGAGAGAGGGAGCTAGAGAACGTAAGACAGAGAGAGAGGGAAACAGAGGGAGCTAGAGGGAGTAAGACAGCGAGAGAAGGAGTAAGACAGCGAGAGAAGGAGCTAGACAGAGAGAGGGAGCTAGAGGGAATAAGACAGAGAGAGGGAGCTAGAGGGAGTAAGACAGAGAGAGAGGGAGCTAGAGAGAGTAAGACAGAGAGAGAGGGAAACAGAGGGAGCTAGAGGGAGTAAGGCAGCGAGAGAAGGAGTAAGACAGCGAGAGAAGGAGCTAGACAGAGAGAGGGAGCTAGAGGGAGTAAGATAGAGAGAGGGAACTAGAGCGAGCAAGACAGAGAGACAGGGAGCTAGAGGGAGTAAGAGAGAGAGAGAGGGAGCTAGAGGGAGTAAGACCGAGAGGGAGACAGGGAGCTAGAGAGAGCAAGACAGAGAGAGGGTGCTAGAGGGACAAAGACAGAGAGAGAGGGAGCTAAAGGGAGTAAGACCGAGAGAGAGGGAGCTAGACGGAGCAAGACAGAGAGAGAGAGGGAGCTAGAGGGAGTAAGACAGAGAGAGAGGGAGCTAGGGAGTAAGACAGAGAGGGAGACAGAGGGAGCTAGATGGAGTAAGACAGGAAGAGAGGGAGCTAGACAAAGAGAGGGCGCTAGAGGGATTAAGACAGAGAGAGAGGGAGCTAGAGGGAGCAAGACAGGGAGAGGGAGCTAGAGGGAGTAAGAGAGAGGGAGCTAGAGGGAGTAAGACACAGAGAGAGGGAGCTAGAGGGAGTAAGAGAGAGGGAGCTAGAGGGAGTAAGAGAGAGGGAGCTAGAGGGAGTAAGACAGAGAGAGAGGGAGTAAGAGAGAGAGAGAGGGAGCTAGAGGGAGCAAGACAGAGAGGGAGCTAGAGGGAGTAAGAGAGAGGGAGCTAGAGGGAGTAAGAGAGAGGGAGCTAGAGGGAGTAAGACAGAGAGAGAGGGAGCTAGAGGGAGTAAGTCAGAGAGAGAGGGAGCTAGAGGGAGTAAGACAGAGAGGGAGGCAGAGGGAGCTAGAGGGAGTAAGACGGGAAGAGAGAGAGCTAGACAGAGAGAGGGAGCTAGAGGGATTAAGATAGAGAAAGGGAGCTAGAGGGAGCAAGACAGGGAGAGGGAGCTAGAGGGAGTAAGAGAGAGAGAGCGAGAGGGGGAGCTAGAGGGAGCTAGACAGAGAGAGGGAGCTAGAGGGAGTAAGACAGAGAGAGAGGGAGCTAGAGGGAATAAGACAGAGAGAAGGAGCTAGAGGGAATAAGACAGAGAGAGGGAGCTAGAGGGAGTAAGACGGAGAGAGGGAGACAGAGGGAGCTAGAGGGAGCAAGACAGAGAGAGGGAGCTAGACAGAGAGAGGGAGCTAGAGGGAGTAAGAGAAAGAGAGGGAACTAGAAGGAGCAAGACAGAGTGAGAGGGAGCTAGAGGAAGTAAGACAGAGAGAGAGGGGGCTAGAGGGAGTAAGAGAGAGAGAGGGAGCTAGAGGGAGTAAGAGAGAGGGGGCTAGAGGGAGTAAGACAGAGAGAGAGGAAGCTAGAGGGAGTAAGACAGAGAGGGAGCTAGAGGGAGCAAGACAGAGAGAGAGAGGGAGCTAGAGGGAGTAACACAAGAGAGAGAGGGAGCTAGAGGGAGTAAGAGAGAGAGAGGGGGCTAGAGGAAGTAAGAGAGAGAGGGAGCTAGAGGGAGTAAGAGAGAGAGAGTGGGAGCTAGAGGGAGTAAGACAGAGAGAGGGAGCTAGAGGGAGTAAGACAGAGAGAGGGAGCTAGAGGGAGTAAGACAGAGAGAGAGGGAGCTAGAGGGAGTAAGACAGAGACAGAGGGAGCTAGAAGGAGTAAGAGAGGGAGATAGAGGGAGCAAGACAGAGAGGGAGCTAGAGGGAGTAAGACAGAGGGAGCTAGAGGGAGTAAGACAGAGGGAGCTAGAGGGAGTAAGACAGAGAGAGAGAGAGAGAGGGAGCTAGAAGGAGTAAGAGAGGGAGAGAGGGAGCTAGAGGGAGCAAGACAGAGAGGGAGCTAGAGGGAGTAAGACAGAGGGAGAGGGAGCTAGAGGGAGTAAGACAGAGAGAGAGGGAGACAGAGGGAGCTAGAGGGAGTAAGACAGAGAGAGGGAGCTAGAGAGAGCTAGACAGAGAGAGGGAGCTAGAGGGAGCTAGACAGAGAGAGGGAGCTAGAGGGAGTAAGACAGTACCTAGCGCCGTACATTTCGACAGAGGTGGTCCATGCGGTAAGTCGTGAGGGGGTGACACCATGAGTTACCCGCACCGGGTGACACCAACCCCAGTGACGCCACTGAATGACAATATACATAGCACATGCAAAACTGCTACTAGACATCAGGTCACTATGGAGTCTGGCGTGTGCAATACATCCAGAACACATATGCCAGCTTGCTGGCACTCCTACGAAAAGCCAGACACACCTGTTGATTGACAAATCAACATGACATGCCCAGAAATAAGCTGCTGGGTCGGTCTGAGTGAACAGCCCGAGATATCACCAGAGTGACACACGTCACCATACCTGCAGTGGAAGGATGTCATCCCATCCAGACAACTGACTGCAAGGCACATGCACAGGTCATATGGAATGTCAAATGTACATATGAAACACATTGCGATGAAGGTGTACACGTGACAACAAAACAACACAGCCATTGACACGATGAAGACATGTATGCCTGGGGAAATATGATGTCTGATTCACACAGACCCAACAGCCGTGGGAATCCACATGTGCCATGTTGTGCGTAGATGTGAAACCATTCCCATCTCAACACAGACACATGTTAGAAGCACCAACAGCAGATGCAGTTTACGGTACACAAACAGCAAGCTCAATATAACATATTACACACACCTGACATAGTCACATAGGGTCATGCTGAGCGTGACATGTCATATGACAAAGTGCCCCAGTCCCTGGCATCAGGAGACAGGTGCCGGTAGTGATGACTGTGCCATCCCAGTGTTGCTGTGCATGACAAAATCGGACTAATGATACACATGTGACAAGTGTCAAGGTGATGTGTGCCACATAGTGCCCCATCACACATGACGTGTCCACAGGTCATCACACTTCGATTGTGCAACAAGATTAGACGCCCTGTGCTATATCACTGGCTGCCACACCTAGGGTCAGCACATGAAAGTATGCAATGACAAGTACTTGATAGACATCCTTGTGCGGACCATACCCCTACATCCCTGGCGTGTGTGCGCCTTGTATCACTATTGTAATGGTACCATACACGAGTGTGTGAAACGCACCCTACCCCCGCATTCACATCAGCGTGTGAAACGCACTGTACCCCTGCATTCGCATCAGCGTGTGAAACGTACCGTACCCCGCATTCGCATCAGCGCGTGAAACGCACCGTACCCCTGCATTCGCATCAGCATGTGAAACGCACCATACCCCTGCATTCGCATCAGCGTGTGAAACGCACCCTACCCCTGCATTCGCATCAGCGGGTGAAACGCACCGTACCCCTGCATTCGCATCAGCGTGTGAAATGCACCCTACCCCTGCATTCGCATCAGCGTGTGAAACGCACCGTACCCCTGCATTCGCATCGTGTGAGTCCCAGGGGGTGTACATGCTGATGTCTCTCATGCAGACCATGATGTTGTTCATGTGTGTTCACTCCTCACTTGCATTGTGCTTACTGTGACATTCACTGCATAGTGAATGACACATTCAGATGTGACAAACCTTGGTGGCTTTATTTCCAAATGTCCTGAGGTGGAACAGTGGTCTCCCCCCCGGAGTGACAGGTGACTGTACTCACAGATGTTTATGACTTGAGAGGACCTGTGGTGAGATTGTCCAAATGATGTGTACAACATCATGGACATTGATGTGTGTGAATGTGCCTTGTCATGTGGGTGAGTGTCTATGTGATGTGTTGCACCACAGCTGCATGGCGTATGCAGCAGCTCTCCCCATCTGATGTGACAAGTAAGCAGTGCTGTGTGCCTGACTTGCTTAGCTAGCACAACACCGGTGGCTCCCCACAGGCAAGTGGCACATGTGCAGAGTAAGGGTTGTATCCGCTGTTGTCAGTGACAGGCGAGTGATCTGTGCCAGGGTGTGTCTGTCTGGTCTGCTGAGGGTTCGTCAGTGGAGTGGGATATGTGACTGCTTGGCACGTGCTGTCCGACACCCTGCAGTTGCATGTGCTGCCCAGTGTGTACCAAAATCAGTGAGTGTGTTGCACCCGTTACACCATCTGTTGGCTTTCAATGCCATGTAGTGCATTGGAGCTTGCACACAGGCCAAAAACACATGGACAATGATGCATTTCCTGTCAGCATCCTATGCCCTATTCACATTATCAAAGATGTGCAAGTGTGTGTCTCTGGGACATGGAGCAGGTGTAGTGATGTTGTCTCACTGTGTCTTCCTGACAGGTAACACCCTACGAGAAGGGGGAAATCTGGCAGGACATGGTCAGGGCCGTCAAGTCCGCGGGGGGCCCTCGCCGGCACCTACGGAACGTGCAAAAGAGGTGGCAGGACATCCGGTGCTGGACCCAGCGTATCGCCCGGGTCCAGCTGAAGTTGTCACCTCAACGCCGGCATGGTGGACGCCATCACCTGACCCCCCACATGCTCCGTGTCCTGGCGGTGGTGATCCCAGACCTCGATGAGCAGTTGCAGGAGAGACAGCAGCAAGGAGGGGGTAGGTACATGGCTGTTTGTTGTATTGTGTATCACCTGCTGTTTTGAAGTGCTCTGAAGCCTGGCTACACTCCCACAGTTGGGGTGTCTGCTCAGACAGGTTATATGCGCAGTGCCTTTTGGGTTCCCCATAGTCACCTGGTGCTCATTTTCATCCCTTCCCCTCCTTAACATGTGTCCCTTGCTCTGTGTGTAATCACATTTGCACCTGTTCATCTAGGGTGCTAGAAAATCAGACTGCACATTGATTTCCGCATCATGTGGGAGGGTGGTCTGTGACATGTGTTGGGACCTTGCCTGTGCCATGACCTGTGCACTGTGTTGGGGCTCCATATTTGTTGGTACTGATGATGAGTCTCAACATAGGAGTGTGAGGTTTCAACTGCACACCCTTGCAGCATGCATGACCAATGTTGGGGCCCCAGACATGATGTACATCAGTGGGAGATATGCATAGTGCCATGACGGTTGCTCATGGGACAGTCAGCTCATTCAAGACCAACGGAGAAGTGTGCCCACTACAGTCCCCTGAGACACCCTGGCCTCTGTTATAAATGGCGATTTCCGGTTGGCTAAGGCTTGCGCCAAAGCCAGGCAGGAACCACCACTCTAATCAGGGCAAGGGAGTTACACCCCAAAGATAACCCCTGCTCACCCTCTAGGTAACATAACACGAGCAGTAAGGCTAATCCCGGAGGCAATGTAGGTTAAGTATTTGCGCACGCATCACCAGCAACAACATCCCAGGCCCCCAACATAAGGAACTCCACACAAGGTTATATATAAAAATAGCCTTTGTGTTATACCAAACACATTAGATAATAAACACACAATTTACACTGTGCCACTGGCACGGGCGGAATTTACAGGGGATTATGTACATAAGACAGGGCCACATGGACCACTGTCAGGAATAAGCACTTGGTAGAACTAGCACTTGTAGAAATAACGCTTAGCACATAGCACATATAATACCTGTAGTACCAATCAACAAATGTAGCACACAACCAATAACCACTGGTAAAAGGTAAGTACCACCTACGCAATCCTAAACACCTTAGGCAAATATCACGCAGGGAACCATGAACTCACTAGCATCACTATACTAGGAAACCCAACCTCCTAAGCAAAAACATACATTTAGAGGTATCAAGACAGGGTGCGCAAAACATACTACACACAGTACATTTCCTAACACCCAAAAGCATCAGCACATAAATCAGCATAGCACATAAATCACATTAGGGTCCAGGTTGCGCCACTGCGCCAAAACCTAAACGTAGCAGCTGCCCACTACTTGCTGGGGAGCTGAGGAGAGAAACAGGGCCTAAACGCTGCAGCTGGCACTAAGTGCTGCGCAGCTGTGGAAGGCCAAAGTAGGGGCGAAGGAGGGCGGCTCACTCCTGAGTCCAAAGACATGTCCCTAGGAAGGAAAAACCTAAACGTAGCAGCTGCCCACTACTTGCTGGGCAGCTGGGAACTCAAACTGTGGCAGGGGTCCCTCACTGGCCCTTAGGAACAAAGGCTGCACAATAGGTTGGAGCCCTCTGGCTCTGGAACAAACATATGCATGGGAGCCCTCTGGCTCTAGGATCACTATGCCCATTGGAGCACTCGTGGGCTAAAAATACAATAATGCCCCCGTGAGCCTCGTGGGCTCAACATACAATAATGCCCTTGGGAGCCTTGTGGGCTCAAAATACAATAATGCCCCTGTGAGCCTTGTGGGCTCAAAATACAATAATGCCCCTGGGAGCCTCATCGGCTTTGAAGTAAAACATGCCCTCGTTGGAGCCTTCGCGGCTTTGTAAAACGGTGGGTGGCCCACTGCCATCCGGGGCCGTTTTACATGCCACCAACATACTGTGCCTCGCGCTTGCACTAACACCCGCCTGGAGCCCCGAGCCCGTTTCCACTCACGGGGCTGCTGTCCTCCGGCGGGGCTCCTCTGAGCAGGCGGCAGGACATCTACTGTGCTCGCGGTGGGGGCAGGCACTGGCCATGTGCCTCGCGCCCCCTCCGCAGGGGAACTGCTGCTGGCTCGTGTCTCTTCGGGGCAACGCTTCTCTCTCACTGCTGGCGGCCCCGGGGCTCTCCACAGCTCACGGGACCCCCGGGCCACGGGAGAACTTCTCTCCTTCTCTCTGGGGCTCAAGGAGGCGGGGTGGGCTCCCGACCTCCTCTTCCGGCCGCACTTCCTGGTTGCCGCGTCACTTTTGTCCGGCGGTCCCGCCCACAGTCAGGCGGGCCGCGGGCGGCGGCGGCATCCTTCGGGGTATTTCACGAGGGGTAGGCACCCTCGAAGCATAAAACAAAAGCAGAAACGGGGTGGGCACCCATTAAGGACACCAATAAGCGGGGTGGGCACCCGCAGTAAAAATATCAAGGCAATAATGCAAGATCGACCGCAACGCAGGGTGGGC
Source organism: Lissotriton helveticus (assembly GCF_964261635.1). Taxonomy (NCBI): domain Eukaryota; kingdom Metazoa; phylum Chordata; class Amphibia; order Caudata; family Salamandridae; genus Lissotriton; species Lissotriton helveticus. Next base: position 78,284,390 of record NC_136067.1, on the reverse strand, counting down.
ACCTGCAATACCGGGACAAAACGGGGGAATCCCTACGCCGGGATTCTCTCAGTGGCGATCGCAGCCCAGCGCTGCCAGGGGGAGACAGGAGCGCTCCCAAAGTACACCACGCGCTCTCCATCAGCTGGGCAAAGGGGTACAAGCAAGATAAAGCGCTCCCATGGTGCTGGCCAGGCTGTACAAGCCGGGGCCAAATCCAAAAGCCATCAAAAGGGGGTCCCACAGAATCCTCCATCATCCAGGGCATCCAGGGGCTGGGCAGGGCCCAGGGAGGCAAGCCTTCCCCCTGGGCCCCAGCAGCAGCACGCCCCTGGTAGAGTCTAGTCAGTAAACAAGAACATTTAACATGAGGTCACAGCCTCTTTGTATACACCAAATCCCTTTGTCTCTAGGGTGCAGGGTGGGGGAACACCAGACGCAGCTGGTTCTGGAGTACTTTGTTTTGCTCAGCCCCTCTCCCTATTCACAAGACAGGCTAGGGTCATCAGTTGCACCACAGGGGGCAGAGCCAGCATTGTGGAGGGAAAGCCCAGCCCTATTCAGGTCCCAGGTGCAGCCCCTCCCTGCCATCAACATGCAGATCTCCCTATTCACCACCGGGGCAGACCCATCCTGACTCCTGGAGCCAGGCACACCATCCAGCTCCAGCCAATCACAAGCCAGACAGTCAAATCACATTTACTGCACAGGCAGGCCAACTTCTAGAAGTGTCACTTCCACACTAGGCACATGAATGCCGCACACATCATCGCGCAGCATTCAATCTCACGAGTTCGCACATACCAAACTCGAGCCTGCCCTCCCCACACATCAGGAACTACCATGGACACACATATCCCCCATGCATTCCTATGGGAGGGCAGGCCAATCTCACCCACACACTCAGAGAGCGCACGCACTTTACACTGCGCCACAGTGCTAAAGTGCGCAAAGACCAGGAATCACTATATAGATGTAACCTTAAAAGGCAAAAAGTTCAGGGGTGAACCTGCCAGAAGGGCCAAGTCCAACAGCCTCCTACTCATGTGTGTCATCCAACACTGTGCCCATTCTATGTGGGTTCATCATAGGTCTGCCTCTGTGGCATTGGTCCCTCTCATAGTTTGTATTTTTCCTGTGTCTGCTACATGTGTCCACTGGACAGGGATACAACATTTGGCTTGTGCGTACTCACACTGGGCAGTGCCTGTGTGCCTATTCTCAACAATCTGTTGATGGTTGTTTGTCACAAATATGTATTGCCAGCCCCACAAGGTGAGGTTGGGTTACTTTTGGAATTGTTGCTGCACTGGTTTTGTTACCCCGATTCAGAGGTCTCACTTCTTGAGCTGTATCAATCACATTGACTGAGGTATGGCGGTGTTGTGCGGGAGCGGTCTGCATGGGCACGCCTGATTGAGCCTTGCCAGGTCTGACCTGTGGGTGAGAATTGGCTGAACAATGATTCACCATGCACTGCCCCTGTGATGGTGGCCAGTGATTTCAGTTTGGGCTTTGCAGCCTATGTCATTTTGTTCCATACATGATTCGAGCTCATACATTTTTGCCACATGTATGTTGTTCAGATGCAACGCTGTTTTGTCTTTGTGTGCAGACATCTGTGTCGACATTTTGCCTGGGGATAATGGTGTGTCCACAATGCAGCAATGATTTTGTTAATCACAATTGCAAGCCCATTAGCTTAAGCATTGTCCTGAGTTGGGACATGGGTGCCACTCCACATGACAGCCAGTAGGTTTTATGTGCAGGCAAATGTGTCATCAGGGAATGGATGCCCATGTGAGGACTGACATATTTCAAGTTGTGTCACATAAATGATTGTACCTTGGCACTCACAACACTTGTTAAAAGTTCTTCATGTTTAGAATGTGTTAATATGACGAATTGTGTAAATAACACTTATGTGCCAGCATGATAGATGTCTCACAAGGTAGTGCACACAAAACGACATTTCCACTTTCATGGAAGACGCTGGCACCTTTTCAAAGAGGCCAGTGTTAGCGATAAATGGTGTGGCTTGATCTCCATATACATGTTCCCACAGTGGTCTTGAGGTCTTGAATTTCCTTTGTTGTCGATGATACAAACTAAGGAGTTTCAAGACATCAAGACCTCCGTTGGCCCATGTATATGCACAATCTGCAACGCCATTTGTTTCTAACAGTGTTTTATTTTGAAGGGTGCCCGCTTTTTCAATGAAGGAGGAAATGTTTTTTAGTGTGCATTTCCTTGTGAGACATCTTTCATGCAGGCACATAAGTGTTCTTTTCGCAAAATGGCGATTTACCACATTCAATACATGTCGATTGTGTAAAGTATTGTGAGTCCCAAGGTACCAACATTTTCTTTCATTTCACACCTTGGGGAGTGAGGTGGGTTAGTTTTCCCTGAGAGGCACCACTACTGTTTCTTTCTTGGTGAACAAGAGGTGACATCACTTCATTGTATTGATCTGCTCTCCTGTAAACAAAAACTAGCTTCTCTGTGTATTTCTCTTTCAAGTTGTGGCCTGGTGTGTTCTTTCGATCCTTGTGTCCAAGTAGCATTGTGTCTATACCAACTGGGCAGTACAAGGCTCAAATATGTGCAGAGTTATCTGGCTGTTACTCATGATGCATGGCATGATTTGCAGTGTGACCTATTGATTTTGTGCTCATGTGTCAGATGTGTACAGGTGACTGATGCATTTCTGTTTCTTCTCCTTGCCCACAGAATCATCACCCAAAACTGGAGGAGACAGCTGCACGGAACAGGAGGAGGGACCCAGCCACAGTGCCACCAGCGTGGAGGAGTCCGAGGGAGCCAGTGGCACGGAGGGTGAGTGGAGTCAGTCTGTGGACCTGTTGGGAAGCGACACATCTTCCCACGCCGATGGATCTGATTCTGACTCCCATGAGGATGGTGAATTTGCAGCAACACCGAGTCTGTCCCCGCCTCCTCCAGCACCATCTCCACCCTCCCAGTTGCTCCCGTCCCTTCTGTTCGTGCAGCCCCCCATGTTTCCTTCAGCCCCAGCACCGCAGCCCCTGCCACTGCCACCCCTGCTGCCCTCAGTGCGGAGTCTGTGGACTTACTCCGCCAGTTACAGGTTGGTCAGACATCGATGCTGAATGTACTCCATGTCCACACTCAAATCCTGACACAGTTGATGTCTTTCATGGAGGGCATGTCATCAACGATGTCTGACCAACGTCGGATTATGCAGTCCATGGACTCTTCACTGATGGCAGCAGTTCCCTCCTGCAGCATAATAACATTAGCTTATTTGATTCTAAGGCTTATCAACAAAACAAAACAGGCATGCCTGGTGTTCTTGTGCCATCTAACAACCGTTTCAAATATGCACTTTCTTCAAAAAATGTAATTACACTTATTGCATCATCCCTGTATTATTCTCTATATGTATTTAAGTCAACATGTAATTTCTGCTTGTGGAATGTCGAGGGTCAAGCAAAATTAAAGATGTGCATTTTCTAGACTACATCAAGTCCTTATATCTGGCAATATTCCAGGAAATCTGGGCCCTAAAGGCATTAGATCTTTCCCTGGATTTAGTAAACGGGCCATCAAAACACATATGTTAGGCTACTCTGCTAGGGCCCTTGCCATCTATGTATCAACTTCAAACAATGCAAAAAGAGAAGAGATTCCCATTGGCGATCCAAACTTGCAAGTCGTAAAACTCTTGGAATGCTTCTTAGCCAGTGCTCAACCTTTGCTGATCATAAATGTCTACATCCACCCCTCTCCCGCTAGGAAACAGGAAACAATTGACATCTAACTGGCCTTCATTTCTGACCAAACATCTTTAAATCCTACTCTGCTCATTCTTATGATGACAATTTCAACATGAACCTCCTGCCGTCAGTAACACGTGGCCAAATCATGGAAATTCAAGATCAGATATAGCATGTCTCATTGTTCCAACCATGCACACATGAGAAGGACAAGGGGGGGTCAATCTTTTGCCAATGATGCAGTGTATTTAGGACTTAAATCTCTAAATGGTCGTATCAATCCAGATGTTCCTGCAGAGCCTACATTCCACTCGGCAATGAACAACTCAATCCTTGACTATACCCCTGTGCCCCTTGCCCTATTCCATATGGTCAACCTCTACGAAATGGGAACCCACCTGGAAAGCGACCACCAACCCCATAAGACCCTGTTAAACCTACACTGATCGACATATGATCATGCACAGCCGGCCAATGGTACAGTCTCCACTATCAATTATAGGAGCCTTTTTCAGGATCTATTGCGCAGATCACATGCAAAGCAAGGAGAAAATGAGAGCTCATTTGCAAGTCGACCTCAGGCCCATTGGAACCATGAGCCCAGCTTCCTTCACTCCTCTTGGATGAACAAAGACATCCCTGTGGAAAACCAAAGGCTGCAGTTGCAGCCTATCCCAAGAGGTCCACTGACCAACTCATCACAGCAAAAAATAAGCTGAATCACACACTTCGGATACTCTGAAACTCCTCATATCCGACTCTACGAAGGGCAGTCCTGCCTAAGCCGAGATCCTTATATAAAAAAGTCACATGTGAGTCAGCGAAGTCAGAGACAGACTGGTACTGGCACAAAATGCTCAGAGCCACTCTAAGAAAAGATGCCAGAGAGTTGTGGAGATTGGTAAATAACGCCTTAGGTCCTCGGCTGTCCCCTTCATTCTCAAACATCTCAGAAGCTGCTAGGATAATTTATCTACAGGAAATGTTTGGGGTCCCCAAGACAATGTAAGGGAGCCAAGAAATAAAGCTAATAATCCTAGCAGCTGAATGGCCTTGTGATGCAATTCTCCTGGTTGAAGTTGGAAAAAAATCATTTCAGGGCGTTACGATGGCACAACGTGTCCAAACGGCCTAACACAAGCTACCTGTATAGCCATGTCCTTCTGAACCAAGTTATCCCTGGCAGATGGCGGTGGTCGATCATAGCCCGATCTATAACTCTGGGAATGAAGCATTACCTTAAAATTACCAGTTGATCGCTCTTCTAGATGAGGAGGCAAAATACTACGCCAAGCTTCTGCTGGCTGAACTAATATTATTATTATTATTTTTTCAAACTTATAAAGCGCAGCTGTCACCATTGCAGGCATCCTGGCGCTGATAAGATCTGATGAGGCGGAAAAGAGGAGCACAGGGAATGCGAGCTTCAGGCAGTTGCCTTGGGGAATAACCAGGTTTTAATCATTTTTCTAAAAGGAAGGAGTTCAGTGATGTGTCTAATCTCAACCGGGAGAGTATTCCAAAGTATGGCGGCTGCCACTTCAAAGGATCTACCTCCAGCTCGGACCTTCCTGAATCTGGGGGCCACTACCAGCTTAGCATCTGAGGATCGAAGTCGTCTGGTTGGAGAATACCAGGCAAACTTTGATTGCAAAGGGGCTGGGCCAGATCCATGGAGAGCCCTGAAGACTATGCAGAGGGCCTTGAATTGTATCCTCTGTCTGATCGGCAGCCAGTGAAGTTTGCCCAGGGCAGACGGTCCATGAGATCTTCTCGGAAGCCCTAAGGCCAACTTGGCCGCCGCAGATTGGACCCTCTGGAGCCTGTCCAGCAAAAAAACAGGAGAGCCAAGCAGGAGGGCATTGCAATAGTCCAACCTGCTGAGGATGGTACACCTAACTACTTGGGCACGGGCATGGATAGGTAGGAAAGGCAAAACTTTCCTCAAGGATCGAAGAATGGCAAAGCAGCAGGCGGACGTCTTTTGCACGTGCGTCTCCATACTGAGCCTTTGATCCATCATGACCCCAAGATTGCGGACTGATTTCACAGGTCGTACTATGGACCCACTTTCCGGGGGCCAAAAGTTGTCTGGAAATGGCCGGGAGATCTTAGTTCCGGCGCTAAAGAGCACCTCCGTCTTCCCTGCATTCAATTGGAGGGAGTTGTCCTTTAGCCACCGAGACGTGACACGCAGGCAGTTGTGGAACATCTCCACAGATGTAGATTCCTCCCCTTCTAAGGAGAGGATCAACTGCGTGTCGTCAGCATAGTTGACAATCCTGATATTAAAACTTTTAATCAGAGAGATCAACGGTCTGAGATACAGATTAAAAAGAATCGGGCTAATTGCCGAACCCTGAGGTACCCCATGCGATATTAATGAAAAGGCTGACTGAAAAGGGAGCATGGATACTGCCTGCTGCCTATCCTGCAGGAATGATTGGAACCACTGCAGCGCTGTTCCTCTCACTCCTGCCTCGGACAGCCGCCTAAGCAGAATCTTATGATTCACCGTATCAAAGGCGGCAGACATATCAAGCAGGATCAAAAACGCTGCCTGCCTTCTGTCTGCCCGCCTTTGAAGCTCGTCCATAGCGGTGATTAAAGCTGTTTCGGTACCGTGAGCAGGCCGGAAGCCGAATTGATCCTTATCCAGTAGTTGTTGACATTCCAGGTGTTTAGACAGGGTGTTACTAACCAAACGCCTGACGATCTTGGCCGGGAAGGGTAACAGGGAAATGGGCCGAAATTTTTTTGAGCAGTCTGGATCCAGGGAGGGCTTTTTTAGCAAAGGAGAGACTAATGCCCGTTTCCATTGAACTAGGACAGTACCAGTCACCAAAGACTGGTTACATATAAGATGGAGTGAGGGGAATAATTCTTCCTCGAATTCCTTCCAAATTTTAGGAGGTACAGGATCCAAAGGAGACCCAGAGGAGATCCCTCTGGCTAGCTTTGTAAAGGCCTCATATGTCAGGGGCGGGAACTCACATAAGAAATCTATTGTGGTCATGACAGGGCCAGTCGCCCATGCCATGAGAGGCCCCGATCCTGTGTCAAAGGACGGAGTGTGATCTGGAGTATTCAAGTCCTTAAGGATAAGGTCAATTTTATCCTTGAAGAATCCGGCAAGATTGTCGCATAAATCTTGGGAAGGGACGATAGCGTTTCTAGAGCACTCAGGATTAGTAACACTGTTAAGTATGTTAAAAATGCTCCTAGAGTTGTTGGTGGAATTGCAGATCACAGAAGCGTAGTGCTCTGCCTTAGATTTATTAATCTGACTCTTATAGATCAAGACCTTATTTTTCCACATTTCTTTAGAAGTTTCATTATAGTCCCGTCTCCATCTTCTCTCCGCTTGTTTACATTCCAGTTTTAGGTTTCTTAGATTTTCATTAAACCAGGGAGCAGATATTTACCTTTTACAGCTACGTATGTTTAGCGGAGCATGTGCATCAAGGATAGTTGTGATGCCACTGCAGAGAGAGGCATAGTTGTCTTCTATTTGCTTTTCCCCATTGAAAAACTGGTCAGTGTGGAAAACCCTGCCAGAGGAGTGCAAACGGGCAAGAGCCCTCCAATCTCTGCACTTAAAATCCTTGGTCATTGCAGGGCCCTTGTGGAGACCGCCGTTCATGTGTATAAAAAATTTAACCAGTGAGTGGTCTGTCCACTCCATAGGTAAGGTTTCACCCATCATCACCAAGTCAGGGGCGGCAAACAGCAAATCTAAGAGGTGTCCAGCTTTGTGAGTAGCCCCGGTCACCAGCTGGTGAAAGCCAAAGCTTTCACAAGTTTGGAATAGGTTGCCAAGACCTGAGTCAAGGGCGCCGTTGCGCCAGAGATTAAAGTCCCCAAGGATGATCAGCTTCTGGTGGGAGGAGGCAATGTCGGTGAGGGTAGTCAGCAAGTCTTGTTGCTGTTGAAGGCTAAGCGCCCCAGGCGGGCGATAGCAAACTACCCCCGTAACCGCCGTGCCAGAATGGGCAAGAATGGATAAGCCAAGAAGCTCTGTGCCCGCAATAGGGTCTAAAACCACCACCTTAATACTGCAGGCCGCACTGAAAATGACGCCTACCCCCCCACCTCTTCCACTTGGTCTAGGAGTGTGAAGAAATTTAAACCCAGGAGGACAGGCAAATCCAGGGTCCACCGCGCAATCAAGACGAGTCCATGTCTCTGTCATGAAAAGAATATCTAGTTCATGAGTTTCAATCAGGAGCTGGATTTAGGGGCTGTGCCTAGGTAAAGACCTCACATTCAAAAGCCCACACTTTAAAAGACCATTACTCAGAAAGTCGACTCGTGGAAGTGCCGTGTGTGACAAAGCAACTGTACCTTTGTCCGCAAAGTGCTCACCAATAAGAAGAAGCGCCTCTCTTGAGTAAGGGGGGCCAGGAGGCAGCAGTACAGGGTCGGATAAACCGAAACAGGCAGCATAGCTGGCGCACGGCGCTACCTTGGCGCAGACGGGCGCAGACAGGCTTGCCTTAGGCGTGCCTTCGGCGAGCAAACGGCGCTCCCGCTGCGCTCGTCCGCTGCGCTTCCGAAAGAAGCACATGATTTATAGCTGTAGATGACAAAGGTAGGGGGCGTGGCCTCAAGAAGGGGGCGTGGCCTCAATGAACGCCGGAATGGCGGCAGCGCTGAACTCCGCTGCGCAGCCTGACCAAGGTGAGGCTAGTGCCCAGAAACAAAGTGCCAGGAGGGGGAGAGAGGTAGGTAATACAACAGGCAATAAGTGACTCTCAAATATTTAAAAAGTAGCAAAACACACTCCCGGCTTCCGCCTCAGGCGAACTAAAATGCATCAACCGGCGCTTGTACTCAGTGTCTTATGTATGCTCGGCGATGGGCGTGGCCTCAAGAAGGGGGCGTGGTCTCAAGAAGGGGATCGTGGCCTCAATGAACGCCGGAATGGCGGCAGCGCTGAACTCCGCTGCGCAGCCTGACCAAGGTGAGGCTAGTGCCTAGAAACAAAGTGCCAGGAGGGGGAGAGAGGTAGGTAATACAACAGGCAATAAGTGACTCTCAAAAATTTAAAAAGTAGCAAAACACACTAATAGTCAGGGCAGAGCAAGGCTCACTGGTCCCTGTGAATCAAACTGGGTTTGTTAAAAATACAGGCACAACTACCAATATTCTAACACAGATGCAACTGAACAGCCAAGCTTCAAACATTAAAGATATCATTCAGGAATCAGCCGAGGCTCACCACAAATGACCATATTAATATGAAAAGAGAGTGAAACTCCTTTATAAAGTCACATAAATATAACCACAGCCACGGAGCAAGCTGGAAGCTGAATTCCCCATTGCATACCCCATCGCCATTCATCACAAAGTGGCTTTGTAGCTATGTTTGAAAAGCTTTTGTGTTCCACATTGCCGCACAGAATTATTACTCCATTCTTGTGGACAATAAAACCACAGAATCCTTCTTGGCTGCAGTAACAGGTATTGCTTCATGTTTTGAAAATGTTTTTCTGGCGAGTCAGATGGAGAGTGTGGTGTATGCCTCCTGGATTCGTGTTCAGGAAGACATAAAGGTGCACATTTATCAATATTTCACGCAGGTCAGCAAGTGACCTTGCTGTGCTGCGTGTAAATGCAGAAATGCACCATACTTAACATAATACGGGGCATTCCTGCCCTTTTCTTGTGCTGGCACCCTTTTGGCTGCCTATCGCCAATGCGTTGCAGACAGAATCGTTTTTGGAGAGGCTTTTTCCTCTCCGCACACATAGAAAGAGGAAAAACGAGGACAAACAAAGATATTTCTCTTTGTTACACTTCACCTGGAAAGGCTTAGCATTTTGACGCATTCCCAGGCCTACCAGTAATGGTAAATCTGGAAATCTGCTAAAATATATAGGTTAATGAGTGGGAACACCCATGCTCCACCCATGAAACGGTCGTTGGGACAGAGTAACGCACCGCAATGATTTGCATTGCATTAGTCTTGACTCCTTAAGTCACGCAGGGCCTAGTACGGTGTCCATGTGTTGCTTGATAAATCTGACGTAGTTATTACGTCGATCTTGTGCTTCATTGCGTGGCACAAGGGTGACACAACTACTTGATAAATATGCCCCATATTGCATGAAGGACCAGCACTGGAAAAGATCAGAGTGAAAGTATTTGATAAACGCTTGCGGCATGCATTTCCCAAATAAACCCAACCTGAAAATGGTGGATAAATAGAAAGCTTTGAAGGGTGTAGATGGCTGACGTGGAGTAGCTATGGTCCGACTCCATCTTATGTAGGCCTCAACTCAATCTTGACTAATGGAGGCTGCCATCTTTCATCTTTTAAACAATAAAAGGCGCCATCTTTCTCAATTTATGCAGAATCATTGTCATGATTGCCATTCAACGCAGATGTTGCCTGCCAATATCTTTCTAAGAACTGTGAAATCGTCAAGCCATTCAAGACACCGAAACGACCATTGACGCAACATTTGTCCTAGTCAAAAGTCTACTTTTCAACATGTCAAGGATATTTAAGAATACATACAGACATATAACCAAAATAGTGTAGTCTGAATTGACATACTTTTATCTTCTATATTAATATGGAAACGTATAAGATGTACACCTTGATGCACCTACTCTATGGCAGACATTATTAAAGTTATGTTAGAAAATCCAATTTCTAATAAGATTTAGTATAAGGATGACCACTTACCACTTGGGAGGAGAGGACCATTGTCCAGATTAACACCCAAGATTCTGCCCAAGACAATCTCACCTATTGCCGGCACACTTCGTGGATGCAACATGTCACCTGAAGCAAAGAATGCTGAGTCCCGGAGGAAGAATGACTGACTGCTACCACAGTGTGCGATTGCCCTTCGCGGGGAACACGGTCTTCGCGCCTCTGCTGATAAAAATAGCCTTTCCTGTCAACAAGGTATGCAGTGCTTCTCCTCTTCATAAGAAACTCTAGACTGCAAGTTTCTCTGCCTTCCATTCTCTCCTAGTATAGCGCATAGAAGTAGACGTCAGGGTATTTAGGCACAAATTACATTTTAAATTACATTTTAACAATCCTAGACATTTTTATATCATCCTTATTCTTTATAACGTGTCTTACTGTTTTATAATATTCTGTGTAATTGTTATAGATGTACTGAGAAACTGATTGTCCCTTTAGTAATAAATACTTTTAATTTAAAAGCATTCATTCTTAGTAAGTACTATTTGTGTGATACTGTAAATAACGAAACAAGGTTTGTTGCTTTTTCCCCTGTGCCCCAATCCCTTTATGGGAGTGTTAGTAACCCAAATGCAATGTTTCTATGTAAATTACACATGAGATAGTGTCTTCCAGGGCTACAATAATCTGTGTATCACATTCATCGCTGGTGCATTGAATCGAGTTCACCCATGTCACCCATGGGTGGGAAAGCACTACTTGTAGAGTTACGCCAAAGTCATAGATTATGCAATAGAGCACAGAGAGTGAAAAAATGCCTTAAAATAATGAGTGGAGATGGAGAAAGCATTGTGAAGTCATGGATGGAAACGTCCAGACCGCAGGAGTTGAGAAGCAAGCGCCTCCTTTAGGGATGGCTGTTTTGTCAGGCAATTTCGTCCTCAGCTGGTGATTGGCTGAGTATGTCTTGGAAGATGAGGAAATCCTTAAACGTATTGAACGGGTAAAAGACACTTATAGTCCGGAAGAACACCTGGGGGCTACAAGTCAGTGATTTCCAAAGCTGCAGGCTCCCTTGCCAAGAATGAGGAATATGGGGTTTGGGACATGAGTTCCATTGGCAAATTTGTAAAACAGCAGTATGTGGGGAGCTCTGTACCTGCACTGCAGCGGGTTCATGTTCCACTGATTTGTGTGTTTGGTGCCAGGGCTTTCAACTGAAGTCCCAGCCATGTGCAGCCTGGAAGCTGCCAACGGGGCACTCCAAAGCTGAAGTCCCGGCCATGTGCACCCTCAAAGCTTCCTACGGGGCACGCCAAAGCCGAAGGCTCAGACATGAGCAACGTGGAAGCTGCCTAAGGACACGCCAAAGCTGAAGTCTCAGCCATGTGTAGCCTGGAAGCTGCATACAAAGCATGCCAAAGCTGAAGTCTCAGCCATGTGTAGCCTGGAAGCTGCATACAAAGCATGCCAAAGCTGAAGTCTCTCACCCATGTGTAGCCTGGAAGCTGCATACAAAGCATGCCAAGGCTGAAGTCTCACCCATGTGTAGCCTGGAAGCTGCATACAAAGCATGCCAAAGCTGAAGTCTCTCACCCATGTGTAGTCTGGGAGCTTTATACAAAGCATGCCAAGGCTGAAGTCTCACCCATGTGTAGCCTGGAAGCTGCATACAAAGCATGCCAAGGCTGAAGTCTCTCACCCATGTGCAGCCTGGAAGCTTTATACAAAGCATGCCAAGGCTGAAGTCTCTCACCCATGTGTAGCCTGGAAGCTGCATACAAAGCATGCCAAGGCTGAAGTCTCTCACCCATGTGTAGCCTGGAAGCTTTATACAAAGCATGCCAAGGCTGAAGTCTCAGCCATGTGTAGCCTGGAAGCTTTATACAAAGCATGCCAAGGCTGAAGTCTCACCCATGTGTAGCCTGGAAGCTGCATACAAAGCATGCCAAGGCTGAAGTCTCTCACCCATGTGTAGCCTGGAAGCTGCATACAAAGCATGCCAAAGCTGAAGTCTCTCACCCATGTGTAGCCTGGAAGCTTTATACAAAGCATGCCAAGGCTGCAGTCTCAGCCATGTGTAGCCTGGAAGCTGCATACAAAGCATGCCAAAGCTGAAGTCTCTCACCCATGTGTAGCCTGGAAGCTGCATACAAAGCATGCCAAAGCTGAAGTCTCTCACCCATGTGTAGCCTGGAAGCTGCATACAAAGCATGCCAAAGCTGAAGTCTCAGCCATGTGTAGCCTGGAAGCTGCATACAAAGCATGCCAAAGCTGAAGTCTCTCACCCATGTGTAGCCTGGAAGCTGCATACAAAGCATGCCAAGGCTGAAGTCTCTCACCCATGTGTAGCCTGGAAGCTTTATACAAAGCATGCCAAGGCTGAAGTCTCTCACCCATGTGCAGCCTGGAAGCTGCATACAAAGCATGCCAAGGCTGAAGTCTCTCATCCATGTGTAGCCTGGAAGCTGCATACAAAGCATGCCAAGGCTGAAGTCTCTCACCCATGTGTAGCCTGGAAGCTGCATACAAAGCATGCCAAGGCTGAAGTCTCTCACCCATGTGTAGCCTGGAAGCTGCATACAAAGCATGCCAAGGCTGAAGTCTCTCACCCATGTGCAGCCTGGAAGCTGCATACAAAGCATGCCAAGGCTGAAGTCTCTCACCCATGTGTAGCCTGGAAGCTGCATACAAAGCATGCCAAGGCTGAAGTCTCTCACCCATGTGTAGCCTGGAAGCTTTATACAAAGCATGCCAAGGCTGAAGTCTCAGCCATGTGTAGCCTGGAAGCTTTATACAAAGCATGCCAAGGCTGAAGTCTCTCACCCATGTGTAGCCTGGAAGCTGCATACAAAGCATGCCAAGGCTGAAGTCTCTCACCCATGTGTAGCCTGGAAGCTGCATACAAAGCATGCCAAGGCTGAAGTCTCTCACCCATGTGTAGCCTGGAAGCTGCATACAAAGCATGCCAAGGCTGAAGTCTCTCACCCATGTGTAGCCTGGAAGCTTTATACAAAGCATGCCAAGGCTGAAGTCTCAGCCATGTGTAGCCTGGAAGCTTTATACAAAGCATGCCAAGGCTGAAGTCTCTCACCCATGTGTAGCCTGGAAGCTGCATACAAAGCATGCCAAGGCTGAAGTCTCTCACCCATGTGTAGCCTGGATGGAAGCTGCATACAAAGCATGCCAAGGCTGAAGTCTCTCACCCATGTGCAGCCTGGAAGCTGCATACAAAGCATGCCAAGGCTGAAGTCTCTCACCCATGTGTAGCCTGGAAGCTGCATACAAAGCATGCCAAAGCTGAAGTCTCTCACCCATGTGTAGCCTGGAAGCTGCATACAAAGCATGCCAAGGCTGAAGTCTCTCACCCATGTGCAGCCTGGAAGCTGCATACAAAGCATGCCAAGGCTGAAGTCTCTCACCCATGTGTAGCCTGGAAGCTGCATACAAAGCATGCCAAGGCTGAAGTCTCTCACCCATGTGTAGCCTGGAAGCTTTATACAAAGCATGCCAAGGCTGAAGTCTCTCACCCATGTGCAGCCTGGAAGCTGCATACAAAGCATGCCAAGGCTGAAGTCTCTCACCCATGTGCAGCCTGGAAGCTGCATACAAAGCATGCCAAGGCTGAAGTCTCTCACCCATGTGTAGCCTGGAAGCTGCATACAAAGCATGCCAAGGCTGAAGTCTCTCACCCATGTGTAGCCTGGAAGCTGCATACAAAGCATGCCAAGGCTGAAGTCTCTCACCCATGTGTAGCCTGGAAGCTGCATACAAAGCATGCCAAGGCTGAAGTCTCTCACCCATGTGTAGCCTGGAAGCTGCATACAAAGCATGCCAAGGCTGAAGTCTCTCACCCATGTGTAGCCTGGAAGCTGCATACAAAGCATGCCAAGGCTGAAGTCTCTCACCCATGTGTAGCCTGGAAGCTGCATACAAAGCATGCCAAGGCTGAAGTCTCTCACCCATGTGTAGCCTGGAAGCTTTATACAAAGCATGCCAAGGCTGAAGTCTCTCACCCATGTGCAGCCTGGAAGCTGCATACAAAGCATGCCAAGGCTGAAGTCTCTCACCCATGTGTAGCCTGGAAGCTGCATACAAAGCATGCCAAGGCTGAAGTCTCTCACCCATGTGCAGCCTGGAAGCTGCATACAAAGCATGCCAAGGCTGAAGTCTCTCACCCATGTGTAGCCTGGAAGCTTTATACAGAGCATGCCAAGGCTGAAGTCTCTCACCCATGTGTAGCCTGGAAGCTGCATACAAAGCATGCCAAGGCTGAAGTCTCTCACCCATGTGTAGCCTGGAAGCTGCATACAAAGCATGCCAAGGCTGAAGTCTCTCACCCATGTGTAGCCTGGAAGCTGCATACAAAGCATGCCAAGGCTGAAGTCTCAGCCATGTGTAGCCTGGAAGCTTTATACAAAGCATGCCAAGGCTGAAGTCTCTCACCCATGTGTAGCCTGGAAGCTGCATACAAAGCATGCCAAGGCTGAAGTCTCTCACCCATGTGTAGCCTGGAAGCTGCATACAAAGCATGCCAAGGCTGAAGTCTCTCACCCATGTGTAGCCTGGAAGCTGCATACAAAGCATGCCAAGGCTGAAGTCTCAGCCATGTGTAGCCTGGAAGCTTTATACAAAGCATGCCAAGGCTGAAGTCTCTCACCCATGTGTAGCCTGGAAACTGCATACAAAGCATGCCAAGGCTGAAGTCTCTCACCCATGTGTAGCCTGGAAACTGCATACAAAGCATGCCAAGGCTGAAGTCTCTCACCCATGTGTAGCCTGGAAGCTGCATACAAAGCATGCCAAGGCTGAAGTCTCTCACCCATGTGTAGCCTGGAAGCTGCATACAAAGCATGCCAAGGCTGAAGTCTCTCACCCATGTGTAGCCTGGAAGCTGCATACAAAGCATGCCAAGGCTGAAGTCTCAGCCATGTGTAGCCTGGAAGCTTTATACAAAGCATGCCAAGGCTGAAGTCTCTCACCCATGTGTAGCCTGGAAACTGCATACAAAGCATGCCAAGGCTGAAGTCTCTCACCCATGTGTAGCCTGGAAACTGCATACAAAGCATGCCAAAGCTGAAGTCTCTCACCCATGTGTAGCCTGGAAGCTGCATACAAAGCATGCCAAGGCTGAAGTCTCAGCCATGTGTAGCCTGGAAGCTTTATACAAAGCATGCCAAGGCTGAAGTCTCTCACCCATGTGTAGCCTGGAAGCTTTATACAAAGCATGCCAAGGCTGAAGTCTCTCACCCATGTGCAGCCTGGAAGCTGCATACAAAGCATGCCAAGGCTGAAGTCTCTCACCCATGTGCAGCCTGGAAGCTGCATACAAAGCATGCCAAGGCTGAAGTCTCTCACCCATGTGTAGCCTGGAAGCTGCATACAAAGCATGCCAAGGCTGAAGTCTCTCACCCATGTGTAGCCTGGAAGCTGCATACAAAGCATGCCAAAGCTGAAGTCTCTCACCCATGTGTAGCCTGGAAGCTGCATACAAAGCATGCCAAGGCTGAAGTCTCTCACCCATGTGTAGCCTGGAAGCTTTATACAAAGCATGCCAAGGCTGAAGTCTCTCACCCATGTGTAGCCTGGAAGCTGCATACAAAGCATGCCAAGGCTGAAGTCTCTCACCCATGTGTAGCCTGGAAACTGCATACAAAGCATGCCAAGGCTGAAGTCTCTCACCCATGTGTAGCCTGGAAGCTTTATACAAAGCATGCCAAGGCTGAAGTCTCTCACCCATGTGTAGCCTGGAAGCTTTATACAAAGCATGCCAAGGCTGAAGTCTCTCACCCATGTGTAGCCTGGAAGCTGCATACAAAGCATGCCAAGGCTGAAGTCTCTCACCCATGTGTAGCCTGGAAACTGCATACAAAGCATGCCAAGGCTGAAGTCTCTCACCCATGTGTAGCCTGGAAGCTGCATACAAAGCATGCCAAGGCTGAAGTCTCAGCCATGTGTAGCCTGGAAGCTTTATACAAAGCATGCCAAGGCTGAAGTCTCTCACCCATGTGTAGCCTGGAAGCTGCATACAAAGCATGCCAAGGCTGAAGTCTCTCACCCATGTGTAGCCTGAAAGCTGCATACAAAGCATGCCAAGGCTGAAGTCTCTCACCCATGTGTAGCCTGGAAGCTGCATACAAAGCATGCCAAGGCTGAAGTCTCTCACCCATGTGTAGCCTGGAAGCTGCATACAAAGCATGCCAAGGCTGAAGTCTCTCACCCATGTGTAGCCTGGAAACTGCATACAAAGCATGCCAAGGCTGAAGTCTCTCACCCATGTGTAGCCTGGAAACTGCATACAAAGCATGCCAAGGCTGAAGTCTCTCACCCATGTGTAGCCTGGAAGCTGCATACAAAGCATGCCAAGGCTGAAGTCTCAGCCATGTGTAGCCTGGAAGCTTTATACAAAGCATGCCAAGGCTGAAGTCTCTCACCCATGTGTAGCCTGGAAGCTGCATACAAAGCATGCCAAGGCTGAAGTCTCTCACCCATGTGTAGCCTGAAAGCTGCATACAAAGCATGCCAAGGCTGAAGTCTCTCACCCATGTGCAGCCTGGAAGCTGCATACAAAGCATGCCAAGGCTGAAGTCTCACCCATGTGTAGCCTGGAAGCTGCATACAAAGCATGCCAAGGCTGAAGTCTCTCACCCATGTGTAGCCTGGAAGCTGCATACAAAGCATGCCAAGGCTGAAGTCTCAGCCATGTGTAGCCTGGAAGCTGCATACAAAGCATGCCAAGGCTGAAGTCTCTCACCCATGTGCAGCCTGGAAGCTGCATACAAAGCATGCCAAGGCTGAAGTCTCTCACCCATGTGCAGCCTGGAAGCTGCATACAAAGCATGCCAAGGCTGAAGTCTCTCACCCATGTGCAGCCTGGAAGCTGCATACAAAGCATGCCAAGGCTGAAGTCTCAGCCATGTGTAGCCTGGAAGCTGCATACAAAGCATGCCAAGGCTGAAGTCTCTCACCCATGTGTAGCCTGGAAGCTGCATACAAAGCATGCCAAGGCTGAAGTCTCTCACCCATGTGCAGCCTGGAAGCTGCATACAAAGCATGCCAAGGCTGAAGTCTCTCACCCATGTGTAGCCTGGAAGCTTTATACAAAGCATGCCAAGGCTGAAGTCTCAGCCATGTGTAGCCTGGAAGCTTTATACAAAGCATGCCAAGGCTGAAGTCTCTCACCCATGTGTAGCCTGGAAGCTGCATACAAAGCATGCCAAGGCTGAAGTCTCTCACCCATGTGTAGCCTGGAAGCTGCATACAAAGCATGCCAAGGCTGAAGTCTCTCACCCATGTGTAGCCTGGAAGCTGCATACAAAGCATGCCAAGGCTGAAGTCTCTCACCCATGTGCAGCCTGGAAGCTGCATACAAAGCATGCCAAGGCTGAAGTCTCTCACCCATGTGCAGCCTGGAAGCTGCATACAAAGCATGCCAAGGCTGAAGTCTCTCACCCATGTGTAGCCTGGAAGCTTTATACAAAGCATGCCAAGGCTGAAGTCTCAGCCATGTGTAGCCTGGAAGCTGCATACAAAGCATGCCAAGGCTGAAGTCTCTCACCCATGTGTAGCCTGGAAGCTGCATACAAAGCATGCCAAGGCTGAAGTCTCTCACCCATGTGTAGCCTGGAAACTGCATACAAAGCATGCCAAGGCTGAAGTCTCAGCCATGTGTAGCCTGGAAGCTGCATACAAAGCATGCCAAGGCTGAAGTCTCAGCCATGTGTAGCCTGGAAGCTGCATACAAAGCATGCCAAGGCTGAAGTCTCAGCCATGTGTAGCCTGGAAGCTGCATACAAAGCATGCCAAGGCTGAAGTCTCTCACCCATGTGTAGCCTGGAAGCTGCATACAAAGCATGCCAAGGCTGAAGTCTCAGCCATGTGTAGCCTGGAAGCTTTATACAAAGCATGCCAAGGCTGAAGTCTCTCACCCATGTGCAGCCTGGAAGCTTTATACAAAGCATGCCAAGGCTGAAGTCTCTCACCCATGTGTAGCCTGGAAGCTGCATACAAAGCATGCCAAGGCTGAAGTCTCTCACCCATGTGTAGCCTGGAAGCTTTATACAAAGCATGCCAAGGCTGAAGTCTCTCACCCATGTGCAGCCTGGAAGCTGCATACAAAGCATGCCAAGGCTGAAGTCTCTCACCCATGTGTAGCCTGGAAGCTGCATACAAAGCATGCCAAGGCTGAAGTCTCAGCCATGTGTAGCCTGGAAGCTGCATACAAAGCATGCCAAGGCTGAAGTCTCTCACCCATGTGTAGCCTGGAAGCTGCATACAAAGCATGCCAAGGCTGAAGTCTCTCACCCATGTGTAGCCTGGAAACTGCATACAAAGCATGCCAAGGCTGAAGTCTCAGCCATGTGTTGCCTGGAAGCTGCATACAAAGCATGCCAAGGCTGAAGTCTCTCACCCATGTGTAGCCTGGAAGCTGCATACAAAGCATGCCAAGGCTGAAGTCTCTCACCCATGTGTAGCCTGGAAGCTGCATACAAAGCATGCCAAGGCTGAAGTCTCTCACCCATGTGCAGCCTGGAAGCTGCATACAAAGCATGCCAAGGCTGAAGTCTCAGCCATGTGTAGCCTGGAAGCTGCATACAAAGCATGCCAAGGCTGAAGTCTCTCACCCATGTGTAGCCTGGAAGCTGCATACAAAGCATGCCAAGGCTGAAGTCTCTCACCCATGTGTAGCCTGGAAACTGCATACAAAGCATGCCAAGGCTGAAGTCTCAGCCATGTGTAGCCTGGAAGCTGCATACAAAGCATGCCAAGGCTGAAGTCTCTCACCCATGTGTAGCCTGGAAGCTGCATACAAAGCATGCCAAGGCTGAAGTCTCTCACCCATGTGTAGCCTGGAAGCTGCATACAAAGCATGCCAAGGCTGAAGTCTCTCACCCATGTGTAGCCTGGAAGCTTTATACAAAGCATGCCAAGGCTGAAGTCTCTCACCCATGTGTAGCCTGGAAACTGCATACAAAGCATGCCAAGGCTGAAGTCTCTCACCCATGTGTAGCCTGGAAGCTGCATACAAAGCATGCCAAGGCTGAAGTCTCTCACCCATGTGTAGCCTGGAAGCTGCATACAAAGCATGCCAAGGCTGAAGTCTCTCACCCATGTGTAGCCTGGAAGCTGCATACAAAGCATGCCAAGGCTGAAGTCTCTCACCCATGTGCAGCCTGGAAGCTGCATACAAAGCATGCCAAGGCTGAAGTCCCACCCATGTGTAGCCTGGAAGCTGCATACAAAGCATGCCAAGGCTGAAGTCTCTCACCCATGTGTAGCCTGGAAGCTGCATACAAAGCATGCCAAGGCTGAAGTCTCAGCCATGTGTAGCCTGGAAGCTTTATACAAAGCATGCCAAGGCTGAAGTCTCTCACCCATGTGTAGCCTGGAAGCTGCATACAAAGCATGCCAAGGCTGAAGTCTCTCACCCATGTGTAGCCTGGAAGCTGCATACAAAGCATGCCAAGGCTGAAGTCTCACCCATGTGTAGCCTGGAAGCTGCATACAAAGCATGCCAAGGCTGAAGTCTCAGCCATGTGTAGCCTGGAAGCTTTATACAAAGCATGCCAAGGCTGAAGTCTCTCACCCATGTGTAGCCTGGAAGCTGCATAAAAAGCATGCCAAGGCTGAAGTCTCTCACCCATGTGCAGCCTGGAAGCTGCATACAAAGCATGCCAAGGCTGAAGTCTCTCACCCATGTGCAGCCTGGAAGCTGCATACAAAGCATGCCAAGGCTGAAGTCTCAGCCATGTGCAGCCTGGAAGCTGCATACAAAGCATGCCAAGGCTGAAGTCTCTCACCCATGTGTAGCCTGGAAGCTGCATACAAAGCATGCGAAGGCTGAAGTCTCTCACCCATGTGTAGCCTGGAAGCTGCATACAAAGCATGCCAAGGCTGAAGTCTCTCACCCATGTGTAGCCTGGAAGCTGCATACAAAGCATGCCAAGGCTGAAGTCTCTCACCCATGTGCAGCCTGGAAGCTGCATACAAAGCATGCCAAGGCTGAAGTCTCCCACCCATGTGCAGCCTGGAAGCTGCATACAAAGCATGCCAAGGCTGAAGTCTCTCACCCATGTGCAGCTTGGAAGCTGCATACAAAGCATGCCAAGGCTGAAGTCTCTCACCCATGTGTAGCCTGGAAGCTGCATACAAAGCATGCCAAGGCTGAAGTCTCTCACCCATGTGTAGCCTGGAAGCTGCATACAAAGCATGCCAAGGCTGAAGTCTCTCACCCATGTGTAGCCTGGAAGCTTTATACAAAGCATGCCAAGGCTGAAGTCTCTCACCCATGTGTAGCCTGGAAGCTGCATACAAAGCATGCCAAAGCTGAAGTCTCTCACCCATGTGTAGCCTGGAAGCTGCATACAAAGCATGCCAAGGCTGAAGTCTCTCACCCATGTGTAGCCTGGAAACTGCATACAAAGCATGCCAAGGCTGAAGTCTCTCACCCATGTGTAGCCTGGAAGCTGCATACAAAGCATGCCAAGGCTGAAGTCTCAGCCATGTGTAGCCTGGAAGCTTTATACAAAGCATGCCAAGGCTGAAGTCTCTCACCCATGTGTAGCCTGGAAGCTGCATACAAAGCATGCCAAGGCTGAAGTCTCTCACCCATGTGTAGCCTGGAAGCTGCATACAAAGCATGCCAAGGCTGAAGTCTCTCACCCATGTGTAGCCTGGAAGCTGCATACAAAGCATGCCAAGGCTGAAGTCTCTCACCCATGTGTAGCCTGGAAGCTGCATACAAAGCATGCCAAGGCTGAAGTCTCTCACCCATGTGTAGCCTGGAAGCTGCATACAAAGCATGCCAAGGCTGAAGTCTCTCACCCATGTGTAGCCTGGAAGCTGCATACAAAGCATGCCAAGGCTGAAGTCTCTCACCCATGTGCAGCCTGGAAGCTGCATACAAAGCATGCCAAGGCTGAAGTCTCTCACCCATGTGCAGCCTGGAAGCTGCATACAAAGCATGCCAAAGCTGAAGTCTCTCACCCATGTGTAGCCTGGAAGCTGCATACAAAGCATGCCAAGGCTGAAGTCTCTCACCCATGTGTAGCCTGGAAGCTGCATACAAAGCATGCCAAGGCTGAAGTCTCTCACCCATGTGCAGCCTGGAAGCTGCATACAAAGCATGCCAAGGCTGAAGTCTCTCACCCATGTGTAGCCTGGAAGCTGCATACAAAGCATGCCAAGGCTGAAGTCTCTCACCCATGTGCAGCCTGGAAGCTGCATACAAAGCATGCCAAGGCTGAAGTCTCTCACCCATGTGTAGCCTGGAAGCTGCATACAAAGCATGCCAAAGCTGAAGTCTCTCACCCATGTGTAGCCTGGAAGCTGCATACAAAGCATGCCAAGGCTGAAGTCTCTCACCCATGTGTAGCCTGGAAGCTTTATACAAAGCATGCCAATGCTGAAGTCTCTCACCCATGTGCAGCCTGGAAGCTGCATACAAAGCATGCCAAGGCTGAAGTCTCTCACCCATGTGTTGCCTGGAAGCTTTATACAAAGCATGCCAAGGCTGAAGTCTCTCACCCATGTGCAGCCTGGAAATGGCAGACAAAGTATGCCAAAACTGAAGCTTCTCAATGTGCACACATTAAGTGTATATTCATCTTTCTGAAAACGCACTGACAATAAATTTTGAACACAAAAAAGCAGCACATGTGCCTTTTTGAAACATGGGCTGTTTAAAAAAACAGAAATATAGTTTTGGGAAGCAAATGCAGACATGGAAGTCTGCTGTCCCCTGCAGGCCTCCGTCCCTGCATAGGCAACCATTCACAGCAGGTTGAATAGTGCAACCTGCCTAATTATTAATCATTAGACTTATCGTTTGGTGACCACCTGTGAATAGGCGATGCGACTTCGTAGTAATTTGCATTTCCATTCGCAATCCAGTCAATATGCAAATTGGACTATCCTGCGTTTTGAATGGGAATTATACATTGCCCCCTATCCCCTGTAAGTGAATGGTATATTCCTTTACATGGTTTGCATCGGAACAACACATGCCCTAAGCCTTATCTAATACGAAAGCGCGTTCTACTTTCCTTACAAGTTATGAACAGCTGCCAAACTATTCTTTCAGTCTGTCCGCGCCCTCATACCCCTCTGATGTAATGCAGAAAACACCCACAGATCTAACTTCAGACATAGGAAATTGTGTAAAGGCCAATTACAACATGATCAAATCTTCCCAGATGCAAAAACCTTCCCTTGCTTTGTCTCCCTGTAAACTCCAACTAGGCCCACTTGCAGCAATTTGTTGTGTTAATGGCATGTCCATTGTGCACACCAGGACATACACCTGGGATGTGTAATTGCACGCTAGTTGAGTCTCTCATCCAACTTTTACTATAACTTGTTCCAGCTACCACTGACCCTGACCTCAGTTTCACTTCTCTTTCCACCTTGTACAGTCTGTACACTATCATCCCTTCTTTCCACACACTTCATTGTCACACTTGAGGCTGGTTTTAATCTTTGCTGTACACGCCGTGGCCAGCATGCCCCTTGTTTCCACAAACCCTATACGTTTTGTCAATAAGAGACAGGTACTAGAAGTCACATGGCCTTCATTCCCCACGGTAATAATTAATAATTCCAGATTTGTACAGCTTGACTTATCACCCCTAAGGGTATCCAGGCGTTGGGGCGGTCGGGAAGATTAAGTGAGCTATTGCCCAGAGTCACATGATGCTGAGCTGAGCGGCCACAGGTGCTGGGGATCGAACCGTGAGCCCCACACTCCAGAGTCAGCCACTCTGGGTGCTGTGCCACACCTATCTGTCTACTCCACTGTCTTTTTCTCTTTTACAGTCCACTTTAGTCCAGGGGAATCCCGATTCTTCTTTACCCTCTGTCGTCTGCTCCTTTACCTCCACCAGCACCAGGTTGAGTCTCCACATTAAGTCTCACCTCTTTCACATAGTCATACCATTGTTCAATACTGCAAGCCACCTTCATAGTAGCTTGTGATGTGGGATCCAGTAACACTGTTCTCTTAAAGCCTCTTCTTCAGTAATGTTCTCAAAGTATCACACAGCGGCAACAGACTCAACGTCTCCACAGCTTCGCTGGTGCTTTTATCTGGACCAGAAGGCCATGGATGTATTTTGTATCTTTTCAGAAACAAATTCAGTTGTTCCTCAAATTGATCCTTGGATCACAGACACATTATTGTAGTAAACAGCATCCTTGACAAAAATATCATATAGTTTACCACAATGTCCTGCTCCTGTACTTATAATGGTAAGTACAAAAATATCAGAAAAAAATATCTTTGACTTTAATATTGTCCAAACATAATTAATGAAAAAACTTATTTTATATAATACTATTTATTTTACATTATATTTTGCATTTACAATTTAAATATAGTACTATGATTATATAAATATATATATAATATAATTAAAACCAATATTTATTTTACATTAAATAAGTTTTTTATATGAAAGTATATTTGTATATAAATTTGTAGTGATGAATGTAAAATATTAACGAAACTAATATCATGTAAAATACTTTTTTTATTATATAACTTATTGATGTAAAAATAAAAACACATTATATAAAATATAAAAAGTAAAACAAATAATGCAATAAAATCTGGGAGATGCAGGCGGCGGCAAAACAAGATGGCCGCTCCGTGAATACCTCCGTGACATCGGGAAAAGCTTCGGTTTTGGAGGGGCATTTAAATTTACCCATGCAGCATGTCGAACGCATGAATGGATGTTGGAAGCACCCGGGAGCAGAAAGGCAAGTTTTTTAGACTTTATAACAGTCTAATTTTAGTCATATTCTCCCTGCTCCCGGGTTGCTCCGTGTCCCGACCACCATTTTGAGAGCTTGCTCTCTATACTTCATCACAAATTCAAACATCCAGAGAGTCTGAGCTCTCGTTTTTACATAAGATGCTGCATTTTTTCTCTTTTTTTTTTCATTGATGCTGCAGCCAGGCAGTATTACTTTTACTTTTATTTTTGATGTGAGAGCTCCTAGTCATCGTTGTTTATGAAGGGACTGTGGTGTTTCTGAATGAACCAGCTTCCTGATGTGAATGCTCTAATGTATACAGTATTTGCAAATGGTATTGATAGCCCCAGGATGCTTAAGGCTTATATACACCTATTATAAGACAAATGTGACAGTTGGTGGAACCTTCACCTCATACTTCTAGGAAGTTCTATTTTTGACTGCTATTTTGTTTTCAACTTTAAGAGGTGCCTCAAAGACTTTGTATTACAAATTTTTCTAAAGAATATTTTTACTAGGCTACTGTGGTATTTTTTTTCTCTCTTTCTTTCTAGTTTGCCTTAACAATGGAGTCTGTGAGTTCAAGCAAATCACAAAGTGCTTCTGGTTCCAGCATTGTCAGCCGTAAAGAGATTGCTAGTAATACCAATAAAAGGGCTAAAAAAGATCCTTCTTCTCTGTCTAAATCTCCTTTACCCTTAACACTGGAGAATATTATGGAAGAACTGAAAAACACCCGTCCATTTATGGCAGAGACCACTGCAACACTTCAAAGAATTGATGAGAAATGGTCTAGCTTGGATTCAAGGCTTACTGATGTTGAGCAAAGAATATGCAATGCGCAAGATGTGCCCGCCAAAGTCAATGCCTTATCTAAAGAGGTTGCTCATCTGAAGAAAACAACAGAAGATTTGAAAAACCGAAATAGACGTAACAACCTAAGAATTTACGGCATTCCGGAAGGATCCGAAGGCAATGACATGATCTCTTTTTGAAGTTACACATTGCACAAATCGTCGGTCTATCTAAATCTGTGGGTCTAAATATCCAGAGAGCCCACAGAATAGGTCCTTGCACTGCAGAATCCTCAAATAAATCAAGAGGAATCATTGCATATTTTCTTTTATATTCCGACTTAATGTTGACTCTTGCTGCAGCCAAACAACGTACGCAGATGCTTTGGCTGGGTCGCAATTTTTTTTTCAGCCAACATGTTTCAAAACCCACTGCCAATTGTCGGAAAGAATTTCTGGATATTAGACCTATGCTCCGTTCTATGAATGCTCGTTATGGCCTCATTCACCCTTGTTTTTTCAAAGTTACATACAAAGACAAAACAATGACCTTTGAGGAACATGCGAACCTTAAGAACTTTATTCATATGCATAAAACAGAAGAAAGGAACTGAGTATAATCTAAAATGCTCTTTTCTCTTCTTTTCTTCTCAGGTTATCCATTCATATAATGTTTGATGTTGTCTCTGTTCTCGTCATACATCAGTTCCATTGTCCATGTTTCCGTCTGGTTTCACTGTTTATCCCAATGTATGGTAAGGTACTTTACGCTGTATGTTTTCAGTTCCTCTCTCCTTAACACTGTCCCTCAACTATTTGCTGACATTTGTATAATTGTATTTTCTTGGTTTTGCTTGTTGGAGCGGTGTCTGTCCTTTTTGACCCCCCCCCCTGTCATTTATATTTTTCCTTCTCTCTCTGATCACTTATGGCTAAAGTCTTCCGGCTTTTTGTCATCTATTTTGAATACATTTTAAAGGAGATTATGTTCTCCTGTTTTTCTCCATTTTTTTCTTCAATTTAATATTTTTGCTCTTTTTCTTTTTTCCTTCTCTCACCTCCTACAATTCATTAAGACGAGTTATCTCTTTTCTAAAAAGGTTCTTGTTGTCTCATACCTTTCCTTATTTGACCTGACTGATCTAGGCAAATCTGTTGAAGTATGTATTTCTTATTCTACTCCTCTCCTCTCTTTTTCTTCACCCCTTTACGTAAGTCTCTTATTTGTGACAGTTCTTACTTATTGTTGGACATGGATTGCCTGTTATCAACTCTATTTCGCTCATATAGCTCATGCATTTATTTGGTTATTTATTTATGCTATGTTAAAAGTTTTACAATTTTATTCTGGTATTTTTTCTTGTCATTTTCCTAATGAATAATTTACGTTTGGTGTCATGGAATGTTAAGGGTATTCGTAATCCGGCTGAAAAACAAAGAGTTTTGTCTCATTTGTCCAGACTGAACTGTCAAAGTGGCATGGTTTTATCCCCCATTGTATTCAATACATTAAGTTACTATACTCTAATCCTTCTACATCTATTTGGGTCAATGGTAAACAATCAATCCAAATACTACTCCCTACATAAGGGTACCAGACAGTGTTATCCGCTGTCCCCTCTAATATTCATTTTAGCATTAGAACCCTTTTTAGAAACGATTCAACGATCCTCCGTTTATTTCTGGTTTTCAGTTTAAAAATTTGAATATAAAATACACTGCATATGCAGATGACATTTTATTATATGTATCTAATCCCCCTACCTCCTTGCCGGAATTCTTTTCATTATTAAGCACATACTCAGTTGTCTCAGTTTATAAATTGAATATAGATAAATCAGAAGTATTACTGCTAAACAAATATTGTCACCCACATATGTTTCAAGGCTCTGGTTTTAAATGGAGTTCAAATGCTATTAAATGTTTAAGGAATTCTTTATAATAACCATATTAGGGATACCATTAAAATTAATAGGAACAACATTTATACTAAGGTTAATGCATTAATAGAGGGTTGGCCTCCCCTTTTTATCTCTTGGTGGGGAAGGTTAGCCACAATTTAAATGATGTTACTACCTATTGTTAATTTCTATTTGTCAATGCTCCCTATTTCTCTCCCACTTAATTTCTTTAAAATCATTAATCGCTCTTTAATTAAATTTTTATGGAAGAAACACAAACCCTGCATCATTTTAGCTCGACTTCAACAGCCAAAGGACCTTGGTGGGGTTAATTTTCCTAATAATAAAACATATCACTCCACTTTTACACTGAAACATATTTGGGCTTCTCTTTCTGAAAATTATGCCGACCCACCCACGGTATGGGGTTAATTGGAACATGCACAATTCTCCCCTTTTACCTTCAAGGATGTGATTCGTATCACTCAACCTCCATGGGGTTTAATTTCCCCCATACTTACCCATTCAATAGCTATTAGCAAGCCTTTGATCACTTCCCCAAATTCCATCTCTGATAATATTCTACAAACCCTAATATGGTATAATACAAACATTAAATTAAATAATAGGATTATTGGATGGAAAGAATGGATTAACAAAGGCATTATTACCATAGCACAACTTTTTCATTATAACAATTTATGTTTTTTTAGATACAAGAGAAATTTCATATATCTAACAAATATGCTTCTCAATTTGAACTTCCTAGACCTCTTCTTATTACATATACCTCACAGCAAACTCTTCCAGATACAGACATATAGCCCCCTTCCCCCTCAACTGATTTTTCTGCACAATTGAAAGCCTCAAATATATATTGACTGGTTCCTCTAAACCTGTTTCCAAGCTTAAAATAGAACTTATATGGGAATCAGAGTTACATCAAGAATTTTCAGCTCACACTTGGAAAGCGATATGGGCCAAGATTCATACTTCGTCCTCATCAGCGAGCACAACACAAACATTATATTATTTCTATAACAGATTATTTATCACACCTACAAGCTAATATAAATTTAAAGTATCATCTAACACTAACTGTTGGTCATGTACGCATGATAAGAGTGGTCTTTTGCATATGTTTTTTAGTGAACTCTTGTTAAAAAGTTCTGGTTACAGATTTGGCCAAAAATGACTGATATTCTATCAGTATATTTACCTTTTGATGTTACAATTATACTTTTGGGTAGTATTTCCCCCTTTTGGACTTCTCAAAGTCTGGTTGGAAAACTAGTTGACTTAATGATTGCCTTAGTGCTTCAAATAATTACCTCTAACTGGAAGGATACAACTAGCATTTCCTATGTGGCATGGTGGAACCTGTTATGTCAACATCATCGTTTGGATCACGCCCATGCCACATCTATTCCTTTAAAAATTCACAAAGATTTATTATGGTTGCCTCTTACTTCATTCCTATCTAGAAGTATGAACCGATCCATTTCTAAAGTTTGTAATTACAAACCCACTTAAATTACAATTGTTTAATTACTATCTGTTTATATCATTGCATAGCTGTTGAACACTCGCTGTTTCAATCTTCTTATAATATATTTTCACTTTCCTCTCCCTTCTCTCCTTTCTCTCTCTCTCTCTCTCTGTCTCTTCTTTCTCCTTTTCTTTTCTTTTCTTCTCTCTACCTTTAAGTTCGCATTACAATTCAAGTTTTTCAAGTATATATTTTCATATTATGTGATAGGCTTAGCTTGTCAATCTTTAATGACTTAAACTTTTCGTGTTTTAGCGGGTTGTTTATATTGTATTTATTATATTATATATTTACTTGGATTGTTTTATAGATCATTATTATGTTTGATGTAATTACACTTATTTCTCAATAAAGCATTTCTAAACTTGAAAAAAATGCAATAAAATCCATTTAACCAATATTATGAAAACTATTGGAGTCTAAGAATATTAAATATACTATTTCCTCTCCAGTTTATGCAATGGTACGGAAAGTATTGGACTTCAGAGAGGTACATTTACAATTCCTAATCCAGTCACCATAATATTAGTGAAAATGTGTTTGACTTCGGAGGAGTTAGATGTATTATTCCTACTCTAGTCAGTGCAACAGTAGGGAAAGCATTGGACTTCAATGGGGTGAAATGTACTATTCCCACGCCAGTCTAAGGAACAGAGGGAAAGCGTTGGACTTTGGAGGGGTTCAATTTACTATCCACACTCCAATCTGTGCAATAGGAGGGAAAGTGTTCGACTTCAGAGAGGTGACATTTACTAATCTCACTCCAATTAAGGCAACAGTAGGGAAAGCAGTGGATTTTCGAAGGGTAAAATGTACTATTAACACTCCAGTCAGTGCAACAATAGGGAAAGTGTTGGACTTTGGAGCAGTAAAATGTACTATTCCCATTCCAGTCTCTGCAACAGTAGGGAAAGCATTGGATTTCAGAGGGGTAAACATTTACTAGTCAACTCCAGTGAAACAGTAAGAAAAGTGTTGAACTGTGAAGAGGTTCATTTTACTATTCCTTCTGCAGTCTAAGCAAGGGTAGGAAAAATACTTGACTTCAAACACATTATATAGATGAGTAACCCCATTAATGTAGAAAAATATTAAACTGTTAATAAAAATATTAATTAACATAACATATATGTATTGAAAAAATAAAAACAATTAATAATTTACATATTTAATTGTTTTTATGTTCGCCATATAAAATCCAAATATTAATTAATTAACTTACCACACCATACCCCTATAAACTTAGCAGCCTGCACCTAAAGTATAACTAAAAACAAAACGATGCCATAACTTACATATTTAAAATAAATTAAATAATTGAAAAACAATAAATAATTAATTGTTAATTAATTATTAGATAATCAACTTCCCACCCATGACCCCAAAAAACCTAACATCCTGCCACTATAAGAAAATGAAATTAAATAAGTATTCTACAATTTACATATTTAAAATTCAAATAATGGATTGAGAAATGATTAATAGTACATTATTAATTAACTTCGAACCCTTTATCGCCACAAGCCAAAAATCCTACAACAGAAATATAAGTTAAAAAAACAGTATTTCATATTTTACATATTTAAAAATAAATTAAATAATAAATTAACAATTAATAATAAATTGCGAATTAAGTATTACCTAATTAACTACGCACCCAACACCCTTACAATTATAGCACCCTGCAACTAAGATACAAGTCAAATAAATGAGTATTCCATCAAAAACAAATTGCCAAAATGCTGGCAGGCTAAAGCCATATCTATTGGCTTTGCCAACGCATGTTTCTTTTGCGTTTGCACTTAATTGAAGTGTTATGATGCATGTGTTATGTTATACGGGATACATTTAGCTTCTTCTTCATAGTGCTTTAGAATGAATGCATCCTGAATCACCACAGTTGTCCAAAAGGAAATGTTTTCTACCTCGTTCACCCTCCCCTGTTCGCTGCTTACCTGTTTACATCTTCCAAGGAACATGGTCTCCATGCTGCTCTCCCATTGCTAGCTTGTTGTTGCTTTCCTGGCTCCTCACTGTCACAGTCTCCTTTTTTATAACACCTTGCCCCTTTGCTGCTCAAACTTCTCACTTTGTTTGCCACCACTGGTGGTTCTCCTCTGCCTCTACCCTCCATTGTTCACCTAGCCCGTCCCTTTTTTAAATGTAATTTTTGTAACCTGTGTTGGTTCCCAGCAGCACCAATTTGCTGTCAGGTCCCTCCTTTCTGAAAACTTGTTTTTGTGCACTTTTTATGAATTTATCTTGTTCAATTTACCACTCCAAGGGTGTCCACCATTTTGGAACAGTACAATAAAAAGAACAAAATGACCTCTGCATCATGAAGCATGCATGCTTGAGTGATCTCATAAATGTGTGTATATCAGCAAGCTATTGTTTATGGATTATTTTGGGGGTGGTATTGTTCAGGAATGCATTTTTTAAACTGTTGTTGCTGATGTTGAACAGCATCCAAACAAACCTTTGTCAAAGCCAATAGGCCTGCATTAACAATCCCAAGAGGCGAGACAAATTGGCTTGACTTTGTGGGAGGCGCACAGCACAGGGGCTTGTAAATGAGGCCCACAGTTCCTTCTTGACACGTAGACAGGGAGAAGGCCTGGTGCCCTTGTATGAGGTCGGTGGGGCAGCAGAGAGTGGGTCGAGCGCCCCGAGGATGAGGCCTGAGGGAGTGTCAGGAGACTGCCGAGATGGAGAGGACCTTGAGCCTTCACTGAAGTACCTGTGGGGCACACGCACCGAGAGGACCTAGGCAAGGAAAGGATACAGCAAAGGTACAAGGACAAGTGCCAGTCCGTCCACAAAGGTGAGGCCCGAAGGAGCAAACAATGGAAGCTAGTGGGGTGAGTGCAGGGTGAGGCCTGGGCCGCATAAGATGCCCTTGTGTCTGTTAAGATTCCAGTGCCAGTCCGCCCTGAGGGTGAGGCTTGAGGTTAAGGAGGGCAGATGTGCATCTACAATCAGTCTGTCCTTCTTAGACCGGCTTCAGTCCCAGATGTAAATGTCAACTGGGCGATAGCTGTGCACATTTTATTACCCTTAAGGGGGATAGGCAGGGCTTTAAGTGGGGGGGGCTGTGGGGGGCTGAGCCCCCCCAGTTATTTTTTGGGGGCCTTGAAAGGGGGCTCTTGGGGGCTCTATTTTCGGGCCTCAAAGGTCAAAGGTAGGGTGAGCAGATGTCCCGGTTTTTGTTTGGTGTTACTAGTGTGGGTAACATGTCTTGATAGTAAAATACTGCCAATTTCTTTTTTCACTATTGAAAGGCTATCTTGCCCATAGGATAACATGGGGAATGCTGTGTGACATGTTTACCTGCATATCTTCCAATAACGGCAAGATAGACACATAGAATCTGGTATCCCTGAATTCAGAATCTAATAACACATCCTTTAGTGAAGATGTTTTTTTTAATTCTAAGTGTGGAAATAGCACTTTTAGAAAGTGGCTATTTTCCTGTTCAACCTTTCTGTGTGCCTCTGCAATGAGGATTTCCCCCAGCAATGCGGAGGTTCGTCAGGCGGAGCTACGTTGGGTCTGGAGAGGCGCGAGGCGTCCCCTAGCAACTGGGGTTCCCTCGCTTTCATCATCGCGAAAAGGAGCTACCTGAACCTGAGGCCGAGGCGCGTCCCACCGGCGAAAGTGGCTTCACCGGAGATCAGTGCGGACCGCAGAGCCCCCTTCACATCCTAAGGTAACCGGTAACCAGAGTTTGCACAGGGTGGGGGATTATGATCACACGCGCTACCGGCGGGCCTGCCTTCTCTTTACAGGTCGCCTTGTTGCTACTTACATGTCAGTGGCGTAACGAACTTGAGGGGGCCCCCCTGCAAAGTACCTGCGAGAAGCCCCCTCTGACCACACTCTGGAGCTTGGGGAGCCCCGCATAATGGGGGCTGCGGGGGGCCTTTGTTACACCACTGGGGGGAGATCCATATTCAAGACTTCTTCTGGACTTTAGCCCAATAGCTGCCCTCGCTTTCCAGTTTATAATTCAGTTCACATCTGGTTGGCAGCCCTGGCAGTTGCTCATTGTCGCCCTCTCTATTTCTTGGGTCACCGTTAGCACCTCTCCTGCCATGCCCCTTTGAAGTGCTGCTTCTTGCCTACTTTGTTTGGTGGGACTTACAAGTGTGTTTGCAGCAGTGCGCCGAGTCCTTCAGTCAGATTCCTGGCACGCCCCCTGGGTCACTGTTGTACCACTCACTGCTGAAACCAGTACGTCTTGTTTCATAAGGAATCTATTCCTTGTTATATGCCCAGTATTATCTGTACAGCACAAGCCCTCAGTCCTAGAGCCAGTCAGCTTTCCTCCCATTGTAACACCAAGACAGGGGATGCTGTCTCTTGAAACAGTGCTGTGCAAAGGAGGTGGGCTCCAGTTCGCCAATGCTCTTCTGCTCCCATTCCCTGGTTCTCTGAAGACAGAGGGATTCTCTTTTTCACCTGAGTTCTGGGCCTTTTGGCCCTTTCCATCTGTGCACCAGTTGGCACTTTCCATCCTGTGCATTAGTGTAGAGATTGAGGGATGGCACGGGTTTTCAGTGGATTCATGAGTCTGAAACTTGACAGCAATTCATGTTAGAATTATTCCCATCACCTTGTTGGTTGTTGCGGCTGACTACCTAAATGAAGAGGCTAGGCCCAGTTGTGGGTACGATGTTCAATTGTCATAGCAACCAAGCTATACCTCTCTGATGAGACCTAAGTACCTTCTGCTGACCCCATCTCTAGTTACACATTAGTTGCCCCAGCTAATCCATTGTAGTGTAATAAGAAGGTGTTTTACAGTTGTGATATATGGGAAAACGCTACTTTGGGTGAATTTGTGACTCCACAAGTGCAGCTAGGGCATTTTTGAAAAACATCTCAGTCACATTAGTTTTGAAATAAAGTTCCACGCGCTAGGAGCAGGAGTCCTCCAAGCCAAAGGGCTCACTCAATTTCATTATTCACCAGGTTTAAGGGAACATTATCCAAGTGAGCATTTTTAAGAGAACATTATCCAAGTGAGCCTTTTTAAGAGAACATTAACCAAGTGAACATTTTTAAGAGCACATTACCCAAGTGAACATTTTTCAAGAGAACATTTTCTAAAACAAGAGTGATGTGTATGTGCTGTTTATGATGTTTTGATCTGCCTAACCTATATAAAGTAATTTATATTTTTATGAATACTTGGTGTAGTGTCCATTTGTGGTGTTGCGCTATGTTACTGTGAGTGTTGATACAAATACTTTACACATTGCCTTGGGGGTAAACCTGTCTGCTCGTGCTAAGCTACCAAGAGGGTGAGCAGGTGTTATCTACAGTGTGTACCCCCATACCCTGACTAGAAGTAGGGGTCCCTATTTGGACAAAGGTACTTCCCTCTGCCAACTAGAGACCCCCAGATCTAACAGTGACACTCTACACAGATGGGGAATATACAATCACACTGACTGGTACCAGGTATAAGGCTGATGTGCAACTTCGCTTCGACGCGTGATTTGACAAATCCATTACACTTGGGTTTCTCAGTGAGGGAAAAGTGATGGGTGGAATGCTTGAATTATACCTTATTTTATGTTGTTGAAAAATGACATCAAACATCTTAAAGGAAACCATTAGCCAGCATCAAGTGCCTTTGGTAACTATGCAGTCTCAGCGAAATTGCTTAATTCCTACTTTGATACCAAATAACACTTAATTGAAATTAGACAGTTTCCCTTAAGTGTGTAATAAGAGAATAATTAAAGAAAAATGTGTTTGGTATTTTATGGCTTATACTTAATAAATATACTTTTTTGCCTATTTTATTTTCCTTTGCTGGGTGCGACTTCATGATTTTCTTAAGCGCACAATGCTAGTTAATTGATTTAGACCACGCCCCGACTCGGATAGGCCACACCCCTCTGATACATTTTCCACACCCCTTTTAGAGCACCCCCAGTTTTATTTCCCACTTAAAGCCCTGGGGATAGGTAACATTTCCCATGCACTGACCACTAACAGGCAACTTCATAAGCAGTCCACTAGGTCAGTCCTTGTACCCCTCACCCCACAGGGGTATCCAACACTGCGCAAAGAGCCCGCTGGCCAGTGGCATAACAGTAGCGGTAGACTGTGAGCCGAAAAGATAGCAGGATGGCCGCTTGAGAACTGAAATACAACGAACTTGTGAGCATTAGCCGCGATTGAAAACCACTTGGCGTTTCAGCCTCGAGTCATCACACACTGCCGCTGGCAGTGGGACTCACGGCGTTTACAGCCATCGTTTGAAATCAGAAATGCTCAAGTGTCTACAGGCAAAGAGAAACTTTTAATAGTGCAGCACCTTTTGAAGAACGCATTATCTTCGCGTTACGACTTATAGCGGATGCAACAGCATTTTCAGGCCCTTCCTATGAACAACAAAACCTGCCGAGTTTAAAATCTTCTAGCTTTATCTACATCAACAGGAGCTACACGCCTCCTGGTCGGCTACGTGAGTAAATCGGGCTCCCTACAACTTTGAAGAGATTCCTATACATATAAACAGAATCCAGTCACAGCCCTGAAGAGAATCCCTTGAAGTAAATTGGGTTTCGAAACGCGTTGGCATATATTAGCAACAGGGGATTGGTTTGTATAAAACTAAGTATAGCAACTTAGGGAAATAATGTTTTGAAAATGTACATCCTCACTTGCATGAAATGTAATATCCCCGTTGGTTGGTCACCCGAGTTTGTTCCACGTAAACAGTCTTAGATGGAAATGTGGGTTACCTGACTGTTTTCCTTGTCTGACTGGTAACAGTTTCAATTAAATGTGATGAACTTCGTTTTGATGTTTTCACTTTTGTTTTGACAATGTGCAATTGTGAAATGTAATCCATACCGATCTCGTGAATTTATCAATTGATTGCGTTGGAATTTGCTTCAATATTGTTATTTTTTTTAGTTCAGTTGTGACATTGTGTAAATTGTGATGTGTAGTCCATATCTGTCTTGTGAACTCATAAATCGCATATAAATTTTCAAAAAGAAGAATAATTAAATGATGTAGACCATCTTATTTGTGATTTTGGTCTTAGTCCGTTCGAATAGCTGGCCACTTCATCGCATGCTTCTTCGGCCACGTCTTGCCATGCTTCTTATTCTCTGGGCCACATTTTGGTGTGCTCTTTCTTCTTGTTAGCAGTACCTCTTGGCGTGTTCCTTCTTCTCCCTGGTCACGTCATTGCATGCATCCTCTTCACCCGTGCCTTGCCATGCTTCTTCTTCTCTGGGCCAAGTGTTGGTGTGCTCCTTCTTAGCTGCATGTCTTGGCGGCTCCTTCTTCTTCCTGGCTACATCATCACCCCTGGGCCACGTCTTGTCATGCTTCTTCCCAGTGCCATGTCTTGTCATGCTTCTTCCCAGCACCACGTCTTGGCATGCTTCTTCACAGCCACGTCTTGGCATGCTTCTGCATAGCACCACTTCATGGCATGCTTCTTCCCAGTACCATGTCTTGGCATGCTTCTTCCCAGCTACAACTTCATGGCATGCTTCTTCCCAGCACCACGTCATGGCATGCTTCTTCCCAGCACCACTTCATGGCATGCTTCTTCACAGCACCACGTCTGGTCATGCTTCTTCACAGCTACAACTTCATGGCATGCTTCTTCCCATTGTCATGTCTTGGAATGCTTCTTCCCGGCGCCATGTCTTGGAATGCTTCTGCATAGCACCACTTCATGGCATGCTTCTTTCCGGCACCATGCCTTGGCATGCTTCTTGCAGGCACTATGTCTTGGCATGCTTCTTCCCAGTGCCATGTCTTGGCATGCTTCTTTCCGGCACCATGCCTTGGCATGCTTCTTGCAGGCACTATGTCTTGGCATGCTTCTTCCCAGTGCCATGTCTTGGCATGCTTCTTTCCGGCACCATGCCTTGGCATGCTTCTTGCAGGCACTATGTCTTGGCATGCTTCTTCCCAGTGCCATGTCTTGGCATGCTTCTTCCCGGCACCATGCCTTGGCATGCTTCTTGCAGGCACCATGTCTTGGCATGCTTCTTCCCAGTGCCATGTCTTGGCATGCTTCTTGCAGGCACCATGTCTTGGCATGCTTCTTCCCAGTGCCATGTCTTGGCATGCTTCTTCCCGGCACCACGTGTTGGCATGCTTCTTCCCAGTGCCATGTCTTGGCATGCTTCTTGCAGGCACCATGTCTTGGCATGCTTCTTCCCAGTGCCATGTCTTGGCATGCTTCTTCCCGGCACCACGTGTTGGCATGCTTCTTCCCAGTGCCATGTCTTGGCATGCTTCTTGCAGGCACCATGTCTTGGCATGCTTCTTCCCAGTGCCATGTCTTGGCATGCTTCTTCCCGGCACCACGTGTTGGCATGCTTCTTTCCAGTGCCATGTCTTGGCATGCTTCTTGCAGGCACCATGTCTTGGCATGCTTCTTCCCAGTGCCATGTCTTGGCATGCTTCTTCCCGGCACCACGTGTTGGCATGCTACTTCCCGGCACCATGTGTTGGCATGCTTCTTGCAGGCACCATGTCTTGGCATGCTTCTTCCCAGTGCCATGTCTTGGCATGCTTCTTCCCGGCACCACGTGTTGGCATGCTTCTTCCCAGTGCCATGCCTTGGCATGCTTCTTGCAGGCACCATGTCTTGGCATGCTTCTTCCCAGTGCCATGTCTTGGCATGCTACTTCCCGGCACCACGTGTTGGCATGCTTCTTGCAGGCACCATGTCTTGGCATGCTTCTTCCCAGTGCCATGTCTTGGCATGCTTCTTCCCGGCACCACGTGTTGGCATGCTTCTTCCCAGTGCCATGTCTTGGCATGCTTCTTGCAGGCACCATGTCTTGGCATGCTTCTTCCCAGTGCCATGTCTTGGCATGCTACTTCCCGGAATCACGTGTTGGCATGCTTCTTCCCAGTGCCATGTCTTGGCATGCTACTTCCCGGCACCACGTGTTGGCATGCTTCTTCCCAGTGCCATGCCTTGGCATGCTTCTTGCAGGCACCATGTCTTGGCATGCTTCTTCCCAGTGCCATGTCTTGGCATGCTACTTCCCGGCACCACGTGTTGGCATGCTTCTTCCCAGTGCCATGTCTTGGCATGCTTCTTGCAGGCACCATGTCTTGGCATGCTTCTTCCCAGTGCCATGTCTTGGCATGCTTCTTCCCGGCACCACGTGTTGGCATGCTTCTTCCCAGTGCCATGTCTTGGCATGCTACTTCCCGGCACCATGCCTTGGCATGCTTCTTGCAGGCACCATGTCTTGGCATGCTTCTTCCCAGTGCCATGTCTTGGCATACTTCTTCCCAGTGCCATGTCTTGGCATGCTTCTTCCCAGTGCCATGTCTTGGCATGCTTCTTCCCGGCACCATGCCTTGGCATGCTTCTTGCAGGCACCATATCTTGGCATGCTTCTTCCCAGTGCCATGTCTTGGCATGCTTCTTGCAGGCACCATGTCTTGGCATGCTTCTTCCCAGTGCCATGTCTTGGCATGCTTCTTCCCGGCACCACGTGTTGGCATGCTTCTTCCCAGTGCCATGTCTTGGCATGCTTCTTGCAGGCACCATGTCTTGGCATGCTTCTTCCCAGTGCCATGTCTTGGCATGCTTCTTCCCGGCACCACGTGTTGGCATGCTTCTTCCCAGTGCCATGTCTTGGCATGCTTCTTGCAGGCACCATGTCTTGGCATGCTTCTTCCCAGTGCCATGTCTTGGCATGCTTCTTCCCGGCACCACGTGTTGGCATGCTTCTTCCCAGTGCCATGTCTTGGCATGCTTCTTCCCGGCACCACGTGTTGGCATGCTTCTTCCCAGTGCCATGTCTTGGCATGCTTCTTGCAGGCACCATGTCTTGGCATGCTTCTTCCCAGTGCCATGCCTTGGCATGCTTCTTCCCAGTGCCATGTCTTGGCATGCGTCTTCCCGGCACCATGCCTTGGCATGCTTCTTGCAGGCACCATGTCTTGGCATGCTTCTTCCCAGTGCCATGTCTTGGCATGCTTCTTCCCGGCACCACGTGTTGGCATGCTTCTTCCCAGTGCCATGTCTTGGCATGCTTCTTGCAGGCACCATGTCTTGGCATGCTTCTTCCCAGTGCCATGTCTTGGCATGCTTCTTCCCGGCACCACGTGTTGGCATGCTTCTTTCCAGTGCCATGTCTTGGCATGCTTCTTGCAGGCACCATGTCTTGGCATGCTTCTTCCCAGTGCCATGTCTTGGCATGCTTCTTCCCGGCACCACGTGTTGGCATGCTACTTCCCGGCACCATGTGTTGGCATGCTTCTTGCAGGCACCATGTCTTGGCATGCTTCTTCCCAGTGCCATGTCTTGGCATGCTTCTTCCCGGCACCACGTGTTGGCATGCTTCTTCCCAGTGCCATGCCTTGGCATGCTTCTTGCAGGCACCATGTCTTGGCATGCTTCTTCCCAGTGCCATGTCTTGGCATGCTACTTCCCGGCACCACGTGTTGGCATGCTTCTTGCAGGCACCATGTCTTGGCATGCTTCTTCCCAGTGCCATGTCTTGGCATGCTTCTTCCCGGCACCACGTGTTGGCATGCTTCTTCCCAGTGCCATGTCTTGGCATGCTTCTTGCAGGCACCATGTCTTGGCATGCTTCTTCCCAGTGCCATGTCTTGGCATGCTACTTCCCGGCATCACGTGTTGGCATGCTTCTTCCCAGTGCCATGTCTTGGCATGCTACTTCCCGGCACCACGTGTTGGCATGCTTCTTCCCAGTGCCATGCCTTGGCATGCTTCTTGCAGGCACCATGTCTTGGCATGCTTCTTCCCAGTGCCATGTCTTGGCATGCTACTTCCCGGCACCACGTGTTGGCATGCTTCTTCCCAGTGCCATGTCTTGGCATGCTTCTTGCAGGCACCATGTCTTGGCATGCTTCTTCCCAGTGCCATGTCTTGGCATGCTTCTTCCCGGCACCACGTGTTGGCATGCTTCTTCCCAGTGCCATGTCTTGGCATGCTACTTCCCGGCACCATGCCTTGGCATGCTTCTTGCAGGCACCATGTCTTGGCATGCTTCTTCCCAGTGCCATGTCTTGGCATACTTCTTCCCAGTGCCATGTCTTGGCATGCTTCTTCCCAGTGCCATGTCTTGGCATGCTTCTTCCCGGCACCATGCCTTGGCATGCTTCTTGCAGGCACCATATCTTGGCATGCTTCTTCCCAGTGCCATGTCTTGGCATGCTTCTTGCAGGCACCATGTGTTGGCATGCTTCTTCCCAGTGCCATGTCTTGGCATGCTTCTTCCCGGCACCACGTGTTGGCATGCTTCTTCCCAGTGCCATGTCTTGGCATGCTTCTTGCAGGCACCATGTCTTGGCATGCTTCTTCCCAGTGCCATGTCTTGGCATGCTTCTTCCCGGCACCACGTGTTGGCATGCTTCTTCCCAGTGCCATGTCTTGGCATGCTTCTTGCAGGCACCATGTCTTGGCATGCTTCTTCCCAGTGCCATGTCTTGGCATGCTTCTTCCCGGCACCACGTGTTGGCATGCTTCTTCCCAGTGCCATGTCTTGGCATGCTTCTTCCCGGCACCACGTGTTGGCATGCTTCTTCCCAGTGCCATGTCTTGGCATGCTTCTTGCAGGCACCATGTCTTGGCATGCTTCTTCCCAGTGCCATGTCTTGGCATGCTTCTTCCCAGTGCCATGTCTTGGCATGCGTCTTCCCGGCACCATGCCTTGGCATGCTTCTTGCAGGCACCATGTCTTGGCATGCTTCTTCCCAGTGCCATGTCTTGGCATGCTTCTTCCCGACACCACGTGTTGGCATGCTTCTTCCCAGTGCCATGTCTTGGCATGCTTCTTGCAGGCACCATGTCTTGGCATGCTTCTTCCCAGTGCCATGTCTTGGCATGCTTCTTCCCGGCACCACGTGTTGGCATGCTTCTTCCCAGTGCCATGTCTTGGCATGCTTCTTCCCGGCACCACGTGTTGGCATGCTTCTTCCCAGTGCCATGTCTTGGCATGCTTCTTGCAGGCACCATGTCTTGGCATGCTTCTTCCCAGTGCCATGTCTTGGCATGCTTCTTCCCGGCACCACGTGTTGGCATGCTTCTTCCCAGTGCCATGTCTTGGCATGCTTCTTGCAGGCACCATGTCTTGGCATGCTTCTTCCCAGTGCCATGTCTTGGCATGCTTCTTCCCGGCACCACGTGTTGGCATGCTACTTCCCGGCACCACGTGTTGGCATGCTTCTTGCAGGCACCATGTCTTGGCATGCTTCTTCCCAGTGCCATGTCTTGGCATGCTTCTTCCCGGCACCACGTGTTGGCATGCTTCTTCCCAGTGCCATGCCTTGGCATGCTTCTTGCAGGCACCATGTCTTGGCATGCTTCTTCCCAGTGACATGTCTTGGCATGCTACTTCCCGGCACCACGTGTTGGCATGCTTCTTGCAGGCACCATGTCTTGGCATGCTTCTTCCCAGTGCCATGTCTTGGCATGCTTCTTCCCGGCACCACGTGTTGGCATGCTTCTTCCCAGTGCCATGTCTTGGCATGCTTCTTGCAGGCACCATGTCTTGGCATGCTTCTTCCCAGTGCCATGTCTTGGCATGCTACTTCCCGGCACCACGTGTTGGCATGCTTCTTCCCAGTGCCATGTCTTGGCATGCTACTTCCCGGCACCACGTGTTGGCATGCTTCTTCCCAGTGCCATGCCTTGGCATGCTTCTTGCAGGCACCATGTCTTGGCATGCTTCTTCCCAGTGCCATGTCTTGGCATGCTACTTCCCGGCACCACGTGTTGGCATGCTTCTTCCCAGTGCCATGTCTTGGCATGCTTCTTGCAGGCACCATGTCTTGGCATGCTTCTTCCCAGTGCCATGTCTTGGCATGCTTCTTCCCGGCACCACGTGTTGGCATGCTTCTTCCCAGTGCCATGTCTTGGCATG
The DNA here is from genome assembly GCF_964261635.1 of Lissotriton helveticus. Classification (NCBI taxonomy): domain Eukaryota; kingdom Metazoa; phylum Chordata; class Amphibia; order Caudata; family Salamandridae; genus Lissotriton; species Lissotriton helveticus. The sequence continues at coordinate 78,243,088 of NC_136067.1, read as the reverse complement.
CTACTTCCCGGCACCATGCCTTGGCATGCTTCTTCCCAGTGCCATGTCTTGGCATGCTTCTTCCCAGTGCCATGTCTTGGCATACTTCTTCCCAGTGCCATGTCTTGGCATGCTTCTTGCAGGCACCATGTCTTGGCATGCTTCTTCCCAGTGCCATGTCTTGGCATGCTACTTCCCGGCACCACGTGTTGGCATGCTTCTTCCCAGTGCCATGTCTTGGCATGCTTCTTGCAGGCACCATGTCTTGGCATGCTTCTTCCCAGTGCCATGTCTTGGCATGCTTCTTCCCGGCACCACGTGTTGGCATGCTTCTTCCCAGTGCCATGTCTTGGCATGCTACTTCCCGGCACCATGCCTTGGCATGCTTCTTGCAGGCACCATGTCTTGGCATGCTTCTTCCCAGTGCCATGTCTTGGCATGCTACTTCCCGGCACCACGTGTTGGCATGCTTCTTCCCAGTGCCATGTCTTGGCATGCTTCTTGCAGGCACCATGTCTTGGCATGCTTCTTCCCAGTGCCATGTCTTGGCATGCTTCTTCCCGGCACCACGTGTTGGCATGCTTCTTCCCAGTGCCATGTCTTGGCATGCTACTTCCCGGCACCATGCCTTGGCATGCTTCTTGCAGGCACCATGTCTTGGCATGCTTCTTCCCAGTGCCATGTCTTGGCATACTTCTTCCCAGTGCCATGTCTTGGCATGCTTCTTCCCAGTGCCATGTCTTGGCATGCTTCTTCCCGGCACCATGCCTTGGCATGCTATTTGCAGGCACCATATCTTGGCATGCTTCTTCCCAGTGCCATGTCTTGGCATGCTTCTTGCAGGCACCATGTCTTGGCATGCTTCTTCCCAGTGCCATGTCTTGGCATGCTTCTTCCCGGCACCACGTGTTGGCATGCTTCTTCCCAGTGCCATGTCTTGGCATGCTTCTTGCAGGCACCATGTCTTGGCATGCTTCTTCCCAGTGCCATGTCTTGGCATGCTTCTTCCCGGCACCACGTGTTGGCATGCTTCTTCCCAGTGCCATGTCTTGGCATGCTTCTTGCAGGCACCATGTCTTGGCATGCTTCTTCCCAGTGCCATGTCTTGGCATGCTTCTTCCCGGCACCACGTGTTGGCATGCTTCTTCCCAGTGCCATGTCTTGGCATGCTTCTTCCCGGCACCACGTGTTGGCATGCTTCTTCCCAGTGCCATGTCTTGGCATGCTTCTTGCAGGCACCATGTCTTGGCATGCTTCTTCCCAGTGCCATGTCTTGGCATGCTTCTTCCCAGTGCCATGTCTTGGCATGCGTCTTCCCGGCACCATGCCTTGGCATGCTTCTTGCAGGCACCATGTCTTGGCATGCTTCTTCCCAGTGCCATGTCTTGGCATGCTTCTTCCCGGCACCACGTGTTGGCATGCTTCTTCCCAGTGCCATGTCTTGGCATGCTTCTTGCAGGCACCATGTCTTGGCATGCTTCTTCCCAGTGCCATGTCTTGGCATGCTTCTTCCCGGCACCACGTGTTGGCATGCTTCTTCCCAGTGCCATGTCTTGGCATGCTTCTTCCCGGCACCACGTGTTGGCATGCTTCTTCCCAGTGCCATGTCTTGGCATGCTTCTAGCAGGCACCATGTCTTGGCATGCTTCTTCCCAGTGCCATGTCTTGGCATGCTTCTTCCCGGCACCACGTGTTGGCATGCTTCTTCCCAGTGCCATGTCTTGGCATGCTTCTTGCAGGCACCATGTCTTGGCATGCTTATTCCCAGTGCCATGTCTTGGCATGCTTCTTCCCGGCACCACGTGTTGGCATGCTACTTCCCGGCACCACGTGTTGGCATGCTTCTTGCAGGCACCATGTCTTGGCATGATTCTTCCCAGTGCCATGTCTTGGCATGCTTCTTCCCGGCACCACGTGTTGGCATGCTTCTTCCCAGTGCCATGCCTTGGCATGCTTCTTGCAGGCACCATGTCTTGGCATGCTTCTTCCCAGTGACATGTCTTGGCATGCTACTTCCCGGCACCACGTGTTGGCATGCTTCTTGCAGGCACCATGTCTTGGCATGCTTCTTCCCAGTGCCATGTCTTGGCATGCTTCTTCCCGGCACCACGTGTTGGCATGCTTCTTCCCAGTGCCATGTCTTGGCATGCTTCTTGCAGGCACCATGTCTTGGCATGCTTCTTCCCAGTGCCATGACTTGGCATGCTACTTCCCGGCACCACGTGTTGGCATGCTTCTTCCCAGTGCCATGTCTTGGCATGCTACTTCCCGGCACCACGTGTTGGCATGCTTCTTCCCAGTGCCATGCCTTGGCATGCTTCTTGCAGGCACCATGTCTTGGCATGCTTCTTCCCAGTGCCATGTCTTGGCATGCTACTTCCCGGCACCACGTGTTGGCATGCTTCTTCCCAGTGCCATGTCTTGGCATGCTTCTTGCAGGCACCATGTCTTGGCATGCTTCTTCCCAGTGCCATGTCTTGGCATGCTTCTTCCCGGCACCACGTGTTGGCATGCTTCTTCCCAGTGCCATGTCTTGGCATGCTACTTCCCGGCACCATGCCTTGGCATGCTTCTTGCAGGCACCATGTCTTGGCATGCTTCTTCCCAGTGCCATGTCTTGGCATACTTCTTCCCAGTGCCATGTCTTGGCATGCTTCTTCCCAGTGCCATGTCTTGGCATGCTTCTTCCCGGCACCATGCCTTGGCATGCTTCTTGCAGGCACCATATCTTGGCATGCTTCTTCCCAGTGCCATGTCTTGGCATGCTTCTTGCAGGCACCATGTCTTGGCATGCTTCTTCCCAGTGCCATGTCTTGGCATGCTTCTTCCCGGTACCACGTGTTGGCATGCTTCTTCCCAGTGCCATGTCTTGGCATGCTTCTTGCAGGCACCATGTCTTGGCATGCTTCTTCCCAGTGCCATGTCTTGGCATGCTTCTTCCCGGCACCACGTGTTGGCATGCTTCTTCCCAGTGCCATGTCTTGGCATGCTTCTTGCAGGCACCATGTCTTGGCATGCTTCTTCCCAGTGCCATGTCTTGGCATGCTTCTTCCCGGCACCACGTGTTGGCATGCTTCTTCCCAGTGCCATGTCTTGGCATGCTTCTTCCCGGCACCACGTGTTGGCATGCTTCTTCCCAGTGCCATGTCTTGGCATGCTTCTTGCAGGCACCATGTCTTGGCATGCTTCTTCCCAGTGCCATGTCTTGGCATGCTTCTTCCCAGTGCCATGTCTTGGCATGCGTCTTCCCGGCACCATGCCTTGGCATGCTTCTTGCAGGCACCATGTCTTGGCATGCTTCTTCCCAGTGCCATGTCTTGGCATGCTTCTTCCCGGCACCACGTGTTGGCATGCTTCTTCCCAGTGCCATGTCTTGGCATGCTTCTTGCAGGCACCATGTCTTGGCATGCTTCTTCCCAGTGCCATGTCTTGGCATGCTTCTTCCCGGCACCACGTGTTGGCATGCTTCTTTCCAGTGCCATGTCTTGGCATGCTTCTTGCAGGCACCATGTCTTGGCATGCTTCTTCCCAGTGCCATGTCTTGGCATGCTTCTTCCCGGCACCACGTGTTGGCATGCTACTTCCCGGCACCATGTGTTGGCATGCTTCTTGCAGGCACCATGTCTTGGCATGCTTCTTCCCAGTGCCATGTCTTGGCATGCTTCTTCCCGGCACCACGTGTTGGCATGCTTCTTCCCAGTGCCATGCCTTGGCATGCTTCTTGCAGGCACCATGTCTTGGCATGCTTCTTCCCAGTGCCATGTCTTGGCATGCTACTTCCCGGCACCACGTGTTGGCATGCTTCTTGCAGGCACCATGTCTTGGCATGCTTCTTCCCAGTGCCATGTCTTGGCATGCTTCTTCCCGGCACCACGTGTTGGCATGCTTCTTCCCAGTGCCATGTCTTGGCATGCTTCTTGCAGGCACCATGTCTTGGCATGCTTCTTCCCAGTGCCATGTCTTGGCATGCTACTTCCCGGCATCACGTGTTGGCATGCTTCTTCCCAGTGCCATGTCTTGGCATGCTACTTCCCGTGACCACGTGTTGGCATGCTTCTTCCCAGTGCCATGTCTTGGCATGCTTCTTGCAGGCACCATGTCTTGGCATGCTTCTTCCCAGTGCCATGTCTTGGCATGCTACTTCCCGGCACCACGTGTTGGCATGCTTCTTCCCAGTGCCATGTCTTGGCATGCTTCTTGCAGGCACCATGTCTTGGCATGCTTCTTCCCAGTGCCATGTCTTGGCATGCTTCTTCCCGGCACCACGTGTTGGCATGCTTCTTCCCAGTGCCATGTCTTGGCATGCTACTTCCCGGCACCATGCCTTGGCATGCTTCTTGCAGGCACCATGTCTTGGCATGCTTCTTCCCAGTGCCATGTCTTGGCATACTTCTTCCCAGTGCCATGTCTTGGCATGCTTCTTCCCAGTGCCATGTCTTGGCATGCTTCTTCCCGGCACCATGCCTTGGCATGCTTCTTGCAGGCACCATATCTTGGCATGCTTCTTCCCAGTGCCATGTCTTGGCATGCTTCTTGCAGGCACCATGTGTTGGCATGCTTCTTCCCAGTGCCATGTCTTGGCATGCTTCTTCCCGGCACCACGTGTTGGCATGCTTCTTCCCAGTGCCATGTCTTGGCATGCTTCTTGCAGGCACCATGTCTTGGCATGCTTCTTCCCAGTGCCATGTCTTGGCATGCTTCTTCCCGGCACCACGTGTTGGCATGCTTCTTCCCAGTGCCATGTCTTGGCATGCTTCTTGCAGGCACCATGTCTTGGCATGCTTCTTCCCAGTGCCATGTCTTGGCATGCTTCTTCCCGGCACCACGTGTTGGCATGCTTCTTCCCAGTGCCATGTCTTGGCATGCTTCTTCCCGGCACCACGTGTTGGCATGCTTCTTCCCAGTGCCATGTCTTGGCATGCTTCTTGCAGGCACCATGTCTTGGCATGCTTCTTCCCAGTGCCATGTCTTGGCATGCTTCTTCCCAGTGCCATGTCTTGGCATGCGTCTTCCCGGCACCATGCCTTGGCATGCTTCTTGCAGGCACCATGTCTTGGCATGCTTCTTCCCAGTGCCATGTCTTGGCATGCTTCTTCCCGACACCACGTGTTGGCATGCTTCTTCCCAGTGCCATGTCTTGGCATGCTTCTTGCAGGCACCATGTCTTGGCATGCTTCTTCCCAGTGCCATGTCTTGGCATGCTTCTTCCCGGCACCACGTGTTGGCATGCTTCTTCCCAGTGCCATGTCTTGGCATGCTTCTTCCCGGCACCACGTGTTGGCATGCTTCTTCCCAGTGCCATGTCTTGGCATGCTTCTTGCAGGCACCATGTCTTGGCATGCTTCTTCCCAGTGCCATGTCTTGGCATGCTTCTTCCCGGCACCACGTGTTGGCATGCTTCTTCCCAGTGCCATGTCTTGGCATGCTTCTTGCAGGCACCATGTCTTGGCATGCTTCTTCCCAGTGCCATGTCTTGGCATGCTTCTTCCCGGCACCACGTGTTGGCATGCTACTTCCCGGCACCACGTGTTGGCATGCTTCTTGCAGGCACCATGTCTTGGCATGCTTCTTCCCAGTGCCATGTCTTGGCATGCTTCTTCCCGGCACCACGTGTTGGCATGCTTCTTCCCAGTGCCATGCCTTGGCATGCTTCTTGCAGGCACCATGTCTTGGCATGCTTCTTCCCAGTGACATGTCTTGGCATGCTACTTCCCGGCACCACGTGTTGGCATGCTTCTTGCAGGCACCATGTCTTGGCATGCTTCTTCCCAGTGCCATGTCTTGGCATGCTTCTTCCCGGCACCACGTGTTGGCATGCTTCTTCCCAGTGCCATGTCTTGGCATGCTTCTTGCAGGCACCATGTCTTGGCATGCTTCTTCCCAGTGCCATGTCTTGGCATGCTACTTCCCGGCACCACGTGTTGGCATGCTTCTTCCCAGTGCCATGTCTTGGCATGCTACTTCCCGGCACCACGTGTTGGCATGCTTCTTCCCAGTGCCATGCCTTGGCATGCTTCTTGCAGGCACCATGTCTTGGCATGCTTCTTCCCAGTGCCATGTCTTGGCATGCTACTTCCCGGCACCACGTGTTGGCATGCTTCTTCCCAGTGCCATGTCTTGGCATGCTTCTTGCAGGCACCATGTCTTGGCATGCTTCTTCCCAGTGCCATGTCTTGGCATGCTTCTTCCCGGCACCACGTGTTGGCATGCTTCTTCCCAGTGCCATGTCTTGGCATGCTACTTCCCGGCACCATGCCTTGGCATGCTTCTTGCAGGCACCATGTCTTGGCATGCTTCTTCCCAGTGCCATGTCTTGGCATATTCTTCCCAGTGCCATGTCTTGGCATGCTTCTTGCAGGCACCATGTCTTGGCATGCTTCTTCCCAGTGCCATGTCTTGGCATGCTACTTCCCGGCACCACGTGTTGGCATGCTTCTTCCCAGTGCCATGTCTTGGCATGCTTCTTGCAGGCACCATGTCTTGGCATGCTTCTTCCCAGTGCCATGTCTTGGCATGCTTCTTCCCGGCACCACGTGTTGGCATGCTTCTTCCCAGTGCCATGTCTTGGCATGCTACTTCCCGGCACCATGCCTTGGCATGCTTCTTGCAGGCACCATGTCTTGGCATGCTTCTTCCCAGTGCCATGTCTTGGCATGCTACTTCCCGGCACCACGTGTTGGCATGCTTCTTCCCAGTGCCATGTCTTGGCATGCTTCTTGCAGGCACCATGTCTTGGCATGCTTCTTCCCAGTGCCATGTCTTGGCATGCTTCTTCCCGGCACCACGTGTTGGCATGCTTCTTCCCAGTGCCATGTCTTGGCATGCTACTTCCCTGCACCATGCCTTGGCATGCTTCTTGCAGGCACCATGTCTTGGCATGCTTCTTCCCAGTGCCATGTCTTGGCATACTTCTTCCCAGTGCCATGTCTTGGCATGCTTCTTCCCAGTGCCATGTCTTGGCATGCTTCTTCCCGGCACCATGCCTTGGCATGCTTCTTGCAGGCACCATATCTTGGCATGCTTCTTCCCAGTGCCATGTCTTGGCATGCTTCTTGCAGGCACCATGTCTTGGCATGCTTCTTCCCAGTGCCATGTCTTGGCATGCTTCTTCCCGGCACCACGTGTTGGCATGCTTCTTCCCAGTGCCATGTCTTGGCATGCTTCTTGCAGGCACCATGTCTTGGCATGCTTCTTCCCAGTGCCATGTCTTGGCATGCTTCTTCCCGGCACCACGTGTTGGCATGCTTCTTCCCAGTGCCATGTCTTGGCATGCTTCTTGCAGGCACCATGTCTTGGCATGCTTCTTCCCAGTGCCATGTCTTGGCATGCTTCTTCCCGGCACCACGTGTTGGCATGCTTCTTCCCAGTGCCATGTCTTGGCATGCTTCTTCCCGGCACCACGTGTTGGCATGCTTCTTCCCAGTGCCATGTCTTGGCATGCTCCTTGCAGGCACCATGTCTTGGCATGCTTCTTCCCAGTGCCATGTCTTGGCATGCTTCTTCCCAGTGCCATGTCTTGGCATGCGTCTTCCCGGCACCATGCCTTGGCATGCTTCTTGCAGGCACCATGTCTTGGCATGCTTCTTCCCAGTGCCATGTCTTGGCATGCTTCTTCCCGGCACCACGTGTTGGCATGCTTCTTCCCAGTGCCATGTCTTGGCATGCTTCTTGCAGGCACCATGTCTTGGCATGCTTCTTCCCAGTGCCATGTCTTGGCATGCTTCTTCCCGGCACCACGTGTTGGCATGCTTCTTCCCAGTGCCATGTCTTGGCATGCTTCTTCCCGGCACCACGTGTTGGCATGCTTCTTCCCAGTGCCATGTCTTGGCATGCTTCTAGCAGGCACCATGTCTTGGCATGCTTCTTCCCAGTGCCATGTCTTGGCATGCTTCTTCCCGGCACCACGTGTTGGCATGCTTCTTCCCAGTGCCATGTCTTGGCATGCTTCTTGCAGGCACCATGTCTTGGCATGCTTATTCCCAGTGCCATGTCTTGGCATGCTTCTTCCCGGCACCACGTGTTGGCATGCTACTTCCCGGCACCACGTGTTGGCATGCTTCTTGCAGGCACCATGTCTTGGCATGATTCTTCCCAGAGCCATGTCTTGGCATGCTTCTTCCCGGCACCACGTGTTGGCATGCTTCTTCCCAGTGCCATGCCTTGGCATGCTTCTTGCAGGCACCATGTCTTGGCATGCTTCTTCCCAGTGACATGTCTTGGCATGCTACTTCCCGGCACCACGTGTTGGCATGCTTCTTGCAGGCACCATGTCTTGGCATGCTTCTTCCCAGTGCCATGTCTTGGCATGCTTCTTCCCGGCACCACGTGTTGGCATGCTTCTTCCCAGTGCCATGTCTTGGCATGCTTCTTGCAGGCACCATGTCTTGGCATGCTTCTTCCCAGTGCCATGACTTGGCATGCTACTTCCCGGCACCACGTGTTGGCATGCTTCTTCCCAGTGCCATGTCTTGGCATGCTACTTCCCGGCACCACGTGTTGGCATGCTTCTTCCCAGTGCCATGCCTTGGCATGCTTCTTGCAGGCACCATGTCTTGGCATGCTTCTTCCCAGTGCCATGTCTTGGCATGCTACTTCCCGGCACCACGTGTTGGCATGCTTCTTCCCAGTGCCATGTCTTGGCATGCTTCTTGCAGGCACCATGTCTTGGCATGCTTCTTCCCAGTGCCATGTCTTGGCATGCTTCTTCCCGGCACCACGTGTTGGCATGCTTCTTCCCAGTGCCATGTCTTGGCATGCTACTTCCCGGCACCATGCCTTGGCATGCTTCTTGCAGGCACCATGTCTTGGCATGCTTCTTCCCAGTGCCATGTCTTGGCATGCTTCTTCCCAGTGCCATGTCTTGGCATGCTTCTTCCCGGCACCATGCCTTGGCATGCTTCTTGCAGGCACCATGTCTTGGCATGCTTCTTCCCAGTGCCATGTCTTGGCATGCTTCTTCCCGGCACCACGTGTTGGCATGCTTCTTTCCAGTGCCATGTCTTGGCATGCTTCTTGCAGGCACCATGTCTTGGCATGCTTCTTCCCAGTGCCATGTCTTGGCATGCTTCTTCCCGGCACCACGTGTTGGCATGCTACTTCCCGGCACCATGTGTTGGCATGCTTCTTGCAGGCACCATGTCTTGGCATGCTTCTTCCCAGTGCCATGTCTTGGCATGCTTCTTCCCGGCACCACGTGTTGGCATGCTTCTTCCCAGTGCCATGCCTTGGCATGCTTCTTGCAGGCACCATGTCTTGGCATGCTTCTTCCCAGTGCCATGTCTTGGCATGCTACTTCCCGGCACCACGTGTTGGCATGCTTCTTGCAGGCACCATGTCTTGGCATGCTTCTTCCCAGTGCCATGTCTTGGCATGCTTCTTCCCGGCACCACGTGTTGGCATGCTTCTTCCCAGTGCCATGTCTTGGCATGCTTCTTGCAGGCACCATGTCTTGGCATGCTTCTTCCCAGTGCCATGTCTTGGCATGCTACTTCCCGGAATCACGTGTTGGCATGCTTCTTCCCAGTGCCATGTCTTGGCATGCTACTTCCCGGCACCACGTGTTGGCATGCTTCTTCCCAGTGCCATGCCTTGGCATGCTTCTTGCAGGCACCATGTCTTGGCATGCTTCTTCCCAGTGCCATGTCTTGGCATGCTACTTCCCGGCACCACGTGTTGGCATGCTTCTTCCCAGTGCCATGTCTTGGCATGCTTCTTGCAGGCACCATGTCTTGGCATGCTTCTTCCCAGTGCCATGTCTTGGCATGCTTCTTCCCGGCACCACGTGTTGGCATGCTTCTTCCCAGTGCCATGTCTTGGCATGCTACTTCCCGGCACCATGCCTTGGCATGCTTCTTGCAGGCACCATGTCTTGGCATGCTTCTTCCCAGTGCCATGTCTTGGCATACTTCTTCCCAGTGCCATGTCTTGGCATGCTTCTTCCCAGTGCCATGTCTTGGCATGCTTCTTCCCGGCACCATGCCTTGGCATGCTTCTTGCAGGCACCATATCTTGGCATGCTTCTTCCCAGTGCCATGTCTTGGCATGCTTCTTGCAGGCACCATGTCTTGGCATGCTTCTTCCCAGTGCCATGTCTTGGCATGCTTCTTCCCGGCACCACGTGTTGGCATGCTTCTTCCCAGTGCCATGTCTTGGCATGCTTCTTGCAGGCACCATGTCTTGGCATGCTTCTTCCCAGTGCCATGTCTTGGCATGCTTCTTCCCGGCACCACGTGTTGGCATGCTTCTTCCCAGTGCCATGTCTTGGCATGCTTCTTGCAGGCACCATGTCTTGGCATGCTTCTTCCCAGTGCCATGTCTTGGCATGCTTCTTCCCGGCACCACGTGTTGGCATGCTTCTTCCCAGTGCCATGTCTTGGCATGCTTCTTCCCGGCACCACGTGTTGGCATGCTTCTTCCCAGTGCCATGTCTTGGCATGCTTCTTGCAGGCACCATGTCTTGGCATGCTTCTTCCCAGTGCCATGCCTTGGCATGCTTCTTCCCAGTGCCATGTCTTGGCATGCGTCTTCCCGGCACCATGCCTTGGCATGCTTCTTGCAGGCACCATGTCTTGGCATGCTTCTTCCCAGTGCCATGTCTTGGCATGCTTCTTCCCGGCACCACGTGTTGGCATGCTTCTTCCCAGTGCCATGTCTTGGCATGCTTCTTGCAGGCACCATGTCTTGGCATGCTTCTTCCCAGTGCCATGTCTTGGCATGCTTCTTCCCGGCACCACGTGTTGGCATGCTTCTTTCCAGTGCCATGTCTTGGCATGCTTCTTGCAGGCACCATGTCTTGGCATGCTTCTTCCCAGTGCCATGTCTTGGCATGCTTCTTCCCGGCACCACGTGTTGGCATGCTACTTCCCGGCACCATGTGTTGGCATGCTTCTTGCAGGCACCATGTCTTGGCATGCTTCTTCCCAGTGCCATGTCTTGGCATGCTTCTTCCCGGCACCACGTGTTGGCATGCTTCTTCCCAGTGCCATGCCTTGGCATGCTTCTTGCAGGCACCATGTCTTGGCATGCTTCTTCCCAGTGCCATGTCTTGGCATGCTACTTCCCGGCACCACGTGTTGGCATGCTTCTTGCAGGCACCATGTCTTGGCATGCTTCTTCCCAGTGCCATGTCTTGGCATGCTTCTTCCCGGCACCACGTGTTGGCATGCTTCTTCCCAGTGCCATGTCTTGGCATGCTTCTTGCAGGCACCATGTCTTGGCATGCTTCTTCCCAGTGCCATGTCTTGGCATGCTACTTCCCGGCATCACGTGTTGGCATGCTTCTTCCCAGTGCCATGTCTTGGCATGCTACTTCCCGGCACCACGTGTTGGCATGCTTCTTCCCAGTGCCATGCCTTGGCATGCTTCTTGCAGGCACCATGTCTTGGCATGCTTCTTCCCAGTGCCATGTCTTGGCATGCTACTTCCCGGCACCACGTGTTGGCATGCTTCTTCCCAGTGCCATGTCTTGGCATGCTTCTTGCAGGCACCATGTCTTGGCATGCTTCTTCCCAGTGCCATGTCTTGGCATGCTTCTTCCCGGCACCACGTGTTGGCATGCTTCTTCCCAGTGCCATGTCTTGGCATGCTACTTCCCGGCACCATGCCTTGGCATGCTTCTTGCAGGCACCATGTCTTGGCATGCTTCTTCCCAGTGCCATGTCTTGGCATACTTCTTCCCAGTGCCATGTCTTGGCATGCTTCTTCCCAGTGCCATGTCTTGGCATGCTTCTTCCCGGCACCATGCCTTGGCATGCTTCTTGCAGGCACCATATCTTGGCATGCTTCTTCCCAGTGCCATGTCTTGGCATGCTTCTTGCAGGCACCATGTGTTGGCATGCTTCTTCCCAGTGCCATGTCTTGGCATGCTTCTTCCCGGCACCACGTGTTGGCATGCTTCTTCCCAGTGCCATGTCTTGGCATGCTTCTTGCAGGCACCATGTCTTGGCATGCTTCTTCCCAGTGCCATGTCTTGGCATGCTTCTTCCCGGCACCACGTGTTGGCATGCTTCTTCCCAGTGCCATGTCTTGGCATGCTTCTTGCAGGCACCATGTCTTGGCATGCTTCTTCCCAGTGCCATGTCTTGGCATGCTTCTTCCCGGCACCACGTGTTGGCATGCTTCTTCCCAGTGCCATGTCTTGGCATGCTTCTTCCCGGCACCACGTGTTGGCATGCTTCTTCCCAGTGCCATGTCTTGGCATGCTTCTTGCAGGCACCATGTCTTGGCATGCTTCTTCCCAGTGCCATGTCTTGGCATGCTTCTTCCCAGTGCCATGTCTTGGCATGCGTCTTCCCGGCACCATGCCTTGGCATGCTTCTTGCAGGCACCATGTCTTGGCATGCTTCTTCCCAGTGCCATGTCTTGGCATGCTTCTTCCCGACACCACGTGTTGGCATGCTTCTTCCCAGTGCCATGTCTTGGCATGCTTCTTGCAGGCACCATGTCTTGGCATGCTTCTTCCCAGTGCCATGTCTTGGCATGCTTCTTCCCGGCACCACGTGTTGGCATGCTTCTTCCCAGTGCCATGTCTTGGCATGCTTCTTCCCGGCACCACGTGTTGGCATGCTTCTTCCCAGTGCCATGTCTTGGCATGCTTCTTGCAGGCACCATGTCTTGGCATGCTTCTTCCCAGTGCCATGTCTTGGCATGCTTCTTCCCGGCACCACGTGTTGGCATGCTTCTTCCCAGTGCCATGTCTTGGCATGCTTCTTGCAGGCACCATGTCTTGGCATGCTTCTTCCCAGTGCCATGTCTTGGCATGCTTCTTCCCGGCACCACGTGTTGGCATGCTACTTCCCGGCACCACGTGTTGGCATGCTTCTTGCAGGCACCATGTCTTGGCATGCTTCTTCCCAGTGCCATGTCTTGGCATGCTTCTTCCCGGCACCACGTGTTGGCATGCTTCTTCCCAGTGCCATGCCTTGGCATGCTTCTTGCAGGCACCATGTCTTGGCATGCTTCTTCCCAGTGACATGTCTTGGCATGCTACTTCCCGGCACCACGTGTTGGCATGCTTCTTGCAGGCACCATGTCTTGGCATGCTTCTTCCCAGTGCCATGTCTTGGCATGCTTCTTCCCGGCACCACGTGTTGGCATGCTTCTTCCCAGTGCCATGTCTTGGCATGCTTCTTGCAGGCACCATGTCTTGGCATGCTTCTTCCCAGTGCCATGTCTTGGCATGCTACTTCCCGGCACCACGTGTTGGCATGCTTCTTCCCAGTGCCATGTCTTGGCATGCTACTTCCCGGCACCACGTGTTGGCATGCTTCTTCCCAGTGCCATGCCTTGGCATGCTTCTTGCAGGCACCATGTCTTGGCATGCTTCTTCCCAGTGCCATGTCTTGGCATGCTACTTCCCGGCACCACGTGTTGGCATGCTTCTTCCCAGTGCCATGTCTTGGCATGCTTCTTGCAGGCACCATGTCTTGGCATGCTTCTTCCCAGTGCCATGTCTTGGCATGCTTCTTCCCGGCACCACGTGTTGGCATGCTTCTTCCCAGTGCCATGTCTTGGCATGCTACTTCCCGGCACCATGCCTTGGCATGCTTCTTCCCAGTGCCATGTCTTGGCATGCTTCTTCCCAGTGCCATGTCTTGGCATACTTCTTCCCAGTGCCATGTCTTGGCATGCTTCTTGCAGGCACCATGTCTTGGCATGCTTCTTCCCAGTGCCATGTCTTGGCATGCTACTTCCCGGCACCACGTGTTGGCATGCTTCTTCCCAGTGCCATGTCTTGGCATGCTTCTTGCAGGCACCATGTCTTGGCATGCTTCTTCCCAGTGCCATGTCTTGGCATGCTTCTTCCCGGCACCACGTGTTGGCATGCTTCTTCCCAGTGCCATGTCTTGGCATGCTACTTCCCGGCACCATGCCTTGGCATGCTTCTTGCAGGCACCATGTCTTGGCATGCTTCTTCCCAGTGCCATGTCTTGGCATGCTACTTCCCGGCACCACGTGTTGGCATGCTTCTTCCCAGTGCCATGTCTTGGCATGCTTCTTGCAGGCACCATGTCTTGGCATGCTTCTTCCCAGTGCCATGTCTTGGCATGCTTCTTCCCGGCACCACGTGTTGGCATGCTTCTTCCCAGTGCCATGTCTTGGCATGCTACTTCCCGGCACCATGCCTTGGCATGCTTCTTGCAGGCACCATGTCTTGGCATGCTTCTTCCCAGTGCCATGTCTTGGCATACTTCTTCCCAGTGCCATGTCTTGGCATGCTTCTTCCCAGTGCCATGTCTTGGCATGCTTCTTCCCGGCACCATGCCTTGGCATGCTATTTGCAGGCACCATATCTTGGCATGCTTCTTCCCAGTGCCATGTCTTGGCATGCTTCTTGCAGGCACCATGTCTTGGCATGCTTCTTCCCAGTGCCATGTCTTGGCATGCTTCTTCCCGGCACCACGTGTTGGCATGCTTCTTCCCAGTGCCATGTCTTGGCATGCTTCTTGCAGGCACCATGTCTTGGCATGCTTCTTCCCAGTGCCATGTCTTGGCATGCTTCTTCCCGGCACCACGTGTTGGCATGCTTCTTCCCAGTGCCATGTCTTGGCATGCTTCTTGCAGGCACCATGTCTTGGCATGCTTCTTCCCAGTGCCATGTCTTGGCATGCTTCTTCCCGGCACCACGTGTTGGCATGCTTCTTCCCAGTGCCATGTCTTGGCATGCTTCTTCCCGGCACCACGTGTTGGCATGCTTCTTCCCAGTGCCATGTCTTGGCATGCTTCTTGCAGGCACCATGTCTTGGCATGCTTCTTCCCAGTGCCATGTCTTGGCATGCTTCTTCCCAGTGCCATGTCTTGGCATGCGTCTTCCCGGCACCATGCCTTGGCATGCTTCTTGCAGGCACCATGTCTTGGCATGCTTCTTCCCAGTGCCATGTCTTGGCATGCTTCTTCCCGGCACCACGTGTTGGCATGCTTCTTCCCAGTGCCATGTCTTGGCATGCTTCTTGCAGGCACCATGTCTTGGCATGCTTCTTCCCAGTGCCATGTCTTGGCATGCTTCTTCCCGGCACCACGTGTTGGCATGCTTCTTCCCAGTGCCATGTCTTGGCATGCTTCTTCCCGGCACCACGTGTTGGCATGCTTCTTCCCAGTGCCATGTCTTGGCATGCTTCTAGCAGGCACCATGTCTTGGCATGCTTCTTCCCAGTGCCATGTCTTGGCATGCTTCTTCCCGGCACCACGTGTTGGCATGCTTCTTCCCAGTGCCATGTCTTGGCATGCTTCTTGCAGGCACCATGTCTTGGCATGCTTATTCCCAGTGCCATGTCTTGGCATGCTTCTTCCCGGCACCACGTGTTGGCATGCTACTTCCCGGCACCACGTGTTGGCATGCTTCTTGCAGGCACCATGTCTTGGCATGATTCTTCCCAGTGCCATGTCTTGGCATGCTTCTTCCCGGCACCACGTGTTGGCATGCTTCTTCCCAGTGCCATGCCTTGGCATGCTTCTTGCAGGCACCATGTCTTGGCATGCTTCTTCCCAGTGACATGTCTTGGCATGCTACTTCCCGGCACCACGTGTTGGCATGCTTCTTGCAGGCACCATGTCTTGGCATGCTTCTTCCCAGTGCCATGTCTTGGCATGCTTCTTCCCGGCACCACGTGTTGGCATGCTTCTTCCCAGTGCCATGTCTTGGCATGCTTCTTGCAGGCACCATGTCTTGGCATGCTTCTTCCCAGTGCCATGACTTGGCATGCTACTTCCCGGCACCACGTGTTGGCATGCTTCTTCCCAGTGCCATGTCTTGGCATGCTACTTCCCGGCACCACGTGTTGGCATGCTTCTTCCCAGTGCCATGCCTTGGCATGCTTCTTGCAGGCACCATGTCTTGGCATGCTTCTTCCCAGTGCCATGTCTTGGCATGCTACTTCCCGGCACCACGTGTTGGCATGCTTCTTCCCAGTGCCATGTCTTGGCATGCTTCTTGCAGGCACCATGTCTTGGCATGCTTCTTCCCAGTGCCATGTCTTGGCATGCTTCTTCCCGGCACCACGTGTTGGCATGCTTCTTCCCAGTGCCATGTCTTGGCATGCTACTTCCCGGCACCATGCCTTGGCATGCTTCTTGCAGGCACCATGTCTTGGCATGCTTCTTCCCAGTGCCATGTCTTGGCATACTTCTTCCCAGTGCCATGTCTTGGCATGCTTCTTCCCAGTGCCATGTCTTGGCATGCTTCTTCCCGGCACCATGCCTTGGCATGCTTCTTGCAGGCACCATATCTTGGCATGCTTCTTCCCAGTGCCATGTCTTGGCATGCTTCTTGCAGGCACCATGTCTTGGCATGCTTCTTCCCAGTGCCATGTCTTGGCATGCTTCTTCCCGGTACCACGTGTTGGCATGCTTCTTCCCAGTGCCATGTCTTGGCATGCTTCTTGCAGGCACCATGTCTTGGCATGCTTCTTCCCAGTGCCATGTCTTGGCATGCTTCTTCCCGGCACCACGTGTTGGCATGCTTCTTCCCAGTGCCATGTCTTGGCATGCTTCTTGCAGGCACCATGTCTTGGCATGCTTCTTCCCAGTGCCATGTCTTGGCATGCTTCTTCCCGGCACCACGTGTTGGCATGCTTCTTCCCAGTGCCATGTCTTGGCATGCTTCTTCCCGGCACCACGTGTTGGCATGCTTCTTCCCAGTGCCATGTCTTGGCATGCTTCTTGCAGGCACCATGTCTTGGCATGCTTCTTCCCAGTGCCATGTCTTGGCATGCTTCTTCCCAGTGCCATGTCTTGGCATGCGTCTTCCCGGCACCATGCCTTGGCATGCTTCTTGCAGGCACCATGTCTTGGCATGCTTCTTCCCAGTGCCATGTCTTGGCATGCTTCTTCCCGGCACCACGTGTTGGCATGCTTCTTCCCAGTGCCATGTCTTGGCATGCTTCTTGCAGGCACCATGTCTTGGCATGCTTCTTCCCAGTGCCATGTCTTGGCATGCTTCTTCCCGGCACCACGTGTTGGCATGCTTCTTTCCAGTGCCATGTCTTGGCATGCTTCTTGCAGGCACCATGTCTTGGCATGCTTCTTCCCAGTGCCATGTCTTGGCATGCTTCTTCCCGGCACCACGTGTTGGCATGCTACTTCCCGGCACCATGTGTTGGCATGCTTCTTGCAGGCACCATGTCTTGGCATGCTTCTTCCCAGTGCCATGTCTTGGCATGCTTCTTCCCGGCACCACGTGTTGGCATGCTTCTTCCCAGTGCCATGCCTTGGCATGCTTCTTGCAGGCACCATGTCTTGGCATGCTTCTTCCCAGTGCCATGTCTTGGCATGCTACTTCCCGGCACCACGTGTTGGCATGCTTCTTGCAGGCACCATGTCTTGGCATGCTTCTTCCCAGTGCCATGTCTTGGCATGCTTCTTCCCGGCACCACGTGTTGGCATGCTTCTTCCCAGTGCCATGTCTTGGCATGCTTCTTGCAGGCACCATGTCTTGGCATGCTTCTTCCCAGTGCCATGTCTTGGCATGCTACTTCCCGGCATCACGTGTTGGCATGCTTCTTCCCAGTGCCATGTCTTGGCATGCTACTTCCCGTGACCACGTGTTGGCATGCTTCTTCCCAGTGCCATGTCTTGGCATGCTTCTTGCAGGCACCATGTCTTGGCATGCTTCTTCCCAGTGCCATGTCTTGGCATGCTACTTCCCGGCACCACGTGTTGGCATGCTTCTTCCCAGTGCCATGTCTTGGCATGCTTCTTGCAGGCACCATGTCTTGGCATGCTTCTTCCCAGTGCCATGTCTTGGCATGCTTCTTCCCGGCACCACGTGTTGGCATGCTTCTTCCCAGTGCCATGTCTTGGCATGCTACTTCCCGGCACCATGCCTTGGCATGCTTCTTGCAGGCACCATGTCTTGGCATGCTTCTTCCCAGTGCCATGTCTTGGCATACTTCTTCCCAGTGCCATGTCTTGGCATGCTTCTTCCCAGTGCCATGTCTTGGCATGCTTCTTCCCGGCACCATGCCTTGGCATGCTTCTTGCAGGCACCATATCTTGGCATGCTTCTTCCCAGTGCCATGTCTTGGCATGCTTCTTGCAGGCACCATGTGTTGGCATGCTTCTTCCCAGTGCCATGTCTTGGCATGCTTCTTCCCGGCACCACGTGTTGGCATGCTTCTTCCCAGTGCCATGTCTTGGCATGCTTCTTGCAGGCACCATGTCTTGGCATGCTTCTTCCCAGTGCCATGTCTTGGCATGCTTCTTCCCGGCACCACGTGTTGGCATGCTTCTTCCCAGTGCCATGTCTTGGCATGCTTCTTGCAGGCACCATGTCTTGGCATGCTTCTTCCCAGTGCCATGTCTTGGCATGCTTCTTCCCGGCACCACGTGTTGGCATGCTTCTTCCCAGTGCCATGTCTTGGCATGCTTCTTCCCGGCACCACGTGTTGGCATGCTTCTTCCCAGTGCCATGTCTTGGCATGCTTCTTGCAGGCACCATGTCTTGGCATGCTTCTTCCCAGTGCCATGTCTTGGCATGCTTCTTCCCAGTGCCATGTCTTGGCATGCGTCTTCCCGGCACCATGCCTTGGCATGCTTCTTGCAGGCACCATGTCTTGGCATGCTTCTTCCCAGTGCCATGTCTTGGCATGCTTCTTCCCGACACCACGTGTTGGCATGCTTCTTCCCAGTGCCATGTCTTGGCATGCTTCTTGCAGGCACCATGTCTTGGCATGCTTCTTCCCAGTGCCATGTCTTGGCATGCTTCTTCCCGGCACCACGTGTTGGCATGCTTCTTCCCAGTGCCATGTCTTGGCATGCTTCTTCCCGGCACCACGTGTTGGCATGCTTCTTCCCAGTGCCATGTCTTGGCATGCTTCTTGCAGGCACCATGTCTTGGCATGCTTCTTCCCAGTGCCATGTCTTGGCATGCTTCTTCCCGGCACCACGTGTTGGCATGCTTCTTCCCAGTGCCATGTCTTGGCATGCTTCTTGCAGGCACCATGTCTTGGCATGCTTCTTCCCAGTGCCATGTCTTGGCATGCTTCTTCCCGGCACCACGTGTTGGCATGCTACTTCCCGGCACCACGTGTTGGCATGCTTCTTGCAGGCACCATGTCTTGGCATGCTTCTTCCCAGTGCCATGTCTTGGCATGCTTCTTCCCGGCACCACGTGTTGGCATGCTTCTTCCCAGTGCCATGCCTTGGCATGCTTCTTGCAGGCACCATGTCTTGGCATGCTTCTTCCCAGTGACATGTCTTGGCATGCTACTTCCCGGCACCACGTGTTGGCATGCTTCTTGCAGGCACCATGTCTTGGCATGCTTCTTCCCAGTGCCATGTCTTGGCATGCTTCTTCCCGGCACCACGTGTTGGCATGCTTCTTCCCAGTGCCATGTCTTGGCATGCTTCTTGCAGGCACCATGTCTTGGCATGCTTCTTCCCAGTGCCATGTCTTGGCATGCTACTTCCCGGCACCACGTGTTGGCATGCTTCTTCCCAGTGCCATGTCTTGGCATGCTACTTCCCGGCACCACGTGTTGGCATGCTTCTTCCCAGTGCCATGCCTTGGCATGCTTCTTGCAGGCACCATGTCTTGGCATGCTTCTTCCCAGTGCCATGTCTTGGCATGCTACTTCCCGGCACCACGTGTTGGCATGCTTCTTCCCAGTGCCATGTCTTGGCATGCTTCTTGCAGGCACCATGTCTTGGCATGCTTCTTCCCAGTGCCATGTCTTGGCATGCTTCTTCCCGGCACCACGTGTTGGCATGCTTCTTCCCAGTGCCATGTCTTGGCATGCTACTTCCCGGCACCATGCCTTGGCATGCTTCTTGCAGGCACCATGTCTTGGCATGCTTCTTCCCAGTGCCATGTCTTGGCATATTCTTCCCAGTGCCATGTCTTGGCATGCTTCTTGCAGGCACCATGTCTTGGCATGCTTCTTCCCAGTGCCATGTCTTGGCATGCTACTTCCCGGCACCACGTGTTGGCATGCTTCTTCCCAGTGCCATGTCTTGGCATGCTTCTTGCAGGCACCATGTCTTGGCATGCTTCTTCCCAGTGCCATGTCTTGGCATGCTTCTTCCCGGCACCACGTGTTGGCATGCTTCTTCCCAGTGCCATGTCTTGGCATGCTACTTCCCGGCACCATGCCTTGGCATGCTTCTTGCAGGCACCATGTCTTGGCATGCTTCTTCCCAGTGCCATGTCTTGGCATGCTACTTCCCGGCACCACGTGTTGGCATGCTTCTTCCCAGTGCCATGTCTTGGCATGCTTCTTGCAGGCACCATGTCTTGGCATGCTTCTTCCCAGTGCCATGTCTTGGCATGCTTCTTCCCGGCACCACGTGTTGGCATGCTTCTTCCCAGTGCCATGTCTTGGCATGCTACTTCCCTGCACCATGCCTTGGCATGCTTCTTGCAGGCACCATGTCTTGGCATGCTTCTTCCCAGTGCCATGTCTTGGCATACTTCTTCCCAGTGCCATGTCTTGGCATGCTTCTTCCCAGTGCCATGTCTTGGCATGCTTCTTCCCGGCACCATGCCTTGGCATGCTTCTTGCAGGCACCATATCTTGGCATGCTTCTTCCCAGTGCCATGTCTTGGCATGCTTCTTGCAGGCACCATGTCTTGGCATGCTTCTTCCCAGTGCCATGTCTTGGCATGCTTCTTCCCGGCACCACGTGTTGGCATGCTTCTTCCCAGTGCCATGTCTTGGCATGCTTCTTGCAGGCACCATGTCTTGGCATGCTTCTTCCCAGTGCCATGTCTTGGCATGCTTCTTCCCGGCACCACGTGTTGGCATGCTTCTTCCCAGTGCCATGTCTTGGCATGCTTCTTGCAGGCACCATGTCTTGGCATGCTTCTTCCCAGTGCCATGTCTTGGCATGCTTCTTCCCGGCACCACGTGTTGGCATGCTTCTTCCCAGTGCCATGTCTTGGCATGCTTCTTCCCGGCACCACGTGTTGGCATGCTTCTTCCCAGTGCCATGTCTTGGCATGCTCCTTGCAGGCACCATGTCTTGGCATGCTTCTTCCCAGTGCCATGTCTTGGCATGCTTCTTCCCAGTGCCATGTCTTGGCATGCGTCTTCCCGGCACCATGCCTTGGCATGCTTCTTGCAGGCACCATGTCTTGGCATGCTTCTTCCCAGTGCCATGTCTTGGCATGCTTCTTCCCGGCACCACGTGTTGGCATGCTTCTTCCCAGTGCCATGTCTTGGCATGCTTCTTGCAGGCACCATGTCTTGGCATGCTTCTTCCCAGTGCCATGTCTTGGCATGCTTCTTCCCGGCACCACGTGTTGGCATGCTTCTTCCCAGTGCCATGTCTTGGCATGCTTCTTCCCGGCACCACGTGTTGGCATGCTTCTTCCCAGTGCCATGTCTTGGCATGCTTCTAGCAGGCACCATGTCTTGGCATGCTTCTTCCCAGTGCCATGTCTTGGCATGCTTCTTCCCGGCACCACGTGTTGGCATGCTTCTTCCCAGTGCCATGTCTTGGCATGCTTCTTGCAGGCACCATGTCTTGGCATGCTTATTCCCAGTGCCATGTCTTGGCATGCTTCTTCCCGGCACCACGTGTTGGCATGCTACTTCCCGGCACCACGTGTTGGCATGCTTCTTGCAGGCACCATGTCTTGGCATGATTCTTCCCAGAGCCATGTCTTGGCATGCTTCTTCCCGGCACCACGTGTTGGCATGCTTCTTCCCAGTGCCATGCCTTGGCATGCTTCTTGCAGGCACCATGTCTTGGCATGCTTCTTCCCAGTGACATGTCTTGGCATGCTACTTCCCGGCACCACGTGTTGGCATGCTTCTTGCAGGCACCATGTCTTGGCATGCTTCTTCCCAGTGCCATGTCTTGGCATGCTTCTTCCCGGCACCACGTGTTGGCATGCTTCTTCCCAGTGCCATGTCTTGGCATGCTTCTTGCAGGCACCATGTCTTGGCATGCTTCTTCCCAGTGCCATGACTTGGCATGCTACTTCCCGGCACCACGTGTTGGCATGCTTCTTCCCAGTGCCATGTCTTGGCATGCTACTTCCCGGCACCACGTGTTGGCATGCTTCTTCCCAGTGCCATGCCTTGGCATGCTTCTTGCAGGCACCATGTCTTGGCATGCTTCTTCCCAGTGCCATGTCTTGGCATGCTACTTCCCGGCACCACGTGTTGGCATGCTTCTTCCCAGTGCCATGTCTTGGCATGCTTCTTGCAGGCACCATGTCTTGGCATGCTTCTTCCCAGTGCCATGTCTTGGCATGCTTCTTCCCGGCACCACGTGTTGGCATGCTTCTTCCCAGTGCCATGTCTTGGCATGCTACTTCCCGGCACCATGCCTTGGCATGCTTCTTGCAGGCACCATGTCTTGGCATGCTTCTTCCCAGTGCCATGTCTTGGCATGCTTCTTCCCAGTGCCATGTCTTGGCATGCTTCTTCCCGGCACCATGCCTTGGCATGCTTCTTGCAGGCACCATATCTTGGCATGCTTCTTCCCAGTGCCATGTCTTGGCATGCTTCTTGCAGGCACCATGTCTTGGCATGCTTCTTCCCAGTGCCATGTCTTGGCATGCTTCTTCCCGGCACCACGTGTTGGCATGCTTCTTCCCAGTGCCATGTCTTGGCATGCTTCTTGCAGGCACCATGTCTTGGCATGCTTCTTCCCAGTGCCATGTCTTGGCATGCTTCTTCCCGGCACCACGTGTTGGCATGCTTCTTCCCAGTGCCATGTCTTGGCATGCTTCTTGCAGGCACCATGTCTTGGCATGCTTCTTCCCAGTGCCATGTCTTGGCATGCTTCTTCCCGGCACCACGTGTTGGCATGCTTCTTCCAGGCACCATGTCTTGGCATGCTTCTTCCCAGTGCCATGTCTTGGCATGCTTCTTCCCAGTGCCATGTCTTGGCATGCTTCTTCCCGGCACCATGCCTTGGCATGCTTCTTGCAGGCACCATGTCTTGGCATGCTTCTTCCCAGTGCCATGTCTTGGCATGCTTCTTCCCGGCACCACGTGTTGGCATGCTTCTTCCCAGTGCCATGTCTTGGCATGCTTCTTGCAGGCACCATGTCTTGGCATGCTTCTTCCCAGTGCCATGTCTTGGCATGCTTCTTCCCGGCACCACGTGTTGGCATGCTTCTTCCCAGTGCCATGTCTTGGCATGCTTCTTGCAGGCACCATGTCTTGGCATGCTTCTTCCCAGTGCCATGTCTTGGCATGCTACTTCCCGGCACCACGTGTTGGTGGCATGCTTCTTGCAGGCACCATGTCTTGGCATGCTTCTTCCCAGTGCCATGTCTTGGCATGCTTCTTCCCGGCACCACGTGTTGGCATGCTTCTTCCCAGTGCAATGTCTTGGCATGCTACTTCCCGGCACCATGCCTTGGCATGCTTCTTGCAGGCACCATGCCTTGGCATGCTTCTTGCAGGCACCATGTCTTGGCATGCTTCTTCCCAGTGCCATGTCTTGGCATGCTTCTTCCCGGCACCACGTGTTGGCATGCTTCTTCCCAGTGCCATGTCTTGGCATGCTTCTTGCAGGCACCATGTCTTGGCATGCTTCTTCCCAGTGCCATGTCTTGGCATGCTACTTCCCGGCACCACGTGTTGGCATGCTTCTTCCCAGTGCCATGTCTTGGCATGCTACTTCCCGGCACCATGCCTTGGCATGCTTCTTGCAGGCACCATGTCTTGGCATGCTTCTTCCCAGTGCCATGTCTTGGCATGCTACTTCCCGGCACCACGTGTTGGCATGCTTCTTCCCTGTGCCATGTCTTGGCATGCTACTTCCCGGCACCATGCCTTGGCATGCTTCTTGCAGGCACCATGTCTTGGCATGCTTCTTCCCAGTGCCATGTCTTGGCATACTTCTTCCCAGTGCCATGTCTTGGCATGCTTCTTCCCAGTGCCATGTCTTGGCATACTTCTTCCCAGTGCCATGTCTTGGCATGCTTCTTCCCAGTGCCATGTCTTGGCATGCTTCTTCCCAGTGCCATGTCTTGGCATGCTACTTCCCGGCACCACGTGTTGGCATGCTTCTTCCCAGTGTCATGTCTTGGCATGCTACTTCCCGGCACCATGCCTTGGCATGCTTCTTGCAGGCACCATGTCTTGGCATGCTTCTTCCCAGTGCCATGTCTTGGCATACTTCTTCCCAGTGCCATGTCTTGGCATGCTTCTTCCCAGTGCCATGTCTTGGCATACTTCTTCCCAGTGCCATGTCTTGGCATGCTTCTTCCCAGCTATGCAAAAAAATAAGCAGATTAGCTTGACTGAACCGAGTGCACTACTGACAAAAAAGTTATTCAATCTTTACACAATTTTAAACTGGAAATGACACAATGTGACACAGTATTCATGCAAAAAGAACTGTAGTCAAGGAAAGTGTATCCACAAAAAGAAATGTCATTAATTTTCAAGGCAAACTCAGATTGGCAAAATGCATGGTTACAACCCTTTGTGTTGACGGAAAGCCTGCACCAGAGCAGAAATTGCTTTCTAAGTTGATCCAAAACCGAGTGTGTGGAAGAATTTTGGTGTGGAGTACTTACATTATCCTGATTTATGCTTCTTCCTGGCGCCACGTCTTGGCATGCTTCTTCCCAGTGCCACTTCTTGGGAAGCTTCTATCCGGCGCCACGTCTTGGCATGCTTCTTCCCGGCACCACGTCTTGGCATGCTTCTTCCCGGCACCACGTCTTGGCATGCTTCTTCCCAGTGCCACTTCTTGTCATGCTTCTACCCGGCGCCATGTCTTGTCATGCTTCTTCCTGGTGCCACGTCTTGGCATGCTTCTTGCCAGTGCCACGTCTTGGCATGCTTCTTCCCGGAGCCACGTCTTCGAATGCTTCTTCTAAGCCCCACGTCTTGGCATGCTTCTTGCCAGTGCCACGTCTTGGCATGCTTCTTCCCGGAGCCACGTCTTCGAATGCTGCTTCTAAGCCCCACGTCTTGGCATGCTTCTTCCCGGCCCTACATCTTGGCATGCTCCTTCCCAGAACCACGTCTTGACATGCTCTTTCCGACGCCATGTCTTGGCATGCTTCTTCCCGGCGCCGCGTCTTGGGATGCTTCTTCTTTGTAGCAGCACTTCTTGGTGTTCTTCTTCTCCGAGTTACATTTGGGCGTGCTTCCTCGTCTTCTAAGGCCATGTCTTGGCTGGTTCCTTGTCGTCTCAGTTCTCCTTCTAGGTAAATTTTATAACTTTTGTAGGGGCTGCCATGTTATTTCCTGCTATTTCCTAAAGGATTCTTTAATCATTTTCGTGACCAGGACTAGGGTGGTTTGTAAGTCTTGTCAGGGACACCAATGCCATCTTATAAATGGACGTCATCTGAGCCGGCTTCTTCTTTCTTGGCAGTGCCTGCATCAGCTTATGCTTCAGTCCTATATGTGGTCACTTGTGCTGTGTGCAGACCGTTCCTTGATTGCAAAAATACCATCTGGGTTTTCTGTTTGTACTGCTTTAGGAAGGCGTGAACTTGTTTCTCTGTGGCAACACAGGGACCTGAATCCTATATGCAATGGTTGGGATGTATGATGTTACAACGCATGCTTTTACATCGCATGCCTTTACAACGCGGTTTTTACATCGCATACCATTACAACGCATAGCGCTTTTGGGTGTTGGATAGTGAATAGTTTAATTTACTATTCCAACTCCAGTCCCCGTGGACACTAGGGAAGGTTATTGGATAGTAAATTAACCTATTCCCTATCCTAGAGCGCCCCCCAGCGCAATGCGTTGTAATAGTTTGCGTTGTAATGACCGCGTTGTAATGGTAGTGCGTTGTAAAAGTTTCGTTGTAAGTGATGTTTCCCGCAATGGTTGTGCCTGTGTCTCTGCAGGCGCAGGTTGCGGACCTATAAGGAGCTCGTGGGTTCTGCAGGCATGCCTTACGTTCTTGGGATGGGTGCTAGGGCCTTTCCTTGCTGCCTCATGATTGCATATTTTGAGTCTGGTTCACTTTCTATTGCTGATGTGCTTGGTTCTGATCAGCCTTCTACCTCAGAATTTCCTGACTCCTCGGTTTCTTCTTGTTCTGGTCTTTTCCTACTATTCTACCCTTAGCTTCCCTTTTTTTTGCTCTTGTGCATTCTGCTCAGGATAGCTTTTCTTTGTTACTTTGAGACACGTGTGAATAATGTTTGCGTTTGCCGTGCACTGGTTCTTTAATTTGGAGCCTGGCAAATGGACTGGTTTGTCCGCCTGTTCTTTCCCCTTTCACCATAGTCTTCATAAGTTTGAAAAATTAAAGGTGTGGAACTTAGGGTTGATGATGGACTACAATCTCTTGCTCATAACCATATTAAACCAAGTTTACATACCAATGTTTTACATGCCGTCACCGAATTTCCCTAGGTCTAGACTTCTCTCAAGTAGTTCAAGCGCCTATTGCCTGAACGCTTTCCTGCCTAGAACATGTCAATTGACTATATGTTGAAGCTCCTCTCCTAAGACTTCAAACTTTACAGAGAATTAAGAAGGCAGTTGCCAGGTGGCACCTCAAACTACTCATTGGGACCCTCAAACCCTTACTCAAGTATCCCATAGCTAGACGCATCCTCTGAAGAACAACTGCGCTTCAAGCAATCCATGAAAGTATCCCACTCTTCCTTCAACACAAACTCCATTGCGGTCACTAAACAAGACAATTATTATTGTACTGCTGAATATCGAACATAGAAATATTGTGATATAAGAATATTGTGTACAAAGTATTGAAGACCAAAGTATTGAAAGGTTAGGGCAGATAGAGGACGCATAGATTGCTATTCCAAACTCCACAGTTAATGCACCTTGAAGATATACCTATTGTCAAGGTGCATGTATGTGGAGTTAGGTATAGAAAATCTGTATAAGTAGTTAGTTACCTTTTGATAATTCAGTTTCAATATTCTGTCCTCGATATTTCCAAACTACAGCATTCTGTCTTGGGTATTAAGGGGGCACACCGACCATTATATTTTAAGTTGGTCCCTCTTTTGAAACACCACTGGTTTCAAAGAGCTGGGCACTGGTGGACCCACCTCCATCCAGAAAGTGAAGCTCTGGAACAGGATTCCTGCAAAAATTAGAAGAAGCAATGTTAGAAATGGGAGTTTTGGCTAGCTGAGACTTGCGCCAAAGTGAGGCAGAAACCACCATTCTAGTCAGGATAAGGGAGTTGCCGTTCTAAAATAACCTCTGCTCACCCCCTTGGTAGCTTGGCAAGAGCAGCCAGACTTATCTTAGAGGCAGTGTGTAAAGCATCTGCACATAACTAACAGTAAAACAGTGTACACACTACAAAAGGATGCCACACCAGTTTAGAAAATATCACGTTTTTATATACTTAAGACAAGACCAAATATGATAAAAGATCCACAATACAATGCTTCAAAATTTTCACTTATCAAAATATGCTTTCAAAATAGTTCCTTGATGTCATTAGCTCCATCCGGGGCTATCACGGCATTGTGAACAACAAATTAACAGTTCTGGCTGGTCGTGGGGTCGCGGGCCAGCTACAGTGTCGGGGAGACCCACAAACAGTACCTGTGAGAGATGCAGGGCGATGGGGCTCTTGAAGTCACTTTGCATTGCAGGTCGGCTCCTTTCTGATGGGATCCGGAGTGCTGGCGCCAACAGGCGTTGGGTGTTGCGGTGTGAGGCGCAGCGGTGCAGCGTGCGGTGTCCCCAGGTCGCGGTGCGAGCAGCGGCTCAGTGGCGGCATTAGATGGCGTCGTCAGTGAGACCAGGGTCGCGGTGCACGAATGGGGTAGTGCTCGTTGAGGTGCTAGCAGGTCACGGTGCAAGCAGCAGTGTTATCGCTCTGGAAGTGCTGTCATCGGCTGACGAACTGGAGTCGATGGCACCGGCATCAGTAGGCCAAGGCTGTGGTGCGGGATGAGGGTGGTGCGTCGTCTAACTTACAAACCATGCCCTCGAACCACGGTGCAAGCAGCGGAATCGATTTTGGCGGAAAATGGTGGCGTCAGGAAGACCATGGTGTAGTCGTGTAGCAAGGCGGTGCATGCGTGCGAGCCCACAGGTTGCGATGCGAGCAGCGGCTCGGTTATGGCATCAGCAGGCTTCGTCGGTGAGACCAGGGTCGCGGTGCGGCATTGCGGCGGTGCCCTCTGCGGTGTCAAAGCTTCGGCGTGAAGCAAGGCGTTGCAGAGTGCAGTGCCCACAGGTCGCGGTGTGAGCAGTGGCTCGGTGATGGTGTCAGCAGGCATCATGGGGGAGACTAGGGTTGCGGTGCGGCGTGGTGGTGGGGCCCTCTGTGTGCCTTCAGGACACGGGTTCGGCAGGGTCATTGTAGACGGCGTTGAGTGGTGTTCTTCGGGTTGCAGCACAAAACACACAGTCCCCAGTGCTGTGGGTCAAAGAACCTGAAGTCTTTGCTGTTCCAGAGACTTCGTGAACAGGGGGCAAGCTCTACCTCAAGCCCTTCAAGAGTCTCACCAATTCTTTTGCAGAAAGTCCAGTCCAGGGCTTGAACTGCACACGACAGAAGCAGTCACTGCAGGTCAGCCCAGCAAAGCACGCAGCAAAGCGGTCGTTCCTTTTAGCAGCTTATCCAGCCCTTCTTCTGTGCAGTCTTCTTGATCCAGATGAGTTCTAAAATTCAGGGGTTTGATCTGCCAGGCAGAGGGTGTCGGTGTCCGGCCAGAACCAGTTGGGCCTTCTCTGGTGTGAATTCCTGGTAGGAGGTGGAGACGGCTTTGTCAGAGGCAGACCAGGCCCTTTGAGGTGCAAGGAAATCTCCTCACTCTTCCCCCATCGTAACCCAGGTCTATTTAGCCCTCTCCTGACCTACCTAGACTATCGGGAGCCAACCTGCTTCCTAGCCATCTGTCGTCCAAAAACCAGACAGGCAATCCACATTCCAGCAGAGGCACACGGGATGACCGAGCCAAATAATACCCACTTTCTAAAAGTGGCCTCTATGAACTAAGAATGAAAAGGGCACCCTTGCTAAAAGCTGCGTCTTTAGACGCTGAGTTCAGGCATACCAAACTTCATTCACTTATACCTTTTTCGGGCTTCATACGTGGGTGGCATCATCCGTGCTGCAGGCCCATGAGTAGCGGTTGACTCACAAGCCCCGGCACCCGCAGTGCCCTGTATTGGGGACTGACAAGTAAGCCACACATCCAATCATAACACAATTTACCACAGGAGCACCAGCGCTTTACCACTGATCAGCAGTGCGAAAAGCATGCAGAAAAGTTATACCAGCACAAATAGAGTCAAAACGGGGAGGGCAGAAAGCAAAAACTCAGGGGAAACAAGCCAAAAGATGCCAAATCTAACAAGCAACAATAACCTGGCATCCGGAGGGCACTAAAGATTTTTATTTTTCCCATAATTCCAGAGTACAGATAATCCTGCATATTTTAGGAGTGAACACGTGGTCTGCACAGCTCAAGCTTACGCAACGGTGTATTCCACACAGTGCAATCTGCAGCCATTTAGGGCTGTTATATTCTGCTTAATAAGTTGCCAGGAGGCATGGCCTCACCATTTACTCCTTTCAGTCCTGAGGCTTTTTCTTCTTAAGGGTTTACTTGATATTATAAAGTCACATATAATTGGCAGGGAACCCATAGGCAGGGACTGATATCTCTGCTCTGGTTGAGAATTCATCAACTGAGACACGAATACACACCTAAATGCACACAATGTTGCAGAGAGAAGTTAAAACTTGACACAAAACTCCTGTTAGTTGCAGGAACGCAGTGCCCGACACCATCGGGTGGCCAGGGAACAGGGAGAGGATGGGCAAGCTATAGTAATGGCAAGGACCAAAGGACACACCTCTTTGTGTAGGGGATGAAAGATGCAATAAAAATGGTCTTTTAACTTGTTATGGGGCTTATTATCAAGGGCTATTTCGCAGCTTTTTTTACTTTAAAAGCCAAAAAAGCGGCGAAAATGACATCACCCTATCTACAAAGGGATGCTAACATGCATTAGTGCATGTTAACACCCGTTTTCCCAACGACTCGCTTTGCATCTCTAATGAGATGCATAGTGGGCGTCACTGGACAGTACTCCTTGTAAATTATCACTGATGTTTACATTGCGATATTTACAAGGAGGCCCACACATTTTAGCAGACGTTAGTTTTTGGCGAAAACCGCGATTTTCGCCAAAAACTAACATCTGCTAAAATGCTGACTTAGGTATACTTACCATTGGGGTGGATTATGCGGCTATGACCACAGGGTCATATCAGCAAGGTTATCGCCGTTTTCCATGGAACATTGCTAACAAACCAGCGATGTTCCATGGAAAACACCGCAATAACTGGAATAATTATCACCATTGCACTATGCGTTGTTAATACAGCGCTAGCATGGTGATAATTACCAGTGATAGCCGGCGATAACATTTTTCACGGTGAGTGCGGCCAGCGATAATTATCGCTGCCGCTTGATAATACGCCCCTATGTTTTTATTCTCTTGCTGGTGAGCTGGTGCTAGGTGGAGGAGTGTGGCTCACTGATTAGAGCGGCAGACCCTGATGCAGAGGTCTGGCCCGGGACCAGGGTTCAATTCCCGACGCGGCAGGGTCCTGAGCCCAAAATGTCCACGGACTCGATAATTCTCGCCTCGGTGCCTATTCTAATCATGGGGTCCCACGCTGCAACTCTGGGCAATAGTTGCTTAATCTCCACTACGGCGGCCCACCCGCTGCGGGATGCCTGGCTTTCACCCTGGGGATACCCAGTAGGGGTTATCTCACAGGGAAAAGCCAGGACGGGTTCCCAAGGCAAGCGCCTTGATGCCTTCGGGTGATACGTGCGCTATATAAGTCGCAATACAGTGTCTGTAACCCAGGTCGTGGCTGTCTTCTTTACCTGTTAGTGGCAGCTTGAGGGTTGCAAGCACCCAACTAGCTGTCCTTGGCCCCTCCTGAACGATGCTACCTATGACGCTGATTGTACAAATCCTTCCAGCTGGCTTCTGCAGTCTCCATTGTTTTGTATTGATCTCCCAGTAGGGACAATAACTTCTCTTTATTCTTCCTTATGGCTGTGCGTCACAGAAGATATCCAAATATAAAGACATTTATCTGAAAAAAAAAGCAAATAATATGTTGTGCAAGAAAGTCTTTTTTCATTAGTGGAATCATCAAAACGTTTGCTGTGCTAAGATCACCCTCACCTCTCTCTCAGGAAGAGATAGACAAACAAAATAGTTTCAACACCCTTTGTTCTCTCTTTATTTGCTAGATAACAGTTCATCTTTTACAATTTTCTACCTATTTGCAAAGTGCAGATTGTGGGGAAACAGATGTGAAGCCCCTGAGTGGAGCCTGAAATCTATGTATTTCTGAAAGCTAGACAGAGGTGTAAAGGGAGAGGAGTCTCATGGTTTACACTTAGAAACTATGAGAAAATGGTGAGAACGTTTTCATCTCTACATTTTTACCTTGAAGGCTGATCAATGAAAGTAATATACTGTTACGGCCACAAGACTCAATCACTCGCAGAGTTACACAACATCTCAGCTTGTCCACCAATACCTGCCCCACCAGGAGCCAACACCTGCACCCTGGTTTACAAAGATCTTTCACTGTGTACTGACCAGGCAACATTTGACAATAAAAGAAATTGGGGTCTATTTCCAAAGGCATTTTTTTAATATGAATATTCTCTTACATTAGTCATGAAACGTACAAATCCTTATTATTAAACTAGCTTACCCGTCGCGCGTTGCTGCGATCTCTGAAGGAAAGGAAATTCAAGGAAACTCGTCATGATAACATTCAATTTACATTGTGTCATTTTTATTGAAACTTATTCATTTTAATATGGAAAACATTTCAAAGTGTCATTTTAATTCTATTTATTTATTCGAGTGCTTGTGGATACACAATTTTTTGTTTTTCCGTCGGTGCGTACATCAGTATTCAAAAGATTATGAGGGCCCTGGGGGGCCTATATTTAAAAATATTTATGCCAGAAACCTTCGCTGGAGTGTACTCAACAACTTCCCAAAGTTTCTTGGCGATCGGATGAATGGTGTTTTAATTCAATTTATTTATTCGAGTGCTTGTGGATACACGGTTTTTAGTTTTTCCGTCTTGTGCGTACATCAGTATTCGAAAGATTATGAGGGCCCTGGGGGGCCGATATTTAAAACATTGTTATGGCAGAAACCTTCGCGGGAGTGTACTCAACAGCTTCCCAAAGTTTCATGGTGATCGGATGAATGGTGTTTTAATTCTATTTATTTATTTGAGTGCTTGTTGTTTTTCCATCTGGTGCGTACATCAGTATTCGAAAGATTATGAGGACCCTGGGGGCCAATATTTTAAAAAATAAATTATGCCAGAAACCTTCGCAGGAGTGTACTCAACAACTTCCCAAAGTTTCATGGCGATCGGATGAATGGTGTAGTAATGGATATGCCAGAAACCTTCGCTGGAGTGTACTCAACAACTTCCCAAAGTTTAATGGCGATCGGACGAATGGTGTAGTAATGCATATGCCAGAAACCTTCGCGGGAGTGTACTCAACAACTTCCCAAAGTTTCATGGCGATTGGTTGAATGGTGTAGTAATGCATAAAGGACGAACAGACAGACAGACAGACAGACAGACATACCTTCATTTTTATATATATAGAAGAGTGCAGTCATTTCCGTTTTTACGACTATATATGAATATTTCCTGAATATTCTAGATTTTGATGTTTGAGGATAATTTAAAAAGGCATTTAACAGTACTTAGCAGAGTACTACAGGAGTAGGTTTTACTGATTCAGTGAATAGGATCCTAAATGATTTGAAATCGGGTGTGAAGGAAAGCTATACATTTTTTAAATGTACGCAAATCTGAGTTTAGGCGTAGGGGTCTTCGTACCCCTCCAAATTCTGAATTACCCATCATTCAAAGGGAATATGAGTTTTAAAAAAAAGCCTTCATGTGCATCTGCTTGTAAAAAATAATAGTTAGAAGCCCATGTGCCACCATCTAACCTTCACACACTTCTCCTGATAAAATGGTGCCTGCCTCTGTTGAGCAGAGCAGAATAGAAACTGACCGAAGTTGCAGGCATGTCTTTTTTTCATGGATTTTGCAAAACTTTGTTGTTTGGGAAACTACCAGGTCCTCACCAATATCAACAAAAACATTAGCTAAATAAATCATGTTATTGTGGTCTCAAAAAAGTACGCATTGCCATTGTCCTCCTGGGTACTGAAGGGAACTACCTTGTGTGTTGATGTGCTCCTTGTGAAAGGGAAGCTAGCTGTAACTCATAGAGAAGTTAGCCAATGA
The DNA here is from genome assembly GCF_964261635.1 of Lissotriton helveticus. Classification (NCBI taxonomy): domain Eukaryota; kingdom Metazoa; phylum Chordata; class Amphibia; order Caudata; family Salamandridae; genus Lissotriton; species Lissotriton helveticus. Next base: position 78,209,904 of record NC_136067.1, on the reverse strand, counting down.
CTGTAGTGGGCTGAGACGCTGCCCCTTGATCCATGCTGGAGTGGATGGAAGAAAAAATTGAATGACAGAACCACTATCTAACAGACAAAGGGCCCGATGTAGGTCGGTCGGTAACGGCCGAAAATCGGTATTTTCGGCCGTTACCGACCGGTATTTGAGCTTTGGTATGTAGGGACACATATTTTACAGAATCGGTAAATTTACCGATCGGTAAATTTACCGATTCTGTAAAATACCGAATCGGTATTTCTACCGATTAGGTAAATTTGGTATGTAGGTGGGACTCTTCTGAGTCCCACAAGCCTTACCGATTCGGTATTTTAGCATCAAATTCAATTTGATGTTAAAATACCGATTCAGGTGTGCATGCACATGTGTGCATGCACACCTGTGCCATATGACAAGCAGACCTGCCCTTAGGGCAGGTATGCCTGCCACATGGCCCCCGCACCTTTTTTGGGGGTGCTAGAGGGTGTCAAAGTGACACCCCCTGCACCCTCGTCAAAATCGGTATTTACCGATTCGGTAAATACCGACCGGTATTGCCCCATCATTCCTATGGGCTTCAAAGCCCATAGGAATGAATGGAGCATTACCGGTCGGTATTTACCGAATCGGTAAATACAGATATATACCGATTCGGTAAATGGAACATCTGGATGTTCCTACATACCCCCCCTTCTTATTTACCGATTCTTAATTACCGAATCGGTAAAATTCGGTAATTAAAAATCGGTAAATAAGTACTACCTACATCGGGCCCAAAGTCTGGCTGCAAACCTTTATTAGTAACTATGTTATACAGTAAAAGCAAAAGGTCTTGGTTAACACACACTTAAAAAAGCCAGTTGGTCTGGCATTGCCTGCCATCCTCTTGTCTTTAGGAAAGAAAGAAAGAAAGAAAGAAAGAAAGAAAGAAAGAAAGAAAGAAAGAAAGGAAAGAAAGAAAGAAAGAAAGAAAGAAAGAAAGAAAGAAAGAAAGAAAGAAAGAAAGAAAGAAAGAAAGAAAGAAAGAAAGAAAAAAAATGAAAGAAAGAAAGAAAAAAGAAAGAGAAAGGGAGGAAAGTAAGAAAGAGAAAAATGAAGGAAGGAAAGAAAGTGAAAGAAAGACAGCAAAAAAGAAAGAGAAAATGGAAGAAAGAAAGAAATAGGAAGATAAGAAAGAAAGAAAGAAACCGGAAGACAATAGAGAAAGAAATAAAGGCACACAAGTAAGAAGGAAGGCAAGAAAGAGGAAAAGAAAGAAAGATATTTGAAGATAAAAAGAAAGAAAGAAAGGAAAGAAATAAGTAAAAAAAGAAAGACGGAAACAAGGAAATAATGGAAAAAACAAAAAAGAAAGAAAGAAGAAGACATGAAAACACAAAAAGGGAAGAAAGGAGAAAAAAACAGGAAAGAAAAAAGAAAGAAGGTGAGAAAGAGGAAACAGAAAGAAAAAGAAACAAGCATAGAGAAAGAAACACAAGAAACAAAAGAAACAAATAAACAAAAGAAAGAAAGAAAGAGCAAGGCAAGAAAGAAAGAAGGAAAGGAAGAAAGAAAGAGAAAGATAAGCCATAAAGAAAGAAAGAGGAAGACAAAACAGAAAAACACACACTTACCTTAGCATCCCCCCCCTCTCTCCCCTCCCATTCTCAGCCCCCACTACCTTCCTGCCACCCCCACTGTCTTCAGCCTTCACTCACTCTTCAACTCACCGGCACCGTCTCCCACTGACGTCACTACCTATGCCTCCCACCCTCCCCCTACTCCACCCACACCCCTCGCCCACAAACCCGCCCACACTTCGAATGCCATCCCACTCATTATCACCGTAGAACCTTCCAACAACGCTAGCATATCCCCCCCCTCGATACCCTGCCCGCTTTCCAGCTCACTACTCAACCATTCACCAATGGCTCTCACCACCAACCCCATCTCCAATCCACCTTTTGACCTGACTTTATCCGCCCTCCAACAAGTCAAAGAGGATCTCCTACAAGTCAAAAAAGATCTCCACGCAATCAAAGACCTTCTCTTCTCACAGCCCAGTCTACCTCCCACCATCCCACTACCCTACAAACGTCGCACCCTCCCTACATACCCTCGCCTCCAACGACCCCCGCGCTGGCCGACTATCCCCGTTCGCAATAACTCCCACCGCCCCCGTCGTGTCCTTAACTCACTGTCGGACCGCGACCTATGCTCTCTCCTACGCTCTTATGGCCCAGGTCCGGTAAAACACATATCCAACACACACATCCCCATACCCACAATTCTCACAAATCCTCTGAGGCTCCCAACCCTTAGCAACAGAGGTTCCGTCCCTAACAACCTCAGAAAAGTCCCCCTCTCTCTAGAAGGCTCGACCACCCTTCTCACTCCCAAACTCAAATGCATCCTACTCAATTGCAGATCGGCCCAGAGACACTCCTCCGACATCGCTGATCTCGTCTCAGCAATGGATCTGGACCTAGCCATTCTGACTGAAACGTGGCTTACTGAAGCCTCTACCCCGATAATGGACATACTAGTCCCCCCCAATTATCACATCATTAGACTGGACAGGCCTGGCAAGACGGGCGGGGGAATTGCATGCATTTTTAGGAGCAACCTCTCCGTTACTAAAGCCACCTCCCCCTCCCTTACTTCCTGTGAACTCCTCTGCCTCGATATCACCAGCGAGGGCAAACAAGTTTGTGCTTTACATCTCATCTATCACCCGCCTGGTGACAACCTCATATTCACCCAACAACTCATGGACACGATCACATCCAATGCCGGTCGGCAGACCACCCAAGTCTACCTGGGTGACTTTAATCTCCACTGAAACGATCAGAATGACACAGTGGTGAATAGTCTCAAAACTTTCCTTAATGCGCTTGACCTCACCCAAATATGCGATAGACCAACACACGACAAAGGCTCGATACTCGATCTCATCATCGCCAAAGAGGACTCTACCCAACTGGAGGCGATCCAACCCTGCGACTGGTCAGATCACCACATTATCACCTTCTTTATCAACGAAAAAGTTAAACCTAACCCGGCTCAACCCACCAAATCCAAAATCTGGAAAAGGGACATGAAGAATCTTAACCCCACTACCCTGCCTCCCCACATCGGCAGTCTCCTCCTTCCCCCTTCAGGTGCCTCGGATGTTCAATCACTGACCGACCACTACCTTGACCCTATGAATTCAATAGTCAATGAAGTCGCCCCATTGCAACTGAAGAGAGTCTCCACCAAAATTTCTAACCCCTGGTATGACGGCAGACTCAATGACGACAGGCGTACTATGCGAATGGCAGAGCGTACCTGGAGATCTGACCCCTCATCTCTGCATCTCAAAACGCTTAAGAACAAGAGAAATGCCTACTTTAGGAAAATAAAGCGCACAAAGTCGGACTTCTTTAGCCGCCAGTTGGACCAAGCAAAAAACAGGCCAAGAAAGCTGTTTGAACTAATCAAGACTCAAACAAAGACACAACCCTTACAATCAAACAGCACAACAAGCGACACCCCACACTGTGAAGCCTTCTCTGCTTTCTTTAAGCTAAAGACCGACAACATAAGAAATGACCTCATCATGGATGTAAGCCGATTCCCCAACCACACCAGAATGTCTAACACTCAACCTAAAAACAAGGCATCATGGCTGTACTTCGACACCTACTCGGAAGAAGCAATACACAAACTGCTCTGCACCTTGAAGCCCTCTAATCACCTCATAGACCCCCTACCTGCTAATGCTGTAAAAGACTTCATCCCCTTGCTCCTCCCTCTTTGGACCAAAATCATCAACAGCTCCCTTCAACAAGGTCTCATTCCAGACTCCCTCAAGGTGGGGCAAGTCACGCCTATACTCAAGAAACCTACAGCTGACCCGTCTGACCTGAACAATTACCGTCCTATCACCAATATCCCCACCCTGGCCAAACTGCTGGAGAAATGTGTCCAACTCCAACTAACAAAACACATTGACCAATTTGACCTCCTCAACCCTCATCAATCAGGCTTCCGAGCGAAACATAGCACGGAAACAGCTATGACACACATAATTGATGACGCCCTCCAAATCCTTGATCGCAATGAGTCCTGCCTCCTCATCCTTCTTGACCTCTCTTCAGCATTTGACACGGTCAAACATGAGAACTTACTGGAGCTGCTAAGCACTAGAATGGGTCTATCGGGAACTGTTCTCAAATGGTTTTCTTCCTTCCTTCATAACCGGTCTCAGAAGTTCAAGATCGACAATGTGCTATCTACACCTGTGCCTGCAGATCTAGTGTTCCACAAGGATCCTCCCTCTCCCCCACACTGTTCAACCTCGTCATGGAACCGCTCGCCACCTTGCTCCAAGCATCCAATGTTCAATTCCATATGTACGCCGATGACACACAACTTTACCTAAAGCTACAATCCCCGGAAGATATCAAACTTCTGAATTCCACACTTAGTAACACTCAATCTTGGTTGGCCGATAATCACCTCAAACTAAATGCTCTGAAAACTGAGTTCCTACTCATCTCACCCCCGGCGAAAATTTCCACCACCCAAACCTGGCTCAATAACCTAACAGCACTCAATGTCCAACCTACCATCGTGGATTCTGCGAAATCCCTAGGCATCACACTCGACGCCAAGCTCAACATGCAACAGCACGTTAGCAAAGCCACAAAAGGAGCTAATTTCCAAATCAACACACTGAGGAAACTTAAACCCTTCCTCCCTGCCAAAGACTTCCAAACTGCTGTACAAGCTTTAGTCATCCCTCGCATAGACTACGGAATTGTGGCCCTCAGCGGACTCCCGCTATCCACAACAGCACCCCTAAGAGCCTCCCTGAACGCTGCCGCGAGACTCATTACTGGCTCAAGAAAACATTCGCATATATCCCCAGACTTAAAGTCTCTAAAATGGCTGCCTTTTGAAGCCAGAATACAGCTAAAAATTGCAGTTATGACACACTCGGCCGTGCACCACAATGCACCCAACTACCTCGCTCAAAAGTTGTCTATATCAGGAGGTTCGAGATCCAATAGAAGTACAAAAAATCTACTCCTGAAACCTCGTAGATTCCGGAAAGAAAAAACATACAAGTGCTCCTTCTCAGGAATGGCACCCAGGATCTGGAATGCGCTCCCTCCTGAAACCAGGCTTATCTCCTCCACTGCACTCTTCAAGAAAGAGGTGAAAACCATCCTTCTGGCCAAGATCTCCTGAACTTTATAGGTGCTGGATCAGAGACTCTGCATCGCTTTGTATCACTGATCACCTTGTCCTTTGGCACTATACTCCTACTTGATGGTGACATTACTACGCTACTCTCTTACTACCGACCAATATATGATACACTTTGGTTTATTGAATCACCCTCCCGATGCCCCCACCCAGTGTTCTCTCTATCCTAAGAAATTGGTATAAGCCATCCACACATCCAAGGTTTACCTGGACCCTTCTGTAGTGGGATCAATGACTTGTGCCGTCTTATATTACTTATTTACCTGATTGTATATTGATATGTTTTCTGTACGTTACTGTTATCCTATTATGTTAGTGACTATTATACTGCTCCCATTATCTCTGTTCATTCCTGCTGCCCCTACCCCTGTCTCTGTGAAGCGCTCTGATATCTGTAAGGATCTTGTTCGCGCTATATAAAACTTTGAATAAATAAATAAAAATAAAATAAAAAAGCCAGGTGGTCTGGCATTGGCTGCCATCCTTTGTCTTGGGGAAAGAAAGAAAAAAAGGAAGAAAGAAAGAAAAAGGAAGGAAGGAAGGAAGGAAGGAAAGAAAGAAAGAAAGCAAGAAAGAAAGAAAAATGAAGGAAGGAAAGAAAGAGAAAGAAAGACAGCAAGAAAGAAAGAGAAAAATGAAGAAAGAACAAAATATAAAGAAAAGAAAGAAAGAAAGAAACCTGAACACAATAGAGAAAGAAATAAAGGCACACAAGTAAGAAGGAAGGAGAGAACGAGAAAAAGAAAGAAAGATATTGTAAGACCGAAAGAAAGAAAGGAAGGAAAGAAAGAAGTAGAGAAAGAAAGACGGAAACAAGGACATAACGAAAAAAAACAAAAAAAGAAAGACAGAATAAGAAAGAAAGAAGAAGACATGAAAACAGAAAAAGGGGAGAAAGAAAGGAGAAAAAACAGGAAATGAAAAAAGGAAGGAAGCGAGAAAGAGGAAATAGAAAGAAAAAGAAACAAGCATAGAGAAAGCAACACAAGAAACAAAAGAAACAAACGAAAGAAAGAACGAAAGAAAGAAAGAAGGAAAGGAAGAAAGAAAGAAAGAGGAAGATAACAAATAAAGAAAGAAGGAAGAAAAAAAAGAAAAAAAGGGAAGAACGAAAGTGGAAAGTAAGAAGCGAGAAAGATGAAAGAAACAAGAAACGTGAGAGAGAGAGGAAAGAATGACAGAAAGAAGGAATGGCAGACAGACATTAGGCTTGGACGAAATGTAAATTACGTCAGAATAATTTCAGTAATTACGCATTGAGCTAGTGATGCAAAGTTACTGAAATCACGCGATTACGTCTGCTAGAGTAAATAAGAGTAATTTGGGGCAAAAATCCTACCTCAGGAGCACAGGAACAACAAATTAAGAAAGAGCAAGTGGCTGCTGGCTGCTGCTATTCATGTCCTATAGCATTCCGTGCTATTTTCTTATCTCAAAATGCATCCTTGGGCCCCTTGTGGATGCCAGGGTGCATTTGCACTAAGAAAATAGTGCTAAATACTGGATTACACTTCTCACGTAATTACTCATACTTACGAGCAATTATGTGGTAATTAAAAGTAATTATGCTAGAGAGAATTACACCAGTTGTGCCCAACCCTAGTAATAATAAAGTAAAAATAAAAACATTGGTACTGAAAAGAAGTACATTTTTTGTGTATGTGCGCCTAGTGAGAGGAATGAATGTAGTCCCTCAAAGCGAAGTTAGCCAATGGCTGAAGTAGGCTGACCCATTTCTCCCATGTTATATGATGTAGTGGGCGGAAGCAAAATGGGAATGATACATGAGCAGGCTAATGGATGAAGTGAGGTGGCTGAAAGCCCCTTTATTTTAGTAAATTATACTTAGAATTTTAGTAAAATCAAAAGATCTTGGCAAACGCCAGACCTAAAAAATGGAAGGACACATTTACTAATATTTCACACAACATCACACAGCAAGGAGGCAACTTGCTGGATTGTGTTGCTTGAAAAGGAAAGACCAGAAATGCACCATATCCACTGTGATATGGGACACTTCTGCTCTCTCATAGCGCTAGAACACTGTGTGCTGCGTAGTGCCAATGCGGCTGCATTAGGGCCATGCTACAAGGGATCCCTTCCTGCACGAAAACAATCCCAGAAGACAAGTTCTTCTTTCTATATGTGATGAAGAATACTATTACATTATGTTTAGGTGCAGGTAATGGTAAAGGGAGGTAAGGGTAATTGTAGGGTTTAGGGGTGGGTAGTGGTGAAGGCAGGTTAGGAGTAAATTAAAACATGATTGTTTGGGAGCCCATCTCCAAAAAAAGAGAACAAATAAATATTACCACAGTGTAGTTATGGTTAGGACCAGGGTTCCATAAGAAATAGCTTTTTTAATCTGCTAATAACTTTGGCGGCATATGAGAATTGGGTTATTGGCTGAGGGAGGTGTTAACCCTACTCAAGCAACAACCAAAATCCCTGTCATGTTTAACAGCACAAAAGTCACTAAATTAACCTGTGCTTAACCCTCTGGTAGCTTGGCACAAAACAGACATGCTTAACTTAGAGGCAATGTGTAAAGTATTTATGAAGTAATAAAGTGAAGATACAAACCAAGAAAAATATTACACTAATTTAAAATAATAGAGCCAAATGTAATCAAATATTTGACACCAAAATGACAAAAAGCATATTATTTGAACCAGAGATATGCAATTTCAAAGATTTTAGGTAAGTATACTGCCTAAAAGCACAAAGTACCACTTGTGCTTATCTGGTCTTGCTAGATTGGAGGAAAGTTACAAGTTCCGGCTGTCTACGATGAACCACAGGCTGGATACAGGGACAAGGTCAGTTCCTCTGAAAAAGTTGCCTTCTCAAAGTCCTGCGTGAAGAGTCCAGTTTGCTGTAGAGGAGGCCGCAAGGAGAGCGTCATGGATGGTTGTCAATATCAAAAAGAGCAGGCACGATGGTGTGGACAGTCATTGCTGTCGGATGAAGATTCTGTCCGATATCGTGAATGGCTCTTACTGGAACTTTGCATTGGTGGTCACTTTGGTCTGTTGATACTACAGCATGAAGTGCAAATCTTGCATTGCCGGTTGTCACTGGTGCTCTCTTTAGCTTGAAGAATTGGATTCACGCTGGCAAAATCTCAGCGTGAATGGGCCCATTCGCGGTCGCAATGGGCCCAAATCTTCAGGATTTCTCTCAGGACCAGGGAAGGCACCTCTTGGGGTTCAGGGACTCGCTAACAGGAGGTCCAGTTGCAGGAATAGGCAGGTCCAGTCACAGCATTTCAGCTGGGCCTTTGCAGGTGGCCTCTGGAGCTTGTTGTTTCCCTGTGGCTCAAAACAAGAGTCAACCAGCTGACCCTTGGAGTCTCTTTGCCAAGGATGAAGGGAGCTGGTCCAGTCTTCCTCCACAGACATCAGAGCAGGCCTCAAGCAGCAGGGCAGTCCTCTTACAACATGGCAGTCCTTCTTCTGTTGTATCAACAGGTCCAGGAGTAGGCATAAGGTGGGTCTGAGAGTTCTATTTTTATGTCTGGTGCCAGCGTTGAAGTGAAGGTAACTTTTCCCCCCACAGATGGTTCTTGAATTTCCTTCTTATTTACCCTGGTTCCAGGATGTCTGGGGTGACAGAAGGCTAGTTTGAATTCCTTTTTGCGTGTACTGAGGCAACTCCTTTGAAATGAAAGTGGCGATGTGCACAGCTCTGCCTCTCCCATCCGTTCAGGATGACCCATTCTGCCAACATCTAGTCCCATTTTGTGTTACTGTTTAGGAGAAGTACACAAAGGCCAACTACCCACTACACCTAGTCATATGACCAAGGATGCAAGCTGCAGGCACCAAGGGCCAGGTGTAAGACCATTTTTTGAGATTGCCAAAGGGAAATCAAACTGTTGCGTTATTTACAAACGCTATTTTGCGAGTCGAAGACTCGCAAAATAGCGTTTTGCCAGTTGCTATTAGGAAAGGGTGTGCCAAGAGTGTCTCTTCTTAATAGCGAGTCAAAATAATATGTACCATTGTTTTGCGACTGCTTTTGCATTCGCAAAACTCTCACAGTCTACCACCTACTTCAAGTAGGTGGTAAGCAAACAGGAAGGAGTTACCAGGGGACACCTTCCCCGTTGTGAATGGGTGAGAAAATATTTTTTAAGAGAAGGCAGTGGTCCCAGGGACCACTACCATTTATTAAAAAATTAAACTGAAAAGGTGAATCTTTCTTTTTAAATGCATCCCATTTTCCTTTAAGGAAAACGGGCTGCATTTAAAAATAAAAAAATTCCTTATTTCAAAAGCAGTCACAGACATGGTGGTCTACTGGCCCCAGCAGGCCACCATCCCTATACATTTATCTGTGTGGTATCTTAAAGTTTCATTTACAAAATGTTGAACTGCAGAAGGGGCATTGCATAGTACAAAAGGCATTACTAGATAATCCTAATGCCCATACTGTGTACGCAAAGCTGTCTTTCATTCATCTACCTCTCTAAACCAGACAAGATTGATAGCCTCTTATAGATCCAGTTTGGAAAATAACCTTTGCTGATTTTATTTATTCACCAAAATGGAGATAGCTGGGAGAAGGTAGCCATTCCATGGTGTCTTGGAATTTCTTCCTGTTAAAAAACACACAGCCGGTATTCCTCATTTGCCTCAAGAAAGAAGAAAATAGAAGGCACTAATGGGGACGTTGAAAGTCTTATGAAATCTTTTGGTAAGTTTTCTTTCGGATATTCATCTTCCTTCACCTTCAAAGGGTAAATTCACCGTTGTGGACTGGATGTTCCTGGAATCAAATCAATTGCACAATCATACACCCAGTGAGTGTGTAACTGCTGTCTTCTTAATAAACAAATCAGAGAGGTTGGCATATGCTACTAGAAGATGTTCGGCTTCAGCCTTTACCTGATGTTCTACTAATACCTTCTGGAGGGTGACGCATTTTAAATGCTGACACGTGATTCCATTGGTCTCGAGTAGCAGTTTTTTGGCAATACAGCGTAGACAATTAGAAACTTGGAACTTGCAAATCAATTACTGGGTTATGACACCTGAGGAAAAAGGTGCCCCGTGCTATAAAAACAAAGGAGGATTGATGAGCTCAATTCGTAGGATTTCAACATGACCATGGAAAGTGGTCAATACCAGGGGCCTGGTTTCCTCCATTCCTGATTCTGATGTGCTGTCTGTTCCCTTGATTTCTTTAGGTTCTTCCTGGCTAATATTGGAAATGTGCCTGAAATGTTACATGTTAACTCAACAGACATGTCAGACAGGCTTTGACAAGTAAGGTCCACTTTTTTTGGATTGTCTAGCTGGGATGGGGGTGATGAACAAAATAAGGGCCCTGCCCAAGTGTCATCTAATATTTGCCTGCATTTTAATTCAGGTTCAGATGGATCTTCTCTAAGCAATTAGGTCAGCCTATTGTGTGCTCCTGGGAGCAAGTTCACACCTCATTCGTGCATAAACCAATCCTAATTACGGCTAGCAGAAGTGGGAGATCCAAATGCAGATTCAACTTACAAGCGCTTCAAGCAGGGCAAAGGTAACTTTCTAAAAGTCATCTTTCCAAACTATTTATTACTAATCCAACTTCACCTGTGAAATGGGCTAGTAATAAATAGTCCAATGATTAAATGTGAAGCTTTTTCATAACCAGATATAACATTTATTAGACTTAATATTGTATTACAATGCTTTCCCATGGAACAGTAAACCCTGCTGTTGTGAGAATAGCTTTTAGGGCCTTTACCCTTTAAGGAAATGTTTACGATTAAGCTTTTACATGTCCTGCTTTTAAATAACATATACCCTACCTTACGGGCAATAAGGCCTACTTAAGGGTGACTTAATAATATTTAAAGGGAAGAGTTACGCCTGACTGTTTAATTTGCAGTTTAGAGCTGCACAACCAGGCTACTGTGGTAGGCCTGGAGACAGGTCCTCCGTCCAGCAGTCATGCAGGGCCCTGCCCCTTCTTTAAGCGCTTAGAGACCAGTGGTAATTTGCGCTATATAAAAATAAAATAACATAACATAACAGGTTTTACAGGGCTACTGCAGTGAATGGTGCAATGAGTGCTGCAATCCACTGGTAGCATTTCATTTAAAGTCCTTGGGTATGCTTGGTCCCACATATTAGCGGTTTGAAGCAAATCTTACCATGTTGAATGGAGGAGCCCACACATGTTACCACTGGTTAGCAGAGGTAAAGTGCACAGAGTTCTATAGCCAGCCAATGCAAGATTCAGCAAGAAATCCAAAATATCCGGGTTGACCCTGCAGAAAGGTCAAACTCCAAACAGTTGCCACCAATAATGTCTTTGACTATGGCTCAGAAATACAGTGTAGTGGGGTAGGTATGTCAGGTGTAACTGTGGCCATCATCTCAAAACATCATAATTCGGTCAAATACCTACTGGTGCCTCATACACCCATACAAAACTCTGCACATTTCGGCCTGCGTGCAACACCAACGAGAGAGATATGCTGCACCGTCAAGGAGACCCAAGAGAGATGCAAAGGACTTTAGAGCAAGCCCTTCTTAATGAGGCCTATTTGCCAAACTCTTACCTAGCCTTGTGAAGGGGTGCAGGGGATGCTACGGTCACAGCCTCTCAAGCAGGGACAAGACAGTCAGCAGAAAGGCACTTCCTTCTAGAAGTAAAAAACCGACTCTAGTAAAACTAAGGTCCTTTGTCAAGGCATGTACAAGTTGACACACAATGGTTGGTCTTGCATAGGTGATTCTTTAGGATCGGATAAAATATTTGTTGCATGATTGAGAAACCTCTCTGTTTCGATGCCAGAATCTCCTTTGAGTAACAGGCAATATATTTTAGACGCAGCTTTCAAACAAAGTGCACCCACTGAGTGCAATTAGCGTTTTGGTCACTCACCTGAAGCCACCTGCTGACCTCTGCTCAAGGTTAAACAGCGAGTAAAGACTTCATCTTTGCTTCAACCACTTCTAGGGGGCGTGGCCACGCATGGGACCGAGATGGCCGCCCGTACTTGAAGCTCCGCCGGCGGGGCACCGATACAGCCTGTGTTCCCCGATGTAGGAGATATTTGGACCAGCAGACACCTTTCCATCCTGCCCGGGAGGCACAGCGGAGCAGTTGCATGCCTGGATTTTCCACTGGTTCTTCACTTGCGGACAGAGCAGCATACGCTCTCCCTCTCACTCTTCTCTGGGTGGGCAGCCTGGCCTGATCTGCTGGACTCTCGCCTCTGGGGGCATTGCCATCATTCTACCACTTGGCCAGTGTTGCTACATGCGATCTGTTGGACTGGCTAGCACTGTGAAGCTGCACTGTGAGGCTCTTCTCTTGGGGTGGTACCAAACGAAGACTCTGCACTCCTCTGGCCTTCCTGCTTTTCAACCTCAGCTTGGCTCTGTTTGCGTCTGGAGGCACAACTGCTTTCCCTCAAGTATGAGAAGAAAAGATCCTAAGTACCGCACGCTGCAATTTGAAAAGGCCCCTAGCTCCACCTCGGACAACCCTTCCGATATGGCGGATGGGGCGTAAGGCTCCGACGATACAGACGACCCTGCCTCCCTCACTGCGGCTATGCTTAAAGAGATGAGAACTGGTTTCAGGGCGCTGGACGGTAGATTCGATGCGCTAGACAAGAAATTGGCTGACATGGGTGCAAAGGTTCTGACGCATGACCGGCGGTTAAATATGGTGGAGGCGAGGGTCTCAGATATTGAAGACGGAGCGGCGACATCGCAGAAATGGCTTGAGAGGGTGGAAAGGATTCTTAAGGAGGTGGCAATTAAGAATGAGGATTTGGAGGCCCGCAGTCGATGGAACAACATCCGCATTATTGGTGTGCCGGAGACTGCCACTACCGGTCACATGGATATCTTCATGGAGCAACCACTAACGGAATTGTTTGGTAGGGAGGCCTTCACGCAGGGATTTGTGGTGGAGCGTGCTCACAGGTCGTTGGGCTCTCGCACTAAACCAGGTCAGCCTCCGAGACCCATTATTGCCAGACTCATGAACTTCAGGGACAGAGACTTGGCCCTCCGCTCTGCTCAGGACCGTGGGGAGGTCCAGTGGCAAGGGAGTAAGTTGTAATTTTTCCCTGACTTCACTATCATGGTTCCGCATCTTTGAGTCCCCGACAGAAGCACAGGAGTTTTGTCAAGCTTATAAAAAGAACAACAGAGCGACGACCACCCCACATGCCGCCTCCCCTCCTCGAAGTGGGTCGGAGGCCAGCATTGAGCTCTTCTCTAATCCCGGGACTGGTTGATCAGTTATTGCACTTATCATTTGTGTTCTGCTGTGTTTGTATTATGTGTGCAATTCTATCCTGATAGTTACTGCACCATTCAGTAATGCCCGACCGACGTGACGTTGCTGCGTCTCATGGTGAAAACCAAGGTTTCTTTACTAAATATGCCAAGTTCATGGTGTGTAAATTTGATTTCTGCATTGATATGGTTGTTTATATTGCACCGTCATTTGGTTATTGGAGTTGGGTTCTGCCTCGCATGGGTTGGTGTGAGGGTGGGTGGTGGGTGGGGGGGGGGGACATATTCTTGTTTTTCATGGATCTTTAGCGAACATTGCACAGGTTACTGGTACATGGCACCGGTTTGATTTGTATTGCTGTAAGTTTGTTGTGATAGCTCTCCAATGGTACAGTTAGGCTGGCATCCCGGTCCCTCCGGGCTCTCTCTGATTTCCTGGAATGTTAGGGGATTGAACAATACTCGAAAGCGAAGGCAGATCCTTAGTTACATTGCAAGGCATAACATTGACATCGTCTACATGCAGGAGACACACTGTCCAAATCTGAAGATTCTTCTGTGGCGGCGAGCTGGGGTTCCCATCGATATTTTCCAATTACAGTAGCTATGCAAGGGGGGTAGCCATATTTATACATAGAAGAGTTCCTTTCTCTCTGCATAAGATGGTGGGGGACGGGGAGGGCCGGACGTTGATTGTGACTGGCTCATTGATGGGACATAATGTTGGGCTGGTCTGTGTTTATGGTCCTAATCTGGATTCACCTGACTTCTATCATGCGTTACAGGTGTGCTTATTGGCACTGGATCCGTGCTTACTGATACTGGGGAGGGATTACAACTTATTGCTAGATCGTACTAGCGATAGCACTTCCTCCTCACCTGACACTAAACCCCGCTCGCACCGTGCGCTTCAGGACGTCTGTGGGTACTTCTCTTTAATAGACATTGAAAGCAAACAACACCCCGCACCTCGCAGCCTACACGCATTGTTCTGGGTTTCACAACACCTGGACTAGAATAGACTACTGGTTGGTTTCCCCGGGGGTTACTAAATGGTTGGGTGGGTTGGTTACCCTACCACGCATGTTCTCAGACCACTCTCCGATCGTGCTTAAGAATAATGTTCCCAGACCTGGAGGATATTAGAGGTAGTGGCGCTTCCCTGGGAGAGCTCTTCTAGATCAGGTTTTTCATCAGGAACTAAGAGAGGCTATTGAGGATTACATCAAAATTAACACTGGGTCGGTGGACACCTGGGCTGTGCTTTAGGAAGGATTTAAGGCCTATATCAGAGGAGTCTGTATTGCCAAAAATGCAGGGGTCCTGAAAGATCTTCGTTCCTCTTTGAGCGGCATTGAGATAGATATCGCTGCTTTAGATCAGGATTTATTGGAAACTGCATCGGGGACTGGGGAGGCCCGGCGATTAGCTTTGTTGCTCGAATTTAGAGAGGCCACTGAATGAGAGTTATTATTCCTTAACAAACAGCATGTCGCCAGACGATATGGAGAGGGCGAACGACCCGGTAAGATTCTTGCACACACACTCTGCCCCCTACATGATAAAGCCTACGTCACTGAGCTCCTAGGCCCGGATGACACGTTGTTGCACTCCACCCCGGACATATGCGACACGTTCCTTTCTTATTACAAAACATTATACACTTCCAGAGTCACCGGGGACCTTTGAGAACAAGGGGAATACCTTGCGGAAATCGCACTGGTGTACCTAGAATGATATATGCAGGATTTTCTGTCCATTCCCATATCCCAGGAGAGCATTTTTGAGGCAATAGAAGCGTTGCGGGGCTCCTCTGCTCCCGGTCTTGACGGGTTCTCCGCGGTTTTTTATAGAGCGTATAAGGATATATTAGTTTCGAGATTGGTGGAGGTGTATGCTGAAGCGCTAGAAGTGGGTATCCTTCCTCCAACGTTCAGGGAAGCGGTCCTCATCCTTCTCCCCAAACCGAGTAGAGACCCCAAACTCTGTGGCTCCTATAAGCCGTTATCCCGGCTAAACCTTGACTATAAAATACTGACGAAGGTGATCGCAATCCGGTTATCTTTATTAATTGAATCCATCATTTCTTCGGCCCAGTCAGGTTTCGTACCTCACAGATCCACATCTCTCAATTTGCAGACTCTGTTTATGGTGTTACATAGCATTGATCCTAACACACCTGCCGCTGCAGTGCTCCTTGATGCTGAGAAGGCATTCGACTCCCTTGAGTGGCCCTTTTTTCTGTCTGTCATGCGTCGTATGGGGATGCCCGAGTGTTTTGTCTCTACCGTTGCTCTCTTATACACCGAACCTACAGCTTGATTATGCCTGAATGGTACTATTTCTGAGCCTTTTCGCTTATCTCGTGGCACGAGGCAGGGCTGCCCCCTGTCCCCATTACTTTTCATTTTGGCAATGGACCCACTAGTTCGACATTTTCAAGAAAAGCATTTACATTGCGGCTTACAATTTCGCATGGTACCTCTTCTGGTGTCCCTGTATGCTGATGATACAATCTTATACGTCAGACTACCCCATCTTAACCTCGAGCCTCTTATTCAGGAAATTATTCGATTTGGCAGATTTTCAGGTCTCAGTGTTAATTGGCACAAATCTGTCATTTTCCCATTGACTGCTAGCACTACTTCCTGGGAATGCGAATTCCCGCTTCAGGGGTGCCAAGATGCTATTAAGTATCTCGGAGTTTATATATATCTAGACACCGCCATTATTATCAGGCTAAACTATGGTCGGGCCATTAGCTCCCTGGAAACGCTGGTTGTGAATTGGTTACGGCTGCCTTTGTCGATGGCCGGCAGAGTGGCCATTATTAAAATGGTGGTCCTCCCTCCATTTTTGTACCTTTTTAACAATGTACCCATTCCTCTCACACAGACCTTTTTTCTTCGGCTGCGTACACTCCTCTTGCGACTCGTTTGGGGAGACAGGAGGGAGCGTGTGAATTGGCAGACCTTGACCCTGCCGTATGAGAGAGGAGGCTTTGGGGTTCCAGACATGTATTTGTATTATCTGGTTGCACAATGTTGCTATTCCTACGCCTGGTATCACCCAGACGCACGTGTCCTCTACTTGAAGCCGGAAGCTGACCTAGTAATCCCACAGAAACTGTCCGCCATTTTACCCGCGGGCATCCCAAGAGAACCTCGGGACATCCAGACTGTATCCCACTTGCTGGGCATGGGACTGGTTGCAAAGGCTGCTGGGCCTAGTCCACTTGTATTCTCCGGCGTTGCCTCTATCAATTCCTTCATTGCTCCCCATAACGGGCGAGGTCTTGATTCAGCGCACACTGGAGAAATTTCAAATCCGCACGATTGGGGACCTGTTTCCAGGTGATTATGTTTTCTCTGTGTCAGAGGAAGCTCGGTCCAGTGAACGCTCCTTTATGGATACCTTTGTACTGAAACGTATGTATTCCATGTTGCGGGCCACGTTCCCTTCTTTTCTGTCTGTTCCTGAGCCGGCCTCACCACTGACCTTAATTATAGAGTGTCCAACAGGCGCACATTTGTTCTCCAAACTGTACAAACAATGTGTGATGTCCCGGCCGTTCTCTGATGCTAAAACGCGCACAGCATGGGAGATTGATTTAGCCAGGCCTATTACGGATGACCAGTGGGAACAGTGCTGCAGGGCAACTAGAGAGGTGTCCCTGAATAGCGGGCATAAGCTGCTTCACTTTAAGTTTCTCCGCAGAATGTACCACACCCCCGCATGGTCCCACAAGATAGACCTCACTAGACCACACCACTGCCAGAAATGCTCGGCTCCATTTGCCGATTTTGCCCATCTCTCCTGGACTTGTCCTAAAGTACAGCAATACTGGTTCAGGTGCACGCCACACTAGGGGACATACTCTCCATGACATTGATCCCAACTCCAGAGATTGCACTGTTGGGGTATATGCTTAACTTTCCTAAGAAGGTCAGGAAATTAGCTGTGCTTGGTTTTCTGTTGGCCAAACTCGAGGTTATGGGTAGCATGAGGGTCCCTTCACTGCATTTATTTTTATTTTATTTATTTTTATTTAAAAAGTTTTAATTAGCGCTGGCTAGACCCGGAGGTATCAGAGCGCTTTACATGAGCATCAGATCATAGTTACAGGTTGCAGTCATGGCTTCGCAGTTTAGCGTTTTGTAATGTAAATTGCGAGGAATACGCCACATTAGTTCATATCTCCTCGCGACCTGTAGACATTTGGGGACCGTACAAAGCATACATCTCTAACAAACGCACTGAGTCTGACTCTCAGATTGCTAAGGGTGTTGCCCCGGAGGGGGTGGGCTAAGAGCATGGGACAGCAGTGAGCACCCATGGTTTGGAATGTTTTTACTGGATGTCACTCATACTTCATCTCTGCTTGTATCGGGGGGGGGGGGTGCTGGGGGAAGTAGACCGTTCCTTGTATTGCTAGTGCCCTGTGGAATAATTGGTGTTGTGCCTTCACTTATCCCCCACGTTCCATTGTCCACTTATGTCATGGACTGTTACATGTCGATCATATCACGTTGCATTTATTTCTGCTGGTGCCAATACTATGTATCACAATATGCTTTATATTTTGATCATGAATGTATAAAACTGAAAAATAAAGCTTTAGAAAAAAAAAAAAAAAACCTTCTACGTGATGAGTTGCTGGGTGTGCACCAACTCCTGCCCCAGACTCCAGAATGTCGACGGGACACAATATGTAGGTCAACGTATCGAAAAAAGACGACAGATAAGTAAGCCTAGATTTTATATACCTAACTCCACATATATGTACCTTCTTGGTAAACACATATTCAAGGTGCGTAGATGTTGATATTTAGGAAAAGTAAATCTATGCCTCCCTGTATGTACTTACCTTTCAATATTCTGTGCTCAAAATGTTGTACCCCGATTTTCTGGGGGTCGATATTCAGTAGGACAATAGAGTTGCTGGGATTCGGAGAGTTAAACCTCCCTTGAAACCTACCTAGAATGATTTTATCAACATGGCTTTTGTTTGCATGATACATGTTGTGTGCTGTGTTCAATCAATCCTGTAATCCCTGCAGTTTTTTCTTAATCAATTGGAGAGCATTTTAAAGACAAACTTTACTCTACAAACTTAATGGACTTCCTCATGGGAAGAGTTGTTTTGATCTGATGCAAAGAGCAACATCTAAAGAGTTAGTGATTCTAAAACAGAGCATGTAAACAGAATAGTGGATGCCAAAAGAAACAGTGAATGTACGTTCCCATGAAAGCGAGCAGCACAGAATGACGGAGGATTATTAAGTGATTTGAAGGAAAATTCGAGAACGCTGCCAGCTGCGTAAGTGATGGGTCCCCTGGAGGACGTCCATGGGAAGGTCACTCCTGAGGTGGATCTAAAATGGCTAATAATTATTGAAAAACATGGGAACAGGGCTGTACTTGAGGCGGGTCCCGCGCTGCTCTCATATCACCATGGAAACCTACAGATATCAAGGTCTCTGTCCTTCTCCAGGCCGGAGCTGCGTCACCACGCTGCGTTACGCAGGTCACCTACGCCAGAAGGCAAGCACGTGTAGTCCAGGTCAGGTATACCTAAAGATGCCATCAGTGACGTTAATGGGTTAACCCCTTTGGCGCCTGTACTCGGGGACCACATCAGGAAAGTTAACCCCTGCCTTCCCTAGCAAGGTATGAACACTTCAGGTGGACACTGAAGTTTAGAGTGGCCTGGTTTACCTGGAATGAGAGTACTCCTGCACGAGGTATAAACTGCACCCATAAAGTCGATTGAAGCCGAAAATAGGGTGACCAACTGGCATGGGCGAAAAATCAGGACGGTATGTAAAAACTCAGGGCGAAGGGTCAAAATTTAGGACAGAAATTCAGGCCAGAAGGTCAAAATTCAGGGCAAAACATCGTGACAAAAGCTAAGTTTTACAGACACCTCAGAGGAAGTTGCACGATAGTATAAAAGTAAGTAAATAGGCAACCACTAATCAGGGCCGGACTGGCAAAGTGCTCGGCCGCACCCCACATCCCCCCCTCCCCACTAGTGGGGGTTGGTGGTGCCGCCGAACTCTTTGCCAGGGGCCGGTTTTCGGCTGATTTTGGTACAGGGCCGATTTCGCAGCTATGCTGCAAAAACGGCCCTGTAACAAAAACGGCCCCCAGGGGCCCAAAACCGGCCCCCACCCATGCAGCGCACCGGAGGATTACCCGGTGCCCGCTATGGCCAGTCCGACTATGCCACTAGTTCACGTCAAGATAAATTTATATTATGTTGAGATCATCGTGCACTTCGCTGGTTTTTCGGTATGCGTGCAGCTTTGTGCAACTGTGCAGGTCTTTTTGTGGTATTTCGGTTGTATGGCATTACAACACTGGCTTTTACCCCGCGTGCCATTACAACGCTGTTTTTACAAAGCAAGCCGTTACAACGACTTGCGCTGTAAGCGCTGGATAGTGGAATAGTTTAATTTTCTATTCCAACTCCAGCCCACGTTACAGTAGGGAAGGTGTTGGAATAGAAAATTAAACTATTCCCTTTCCAACAGCGCCCTCCAGCGCAAGTCGTTGTAACGACTTGCGTTGTAAAAGCAGCGTTGTAATAGCAGCGCGGGGTAATGCCCGCGTTGTTATGGCTGTTTACCGGTATTTCATATGATAATAATCTATTTATGTGGTTACTGCACTGGGTAGTCCAGTCTGATATTTTGTTCACAACTCATGGTCCTGAGCAGGCATGTTTGTTGAGAGAAGTGGTAGGGAAGATCTGCTCAGATAGACTTTGTTACTAGCATCTCATATCTGAGTGCCATTGTGAGATGTAAAGCGGCATGCATAGGTGAACTAAAGGGAGGAGTGCTGTGATGAACCCACTATAGGGAACGCATTATGGGTGTTTCAGCAAGTGTATCTTAAAATATGGAATCTGACTTTGCTTATGGGGGCTTCACAGAGAGTGGCACTGGCTGACGTAAGTCACAAAGGTGCTTTCCCCTGCAGCTTTCTTAAAGAAGGCACTGTCTATACACTATTACATAGTTTATTTTTGACCCCTTGCCTATTGCTACAAACACTCATAACATTCAAGTAGCAGTTGGGTGTCACTCCATCTGTGTGCCCATCCATATCCAAACATTTGCAACCATTTACAGACCTATCCATCATCTATCCTTCCGTCCATCATTTCACTCATCCATCATTTCATCCACCATTTCACTCATCCATCCACCATCCATCCATCTACACTTTCACCCAATCCATTTTTTCATCCATCCATTCACTCTTCCACCCATACATCCTTTCACTCATCCATCCAACCGTTTACCCTTTCACCCAAGCCATCCTTTCACTCATCCATCCACTCTTCCACCCATTCATCCATTCACTCATTCATACAACGTTTTACCCTTTCACCGATCCAGCCATACTTTCACTTACTCATCCATCCACCTACTCACTTATCCGCCCACCCATTCACCCTTTCACTCATCCATCCATCCATCTTTTCTTCCAGCTCTCCACCTTCCCGTTCACTCATGTATGCATTCTTTCACTCATCCATCTTTACATTCTTCTTTTCACTCATCCATGCACGCATGCGCCCATCCATTCTGTCAATTATCCATCCATGCTTTCATTCATCCATCCATCCATCCATCCTCCTTTTCTCTCTCCATTCCTCTTTCACTTAGTCACCCATCCTTCCATCCACCCTTCGCCCATCCACCCACCCACCCAACCATCCAGTTGCAGACAGAAGAGGCCAATCAAGAACTTCCCCCTCGCTGTAGTTCCTAAAGCAAAGGGTGGGGTGGGGGAGGGTTAACTATGCCCCTGCACATAGGCAATCTGAAAACTTGAAAGTCATGCATCCTGCACAGTGCCAGGTCGCAAGGTGACTGTGACATGGTGTTGTTTGCAGGGCTTTAAGTGGTATGAAAAAACTGGGTGTCTTTCCAAGGGGCGTGTCTGATGTAATTAAGGGCATGGCTTAAAACACCTCAGTTAAAAATATGTGCTGAGCATAATGTGCTGCTCGACTGGTATTTTGATGTTTCTATCAGTGCATCCAGTAACATTAGACCTACAACAAGCCATGACTATTGGCTATGGCAATGGATGTTAGTTGCATAAAATAAATAAAAAGCAGCAACTATGGCTTTGTTTTATATAATAATAAAAATGCTTCAGCTCTGAAATGATGAGACTGTATAAGAACTATAACCTCTTCTTTTTAACTTTGTACATTTGCTTTGTACATTTCGTCCATCTAATCCTAACAGAATGCCCTGCCCTAGACCGTGGCAGGAGGAGGCCACCACATGTTGTAACATCCCAGACTGGCCCACTGTCATTCTGTATGTGGTAATCAGCCGGCAGACAGAATGACAAGGGGGGTGGGGCTTCTCTTGTGCTCTGAGGATGAGTGTGAGGCAGCCCCATCAGGGAGCTGAGGTATCTTAGAGGGGAACACCTCTGCTCCGTGCAAGGCTCAAAATTACGGACAAAAGGCATCCGTAAAAGGGATCCTCACGGACAATGGATGTGAGGTCCAAATTACGGCCGGTCTGTGAAATTTACAAAAATGACTGCGATGGAGCACAGATGGAGCACTGGTAGACTACAGAGGCCCACTTAGGCCCGCAGAACAAAAGCACCTTTAGTCCTGCTTTGCAGAGCTTTGACTGGATCTGCATGGAGGATGGGTTGCACAGCTGAAGTGATGCGTCAATTCCGAGATGCGGTGAGACTGCATTACGAGGGCCTGCAATGTCGTCGAGGATCCCATTGACAGGGCTTTTGTCGCGAAGTCCGGTGTTGAGGGTGCAGTGTGCAGTCAGGGCAAAGCGTTGGTTCTGAAGAGCTGCGAGGCTGCTATGCAGAGTCTGGTGTCATCATCGAGGCCTCTGTCGACAAGAGATGCAAGGGCCTGCGCTGAGGATGCGTCACCCACCCCTACATGCTGGCATAGCCAAGAAGTCTACCCAATACTGATTCTGCATCTTCTGGCTGTCCCTGAACCTGATGCAGTATGTTTCCAGGCTGAGTCCAAACTTGAAGTCAAGGATGGCTTTCATGAGGGCATATCTGGTTTGGTCCTCCACTCCTGTAAACAGTGTGTCCCTCCCTACTGGAGGCATGTGTTTCCACAAGTCAACCCCCCTCCCCCAGTACCCCTGTGGAATCCTGTGAGCAGTGCTTAATATGTAAAAAAAAAAAAAGAAAAGTATTGTCAAGGGCCCTCGTCAGGAGGCCACTGCAGCTTTCACAACCCATTGCCCCCGTCAGCACTTTCAATGACAGTACCAATACAACTACTAACAATCACACTCCGACAAGTGTGACAATTCAGATTATTCTAGGCTCCTAAAGCTATAAGAATGGCTTGGGGGCAGGTATGTCATTTTTAATGTACTTTGAAGTTAAAAAAAAACAACTTTTATTGTGTTCACCACTAAACTAGATAGACAGTGCCACCATGTGGCAGATTGTCGTAAGTGCCGGTGATGATAATTAAGTGCAGGTGCCGAGCACCGGAAACCACCGGCTCTAATTAAGCACTGCCGGTGTACCTTTAGAGCTACGTCATATACAGCAAGCCACTTGTGTTTGTCATCCTCTACCACATAGTTGGGCACCAGATCTTTGGGAATGCAGACCTTCTTGTCTCCCTCAGAATCTGTAGGTATGCTACCACAATTCCTGCTGGACTCTCAAAGCTGTTTGGCCTTCACATCCAGCTCCTTAAGACTCAGGCCATGAGCCAACAAAACGTTTCTTTCTTCCAAGGCTCTATCTGCCTCAGCTTTACTTGCCAGTTTATTTTTTCCCATCTCCAGTTTGGCCTTCTGCAGTCTGAACTAACTATCTGCTTTCTTGTCTGCATGATCCTCTGGGGACAGACTTTGGGAGGGCATTCTGCTTTCCACTCTGGAGGTAAGTCATCCCCCTCCATTGTGTGCTTTATCTCAGGATCTGCTACTAGGTCCTCTTCCTGCTTCTCCACATCATCCTCCTCATCCTGGATCCTTGTTGCCAGTTTTAGAGAATCTCCCCTAAGCCCCTCACAGCTTTCTGAAGCTCCAGTTTGCTGGTGCCTTCTCTGGTTGGAAGTTTCCAATTCAGAAAGAACAACTTGAGTTCAGCCACCTTGTCGCATTACAGTTTGATGAGCTTGAGTTCAATTTCTGCAGCTCTGGTCACAGACAGACAGATAGGCTGAGAGTAGATTTGGAAATATTTAAAGAGCGAACCCAGGAGAATTTAAAAAGTTAGCATTGGTCTTAGATAGAGGATGGTAATGTACACCAAATAACTGTATGGTACTACACAAACACAAGTCCAATCCTCACCACTGAACACCAGTGTAAGAAATAGGGTTTCTAGTTTGTTCGGGTGTGCACCCCAGTCAAACAGCAACCACAATCCTTGTCAGGGTAAGGCACAAGCAAACCTCACATTAACCTATCTCAACCGCCTGGAAGCTTGGAACCTAATTTAGAGGCAATGTGTAAAGTATTTGTGCAACAGTAAAAACACCCCCAAAAATGTCCCACCCTAGGTTAGAAAAAATAGAGCTTAATGTAATAAATAACACAAGACCAGAACAACAAAAATCTAATTAGTAGCACCGGAGATATTGGATTTTAAAGTTTTTAGGGAAAACAGCGCCAGAAGGCATACTGCACTAGGCATACTACACTAATTGTGGATATCTGGTCGAGCTGGACTAGGACAAACTCACAAGTGCAGGCTGAACACGATAGAGTGCAGAGCGGAGCTTCAGGGACCCAGTTAGGCCCACTAAACAAAAGTACATTCAATCCTGGTTTGCGGAGCATTGGGTGGATCAGCGTTGAAGAAGTGGCAAGGCTGTGGTGTGAAGGCCTGCAACGTCATCGAGGATCCCGCTGACAGTGCTTGGGATGTGAAGTCTGGCAACGAGGATGTGGCACGCAGTCAGGGCGATGTATTGGTCCTGAAGAGCTGCGAGGCTGCGATGTGGAGTCTTGCAATGTTGTTGAGGCTGCTATCGACGAGGGATGTGATGTCTGCACCAAAGATGCACCGTGCAGTCTGGGCGATATGGCGGTTCTGAAGAGCTGTGATGCGATTCTGGTCTTTGCGACAGGTCCAATCCACGTAGCAGCAGTGATGCGTCACTTTTGCTTGGGTTTGCGCTGCGCAGCAAAGAGATGCGTCGGTACTGCTTTATCCACAGAGGCTGGTAAGCGCCCTAGGCCCACTTCCAAGGGTCCAGGACTGGGGTGGCTCCATTTGGCAGGGTCAATCAATCAGTGCATTTATATAGTGCGCTACTCACCCGGAGGGTCTCAAGGCGCTTGGGGAGGGGGGTGGTCCGCTACTGCTCGAACAGCCAGGTCTTGAGCTGCTTCCTGAAGGCGAGGTGGTCTTGAGTCCGGCGGCGGTGGGTCGGGAGGGAGTTCCACGTCTTGGCGGCCAGGTAGGAGAAGGACCTTCCTCCTATGGTGGCTCTTCGGATGCGGGGGACGGCGGCGAGGGCGTGGTTGGTCGAACGGAGCTGGCGTGTGGGAGTGTAGAAGCTGAGGCGGTTGTTGAGGTATCTTGGGCCTTGGTTGTGTAGGGCTTTGTGTGCGGGGGTGAGGAGTCGGAATGTGATTCTCTTGTTGATCGGGAGCCAGTGCAGGTCTCTCAGGTGTCCGGAGATGTGGCTGTGTCGGGGGATGTCGAGGATGAGTCTTGCTGAGGCGTTCTGGATCCGCTGGAGTTTCTTCTGGAGTTTGGCAGTGGTTCCGGCGTAGAGGGAGTTGCCGTAGTCCAGTCGGCTGGTGACGATGGCCTGGGTGACCGTCTTCCTGGTCTCGGTGGGGATCCACCGGAAGATCTTACGTAGCATGCGCAGGATGTTGAAGCACGATGAGGAGACGGCGTTGACTTGTCTGGTCATGGAGAGGGAGGAGTCCAGGATGAAGCCCAGGTTGCATGCGTGGTCCGTTGGTTTGGGTGCGCTGCCCAGGGCAGGGGGCCACCAGGAGTTGTCCCAGGCGGAGGGTGATGATCCCAGGATGAGGACTTCCGTCTTATCCGAGTTCAGTTTCAGGCGGCTGTTCATCATCCACTCGGCTACATCTTTCATCCCTTCGTGTAGGTTGGCTCTGGTGGTGGCGGGGTCGTTGGTGAGGGAGAGGATCAGCTGGGGGTCGTCGGCGTAAGAGATGATGTTGAGGTTGTGTTGGCATGCGATGGCCGCGAGGGGGCTCATGTAGACATTGAAGAGGGTGGGGCTGAGCGAGGAGCCTTGAGGAATGCCGCAGATGACTTCGGTGGCTTCTGACCTGAAAGGGGGAGGCGGACTCTCTGTGTCCATCCGGCGAGGAAGATGATCCATTCTAGCGCCTTCTCTTGGATTCCGACGTTGCTGAGGCGCTGCACTAGGGTGCGATGGCAGACAGTGTCGAATGCCGCGGAGAGGTCCAGGAGGATGAGGGCCGCAGTCTCCCCGTTGTCGAGCAGGGCTCGGATGTCATTGGTGGCTGCGATGAGGGCCGTCTCGGTGCTGGTCTTTGGCCCGGAAGCCAGACTGCGAGAGGTCGAGGGACCCGTTCGTCTCGAGGAAGGCGGCCAGCTGCTTGTTTACGGTCTTCTCGATGACTTTGGCCGGAAACGGGAGGAGCGAGATGGGGCGGTAGTTTTTGAGGTCGGTGGGGTCAGCTGATGGTTTCTTCAGTAGAGCGCTGAGTTCGGCGTGCTTCCAGCTCTCCGGGAAGGTAGCGGTGTCGAAGGAGGTGTTGATGATGTCCCGCAGGTGGGGTGCGATGACGGCGTCGGCCTTGTTGAAGATGTGGTGGGGGCAGGGGTCGGTTGGAGATCCGGAGTGGATGGAGTTCATCGTGCGTTGCGTTTCTTCGGTGTTGATCGGGGTCCAGGCACGGTGGGTGGTGGTGGGGGGTGCCGGTGCGGTGCGTTGGCTGTGTGCTGAAGCTGTTGTGTATGTCTGCGATCTTGTTGTGGAAGTAGGCGGCGAGGGAGTTGCAGAGGTCTTGTGATGGGGTGATGTCGTTGTTTCCGGCGTTGGGGTTGGAGAGCTCTTTGACGATGTTGAAGAGTTCCTTGCTGTTGTGTGCGTTGTTGTCCAGTCGTTCCTTGAATGCGGTTTTTTGGTGGCGTGGATCAGTTGGTTGTGTTTTCGGGTGGCGAGCTTGAGGGTGGTCATGTTGTCTGGTGTTGGGTCTCTGCGCCAGGTTCTCTCGAGGGCTCGGCAGTTCTTCTTGGAGCTCTTGAGTTCGTCGGTGAACCATGGTGCTTTCTTACTGCCGGGTCTGCTGGGCTGGGTCCTCAGCGGGGTGAGGTCGTCAGCGCAGCTGCTGATCCACTTCGTGAGGTTGTTGGCGGCCTGGCTGGGGTTCGCTGAGCTGGCGGGGGGGTCCTGGCTCAGGGATGTGGTGAGCTGACCGGTTGTGATCTTGTTCCAGCTTCTGCGTGCCACCTGTTGCTGGTGGTGGTGGATCGTGTTTTTTCTGAAGCTGAAGTGGATGCAGCTGTGGTCCGTCCAGTGGAGACCGGTGGCGTGGCTGAAGGCGATGTCCTTGCTGGAGGAGAAGATGGGGTCGAGCGTGTGACCGGCGTAGTGGGTGGGGGTGGTCACCAGCTGCTTGAGACCGAGGTTGGCGAGGTTGTACAGCAGGGTGGTGGTGTTGCGGTCGTTGTTGTTCTCCAGGTGGAAATTGAGGTCCTCGAGGAGGATGTAGTCAGCGGAGGGGAGGGCGTGCGGGCTGATGAAGTCGGCGATGTCTTCGCTGAACTGTGTGCGTGGTCCCGGGGGTCTGTAGATGAGGGTGCCTCTGAGGGTGGTCTTGGGGTCGGTGTGGATCTGGAAGTGCAGGTGTTCGGCAGCTTTGAGGGTGTCGTCGGTGTTGGTCGTGATGCGGATGGTGTTCTTGTGGACGATGGCGATGCCTCCTCCGGTCTGATTGCCGCGGTCCCTCCGGGTGATCTTGTATCCGTCCGGGATGGCGATGGTGATGTCGGGTGCTGAGGAGGCGTTCATCCAGGTTTCCGTGAGGAAGGCGACGTCTGGTGATGTTGTGTCGATCAGGTTCCAGAGTTGGATGGCGTGTCTGTGGACGGAGCGAGTGTTGAGAAGGATGCACTTCAGGTAGTTGCTGTTAGTGCTCGGCTTGGCGGGTGCGGGTGCCGTGCAGGTCCGGATGCAGGAGAAGTTGCAGGAATGGCAGCTGAAGGGTCCGTGGGTTCGTCTCGGGGTGGCTCGGTAGCACCCGGGGATCCGGCCGGTGTTGAGTGCGTTGAGTTCGGTGGCGTCGTAGGTCCGGCGGGGGGGGTGGTGTCTCCGGGGGCCATGGGTCCTGGCACTGGGCGCGGGCTTGCCTTTGGCGCACCTTCGGCGCACAATCGGCGCGCCCGCTGCGCGTCAACGCTGCGCGTTTGCCGCTCTGCCATATGTGGAGAGTCGGGGGGCGGAGCGAGGGAGGAGCAGCTGGGAGGCGGGAGCGGGGCGGCGAATGGGAAGGGTCCCAGAGGGAAGGGGGCGGGGCCGCAGGGGAGCAGCGGCGGGGAGCGGGGAGGTGGCGGGAAACGCGGCGGGGCACAGCAAGAGGGAAAACAGCGAAACAACTAAATAAACAGAGGACAACGGCTGGGCACAGTAAAGGCAGCAGAGGAGGATACAACAGTCAGCGGGGAAACAAACTAAATATAACAGATAACAGTGGCTGGGCACGATACGGGCAACAGAGGAGAAAACAGCAGTCAGCGGGGAAACAAACTAAATATAACAGGAGACAGTGGCTGGGCACGATACGGGCAACAGAGGAGAAAACAGCAGTCAGCGGGGAAACAAACTAAATATAACAGGAGACAGTGGCTGGGCACGATGCGGGTACCAGAGGAGAAAGCAACAGTCAGCAGGGGAAGAACAGCGCTGCGCTACAGAGGCGGATACCACACCAGTGGTCAGGAGCACACCAGTGGTCAGGAGCACACCAGTGGTCAGGAGCACAGCTGCGGGCAGCGGCGGCACTCGGCGGGATCGGGGCAGCCTGGGCTCACTCACGGGGAGTGTGCGCGGTGCGTGGTGTGACCGGCCCAGAGGGTAGGCTCACAGATGGCAGAGTCCAGGTGCAAGGAGGATGGAGGCCTGTTATGTCCCTGCATTTCAGATTACAAGGCCTGCCAACTAGCCCTTGGAGTATCTCTGGTTTCTGGGTTTAAGAGATGCAGGTCCAGTCCTTCTCACCCAGGTGAGAGGGCAGCAGGTCAGCACGGCAGGGCAGCAGTTCATTCAGAGCAGCAGTCCAGCAGAGTGGCAGTCCTTGTAACAGCACAGCAGTCCTTCTTCAGAGTATCCACAAGTCCAGAAGTGTACTGATGCGGTGGTGTCTAGGGCCCAGTATTTATACCCAGTTGTGCCTTTGCAGTGGGGAGAAACTTCTAGTGCTTTCCCTTTGATGTCCCCAGGCATCCTGCCTTCCCTGTCCTGCCTCCAGACTACTGGGGGTATGCATCCCCTTTTATGGAGGCAGAATACAGCCTATTCAGGTGTAAGTGGAGCTGTGCCCAGCTCCTCTTTCCCATCCTGCCAGTGATTGCCCATCCAGGCAGACCTAAGCTCCCTATTGTGTGTGGCTGTCTAGGAGGTTGCATTCCCAAAGCTCACCTGTCAGCTACACCCTGTGTGACCCAGGTATAGGCTAAGTCACCAAATGGGTAAGGCAGGAAAATGCCAACTTTCTAAAAGTGGCATTTACAAAATTATAATGTAAAATCAGCCATAATATCGACATAGCCTCTCTCCGTCTTAGCACCAGTTGTGTTTTTCAGCTCTGAAGAAGTCATGAGTTAATCCTGACATGACAAAACATGTGTTGGCTGGCTGAAAGAAGACAGAAAATAAAGGAAATTACAAATATTGATTGTATTTTTGTAATAACCTATAACACTGTGTTTTTTTTACATTACAATGTGTGCTCAGGGACATGGTTTAATTTAAGTAGGGTTCATTGTTTTGATCCCATTGAGAGGGTCTGGGATGATTTCCTCCTCCTTTAGAGCACCGCAACATATTACCAGGTGATATACGCTGACACGACATAGGTGAGCTCCAAATCCTTCACCCGTCTTGCACTCACCCCTGATGATATTGTCTTAAAATCCGACTTCACCATAAGTTAGGATTTTAAATTGCAGATGTTATGTTATGTTATGTTAAATGGATTTATTAAGCGCGGCTAACACCATTAGGTTTCTTGGCGCTTGTGCTGGGGGAGCGGTGGAGAAAATGTGAGACAGAATCTAGAGGTAGGATGTAGTGAAAAGGAAAGTTTTAAGAAGTGATCTGAAACCATAATATGAGGGTGCGAGCCTAAGAGAAAGGGGGAGGGAGTTCCAGAGGGATGGAGCCAGAAAAGAAAACCTGAGGCCCCCATGTTTCTTCCTCTTAAATCTAGGAACGGATAGCAGGGCCATCTGAGATGAACGAAGATTGCGGGGAGGGGCATACGGATGAAGGAGGGAAAGAATGAAAGAGGGACCTTGACCAGAAAGGGATTTAGAAATGATACAGCCAAGCTTAAATTTACAGCGGGCAGATACCGGGAGCCAGTGGAGACTTTTTAGGAGAGGGCGGACATGTTGATCTCTAGGTTGATTTTGGATCAACTGGAGTCTTTTCAGTTGGTACTCAGGGATGCCTACATACAATGCGATTGCGTAGTCAAGTCTGCTGATCACTAACGCAAGCAGCGCTAAGGTGAGCGCTTCGGTGGTGAGTAGGCGGGAGATTTTTCGGATTTTCCTGAGTTGGAAATGGCTGGCGGACACTACTGCGCTGATCTGGGGTGTCATGGAACGATCATTGCTGATGACAACACCCAGACTTTTAGCGGAGTTGACTGGGGAAGGAGGGCTACCAAGGCTTGCAGGCCAGATAGAAGGCTGCCAAGGATTGGAGGCTCCCCCGACAAGAATCAGTTCAGTCTTGTCGGGGTTAAGCTTCAGGTGGTTTGAGCTAATCCAGTTGCTGATGAAACAAAGTGTGTTTTGGAAAATGGAGATGGAGTCATCAGAAGAATCGATGGTAAAAATAAACTGGATGTCGTCCGCGTAGTTAAACGCGGTGACACTCATCCCGCGAAGGGCACGAAGTAGAGGGGCCAGATACAAATTAAAAAGAAGAGGGGATAATGAGGAGCCCTGGGGGACACCACAGATCAGCCCTACCTGGGTGGCAGAGAACTGGGACAGCCTGACGGCTTGTTGGCGTTCCGTCAGAAAAGACTGTACCCAGTTCAGGGCGGTCCCATGGATACCAGCCTCTCTGACACGGTCGACCAAGATGCCATGGTCGACCGTGTCAAAGGCGGCCGATAAATCCAGAAGGACCAGGGCTTGACGAATGTTCGCATCGGCCCCTCTGCGCAGTTCAATCATCACGGAGAGGATGACTGCCTCCATGGAGTGCTCAGGTCTAAACCCGGCCTGCTTGGAGTCCAGGATACATGAGTCCTCAATAAAAGTGCTGAGTGTGTGGGTTACGTGCGACTCCAAAACTTTACTGAGGAAAGGGAGAAGGGATATGGGGCGATAGTTGCTCATGATGGAGGGGTCTGCCGAGGGTTTTTTCAGAATGGCGACCACCTCGGCCTGTTTAAAAGAACAGGGAACTTCCCCTGTGGCCAAAGAATTGTTTAGGAGGGCCAGAGGGGGTTCGGGGCAGGAGGTGAAAGCTGCTCGAAAGGCCGAGGGAGGGCAACAGTCGCGGGGGGAACCAGAAGAAATTTTGTGCAGGAGTGAGAGGAAATTGGCTGTCGAGATGGGGGGGATCAGAGTTAAAATATGAGAATTAAGATAATTGATGGAGTCTGTGGGCGGGGAAGGGACGAGCGGGACTTGGGCAGCAATGCTGGTTTTGATTTTAACAATTTTTTCTACAAAGAATTCGTTCAAGGAATCACACAGGTGTTGGGGCCCTATTGTGAGTCTTGCCGGATTAGACAGTTCCTCTACGATTGAAAATATATCCTTTGATTTATTTGCGGAATCCATAATTTTGTTCGAGAAATAAAAGGATTTGGCCGAAGCTATGGCTGTTTTGTATTTTTTGAGCAAGGAGGAAAATACCTCCTTGGTCTCAGGGGAGTACCCCCGGCGCCAGCGCCGTTCTGCCTGACGGAGGCCTAATTTTAAAGCTCTCAGGTCCTCAGTGAACCACCTTTGAGCATCATGACATCGTCTCGCTCTAACTAATTTTAAGGGAGCTACCACGTCGGCAGCGGAAGTGAGCCAACGAGTGAGGCTCAATGTCTGGGAATCGATGGAAACAGATGGATCAGAGGTGGGGGGAACTGATGAACTAAGAAGAGAGCTAAATTAATTTAGGTCTGACCTGTTCCAGTTGCGGGCCAGGAAGTTAGTTTCTCGAGGCTTGGTGACAAGCAGGGGCATCGCTAGGGTAAAAGTGATTAGAGAATGATCTGACCAAAGGCAGGGCAGGACAAGAGGAACAGAAATATCCAGGCAGGATGTCCAAACCTGGTCTAGGGTGTGACCCTTAATGATCATCTTCCATTTGGAAATTACACTTATAAAATGTAATAAGGCAACTCCAATGTTATCCTATGGAGAGATAGACT
Source organism: Lissotriton helveticus (assembly GCF_964261635.1). Classification (NCBI taxonomy): domain Eukaryota; kingdom Metazoa; phylum Chordata; class Amphibia; order Caudata; family Salamandridae; genus Lissotriton; species Lissotriton helveticus. Next base: position 78,177,809 of record NC_136067.1, on the reverse strand, counting down.
TTGAAGTAGTGAAAAATGAATTTAAGAGTTTTTCACTACCAAGGCATGTAAAACATAAACGTACATGTGCTGCTTTTTAGATACATTGCACCCTGCCCTCTGGTCTGTTCAGGGCCTATCCTAGGGGTGACTTATATGTATTAACAAGCATTTGCAATGCAATAGGTCTCGCATTTACTAGAATTTGAGCTATTGGCATTGTAAATGACATTGCCTTTTATTTACTTGTGGATTTTTAAAACATAAATAACAAGAATGTCCTCGTTGTCTGTCTGACGGTGCCACACAATGTTGAGAGTGTCTCACAATCTGGCTCTGTGGTTAGGAGGGTGTCTTGCACTGTAGGCCTTTGTGGGTAGGATAGTGTCTTGTAGTCTGGCTCTGTGGGTAGGAGGGTGTCTTGTAGTCTGGCTCTGTGGGTCGGAGGGTGTCTTGCACTGTAGCCCTCTGTGGGTAGGAGGGTGTCTTGCACAGTAGGCCTCTGTGAGTAGGAGGGTGTCTTGCACAGTACGCCTCTGTGGGTTGGAGGGTGTCTTGCACTGTAGGCCTGTGTGGGTAGGAGGGTGTCTTGTAGTCTGGCTCTGTAGGTAGGGGGGTGTCTTGCACTGTATGCCTCTGTGGGTGGGAGGGTGTCTTATACTGTAGGCCTCTGTGGGTAAGATAGTGTCTTGTAGTCTGCCTCTGTGGGTAGGAGGGTGTCTTGCACTGTAGGCATCTATGGGTAGTATAGTGTCTTGTAGTCTGCCTCTGTGGGTAGGAGGGTGTCCTGTAGTCTGCCTCTGTGAGTAGGAGAGTGTCTTGCACTGTAGGCATCTGAGAGTAGGAGGGTGTCTTGCACTGTAGGCATCTGAGAGTAGGAGGGTGTCTTGTAGTCTGCCTCTGTGGGTAGGAGAGTGTCTTGCACTGTAGGCATCTGAGAGTAGGAGGGTGTCTTATAGTCTGCCTCTGTGGGTATGAGGGTGTCTTGCATTGTAGGCCTCTGTGAGTAGGAGGGTGTCTTGCATTGTAGGCCTCTGTGAGTAGGAGGGTGTCTTGTAGTCTGCCTCTATGGGTATGAGGGTGTCTTGCATTGTAGGCCTCTGTGGGTGTCTTGCATTGTAGGCCTCTGTGAGTAGGAGGGTGTCTTGTAGTCTGGCTCTGTGGGTCTGAGGGTGTCTTGCACTGTAGGCCTCTGTGGGTAGGAGGGTGCCTTGCACTGTAGGCCTCTGTGAGTAGGAGGGTGTCTTGTAGTCTGCCTCTGTGGGTATGAGGGCATCTTGCATTATAGGCCTCTGTGAGTAGGAGGGTGTCTTGTAGTCTGCCTCTGTGGGTATTAGGGTGTCTTGCATTGTAGGCCTCTGTGGGTAGGAAGGTGTCTTGCACTGTAGGCCTCTTGAGTAGGAGGGTGTCTTGTAGTCTGCCTCTGTGGATAGGAGGGTGTCTTGCATTGTAGGCCTTTGTGGGTAGGAGGGTGTCTTGTAGTCTGCCTCTGTGGGTAGAAGAGTGTCTTGTAATCTGCCTCTGTGGGTAGGAGGGTGTCTTGCATTGTAGGCCTCTGTGGGTGTCTTGCATTGTAGGCCTCTGTGAGTAGGAGGGTGTCTTGTAGTCTGGCTCTGTGGGTTGGAGGGTATCTTGCATTGTAGGCCTCTGTGGGTGTCTTGCATTGTAGGCCTCTGTGAGTAGGAGGGTGTCTTGTAGTCTGGCTCTGTGGGTTGGAGGGTATCTTGCACTGTAGGCCTCTGTGGGTGGGAGGGTGTCTTACACTGTAGGCCTTTGTGGGTAGGAGGGTGTCTTGCATTGTAGGCCTTTGTGGGTAGGAGGGTGACTTGTAGTCTGCCTCTGTGGGTAGGAGAGTGTCTTGCATTGTAGGCCTTTGTGGGTAGGAGGGTGTCTTGTAGTCTGCCTCTGTGGGTATGAGGGTGTCTTGCATTGTAGGCCTCTGTGAGTAGGAGGGTGTCTTGCATTGTAGGCCTTTGTGGGTAGGAGGGTGTCTTGTAGTCTGCCTCTGTGGGTAGAAGGGTGTCTTGTAATCTGCCTCTGTGGGTAGGAGGGTGTCTTGCATTGTAGGCCTCTGTGGGTGTCTTGCATTGTAGGCCTCTGTGAGTAGGAGGGTGTCTTGTAGTCTGGCTCTGTGGGTTGGAGGGTATCTTGCATTGTAGGCCTCTAGGCCTCTGTGGGTATGAGGGTGTCTTGCACTGTAGGCCTCTGTGGGTAGGAGGGTGTCTTGTAGTCTGCCTTTGTGAGTAGAAGCGCCTCACAATGTGCCTCAGCCTCACCGAGGATGCCTTTCATTTTAGACCTCTGTGTTTGTAGGGTGACTCACAATTTGTCTCTCTTCCCATCTCTGCTTTCTGCAGCTGTCTCGCAGACTAAGCCTCGGTGTGCAAGAAGGTGTCTTGCAGTGTGTTTCTTTGGTGAGAATATCTCTCAGTCTGTTTCACAGTCTGTCTCTAAATGTCAGAGGGGGCCTCATATTCTAGGCCTCTGTGTGTGGCAGGGTGCCACTGTAAACAGTGCCCTCACAGTCTGTCTAGGTCCGTTTGCGCCTGTCTGTCGGTGTCTCGCTGTGTTGAGAGTGTCATACAGCCTACCTCCCCACCTGTCGATGGATGGTGGTGAGGGATGGTGACTTGCAGTCTGTCTCTGTGATGAGAGTGTCTCACAGTCGATTTCACAGAGTGTCTCTGCCTCTCTATGGTAGGAGTGTCTCACTGTCTCTACCTCTCGGAGGGAGCCTTTCATTCTAGGTTTCTGTGTCTTATTTTAGTGATGCTCACTGTGACAATCTGATGAGAATGTCTCACAGTCCATCTCGGCTTTCAGAAGCTATGTCGCTGACAAAGCATGTGTGAGTGTGCGTCTGTCCGTCCCTCGGGCCATCTCTATGTTGAGAGTCGGTCTCTCAATCTGTTTGACAGTCGGCATCTAGCGGTTGGAGAGGTGGGGGAGTCTCGGTAGGATGGAGCCTAGCAGTCAATCTCTGTGGTGAGAGGGTCTCACAGTTAGGTTTGCTGACACAGCGACAGTCGGTCTCTGTGGCGAGAGTGTCTCGCGGTCTGTCTGACATTGTGTGACAGTCTGTAACGGGTCCAGTGGGGAAAGCGTCTGACAGTTTTCCTAACAGGCTGTTCCTGGAAGGGTTGCACCTGCTGAGACCTGTGTGGGTAGAAGCGGCGAGGTGGAGTGTACTCACAGCACGCACAGCGCGTAGGCCCCGCTGATAGACTCACTGACGCGCACCAGGAAGCTGCCGTCCTTGCCGGACTTGGACAGGAGGTCTTCGGCCTTCGAGTGGGTGATGTTTCCATGGCACCAGGTACTGGCCATGGCTGCAAGAACCACTGAAACCCGGATTGCGCTCTCGGCGCTCCTTTTGCAGCTGTGTGATCCTCGGCGACCCCCTCAGCTGTGGCTCTGCAGTCAGGCCAGCAGTGTACTTCCTTCTCCTCTCTAAACAACCCAGAGACTGCCCGGCACTCTCCCCGTGAGACACTCTCGCACCGCCCTGAGACAGCCTAAGCTCTCTAGATCTCCTCCATCCGAAGCAGCTGCCCCCATCTCCCCTTCTCTGCGGAGCGCCCCCTTCAACCAACTCTCTTGTTAATCTCCTCCTTGCTCGGTTTCCTGTTTGAACTCTGCAGAATCAACAAGACGTGAGCGAAACCGAAACCTGTTGTGGGGCGGGACTTCCGTCTTCTGAAGCCCGCGCCCACGGAGTTGCTGGCCCGGAGAGGAGCAGTGGTGACGTGGGACTCCCATGCCAAAGGGAGAGCCCCGCGGAGGCTGCAGAGTCTGGAATGGCGCCGATGCGGTGAGTGAGGTTAGTTGTGGGGGGTTGGGGGTCTCTGTATGTGTGCGTGTGTGGGCTTGTGTGTGTGTGGGGGCGGGGGCGGCGGCGGGGGGGGGTGTGGTGTGTGTCTCTGTATGCGGCGAGGGGGTGTGGTGTGTCTCTGTATGTGTGCGCTTGTGTGTGTGCGTGCGTGTAGGTGCGCTTGTGTGTGTGTGTCTCTGTGTGTGTGTGTGTGTGTGCGCGCGCGTGCATGTGAAAAAGCAGGGGGAGGTGTGCCTGTGTGTGTTGGAGGCTAAAGGAGACAGGAAATGGTGAACGCGCGCACAACCTGATCCGATTACGGCAGGCTGCGCGTGCCCATCTCTTGTCTCCTCTTGCCTCGTTGTAAGCTGAGCTGACGACTATAGGTCTCACGGCGAGAACGCGCTTTGCGCGCTTCGCCAGGGCGAGACCTAAAAAGGAAGGTTTAGGACTGGAAAAGGTTTATTTTGCTAGGTCAAATTGGCAGTTTTAACTGCACACACAGACTCTGCAATGGCAGGTCTGAGACATGTTTAAAGTGCTGCTTAAATGCACAACCACTGATGCAGGCCCACAAGTAGCATTTAATTTAGAGGCCCAGGACGCATGCAGTGCTACTCTATTAGGGACTTACAAGTAAATTACATATGCCAATTGGGTATAAGCCAATTCTACCATGCTTTAAGGCAAGAGCACAAGCACTTTAGCACTGGTTAGCAGTGGTAAAGCGCACAGAGTTCTAAGGCAGATACAAATGAATTCAGCAAATAGTGGAGGGCAGGAGTAAAAAGTTTGGGAATGACCCTGCAGAAAGGGCCAAGTCCAACACTCCCTCATCCCGCTTGATGACAGGCTCTCGCTCCCCGTGTCCCTGTTGTCCTTATAGCGAGTATCTTACATTTTCTTGATGATCTGCGCTATTTTCCTAGCAATTCTCTACGACCATTGAAATGTAGATAAGTCAGTGGCAACCACGTCCATGTTGTATCAGCCCCTTTAATTTCCGTCCCCCAAGGTGTTCTTTCTTCCCGTTGGTCCCACACCACTTTCCTTTGGATATACATTTTGAAGTGGAATATGTTGCATGTCACTCTTCTGTCATCAGCTGTGACCATGGTTCCTTTTCTGGCTGATACTCGAATAGGTATTTTTTTCCATATTAGGCATCTGTTTCCTTTTGCTGCTTTTGTTTGACAAGAACCCAGTATCTTTCTTTGAGATCTGAACTCTCCTATGCATTTGGCATATTTCTTCCCCTTATCCTTTTGCTGCTTGTCTTTTTCCTGTAGTTGTTTTCGTTCTCTGGCTTCAACAGTGTCAAGACCGAATCCTTCCATCTGGGGATCCTCTACATACCTCCCTCCCAAGCGTGATGGTTGCTGGACACTCCTCTGTTGTGCTTTAGGGAGTATTCCGGTATGCTCTCAGTACTTTGTTTAGGGCCGGGGTCAATTCTTGTCTATTGTATTCAGTTTGTTAAAAGTGCTTTTCAGGATGGCTATAAATCGCTCCACCATCCCATTGGTTTGAGACCACAAAGATTTGCAATGTATGAAGTTCAGGTGTGCTACAAATATCGCAAATTCATATCCATTGAAGGAGGGGGTCCCATTTTCTGACATGACTACTTGACGTGTGTATTCTTTACATAAAACAAGGTGAACCTCGGAGGGGAATCTACCAGGTGACATTGGTCACCAACATAACTAGCAAGTCTGCTGGTATGCTGAATTGGGTCCACGCCCCCATACCAGGAGGGCAAGGCACAAAGAGGAAGAAGCAGAGCCGACATCTACTAATTGCTCAAGTCTCCCCAGGTTTGAGATGTCTGAGGCTCCAGGTGAAGAGGGAAACCAGATTGAGGGTCCACAGTCTCCATCATCCAGAGCCAGAGGCCAAAAGAATGCTGTTGTTCCAGCAACCACTGTGATACCCAATACTGGATTGAGAATACTGATCCCATCCTCGTCGCCAGTGATGTAAATAAGTACTCTGAGGCAGAGGTGAGTACAAACGTCATTATTCTGTCATCCACTCTCCGTAACTGTCAAGCTAGCCAACATTCTAAAGCGAGCTCTGGAGGAACATTCCAAGGGAAGGAAGGAAGGAGGGGAATGGAATGTACCAAAGAGGGAGAGAGGAAGAGAAGGAAGATTACAACAAATACGCATTTACTGGGACTGCGAGAACTCATGGAGGGCTGAAACTAACCTGCCACAGTAAATCTCACAAGGAGTGGAATTTGAACTGGGACAAGGAAGCTCTTCCTCGGAGAGCAATTCAGCTTCATCATAGCCAGAGATCGCAAGCACTTCTAAGGATCATGGTCCAGCAGAAGAAATTTGGCCAAGAACTACAACTACCTGAAAAAGGCTAGAGATGATTAGGGAAGACAGTGAGGTAGAAGAATAAAAACAGACTGATCAGATTGATATTGTGGAAAAGGGCTTGTTCTTGGTCTGTACAGTGCAGAGCAGGAATATCGACACAGAAATAAAAGGGACATAAATATCGCCGAAAAAAATATTGTGGGGAGGAAATATCGACAACATGGACGTCTTAAATATTCTTTACAAAAATATAGTTGACAAAAATATCGAATTATTAATAATGCTATGTATTTTATTGTTTTTAATGAGAATTGTTTGTCATTTTATCATATGTTTTAAAATTTTACTAGTTATTAATTTATTTTAAGTTTAATTTTGCATTTTTATTTCTGTAGCGGGTTGTGGGTTTATAGGGGAATATGGTGGGAAGTAATTTAATTAAATAACATTTCTTGAATAATTAATGTGTTAATTGATTAATTAATAATTGTTTAATAATTGGTTGTCAATTATTTCAATTAATCAATTAATAATTAATTATATTAATAGTTTAATTATTTTAGGTGTGTGTTGTGGTGTTTATATGTGTAAATGGTGTGAATGGTGGTATTTTTTGATTGATGAATTATGAAATATTTTAAAATCATTTTGCATTAATTAATTAATAATTATTAATTGTAATTGTGTAATTAATATTAGGTGTGTGTTGTGGTGTTTATCTGTGTAAATGGTGTGAAGGGTGGTAAGTAATTAATTTCTTATTGATTAATTATTACATATTTTTAAGTTAATTTCCATTAATTAATTAGTAATTAGTAATTGTAATTGTGTAATTATTTTAGGTGTGTGGTGTGGATATTATAGTGTTAATTAATGTGTAATTAATGATTTTTTCTTATCTTTATTAATAATAATATATTTAAATTTATATATTAATTATGTTTATATTGGAAATTACATTTAATAAAAATGTTGATTTTTTTTTCATTGTTGTGGGATCCAGCACTTTTCCTACTGTTGCACTCTCTGGAGGGGGAATAGTCATGTTTACCCCTCCACTATCCAGCGCTTTCCCTACTGTTGCACTCACTGGAGTTGCAATAGTAATGTTTAGCCCTCCGTTATCCAGCTCTTTCCCGACTGTTGCACTCACTGGAGTGGGAATAGTAATTTTTACCCCTACGCTATCCAGATCTTTCCCTACTGTTGTACTCACTGGAGTGGGAATAGTAATTTTTACCCCTACGCTATCCAACGCTTTCCCTACTGTTGCACTCACTGGAGTGGGAATAGTAATTTTTACCCCTCCACTATTCAGCGCTTTCCCTACTGTTGCACTCACTGGAGTGGGAATAGTAATTTTTACCCCTCCGCTAACCAACGCTTTCCCTACTGTTGCACTCACTGGAGTGGGAATAGTAATTTTTACCCCTACGCTATCCAACGCTTTCCCTACTGTTGCACTCACTGGAGTGGGAATAGTAATTTTTACCCCTCCACTATTCAGCGCTTTCCCTACTGTTGCACTCACTGGAGTGGGAATAGTAATTTTTACCCCTCCGCTATCCAACGCTTTCCCTACTGTTGCACTCACTGGAGTGGGAATAGTAATTTTTACCCCTCCACTATTCAGCGCTTTCCCTACTGTTGCACTCACTGGAGTGGGAATAGTAATGTTTACCCCTACGCTATCCAACGCTTTCCCTGCTGTTGCGTTCACTGGAGTGGAAATAGTCCTTTTACCTCTAAGCTATCCAGTGCTTTCCCTACCGTTGTACTCACTTGAGGTGGGAACAGTAATTTGTACCCCCTCGCTATCCAACGTTTTCACTACTATTGTGTTTATTTTGTTATTAAATGTATGTTTTATTCTTTTTTTAATAGTTTAATGTCTTAATTAAATATAGAATATTTTATTTAATGTTTAATTATTTATATATGTGTATACTTTATTTTAATATATTTTTAAAAGTTTATAAATTTAATAAAGATAATAGTTAATAAAATTTATTTAAGTAAATATATGTATATACACATTTGTTTGTATTTATATTTATTAAATTACATTTATTTGTTATGATTAGTTAAAATATATCTAACATTTAATTATTTTTGTTAATAATATTAATATTATTTAATTAATGTAATTTTATTTAAATTACGTAATTTTTTTAAGTCGATATGTTTGACTTCTATATTTTTTACATCAATATTTTTGTGTTGCTAATATTGTACTTACCTATTTATGTATAGGGAGTCAATATTTTTGTTATCGATATTTTTTTCATCTACATTATTAATATCAATATTTTAACATGGAACCGTCTGTACAAAATGACCTAAAAGAGAGAAAAAAGATCAACCGGAAATATTCAGGCCCAGACTGGACATATCTTGCAAAAATCAAGTTTGAGTCTGACGACTGTTCGACTGACATCTCCAAGCCTCCATGAGACTGAGGTTTGTTGCAACAAGAGCCTATTCACATAGACTACTGACAAATGTTGGATGAATGATCAGAAAGTTAGGGTAACTGTCAGAGGATGATGGCTCCCCTAGGACTCCAGTTGACGGAGAATAAGAAATCTCAGTAGTTTGCAAGATAGGGTAGAGATGATGTGATTGCACCTAAAGGACTAACCCTTTATCTGAGACTTCCTTGATCTGATTTAAGTGATAATCGCAAAGCTATGCTGCAATTATTGCTTGTGGAGTTTGGCAGTTGCCATTACTGTGTCTATGTGTGGATGGCTGTTGGATGTTTATTTGCTGTGAGGGAATAACCCTCATGTTTCGAAAAAGTTCACCTTGAATTCATAGTTCGATCTTCCCTGCCTGAGAGCAAGTCCTTGCCGCCATCATCAGACAGCACGGACTCAACATCGTCTCCTATGCCGACGACACCCAGCTCATCCTCTCCCTCACCAAGGATCCCATCACCACCAGACTCAGCTTCCATGAAGGAATGAAGGACGTTCCCTCCTGGTTGAGCAGCAGTTGCCTGAAGCTCAACTAAGAGAAGACAGAGGTCCTCGTACCCTCCCCAGCGCATGGGACAACACTTGGCGGCCAACCGCCCTTGGCAGTCCACCCACCCCCATGGACCACGCCCGGAACCTCGGCATCGTACTTGCCTCCTCCCTCTCCATGACCCGACAGGTCAACACCATCGTCTCCACCTGCTTCAACACCCTCCTCATCCTTCGCAAGACCTTCAAATGGATCCCACCCGAATCAAAAAAGACCGTCACCCATGCACTCTTAACCAGCAGACTGGACTACAGAAATGCCCTCTACGCCGGACTCAACAAGTCTCTGCTCCGCAAACTCCAGACCATACAGAACACCGCAGCCAGACTCATCCTCGGCATCCCTCGACAAGAACACATCACCCAACACCTGTGAGACCTCCACTGGCTCCCCGTCGAGAAGAGAGTAACCTTCAAGACACTCACGCCTACAGATGCCTCACACCGGACCCCAATACCTCAACAAGAGAATCTCCTTCTACTTACCCAAGAGAAACCTCCGATCCGCCGACGTCGCCCTCACCGAAACCCCGTGCATAGCCAGAACGGGTGGAAGAGCCTTATCCTACATCGCGGCCAAATCCTGGAACAAGCTCCCGACCAACATCAGACCTGCCCAGTGCTTAATTTGTGTCGGTGCTTTCCGGTGTTTAGCACCAGCACTTATTTTTTAGGGCCGGGTCTACACAGAAATCGATTTGTGCGTAAAATATTAAAATTTTGAACTGCTGCCGTCTGCCTTCAACTGCCCGGGTGAAAACCCTGCCTTAACAGGAACAAATAGCAATATTAGTAGCGTTAGTGCTCAATCAATGACAATTGAAAAATGCATTAGCCCGGACCCATCTGATCCTCCTTGGCGCTGAATCGTCTTTCCTCTTGGGCCGGATAAATGTAGTTTAGACCAGTGTTCCCACTTTTCGCCCGCTATACCGTACTGCGCAGCTGCAGCAGTGCTAGTCAGTCAAATGAGTCGAGTGAGTCATCTCAAAAAGTGAGCAGCGTGTGTCACGATGACTCGAGCAGCAGCAGGCCTTTCAATAAAACCAAAAGGCAAAGTAAGTAATATTTTCATTTTAACATGCACTAATAGTACTGTAGTGTGAAGGAAGTATGTTGTTTTTATTGGCTGAGATACGTGCAGGGAAAAGTGCACCTCTCATTTGCTGCTCGTTGTAATTATGTAAATGATCTATGATGCAAATACTACAAATCTCTCGTGGCTCAAGAAAAACTACAAAAAAAAATTACAGCAAGTACAATTAATTGCCGTGGACACCACCATGGGATTCACGAGGGCTCAGATTCATAGTATGAATAAAACGTTTTTCGTGCCTTCCTGAACCGTGAAAGGTTTAACTTTCCTCTGGTAATGAGCCCCATATTCAAGGGCCTGGGACTGAAAATCGTTGATTTCCCTTGTTCCAGTGCAACTCTGTACTTGGAAATTCCAAGAGCATCTGACTGGCCTCTTGGTCTGCCCTGGGATGTATCTATATTTTATATACATGTAAAAAGAATCGCACTAGCTACAACCACTTTCACATTACAACAAAAACACACACCGTTTCAGTATCCTACACTCACTACGAGACACACACAAACACACCATCAAATCATATTATCTCAGTACCACACACCACCACAAAATCTAAGTCGCACCACAACATACGCTGAGGCCAGCTCTGACAGTTGGCGCACTATGGCTTTGTGTGTGTGTGTGAAGGTGTGTGCACTGTTGTAGCGTGTGCTGTAACTGGTATTTATATGCGGGAAACGCTTGTACTGCTGCTCTATGTGTTCTCTGTGTGTGCACTGCTTTGTGTATGGGAGGGAAGCTTGCGCTGCTGCGGTGTGTGTGTGTGTGCATATACCTAACCCACACTCTGTTGACTGGACCAGTCGTTACAGTGTTGTGTATTAAGCTTGAAAAAGAAACCTGTGTATACAACATCCAAATACATTGTTCACTGCTGGAGCACATATCTTTGCTCACGTAATCCTCTAGCCGCCACGTTTACTTTTTGTCATTTTTGTGAGCCAACTGCAAGTGTATATATACAGACGCATAAAGCACGTTTGCGTCCTTGTTTAGAATCCAAGATATCCTGTTATGAGAGTCTGCTTCCTGTTAGAGTGGAGGATGATGGGAGTTTGCATAGGAGCCTTCTGCCCCCCCTCCAAATCACCTATTATTGCGCCTCATCATTCAGCATTGCAACTGGAGCCTCCCCCGCCCCCCTTTAAGTCATTAAGGTGGTGGTCAGCTCTGTTTTTTGATACAGTGTCAGAAATAAATGTCAAACCATAGGACCGCAATAAAAAGTCCAGTGGGAGGCTGTATGGCAGACTCATATTTTCTGAAACTCTATTTAGTTGATTTTTTTTCACATATTCATTGGATAGGGACTCCATCTGAGAAAAGGGACTGGTATTCTGAGTTCAAATACTTCTAGTCTGTGGCAGCAATATACATCTGTATAGATGCTTTAAAGGTAGCTCATAGCATTTCAAATGCATACGTCCTTGTTTGGGCAGAAAAAAACCCTACAGTTGATAACAAAGCTTCAGATTTCATAGTAACTGTGTCCTAGGACAAGAACCCAAAGAAATGTCTTCAGGAAGTCCCCTGAGCCAACCTCTTGAAAGAGCCTTGGAGGCTCCAGTCACTCTGGCCAGCTTCTGTTTTATTACATAGTCCTGATTTTGAGGCTGTTCTTGTCATTGGCAGTTATTTCCATCCATTTGAGAGCCTCTCAGCCTCTGACTGCCTCAAATAGGTCTTCCGTGCACTTGGACCATCAATTGTAAACATTTACTCCTTTCCGTCGGCTATTGTCAAGGGTCAACTGGTGCACAGACATAATATCGACTCCAAAATATCGTTTGGACAGAATATCGAGTTTTAAATATCGTTTGGAGAAAATATCGACAGGACAGAATATCGACAGCCAAAATATCGTTTTTAAGGTAAGTGAAGTAATATCGACTGTAAAATAATATCGAAAGTGAAAATAGCCAAGTATATAATCTAGATAGTAAAAAATATCGTTTTTTAAATAATATGTAATTATTTATAGTGTTTTTATGTTATAATATGTGTGAAAAGTGTCATTTTATGTTACAATTATTTTTAATTAATGATTTTTTTTAAATTATTGTGTAATTTTATTCTGTAGCGGGTTGTGGGTTTATAGGGGAATAGGGTGGGAAGTAATTTAATTATAATTAATTAAATATGTAAATTTATTAATTGGTAGTAATAATTAATTGGTAATTTAATAATATATGTTAATTATTTCAAATTTAATTGGTAATTAATTTAATTTAATTTATTAATTGCTAATTATGTAAATTAAAATAATGTATTTCCTGTAGCGGGTTGTGGGTTTATAGGGGAATAGGGTGGGAAGTAATTTAATTATTATTTATTAAATATGTAAATGTATTAATTGGTAGTAATATTTAATTAATTGGTCATTAAATAATATTTGTTAATTATTTAAAATTTAATTGGTAATTAATTTAATTTAATTTATTAATTGCTAATTATGTAAATTAAAATAATGTATTTCCTGTAGCGGGTTGTGGGGTTATAGGGGAATAGGGTGGGAATTAATTTAATTATTATTTATTAAATATGTAAATGTATTAATTGGTAGTAATATTTAATTAATTGGTAATTAAATAATATTTGTTAATTATTTAAAATGTAATTGGTAATTAATTTAATTTAATTGATTCATTGCTAATTATGTTAAATTAAAGGGGTATTTTTAGGGTTCAGGGTCAGTTTTTAGTTTTTGGGTAAAGGGGTATTTTTAGGGTTCAGGGTCAGTTTTTAGTTTTTGGGTAAAGGAGTATTTTTAGGGTTCAGGGTCAGTTTTTAGTTTTTGGGTAAAGGGGTATTTTTAGGGTTCAGGGTCAGTTTTTAGTTTTTGGGTAAAGGGGTATTTTTAGGGTTCAGGGTCAGTTTTTAGTTTTTGGGTAAAGGGGTATTTTTAGGGTTCAGGGTCAGTTTTTAGTTTTTGGGTAAAGGGGTATTTTTAGGGTTCAGGGTCAGTTTTGGGTTTTTGGGTAAAGGGGTATTTTTAGGGTTCAGGGTCAGTTTTTGGTTTTTGGGTAAAGGGGTATTTTTAGGGTTCAGGGTCAGTTTTTAGTTTTTGGGTAAAGGGGTATTTTTAGGGTTCAGGGTCAGTTTTTAGTTTTTGGGTAAAGGGGTATTTTTAGGGTTCAGGGTCAGTTTTGGGTTTTTGGGTAAAGGGTTTTTTTAGGGTTCAGGGTCAGTTTTGGGTTTTTGGGGTACAGGGGTACAGTGTAAAAATTAAGTAAAATTAAATTTACATTAATTTAATTTAATGAAATGAAATGAAATTAAATTATATTTAAATAATTTTAAATAATTTAAATTAAAAAAATTATTATATACTTACCAATACTTACGTTGTAATGGTAGTGCGTTGTAAAAGTTGCGTTGTAACGTCATATATCCACTGTTGCACTCTTTGCAGTGGGAATAGTAATTTTTACTCTTTTGTATTTGTACGTTAATAATATTGGCTATTATTTAATTAAATTTTGTTACTATATATATATATGTTTTAAGAAATATGATTAAAAAAAATTATTTTTTTACTTTCATTAATTATTTAATTATTAAAAGTTATTTTAAGTATTGTTAAATATATTTTAGTAATTAATTTTTTATATTAATGTAATTAAACATTGTTTTTATTAAAGTCGATATTTTTTACAACTATATTTTTGTAAACGATATTTTGTACTCGATATTTTTGTACTTACCTGTTTATACATACAAACTCGATATTTTGGTTGTAGATATTTTTTCCTCGATATTTTGGGTAGTCGATATTTTGGCAGTCGATATTATTTCAGTGATCCGGGTCAACTGTGTGTGCACTGTATCACTAGCAAGGAAATACCCAGGTTGACTTTTTTGTTATAGGAATAGCATGATCCAGCCAGGGCAATGTCACAGCGGTTGGAAGCTGTGAAAGAAATACTTAATTGTCTGAGGGTGTGGTATTGATCCACCTGATCCTCTTGATCCTCGCAATGACCCTGAGTAATCCGAATAACATCAAATGTATTCATATGGATGCCAGTGATCATATTGCTGCCTCATGGGGACCTCAATACTTTATTGGCACTCACAGTGTTCATCTGAGCAACTGTGTCTTAATCAGAAGACGGATACAGAGGTCTTGCTCACCAAATAGAAACATATGGCCAGTTAGCAAAGAAGATGCAAGTATGGTCCACTTCGAAGTAGAAAGGAAATTGTTAACTGCCTGACTAGACTGTGGCTATGGGTCAATCAAAGATAGGCTTCTAGTTGACTAAGGTAGCTTGTCAGAACGAGGCAAGAGGTGGGAAGCTCAGGCAACCAGGATTTCAAAATGTATTAAGAGGGATTAACACAAAAATGAAATCCGCCTCTTTGAGCATGCCGCCCCATCCGTTCCTCCTTGGTGTTGAATCATCTTTTCTCTCGAGAAGTCGGACCATTGCAGATCAGTCCAGTGTCCCCACTTTTCACCCTCCCCAGCGTACTGCACAGCTGCAGCAGCGATAATCAGTCGAATTGACTCAAGAAGCAAGCAGGGTGTGTCACGTTGACTCCCGCAGTAACAGGCCTCTAATTAAAACCAGAAGGCAAAGTAAGTAATGATTTCACTTTAACATGCGTTAGTGCTGTATTGCAAAGCAAGTATGTTGTGTAATGGTTGAGGCACGTGCCCGGAAAAGTGCACTTCTTATTTGTTGCCCTAGTTTGTTTTTATGTAAATGACCTGCCCTGCAATTCTGATTGCTGTGCTACCCGAGTAATGTTAATGTGAGTGGAGCCAGTGGAAGAAGTGGTTGTACCCGGGGGAAGTGGTTGTGGCCTCCTACAAAAATCTGAGCAGCTGGACCTAATATTTTACAAATTAAGCACTGGACCCGCCCCTCTCTGCACATCTTCCGGAAGACCCTCAAGACCTGGCTCTTCAACTGACCAGAGCTGCTTAACCCGCTCCCCCAGCGCCTTGAGACCCTCACGGGTGAGTAGCGTGCTTAACAATTCCCTGATTGATTGATTTTGCAGCATAAGAGTGTGTATAGTTATAATGTTTATTATCCAAACTTGCCTGAATACGTAAAGGTTAAGGAGGTAGAGGGTTGCTTCGTTTGTTCTTATCTTCCTGCTTCTGCAGCTAAGAGAGCAGCATGTTTTCATCTACCCCATCCTACTCCTTCTTCTGCTCCATTTTCTTAAATGTATTCTATCAAGTGGATACCATTAAATTGTTTAATTCAGACTTTAAAGATCTGAAAGGGCGAGATTTTGATCGATACCTTATATCTATTGATCCAAACCTCGATCTGGTCGACTGAACCTTTATTGCCTGTCTTGGAAGGAAACAGTACACCTATCTGCAAATTAGTTCACCCAAGAAAGGACTCTACTCTCAAAGATCACAGACAACTTCTAGGTTTCAAAAGTTTATTGTAAAGATATAATGAGCTGCAAATACAAGCATCTCAGAATGAGATTCACGAGATACACAGGTCCAATTACATACATGTGCTCTCGAAAAGCCCTTAGACGAGCAACAGAAATCACTAACACAAGTTCTAAAAATAGCAAAGCTATCAGCATAGACGCATATCTCTCCTTCATTTAGGTTGGAGGAAAACAAACACAGGTTAGGCGTCCCTACCCTGTTCTAGATGGTATCCCTACTTAACCAAATCCCAACCTAACAAAGGTGTCAGCAATGAATGACCCCCAAGGGAAGTCACCCACTCTAAGTCTCTTGGTGAAAACCTAAAATTCTCCAGTCATGACCCCTCACTGCCTACCCATCCGCTCTCTAAAGGGTCCTCAGGTCTCTGCTCTAACTCCACCCAGGGGTGCTGTCCCTAATACAAAACAGTCAACAACATTTGAGACGCCCCTTGCGAAACGCCTCTCACGTGGTGCAACTTCAGGCTTTTTCCATGATGCTTTGTATTGGGCCTCAGACGTTAGAGTTGACCTTGCTTCTCAGTCTCTTCTCCGGCCCGCTGATACCCCTTAAACATTCCAGAACCCTCCTCCATGTCTGGGCCGTCTACTGAACAGACCTCTATTCATTCACTTATAATTGGATCCCCCCTTTCCTGTTGCAGACAGATATCTGCCGCCAAGAACCCAACTCTCATAGACTTCTAAAAAGGCTTGCAACATTTCTCAGCCCAGACATGTACGTGTAAATCAATGCTAAAACATTTCAGGCCTACAATATTTCACATTATGATTATAGCATTCAATTTCTTCATTTAATTAAAGCATGTTAAAACTCTTATTCTATTATTTAGAAAACATTACTCTAAATCATGGCCCATTAATGCAATGACCAAAAACGTTAAACAATCTGTGTCGTGAAAAGAAACACCTTCCCTTTTAGCTCCAGCTCTGGCCCTGAGGCCTACCACGTTCTGCGTTTTACCACAGACCATCTTATATGTTAACAGCTACACGACATAGATTCAAAATAATCACGTCTACTAAAATCATATAATGTCACACATTTCTGTATTAATTCCACTTCTACTTAAATCTCTATATTAGCTATACATTTAGAATATAATTTCAAATACTATTAGCACTCATGGCATTTCTCTTCATGTATTATGCTCTCTATAGGTAAGTATGATGTACTCATATATTTATATCAGTTTGCGCTCTCTCAGTTCCCCCCTTTGATGACCTCTCGGGGTCATCACTAACATTTAAACTGCAGTTATTGCTGGCATTCTCTGCGCTTCCAGAGCTCTCAGGCTCCTGTACTGATTATCTTGTATGGCAGCCAATCTCTGCAACTGTTCTCTTTGGGCCCTTTCTGACCTTCTTGCTCTGTACCATTTGAATACCCTCACCAATCCCCACAATATTATCCCACAGATCAATATTATGATGATAGGCTTTAGGATATACCAAATAAAGCTTTTGCCTAAGGTGGAAAACCACCCTCCAACTGTACTCATTCCGTGGCCCACCTTTTCCCAGACATTTTCTCTACTCAAGTCTTCGATCTCTTTGTGTATATTAGTTATGTTCTTAATAACTTTCTCAAGGGGTTTTGAAAGGTCTGGAATGTAAGTGCAACATTCCTGAACCTTCAAAGCCTTACAGACTCCGCCCTCTTTTGCTAATAAGACATCCAATGCAAGCCGATTTTGAAGAACCATAGCCCTTATCGATTGCATCTCTCCTTCTACCAGCATTAAGGACTGAGCAGTGCTGGCAGACAACCTGTCGACAACTGTTGCCAGTCGTCTAATTTTAACATCATTAAGGATTATTCCCAAAAGAGGGAACATAGCTCCAAAGACATCTCCAACCATTTCTGCATCGCCTAAATCTCTCCTTCCCCTCGATGATGTCTGGCCCTCAATGATCAATAAGTCTTGTGCATGATATATTTTGGGGAAGACAATTGCCAAGTAACATGATCCATACCAGTTGTCAGGTAGTCTCACGTAAGCATTTCTTCCACATACAAAATACACATTTGGAATCACTTGCATTCCCTTCAGGAAATCCTTAGTGTAGTACTCTAAATTAAAAGCATGTTCACATTCAACTTCACCCACGTATACATTTTCATAATACGTTTTGGCTCGGTGAAGACATAACTTTCCTCTCTGCGCTTTATCTAAAGCTATTGGACCACTACTACCCTTTCTCTTGTGTGACTTCTCTTCCTCGGTCCAATCTAATTTCCCTTGTCCTGATTTTTTCAAAATCTTTTGTCTCCTGTAACGATCATCCACCTGCCCTATGAACTTTTTCTCGACTTCTGACACCTTGCATGTCAGATTATTTCTACGGGCATGTGAAGTATCTAAGGTAATCCAAGGAATGAAGAACTTGGCCAATCTGTCTTCACTCTTCCAGTAATCCCATTTATTCATCTGCTTATAATTCGGGACTTCTGGCAACACAGAATCATAATTGGAGAAATAGTATTCAAAACTATCTCTCTCATAAAATATACTAAGCAATAAGCTACATGTAATGCCATATGTCAGAGGGAGGTGATGATATCGAATTCCTTCATCTACAGACGCAGGCAACTGCATGCAGACGTAGCAATCCTTAACCTCCATGGCATCCACGTATTCATACAAAAGTTTAGCATAAGCATTTGACCTAAAGTCTCCTTGGGACTCGTCTACATGTAACCTGCGGGCTTCTGCAGCCAATAACGCTTTCTCTTGAGTGTTTTCCCTTTTCTCACCTGCAACAGTGGGTGTAAGTGTTACTACAGAATTCGCATCAGTTACCTTTACCTCTTCCTCATGTCCCTTTACATAAGAAATTGTTACCACTAAAGCTATTAATATTATCACTCCTACTATTAGTGTACCTATTATACATTTAGCTCTGCGGTTCGGGGTGCCGGCCTCCATTTCGTCAGACAATCTAGCTTTCCCTTTCTCTTTGCAAAAAAAGTTCTTTTCCTCTCGTTCCTTTACAGTCTCTTTCAATCCTTTTTTTGTCTTTAGAATCCACACAGCTGGAGGCTGACAGCCTTTTTCGCAAAAAGTCCTTTCACAGTTCAAAAAGACAACCCTAGCCCTTCTCCATCCACTCAAGGGGTTCCCTAAAATTCTCTGCTTCCTGGGCGCTAGGTAATCTTCTTTTCTTCTGCTTGCTTTATTTACAAAGTCCTTTAACAATCGACTATTAGATTTGTGGTTGCAGCTTCAATAGCATAGTTCAATATTTCCATGCGAAGAGTATGCTCTTCATGTGCTGTTATCGTGGTACCAAAGTCGGGGAATTTCAATTCTGTAAGAAACATGTGTTTTAACTTGCTGAGGCGGGGAGGTCTGGGGAGCACGAATGTTAGTGACCCTTCTTGTTCGACACCGGGTACCAACAGTTGTATTTCCACGGTGATAATGGGCTCAGAACTGGACACCACCACCGCTCGGATCCTCCCTGTCTCCGGTTTCACAGACATTTGTCGCCAGATATGTCCACTCAGGTGTGGAGTATCTTCTGTTAGGCACACGCACTCTTCTTGACCTTCTTCGGTCCGGTGCCTCAGCGCCCTGAGCACCTTCTTCTGGGTCTGAGTCTTCTGATATCGGAGGAAGGGTTGCTTCTGGAGTTGACCTCAGGCTAGAACTTCTTCTTTGCGGCCAATTTGCTTCTCCACGTGCCCTTCTACTCCTTCTCCTTCTGGTCTGTTCTCGCTCTCTTTCAGACCTGTCAGGGTCAGACTCGTACTCCCAGCTGTCTTCTCCTTCTGTAGCGTCTTCTGTTTCGCTGTTGTACTGACCGTCCTCAGCTTGGTCAGACTCGTTCCCTGCTTCCACTGGCACCTCTACAGCTTGGCTAGCCCCCTCTATGGCTTCTTGGTCCTCAGCTGGACGTCCATCCGAGAGAGGAGCTGTTTCCAGAGGTGCTGGAACCCTTTTCGTATGCGACGCGTGTATCCAGTTGGGCAGGCCTCCCACCTTTACAGCTGTACTTGTGATCAGGATGACCTGGTAGGGCCCACGCCAACGAATATCCAAGCAGCTTCTTCTCACATGTTTCTTCACCAGGACCCAGTCCCCCGGATACAGGTCATGGCAAGGGCCCTGGCACGCTGGAACCTCTGCAGCCTGCACCTGAAGGGACACAGAACGCATGGCGTCAGACAGCCCCTTACAATAGTCCAGGATCATATCATCTGTGATATTTAACAGTGCAGTAGCTGGAATAGATGGCAGTCTCATTGCTCTCCCCATTAACACCTCATGTGGTGACAACCCTGTTCTTCTGTCTGGGGTACTACGAAGGCTCATGAGTACCAATGGCAGGGCGTCAGGCCAACTCAGGGTCGTTGAGGAGCAAACTTTCGCTATTCTGGACTTGATCGTGCCATTAATTTGTTCCACAATTCCTGAGGCTTCTGGTCGGTAACTGCAATGGAGCTTTTGGTCGATATTCAGTGCAACACAAATCATCTTCACAAGCTCGCTGTTAAAATGTGTTCCCCTATCTGATTCCAAAAAGGCCGGCACCCCGAACCGAGGGATAAGTTCTCTAAGCAGTAACTTAGCCACTGTGAGGGTGTCGCACCTACGTGTAGGGTATGCCTCAACCCATCTGGAGAACACACAAACAACCACCAAGACATAGCGGAGGCGGTTGCATCTTGGCATTTCAATGAAATCTATCTGCATTCTGTTGAATGGACCTCCAGACCTTCCTATGTGACTTAGTGCAACTGGTGTTCTTTTCCCTACATTCAGCTGCTGGCAGGTCACACAACGCTGGCACACTGCTTCTGCTGCTATTCTAAACTTAGGATTGTACCAAGTCTGTCTAAACACTCTCAGCATAGCATCTCTCCCTAAGTGTACGGGACCATGTATGAGTCTAGCCATTGGGCTCACCATCTCATTGGGCAACACTGCTCTGCCGTCTGCTGAGACCCAAAAATGAGTCTCACCCATTACACATCCTGCCTTTTCCCATGTTTCCTTTTCTGAATCAGGAGCATTTTCTTGCATGGTTGACAGTTCATCCCAAGTATCAACAGTTTCCAGTATCATGGCTAATTCAGTTCTCACATTTATTCCACCCACATCCACCTCTGTGAAAGAGTAACCTTGTTCTGCGCAATACCGCGCAACTTCATCAGCATATCTATTGCCTTTCGAAACAAAGTCCTCATTTTTGGTATGTGCGATGCACTTTACAACTGCGATACTTGCTGGACATTGCAATGCTTCTAACAACAAGCGCACAAACTCTCCATTGCGAATGGGAGAGCCTGAAGAAGTCATGAACCCTCTTTGAGACCATAACTGCCCGTAATCATGAACTACCCCAAACCCGTATTGGCTGTCGGTGTAGATGGTGACTCGAATTTGATTGCCTGCTAAGCAAGCACGTGTTAGGGCAATAATCTCGGCTACCTGAGCGGAGTGTACTCCTTCCAGGCACCCAGCTTCCACAACTCCTTCAATTGTACAAACAGCATAAGCTGCTCTCAACTGCCCAACTTCGTCTCTTACACATGAGCCATCGACAAAGAAAACTTCGTCTGGGTCGGTCAGTGGCTCATCTACGATGTCGGGTCTGGGTTTGGTGCATAGTTCAGTCACATCGAGACAGTCATGGTCTGTATATTCATCATCATCATCAATATCATTTGGAAGTGGCATTAAGGTAGCAGGGTTCAAAACAGAGCATCTCTTGAGGGTCACGTTCTCTGCAGCAAGAATAACTTGCTCATAGCGCGTGAGCCTGCTATTGGTCAGATGCTGTGTTTTGGTCCTGGTCATCAACAGTTCAACAGAATGTGGCACGCACACCTCTAACGGGTGCCCCATAACAATATTTTCACATCTCTCAATGCTGACACCCGTTGCAGCAACGGATTTGAGACATCCGGGCAACGCTGCGGCTACTGGGTCTAAAGTAGCTGAGAAATAAGCAACTGGTCTACGGGCATTCCCATGGATTTGGACCAACACAGACAACGCACAACCTTCTCTCTCACAACAGTAAAGAAAGAATTGTTTATTGTAATCAGGCATTCCCAATGCCGGAGCACGACACAGGTCCTCTCTCAGCTGTAAGAATGCCATCAAACAGTCTTTGTCCCACGGTACCGGATCACTCACCTCCTTGTGCGTCAGTTTTTGCAAGGGCTTTGCTTTCAGTGAAAAGTTCACGATCCACTGTCGGCAATAACCCACCATCCCTAGGAACATCCTGACCTCTCTCTGGGTCTGAGGCGCATTCATTTTCATGATCGCCTCTATCCTGTCTGGTGACACCTTTCGTTTGCCTTTCTCAATTCTGTGTCCCAAGTACTGTACTTCTGTCAGGCAGTACTGCAATTTTCCCGGGGACACCTTGTGCCCATTGGCAGCTAGGTGATTTAACAAAGCAATGGAGTCTTCCCTGCAAGCTTCTTCTGTTTCTGACGCCACAAGGAGGTCGTCTATGTACTGGACCAGAACTGACTTCTGGGGCAGCACTAGACTTTCAAGATTTTTCTTCAGAAGCTGGTTAAAGATCGATGGACTCTCTGTATACCCCTGAGGGATACGACACCATGTTAGGACGCGATTTTCCAGCTTAAATGCGAAAAGAAAATGGCTATCTTCGTCCAAAGGGATCGAAAAGAAAGCCTGACAAAGATCTATCACAGTGAACCACTCAGCTTGGAATGGAATCTGAAACAGTATCACTGATGGATTCGGCACCACTGGACAACATGAAACGACTATGTTATTAATCTTTCGAAGGTCCTGCACTATCCGAAATTTCCCATTTGGTTTCTGCAGACCCATAATCGGGGAGTTACATGGACTACCCACGATTTCTTTCAGTATTCCCTGTTTAATCATGGACTCGATCACGGGTTTTATGCCTGCAATCGTTTCTGGAGTCAATTTATACTGGGGTGTTCTTGGGAACTCAGCATGCGGTTTCACTACAATTTTCACTGGGTCCACCCCTTTGACCAATCCAATCTCTTCCCCAGTGAAATCCCATACCTCTGATGCCACTGTCTCTCTCAAATCCCAGGGAAGCTCGTCTACTGTCAAAGTAGGGTACAGCTCCACACATATTCTTGAGTTTGCAACTTTGAAATCTGCATCATCATCATTAGTCAATACCTCCACTCCCTGGGGTGTACAATATATAGTACAATTCAATTTGCACAACAGGTCTCTTCCTAGCAGACACACAGGGCTTGAATCGCAAACCACAAATTGGTGCTCATCGCTGTACTTCCCTATTTTCACCTGTACCGGTTCTGTCAATTGGCTGGTTATTCTCCTGTTTGCGACCCCTACCACCTGTATGGTCTCTCCAGACATGGGCAGGTCTGGAACTGCAGCTGATCTGATCGTGGATCTAGTGGCTCCTGTGTCCACCAGAAATGTCGTAGGGCACCCTGCTACTTCTGCTTCAACATAGGGTCCCCTCTGATCTACCTCTAAGGCTGCCCCAAGGGTGCAGTCTTCTCTTTCCACTCTCTGTCCGGTTAATGGGTCCACATAATAGCACTCTTCACCTTCCACAAACAGGGGCATTTGTCTATAGGTCTTACCCATACTCCCTACTCGAGGAGGTTGCGGGAACTGGGCTCGGGGAGGAGCCCCCCCCCCTTTGAGCACCTTTCCTTGGTATGGCGTCGCCCCTCTCATAGGTGCGCTCTGGACCTCTTCCTCCTCTATCTCTTGCTCTCCGATCTCTACATTGTAAGGGCACTCGCGTTTCCAATGCCCCAACTCGTTGCACTGGTGGCACCTAGTCGTTTTCTTCAAGGTAGCTATGTCTACCCTGGGTCTAAAGGTAGTACTCTCCTCATTACCCTTGTTCTGACTGTACTGCTTCTTACCTCCTGTACCTGTCCCTTGTTGCTGTTGTTGCGGTCCCCCCTTTCCTGCTGCCTGCAATTGTACCACCATCAGCTTCTCTTTTAGTTTCTTAGCCTTGGAGTCTACCTCATCACAGCAGTACCTGGCATATCTCAGTATTTCATCTAGGGGTCTACTTTGCCAACAAATCGAGTGTTGCTGAATCATTAAACTAATATCCGGTCTCAGTCCCAGGACGAACTTGGACACGAATTGCCCTATGTCCTTTGGATCCATTACATCCAAGCCGCTATACTGTTTAAACGCCTTCAGCAATCTCTCGTAATATTCATGGACTGTCTCTTTGGGTTCCTGTCTCGTTCTGTCTATTCTGACCCAATCTATGTCTTGCATTGGCACTTTTTCTTTCAGCCAAGTCATCACTCTCTCGAATTTTGCCATCACGATCTCGGACGGCCCATTAGTCCTAGCATCTCTCTCTGGCTCCGTTGTGGGCCACTCAGCGCTAACCTTGCATGCTGTCCACAGATCTCCTGGTACTACAATGTCAAACAGCGTGTTCAGATCTATCCATAGGACTTTTGAGATCTTTACAAACCTCTCGACTTGCTTGTACCACTCCACGGGGCTCTCTCGTAACTTGGGGAAAGATGTGGTAAAAGCAGCTAAATCTCCCCTACTCCAAGGGACATGTACATAGCTCCCATTGGCAACTTCACGCAAAGGGTAAGCTTCTATTCCCTGCTGTCCTGGTGTTATACCAATCATGCTTCTTCTGCCGGTCCCTTTCTTGGACCACCTCTCTTCCCATTTATCTAGTGCCCTCCATGTCCTTATTCCAGTAATCAGTTCCCTTATGTGTGTTTTCAGCCCAATCGTTCTCCTCTCATCTAGATCTCGATCTGAGTAATGTAGCCTGTGGTTACCCTGTAATGCTTTGGTTCTTGACAAGTCCACCATATATTTGCCTGCTAGTTCGACTAACTTCTCATGGACTGCTCTCGCCTTTCGTGTGATGTCCTTTGCCATATACAGTATTTCATCCTGTTCATACATTTCCATTCTTTCCAAAGGCAGGGTACCATCTACCATGTCATCCAGATCTGACCTTAAGCTGGAGACATCAAGTCTCTTGGCTTTTATCTCAGCTCGCAATATGTCTTTTGAAGGAGGCTCACTGGTCTCCCTCCCATCCCAACTTCGAGCTCTGCGTTTGGGCTCAGGAGAATTAATGGGTGACCTCCCTTGCTCCCATCTCTCCAGGTCCCATGCTCGGCCATCCGATCTTGGAAGGTGATGGAACACGGGCCTTTTATCCCTACTCTCTCTCTGCCCACTCTCTTCTTCTTCTCTCCTCTCACCGCACATCTCTCTGTTATTTTCCCTCTGGTCGCTACACTCCCTTTGCCTCGTATCGCTCAGTATCCGATACGATCCTTCCTGGTTCCCCATATTCCCTGGGCTGCGCTCATTTCTGTCATCACAGGGACTATGGTGCGACCTCTCACAACTCCCATTCTGTTCTCTGGTGCCAGGCACACAGTGTGGACACTTAAAGCTGTTCCTGTACTCTTGCGCTCTCTTCTCCCCTTCACTGAGTAATGGGCACGCCACCCCTCCACTCCCGGGGCCCCCGTTTTCCAGGTCTGTTCTACCTCCATTCCGGGCCCAATGGGTGACTCCCCTACTCCCTCTACAGTCCCACTCCGGGCTACTCTCCCCAGCCCCGCAGTGAGTCCGTGCTCTGCTGTCCTGACTTTCCCTTTCTGCTTCTGCAGCATTGATGCACTTTTGAGCCTTCACTGCCTCATCCCACTGCTTCATGTACTCATTTAGTTCTTGAAAGGATCTTCGTCCAGATCCCCTCAGATCCATTGGCCATCTGGGGCCCCCAGGATCTCCTCCTGGGTCCCCTGCTGTGTGCATCGGGGTGCTCCACTCTCTGGGTATCGGCATCTGACTTGGGGAATTAGTGGTATCGTTCCTCCTTGCCTGCTCTGCTCTTTCTCTGTCTTTCCGCTTCCGTTCTTCCCCTTTTGCTCTCTCTTGGTCATATATCGATATTATAGGACCTATGGTAACAGGTACCTGTAGTGCATCTGGTAATGGGTAGGATGTGGCGCTTTCCGTTTCCGGCGCTCTTTGTACCACAAACCTACCGACCACCTGTTGCACCTGACTAGGCTGGAGCAACTCTTTCTTTGGCTCAGGATCCCACTCTGAACTGGGAAGCGGTCTATGCTCTCCTGCATTGCCCCCCTTTTCTCTTTCAGTATTCTCGACCTCTCCCCCTGCTCTATTATACGGGGGTGGCCTGTCTGTCAGTAATCTGTTTATCAGGCTGTCCTCTGTTTCGCTCTCATCATCTTCTTCTAGGGGGCTTTTATTTACTGGCGCCTCTAACACTGGGTACAGTTTATTTATTTCCAAATTATGCACTCTCCATCTTTTAGCATCCGCATCCCACCTGGCATCCTGTACTGCCCTTACCGAGCGTTTCACCCTTTCTTGTCGTCTGTTCATATTCCTTTCATGCGCTGCCCTAAGCCATGCCTCAAGGGCTTCAAACTGGGTTGGTCTAGGCAAGGGTCTCTTTGAGGTCATGACTGATTTCAATCGATGTAACACCTCTAATCTGAACGTCCCGTACTTCGGGAACGTCAGTTCCTCATTTCCTTCAGTAATCTTACTCCACTCTGATATCCAAAGGATCGTATGCAACCCAACATTTACTGCCATATAACGAGCTGGCGTACCCTCCGGCGGGGCTTCTTCCCCTTCATACGATCCTCGCCTCTCTTTCTTAAACAGTGCTTTCAACCATTTAAAACACTTCATAATTATGCGCACAAAATCCAGCCTCGCTACTCTGTTTACTTCCTGATGACAATCCACCAATCCTGTCGCGGCTTTTTTTGCTTGGCCTATCACAGCGCGGTTTTTCTCCTGTCGGCCAATCACGTCGCGACCCTGTATGACGTGTTCGCTAGCTGGCCTATCACAGCGCGGTCTTTCTCCGGTCAGCCAATCACTGCGCGACACCACCTGACGTCTCTTTTCTCCGCTTCGCAGCAGCACCCCTCCTTTCTCAACTCGTCTCCCGGTTATGCATGCGTCCCATTCATACACTGAAAAATGACTACTTCCGACCAAGCGGTCACTTCTCTCGACTGTACGTCCACAGTCTATCTGTAATTGTCAACACAACTGACGAGATGTCTATCGTCTTTCTGATAGGTTACTTACACACACAGTAACTTCCGACCAGCGTCCGTTACTCACGCACTCACTCTTACGTTCCCCCTATCTCGGTCTCTCGGGTGATCAATGGTACCTCATGACCCCCTTCACACTAGTTGACAATTACTCTGGGTGTCCGATACACCCGAACCACTTAAGCTCTCCTTGAACTTAAGATTTCCACCGGTTGCGCGCGCTCACAACCTGTTCCACAGTCACTCTACAAACATTCAACTCCGCCAGACATTACAACATAGATACAATACAAAAACACCGCAATCTAACACGCATAACCCTTTATACTCACTCTCGACCGATACTGCTGCTTTTTCTGTCTCACGTCATCCGGATCTTCATCTGCGGGCTGTTCTTCCGATCATCGATTTCTAGGGGCCTTGGGGTAAGCTAACCTGGCCTAGGTCACCGTCCTCAAGAAGGCAACCATCCTCTATAGCTACCAACTGAAAGGGCGAGATTTTGATCGATACCTTATATCTATTGATCCAAACCTCGATCTGGTCGACTGAACCTTTATTGCCTGTCTTGGAAGGAAACAGTACACCTATCTGCAAATTAGTTCACCCAAGAAAGGACTCTACTCTCAAAGATCACAGACAACTTCTAGGTTTCAAAAGTTTATTGTAAAGATATAATGAGCTGCAAATACAAGCATCTCAGAATGAGATTCACGAGATACACAGGTCCAATTACATACATGTGCTCTCGAAAAGCCCTTAGACGAGCAACAGAAATCACTAACACAAGTTCTAAAAATAGCAAAGCTATCAGCATAGACGCATATCTCTCCTTCATTTAGGTTGGAGGAAAACAAACACAGGTTAGGCGTCCCTACCCTGTTCTAGATGGTATCCCTACTTAACCAAATCCCAACCTAACAAAGGTGTCAGCAATGAATGACCCCCAAGGGAAGTCACCCACTCTAAGTCTCTTGGTGAAAACCTAAAATTCTCCAGTCATGACCCCTCACTGCCTACCCATCCGCTCTCTAAAGGGTCCTCAGGTCTCTGCTCTAACTCCACCCAGGGGTGCTGTCCCTAATACAAAACAGTCAACAACATTTGAGACGCCCCTTGCGAAACGCCTCTCACGTGGTGCAACTTCAGGCTTTTTCCATGATGCTTTGTATTGGGCCTCAGACGTTAGAGTTGACCTTGCTTCTCAGTCTCTTCTCCGGCCCGCTGATACCCCTTAAACATTCCAGAACCCTCCTCCATGTCTGGGCCGTCTACTGAACAGACCTCTATTCATTCACTTATAATTGGATCCCCCCTTTCCTGTTGCAGACAGATATCTGCCGCCAAGAACCCAACTCTCATAGACTTCTAAAAAGGCTTGCAACATTTCTCAGCCCAGACATGTACGTGTAAATCAATGCTAAAACATTTCAGGCCTACAATATTTCACATTATGATTATAGCATTCAATTTCTTCATTTAATTAAAGCATGTTAAAACTCTTATTCTATTATTTAGAAAACATTACTCTAAATCATGGCCCATTAATGCAATGACCAAAAACGTTAAACAATCTGTGTCGTGAAAAGAAACACCTTCCCTTTTAGCTCCAGCTCTGGCCCTGAGGCCTACCACGTTCTGCGTTTTACCACAGACCATCTTATATGTTAACAGCTACACGACATAGATTCAAAATAATCACGTCTACTAAAATCATATAATGTCACACATTTCTGTATTAATTCCACTTCTACTTAAATCTCTATATTAGCTATACATTTAGAATATAATTTCAAATACTATTAGCACTCATGGCATTTCTCTTCATGTATTATGCTCTCTATAGGTAAGTATGATGTACTCATATATTTATATCAGTTTGCGCTCTCTCAGATCCTTCAGAGCATGTGCCAAATTGTCAGTGAGGAAAATGTGTATTTGTGGGCTATTAAACATATTTCTTGCTTTTATAAAGGGCCTAAAGCAAGGGAGCAGTGTGAGTATATGATGAAATACTTTACTCCTGTAACTAACATGAGCAATACTAATCAGGGCATGCATGATGTAACCTGCAAAATTCACCAGGATGAAAGGTTATTTTTTAGATGAACTGAACGAAAGGATAAGAACAGATGAGGAAACGAGTGCAGAACACATCATTGGGAAAGGCAAAGAGACCTTACTGCAGGCACCTTAACCATGATAAATAGGAACTTGCTTGCAATGAGAGCTAGGATTATACAAGATCACCTTTCGATGGATGTACTCCTCGCGAAGAAAATCGGAGTTTGCAGTCATTCATGCTTGCGAATGTTGCACGTATATCCTGCGCGTATATAGGATCTTAGCAGCGACACTATTAACATTAAGAACATAAAGCATGAACTCATTTATCTGGAAAGTCAAGTGCCAGGGAAGGATTGGGATCTATATTTGTGCCCATCAGAAAGGGGTTTGCTAAGATAGGAGAATGGCATGGCAGTATAGGAGGAATTCTCAAATTGCTTTAAACCTCTCTCTTGATAATGCAAATTGGCATTGCATGTGTGCTTATTTCCCTGAAGGTTTGCAAAAGAATTTCACCATGGAATGGTACTGATTGTGGGCATAAGAAGCTGCCAGCAACGGGAGGAAGAATAAGTAAGAGACTGATGTAAACATCAAAGAAATGCAAACTGAACTCTAGGACACTTTGAAGGACCTGGAAGAACCCAAAAAGATGAACCCAAAGGTAATTAATTATGTTTTGTATTAAAAACTGCAGTGGGGGGTTGTGGGAGATGTTTCCTTCCTCCTTTTATTGAAATGCATTATGAATTGAGATTACACCACTTTAGATTGTGTTTACACTGTCTTGCACCAGCGTCACCATATATCACGTGATGACTATTGCTGTCTTTGCTGTTCTAAATAAAGAACTGCTGGGTTCTCACTAATAAATAGAGAGTGTTCCCATGAGACCCTTCTCACTGTGCCCGAGCAAGGACAATCCAACTGTCCCAGGCTATTGCTGTACAATGTATCGATTGAACCTTTCAGGCAAGCTGTGAGATTGACTCAAATCCACTGTATTATTTACCCTGAGAGAACCTTTGACTATTCTGTAGTAGAATGTTTCTTCTGGCTCATTGGTATAGCTGCCAAGTTTTCAATATTCTTATGAGTGACATTGACATATGTGTGGCACTTCAATGCCTTATGTGTGACACTTTTGAGTGACACTTTATCGCTCAGTGTAGAATAAAGGATTATGTCCACGAAAAAGGATAAATCTCAGATATTACTTCCTTTTGTGTAATTTAACGATCTGGACTAGCCTTCAAGGCAACCATGACACATGTTCTCTATGCAGTGTCAAAATCTTATCTAACATAATCCTCATGAATTCAATATTAACGCCTTAACCGCGGCGGCAATTCTGCCGCAGTGCGTTCCATTGAGTGGGTGGGGCCGCGTCGGCCAACGGACGTGCGCAGCACTACAGAGGTAGTGCTCGCGACGGGCGTTGGCCGACAGGCGCACAGAAGGGGTTAAAGAGACAGATAAGAAGGGAGGGTTCAACAGCCCTTGACAGTGCTGCATAGGTCAAAGCACTTGCTTCTTATTACAAGGAGAATGCTCTTTCCTCCTAGCCTTGACTCACACCTTCTGACGCAGAGCTTTTGGGGAAAGCCGGGCAGTGGTCTGCGTGCTGCAGAATTATTAGGACTGGGCCCTCATCTCATCAGACAAGGGCAGACTCCCAGCACCACCCTCCCTGAGGTCAGAACCCAATCACAGCTCTACATAGGCAGAAACCCTGCCTACTCTCTAGGAGTAGAGGAAAGATTGAGGGACCACCCATCCTCAAAGGTGCCTGCATAAGCAATATCTAAATGTATTCAGAGACACCAGGGAAGTCCTGATACCCAGTGGATCGAGTCAGAGCCCCAGCACCAAGTGCAAACAGTAGGGAACACATATTACAACCTCTAGGCCAGAGTGGTGTGTCATTTATTGCAGCTGTGGCCTACATCATGTGTGACGCTCAAACCATCTTGTATTTTTAGCTATTTTATTTTCCTTTTTTGTACCAGCTACAAATGCCTGAATAAAAAATATCCTCTGAACCCTCAAAGACTCCCACCTCATTCTGTCTATGAACACACACATGCTCACATACAACATCCCTAGCCCAGTACTTGTGCCTTATCCATTCATCTTCAGAAGCATATGAGTGAGTAACAATAAAGAGCCTTTCCCTAAAAAAAATACAATTTGAGAGTCTTTGAGTGCACTTTCAAATTACAAGGACACCAGAGACATTCATCCCTGCCCTTCCTAAACAGTGGCCTTCACATGAACTGAAATGATGCACTTTCAACAAACCTGGATGTAGGATATTGGTCAGGATTAATGGTAGATACAAGATTGGAAAATTTAAGGACGCTATATTAAAACTTTACCTATTCTGAGATCCTGGTCCTGGACCCATGTCTCTGAGATTTAGAGGAAAACATCAAAAGCATCCCCTGTGACTGTGGACAGGACAACAGAACAACAACTCAAAAGGTACCTCAAATAAGAGAATGTAGCAACATCTCGTAAATTTGAGGACTTGACACAGCTTTGAGAACTTCAGAGAAGGTGCTGACCTTAAGTGTTTACAAGGAAGAAAAGACATGATTACGGATGAAACACATTAGGGAAGGCAGCAACGAATGCTGGCAAGAATGGGGGGTTCTGGAGTAAAAAAAGGAGGAGCTAGGAAATGGATGAAAGGAGGGAATAAGAAATGTATGTGAAAAGAGCAAATTAAGTGATAGGGGAAAGATTAAAGTCAGAAATATGAGATGAATGGAAAGAAGAAAGGAAAGGAGGAAGAAAAGCAGAAGGAAGGAGCAAGGATCAGGAAAGAAGAAATTAAGAGATGAAGGAAGGAACAAGAAAAGACGAAAGTAAGGAAATAATGGAGGAAGAAGGAAGAAAAGTACCAAGGGAATAAGGACGGAGAATGAATGAGGACTAAAGGAAGCAAAGATGGGAAAAAGGAGGCATGGAAGGAGGTGGTGAGGAAGGAAAATAGAAAGGAAACAAAATAGACATGCTCCCAACTCAATGGCATTCATTTTCTCGGCCTCAGTAAGATGAAAGGCTGAGTGGCTGCACTAACATTCAAATCTATGATCATGAGATGAATCACAGATTCCTGGAGTGGTTATATGAACCCACTGAACAACCAGATCCGGCAAAGCATTTCTTGAAATGAAAGGAAAAGAAAGTGAAAGGAGGTATTTGAATTATTGGTATTTTAAACCATAACTAAATCTATAGAATATTGCTAAATGTTCTCGGCAGCTGTATAGAGGATGGAGCAGTCATTGACGTTAGTGTCGTTCTGACAATACCTGATACCTCTCACGAGGCCAACAAAATAATACAAGAAATTAAACAACAGAGTGAACTGAAAACATCTGTTCAAAAAAACAAAACTTCTGTGATTTGAACATAGCCAACTGTGTCATTGAAAAAAACACTATGGCAACTAACAA
Organism: Lissotriton helveticus; assembly: GCF_964261635.1. Taxonomy (NCBI): domain Eukaryota; kingdom Metazoa; phylum Chordata; class Amphibia; order Caudata; family Salamandridae; genus Lissotriton; species Lissotriton helveticus. The sequence goes on along the minus strand of NC_136067.1, from coordinate 78,145,520 downwards.
GCTAAGGATGGCACAGCGGTGCAATAAATGTCCCTCATGCAATCATGACAGATGGGGCTCTGGCAGTGGCTCTATCGTCCAGGGCTCAGGTGCCACTGCACCTGCTGCACTCTTAAGAGTTACACTCCTGGAACTCGTCATACTGTCAGTACCCCTTCTCCCGACCACACAGAAACCTACAGCAGCACAGACACCAAAGGAAACCTCCTATACAGCACCAGGTACAGGGGCCTTTCAGAACGAGAGCTGTGGCACATCTGAAAGGGCGCTTTTCAAAACCTACCCACAGCACTCTAGAAGCATTAATCCCAGAGCCTGCCCGCCGATATATCACCTTCACTTGCAAGGCCTCCCGTGGGGAGTCAGGTTTGCCCTTAATTGAAATATAGCTGCTACAGATTGAAGGAGATGCGGGTTATAGGCTAGAGCTGCAGATGGGAGGAGACTAGGGGTTACAGGCTAGAGCTGTAGATGGGAGTTGACTATGGGTTACAGGCTAGAGCTGCAGATGGGTGGAGACTAGGGTTTGCAGGCTAGAGCTGTAGATGGGAGTTGACTATGGGTTACAGGCCGGAGCTGCAGATGGGAGGAGACTAGGGGTTACAGGCTAGAGCTGCAGATGGGAGGAGACTAGGGGTTACAGGCCAGAGCTGCAGATGGGTGGAGACTAGGGGTTACAGGCCAGAGCTGCAGATGGGTGGAGACTAGGGGTTACAGGCTAGAGCTGTGGATGGGAGGAGACTAGGATTTACAGGCTAGAGCTGCAGATGGGTGGAGACTAGGGTTTACAGGCTAGAGCTGCAGATGGGAGGAGATTAGGGTTTACAGGCCGGAGCTGCAGATGGGAGGAGACTAGGGGTTACAGGCTAGAGCTGCAGATGGGAGGAGACTAGGGGTTACAGGCCAGAGCTGCAGATGGGTGGAGACTAGGGGTTACAGGCCAGAGCTGCAGATGGGTGGAGACTAGGGGTTACAGGCTAGAGCTGTGGATGGGAGGAGACTAGGATTTACAGGCTAGAGCTGCAGATGGGTGGAGACTAGGGTTTGCAGGCTAGAGCTGTAGATGGGAGGAGACTAGGGGTTACAGGCCAGAGCTGCAGATGGGAGGATACTAGGGGTTACAGGCTAGAGCTGCAGATGGGAGGAGACTAGGGGTTACAGGCCAGAGCTGCAGATGGGTGGAGACTAGGATTTGCAGGCTAGAGCTGTGGATGGGAGGAGACTAGGATTTACAGGCTAGAGCTGCAGATGGGTATACTCCAAAAGTATCTTCCAGATTCTGAACAGCCTTACCCACCCTGATTGCGCTAAAAAATCTATCCCTCCCACACAACATCTGTGCGACAATCTTGCGCTGTTTTTCAATGATAAAATTGAGACTATCATTCGAAACTTAAGCATCTCTCCCACTCTGGTCGACTCCACTGGCCCTGAGATTGCTATTAGCGACTATGGAGCAGCGAGCCAAGGGTGCCAGCCTATGGACTGCTTGTGGGAGTTTCCCTCCATTACTGAGGTGGAATTTAACAGACTGGCTCAAGGGATTTCCTCGGGCTCTCCTCTCGACCCCATCCCCCCTAAAAACTAGAAGGTATCCGGAGAGGAACGCTTTCCCACTCTCTGCAGGATTTGCAATCAATCCCTGAGCAGTGGCCTAGTTCCTGCCCCCTGGAAGCAGGCTCTCATTAGGCCACTGTTGAAGAAACCCTCTCTGAATCCTGAGTGTCTACAGACTTATCGACCAATCTCCCTGCTACCATTCCCGGCAAAAATTGCCGAGCGCTGGGTGAGCTCGTGTCTCTCCAAACATCTGGAGCAGAATCATTTCCTGGACGATATACAATTCGGATTTCGTCCAGCCCATGGCACTGAAACAGCTTTACTTACTGCCATGGAGGACCTTCGTATGCGTGCAGACAGGGGCCAGGCAGCAGCCTTGATTCTGTTGGACCTGTCTGCCGCATTCGATATGGTCAATCATATGATTCTACTGGAGAGACTAAGAGAGGCCGGGGTGGGTGGCACTGTCCTGCATTGGTTTCACTCCTTCCTGCGGGATAGGAAGCAGGCTGTGTCCCTCCCCCCGTATCAATCGGCCTTCTCCCCGGTGACCCACGGGGTGCCTCAAGGCTCGTCCATCAGCCCGATTTTATTTAACGTTTATTTAAAACCTCTGATTACGTTAATAAAATCCCACAGGCTAAGAGCAATTAACTATGCCGATGACACTCAGCTCATTCTCTCTGGGGAGGGTGAGGAATCGATTCCTCTGGAGTCGTTTCATGACTGTCTGCGAGACACGGCTTGCTGGCTACACAAGAACTCCTTACAGTTCAACGCCTCTAAAACCGAGGTTCTGTTCTGTGCCGGAAGTCGGATCCCTCGCCCGTTCCCAGCGGAGTTCTGGCCCCCTGAAACTCTGGAAAAACCACAGCCGGTCACCACCGTTCGCAATCTGGGTGTCATGATGGACAATAAGCTCACCATGGAAGCCCAGGTTGCAAAAACAGTGCTCACCTGCACTGCCCTTATTCGCTCACTCCGCAAGATCTTCCCACTCCTTCCCTTGCAGGCTCGGGCCTTAATAGTCAGGTGCACCATTCTTAGTCGCCTTGACTATTGCAATGCGCTGTTGCTCGAGGCCCCGTCTGTGCTGCTAGACAGACTCCAAAGAGTTCAAACAGCCGCTGCCAAACTGGCCCTGGGTTGGCCTAGGAGATCCTCGGCCACTGCGGCAATGGCCGAGCTTCATTGGCTCCCTATGAAACAGCGAGTTGCTTTTAAATCTCTGTCTTGTTTTTAAAGCTTTGCATGGAGCTGGGCCCGGCCCCCTGCAATCTATGTTTGACTGGTACATTCCAACCAGAGCCCTCCGATCTACAACGGCCTGCCTTGTCAAAGTACCAAGATTAAAACAAGCATTGGAAATGCAATAGGTCTCGCATTAGAAAAGTTGGAGTTATTGGTCTTGTAAATGACATATTTTATTTATTTGTTGGTTTTTAAAATTGCTAAATTGATGGCTTTGTCATTTACAATGCCAATAGTTACAACTTTCGCGAATGTGACACCTATAGCATTTGGAATGCAACATGTTTTATATTTACGTGACTTAGATGGCAGCTCTGGTCGTTAGGCCACATCTCTAGAGAGCAGGAGAGTGCAGCAGGGGAGAGAAGCACAGCAATGCAATAGGTCTCGCATTAGGAAAGTTTGAGCTATTGGTATTGTAAAGGACACATTTTTACAATATGCTTGTTTTGAAAATAGCGAATTAATAGCTTTGTTATTTACAATGCCAATAGTTTTATCTTTCGCAAATGTGACACCTATTGTAACACAATATGTGTTGTGAGGGTGAGTGAGGGTGAGGGGTTGAGGGTGAGGGGTTGAGGGTGAGTGAGGGTGAGGGGTTGAGGGTGAGTGAGGGTGAGGGGTTGAGGGTGAGTGAGGGTGAGGGTGAGTGAGGGTGAGGGGTTGAGGGTGGGTGAGGGTGAGGGTGAGGGTGAGTGAGGGTGAGGGGTTGAGGGTGAGTGAGGGTGAGGGGTTGAGGGTGAGTGAGGGTGAGGGTGAGTGAGGGTGAGGGTGAGTGAGGGTGAGGCTGAGGGGTTGAGGGTGAGTGAGGGTGAGGCTGAGGGGTTGAGGGTGAGTGAGGGTGAGTGAGGGTGAGTGAGAGTGAGGGTGAGTGAGGGGTTGAGGGTGAGTGAGGGGGAGGGTGAGGGGTTGAGGGTGAGTGAGGGTGAGGGTGAGGCGTTGAGGGTGAGTGAGGGTGAGGGGTTGAGGGTGAGGGTGGGTGAGGGTGAGTGAGGGTGAGGGTGAGTGAGGGTGAGGGTGAGAGGGTGAGTGAGGGTGAGTGAGGGTGAGGGTGAGTGAGGGTGAGGGAGGGTGAGGGTGAGTGAGGGTGAGGGTGAGTGAGGGTGAGGGTGAGTGAGGGTGAGTGAGGGTGAGGGGTTGAGGGTGAGTGAGGGTGAGGGTGAGTGAGGGTGAGGGGTTGAGGGTGAGTGAGGGTGAGGGGTTGCGGGTGAGTGAGGGTGAGTGAGGGTGAGTGAGGGTGAGGGTGAGTGAGGGTGAGGGGTTGCGGGTGAGGGGTTGAGGGTGAGTGAGGGTGAGGGTGAGTGAGGGTGAGGGTGAGGGGTTGAGGGTGAGTGAGGGTGAGGGTGAGGGGTTGAGGGTGAGTGAGGGTGAGGGGTTGAGGGTGAGTGAGGGTGAGGGGTTGAGGGTGAGTGAGGGTGAGGGTGAGGGTGAGTGATGGTGAGGGTGAGTGAGGGTGAGTGAGGGTGAGGGGTTGAGGGTGAGTGAGGGTGAGGGTGAGTGAGGGTGAGGGTGAGTGAGGGTGAGGGGTTGCGGGTGAGTGAGGGTGAGTGAGGGTGAGTGAGGGTGAGGGTGAGTGAGGGTGAGGGGTTGAGGGTGAGGGGTTGAGGGTGAGTGAGGGTGAGGGTGAGTGAGGGTGAGGGTGAGGGGTTGAGGGTGAGTGAGGGTGAGGGTGAGGGGTTGAGGGTGAGTGAGGGTGAGGGGTTGAGGGTGAGTGAGGGTGAGGGGTTGAGGGTGAGTGAGGGTGAGGGTGAGGGTGAGTGATGGTGAGGGTGAGTGAGGGTGAGTGAGGGTGAGGGGTTGAGGGTGAGTGAGGGTGAGGGTGAGTGAGGGTGAGGGTGAGTGAGGGTGAGGGGTTGAGGGTGAGTGAGGGTGAGGGGTTGAGGGTGAGTGAGGGTGAGTGAGGGTGAGTGAGGGTGAGTGAGGGTGAGTGAGGGTGAGGGGTTGAGGGTGAGGGGTTGAGGGTGAGTGAGGGTGAGGGTGAGGGGTTGAGGGTGAGTGAGGGTGAAGGGTTGAGGGTGAGTGAGGGTGAGGGTGAGTGAGGGTGAGTGAGGGTGAGTGAGGGTGAGTGAGGGTGAGTGAGGGTGAGGGTGAGGGTGAGTGAGGGTGAGTGAGGGTGAGTGAGGGTGAGGGTGAGTGAGGGTGAGGGTGAGGGGTTGAGGGTGAGTGAGGGTGAGGGTTGAGGGTGAGTGAGGGTGAGGGTGAGGGTGAGTGAGGGGTGAGGGGTTGAGGGTGAGGGTGAGTTAGGGTGAGAGGGTGAGTTAGGGTGAGGGGTTGAGGGTGGGTGAGGGTGAGTGAGGGTGAGGGTGAGTGAGGGTGAGGGTGAGTGAGGGTGAGGGTGAGTGAGGGTGAGGGGTTGAGGGTGAGTGAGGATGAGTGAGAGTGAGGGTGAGTGAGGGGTTGAGGGTGAGGGGTTGAGGGTGAGTGAGGGGGAGGGGTTGAGGGTGAGTGAGGGTGAGTGAGGGTGAGGGTGAGTGAGGGTGAGGGGTTGAGGGTGGGTGAGGGTGAGTGAGGGTGAGTGAGGGTGAGGGGTTGAGGGTGAGGGGTTGAGGGTGAGTGAGGGTGAGGGTGAGGGGTTGAGGGTGAGTGAGGGTGAGGGGTTGAGGGTGAGTGAGGGTGAGGGGTTGAGGGTGAGTGAGGGTGAGGGTGAGTGAGGGTGAGGATGAGGGGTTGAGGGTGAGTGAGGGTGAGGGTGAGTGAGGGTGAGGGTGAGTGAGGGTGAGGGGTTGAGGGTGAGTGAGGGTGAGGGGTTGAGGGTGAGTGAGGGTGAGGGGTTGAGGGTGAGGGTGAGTGAGGGTGAGTGAGGGTGAGGGTGAGGGTTGAGGGTGAGTGAGGGTGAGGGGTTGAGGGTGAGTGAGGGTGAGGGGTTGAGGGTGAGTGAGGGTGAGGGTGGGTGAGGGGTTGAGGGTGAGTGAGGGTGAGGGTGAGTGAGGGTGAGTGAGGGTGAGGGTGAGTGAGGGTGAGGGTGAGTGGAGGGTGAGGGTGAGTGAGGGTGAGGGGTTGAGGGTGGGTGAGGGTGAGTGAGGGTGAGGGGTTGAGGGTGAGGGGTTGAGGGTGAGTGAGGGTGAGGGTGAGGGGTTGAGGGTGAGTGAGGGTGAGGGGTTGAGGGTGAGTGAGGGTGAGGGGTTGAGGGTGAGTGAGGGTGAGGGTGAGTGAGGGTGAGGATGAGGGGTTGAGGGTGAGTGAGGGTGAGGGTGAGTGAGGGTGAGGGTGAGTGAGGGTGAGGGGTTGAGGGTGAGTGAGGGTGAGGGGTTGAGGGTGAGTGAGGGTGAGGGGTTGAGGGTGAGTGAGGGTGAGGGTGAGGGTGAGTGAGGGTGAGTGAGGGTGAGGGTGAGGGGTTGAGGGTGAGTGAGGGTGAGGGGTTGAGGGTGAGTGAGGGTGAGGGGTTGAGGGTGAGTGAGGGTGAGGGTGGGTGAGGGGTTGAGGGTGAGTGAGGGTGAGGGTGAGTGAGGGTGAGTGAGGGTGAGGGTGAGTGAGGGTGAGTGAGAGTGAGGGTGAGTGAGGGGTTGAGGGTGAGGAGTTGAGGGTGAGTGAGGGTGAGGGTGAGGGGTTGAGGGTGAGTGAGGGTGAGGGGTTGAGGGTGAGTGAGGGTGAGGGTGGGTGAGGGTGAGTGAGGGTGAGGGGTTGAGGGTGAGTGAGGGTGAGGGGTTGAGGGTGAGCGAGGGTGAGCGAGGGTGAGCGAGGGTGAGGGTGAGTGAGGGTGAGGGTGAGTGAGGGTGAGGGTGAGTGAGGGTGAGTGAGGATGAGTGAGGGTGAGGGTGAGTGAGGGTGAGTGAGGGTGAGGGTGAGTGAGGGTGAGGGTGAGTGAGGGTGAGTGAGGGTGAGTGAGGGTGAGTGAGTGAGGGTGAGGGTGAGTGAGGGTGAGGGTGAGTGAGGGTGAGTGAGGGTGAGTGAGGGTGAGTGAGGGTGAGTGAGGGTGAGGGGTTGAGGGTGAGGGGTTGAGGGTGAGGGGTTGAGGGTGAGTGAGGGTGAGGGGTAGAGGGTGAGTGAGGGTGAGGGGTTGAGGGTGAGTGAGGGTGAGGGTGAGTGAGGGTGAGGGGTTGAGGGTGAGTGAGGGTGAGGGTGGGTGAGGGGTTGAGGGTGGGTGAGGGGTTGAGGGTGAGTGAGGGTGAGGGTGGGTGAGGGGTTGAGGGTGAGTGAGGGTGAGGGTGAGTGAGGGTGAGTGAGGGGTTGAGGGGTTGAGGGTGAGTGAGGGTGAGTGAGAGTGAGGGTGAGTGAGGGGTTGAGGGGTAGAGGGTGAGTGAGGGTGAGGGTGAGGGGTAGAGGGAGGGTGAGGGTGAGGGGTTGAGGTGAGTGAGGGTGAGGGTGAGGGGTTGAGGGTGAGTGAGGGTGAGGGGTTGAGGAGTGAGTGAGGGTGAGGGTGAGGGGTTGAGGGTGAGTGAGGGTGAGGGGTTGAGGGTGAGTGAGGGTGAGGGTGAGTGAGGGTGAGGGTGAGTGAGGGTGAGGGTGAGTGAGGGTGAGGGTGAGTGAGGGTGAGGGTGAGTGAGGGTGAGTGAGGGTGAGGGTGAGGGTGAGTGAGGGTGAGGGGTTGAGGGTGAGTGAGGGTGAGGGGTTGAGGGTGAGTGAGGGTGAGGGTGAGTGAGGGTGAGGGTGAGTGAGGGTGAGGGTGAGTGAGGGTGAGGGGTTGAGGGTGAGGGGTTGAGGGTGAGTGAGGGTGAGGGTGAGTGAGGGTGAGGGTGAGTGAGGGTGAGGGTGAGGGGTTGAGGGTGAGTGAGGGTGAGTGAGGGGTTGAGGGTGAGGGGTTGAGGGTGAGTGAGGGTGAGGGTGAGGGGTTGAGGGTGAGTGAGGGTGAGGGGTTGAGGGTGAGTGAGGGTGAGGGTGAGTGAGGGTGAGTGAGGGTGAGGGGTTGGGGGTGAGTGAGGGTGGGGGTGAGTGAGGGTGAGGGTGAGTGAGGAGTGAGTGAGGGTGAGGGTGAGTGAGGGTGAGTGAGGGTGAGTGAGGGTGAGTGAGGGTGAGGGTGAGTGAGGGTGAGGGTGAGTGAGGGTGAGGGTGAGTGAGGGTGAGTGAGGGTGAGGGGTTGAGGGTGAGTGAGGGTGAGGGTGAGTGAGGGTGAGGGGTTGAGGGTGAGGGGTTGAGGGTGAGTGAGGCGTTGAGGTGAGTGAGGGTGAGGGTGGGGTGAGGGTGAGTGAGGGTGTGAAGGGTGAGGGGTTGAGGGTGAGTGAGGGTGAGGGGGTGAGTGAGGGTGAGGGGTTGAGGGTGAGGGGTTGAGGGTGAGTGAGGGTGAGGGTGAGGGGTAGAGGGTGAGTGAGGGTGAGGGTGAGGGGTTGAGGGTGAGTGAGGGTGAGGGGTTGAGGGTGAGTGAGGGTGAGGGGTTGAGGGTGAGTGAGGGTGAGGGGTTGAGGGCGAGTGGTTGAGGGTGAGTGAGGGTGAGTGAGGGTGAGTGAGGGTGAGGGGTTGAGGGTGAGTGAGGGTGAGGGTGAGTGAGGGTGAGGGTGAGTGAGGGTGAGGGTGAGTGAGGGTGAGTGAGGGTGAGGGTGAGTGAGGGTGAGGGTGAGGGTGAGTGAAGGTGAGGGTGAGTGAGGGTGAGGGGTTGAGGGTGGGTGAGGGTGAGGGTTTGAGGGTGAGTGAGGGTGAGGGTGAGTGAGGGTGAGGGTGAGGGGTTGAGGGTGAGTGAGGGTGAGGGTGAGTGAGGGTGAGGGTGAGTGAGGGTGAGGGCGAGTGAGGGTGAGGGTGAGGGGTTGAGGGTGAGTGAGGGTGAGTGAGGGTGAGTGAGGGGTTGATGGTGAGGGGTTGAGGATGGGTGAGGGTGAGGGGTTGAGGGTGAGTGAGGGTGAGGGTGAGTGAGGGTGAGTGAGGGTGAGGGGTTGGGGGTGAGTGAGGGTGAGGGTGAGTGAGGGTGAGTGAGGTTGAGGGTGAGTGAGGGTGAGGGTGAGTGAGGGTGAGGGTGAGTGAGGGTGAGTGAGGGTGAGTGAGGGTGAGGGTGAGGGTGAGTGAGGGTGAGTGAGGGTGAGGGTGAGTGAGGGTGAGTGAGGGTGAGGGGTTGAGGGTGAGTGAGGGTGAGGGTGAGTGAGGGTGAGGGGTTGAGGGTGAGTGAGGGTGAGGGGTTGAGGGTGAGTGAGGGTGAGGGTGAGGGTGAGTGAGGGTGAGGGGTTGAGGGTGAGTGAGGGTGAGGGGTTGAGGGTGAGTGAGGGTGAGGGTGAGGGTACATGCTTTTCACTTTCTTCAAAGGTTGTCCGTGCATCAAGGGTAGTTGACTGAACTTTAAGTATAATAATTGTACGTACTCTTCGGTGGCATTGAGCTCACACCCTCGAATGGTCTTCGGTAGTATTGTTTCCTGTAGAATTCTATTTCCTGCTTATAAAGCGCATGTCTCGGTCAGTATCAGCAAAGTGGTATGTGCATGTGAAAGTCGGAGAGTTGGAGGCGGTTAAGGAAATGCAGAACATTCTGCAAAAGTAATGGGAAACCATTTTTATCTTGAAACTGTTTTTAACCGACAGTCTTTTATTCCTAATCATAGATGAGTGGGAGTAATACAGGGACTGGAGCAGCAGCGCTTCAGTTTGGATTGGTGTGGCAGGCAGGAGAAAGTCAGGAGAGGGAGGAGAGGGAGGAGGGGGGAACTGCTTGCGAAATGAAATTAAAAGCGGCCGGCCGGGAAATGCTCTCGGTAGCATTCGTTTGAAGTGTGAAGCAGGGGGCGGGAGCAGCCTTTGATGTGCGGATAATTAGGGGATGAGCAGCCAGGAGATCCAAGCTGGGGAACAGATGGCTGGCGATTTGGTGCTGTGCACGCGCATTTTAGGTCAATGCGCTTGCGCATTGACCTAAAAGCCACGGGCACAGCACCAAATCGCCACAGTTAGGTAAGCTTTGTTTAAAGCCCTATAGTCTCGCTTCTCTCAATGCGCATGCGCATTGATAGGTCACGAGACCTAAAAAGTCAGGACAGGAGGAAGATCTTTCAGGGTTACTGCATCAAAACTCTGGAACAGCCTGCCTTTGGATGTCCATCAAATAAGTGAACTTCTCCCTTTTAGGAAACGGGTCAAAACTTGGCTGTTTCCAAAATGTTAACTGCCTATTATTCAACTGTTGTCTCCCAGTGCTTCTTTCTCAGGAGTTATCTCAGCGCCAGGATACCTGCAAGGTGATAGTTGCGCTTTATAAATGTTTTAAATAAATAAATAAATGGGTGGAGACTAGGGTTTACAGGCTAGAGCTGCAGATGGGAGGAGATTAGGGTTTACAGGCTAGAGCTGCAGATGGGAGGAGATTAGGGTTTACAGGCTAGAGCTGCAGATGGGTGGAGACTATGGTTTGCAGGCTAGAGCTGCAGATGGGAGGAGACCAGGGTTTGCAGGCTAGAGCTGCAGATGGTAGACTAGGATTTACAGGCTAGAGCTGCTGCATATGGAAGGAGACTAGGGTTTACAGGCTAGAGCTGCAGATGGAAGGAGACTTGAGTTTCCAGGCTAGAGCTGCAGATGGGAGGAGACTAGGGTTTACAGGCTGGAACTGCAGATGGGTGGAGACTAGGGTTTACAGGCTATGACTGCAGATGTCAAATGTCAAATGTCGGAATTTGTAAAGCGCACAGCTACCTCCACCGGAGGTGTCCCGGCGCTGTCCGTATACCGCTTAGGAACCCTTCCTGGCTTTCCTGGGAAATGTCCACTCCTGGGCACCCCCCAGGTGCAGCCAGGCATCCCAGCGCTTTTCGGGCCGTTGTGGAGACTAAGCATGCTATTGCCCAGAGTTGCAGCGTGGGACCCATGATCAGAACAGGCTCTGAGGCGAGAATATCCAGTCAGGGGAATTAATGAGCCAGAGACCCGCCGAGGCGGGAATCGAACCCTGGTCCCTGGCCAGAGCTCTGCATCAAGGTCTGCCTGCTCTAACCATTGAGCCACACTTCTCACACAGGCTAGAGCTGCTGCATATGGAAGGAGACTAGGGTTTACAGGCTAGAGCTGCAGATGGAAGGAGACTAGGGTTTACAGGCCAGAGCTGCAGATGGTAGGAGATTAGGGTTTACAGGCTAGAGCTGCAGATGGGTGGAGACTAGGGTTTACAGGCTAGAGCTGCAGATAGGAGGAGATTAGGGTTTACAGGTTAGAGCTGCAGATGGGTGGAGACTAGAGTTTACAGGCTAGAGCTGCAGATGGGTGGAGACTAGGGTTTACAGGCTAAAGCTACAGAGTGGGGGGAAACTAGGGTTTACAGGCTAGAGCTGCAGATGGGAGGAGACTAGGATTTACAGGCTGGAGCTGCATATGGAAGGAGACTAGGGTTTACAGGCTAGAGCTGCAGATGGAAGGAGACTAGGGTTTACAGGCCAGAGCTGCAGATGGGAGGAGATAAGAGTTTACAGGCTAGAGCTGCCGATGGGTGGAGACTTGAGTTTCCAGGCTAGAGCTGCAGATGGGAGGAGACTAGGGTTTACAGGCTAGAGCTGCAGATGGAAGGAGACTAGGGTTTACAGGCCAGAGCTGCAGATGGAAGGAGACTAGGGTTTACAGGCCAGAGCTGCAGATGGGAGGAGATGAGGTTTACAGGCTAGAGCTGCCGATGGGTGGAGACTTGAGTTTCCAGGCTAGAGCCGCAGATGGGAGGAGACTAGGGTTTACAGGCTAGAGCTGCAGATGGGTGGAGACTAGAGTTTGCAGGCTAGAGCTGCAGGTGGGAGGAGACTAGGATTTACAGGCTAGAGCTGCAGATGGGTGGAAACTAGGGTTTACAGGCTAGAGCTTCAGACCTTGAAACTGGGACCCAGTATTGTGTCTTGTTGTCAGAAAACCAGTGGTCGAAGTGGGCGGGATCTGAGGAGCCCGACGAGCCCATACTGTTTTAATTTAAGAAAAACAGTTCTACCTATTTGTTGTGAAAAGATAACCACCCCTGGACAGTTAATTCCGAGAGATTCAATGCTTCAGCTGCAGTGGAAGGCTGGGAGTCTCCTGAACTGTGAAACCAATGGAGGAGGAGACAGCTAAATGAGCCTGAAAGAAATGTATATGTGCACAACTGGTTAATCTGCAAGTATAAAGGGTGCTTAGCAACCAGTATTGACTTTAATTGATGGAATCACTTAAAGCTGCTTGATGACCAGGGCTGGACTGGGAACCAAAACCAGCCCTGGCAAAGTGCTCAGCCGGCCCCGGGGGTTGCTGCTGAGCTGTTTGCAAGGGCCGGTTTTGGACGATTTTGTTACCGGGGGCCGATATTGCCGACCCGGTAACAAAAAAAGCCTGCCAAGGGCCCAAAACCTGCCCCCACCCTGTTGGCTCACCAGGTATACGCCCAGTGCCCACTACGGCCAGTCTGGCCCTGTTGATGACACAGATTTATTCTTTTTGAGTGGTATTTCAAGGGAGTTATCAGTTGATCTGTTAAGCGTGTGCTTTTAAAGGAAAATGCTAAAACAAATTGCGCTATACACAGTCTGAATATTAGTAAAAAAACATTTTTAAAAGCACTTTTTAAATCTTAAACCTTTTGCAGTGGTCTATCTTATACAGTGTGTAATGCAAGTATAAAGTATTGACTTAGATATTCACAGTGCTGGATGTATGACATTACAACGCATGCTTTTACCACGCATGCCTTTACAACGTGGTTTTTAGAACGCAAACCTTTAGCATAGCGCTTTGGGGTGCTGGATAGTGAATAGTTTAATTTACTATTCCAACTCCAGTCACCGTGGACACTAGGGAAGGTGTTGGATAGTAAATTAAACTTATTCTCCATCCTAGAGCGCCCCCCAGCACAATGCGTTGTAATGGTTTGCGTTGTAAAAGTTGCATTGTAAAGTCACTGCGTGGTAAAAGTTGCGTTGTAAAGGATGTTTCCCACAGTGCTTTCTGTCCCAGACTGGGACCTCGTAGCACTAAATATACACCAATCACTATTTTCCACTGCACCAACCAGGTTTCTCTTCTGTGACTCTTCGGTTTCAGACACTGACCTCTACCATGCCTTAACTAATAGAGGTCTCATAATGTACGATTGGGCATTTCCCACTGATTAACTTAAGTTGCAATTATTTTTCATTTAAGCAGTGCTTTATTTTATACGTGCTTATCTGAAGGTGAAAGGACAAAAGAAGCTACATTATATTTTGTTCGTTAGCCACGCCTTTGATCCCGCCCCTATACTCACTCACTTTGCCCCTCTTTGCGCACATCAACACAGTTCACATACTTTTTTTAATGCACTTCGACCACTGCAGAAAACCAATGAACCTCCCCGTGCCTAGTCATAATGCATACCTACTCTGCCTTTTTCCAAAGTGCTTTTATGTCTGGGGCAAAGTTCTCGCGATATAATTCCGCAAAATGAAAAAAATCATGATGTGCTCTGGTTAAATGAATATATTTCTCATCCTTTGAGACGGTGTCAAGTACCACGAATTGCGTGAGAATCTTAAGTTGTGAGAAAATGACAAAAATGTGTTAGGCTAATGCAAGATGTGTGGTACTTGGCAGAGCTGCCTTGGCGCACATCCTGATAACCATGTCCTTGTGTAGGATGTATGAATATCCTATAAGGAGATATGTGGATTTCGGTGTGAGAGAGCCCTTTCCTTCACCTTTAGAAGGCGAATCTACGACGGATTTCACTTAGACCTGTACTGAGTTCTTTATGCTTTGCTGCTAAATTCATGGCATGTCTCATGTAATCTGCTTATTAATTCTTTATATAATATTTTGAAATAACAACTCTAGTCTGTCATTCTTAAAATTTTTCAGTATCTCCAATTGAACTTAAATAAATAGATATAGCAACAGCTCCATTCGGGGAACACCAAAGTCCGTATTGGGACTACATCGCTCCCGATCCTAGCCGTTGGCGTGTCCCATGAGTTGGATTTCAGGATAAGTTTAAGCGCTGACACAAGTAATGTACCCTCTGTGACATCTCAGGGGTGGAACAGGTGGCATTGCCTTAGATAACCAATGAATGATTGCTCACCAAGAAAGATCCCCAAACTGCTTTAGAGTCATGGAGTTTGTCAATAAGGTTAATATGCAATGCATTCATTAATTCCAGGAGAATTTTATTGAGGAATTTTTCACATTCATGACAGGTGACTCTTTGGAACTCGATCAACCATGCTCCCTCCAGGCATAGTAGGCGCGCTCCAGTGATGAAGAGCGTTGCGCTTGGTCCGCAAGCACTGTCGCGAGTCAGCTGATGGTCATGAGACGTCAGAGCTGGAGGCTCCGTATTATCATATAAGATGGCTAACTGTGGGGAAGACCTTATCTGGAAGGAGCCTCCTGATCCATTCTGGTGCCCAGTACCCAGTGAGTCCAGGGCAAGACCATAGGATGTGATAAAGATTACAGCCATCAGCATTGCATTTCCAACAACGTTTATGGGGCAAGAGCCTGGCCCATTTAAGGTTCCATGAGAACCAATAGTAGTTGTTCAAAGTTTTAAAGTACAGGAACTTTAGACTAGATTCTCAGAGCAGCCTGTTGTGATCTGCTGGCAACATCACCCAATCTTCTAGCTAGTATGGAAGTACTCATCATGGGCCCAAACCTCAACACCTGGAATGACACCTGGTGGCTCCCCACCCTTGGAAACCCGCCCACCCCCACAGACCACGCACGCAACCTGGGAATCATCCTGGACTTCGAGCTCAAAATGGACCGCCAAATCAACTCCGTCTCGTCCTCCTACTTCCACATCCTCCGCCTCCTACGTAAGACCTTCAAATGGATCCCCCTCGAACACAGAAAGACCGTCACTCACGCCCTGGTCACCAGCAGACTCGACTACGGCAACACACTCTACGCCGGGATAAACAAAAACCTCTCACGCAAGCTACAGAACATCCAGAACACCGCCGCAAGACTGGTTCTCAACCTGCCAAGACACTGCCACATGTCCCAGCACCTGTGCACACTCCCCTGGCTCCCCATCGATGCAAGAGTCACCTTCAAGATGCTAACCCACACTCACAAGGCCCTCCACTACACCAAACCAGCATACCTGAACAGCCAACTCAAATTCCACACACCCCAAAGGACCCTACGATCAGCCCAGCTCTCCTACGCAGTGGTCCCCCGCACCAGAAGAACCAAATCGGGAGGCCGCTCCTTCTCCTTCCACGCGGCCAAAGCCTGGAACGACTCTTCTCCTCATTCTCTCGCGTTGTATGTTGGGGTTGGGGGAAGAGCTGTCATATGGCCATCTAACATCCCAAGTGGATAGGTGTCAGGCTGGTGAGCTCACCAGTAGTCTCATTACACTACTTTCTAGGGAGACAAAAGACTAGACAGTAGGTGACCAGGGGCAGGGAATCCAGCAACGAGAAGGACAATGGCCGGACGCAAGGATAGGCAGCTCCAGGGTTCAACACATGTTTGAGCCAAAGTCATAGTAAAGTAAGAAAAAAGAGGGGTTTTACTCACCAGTCCTGCACCACCTGCAGTTCTTCAGGAGGCGTCCCAACATCTCAGACACAAATATGAATTTGGTAGCCATGTTTCTGTCTTCCCTTTACTAGGCACAGGAGTGCTGTCAGGTGTTGAACCATGGCTTAGCGCGCCTGCCTAATATTGGGACTACGAGTCCCAGAAGCCTTAGCGGCAGGGAGGCGGGACCTATAAAGAATCAGCGGACCCGGAGGTCGGGTTGCATTGGATTTGTGTCTGTTCCGGTTATGTGAGTGGTGCGGATGCCCGTTGAACTAAGGACCCGTGGTGCTTCGCTGTGCTAGTGCGAAGACACGGATTATGTTGCAGGACCCGCTTCGGGGTCGGAACTAGTAATTGGATGGAGAGGCGTGACGGCTGTTGCGCCGGGGAGACGCTGTGGTGCTTCGCTGGGTTGCGTACGCGAAGACACAGTCCCCCAACGAATCTCCTGTGGTAGGGAAGACACGCGTCGGCTGATGCGTGGTGGAAAACCCTGTGGTGCTTCGCTGTGCCTAATGCAAAGACACAGCCGTCATCGGAACCTCTGAGACCGCAGTGGAGCAGGTCGGCTGGAGTCCCGTTGAGACACTGTGGTGCTTCGCAAGTCCTTGCGCGAAGACACAGGCTCAGGGTGATTCTTTGAACTTTGGGAGAGTTTCTCTCGAGGGGGAGTTTTTCGGAACCCTATGAGGAGAGTGCTCACCTTGTACTGAGGAGCCCATTAAATTGTTGACTCCGGTGTTATTGGGGTAAGGCGAGCAGGTTCTCTTCTCCAGGAGCCTCCTATTCTCATTTCCTTTATTCTCTTTATTGTTTCCGGGCTCTGGTGTATGAACTACAGATACTCGTGTATGCTTCTGTGCCATTAACAGAACAGGGGGTGTTTTATTGTTGAACTGCTAAGAGACTACGGATTTGTTTATTCCTGACGGTTTCCTTGGTGTCCTCAGAGCGTGGGCCACCGGTAGGTACATGGAACGGTTTACCGAGTATTAAGTCCTTGAGGAGTGATAGGGGGTATAACGTTGTGTTTATGTTCTCATAGGAACATCCCGGGGGCGTCACGCAGCAGGAGAGCGTCAGGCGACAGGGAGGTCCTCCCCGCGAGTCCTCTTAGCAAGGTAGGAGCACAACGGTATCAGTTGATAGAGGTAGTTAGGTGCCCAGGAGTGGAATTAACGGGCTCTTTCTTTGTTTTCCAGATTGGTAACCCTCCCTGGCCGCACCATCCGGCCCTTCACATTTTCCCTCGCCAGATCACCTCTAAGCTTGGGGTATCTAAGAGATCCTAGCTTGGGGAGGTCTGGAGGTGGACGCATTGAGCATCGCCCGGATCCTGAAGAGCGTGGGGTACCTGACAGAATCCAATGCCCACGAATGATTGCTCTTCCTGGTCCAGGTGATTCCTCAATCATGGCGTCCTTGGATGATGTGTTGCAAGGGCAAGTGCTTGTACAGCAAGAACTAGCGGATTCCAAAGCAGAGACCGCGGCCTTGAGGGAAAGGGTGGATAGGCAGGCGCGTAACCCTTTTGATGCGTCTTCGTCTAACCCTCATATACACATGACCGTGCCCCCGCCAGTTCCTTTGGCCACCCCGGAGAGGTATTCTGGGGATCCCCATAGGATACAGGCTTTTCTCACGCAGATAGCCTTGCATTTTTCATGTAGACCAGCGTCTTTCCCAACTAACGTCTCTAGGGTCGCTTTTGCGATCTCTTATCTCACAGGGGATACGGCCGATTGGGCGGTTCCGTTGGTTCGCAACGATGACCCTCTACTGTCTAACTGGGATGACTTTAGGAGGGAGTTTGAGAGGGTGTTCAATCGACGGGCAACCACTTTTAGTGCAGATAAGGAACTATTGGAGCTCAGGCAGGGAAAAAGGGACCTGGTAGCTTATATGACGGCGTTCAACCGCCTGGTTGCGGAGACTGCTTGGCCGGAGGAAAAAAGGATGTCCTTATACTATCAGGGGTTGTGTGATGAGAAGAAGGACGTGTTGGCGCAAATCGATCCCCAACCCGCCTCCTGTATCAATCTTATTAACCTCACACTGAGATTAGACCATCGAATATCTGCTAGACACGGGGGAGGTCGAAGGGGGGATAGGCCTTCCCCAGTAAAAGAACTAGACAACCGGTCTCAGGTGGCCTCTAAGGAGGCGGGACCTGAACCTATGGACATAGGGGCTGTTAGATCACCCTTAACTAGGGCAGAAAGGGAGAGCCGTTGTGTTCAGGGATTATGCCTCTACTGCGGCAAGAAAGGACACTATGTCCGTGATTGTCCGGGTAAACCCAAGAGGAGAAATACCTATTTCCCGGGGAAAAAGGTGGCTGTGAGTGTGGTGGGAGACACCGAAGAGAAACCTCTGTCCTCCAACGAGAGAAAGGAGGAGGCGCAGAGACCCGAGTGGCAGATACCCTCCGTGGCTATAGCGGAGCATAAGAACTCGGAAGCTCATATCGTAGTGGACATGCAACTGGCGGTACTCCAAACCAGATATCCCGTCCGGTCCATGATAGATTCGGGAGCCACGGGGAATTTCATCGACCAGGGGTTGGTACAGCGGCTAGGGCTGACGCGGGTGCGTAGCAAAAAACCCGAACCGGTGTTGGCAGTGGATGGCACTCCTTTAAAGTCGGGCCCCATAATCGAACATACTGAAGCATTGGAATTAACCTGTCCTGGGATTCCACACGATCATGTGGAGAACATAGTTCTCAATATCATAGAGGCTCCACAGTACGAAATCATACTGGGCATGCCATGGCTGTGGCGACACAGCCCTACCGTGGATTGGCGACAAAAAAGTATACGCTTCCAGTCCAGGGAGTGTTTGCTGCAGTGCATGCATGAGAACGATTCCATTGCTCTGACTCTTGCCCTGGTTCATCAGGTGGCCTCGGCGGCAGAAAAGGAGGTCGAGTTGCCTGGGGAGTATGCGGCATTTCAGGACGTGTTCAGCGCGGTGGAGGCGGAGTCACTACCCCCACATCGCGAGTATGACTGCTGGATCGACTTGGTGGATGGCGCAGTCATACCCTCCTGTAGGGTTTACGCCCTTTCCGAACCTGAGAATAAACATCTGCGTGACTATTTGGACCACTACAGTGCCTTAGGGTTCATTCGCCCTCTCGCTCCACTGCGGCCTCCCCACTTTTTTTTACGGCCAAGGCTAATGGGGACTTGAGAGCCTGTATTGACTATCGCGTTCTGAATAAGAACACAGTAAGAAACCGGTACCCGCTTCCGCTCATCCCCGTGTTGTTGGACCAGGTGCGTGAGGCTACGATCTATACTCGCCTCTATTTGCGAGGAGCTTACCACCTGGTTCATATACGGCAGGGAGATGAGCGGAAGACGGCCTTTAAGACAAGATATGGCCTGTACGAGTATCTAGTCATGCCGTTCGGGCTGTGTAATGCCCCTGCGGCGTTTCAATACTTCCTTGATGATGTCTTGAAGGACTATTTGGATCGCATAGCGGTCGTATATATAGACGATATACTCATCTATTCTGCTTCTCCAGCTCAGCACACCCAACACGTCTGTATGATCCTACAACGCTTACAAGAAAACCATCTGTATTGTAAGTTAAGTAAATGTGAGTTCAGCGTACCGCAGGTGGAGTTCCTGGGGGTGATTCTGAGCCCTCAGGGGTTTAGTATGGCGGATAGAAAAGTGGCAGCGGTGCAGTAATGGCCGACGCCTAATAACGTGAGAGAGGTGCAACGATTCCTTGGTTTCGCTAACTTTTATAGGCGTTTCATCGTACACTTTTCTCAGTTGGCAACTCCCATCACCAGGCTTCTGAGAAAAGGGGTCCCCTTTAGGTGGACCCCAGAGACAACCAAGGCCTTTGTATAGCTCAAGGAGGTGTTCTGTTCAGCACCTATTTTACGCCATCCTCAGGTCGATATCCCTTTTATCGCTGAGGCTGACGCGTCAGATATGGCTATCGGTGCGATACTGTCTCAAAGGGAACGGGAGACCGCCCAATTGCATCCGGTGCCCTTCCTGTCCAAAAAACGGAACCAGGCAGAGGTCAATTATACCGTGGCAGAAAAGGAGCTCTTGGCGATCAAGCGAGCCTTCCAGGAATGGAGACATTACCTGTGGGGGGCTCAACACCCTGTCACGGTGTACACGGACCACCGCAATCTGCAGTTTATGAAGACTGCTCTGCACTTATCGCAGAGGCAGATGCTGTGGACTCTGTTCTTTGCGGAATACAACTTTGTGATAACATTCCGTCCTGGCGTTGACAATCGGAAAGCAGACTCACTGTCCAGACAAAGTGAGGTGGATGGTACGCGTACAGCTGCTCTTGAGGCCATTGTACCCTCCGAAAAGGTGGTATGTGGGGTCACGGTGGATGGCTTTCTGGATCAGGTAAAAAACCATAGGACCGTAGCCCAATGGCAGGAATGGGTCAGGAAAGATCAACGTCGCTCCTTACAGCACGGGGTGCCTTTGTTTTGCAACCGACTGTATTTGCCGCAGCATGAGCTTCGCCAGAAAGCATTCAACTGGTGCCACAATGCGGTATTGGCAGGACATCCTGGATATACAAAGACGCTGTCTTCTTTGCAACGGTCCTTCTGGTGGGAGAACATGGCTAGCGATGTGAAAAACTGGGTTTCCCAATGTGACACGTGTGGCCGTGCCAAGGGGGGGACCAGTAAGGCAAAGGGGCTGCTGCAACCGTTGCCCACGCCTTCCAGTCCATGGCAGACCATCAGTCTTGATTTTGTGGTGGGGTTACCCATGGATCAAGGGTGTAATGCCATACTGGTAGTGGTGGACAGTTTAACGAAAGCCGGACATTTTCTTCCCTGTATAAACCTGCCAACCGCGGCCCAAACAGCTCAAATGTTGCTACAACAGGTGGTCCGGTTGCACGGACTGCCCAAGGTCATAGTGTCCGACAGGGGACCGCAATTTGTTGCTTGTTTTTGGAAGGCATGGTGTAAGGCGTTGCAAGTGGAGTTGGCCTTATCCACGAGCTTTCATCCACAGACCGACGGCCAGACTGAAAGGTTAAACCAGACTCTCAAAAAATACCTGCGATGTTATGCTAAGGGGGACTCTGAATCCTGGGTCTCGCTGCTGTGGCTGGCAGAACTCACGTATAATAACTCATGGCACACTTCCATCAAGGAAACCCCTTTCAGGGCAAATACCGGGTATCACGCCAACACGTTGCCATTGACAATACCTCGGGAAATTTTGAACCATCCATCAGTACACGCTCAGGTCAAGGACTTGTTGAGGGTTCACAAACGCATACAGGCTGAGTTAGGGCGGTCTAAACTCACCTATAAAAAGTGGGCTGATCTTCATCGGCAGGCCGGGCCCCAGTACCAGGTGGGGGACCGGGTGTGGTTATCCACTAGGAACATCAGGTTCAGATACCGCAGTGTGTTCCATTCTCGTTTCATTGGCCCGTATGTTGTCATCCGCCAGGTGAATCCAGTAGCGTATCGGTTGAAGTTGCCTGCCTCCCTTCTGACTCATCCGGTATTCCACTGCAGCCTGCTGAAACCGGCCAGCGGTCGCCGACGCGTGGCAGTTCCTTCGATGGTGCGGGACGGTCAGCTGGAGTATGAGGTGCACAAGATTCTGGATTCCCGGTTCCGTCAGGGCCGGCTTTGGTACCTCGTTTCCTGGAAAGGTTACACCTCGGAGGAGGATTCCTGGGAACCGTGTACGGGGGTGCATGCCCCAAGAGCGGTGCGTTCATTCCATGCCCGCAACCCTGGCAAGCCCGGATCTAGGAGGCGTCTGGGAGGAGGACGTACTGTCAGGTGTTGAACCATGGCTTAGCGCGCCTGCCTAATATTGGGACTACGAGTCCCAGAAGCCTTAGTGGCAGAGAGGCGGGACCTATAAAGAATCAGCGGACCCGGAGGTCGGGTTGCATTGGATTTGTGTCTGTTCCGGTTATGTGAGCGGTGCGGATGCCCGTTGAACTAAGGACCCGTGGTGCTTCGCTGTGCTAGTGAGAAGACACGGATTATGTTGCAGGACCCGCATCGGGGTCGGAACTAGTAATTGGCTGGAGAGGCGTGACGGCTGTTGTGCCGGGGAGACGCTGTGGTGCTTCGCTGGGTTGCGTATGCGAAGACACAGCCCCCCAACGAATCTCCTGTGGTAGGGAAGACACACGTCGGCTGATGCGTGGTGGAAAACGCTGTGGTGCTTCGCTGTGCCTAACGCGAAGACACAGCCGTCCTCGGAACCTGGAGACCGCAGCGGAGCGGGTCGGCTGGAGTCCCGTTGAGACACTGTGGTGCTTCGCAAGTCCTTACGCGAAGGCTCAGGGTGATTCTTTGAACTTTGGGAGAGTTTCTCTCGAGGAGGAGTTTTTCGGAACCCTATGAGGAGAGTGCTCACCTTGTACTGAGGAGCCCATTAAATTGTTGAATCCGGTGTTATTGGGGTAAGGCGAGCAGGTTCTCTTCTCCAGGAGCCTCCTCTTCTCATTTCCTTTATTCTCTTTATTGTTTCCGGGCTCTGGTGTATGAACTACATATACTCGTGTATGCTTCTGTGCCATTAACAGAACAGGGGGTGTTTTATTGTTAAACTGCTAAGAGACTACGGATTTGTTTATTCCTGACGGTTTCCTTGGTGTCCTCAGAGCGGGGGCCACCGGTAGGTACATGGAACGGTTTACCGAGTATCAAGTCCTTGAGGAGTGATAGGGGGTATAACGTTGTGTTTATGTTCTCATAGGAACACCCCGGGGGTGTCACGCAGCAGGAGAGCGTCAGGCGACAGGGAGGTCCTCCCCGCGAGTCCTCTTAGCAAGGTAGGAGCACGACAGTATCAGTTGATAGAGGTAGTTAGGTGCCCAGGAGTGGAATTAATGGGCTCTTTCTTTGTTTTCCAGATTGGTAACTCTCCCTGGCCGCACCAGCCCGGCCCTTCACATTTTCCCTCACCAGATCACCTCTAAGCTTGGGGTATCTAAGAGATCCTAGCTTGGGGAGGTCTGGAGGTGGACCCATTGAGCATCGCCCGGATCCTAAAGAGCGTGGGGTACCTGACAAGTGCTGCCCAAAATTGTAATATTTACAGACTAT
Source organism: Lissotriton helveticus (assembly GCF_964261635.1). NCBI lineage: Eukaryota > Metazoa > Chordata > Amphibia > Caudata > Salamandridae > Lissotriton > Lissotriton helveticus. Next base: position 78,123,242 of record NC_136067.1, on the reverse strand, counting down.
ACAATGTATTAGGCAATTGGATAATTGCTCACTCCATAGACTGCCTGCATCATTTATTTATTTAACAGTTGTGCTCTGAAAGGCTTTATTTTACAACAATGAACATTGAGTGTACATTGAACAAGTGAAAGCCAGAGAAGTGTAGAACTGGCTTTTTGGAGACCCTTCCCCACTAGGAGAGCCAAAGCCAGCGGTGCAGGGGACACCTAGAATCTACGGGTTCTTCTTGCTTAAATCATACATTACCAAAGAGACCAGGACAACCAGCCGTGGAGGGAAGTAAGTTATTTATTAGCTCGAGCTAAGGACAGGGTCCCAGAATGGTACAAAGACAATTCTACGGAGACTGCTGCTTTACTCCGCAGCCTACACATATTTATAGCACTAGCCACACCCATTTGCGCAGTACAAGTTCCTTATTCAGATAAGTTCCTCATCTGACAAGTTCTTCGTCAGTCTTGTGTGGTGCAATCGTGGCCAGGGGACATCTGTCTCTGATTGCACAATGTACGCAGCCCCGTGCTTCCTTGTCCAACTGGTGTGGTCATGGGGCACAGCCTTGTGCTTCCTCTATCAGTTGGTGTGGTCACAGTGCACAGCCTCGTGCTTCCTCTATCAGTTGGTGTGGTCACAGGGCACAGCCTTGTGCTTCCTCTATCAGTTGGTGTGGTCACAGGGCAGCTGGTCGTGACAGGCTGAGTTACCAACAATGGACAGGATGTGGCTGAGTCTCTGGCACAACTGGGGGGGTGAGGCACACAGGCAGCTTCTCGGAATCGGCTCGACCACAAGGAGCAGGGGCGGTTGGGCAAGTTTTGACAGGGACGTGGAAAGCAATTCTTCACCAGGTTGCCGAGAGCATGGCAACACAAAATGGAGTCATGTGGGTCATTTTAAAATGCAGTTCAACAGTCCCTCGTTTTGCCATGCAGAGGCAACAATCAATCGTCATCTAGATCAATGTCCATCATTTCCTGGACCTCTCTCTCGATCTGCAATGCATTGTACTCCAGGACATCTTCATTACCTAAATTACTTAACTTGGAGTTTAATAAATATACATATATGCCACCATAATTAGGTCTCTCAACCTACACACATATAACTTGATTAGGAACAAAACCAGATCATCTTTTACTAATCAGAATGGGAAGCAATCCATGGGCCTTACAGCTAGTAGATACTAACATTACTCCATCTGTGTCAGTCCTTGTGTGGTATCAAACGGCCCATAGATATTATCAATGCTTGCAAGTGAAATGGTGATACTCTTTGTCTGACTACGGGCTTGATACTGTTCTACTAAACAGAATTCTACTCTTAAATGATGCCAGCAAACAGTAAGAACAGTCACACAAATTCACTTCTGTTGGACCATTTTGGATGCTAGAGGCGGAGCCACTTCCTCTTCGATATCAATTTAGTCAAATGGGAACATATCTAACATTCGCATTATATCATTGCACTGGAATTGCTTGTGCAACTATGCCCAAAGTCCGTTCTAAGCCTCTTTGGTAGGCTTCTATCGTCCATCAAATCTGCTTCCATTTAATTCTTCCGCGTTGGGCCTCTCGATCCAGGCCTTTCCATGAAAATAGTGCGTCTTAGCATCTGTTGGAGTGCCCTCCTGGCAAACACTCACAGCTCACTCGAAAGTCTCAATGTCTCAAGGCAGTGCACCAATATCTCTCCTCTGCGGCAGGCACTACAGATACCATGCTCTTCGGTGGTCATGGGCTCAGATCATATCGTGCAGACCCAAGTACTGTTAATCAGGAAAGAGCAACAGGCTTTCACGTTCAGCAACACTCTCAGGCTCCAACACTTGTTATTCAGTGTCAGAGGACGCTCGGGCTGCTCCTCCATTCTAATTTTCCTTTCAACATAGGTATTACAAATGTAGTGCATTTTGTCAATCTTGGATCCTCCAGTGCACTGCCCTTCTGTTGGAGCAAAGGAAAGGAGGGGGTGTGGTCAAAACCTAGGCCAAGGGGGGTCAAAGAACTGCGCGCTGTCAGAGGTTACCAGCACATGACAGGTAGAAAACTGAAGCCTCAAACCAGCCCTGCCGTCAACAACAGGGATCCTTCTTTTGCGCTCCTTTGAACTAAAATTCTTGTTCTGTGGCAAACAGGGAACTAGCTCCTCTTTCTTTTCTGATGTCCAACGCTGTCTGATGAAGCAAACACAATACTTTGGAAATTCCATTGATGATACGCTGGCGATCGCTGTCCAGCCTTGCTACTTTCTGGGTGCTGGGACTGTAGGTCCAAGACGTCCGCCCCTCATCTGTAGCTGTCACTGATGGGAATTAGGACTCATCTTTGTCACCGTTCTGCAGGTTATTATGACTCTTCCTTTTACTCTGGAAGATCCCGTAGAACCTAGTTATGTAAGAAATGTGACACAGTTGTTAGTTTCCTTCAAATTAGCAAAAAAATAATTTATTGTATTTAACAATGGGTCTGCAAGCAGGTGACCTGCAATCTTCAAGGGAGTGACCAGACGCCATGGGACAGTCAGACTGGAAAACATCGAAGTGGGCCTAAAGAAAATTCTTGAAAACCAGCCTGGCCATACAGAAGGGATTTATATATAATATGGGGGTCCCTGGTACATCACTGCAGTCTGGGAGTGTGAACTTGAACAATACATCAACAATTATAAGGAAAGGGCTGACTGGTGAAAGGAATACGGAAAAGGGAAATGGGACTAGGACACAGCTAAAATCCCCAATAACAAGGCACAATACGACATCGATCAGGGGAGAAGCGGCAAAAGAAAAATCTATAGAAAGAACAAGAAATTACTTGGGTGATAGTCAGGCATGTGACACAGCACCAAGAGTACGGGTGATACACAAAAGACCAAAATAGTACACAAATTTTAACTCTCCCACCGGCTGCTACACCATATACTGTAATCTCAGCTACTGGTCCAGTTCCTTCCCCTGGGAAAATGAAACTTGGTTTCCTTTGAGGAACAAAGCCATACACTACCTAGGAAGCAGAACAGGATTAACTAGTGCAATATCATGAGAAAAGTTTAGGTCACCTTTAGCAAGAGCCACAGCCACCCTCCTTAGGGTCCAATCAGGGAGCATGTAATCAAGGGCCGCCCGTCACTTAAGGGAAGGGGCAGTAATGTGACTAACTGCAGGTGACACACATTTAATCCTGTATAACTTTTTTTATTTTTCTTCAATACCATTATAGCCAAATAGACATGCACTGGTGAAGTGTTGTCTCTCGTGTTCACAGCATGAAATATCATATCTGTGGAATCTAGTAACCAGAACAAGTCCAACCAACTGTTGCGTAGCGATGGGCATTGTCATGATCATCCCCTCACAACACAGGGGAGCTTGTAATAGTATCAAAAGTAACATTTGTCAAAACAACGCAAAAAAAAAACCAAGCATAAGATAAAAACTCATATGCCAAGCCATCAGGTATACTTGCTGTATACCAAGCACAAAAAGCATAAACAAATTATAGTAGCACATGCAAATGAGCGGTGACACACAATACTATGTCATGCACTTTATGCACAGTGAACCTGCAGCCCAAAACCCAATATTTTGGCCTGCTTAATTTGTTAGGTTTAAAATCAAAATTCAATTTCCTTACTTTCCTCACCCTCCTTTTGACAGCAGGTCACCTTAGTGGTGATCGGCTGTCAATACAACTTACTGTGTCGCTTCTGACACACAGGACCAGCAGGAACAATTCATAAAAGGACAAAATGCACAAAAATAGAAAAACACACAAACATTTCTTTTAAAAGGAGTTATGCAAAAAACACATCTTTTTTCAACATACTGCTGACAGCACCCTTCTTTTTGCAATTTGCATGTTGATTAGGTCCCACAGGTACATATGGAACACTCGTTCCACCACCTTGTCGAATCGATCATCACTGATGCGTTTGCTGTTGACCTCTGCTTTTCCACTACTTCCCTACACCTACTGTAACATTCTTGGTCCGTTCTAGTCTTCTTTTACCCTGATTTCCTACCTAGAGTCATTCAGGGCGCACATTTCACCTTTTTTTCTCTCACAACTTTGACTTTTTTTATTTTTTATTTTTTTAAAACCAACTCACGTGTCTTGTCAGCCTTAAAACCACCCAGAACAATCCATGAATGATCTGTGGGCAGAGCAAAAATACACAACACACAAAAAAAAGAAACACTTCTCATAACACATAAAAATATCAACTGTAGCTTTTAATCAGGAGGTAAAACATAATACACATTAACGGAACACAAAATAGAAAATATACTTAACTGTAAGCATCTTGTCAACCTTGCAATGACTAAACATGTAAGCATGTTAAGCCACCTTAATTCTGACTTTCTAAAAGCAAAACTTTTTCACAGACACTTTGTGTTTCCCTTGCGCCAGAATTTTTCCTGTGAAAAATAAATCTGAATTTGCTAATCGTTTTTACCTAGGCGTGTAGCCCACAAAATTCTAAGAAAGAGCTTCATCTAAGACTAATGCAACATTTTATTTTCTGTTAAATGAAGGCAACCATGAACCCACATTTGTCTAAAACCTGCCAGAGTGTCAGTGTTGCCATCTATGCCAACAACGCGATCTCTCCAGACAGGCTGTACCTCCCTCATTGGAAAAGCCTTATTTAACAGAACACCAAATAAAGAGTCTCTGTAGGCTACTAGCGTGATCAGATCGTATAATAGTGCTGGGCCCTGTATGTCCCCTTTTTCAACCTTATGCTGAAGGTCAGACAGACCTGGGGATGGATCTTATTCTACAAAATCCTCCCACATTTGGATCAGTATGTCACACATTTCACAAAAAATATCAATCTGTGGGATGCGTGTCCACTGATCCATCGTCAACCATATATCCTGAGCGATGTACATAGTGTTATTTTCCATCCACCTACGAGCCTTTTGACTCATAGCTAGTTGTTCCTGTGTATTCCCTATCAGTCTGCGCAAAGTGCGTCATCTGGGAGGGGGTGGCCTAGGCGGAGTTACATAAGGGATATAATCACGGACCACTGACCAAGCATTCGCTAGTAGCCCTGCACTAGGGGAAGGTGTCAGACGACTGTCAACAAGGAATGTGTTAGTTGCAACGGGAGTTGAAGGCATATTAAGTTGGGCAGGCACGGGACCAGTAGAAGGTGCACCAAGGGGAAGGGACGGGTGTACTTGCATTGGTACAGTGGCCTGAATAGTCGGGGCGTTGGGAACAAGTGGCTGAGGAATTGGACAAACCAGGGCATGGGCAGGGGCAACAACTGGAGCAGTAGCGGGAGTAAATTGCGCAGGATCAAGGGCCGGATACATGGCGGGGGTATAGGGTGGAGGGGTGCTCAACATAGAGGACATGAGAGGGTCATCCTCCTTGTCCCGGGGCTTTTCGGGAACCTTCTTTGTAATGTAACATCCATCTATCTGCATTCGATGTAATCTGTCATGTATTACTATATCCTCTTCTATTCTCTTATTATCGTGATTCTGAGCTTTCTGACTCACACTCATACGTATTATTTTAGCTTCGTTCTTTTTGAGTTTGATTTCTTTCACTTTGGACTCCTTGCGCCAAACCCGAATGGAATCAAACATCGCTGGTCTAGCTTTTCTTTGAAACTAGTGCCACAGCGAGCAAAACATAATTGGGCCGACGCCATCTTTAGCATAAACTTCATGATTAGGGGTCCCCAAAGGAGGAATCGGACAAGATTCCTCCGATGCGGAGTCCTGTGTACAATAACAACAACACCAATTCCGAAACGTACTAAATCCAGGCATCTCTAGACGTGTATCCTGATTCCAAACATCAAAGGGTGAAATCTAACGTTTACAGCATATAACTGTACTCACCCTTTGGATTTCGGCTTTTGCAAAAGTCGAACAATACCCAAAACAAAGATATAAATCACTAAAGAAGTGGGCCACTCCCACTCTTACCTGACCATTAATCTTACATCCCACGGCAGGTGTCACAAAGGTCCCGATCTCCCAAAACTAGGAACCAGAACTGGGGCGTCAGTCGGGGCCGCAGTCGGGTAGCCCACTGGAGGGAGGAATCAGGCAATCAGAGACCTCGGGACCACAAAGACAATTTTCAGCCAGTGTAGTGGCGCGCCTCCCTTAGCGTTCGATCACGGACTCCTCACGACCACCAGGCTCAATGACGACCACCGAAGAGTCCCAACGTTGGGCGCCAAATTGTAGAACCAGCTTTTTGGAGACCTCTCCCCACTAGGAGAGTCAAAGCCAGTGGTGCAGGGGACACCTAGAATCTACGGGTTCTTCTTGCTTAAATCATACATTGCCAAAGAGACCAGGACAACCAGCCATGGAGGGAAGTAAGTTATTTATTAGCTCGAGCTAAGGACAAGGTCCCAGAATGGTACAAAGACAATTCTACGGAGACTGCTGCTTTACTCCGCAGCCTACACATATTCATAGCGCTAACCATGCCCATTTGCACAGTACAAGTTCTTTATTCAGATAAGTTCCTCATCTGACAAGTTCTTCGTCAGTCTTGTGTAGTGCAATCGTGGCCAGGGGACATCTGTCTCTGATTGCACAATGTACCGAGCCCCGTGCTTCCTTGTCCAACTGGTGTGGTCATGGGGCACAGCCTCGTGCTTCCTCTATCAGTTGGCGTGGTCACAGTGCACAGCCTCGTGCTTCCTCTATCAGTTGGTGTGGTCACAGGGCACAGCCTCGTGCTTCCTCTATCAGTTGGTGTGGTCACAGGGCAGCTGGTCGTGACAGGCTGAGTTACCAACAATGGACAGGATGTGGCTGAGTCTCTGTGTTGTAAATAAAACAACGGTATTATTAAGCATTAGCTGAAGCCATAATGCATCAGTCCAAATATCTAGTATAGGGATTTCATTTTGTATTTCGAGTCCGCCATTTTTCATGCCCTACATTGCCATGTGCTCAATGTTCTGATTGTCCTACCTCTCTGCCAGTTACACTGTGAATTCTACCTAGCAACAGTTATTATTAGTCCTTCTTGAGAGTATAGCGCATGCTCAGCAGAAGTAACAGTTGTTCCTTATTAGCATAGCCCTCCCATGTTCTAGAAATACTGTTAGCTCCACCCACTGATATATTTGGAAATGTCCTTACGTGGTTGCAACCTCTGTCTAAGCTGTAAGCTGAACCCCTTCCACTGTGTATAAAAGGGGCCATGTGCTTGTATTCAGTGTGCTACTCTGTACAATACTGTAGAAGTGTTGTGGAGGTTGTATCACCACCTTTAAAGGTTTATTAAACTATGTTTTTGTATTTCCAGTTTCCTTGCCAACTTCATTTGTAAGTCTAAGGACTTTGTACACAGAAGGGCGAACCCTTTCGGTACCTTTGGGCCTTGCTGAGGCCTGAACTCATCAATTGGCGCCCGTCACGTGGGGCTCATCGGCGACTCGGAGGCTCGAAGGACTGGTCGTGACAAAGGAGTGGAACTCTGCCGGGGAAGTGATCACTGCCAGCGGCGTCTTTAGTCCTGGCATCCTGAGGTATTTCTTCCTTCCTTCCGATCTGACCATCTGGGTGGCGCCGGTCTTCGACTGAGACCTCTTCTGTCGGTTTGCTGTGGATAAGCTGTTTGAGCAAATTGTGGAACTTGGCAAGTGGAATCTGGACGCTCGTGCTTGGTAAGGACCAATGTATGGTAATTACTGTGAGTGTTTATGGTAGCCAGTGATTAGCAAGGCAGTTTTAGGCTACGCTTGCTGTGGCTTATGGATATGGATATGGATATGGAGATGTTTGGATGATCGATCATATTATGATTATGAATATGGGTATATATGCGTTGCAACACATATAGGTAGGCAATGTGGAGATTTTTCTCCAACATATGGTTGTGAGCGGCGCAACGATTAAGTGCCATTTTTCTGTATAATATTGCGTATTTCGCACTATTTCTAGCATGTCTACTTTTAGCGCACTACGTAAGTGGTGCTGCTGTGGAAACCGGTTAAGTCTTGAAGAATCGCAGCCGGCTCCCCCAGAAGGGACGCCGAATAGGGATATGTACATTAAGTTTGGTCTTTCCCCTATAATGTACAGCACATTGTGGAGGAAGTATACCAAGAAGGATCCTGAGTTGAGATGGCCTTTGTATGGTTCGTTTGATGTGCGCAAAATTGAGTATGTGGAACAGTGCCTGTGTAAGCGCCGAGCGAGACAAGATATGTTTGAGAGTGTGCGAATGTGGGTGAATGTGGGTGAAAGAAGTACGTGAGCGTGAGAAACGTGAACATGCGCTGATTGAGAAAGAGCAGAGGAAGAATGTGCGTGAGAAGGCGCAAGAAATGAGACAACGTGAACAAAAAGACGCGGAAGAAAAACGGGAAAAGGAACGTAGATTGCAGATATCTGGCCAATATCCCATTCGTCGGCCTCTTTATCCTGTCCTTAATAATTCTGATGATGATTTTTCATTACTAGATCGTTCTCCGCCTCCGTATGCTGGCCCGTCTGCTCCGAAAGGGGAAGATGAGGATTCTGGATCATTTAAAGATAAGGTAGACACGCGGTCTAAGCTAACATCTGATCGTATGGCGGAGCTCCGACAAATTTCTTATCGTATTCTTAAGGGTACAATTCCTCTTGCTGAAATATTGTTGTCTCTTGAAAAATGGCCGGACAGGGAAAAAATTTATTTTCTTGAAACCTTTTCTGATGAAGTAGTCGGGGCTTTTCGAAAATATTCTCCTGTTCTTGAACCTGATGACATAATACAAGATAAGAAAGAATTGCATAAAGGTCTCTTTTCTCCTTCCCAGGCAGCTGATGCAGTTCGATGGTTATTCGTATTGCGGGATGAGGCGTCTCGGTTACGAGAAGAAAAGCGACAAAAGACGGTGGACGACAAAGAGACGGGTTTGAGTGGCGACGGGAAACAATCACCTATCTTTTCTTCAGATAAGGTCGATATTGTGCATGTTAAACCTATGCGAGAGGCAGCGCCTTTGTATGTTCCTCCTAAAGGAGCGGGTACTAGTTCAGATAAAGATTCAGCTGATGCCCGAGGGTATTTTATCTATAATTGGGTATATACTCCTTGGAATAGAGCGGATGTTATGGCCTTAAAGAAAGCGTTACCTGACCCACGGAAAAATCCTGCTGCCTTTTATGAGGAAGTTGAGGGGGCTTTGAATTCTTGTACTATGACATTAGCTGACGTTGATTTATTCTTTGGTCTTATATTACCCCCTGACATGTGGAGATCAGTACGGAAAATTGATGATTTAGTGACGTTTAAAGCTAAATGGGAAGACATTGAGGAGGAGGACAGAGCTAGGAAACCTGCGCAGAAACCACCCCAGCTCATTCTAGACCTCCCTGCTGCTATTTTGATTAAATTAAAGACGATTATTCCCCCTAAAAAGATTGACTGGACTATGTTAGCATCTTGCAAGCAAAAGACAGATGAATCAGTTTCTGACTTCTTTACGCGATTTGAAGAAACTTTTCATGATTTTAGTGGTCAGTCTCTGACGGATGACACGGGTCGACATCTGTTTGTAGACAAATATGTTTCAAATTTATTACCGGGAGTAGCAGCTCGGTTGAAAGCGAGTGAAAGCTCCTGGACGACTTCGAGCGTCAGGAATTAGAAGCAAAAAGTAATGAAGATAAGAAATCTAAGGATTTGAAAACAAAAGTTATGTTAGCACAAGTGTATGGACCACCCCAGAGAGGAAATAATAGAGGTGGTCGGGGTTTTTATGATTCTACATATAACCGCACAGACTTGGCTAAAGATCAATGTGCATATTGTAAGCAACGAGGCCACTGGGCCAATGAGTGTCCTTTAGCACGAGAACACAGGGCTATGGGACGGGGTAGAGGTTTTGGGAGAAATCGTGGGGGGTTTTCTGGCCCACGAGGTAACCTAAATGATAGGGCTAGATTCGAATCTAGGGAGCAACAACAAGGAGGGTCTAATACCTTTGATAGACGAAATCAGTATCAGATGTCTGACTATGTGCACCCCGAAAGTCATGATTCCCAATATGCATAGGATTGCGTAGGATGGGGGGAGGAATCAGTTGAAGTACCAGTAGATCAGAGGGGTCCTTATGTTACAGCACATGTTTTGGGTTCTACTGATCAGTTTCTGGTTGATACAGGGGCTACTCGTAGCGCTTTGTCTAAACAATTGGTTCCGAGGGCTCCCCTGTCTGGCTTAACGATCACATCTGTAGGGTTCGATGGAACACCTTCTCTTAGCCCATTATCCCAACCCCTTGCATTTCATGTCGACAAATTTACAGCACCATGTCCATTCTTGCTTTCCTCAAACACGCCTGACAACATTGTGGGTCTAGACATGCTGAAACATTTTAGAGCCACAATCCGCTGCTCCCCTGAAGGAGTACGCGTGATTTTAAATGACAATTACCCTGCAAAAGAGAGAGTGTGTATGGTCGCTGAAAGTGCTGCATTAGCCTCTTTACCTCACACGTTGTGGGCTACTTCAGACACTGATGTGGGACAGATGGTCATTCCTCCGGTTCACATTAGTGTGAAGGAGGGAGCTGTGTTACCACGCCTGCCTCAATATAGGATTTCACAGGAGGGTGAGGAGGCGCTCATACAGATTGTGCAGGATCTCATCCGAGTGGGGGTGGTGGAAGAAGTCCCATACAATGTTTGTAACAGTCCTATTTTACCAATCTTGAAGAAAGACACTGATACTAGGGTATATCGATTTATTATTGATTTGCGGGAGGTGAACAAGATAGTGGTGCCCCAATACCCTGTTGTTTCTGACATCACGACACTCCTTACCTTAGTTCCACCAACAGCGACAACATTCTCGGTTGTCGACCTGAAGAACGCCTTCTTTTCGATCCCTATTCACCCTGATAGCCGTTACCTTTTCGGCTTCACTTTGAATAATCGATCGTATAGATTTTGCAGAATTCCACAGGGCTATACTGAGAGCCCTAGTATCTACAGTCAGGCATTGAAAAGACAGTTGGATTCCTTTGTCTTGCTTGAGGGGGTAGTGCTTATTCAATATGTCGACGATATTTTGTTGGCTGCTGACACCCCTGAGCAATGTGAGACTTGTACGTTGTCCTTGCTTTCCTTTTTGGCTTCTCACAATCATAAGGTATCTATGAAGAAATTGCAATTCTGTAGACCTAAGGTGACCTACCTAGGCCACCTTTTGTCTAAGGAGGGGCGTGCACGTACATCAGATCGTATCCAAGCCATCCTGGACACACCAACACCTTCTACACAGAAAGATGTTCGAGCATTTTTGGGTCTTACGTCCTTTTGTAGGCAGTGGATACTGGGGTTTTCACATATAGTCAAACCACTGTTAGCGCTATTGACAAAAGACACTCCAATTCCCCTTCCTTGGACAGATGAATGTGAAAACGCTTTCCAACAGTTACGTCAGGCCCTTTGTTCAGCACCAGTGTTAGGCACTCCTGATTACACGAAACTTTTCACATTATATGTACATGAGAGAGATGGATGTGCGTCATCTGTGTTAGTACAGATGCACGGGGACAGGCAGCGTCCGTGTGCATATTTCTCGGCATTGCTCGATCCTGTCGCTCGGGCATTGCCGGGGTGTTTTCGTTCAGTCGCAGCGACAGCTGTGTCAATACGTCAGAGTGAGGGAATAGTGTTATCTCACAAGCTGTTAGTGTTGGTTCCCCATGCTGTTGACGCCCTTTTGAATCAAACAAAGACGCAGCATTTAACAAGTGCCCGTCTGACCGGATATGAACTAACGTTGCTGGCTCCCCATATCACATTGAGGAGATGTGCTACGTTAAATCCAGCAACATTGTTACCATTCCTGACGACTCAGCCTGAGGCACAAGAAGCACATGATTGTATTTTTGTGACTGAGGAACAGACAAAGGGTCGTATCGATCTCCAGGATACGCCTTTCTCAGATGTAGATGGAGAATTATGGGTGGATGGCTCCTGCCTGAAGCTACCGGATGGTACGACTTCGGCAGCATATGCCATCACTACTTTGTATACTATCGTGGAAACAGCACGCATTCCACAGAAATCAGCCCAGGCAGCGGAGTTGATAGCATTGACATGAGCATGTGAGCTTAGTGCAGAGTTGTGTGTGAATATTTATACAGATAGCCGCTATGCTTTCGGAGTAGCGCACGACTTTGGCCTGCTCTGGAAGGAAAGAGGTTTTCTGACATCACACGGAACACAAATTATGTATGGAGAATTGGTGCACAATCTTTTGACTGCCCTGACATTTCCTAAGAAGATAGCTATAGTGAAATGCAGTGCACATAAGAAAGTTATTGACAAAGTAGGGCAAGGAAATGCTTTCGCTGACCAAGTAGCACGAGAAACTGCAATGAGACCTGACTCCACTTCAATGTATGTTGTGAAGTCACAAGCAGAACGATGGCATGATGCTAGGAAAGAAGTGAGGGAAATACAGAGAGTTGCTTCTGATAAAGAACGAGAGCAATGGTCTGAAAATGGAGAACTGGATGATGAAGGTTGTTGGCGCAACAAACAAATGGATAAGTGGAAGTTGCCCACAGCTTTTGTCCAACCAATGGTTCAAATGGCACATGGGCTAGCACATGTTGGAGCTTCAGCGATTGTGAAATTGCTTGCGCAAGTTTGGGAGCATCCAGAGATTGCTAGCACGGCCAAGAGAGTGGTACAGACCTGTATGATCTGTCTTAAATACAACCCAGGGAAAGGAACACGGACTCCAGCAGGAGGATTTGAAATACCTACTGCACCTTTTGAAGTCCTGCAAATGGACTATATCCAACTTGAACGCTGTAATAATCTAAAGTACGTCTTGGTAGTGGTGTGTGCTTTCAGTAAATGGATTGAAGCCTACCCTACTAAGGACAATACTGCAATGACTACAGCAAAGGTGCTACTGAAGGAGTTTTTCCCTAGGTATGGTGTTTGTAGACTATTATGGAGTGATAACGGGCCTCATTTTATAGCAGACGTTATCAAGTACGTTCTGAGAGGTCTGGGGATAAAACAGAAGTTTCATGCAGTGTTCCATCCACAGTCGGCTGGCTTGGTGGAACGCTACAATGGAACACTGAAGCTTAAACTAGCAAAGATCCAGGCTTCCACTTCTCTGACTTGGCCCGACGCTTTGCCTTTGGCATTGTTGTCAATAAGATCAGTACCACACTCCCGAACCGGCCTTACACCGTATGAGGTGGTGTTTGGTCGTCCCATGAATATTTGGGGAGTGCCCAAACCAAGTTCCGTATATGATGTACCTTGTGTATTGATGAATGACTATCTGGCACAATTAACTGATAACTTGGTTTCTATTCATCAACAGGTTCGAGAAGCACTCCCTGACCGGTCCACAGGTGAGGGTCATAGTCTCCGACCCGGTGACTTCGTCCTCATCAAGGCGTTCGAGAGGACGAGTGGCCTGGAGCCCCGATGGTGCGGTCCCGAGCAGGTTCTGCTCGCAACAAGAACGGCCGTCCGAGTGACCAACCGGAAGAACTGGATTCACTCCCTTCATTGTCGCAGAGTGCAACCCGGATTGGTGGAGCCTGCCGTGTTGACTGACCATCGAGAAATCCTGACTACAGAGAAAGGCCCTGCTGTGGTACCTGATGAGCAAGAGGAGTTCTTCCCGGACCCGACGACTTCTGGAGTAAGAAAATACAACCTTCGACCCAGGAAGAAGTTTTCTGCTGTTTAGACTGCTGTCAGAACGGCCTCTTGGTTGGTGCAACGGAGAGCCGATGAGGCAAGGGGGGGGGATCAGCCTTGCATTAGAGTAGTGACACCCGTCTTGGCCCGTTGGTGAAGAAAACAACAGCCGCCTTGGGGGAAGAGTTCTGACAGCCTTTTTTTTAGTTTCAGGAAGATTTGCGAGACATTTGTTCAACATGGAGAGAAAGAAAGTGATCTGCGCCTTCGGATTTATTGCTAGTGTGGCAGTTGTTGCCATTATCACGTGGTTTGTTGAGGATGTAATTCCTGCCCGTGATCTATATGTGGTTTCTACACCGGTGCCAGAGGAGCATTTCTTTTATACGCTCCCCTATCAGGAATCAAAACACCGCTTGTCCTTTGTAAATAACACCTTCATTCAGATGCTACATCATACCCACACTGCTACAAATGAAACAAATTGCTGGATATGTGGTATGATGCCAGCGCACCAGAAGAAGGGGGGAACACCGTTTATACCTCTCCCTTTCTCTCATAATGGTTCTTGTCGTGCCTGGTATACTCTTCTATTTGCCACAAGAAAGCCTGCTGTTGGAAGATTACTTTTTAGACTAAACAAAGAATGTCACCAGAATAAAGAAGGCTATCCACAAGCCAATGGAACAATATGGGAGTGGGAAGAATATCGACCAGACAATGAGTCTACTCCCTACATTTTTACGAACACTAGAGACACTGTCGAAAGTGAAAAATTTGTGATCTCAGTTGCACAAGCACAAGCGGACTTATGCGTACAAAGTGTTGGGAATATCCCTGTAGGTGTTAGTGATTGTATTAAAGTCTTAAATATAGATGGTCTGAATAATAGCACATTTTTAGCATCCCATAATACATATTTTGTATGCGGTAATAGAGGATATTATCGATTACCAGCTGGCTGGTCAGGAGTATGCTATGTATCGTTTTTATTACCACCAGTGTTTTTAGCACCTGCCACTTATCATAAAGACTTGAAATTGTTGAATAATGCCACTGTGAATAGATACAAACATACTTTATCTATCGATGATGTGGACCAGACCGACACTAGTTTGCAGCAATATGTAGATTTTAACCTAGGGTTATTCTTTTTTGTTGGAGCTGCCCTAAACAGTAGAAAGATAAGAAGATTAACTAGAGTTGTAGAGGCAGTGACCAACCAAACTGCTGCAGCACTAGGAAACGTAACTGAAGAGTTGCAAATTACTAGAATTGTTGCCCTGCAAAACAGAATGGTGTTAGATGTCATATTAGCAGAAAAAGGAGGAGCTTGTAGACTTATTGGAAGTAGCTGTTGTGTCTTCATCCCAGACAACTCGCCTTCTGTTTATAATGCCATAAATAAACTGCATAAAATAGCTGCTGACATACATGTAGATAATGGTACATGGACCTTCTCTAGTTGGTTTTGGACCTTATTTACTACATGGGGTTGGAAGATCCTCACTGGCCTTTGTATAATAGTAGTAATTCTTTTTACTTGCTGTATGTGTATTCAATGTGGTCCTATGATATGTTCCCTTTGCATTACCTCTTGTATACCCAATAAGAAAGCTGTTTCCGAAGCTGCTTATCAAAAGAGTCTAACTAAAGAGATTTCTAACATTATGAGCATTGATATTCAAGATGAGTTTGATGACTACCCTATGAAATGGAATGGCTTCAGCTAACGCTGAAAGGGTCGTCTGTTGTAAATAAAACAACGGTATTATTAAGCATTAGCTGAAGCCATAATGCATCAGTCCAAATATCTAGTATAGGGATTTCATTTTGTATTTCGAGTCCGCCATTTTTCATGCCCTACATTGCCATGTGCTCAATGTTCTGATTGTCCTACCTCTCTGCCAGTTACACTGTGAATTCTACCTAGCAACAGTTATTATTAGTCCTTCTTGAGAGTGTAGCGCATGCTCAGCAGAAGTAACAGTTGTTCCTTATTAGCATAGCCCTCCCATGTTCTAGAAATACTGTTAGCTCCACCCACTGATATATTTGGAAATGTCCTTACGTGGTTGCAACCTCTGTCTAAGCTGTAAGCTGAACCCCTTCCACTGTGTATAAAAGGGGCCATGTGCTTGTATTCAGTGTGCTACTCTGTACAATACTGTAGAAGTGTTGTGGAGGTTGTATCACCACCTTTAAAGGTTTATTAAACTATGTTTTTGTATTTCCAGTTTCCTTGCCAACTTCATTTGTAAGTCTAAGGACTTTGTACACAGAAGGGCGAACCCTTTCGGTACCTTTGGGCCTTGCTGAGGCCTGAACTCATCATCTGGCACAACTGGGGGGGTGAGGCACACAGACAGCTTCTCGGTATCGGCTCGACCACAAGGAGCAGGGAGGGTTGGGCAGGTTTTGACAGGGACGTGGAAAGCAATTCTTCACCAGGTTGCCGAGAGCATGGCAACACAAAATGGAGTCATGTGGGTCATTTTAAAATGCAGTTCAACAGAAGGAGGATGAATGACTAAGTAAACGTTTATCATTAACGTGCAGTTCAATAGTCTGGTCCAGGTCTGACCTGTTCAACAGAATGCCCTGCTGTACAGCATTCCACAACGCCATCACCTGCGTGTGCTATATGAAGGTACAGCATAGACATAGACAACGAAAGGACACCGAGGCCATTGTAGCGCTTAGAGGTGATGCAGAGCCCCTTCATGTGCTTACAGATAGTTCACATTCATAGTTACCAAAATGCCCTTTAAAATGCGGCTTTATCTATTTTGTTTTTTACAAAATAATAACTGGAAAGTGTAGGGGAGTATGTGACTTAAGGCCAGAGCTGCCAACTTTAGAACTGAGGAACTAGGGGGCTTATTTACAAGCCCCTTGCGCCACCTCTGCATTACTTTGTTTTTACGCAGCTGCGATGCAATCAGTGTACCACACTGCTCCATATGTACAAAGTGACACGTTGGGTCCAATGCGTCCGTTTGTAGAGCCCTGCATCACATTATACCTGTGCCAAGTGTAATGTATGCAGGGTAGGCCTTGCCACGCAAAAAAGTCATGTAGAAGTGGCGCAGTAAAATTTACAACGTTCACTACGTCACTCAGAACAGGTGTAAGGATTGACGCAGGGCTTTTACAATGGGACTCGCCTCTGTATTCTGACACATTCATTGCAGGTGTCGCGTCAGTCTTACGACCAACTCCAGCAGTGCGTCACTTTTGCGCCAACAGATGCATCAAAAGTTCTGACGCATCTGCTAAATCCTTGCTCCATGGAGCCTTGTATTGTAAATACAGTGCATCCATGGTGTCGTAAGGACAGTTGGTAAAGGTGCATTGATGCCGATGCGTCAGTTTCTTGTAAATGAGGCCCTAGGTTTGAGTCTCAGCATCGGCTCAACATCCTGTGATTTTGGTCGAATCACCTAATCTCCCAGTACCTAAAAAACGAATGTGACCTGGGACCTTATTTACAAGTCTCTTGCGCTGGTGCATCACTTTTAACATGGGAATAATTGACGTAGGGGTGGCGCAAGGGGCTTGTAAATAAGCCCCGGGGTGCTCATGTGAAGCGCTCCAATACCTTTGGGTCGAGTTCTCGCTATATAAACTTGCAGAAAAACGGTCTTGGACACATACATCAAAACAGTATTTTCCTTAGCTGGGGTGAATGTTAGCGTCACTGCAATGCCCTGTTGAGGGCAGGAAGCATAAATGTTTTTTTGGAGGCCCAAATCCCTGTTTTCAATGGTCAGGAGTCCA
The DNA here is from genome assembly GCF_964261635.1 of Lissotriton helveticus. Lineage (NCBI taxonomy): Eukaryota > Metazoa > Chordata > Amphibia > Caudata > Salamandridae > Lissotriton > Lissotriton helveticus. The sequence goes on along the minus strand of NC_136067.1, from coordinate 78,105,799 downwards.
CACAATCCAAGAACGACATATTTCTCCTCTGGGCTTGTAGCAGACTAATTAAGAAAAAAAACCTTTGCCCTTTAGCCGGATTACACAATCAATATTGTGACAGCACAAGCGATTACTGTCAGCGGTGAAAGCTCCGCGGAGCGGCGCCGGGCACGCGAGTTCATGGAGGGGGCCATCTTTGGGGGACAGAAGGACCTCATTAGCCATGGGTGAGACCCCCTGGGCGTCACCTGGCTCCCATTCATACGTTTGCCACATAATTCCTTCATCCTGCGCACTTCCAGGAGCGGGTCCCTCTCTCACCATTGGTTTGCTCTCTATGGATCCCCGTGCCTCGCATTCCGCCTCAGTGAATGCTCTTCGTAGAGTTTTCTTCGGGTTTTCTTTTGTATATAAATGCGTCAGTTTTTTAATTTGTGTTTGTGAGTTTGTTGTAAGTCCACTTGTAAGCAATTGTCATTCTGTATGTGAAGACCCGCTGTGGAGGTGTTTGTTTACTCAATGTATGTGTGGGATCCTTTCATGAGTCCCAGAGCAATCACTAGTTCCTGAGCTCAAGAACATCCCACCTCTTCTATCCTTTGTTCTCCTTCACAACCAATGAACTCCCTGTTAGCTCCTTGAAGTCCTCCTTTCTAAGCAGCCTTTCCTTCATGCTAGGATTACTCCAGTCCTACTCCTCAGCAGTCAGTCAGGGGCGGCCTTAGGCATGTGCAAGCTGTGCACCTGCACAGGGCCACCAAACCCCAGGGCCCACCACGCCAATATATATCCTTAATATAATAATCCTCTGAGTCTGGATATATTTGTGTGGTGGCCCCTGGCAGGGATTTGGCTCTGTTCCACTTCCAAACACCCTGACCCCCCCTCCTCACTGGCCTCCACCCTCTGCCCTGCCCAGACCCCCTCTTCCGGGGCCCCCTACCTACGCTTCCTGCCCAGAGCCACCATGAGCCTAGAGCCGCCCCTGAGTCAGTCTGTCCCTCCCCTGGGGGCAGGCTCAAGGCTGGCTGCAGAACGTCCACGTTCGAAAGTGAGGGTGTCAGTTAGCGACCACTTCCTGGTGCACAAAGAGGGGCATATTTACAATACCTGGCGCATCCCTGCATATCAGCAGGGATGCGCCAGTTATTGTGCGCCACAGCTCCGCCATCATGGATGTGCCGCAGCACCATGGGGCCAAAACGGCACAGATGCGTGACGCATCTGTGCCGTAAAAGTGGTGCATTGCTGGAGTTGCGTTGCAAGCGTGACACAGCTCCAGCAATGCTGTGGGGGCCCTATCTAGTTAATGCTGCGTCAATCCTTACGCCTGCTTCAAGCAGGCGCGGGGATTTGACGCTGCATGGGCATCTTGTAGATTTCACTCAGCCACTTTTAGGAGGCGTTCTTGCGCCGGAACGACCCCCCCCCCTCCTTGTGCAGGAAGGCCTACATGTGGCGCAGGGCTTTACAACGTAACGCATCTCCCAGATGCAACACGTTGTAAGTACCCCGCACCATGGTGCAGGATTTGCGCCGCCGCTGCATCACAAAAGTGACGCAACGGCGGCGTAAATGAGGCACAAGGGGATTGTAAATCTGCCCAGAGTGTCTTGGTTGCCACTGCTATGAGACCACAGATTCTGGTTAATAGGAAACCTGGGCGCACCGACGAGTGGTTTCTGTTTCTTAGGTATATCTAGTTTGCAGACAGATGTGTACTCCACAGGTTCAGGGTTGAGACCAGTTTTCGCTAGTTCCTGACATTTGTGTATCCCTTCCAGACTTGTCAATCTTTGTTCTCCAGTGCGAACAGGGGCTGAAAAAAGGACAAAGAGAGTCAAACTATCTCACTCAACTACCTCTCACACTGTCGGTGGTAACACCTCTGTGGAAGAATGGTGTTGCTTGTGGGTTGTAGTCTGCAGCAGGCAACGTACAGAACTCTGGCTCAGATTTACTAAAAAGTAACACAACGCAGTGCAGCAACTAACATTCTTGTGCTGCATTGCGGGAAAGTGATAGAGCAGAACATAAGCGCCATATCTAAGATGTGGTGCTGTTTTCCTCTGTCCCTGCGCTGGGTCACTGTTGGCTGCCATGCCCTAAGGCACACACACTCTTGCGCCATAGTGCAAGTGCGTGTGCATTCTCTAAGGAATAGATTTCCTGCTTTTTGTGTGTGCAGTAAGTACACTGAAGCACACATGCAAAGTTGGAAAACCGAGGATAAATGAAAACCTTTCTCCTCATTGCGCCTGCCTCCCTGTCTATGCTTGTTTCTAGGAATTTGAATAAAAACCCATGATGCGTTGCTTGTACCAGAGTCGGACTGGCCTATAGGGCAATCAGGTACTGCCCGAAGGGCTGGTCTCAAGATCAGTGCATGAGCTGTTTCTTTGGCTGTTTGTGGGGCGGATTTATGGTCTGTTGGGCCGGTTTTTACTGGTCATTTCTGTGATACCACTACAAACATTGTCTGAAGCAAGCACAAACACATGTAGTCTCCCACACCTTGCAAAACACCTATACAGCTTGTCTTTACGACTTTAAAATAACTCTGAATTGCAAGTAAGGGCCACTTTTTTAGCTATCTGATTCACTAATGGGGCCACTTTCAATTTGGTACCTGGCGATTTTTTATCCTAGTCCGACTCTGCCATGTACCACTCATTGAACGCCCCCTTAATGAAGTGTAATGCAAAGAAGCGCAGTACGCACGTTGGCGTTACTTCGTGAAATCATCCAAGGCAAATCCCACCATATCACCTTGTGACGGGTTTGTGTTACAAAAGTAACACAAAGATTTGGTAAATCTGGGTCCAGATGTTTTGTTAGATATGTTCTAAATGCGTTGGGTGTGGCTAGGATGCTTACATGAGAGAAGAGAGTGTTTCATAGTCTCCTAAAATAAAGAGCACGTGACTGACAGCCTCAGGTGAAGCTGCTTGAGTGCCTGATATGGACTAGCGAAGGCTGAACTCACAGGACATCTGGGACTCTTTTCCACGCACCTGCTACTCCCCAGCTCGCCATGGCGCAGTTATAAATGCATTAAAGGGGACAGTTTGTCATTCGTGCACGGTAGCATTTGTGTCTCATTTTAGAGTAACTCAGTCTCCGTGTGTGATTTCCTTCAAGTGGCCACGCCCTGCCGTGGGCCCAGCACAGCTGGAGTTATTTCAGGGGTAGGTTTTAAGGTATGGGCAAGAGATGGTCAGGTCTGCTCTGGGCTCAGCAGCAAATGTGCGCCATCTCTCGTTATTCGGTTTGACAGCAGCCTTGGCCCTGAGCTTGCATGGCTGGGGGGCGTGGCTCAGCAGAGGCTGCAGCCCCCGCCACCCTCTGAAGTCAGGAGGGGTCAGGCGGAAGCCGGATCGATTGTGTCAGGCTGTCTTTGATGCTGCAAAGCTGACAGCTCTGAGCTCCTCACTGCACATCTCAATGCAAACATCAGCCTAATTGTCTCCTTGCCGGCCCCTTAAGCCCATTACATGCAGTGCTGGCAGCCACAGAACATGCCTGGCATGTGAATGCAAAGGGGGTGGAGCCGCTTACCTCATCATAGGGAACTAGGGGGTGGTTGCTTAAGATCTGGGTTGACCGTTTACATGTGTACCTTTTACCTTGTTTGAGAGCCTCCTCGAAGTGATTGCACCCCATAAACCAGCAATAAGGCTTACTGCAGGGGAGAGTGTCCTAGAGGTATGGCAAGGAGAGGGAGGGCTGCAGCCAAGCACTCATGGCAAGTGCCCTTCCAATTAGCTCCAAAATTCAGGAACGTCACCTTCCCGGAGCCTGTCCCTATGTGGAGGTCCCCAGTCCAAGATGGCGCCCACGATCACAAAGATACTCTAGACCGTGAAATGAAAGGTCAGCAGTGTTTATTTGCTATACTGGACTATGAATGGTGGAGGAGCCCCCATCTTGCGAGCAGTCGTTTTTTCATGAAAGAATTATAGGTTTTGTGGTTCTTCAATATTAACCCCTTCGCTGCTAGGCCTTTTCCCCTCCTGTGCGAAGGCTTTTTTTGGCGCTTTGGAGTAGTGCACGCTTAGGCCCTTGTAACTTTTTGACCACATAAAGTATCCGCGCCAAATTTGCGTCCTTTTCTTCCAACATCATGTGGATTCTAAAGGCGCCCAGGGTTTGTGGATTCCCTTGGAGGGGTCCCAGAAATTAACCAAAATATAGTGATTTTTTTTGTTTTTTTCAGAAAAATGGGAAAAACGGGCTGCAAATGAAAGCCTCTGGGTTTTTCCCTGAAAATGGTATCAAAAAAGGGTTTGTGGGGCTGAAATCTCCATTTCCTCAGCTTTTAGGGAATGACAGTCTTTTGTCAGAGAACCGAAATTTTTCACTCAGTTTTGGCATTTTTCTGGGACATAGCCTATTTTTGCTATTTTTAGAGCTTTCCACCTCCTTCCAGTTAATGGTAAAAATGAGTTTGAAAGCAATAATGGATCCTGGAAAGCTTTACATTTACAAAAAGTAGACAAAATTCTGAATTCAGAAAGGGGTCATTTATCTAAATCCATGAAGGTTTCGTTATAGAAACTAACAGTTAGATATTGGAACAATTGAAAATTTGTTGAAAAAAACAGCCTTTTGTCTCAACGTTTTCACCTATAACTTTTTCTAATTTTGACAGCTCTTGGAAAGCAATATACCGTTACATCCGTTAGACCTTCCTGGTTGTGGGGATATATAGGACTTGTAGTTTCACCAAGAACCCGACGAACCCAGATCCAAAAACTGAGCAGCAACTTGCAATGGTATTTTTTCATTTACTGGGTATAGAGCACTTTGTCTTGGAAAATGTATACATGGAATAATCTGTATGAAAGACACCTATGTATTTCTGAATTGGGTACAAATTATAGAGTTCAGAAACCATATATAATTGCACATTTTCAAAATTGGGAATACTCATACTAGCATGAGAATTATTGGTCATTTTTCAAAAAGATTTTTTTTTTACACAATGTCTTTCATTGAAAGGGAGAAATGCATGAAAGCTCAATTGGTAATAACAGTTGATTTACAAATCTGAATTACCCCAAGTGTCCTGATAAAAACGGTACCTCACTTGTGTGGGTCGGCCATGTGCCTGCGACAGGAATCGGCGCAAAATGCAACGTGGTCACACCTACATTTTGCAGTTACAAATTGACCCTTTTTTGGCAAAGTGCCTACCTGTAGTTTTTGCACCCTAGCTCTGCCGGCACCTAGGGAAACCTAGCAAACCTATACATTTTTGAAAAGTAGACACCCAGGGGAATTCAGGATGGGGTGACTCGACTGCCTACCACCAGGTTTTGTTACCCAGAATCCCTTGCAGAGCTAAGATTTTGACAAAAAAACACATTTTCCTCACATTTCTGTGGTGGAAAGTTCTGGAATCTACGTGGATCAACAAATTTCCACCCACCCAGCGTTCCCCCAGGTCTCCCGATAAAAACGGTACCTCACTTGTGTGGGTCGGCCTTGTTCCTACGACAGGAAACGGCACAAAATGCAACGTGGTCGCACCTCAATTTCCCAGTGAAATCTTGCGCTCATTGGACAAAGAGACTACCTTTTGTTTTTGAGCCCTAGCTCAGCCGGCACCTAGGGAAACCTAGCAATCCTATATATTTTTGAAAAGTAGACACCCAGGGGAATTCAGGATGGGTTGACTCGACTGCCTATCACCAGGTTTTGTTACCCAGAATCCCTTGCAAAGCTAAGAATTTGACAAAAAAACACATTTTCCTCACATTTCTGTGGTGGAAAGTTCTGGAATCTGCATGGATCAACAAATTTCCACCCACCCATCGTTCCCCCAGGTCTCCCAATAAAAACGGTACCTCACTTGTGTGGGTAGGCATAGTGGCTGCGACACGAAACAGCGCAAAACACAACATGGTCGCACCTCAAATTCCCAGTGAAATTTAGCACGTTTTGGACAAAAAGACTACCTTTAGTTTTTGCCCCGTAGCTCTGCCAGCACCTAGGGAAACCTAGCAAACCTATACATTTTTGAAAACTAGACACCCAGGGAAATTCAGGATGGGGTGACTCGACTGCCTACCACCAGGTTTTGTTACCCAGAATCCCTTGCAAAGCTAAGATTTTGACAAAAAAACACATTTTCCTCACATTTCTGTGGTGGAAAGTTCTGGAATCTGCGTGGATCAACAAATTTCCACCCACCCAGCGTTCCCCCAGGTCTCCGGATAAAAACGGTACCTCACTTGTGTGGGTCGGCCTTGTGCCTACGACAGGAAATGGCACAAAATGCAACGTGGTCGCACCTCAATTTCCCAGTGAAATCTTGCGCTCTTTAGACAAAGAGACTACCTTTTGTTTTTGAGCTCTAGCTCAGCCGGCACCTAGGGAAACCTAGCAAACCTATATATTTTTAAAATGTAGACACCCAGGGGAATTCAGGATGGGGTGACTTGACTGCCTATCACCAGGTTTTGTTACCCAGAATCCCTTGCAAAGCTAAGAATTTGACAAAAAAACACATTTTCCTCACATTTCTGTGGTGGAAAGTTCTGGAATCTGCATGGATCAACAAATTTCCACCCACCCATCGTTCCCCCAGGTCTCCCAATAAAAACGGTACCTCACTTGTGTGGGTAGGCATAGTGGCTGCGACACGAAACAGCGCAAAACGCAACATGGTCACACCTCAATTTCCCAGTGAAATTTAGCACGTTTTGGACAAAAAGACTACCTTTTGTTTTTGCGCCGTAGCTCTGCCAGCACCTAGGGAAACCTAGCAAACCTATACATTTTTCAAAACTAGACACCCAGGGAAATTCAGGATGGGGTGACTCGTCTGCCTACCCCCAGGTTTTGTTACCCAGAATCCCTTGCAAACCAGCAAAATTGACAAAAAAACACATTTTCCTCATATTTCTGTGGTGGAAAGTTCTGGAATCTGCGAGGATCAACAAATGTCCACCCACCCAGCGTGCCCCCAGGTCTCCCGAAACAATGGTACCTCACTTGCGTGGGTAGGCATAGTGGCTGCGACATGAAACAGCGCAAAACGCAGCATGGTCGCACCTCAATTTCCCAGTGAAATTTAGCACGTTTTGGACAAAAAGACTACCTTTTGTTTTTGCGCTGTAGCTCTGCCAGCACCTAGGGAAACCTAGCAAACCTATACATTTTTGAAAACTAGACACCCAGGGGAATTCAGGATGGGGTGACTCGTCTGCCTACCCCCAGGTTTTGTTACCCAGATTCCCTTGCAAACATAACAATTTGACAAAAAAAACACATTTTCCTCACATTTCTGTGGTGGAAAGTTCTGGAATCTGCGTGGATCAACAAATTTCCACCCACCCAGCGTGCCCCCAGGTCTCCCGAAAAAGATGGTACCTCACTTGCGTGGGTAGGCATAGTGGCTGCGACATGAAACAGCGCAAAACGCAGCATGGTCGCACCTCAATTTCCCAGTGAAATTGTTGAAAGTTGGACTGAGACCGTCAACATTATCGGCGCCCTCTTGCTCTCCTTAAACTTTTTGTGCGCGTAAAACAGCCGCCATTTTGAACACCATGGCTTCTCTGCTCCCGCCGAGAGCCAGCGCGCCTCTCTCCCACTCCTAGCTTCGCCGGCATCCCCCCCCGCATACTGACAACCCCCCTGCCTGCACCTGCCGCGAGTCATAAAACCCCTCTTCAGCGCTGCTCTGCCCCAGGCCCTCGTCCTGTTCCCAGCGCGACACCTCCCTTCTTCCCATTTATGATTCCCGGCCCTTTGATGCAAACCCCTTTTCCCCGTGTGCCCGTTCGTCTTCCTCGTTCCCAGGCCGACACCCAGCTCTGCCGATACTGTTCCTTGCCCCTCCCCGTACAATAGAAAGTCCCCCCCCCAGCAAGGGATCCCCGGGTTGATCAAAGCCCCCCGCCCTACGAGACCCGATCAAACCCCACACACTCCGTGAATCGGCGGAATATCCAGCTGCGCGATGATCATCACCTGTTGTGAACGGGGCGGGGACTTCCACTGTAACCTTGCGTGGGAACAGGCTGGGAAAGGGGGGGGGGGGGATTCTGAGGATGTCTTTCCGTACATCAAAGTATCGACGAGAATGTGTCACATGCAATAAACAGATAAACATGTGTATAAGAGGCCAGGCCTCAGGGATGCAGTTAGAGCACCTCAGAACGATACCTTCTGTCCGTTTCGTTGTGTTCTCCTCCGGAGAAAATAAAAACCTTGTTTCCTGCCTTCCAGTCTCCAGCGCCTGCCTCTTCAATAGTTTAACGTCTTTGTGGGTTCAAGAGGCGACACCGCCGGGCAATACTTAAGGATCTTATATTCTGGTTGGTAGTGCCCCCCCAATTATTTTCACAATTGGCGTCCCAAGCGTGGGGCCCATCAGCGACCCATGGATCCAGTGGGAGAGGTCCTGACGACAAAGTGAACGACTGCAACGATCGGGAACGCGTCTGTCCGATAGACCCTCGTCTGACAGCCGATCATCCGAACTTCACTGGTTCCGAACAGACCTCTCTCGAGTGATCTACGGTCCTGACTGGGAACCATCAGGAGTGCCGCGAGGATAACGAAGAAGAGAGGACGATCGGGCGCTGGATTCGGAAGACAGGAAACTGTCCATGCGGTCCGGGTAAGGTCGTGTAACCACGACAAGTCGCGAAATAATTGCTTGATTGCTTGTTTGTTTAAAAATACTAGTATTGCTCTTTTTATTTATTTGGAGATTCACTGTCTGCAAACGGAGAAACAACGGGCTCTCTCTTTGCAAGCAGTGGAGGATAGGTAGGGCAGCAGCCGTGCTTATTTTTTCTCCCCCACTCAATAATCACTTGAAACTGAACTGTTGTTCGCAAAACTATTGTTTCCTGGAGATTCCCTGAAGAGACCACCCTTTTTGCAGATAGTGAAAAGGGTAGGTAACGCAGATCTTTGCGGACCTGCTCATTCTCCCCATTGTTATTTATTGGTCTTTTGTTATTTTTGATCCATGAGGTATTCACTGCCTGCAAACAACGTAGAATAGAAATATTCTGTCCAGTCTTTGCACCTAGTGATAAGATAGGCAGTGCTGACTTTTTAGTCCCTCGTTACGAGCCGTCATGTCTGTCTTCTCCCCACTGATTAGTAGCCTGTTTAGCCCGGACCGCCTATTAGAGATGGACCATCCAGCCCCACTGGAAGGCACCCCTAATAAGGACATGTTCATGAAGCATGGATTGACCGCTATAGCCTATAGTAAACTATGGCATAAATATACAAAAAAGGGTCAAGAAAGTCAATGGCCCCTGATAGGATCCTTCGATGATGATAAAATAAAAACGCTAGAAACTGCCCTGGGTAAAAACAAGACAACACCTACTATGCTTGACAGCTTCGGCATGTGGCGAAAAGAAACTGAACAACGTAAAAAGAAAACTGAGAGTAGGTTGGAAAAAGAGCTGCGAAAAGCAGCCCACCTAGCTGCTCAGAAACTAGAAAAAGAGATAAAGGAAAGAGAGAAAGCTAAACAGAAACTAGAAATGGAAACGCCAAGCCAGTGTCCGGTTAGAACCCCCTCCATGCTCTACCCTGATTTACCCTCGAAACGACAGGCCAATGAGGACCTGCTGTTAGGTCCTCCTATCATCTACATGCCCCCTCCATATGCCCCTTCTCAACCCGTGGCGCAGCACGCGCCACCCCCAGGTACAAACGAAGGTACCGCCACAGCGTCGGCCCCAATGGCCTCTGTGCCAGCCGAACCCCTTGTATTAAAACCCGCATCAACAACAACGTTAGACGACCATGAGGCTCGAGGGGCTGGCCCTGCAAGAACAAACAGACTAGACAAAGATGAGCGAGCGGGGATCGACAAAATAGCAAGGACACTGGTAGAAAGGAAGGATGATGAAGAGTACATCACAGATATGTTCAGCTCGTATACAGGGAGTCACAGACGACATTTTACCGTACGACTGTGTTATCATGTCTTGAATGCATACGAGGACCGATATCGAGACAAAGGTCCCGAGAGCCTAAGGACTCTGTACCGGAAGGTCGATATCGGGGATGAGGGCGAGTGTGATGTGTCGGACCTCCTTACGCGTACGCTTGAGGTTTTCCGCCACCTCACTGAACGAAAGCCGGGAGCTAAATCCGCAGCCCCCGTAGTGACCGAACCACCAACCGAGCAATCTAACACCATGATGCCGATACGTGAGGCTGCCCCTTACTGGGTTCCTCCTCGGGGTACAGGGACTCACGATGATGCAAACAACCAAGATGCGAAGGGAAGGGTAGTATACAACTGGGTCTACCAGCCATGGGACCGGCAAGAGATACTGACATTCCGGAAATCTCTACCCGACCTACGTAAAAACCCCACTGCCTTCTATACTGAATTGGGTACAGCCCTGGGTTCAACGATCATGACCCTGGCTGACATCGACTTGTTCTTCGGGTTATGTCTACCAGCTGATGTGTGGAAGCAAATCCGGAAAGTCGACCACCTTGAGCTGTTTGGACATACCTGGTCACAACTCGATGACCTGGACAAACAACGGGGACCAGGACAAAAGCCGTTGAAATCCATTCTAGACCTCCCAGATAAAATCGTAGAGAAATTAAAAACCCTAATCCCAGAAAAGAAAGTGGACTGGTCGATAGTAACAGCCTGTCGCCAAAAACCCCAGGAGGATGTATCGGAATACTTCTCCCGGTTTGAAACGGTGTTCTCTGATTACAGCGGCCAGGACATGACCACTGCAACCGGACACCATCTGTTTGTCCAGAATTATGTTAAGGGCCTATCATCGGAAATCTCCCAGAAACTACAGGCCAGCGAGAGTAGTTGGGCAGCCTCCAAACCTACAGCGATTCTCCAAATGGCCCAATATTATGAACATCAGAAAAATGAAAACGATAGGGCGACAGAGAAAAAGAAGAAGGACTTAAAGGAGAGGGTGATGATTGCCAAACTGCAAGGGGTGACTATAGGACGAGACCAATACCGGGGAAACTACCAGACAAACGTCCCTAAGACTACATTTCCCCAGGACCGCACTCTGACTTCCTACAGTGGACGCACAGACCTTAGAGAAGACCAGTGCGCTTTCTGCAAAGGGACTGGCCATTGGAAATCCCAGTGCCCAGTTCTTCTGGAAATGATCAGAAACAAAGACCCCAGGGATGTAGCAAACGGACCGAGACCTAAGGGACAACAACGAGGGCCCCCAAATGACGCAACTAATGACAGATCAAACAGACCAAATACGTTCGACCGACCCAGGCAGAACCAATATCAACAATCTGACTATGACGACACTCACACCTTCGCATAGGACAGCCAAGGGCGAGGGAGGGATCCAGTCGAGCTCTATGTTGACCAGCAGGGCCCTTATGTCACTGCTAAGGTCCTGGGTACCAAGTCTCCATTTCTGGTAGACACTGGCGCAACACGTAGTGCGTTATCTAAACGACTGATTCCAAGGGCACCCTTGTCTGGCTCACTCATAACATCGACAGGTTTCGATGGAACGCCCTCCACCAACCCTTTGTCTGCCCCGATTCTCTTTGACGTAGAAAACAACACCACCGACACCACGTTCTTGCTTTCCTCCAATAGCCCTGACGCCATTATGGGACTTGACTTACTGAAACACTTCCGAGCGACGATTAGGTGTTCTCAAGATGGAGTTCGAGTGTTTCTTTACGACAACCCCGTTCTGCTTAGACATTGTTCCCCCCGACACATGTTTTCCATCACCGACGTTGACGCGTCCCTGCTTGACACTCTACCTCCGTATCTGTGGGCCAAAGCGGATTCGGACGTAGGGCGTATGTTAATTGACCCAGTGCACATTACTGTCCGACCAGACGCAACACTCCCAAAACTCCCACAATATCGGATATCGCCAGAGGGCGAGAAGGCATTGGTAATGATTATCCAGTCACTGATAGACGCAGGAGTGGTAGAGGAAGTGGTTAGCAACGTTTGCAACAGCCCTATCTTGCCCATTATCAAGAAGCAGGGAGAGGGAGATGAGAGAGCATACCGTTTCATCATCGACCTCCGAGAGATCAACAAAGTGGTGGTACCCCAGTACCCTGTGGTCTCAGACATCACCACCATCCTGACCTTGATTCCATCCACTGCCACCACCTTTTCCGTCATCGACCTCAAGAACGCATTCTTCTCCATCCCCATCCACCCAGACAGCCGATATCTCTTCGGCTTTACCCTAAAAGCCCGCTCATATAGGTTTTGCCGAGCGCCTCAAGGCTACACGGAAAGCCCTAGCATCTACAGCCAGGCCCTCAAAAGACAACTAGACCAAGTCCAGTTACCCGACGGGGTGGTGTTGGTACAATATGTCGATGACATCCTTTTGGCAGCCGACACCACCCTTCTAGCGGTTACCGCCACCATTCAACTCTTGCACTTCCTTGCGGAAAATGGCCACAAGGTCTCCAAGAAGAAGTTGCAATTCTGCCTACCCCAGGTCACTTACCTAGGCCACCTTTTGTCCAAAGATGGAAGAAACCTCACCCCTGATCGGATCCAAACCATTCTAGATACCCCTGTCCCTAAAACCCAGAAGCAGGTTCGCTCCCTATTAGGCCTCACCTCCTTCTGCCGACAATGGTTACCAAACTTCAGCCTCGTTGTAAAACCACTGCTTTCTCTGCTAAACAAAGACGTCCCTTTCCCACTCCCTTGGACTCCTGAGTGTCAAACTTCCTTCACAGAACTGCGAGATGCCCTTTGCTCAGCCCCTGTCCTGGGTACCCCTGATTACAGAAAGCCCTTCTCCCTTTACACTCACGAAAGGGAGGGGTGCGCTTTATCTGTCCTGACCCAGGCCATCGGCCCTAAGCAACGACCGTGCGCTTACTTCTCTGCCACTCTTGACCCTGTCGCCAGAGCCTTGCCTGCCTGCCTTCGAGCTGTAGCTGCTGCTGCAGTCTCTATCCGACAGAGTGAGGGGATTGTACTCTCGAATTCCCTCACGGTACTGGTACCCCATGCAGTCGACACCCTCCTGAACCAAACCAAGACACAACATCTGACGAGTGCACGACTGACTGGATACGAACTGACCTTGCTTGCCCCCCATATCACCCTGAAAAGATGCACCACACTGAACCCAGCGACTCTGTTGCCCTTGCCAGAGAACGATCCCAATGTGCACCCCGTACATGACTGCGTGACTCTTACGGACGAACAGACCAGGAGTAGGGTCGATCTCAGAGACACAGCTTTCCCTGACCCCGACGGGGAGTTGTGGGTGGACGGTTCTTGCATCAAACTCTCCGATGGTACCACTTCCGCTGCCTATGCAGTCACCACGGCTCGAACTGTAGTAGAAACAGCCCGCATCACCCAGCGATCTGCCCAGGCAGCGGAACTGATTGCTTTGACGCGAGCCTGCATCCTGGCAACAGGAACCACAGCGAACATTTACACTGACAGCCAGTATGCCTTCGGGGTGGTTCACCATTTTGGGCTCCTCTGGAGGGAGAGAGGATACTTGACCTCACACGGCACACCCATTTTGCACGGGGATTTAGTCTCCGCCTTAATCGAAGCTGTCCTCCTCCCCAACAAACTTGCCGTTATCAAATGCCAGGCACACAAGAAAGTGACAGACATTATTGGACAGGGAAATGCACTAGCCGACATCACCGCCCGAACGACAGCTGAAAATAGAACGACAACACATATGTACGTGACCAGGTCACAAGCAGAAAACTGGACTGACGCCAAGGACACAATTAGAGACATACAAACGGCTAGCACACAACACGAATTGACTGAATGGACACGGGTGGGATTGAAGGACGATGAAGGCTGCTGGCGGACAAAAGACACGAACAGATGGTTGCTACCTGATTCGTACTTGATTCCCATATTAACCATGGCACACTCCCCTGCCCACATAGGATCAGCCCCCATGATCGAACTTGTCTCCAGGGTTTGGCACAATGACAAGATCCCAGATTCCGCCAAACGCCTGGTCCAACAATGCTTAATATGCCTGCAACACAACCCCGGGAAAGGAACTGTAGTACCCCGGGGGGGATTTGGGGTCCCAAACCACCCATTTGAAGTCCTGCAGATGGACTACATCCAGCTAGACAGATGCCAAGGCCTGAAATATGTACTCGTCGTGGTGTGCGCATTTAGCAAGTGGGTGGAAGCATATCCAACCCGTGACAACACCGCTATGGCCACTGCGAAGGTTCTGTTAAAGGAGTTTTTCCCCCGTTATGGCCTCTGTCGTGTTTTATGGAGTGATAATGGCCCCCACTTTGTAGCCAAAGTTATCCAGCTCATCCTAAATGGGCTGGGTATTAAACAGAAATTCCACGCAGTCTTCCACCCTCAATCTGCTGGGCTTGTCGAACGGCACAATGCCACACTAAAGCTTAAACTGGCCAAAGTAGTGGCTACGACGGGCCTGAAATGGCCAGACGCCCTCCCATTGGCATTGCTATCGATGCGCTCTACCCCCACCCGACATCACTTAACCCCTTATGAAGTTGTCTTCGGTCGACCCATGAGCGTCTGGTCTGCCCCGAAACCAACTTCCATTCATGACGTTCCGGATGTCCTAATGTCTGATTATCTGTACAAATTGACTGAAACTTTGTCGGTCCTTCATCAGCAGGTGCAGCAGGCCATCCCCGATGCTTCCAGGGGTCCGGGTCACGCCATCCAGCCGGGGGACTTCGTGCTGATCCGAAATTTTCAGCGATCAAAGAGTTTGGAACCCCGGTGGACGGGCCCCTGGCAAGTGCTGATCACCACTCGGACCGCACTTCGAGTGGAGGGGAAGAAACACTGGCTGCACGCTCATCACTGCAAAAAGGTCTCTCCAGCCCTGGCCACGACAGACACCGTCAACACCCAAGAAGAGCTCCTGAACCAGGACCGACCATCGTTGAACTGCTACCCTGATACTGAGACACTTGAACTTTCAAAACATCCTGACCCCACTGTGCCATCTCGAGAAGGGTATTTCCTGCATCGAAAGGAGGGAGCTTCGGCTAAGTAGGCCACGGACTAGGTTAAAGGATCTCAGAACGGTGACCCAAACTACCAAGGGTTACCCGGAGAGAAGCTAAAACTAAGTCTGTGGTCCTGCCCACTACCGAGCACCTTGAAGACGAAGATGATGGAAGCGCCAGATAAGAAGATGATGGAAGCGCCAAAAAAAAGAAGCCGACGGAGACAGCAGGAAATACCCACTACAGAAATCCGAGAATAGACAGACTCCATAGCTCAAAGACAATTGCACTCTTCATCGTAATCCTCCTCTGTTTTCTCCTCATGACTACGCTCTGGATTATGGAAGAACACGCACCTGCTCACGAAACATTCCTAACCACTGCTCAGCCTACCACCATGAAGGAACATTATCTAATTTCGCTCTCTCCTCAACTAAGAGAGAGGCGAAAGGAGTTTTGGAACAACTCTTTCGTGCAGCTACTTCACCAGCACAACCTTGCCACCAATACCACCAACTGCTGGATCTGTGGGTTGCTACCCCATGCCACTGGACATTCAATACCATTCATCCCTTCACCCTTCTCTGTCCACGGCTCCTGCCTTGCCTGGCTGATCCTCCTGCAAGAGAGCTATATGGGCAATGCCACCTCCAGCAGGACTGCAGCACATTCTTCTCATGGGGCCGGGCGAAACAAGACAAAGACACACTTCTGCCCGCTGACCCCCAGCGACTCGAACCAAATGGACATCCCGGCTAAAGAACGAATCGAAATGCAGGTGTTCAACAATCCAACCAGACCCACCTTCTCCTATCTGCGGAAACGAACGGCTGCCACTCTGACTGTGGCCCTGACGGTCATCAACGTCACAGGCCACATGTGTGTAGAAGGACTTGGGACACAGCTGGTGGGTCGCAGCGCCTGCCGCTTTACCAGAACTCTGGATTCCACGGATCCACCTTCCTTTGTGTCATCCCCAAACATGTATTTCATCTGCGGCACGAAGGCCTACACCTGGCTCCCCAAAGGCTGGGGGGGCACTTGCTACATCTCCTTCGTCCTTCCTCCAACTTATGTGGCCCCAGCGAATCACCACAGGCAAAAACGAGCCAAAGACGTTGAGCAAGCCGACTCAACCGGGGCGCAGTTCCTCGATGCTATGAAAGGACTCGTCCCCCTCTGGGGCCCGATGGCAAACAGCCGTGCCATCCGACATTTGACTCAGGCAGTCGAGACAACCATGAACATCACAGCGGGCATCTTTGCCAACAACACTGCCGAGCTCCAAGCGGTCCGTTTGGTGGCTCTTCAGAACCGCCTCGTTCTAGATGTGGTTCTGGCGGACCGTGGAGGAGCATGCCGCATTATTGGGTCCAGCTGTTGTACATACATACCGGACAACTCACCTTCAGTGTACAAAGCCATCGAACATCTTCACAGACTCTCTTCGGAAGTTCACCAAGAGCAAGAAGAATGGTCGCTTGGTGGTTGGTTCTGGGACACCGTCAAAAGCTGGGGCTGGAGACTGCTCACCATTATCCTGATTCCCGTAGTTATAATATGTGGCCTATGCTTAGGAATTCAATGTTTGCCACCTATGTGTTCTTTATGTGCGAGTTGTATTTTTTCCAAAACTGTGGACGTTGGAAGCGAACATATGAGAGCATTGTATGATACCGAAGTTAGGAATTTGATGAAAATTGACATTGAGTAAAGCAAGGTGGCTAGATATGTTGAAAAGGGGGGACTGTTGAAAGTTGGACTGAGACCGTCAACATTATCGGCGCCCTCTTGCTCTCCTTAACCTTTTTGTGCGCGTAAAACAGCCGCCATTTTGAACACCATGGCTTCTCTGCTCCCGCCGAGAGCCAGCGCGCCTCTCTCCCACTCCTAGCTTCGCCGGCATCCCCCCCCCGCATACTGACAACCCCCCTGCCTGCACCTGCCGCGAGTCATAAAACCCCTCTTCAGCGCTGCTCTGCCCCAGGCCCTCGTCCTGTTCCCAGCGCGACACCTCCCTTCTTCCCATTTATGATTCCCGGCCCTTTGATGCAAACCCCTTTTCCCCGTGTGCCCGTTCGTCTTCCTCGTTCCCAGGCCGACACCCAGCTCTGCCGATACTGTTCCTTGCCCCTCCCCGTACAATAGAAAGTCCCCCCCCCAGCAAGGGATCCCCGGGTTGATCAAAGCCCCCCGCCCTACGAGACCCGATCAAACCCCACACACTCCGTGAATCGGCGGAATATCCAGCTGCGCGATGATCATCACCTGTTGTGAACGGGGCGGGGACTTCCACTGTAACCTTGCGTGGGAACGGGCTGGGAAAGGGGGGGGGGGATTCTGAGGATGTCTTTCCGTACATCAAAGTATCGACGAGAATGTGTCACATGCAATAAACAGATAAACATGTGTATAAGAGGCCAGGCCTCAGGGATGCAGTTAGAGCACCTCAGAACGATACCTTCTGTCCGTTTCGTTGTGTTCTCCTCCGGAGAAAATAAAAACCTTGTTTCCTGCCTTCCAGTCTCCAGCGCCTGCCTCTTCAATAGTTTAACGTCTTTGTGGGTTCAAGAGGCGACACCGCCGGGCAATACTTAAGGATCTTATATTCTGGTTGGTAGTGCCCCCCCAATTATTTTCACAATTGAAATTTAGCACGTTTTGGACAAAAAGGCTATCTTTTGTTTTTGCGCCGTAGCTCTGCCAGCACCTAGGGAAACCTAGCAAACCTCTACATTTTTGAAAACTAGACACCCAGGGAAATTTAGGATGGGGTGACTCGTCTGCCTACCCCCAGGTTTTGTTACCCAGAATCCCTTGCAAACATAAACATTTGACAAAAAAACACATTTTCTTCACATTTCTGTGGTGGAAAGTTCTGGAATCTGCGTGGATCAACAAATTTCCACACACCCAGCGTGCCCCCAGGTCTCCCGAAAAAAATGGTACCTCACTTGCGTGGGTAGGCATAGTGGCTGCGACATGAAACAGCGCAAAACGCAGCATGGTCGCACCTCAATTTCCCAATGAAATTTAGCAAATTTTGGACAAAAAGACTACCTTTTGTTTTTGCGCCGTAGCTCTGCCAGCACCTAGGGAAACCTAGCAAACCTATACATTTTTGAAAATTAGACACCCAGAGGAATTCAGGATGGGGTGACTCGTCTGCCTACCCCCAGGTTTTGTTATCCAGAATCCCTTGCAAACATAACAATTTGACAAAAAAAACACATTTTCCTCACATTTCTGTGCTGGAAAGTTCTGGAATCTGCGTGGATCAACAAATTTCCACCCACCCAGCGTGCCCCCAGGTCTCTTGAAAAAAATGGTACCTCACTTGCGTGGGTAGGCATAGTGGCTGCGACATGAAACAGCGCAAAACGCAGCATGGTCGCACCTCAATTTCCCAGTGAAATTTAGCACGTTTTGGACAAAAAGACTACCTTTAGTTTTTGCCCCGTAGCACTGCCAGCACCTAGGGAAACCTAGCAAACCTATACATTTTTGAAAACTAGACACCCAGGGGAATGTAGGATGGGGGTGACCCGTCTGCCTACCCCAGGTTTTGTTACCCAGAATCCCTTGCAAACATAAAAATTTGACAAACAAAACACATTTTCCTCACATTTCTGTGGTGGAAAGTTCTGGAATCTGTGTGGATCAACAAATTTCCACCCACCCAGCGTGCCCCCAGGTCTCCCGAAAAAAATGATACCTCACTTGCGTGGGTAGGCATAGTGGCTGCGACATGAAACAGCGCAAAACGCAGCATGGTCGCACCTCAATTTCCCAGTGAAATTTAGCACGTTTTGGACAAAAAGAATACCTTTTGTTTTTGCGCCGTAGCTCTGCCAGCACCTAGGGAAACCTAGCAAACCTATACGTTTTTGAAAACTAGACACCCAGGGGAATGTAGGATGGGGTGACTCGTCTGCCTACCCCCAGGTTTTGTTACCCAGAATCCCTTGCAAACATAAAAATTTGACAAACAAAACACATTTTCCTCACATTTCTGTGGCGGAAAGTTCTGGAATCTGTGTGGATCAACAATTTCCACCCACCTAGCGTGCCCCCAGGTCTCCCAAAAAAAATGGTTCCTCACTTGCGTGGGTAGGCATAGTGGCTGCGACATGAAACAGCGCAAAATGCAGCATGGTCGCACCTCAATTTCCCAGTGAAATTTAGCACGTTTTGGACAAAAAGACTGCCTTTTGTTTTTGCGCCGTAGCTCTGCCAGCACCTAGGGAAACCTAGCAAACCTATACATTTTTGAAAACTAGACACCCAGGGAAATTCAGGATGGGGTGACTCGTCTGCCTACCCTCAGGTTTTGTTACCCAGAATCCCTTGCAAACATAAAAATTTGACAAAAAAACAAATTTTCCTCACATTTCTGTGGTGGAAAGTTCTGGAATCTGTGTGGTTCAACAAATTTCCACCCACCCAGCGTGCCCCCAGGTCTCCCGAAAAAAATGGTTCCGCACTTGCGTGGGTAGGCATAGTGGCTGCGACATGAAACAGCGCAAAATGCAGCATGGTCGCACCTCAATTTCCCAGTGAAATTTAGCACGTTTTGGACAAAAAGACTGCCTTTTGTTTTTGCGCCGTAGCTCTGCCAGCACCTAGGGAAACCTAGCAAACCTATACATTTTTGAAAACTAGACACCCAGGGAAATTCAGGATGGGGTGACTCGTCTGCCTACCCCCAGGTTTTGTTACCCAGAATCCCTTGCAAACATAAAAATTTGACAAAAAAAACACATTTTCCTCACATTTCTGTGGTGGAAAGTTCTGGAATCTGTGTGGATCAACAAATTTCCACCCACCCAGCGTGCCCCCATGTCTCCCGAAAAAAATGCTACCTCACTTGCGTGGGTAGGCATAGTGGCTGCGACATGAAACAGCGCAATACGCAACATGGCTGCACCTCAATTTCCCAGTGGAATCTAGCACGTTTTGGCCAAAAAGACTACCTTTTGTTTTTGCGTGGATAGACATAGTGGCTGCAACAGGAAACGGTTCAAATCGTACGGTGGTGAATTTACATTACCCTATTGCAAAACTACCTTGATTTTGGGGGGGGGGCATCTGAGTTTGTGGCCCGGGGCTCAGTGGTATTCTTTGCAAAGTAGCAAACACAACAGTTCTGAAAACTAGACACCCGGGGGAGTCCAGGGAGGTAGCACTTTTCCAAACTTTTTGGCGTGGGATCGCCGTGCCGGCAAAAATGTCCTACCACCCAGCGTTCCCCTTGTTCTCCCGAGTAAAAGGATACCTCACTTGTGTGGGTGCCCCAAAGCAGAACACGCCAAAAATGAATTTTGAAAAAAGTAGTATTTAGTAGTATTTAAGTTTTACAAATTAAGCCCCCCAGCCTGAGTCACATGCCTTGGGCCCACCCACACAAGTGAGGTATCATTTTACTCAAGAGAACAAGGGAAACGTTGGGTGGTAGGACATTTGTGCCGGCAGTGAGATCCCACCCAAAAAAGTACGGAAAAGTGGGTTTTGTGACCAAAATTTAAGGTTTGCAGGGGTTTCTGGGTAGGAAAACATTGGGGGACCCACGCATGCCATACCTCCCTGGACTCCCCCGGGTGTCTAGTTCTCAGAACTGTTTGGGTTTGGTAGTTTGCAAAGATGCCCGCCAAGACCGGGGCCAAAAGCTCAGGTGACCCCCTCAAAAAATAAGATTGTTTGGATAAAGGACATTTTTTGGTCTCCACAGTAAGAATTGGGCCTTTTCCTGTTGCAGCCACTATGCCTACCCACGCAAGTGAGTTACCATTTCTATCGGGAGACCTTGGGGAACGCTGGGTGGGAGGTAATTTGTGTGAGCCCAGTGATGCCACGCTTTCCCACACTAAAACGTGTGAAAACATTGATTTTTTCCAGCTAAAAATGAGGTTTGCAAGGGATTCTGGGTAAAGGAACGTTGGAGGATCCACGCAAGCCATACCTCCTTGGAAACCCCCGGGTGTCTACTTTTCAGAAATGTGTGGGTTTGGTAGGTTTCCCTAGATGGCTGTCTCGCACGGGGCCAAAAACCCAGGTAACCCCTCTTGCAAAAGCTAGTGGACTTGACATTGTCACCATTGTCAAATTCACCAGCTTTTGCAAGAGGGGTTACCTGGGTTTCTGGCCCAGTGCGAGACAGCCATCTATGGAAATGTCAGGGCTAGGGTGGCTTGCGGTCTAGGGCCCGCCCCACTCTGCACTCGGATGATGCCCCTGTGTGGCAAAATGCATCGGTCGTCCTTGGGAGGGCATTGGTTGCTGCAATGTGTTAAACCTGCTTGTACACCTGCTCTAAGATGTTGTTAAACTGTGCCTGTAAGTTGTTATTCTTTGATACTCTGTATGCTGCTACTCCGCCTAATGCGTGAGATTCGGCACTTTGAAAGCGTCCGCCTAATGCGTGAGCTTTCACTGACTGGTCGCATGCGTGAGCATTCATTTGGGCGTTGTCACGTTAACTTACGCGACCGCGCCCAATCTTCTGCGCTCACTATTCTGGGTATTTTGAAGAGGTAGCAGTGGTTTTCCCTTGCTCCTGTTTTGATTTGCAGATCCTGGAATTTAAAGAAGAGGAATTCACCGGAGGCTTTCGGTGCAGGTTCCGGTGGGCGTGGCAGCTTCCAGCTTCCTTCGTTTTGGCAGCTTCCTGACCAGAAGTGTCCTTCGCGAGTCCAGAGAGAGTTTGGACCTTCAGAGAAAGTAGAGTAGGTCGTACTCTACAGGTAGGGGAGAGAACTCGTTGTTCTTTGCGCAAATTATTTTAAGGTTAATTTTTTGATGTTTAAAGAGACAAAATTAATCTAATCACAACTTGATTTCTTGTTTGCACAAAGACCTAATCTCCTCATACGCTGTTCTGCACATTAAGATGTTCTTCATTGCTGGCAATGACTTTCCTTGTTAAAGTGGCGCGCAAAGCTAAACGTGGCGCGCAAAGAAAATGTTAATCACTGAATATTTTGGCGCAATTCTGTATTGAGTATTTTTGCGAAAGGTATTTTTCTGGAGTGAATTTAAACATAACTTTGTGATGTTTTGAGGTAAAGACTCATAGAGTATTCAGTTCAAACCTTTGGTAAAGGAGTCAATTTACTGAAGGGAGTTTCTATTCCTTTTTGAAAGAAAGAATCAGTCGCTATTCACAACAACTAAGAATGAAACAAAGACAAGTGAATAAGAGTTTGGGTAATGATTTTGAATTACTGTTAACCTCTTGGAATCTTTGAATCATATGTTAAGAGGCTTGTATTTACGAAATCCCAGATGGTTCTAAACATCAATAGCCAAGCATTAAGCTCAGAAGTATTTGTTACTTAACTTTTCCTTTTCAGATCTCCTTCCCTGCTGTTCCCTTCCTAATTCCCTTTTCCCCCCCGCTTGATCACTCCAAGATTCTGTGTAATTATTACATTCGGAATTGGAGGTATCGAGAGGTGGGTCCTTATTACTTCACGACAGACCCCGAGGAAGACTTCGTCTGACAGAATAGTGAGCCTACGAATTATTTTCCTCCCGGTCTGACCGTGAAGTCATAATGACTACCATCAATGATTTAATGTCGGCCATTGTGCGTATGCAAGCAGACTTAAAAGAAACCATGAATGCAACCACTGTATTAGCTGCTAAAGTAGACAATATTCAACTGCAGAAAACTCCTCTTCCAGAAGATGTTCAAGACACTGGTGCTGGTAGGGCAGCTACAAACATAGCAGTCACTGTTCCTCCCCAGATCCCTTTAGCAGCTCCCGAACGTTTTTCTGGGGATTCTTCCAAGGTACAAATCTTTTTGACTCAAATAGAACTGCATTTTGCTTGTAGACCAGCTGCGTTTCCAACCCCTCAGTCCAGAATAGCATTTTTAATTTCTTATTTAACTGGAGATGCAGCAAACTGGGCAGTTCCTTTGGTTAGACAAGATGATACCTTGTTATATAATTGGAAACGCTTTGTAGAGGAATTTGAAAAAGTCTTTGATCGACGTACAGTGACTTTATCTGCAGATCGAGAACTACTTCAGTTAAAACAAGGAAATAGGGATCTTGTTACTTATTTGTCACATTTTAACAGATTAATCGCTGAAACTTCTTGGCCAGAGGAAAAGAGAGCGGCTCTTTTCTATCAAGGGTTAAAAGACGATTTAAAAGATGTTTTGGCGCAAATTGACCCGCAACCAACAGTTTGTTCTGAATTGATTAATCTAACCCTACGTTTAGATCATAGACTCTCTGAACGAAGATCAGACAAGAAAAGAATTGATAAACCTAATTGGAGAACGGAAACTAAATCCAGACCCCAATTCGCACATTCCGAATCAAGTTCTGAGCCAATGGAAATCGGGACTCTAAGGCAACCTTTATCAAAAGAAGAAAAAGACAATAGGCGCAAAAATGGACAATGCCTTTATTGTGGTCGCAAAGGTCATTTTGTGAAGGATTGTTTGACGAAACCAAAAGGCAAGTTTCCAAATGCCAGTAAGACAGCAGCATTAGAAAAAACTGATCAAAAGTCGGAAAACTAACTTGCCCAAGATGTTTTAAGGGAGATCTCTTGGGAACCATTGCCTTCCCTTCAGTCAATTCATGTGTGTCCAACTACAAAGCACATTTCAGATTAGCTGTCCAAATTCGGTTAACTCATGAAACGTGCCAAATGGAGGTTCTAGTTGATTCTGGAGCAACAGGTAATTTTGTGGATTTAGAAACTGCTCAACGCCTACGTATAATCTGTGAGCAAAAGGAAACTCCAGAGATTGTTCCAGCTAGTATTTTCCCATCTACTGCTTGAACAATCTGCTCTAAGATGTTGTTAAACTGTGCCTGTAAGTTGTTATTCTTTGATACTCTGTATGCTGTTACTCCGCCTAATGCGTGAGATTCGGCACTTTGAAAGCGTCCGCCTAATGCGTGAGCTTTCACTGACTGGTCGCATGCGTGAGCATTCGTTTGGGCGTTGTCACGTTAACTTACGCGACCGCGCCCAATCTTCTGCGCTCACTATTCTGGGTATTTTGAAGAGGTAGCAGTGGTTTTCCCTTGCTCCGGTTTTGATTTGCAGATCCTGGAATTTAAAGAAGAGGAATTCACCGGAGGCTTTCGGTGCAGGTTCCGGTGGGCGTGGCAGCTTCCAGCTTCCTTCGTTTTGGCAGCTTCCTGACCAGAAGTGTCCTTCGCGAGTCCAGAGAGAGTTTGGACCTTCAGAGAAAGTAGAGTAGGTCGTACTCTACAGGTAGGGGAGAGAACTCGTTGTTCTTTGCGCAAATTATTTTAAGGTTAATTTTTTGATGTTTAAAGAGACAAAATTAATCTAATCACAACTTGATTTCTTGTTTGCACAAAGACCTAATCTCCTCATACGCTGTTCTGCACATTAAGATGTTCTTCATTGCTGGCAATGACTTTCCTTGTTAAAGTGGCGCGCAAAGCTAAACGTGGCGCGCAAAGAAAATGTTAATCACTGAATATTTTGGCGCAATTCTGTATTGAGTATTTTTGCGAAAGGTATTTTTCTGGAGTGAATTTAAACATAACTTTGTGATGTTTTGAGGTAAAGACTCATAGAGTATTCAGTTCAAACCTTTGGTAAAGGAGTCAATTTACTGAAGGGAGTTTCTATTCCTTTTTGAAAGAAAGAATCAGTCGCTATTCACAACAACTAAGAATGAAACAAAGACAAGTGAATAAGAGTTTGGGTAATGATTTTGAATTACTGTTAACCTCTTGGAATCTTTGAATCATATGTTAAGAGGCTTGTATTTACGAAATCCCAGATGGTTCTAAACATCAATAGCCAAGCATTAAGCTCAGAAGTATTTGTTACTTAACTTTTCCTTTTCAGATCTCCTTCCCTGCTGTTCCCTTCCTAATTCCCTTTTCCCCCCCGCTTGATCACTCCAAGATTCTGTGTAATTATTACATTCGGAATTGGAGGTATCGAGAGGTGGGTCCTTATTACTTCACGACAGACCCCGAGGAAGACTTCGTCTGACAGAATAGTGAGCCTACGAATTATTTTCCTCCCGGTCTGACCGTGAAGTCATAATGACTACCATCAATGATTTAATGTCGGCCATTGTGCGTATGCAAGCAGACTTAAAAGAAACCATGAATGCAACCACTGTATTAGCTGCTAAAGTAGACAATATTCAACTGCAGAAAACTCCTCTTCCAGAAGATGTTCAAGACACTGGTGCTGGTAGGGCAGCTACAAACATAGCAGTCACTGTTCCTCCCCAGATCCCTTTAGCAGCTCCCGAACGTTTTTCTGGGGATTCTTCCAAGGTACAAATCTTTTTGACTCAAATAGAACTGCATTTTGCTTGTAGACCAGCTGCGTTTCCAACCCCTCAGTCCAGAATAGCATTTTTAATTTCTTATTTAACTGGAGATGCAGCAAACTGGGCAGTTCCTTTGGTTAGACAAGATGATACCTTGTTATATAATTGGAAACGCTTTGTAGAGGAATTTGAAAAAGTCTTTGATCGACGTACAGTGACTTTATCTGCAGATCGAGAACTACTTCAGTTAAAACAAGGAAATAGGGATCTTGTTACTTATTTGTCACATTTTAACAGATTAATCGCTGAAACTTCTTGGCCAGAGGAAAAGAGAGCGGCTCTTTTCTATCAAGGGTTAAAAGACGATTTAAAAGATGTTTTGGCGCAAATTGACCCGCAACCAACAGTTTGTTCTGAATTGATTAATCTAACCCTACGTTTAGATCATAGACTCTCTGAACGAAGATCAGACAAGAAAAGAATTGATAAACCTAATTGGAGAACGGAAACTAAATCCAGACCCCAATTCGCACATTCCGAATCAAGTTCTGAGCCAATGGAAATCGGGACTCTAAGGCAACCTTTATCAAAAGAAGAAAAAGACAATAGGCGCAAAAATGGACAATGCCTTTATTGTGGTCGCAAAGGTCATTTTGTGAAGGATTGTTTGACGAAACCAAAAGGCAAGTTTCCAAATGCCAGTAAGACAGCAGCATTAGAAAAAACTGATCAAAAGTCGGAAAACTAACTTGCCCAAGATGTTTTAAGGGAGATCTCTTGGGAACCATTGCCTTCCCTTCAGTCAATTCATGTGTGTCCAACTACAAAGCACATTTCAGATTAGCTGTCCAAATTCGGTTAACTCATGAAACGTGCCAAATGGAGGTTCTAGTTGATTCTGGAGCAACAGGTAATTTTGTGGATTTAGAAACTGCTCAACGCCTACGTATAATCTGTGAGCAAAAGGAAACTCCAGAGATTGTTCCAGCTAGTATTTTCCCATCTACTGCTTGAACAATCTGCTCTAAGATGTTGTTAAACTGTGCCTGTAAGTTGTTATTCTTTGATACTCTGTATGCTGTTACTCCGCCTAATGCGTGAGATTCGGCACTTTGAAAGCGTCCGCCTAATGCGTGAGCTTTCACTGACTGGTCGCATGCGTGAGCATTCGTTTGGGCGTTGTCACGTTAACTTACGCGACCGCGCCCAATCTTCTGCGCTCACTATTCTGGGTATTTTGAAGAGGTAGCAGTGGTTTTCCCTTGCTCCGGTTTTGATTTGCAGATCCTGGAATTTAAAGAAGAGGAATTCACCGGAGGCTTTCGGTGCAGGTTCCGGTGGGCGTGGCAGCTTCCAGCTTCCTTCGTTTTGGCAGCTTCCTGACCAGAAGTGTCCTTCGCGAGTCCAGAGAGAGTTTGGACCTTCAGAGAAAGTAGAGTAGGTCGTACTCTACAGGTAGGGGAGAGAACTCGTTGTTCTTTGCGCAAATTATTTTAAGGTTAATTTTTTGATGTTTAAAGAGACAAAATTAATCTAATCACAACTTGATTTCTTGTTTGCACAAAGACCTAATCTCCTCATACGCTGTTCTGCACATTAAGATGTTCTTCATTGCTGGCAATGACTTTCCTTGTTAAAGTGGCGCGCAAAGCTAAACGTGGCGCGCAAAGAAAATGTTAATCACTGAATATTTTGGCGCAATTCTGTATTGAGTATTTTTGCGAAAGGTTATTTTCTGGAGTGAATTTAAACATAACTTTGTGATGTTTTGAGGTAAAGACTCATAGAGTATTCAGTTCAAACCTTTGGTAAAGGAGTCAATTTACTGAAGGGAGTTTCTATTCCTTTTTGAAAGAAAGAATCAGTCGCTATTCACAACAACTAAGAATGAAACAAAGACAAGTGAATAAGAGTTTGGGTAATGATTTTGAATTACTGTTAACCTCTTGGAATCTTTGAATCATATGTTAAGAGGCTTGTATTTACGAAATCCCAGATGGTTCTAAACATCAATAGCCAAGCATTAAGCTCAGAAGTATTTGTTACTTAACTTTTCCTTTTCAGATCTCCTTCCCGGCTGTTCCCTTCCTAATTCCCTTTCCCCCCCCGCTTGATCACTCCAAGATTCTGTGTAATTATTACATTCGGAATTGGAGGTATCGAGAGGTGGGTCCTTATTACTTCACGACAGACCCCGAGGAAGACTTCGTCTGACAGGAAACCTACCAAACCCACACATTTCTGAAAAGTAGACACCCGGGGGCTTCCAAGGAGGTATGGCTTGCGTGGATCCTCCAACGTTCCTTTACCCAGAATCCCATGCAAACCTCATTTTTAGCTGGAAAAAATCAATGTTTTCACACGTTTTAGTGTGGGAAAGCGTGGCATCACTGGGCTCACACAAATTACCTCCCACCCAGCGTGCCCCCAGGTCTCCCGATAAAAACGGTACTTCACTTGCTTGGGTAGCCATAGTGGCTGCATCAGGAAAAGGTCCAAATCGTACGGTGGTGAATTCAAAATACCCTGAAGCAATATAACTTTGATTTTTTGGGGGGGGGCACCTGAGTTTTTGGCCCGGGGCTGGGTGGTATTCTTTGGAAAGTAGCAAACCCAAACAGTTCTGACAACTAGACACCCGGGAGAGTCCAGGGAGTTATGGCATGCGTGGGTCCCCCAATGTTTTCCTACCCAGAACTCCTTGCAAACCTTAAAATTAGGTAAAAATTGCACTTTTCAAAACTTTTTGGCGTGGGATCGCCGTGCCGGCAAAAATGTCCTACCACCCAGCGTTCCCCTTATTCTCCCGAGTAAAAGGATACCTCACTTGTGTGGGTGCCCCAAAGCAGAACACGCCAAAAATGAATTTTGAAAAAAGTAGTATTTAGTAGTATTTAAGTTTTACAAATTAAGCCCCCTAGCCTGAGTCACATGCCTTGGGCCCACCCACACAAGTGAGGTATCATTTTACTCGGGCGAACAAGGGAAACGCTGGGTGGTAGGACATTTATGCCGGCAGCGAGATCCCACCCAAAAAAGTACGGAAAAGTGGTTTTTTTGACCAAAATTTAAGGTTTGCAGGGGTTTCTGGGTAGGAAAACATTGGGGGACCCACGCATGCCATACCTCCCTGGACTCCCCTGGGTGTCTAGTTCTCAGAACTGTTTGGGTTTGGTAGTTTGCAAAGATGCCCGCCAAGCCCCGGGCCAAAAGCTCAGGTGACCCCCTCAAAAAATAAGATTGTTTGGCTAAAGGAAATTTTTTGGTCTCCACAGTAACAATTGGGCCTTTTCCTAAAGCAGCCACTATGCCTACCCACGCAAGTGAGGTACCATTTTTATCGGGAGACCTTGGGGAACGCTGGGTGGGAGGTAATTTGTGTGAGCCCAGTGATGCCACGCTTTCCCACACTAAAACGTGTGAAAACATTGATTTTTTCCAGCTAAAAATGAGGTTTGCAAGGGATTCTGGGTAAAGGAACGTTGGAGGATCCACGCAAGCCATACCTCCTTGGAAGCCCCCGGGTGTCTACGTTTCAGAAATGTGTGGGTTTGGTAGGTTTCCCTAGATGGCTGTCTCGCACGGGGCCAAAAACCCAGGTAACCCCTCTTGCAAAAGCTAGTGGACTTGACATTGTCACCATTGTCAAATTCACCAGCTTTTGCAAGTGGGGTTACCTGGGTTTCTGGCCCCGTGCGAGACAGCCATCTATGGAAACCTACCAAACCCACACATTTCTGAAAAGTAGACACCCGGGGGCTTCCAAGGAGGTATGGCTTGCGTGGATCCTCCAACGTTCCTTTACCCAGAATCCCTTGCAAACCTCAATTTTAGCAGAAAAAAAAACAATTTTTTCACACGTTGTAGTGTGGGAAAGCGTGGCATCACTGGGCTCACACAAATTACCTCCCACCCAGCGTTCCCCCAGGTCTCCCGATAAAAATGGTACCTCACTTGCGTGGGTAGCCATAGTGGCTGCAACACGAAAAGGTCCAAAATGTACGGTGGTGAATTTAAAATACCCTGAAGCAATATAACTTTGATTTTGGGGGGGGCACCTGAGTTTTTGGCCCGGGCTGGGTGGTATACCCAGTTCTGAAAACTAGACACCCGGGAGAGTCCAGGGAGGTATGGCATGCGTGGGTCCCCCAATGTTTTCCTACCCAGAACTCCTTGCAAACCTTAAAATTAGGTAAAAATAGCACTTTTCCAAACTTTTTGGCGTGGGATCGCCGTGCCGGCAAAAATGTCCTACCACCCTGCGTTCCCCTTGTTCTCCCGAGTAAAATGATACCACACCTTAACAGAGTTACTCAAAAGTCAAACATTCAAGCACGGCTATCTATTCCTCAAAGACACACACATACAGGTTGGATTTGGCACGAGGGCGAGTGATGGTTGGTTCAGTACATAAAATTTTATTAACAAGATATTTCAAAAAAATGAAATGCTCTGTCAGTAAATAAATGCATAAAAACCGAACCAGTGACTCGCAACTCGTGAGCTGTAAAGCCACGACAAGGCACCAACCGTTTTACAGGCCATTCACGCACCTTTCATACCTGATACAAACCAGACCATTGACACCATCCGAATGGAAAAGCAACACATAACAACAATCACAATAAGGGACAAGGTACACCCTACTGCAGAAAGAGAGAAAAAAAACAATTATTACTGCACACCCATCTAATCCGCAAGCACACACACATACTGGTTGGATTTGGCACGAGGGTGAGTGATGATTCAGTACATACAATTGGATACGCAAGTAATTTCATCAAAAATGAAATACACTGCGTATAATTGAAAGTATGATAAACTGAACCACTGACTCACAGCTCTTGAGCTGTAAAGCCACGTCAAGGCACCAACCTCTTTACAGGCCATTCATACACCTTTCGTACGCGTGACACATACAAAACATTCACACTGCCAGCCGCGGACCCATCACATTTAAACACTCACACCAGCAAACAGCGCCATTCAAGGGCCCATCACTTTCACACGCCCACATTTCTGACACTGCAACTGCACAAAATGATGGACTGTGTGGAGTGTCACTCAACTAGCAGTGTGTGTAGTGACCAACAGAAAGTAACTACTCACACACCGCCTGCCGAGCGCCAGTCCACCCACACCACCATCCAAGCACCAGACCATGCACACCGCCAGCCAAACACCACTCAGCGCACACCGACAGCCAAGTACCACTCCACACACACCACCAGCCAAGCATCACTTCACGAACACAACACCAGCCAAGCACCACTCCGTGCACAGACAGCCAAGTACCACTCCACGCACACCGTCCAGCCAAGCGCCACTCCACACACACCGCCAGCCAAGCGCCACTCCACACACACCGCCAGCCAAGCACCACTCCGTGCACAGACAGCCAAGTACCACTCCATGCACACCACCAGCCAAGCGCCCCTCCACACACACCACCAGCCAAGCACCACTCCACAAACACAACACCAGCCAAGCACCACTCCACAAACACAACACCAGCCAAGCACCACACCGCCTGCCGAGCGCCAGTCCACCCACACCACCATCCAAGCACCAGACCATGCACACCGCCAGCCAAACACCACTCAGCGCACACCGACAGCCAAGTACCACTCCACACACACCACCAGCCAAGCATCACTTCACGAACACAACACCAGCCAAGCACCACTCTGTACACGACCAGCCAAGCGCCACTCAACACACACCACCAGCCAAGCACATCTCCACACACACCGCCAGCCAAGCACCACTCCACGAACACCACCAGCCAAAGACAAATCCAAACACAACACCAGGCAAGCGCAAGAGCATGCACACCGCCAACCAAACACCAGACCACGCACACCGCCAGTCAAGCACCAGTCCGCAGACACCGCCAGACAAGCACCAGTCCACAGACACCGGCAGCCAAGCGCCAAACCATGCACACAGTCAGACAATGGACACTACACGCAAACCAACATCATACTTTAGTTTTTTTTTTTAATAAAAGAGAAACAAAAACAAATTGCAAATTGATACAAATCTACTAACTCGACAACTAAATCTAAAAAGACTACACAAATACAAACTTTGAAACTGAACATAAGTTTTACAGAATAAAGACCAACCAGTTCACTTTACCACTCATTGATACTCCCAAAAATTATTTTGCGTGTGGTACAATCTAAAACAAGCAGGTACACACAGCCCGGGGTTTGAAGGGCAGTCGGGGCAGTACATGCGAACCTCCTTCCGCAAACCTCTTCGCCAACAGACTCTACATCTCCGACTGGGAAAGTCTTTTGAGGTTGTAGGAGGAATTGTATCAGGAAAGTGGCGATCTTTCAATCTGGCAACACCCTCCACCACTCCAACTCTAGGAACACTTGCCTGTTCCACTAAAACAAGGCTGCCTATTACAGACTCCTGAAACTTTACAAAAGTCATCTTTGACTGGGGACAAGATTTCTGGAACACAACAAAAGCATTAAAGGTTGCCAAGTGGAAAAGATGGATAGCCAACTTCTTGTACCAAATGTAAGCCTTACGAAGAGCAGCATACGGTTCCAACCTCTGATCTACTCTGTCAACACCACCCATGTACTTATTGTAGTGCAGTATGCACACAGGTTTGCGCACTTCTGCAACCTGACCCCAAACAGTCACCGGTTCAGTGCTTTCATCATGTATTGTAGTCAACATGTAGACATCTCTCCTGTCCGCAAACCTCTCAGCTAGAAGCTCCTCACAACGCAATGCACTGCACTGTCCCCGAGCAAGCTTTCGACAAACAAGTTCTTTTGGGAAACCTTTACGGTTTGAGCGGATTGTGCCACAAGCAACAGTGTCCACTTTGGCCAATTCCCTGAACAACCGCACACCAGTGTAGAAGTTATCGACATACAAATTATGGCCTTTGTTAAACAATCCACGACCAAGTTCCCACACAATTCTCTCAGTCACTCCAAAAGTTGACGGACAACCAGGGGGGTTAATCCTGGATTCCTTACCAGTGTACACCCTGAAATTAGAGACATATCCAGTGTCACTGTCACACAGCATATACAGTTTGATTCCATAGCGTGCCCTCTTACTAGGAATGTATTGCCGAAATACCAAGCGGCCCTTGAACAACAGCAAAGACTCATCCACTGCAATTTCTTTCCCAGGATAAAAGATCTCAGAAAATCGATCAACCAAATGATCAATGACAGGCCGAATCTTGAAAAGACGGTCACAATCAGGGTGATCTCGTGGCAAAGCAAGACTATTGTCAACAAAATGCATCATCCGCAGCAGAAGCAAATACCTATCACGACTCATGACTGCCGGAAATATAGCTGTTGCCATCAAGGGACTAGTAGACCAATATGAAGCCATTGATGGTTTCCTAAGCAAGCCCATCAAAAAAGTTAAACCCAAAAACTTTTTCATCTCCTCCAAATTTGTGGGAGTCCACCGGGTAGCTCTAGCGTGGGGCTTAAGGCTGGCACTGTTCACCCTCAAAAAATTTTCAGCATACAAATTAGTCTGCTCTACAATCTCTGCCAAAAACACATCATCCATAAACAACTTGAAAAAATCAATAGGCAAAAAGTTTTCAGTGTTCACCCTACACCCTGGAACACCAGTAAATTCAGGCAATGCCGGCTGTACCATGCCTGGTGCAACCCAGAGGTCAGAACTTTCATCGTCAAGTCTTGCAGCCGCAGGCCGGCGCCCAGCAGCCTCTTGTCTCACTACACCAACTGGAAGTCTAGCAGCCCCAGGCTGCAGCCCAGATGTATCTTGCCGCACTATTGGCACAGCAATGTCCTCCGCAACCACAGGCACAACAATGTCCTCCCCAACCACAACCACAGCAATGTCCTCCCCAACCACAGGCACATCATCCACACCAAAAGTAGCTTCATCAGCACTCAAAGTGTCTTCATCATCAGATGAAGCCATGTGTAGAGAAAACTCACTACCTGAATCTTCACCTCCCACCTCTGGCTCAGAATCAGAGTCAGACTCTGGACCATGGTCAGAGGAAGAATCAAAAAGCATTCCAACAACTTGCTGAGCAGTAATCCGGCGGCTAGCCATTATCCTTACAAATAAAGGAGTCTGCACAAACAACTCAACAACCCCAACACTGCGCAAAGTAAGATAAAAAATGTAAGACTTTTTCACAAAAAACTATATTTAGAAAAAATATACAATTCACTTACAAGACACAACTACACTCACCAGCACCTACTCTGCAAAGACACAGCAAATAGACAACGATATCCCACTAGAAAGAAGAAAAACTTACATCTACAGAAGGACACATCAAAAACAAATGCAAAACATGTTTTACAATCACAACAAACAGAAACAAAACATACTCGTATTACTACACACTTTGCAAAATAAACAATTACATTACAATTGAACGAAAAAAAGGTCTCTTACCAAACACATGCAACTACAGAAACAGCAGAACAACAGAACCACCAGTAACAGAACCGCACACTGCAACAATCTAAAGAGAAAAAAAAACAATACACATTAGAAGAAACAAAAACAACACACATTACAACAGGCTATGTCACAGGGTATGTCACAAATGGGGTGTCTGTCCCCAAGGGGGGAAGATTATAAATCATTATAAACGTGGGCCCCCTGGAAGCAACCCTACGGAGGGCAGAGAGGCCAAATAAAGACACGGCAGAACATACTGAAAACAAATGGGCCCAATGAAGCAACCCTTGGCCAAGGGGTCGCTCCCTATAAAAAAAAACCCTGGAGTCTAGTGGGCTTTTCTATTCCCTCCCCCCCTGGGTCCAGAAACGGTAAAAAAAAACAGCCAATCTGCCCCCAGGGGGGGCAGAAAAGTCTATAAAAAAATTAGGGCCACTAGGAAGCGACCCTTCCCCAAGGGGTCGCTTCTTTTTTAAATCCAAACAAATCCCTGGTGACTAGTGGGCTTTTCTGCCCCCCCTGGGTGCAGATCAGCCAAAAAAACGACGATCTGCCCCAGGGGGGGGCAGAAAAGTCTGAAAAATATTACATCCCCCTAAGGAAGCGACCCTTGCCCAAGGGGTCGCTTCCTTTATAAATAAAAATCAATCCCTGGTGTCTAGTGGGCTTTTCTGCCCCCCCTGGGTGCAGATCGGCCAAACAAACCGGCCGATCTGCCCCAGGGGGGGCAGAAAAGTCTGAAAATATTCATGCCTCAAAAGGAAGCGACCCTTGCCAAAGGGGTCGCTTCCTCGACAAATAAATATGGCCAAATATCAATCCCTGGTGTCTAGTACGCTTTTCTGCCCCCCCTGGGTGCAGATCGGCCAAAAAAAAGGCCGATCTGCCCCAGGGGGGGGCAGAAAAGTCTGAGAACCATTATAGCCCCCAAAGGAAGCGACCCTTGCCCAAGGGGTCGCTTCCTGCACAAATATTTATGGCCAAATACAATCCCTGGTGTCTAGTGGGGCATTCCTGGTGCACGATCGCGACACTGTGCGCGATCGTGCACCAGGAATGCCCTGCATTGGGACATCAGGGGAGAGGAAACACAGTTTCCTCCCCCCCGATGCCTCAAGGCACCGAAAACCGCCCCCCCCCGCCCCACCGGAGCACAAAACATGAACCTCTTTGCTGGACACGCTGGAAAGAAATGGCTTCCAGCACGTCCAGCGCTTCCTGATGACGTCGGCGCGCGCTGTGCGTGCTGACGTCACCAAGAAGCGTGGGGGGCCAGGGGGTGGCAGCGGAAAGTCTTCCGCTGCCACCCCTGCAAAAAAACACAAGATCGCTGCACAGGGGGGGGGGAGCACCAGCGCTCCCCCCCAGGGCTGTACTGATGACGGAACGGTTCCGTCATCAGCACAGCCCAACCGATGCTGATGACGGAACCGCTCCGTCATCAGCATCGAAGGGGTTAATATGACTTAATGTTTGATCAATGTGGTTGCTTTTAATAAATGCAACAACAGGAATACATATTGTAAAGCCTCCAGTCCTGCAATAGAACTCAAAATCTTCTAAAGGAGCGCTCAATCTCTTAGTTAATGCTTCGATTCAACTTTTACGAACACAATAGATGCCCTGATTGAGATATCTTTTCTCTACCGTGTCTAGTACTATGCACACTGTATTGATGCTCCCATGATAAGGTTTTGGCATCTAAAACACTCATGTGACCATAAGGAATTCAAGGCCTTATTTAGATCTTGGCGGACGGGTTACTCCATCACAATGGTGAAGGATATCCCATCCACCGAAATATAAATCCATAGGATATAGTGTGATTTATAATAATAATAATAACCTTGAATTTGTAAAGCACACAGCTACCTCCAAAATGGTTTCCCGGTGCTGGGTGCCCTCAGGAAGATTAAGCGAGCTATTGCCCAGAGTCACATGGTGCTGGGCTGACCTGCCGCCGGCACCAGGGATCGAACCGTGAACCCCATGGCCTGGAGTCAGCCACCCTGGCCACTGCACCACACCTCTTTACATATATTTTGGCGGACAGGATATACGTCACCGTTGTGATGGAGTAACCCGTCTGCCAAGTTCTAAATCACTCCCTTAGTCTCCAAGTTTCATAGTAGAAGTGAAGGTCCTGAAACTTCAGGTCAGAGTGGACGTGTATGTATTTAGATACTCAGGTATTTACTTGTGTTATCTCATTTTTCCCAGCTCCTGGGTGGCATTGTCTCCTTCTTTTCTTGACTTTTCACTTGTGTTTTTCCCATATCTTCTGCTCCCCAGGGAGGCTGAGGGGTTGTCCTTAGTTGCTGTACATGGTGTCTATATCTGACAGGCCGGATGGAACTATCAAACGGTTATTAACAACTTGCTAGGTCTTGTGGAAGGGGCTGTGGTTCTAGTGGGACAAACACTTTTGCTCAGATGTATGTGAAAACATGATGAGTTCAGGCTGGGCATATAATGTTCAAGGACAGCACCTTGAGCTCCCATGCTGTTAGCTCTTGGCCTGAGGAAATTATTTCTCACACTGACATTACAGGAGCCTGCAGCGTGAGCATTAATAGCTGTAAACTTCTTTCGAAACCTTACAGGCACATTCAGCCTGTGTCAGCTTTCATTGCCTGGACTTACAAGTTTTGAGTCAGAGCCTGGTTACTGGAATGTAATGATGTAAATTGCAATAAAACAACATACAATTTAATCCAAATAGACTCCTGAATATGTTCTCTAAGACTACATGGTAGAGTGCAAATGCAGTGCTCTAGTGTGACAAACAACAAGGTGATAGAGGAATGCTTGCATTAATCTCAGCCACTTGTGACATTCCAGTACATCATTTTTCGCTTTCCTCAGTGCCACACCCCAGGTGCGACATGTATGCCCTGAAGTGGGTCCCATGCTCACTGTGCATAGGTCTCAAGCTGCGTCCTACTGACAACACCCAAATGGACCAAAACCAGCCTGAGGTAGGTTGGTTCCCAGCTCGAATGGAACCAAGCTTGGCAGTTTGGGATGAACTGTTACAATTCTAGCAGAACCACTGTTAATTTGCACATGGTTGGTTCCTGTCTGAGGTAACATGGTGGACAAAATGATGGATGGGAATGTGCCCCGAGTACTCATCAGTGCCTGAGATTGATTGAAGCGTTCCAACAACCACATTTCTTTTGCTCCAGGCAACGCCCTAAGAGAGACAGGTGTACCCAGACGTGGGGCTTGTGCTCACTGTGCCCTAGGATTCACGCTGCACCCAGCAACCGATAAATTAAACCAGTCTAAGGTTGCTTGTGTTGCCTTCCAGAGAGGACCTGGCCTAGCAGTTTGGGCTTGAGTGGTTAATTTCTATATGACTGGTTGCTGTTTGAATTATTTCAGTGGACCTAAAAAACATGAATTGCAAAATGCCCCCACCCATCTATTTTTTATTTCCTCTGTACAGCAGGTATGCCCTGACATGGGACCCATGCCCAATGCATCTCAGGGCTCAAGCTGCACCCTATTGACAAAGCCCAAACAATTCTGGGACCATTCAGAACCTGGACTCTTCCTATTGGAGCAGGACTGTCTGATTTACATATCATTGACCCTGTGTTTTCCTTCCCTCAAAAAGTTGCTCCAGATCATCATGGCCTTTTATTGTTATTG
This sequence comes from Lissotriton helveticus, assembly GCF_964261635.1. NCBI lineage: Eukaryota > Metazoa > Chordata > Amphibia > Caudata > Salamandridae > Lissotriton > Lissotriton helveticus. The sequence goes on along the minus strand of NC_136067.1, from coordinate 78,068,430 downwards.
ACATTCCACAGAGTCAAGCTACTTACTAGGGACAGTTTCTGACACCCCTTCACAGGAGTGCGAGATGGGCCCTCCCACGTGGCAATGGATCCCCAAACAGTGGGGGTTCTTTATGAGAGCCTTACGTCACTTTTGCAGTAGGGGTGTGCGGAAAACTCTGCTACGACAGCGGAGTTCACTGGGTTTTTGCTACTACATGCTCTGCTAGGAAACCTTTAGAAACTTTCCCAGAAACTTTTAGAAAGAAATGTACAGTTCTCGTGTGTGGCTGTGTGGGACTCGTTGAGCACAGTCTGGCTTTTTGACATATGTGCCAGTCAGTCACCCGCTTTATCCTTGGACTGCCAAGATCTGGGTGACCGAGTGGGGTGCGGAGTTTCCTGCCTTTTTTTAAAGCGCACGCAGCCCCAGCCTGGGCGTTTTCTGCCCTTAGTCTCTTTTTTTCTGAATGAGTGTTCTTTGTGTAACCCCAATAATTCAGAAATCTTTGTGCTGCATAGAGGGCATGCTCTGTCATGTGAGAAGGCCCTGGGGACAGCTCCTGATTGGGCGGCCTGTATGGTTCTGAGTCGTGTTCAAACTTATGGAGAACACAGCGATGTGCTTACCTTAACTCTGTGCCTGCCCTGGGAATGTCAATTCTGCTGTTTGCAGAACTTCGTGGAATCCCACTGAGCTTTTAGTTAACTCCAGAGAATTCCATGGAGTAGATCTCTGTGAGTTCCGCCCAACCCTATGCTGCACCACGTAAAGTGGTACATGCATGACGCAGGGCTCTGAATCAGGTTTAGGAAGCCACACAAAGTCACCGTGCATGGCGTTGAGTGGCCTCATACATTTTTAATAAGGTAACAGAGCAAATCACTGCATCGCCTTACTCTGTGTTCTGGGGGCGTTTTATGGGCATTGTGGTGAGTGTTTCCATGCAACACCCATGGATTTTGACACTGCCCGAGATTTACAAAATCATGTAAACCTGGTGAAGCACTAAATCCTGAGAGGTGATGCGTAAAGAGGAGAAATATCTTTATTTCTCCTTGGTTCTTCCTCTTTCTATGTGTGCTGCAGAGAATTGTTTCTGTGCATGAAGGTGCCCCTTCCTGCACAAAAATAATCCTGCCAGCATAAAAGGCACCTTCTGCACCATGATGCAAGAGCACCTACGTTGGCTCTAGGCTGCCGAAACAGCGCCAGCGCAGGGTGAAAAGACAGGAATGCACCGTAATGCATAAATACGATGCACTTCTGCCTTTCACTTTGGTGTAGGACAGTGCAGCAAGGGGACTTGCTGCTCTGCCCTACGGCAAAATCCCATAAATGGGGGCCAATATGTCCGTGCTATTTCCTGTGCGTTGCAAATCTGCAAACTTTACATCTGTAGATATTGGCAGCTGTACAGAAGCTGCTCTTGGCAGGCGATGCCAGGTCTAGCAGAGACCCTGCCTCTGGGCAGTCTTCTCCTCTGTGGATGAGGTCACTTAGCTCTCTTCAGAAATTAAACATGGTCTTATTGTCTGATACCCCAAGAGGAAATAAAGCCTCGAATACAGTGGAAACCCTACCCCCTCATGATGGCCATATGAGTCCTGTGGTGGAGGTCTCAGTGGGACATTTAACGCCCCCACAAGTGCATTATATGGTGACAGCCTAAGCTCTTAAGAGCACAGACTGCCCTATCAATTTCACTGCTCAATATATGAAAGATTATTGAGATTTTCTATAAACCTTACATTTTAATATTTTATAAACACTGTATCTTCATTTAGAGAATACTGGGAGGTTTAAAAAATCTTGTTAAATATGAGGTAAGTGCATCGCCATGCATTTAACATGAATTTATATTTTATACTAAAACGGTATTACTGCACCCCAAACGCAGTGGTACCGCTTCGCGCACAGGATCCCTGTGCCTGCTTGGAATATGAACACTGCACATTTAAATGTGGAACAACTCCATTTCTGCATGGTTTTCTAAATGTAATGATACATTTACTGGAATACCATGAATACTGATGGCAGTGACACAGTTACCCAATAGTGGAATTACCCTCCATTGGCCAACATACTCTAACTGACCGCCTATGTTGATTAATTATGAACCACCAAATCAAAAATCCCTAAGCTGTCCATCATATCTGTACCCATGTGCACAAGGAGAGCAGATGGAAACTGATATACGAGGTCTCTGGAGAGCGAGCACTCCCGGCTCGACTTCGTCACAGTAAGCTATATAAATGAATGAATGAATGAATTTATTGTTTGCATAGTTACTTAAAACCATTGCAATAAAAACAGGGTTTAGAACACAAAGTACCGATTGTCTTCATTATTAACATAAACTTAGAAGGTGAAAAAGGAGTTACACATCCGCTGATAGATCATGTGCGTGGCTGCTTAAAACATAACATAACATATGTATTTCTAAAGCGCACATTCACCCACAAAAAAGGCATCTTGGCGCTGAAAAACAAATGTTTATTGTTATCCAAATCAATGGTACTCATTTTATTGACCTCAGAAAGGATGAGTGGACCCGCTAGGAATTGAACCTACGACCATGAGGTCGAACACAGGTTCCTGCAGTGGATTCATTAGTCGACTAAACCACCAGAACCAGCTAAAACCATTACATTAATACCATAATTTAAAATGCAGGTGCCGACATCTCATCTGACAGATTGTGTCGTAGTTTGAAGTGCAAAGGGCCAATAGTCACACTTCACAAAGTAGGCATGATCAAAAATGTCCAGTCGCAGAGCTGTGCTCCTGATTAATTCTTTATAGTTGGGTTGGTCCCGGCTGAGCCGTCCACTGGCGATGTCAGGTCAGCTCTACCTTAAGTTGCTGCAGACACAGTGAGGTGACTGGAAGTGCTATGTGGCACAATTTTTTTCACTTTCAGCAAAAATGTAACAAAGTGACAGTTCCGCTGGTGGTACCCCGGGTCGAAGCAGGCCAGCACTGCCTGCCTCGGTGTGCGTATAACACTTTAGTTAAGAGGGCTTCTAGCAGCTGTCTCCTTTCGTCCAGCAATGATTCACAAGAGCCAACTGGGTGAAGCAAGTCTTCCTCCCCAACACCCTCAAGGCGTCAGGTGTCCGGGAGGCCCCCCTCAGCCACAGAGGGAGGTGGAATTTTAAAGGCAGTATCCCCAGCAGATATCTTAGGAACTGCACCTTGACAAAGGCTGAGTCTCTGGTGCTTAAATATTTTGGTGGTGCCAAGTTTTTAGGTCGAGCATTCAAGACCTCTTGTATATAAATTAGTATATACTTATATGTGTATGTACTTTGTGGGCTCTGGAGATCAGCCCTAGGACTTGTCTGCTACTGCGTAGGGACTTTTTTTTCTGTTCAACTACTCCTATTTAACTGCCTTGATAGAAAACGACCAGTAGAGGCCAGTAAAGTACCAGAATTGCTTTCTGCTTGTTCAACTGCCTCTATTTAACTTTCTTGATAGAAAACGATCAGTAGAGGTCAGTAAAATACCAGAATCACTTTAGCATTCTCTAGATTCCAGTTCATAGAAATTGGCTTCCACGAGCACCCGCAGACAATAATAAAAATCCTGTATTTTCAGTGATATGACCACCGAAGGCCCTGATTTTATAGTAAAAACAGAGCTTTGGATTATACCATTTCCCACTGAAAGGCAATATTTCTCTCCATGTGTTCCCATACCCGGTGTGTCACGCCGTTTGGTGCTTACTCTCCCTCCATGTTAAAGAACAGTAGATGCTTCAGCTCCCAGGCTAATGTGCTGCATAGCTAAATACATATAAGGTCCCAAAGGCGAAACCAATTGCATTGCAAATTTTTGTTGTAATTATTCAGTGCCATCCATCCGTGCGCTCTGTGCGTCATTGAGGCCTAATCTTCTTCAAGCGAGCACGTTTTAAGTGTTTTCCAGACCAGCCTCTTGAAGACCTGATGGCCAGTTGGCAAGTCCCAGAGCAGTGTCGGCCGGGTGATTTCTAGGGATTTAATGAAGATAGGCCCTTGTTGGTGACAAGCCGCGCTCCTGTAGCTCCTTCCATTGCAGGTGGTTAAGTGTATTTGGCTCTGCATTCCTGATTTTATTCCAGGTTATTAGATAGACTTTTCGCCTGGCTGAGGACTGTTCTAGCAAGTAAAACTCCAAATGAATCTGTGCCGGTGAGGTAAAGAGGGACAGTGAGAAGATAATTCTGTAGGAGTATGCTAATATATTATCCAGAACTCTATCATCTCTGCCTCTTAGTGGTTCACACCCAGATGCAATTGTCGGTATGAGTTTGGCCTGTGCTACTTGGGTAAGGGGAGTCGGTGAGGGCTCTGACAATTTTCTTTTTAGGATTTTGAGGATTACAGCCAGAGCCAATCCTTTCCTCTTTATTGCTTCTTTCTGGGAGGTGAAGGAGTCTTTATTATCAATAATAACACCTAGATATTTGTGCTCATTCATACTTTCTGTCCGGGTGTCTTCCCAGGTCCATGTTGGCACTTCTTTTTTGTTGTTGTTGTACGTCATGGTCTTGGTTTTTCCGAGATTGATAGTCATGCCATTGGCTGTTGAATAGGCCCTTGTGACGTTTAGCAGCCGTTGCAGCCTCACCTGAGTTCGGCTGACCAAGACCTCATCGCCAGCATAGAACAAGCTGGAAATAACCTCATCCTCTAGTTTTGGAGCATGAAAGCTACAAGATTGCAACTGCGGAGTCAGGTCTGACAAAAAAAGGTTGAAAATCGTTGGTGCCAGGATTCTCCCCTGCTTCAGCCTGTGGGTCATTGGAATTTCCCTTGAGAGGTGCGTTCTCACGTCCGGCTTGATCCATACCCAGATCTCCTTGTGGAGCATAAGCATGTTCAGCAGAGCTTGAGGTATTTTCCAGTTTGCCAATTTGCTCCACAGCTTTCCCTGGTCGACATGGTCAAAGGCCACTTCAAAATCGAAGAAGCAAAAGTGCAACTTTTGCTGCATTGATTAAAAGTGAGAGTGCCAAAACGTTTGCTGTTGTGCCTGATGTCTTTGAGACGCCTGTCTGGTTGAAGAGGATGATGGAGTTGCTAGATGCCCAGACTCCTAGTTCTTCGAGTAGAGTACCGGAAAAATACTTAGGCTCGTTGTCGATCAGGGCTACTAAACGATAGCTTGTTAACAGAGTTATGTCACTGCTTTTGAAGATTGGTGAATTTATTGAGCTTGTCCCGAGGCAGGCAAGGGTGCCCAGGCTCTGTGAGAATACTGGGGCTAATGTATCCGCCCAAAGTACTTCATCCTGTTTGAAGACCACTGGAGGAATGCCATTTGGGCCTGGAGATCCTTCCCTTCGGCTATCTGCCTTTCAATTGCATCTACATCGACTGTGTTTATCCCTGTGAAATGGACAAATGTACGCCTACCTGGGTGTCCTGTGGGGCACTGACAGTCACTGGGCAGTTAAAGTGATCTATTAGAAACTGTACCCAAGTGGCTTCAGAGATGTGGGATAGCGACAAGACAAGTATTTGATTTGGGATTAGTACTCCTCTTCATACATTAAAGTAGTGCGTCATGCAATCAGTTTCTCCTCCTCCTCCTTTTCTGGAGACACCAGGGAATCCACCAATAATTTGGAGAAAGTGGTTTGACGCTTTTGAAACTTATTTGGGTGCAATTGGCGCGTCAAGATATCGCGCGGAGAGGAAAAAGTGTCTATTGTTGCATTCATTAGGTTTCGAAGGAAGAGAAATTTACAAACATTTGCCTCCTCTAGTAAGGAACAACGCAGAGGAAGATGTTGATGAATATGTTGAGACTAGGATGAGACTGGAGTTAAGATTTGATGTCAAACCTAGTCTTGTTGTAATTAGGCATAAATTCTTCAAAAGAGAGCAACTGCCTGGAGAAGACGTTGAAACCTACGTATCCAGTCTAAGGCAATTGAGTGCAGAATGCGAGTTTGAGGGTTTCAGAGAACAATTAATCAGAGATCAATATATATGTAAATGCACTGACAAGTCTATCCAACAAAAACTGCTTACCTTAGGAAACCCTACACTTGAAGAGACAATCCGTACTGCCAAAAGCATTGAGTTGTCAAAGAAAGAAGTTAAGGAGCTTGAGAAGAAAAGTGACGAAACAGTGTCTATAGTTAGAGCTAAAGAGAACAAGGAGAGCTGCTCAGTTCCTAGTCAACAACGTTTCGAGAAGAACAGTTTTCCTAATTCCCAACGTTTCGAAAATAATTCTTTTTCTAGAAGTGACATTTGCTATAGATGTGGAAATCTTTCACATAATAAGAATAACAAATTTTGTCCTGCAAGGAGTTCTATTTGTCGCAATTGTGGGAAATATGGTCATTTTGCGAAAATTTGTCAAAATCCTAGACAAGGAAATTCGACCTTTGTTAATAAGTCTCAGGGTCAAAGCAATGTTACTGGGGTAGGAAATGTTTTAGAGTTTTTTGATACAGGTAAAAGTCCAGATCCTATTAACAGCATCCAAGACGATCTTAGGGATATGGTTGTGGTTGTACAAGAAAATTCTGATCATATTAATAACACCCAAGATGACGTTAAGGAAATGGTTGTAGTTGTACGAGAAGATGGAGTCATCACTGGGGACCCTTCCGAATGTGTTGATCCTTATGAAGATTTCGGTGTGGGTGACAAAGTAATTTCTTTGTTAGTAGACTCAGGTGCAAGAGTAACCATGATCACCCAAGAACTATTTGATGAAACTTGGCCTGAGAGGAAACTTGAACCTCCAGATAGAGCCCCTGTTTCCTATGAGGGACGCATAATAGCTTTACTTGGGTATTTTGAAGATATCCTACAATTCAGGGGAAGAAATTTTTTTGGTAAGATATATGTTTCAATCAAAGGATTGAATATCTTGGGTTGGTTTCATGGGGGTTTATTCCGATTGATTCTAAGACCAGGCGCTAAAGAACAGGTTGGTATGGCAGAATCTAACGACTGTATTGAAAATCTAGCTGTGGTAGGATCTGATGACTACATTCAAAATTTAGCTCACAAGTTTCCTACTGTTTTTGGGAAGGGGCTTGGAATGGTTAAAGGCTTTAATCACGAAATCAGAGTGAAAGATGGAGCCATCCCCATTAAACATAAAGTCAGGGGTGTCCCTTTTAGTGTAAGGGATAGTCTAGAAGCTGAATTGATCGAGTTATGCAAGAAAGGGGTCATTGAACCAATTGAGTCATCCTTGTGGTTGTCTCCTCTTGTTGTCGCCAGGAAAAGGAATGGTGATTTGCTTGTCTGTGTTGATTTGTGCAGCCTTAATAAAAACATCTGGATTGATTCACATCCATTGCCAAAAATTACTGATTTGTTGTCTCTTACCAGGGGCGCAAAATGGTTCACAAAGTTGGACTTAGCTTCCGCATACCATCAGGTGGTGTTGAGTGAATCTTCTAGACATTTGACTGCATTCGTTTCTCCTTTTGGTAGTTTTCAATACTGCAGAATGCCATTCGGCCTCGCGTCGGCGGCAGCAGTTTTTCAAAGACTAATGAGTCAAATGTTTAAGGATACCCCTGGAGTAATGTTTTCCAGGACGATGTTTTAATTTTTGGCGAGAACAAAGATGATCATGACAATTCATTGAATCAAGTTTTGGAAATTATGCAGGGTAAAGGTATTGTACTTAAACGAGAAAAATGTGTTTTCCTAGAGGAGAAAATGGAATTTCTTGGACATGTGGTCTCACACAATGGGGTAAAACCACGTCCTGGGTTGGTAAAAGCTATTGTTGATGCTTCTCCTCCTGTTGATAAAGCTGGTTTAAAATCTTTCATAGGACTCAGTGAGTTCTACTCTAGATTTATCAAGGATTATGCATCAAAAGTTCAGCCACTTACTAACATGTTAAAGAAGAATGTACCATTTGTGTGGGACAAGAATCGTCAAGAAATTTTTCAATGGATTAAGTCTCAGTTGGTGAGTGACAGTATTCTAAAAGCTTTTGATCCTAATAAAGAGTGTGTTGTGACTGTGGATGCTAGTGGCTTTGGTCTTGGAGCCGTTCTCACTCAAAAGAGTGGTCAGGTTGACAACACCATTACGTACGCTTCGAGAGTTTTGCGAGGTGCTGAGATGAACTTCTCTGTCATTGAAAAAGAGCTTTTAGCTTGCTGGTGGGCTGTGAGGAAATTCAACTCTTTTCTCTGGGGTAATCATTTTGTAATACGTACGGATCATAGTCCTTTAGTCTCTATTCTTTCTGGTGAGAAGATTAAGGAGCATACTCCAAGGATTGCTAGGCTGTCAACAAAGTTACCTCAGTACAATTTTGATATTGTCTATTTACCAGGATTGAAGAATGTCAGGGCAGATTACTTTTCACGTTTTCCTATTTCTGGTAATGATTCTGATTTTGAGAAGGAAGATGATCAGGAGGATTGCTTTGTTGCTGCTTTAGACCTTGAGGGAATGTGTGCTGTCAATGAAGCTGAATGGAGAAGGGAGTTGTTGAGAGATAAAGTACTTACCCAGGTCATTTTGTTAAGGTTGCTGACGAGCTCACAGTTGAGGATGGTATTCTGTTGCGGTGTGGTAGGCTTATTACTCCTGAGAGTTTAAGGAAACGTCTCATTGATGGCGCGCATGAAGGTCATTTGGGGAAAACGTTCACCAAACGTAGGTTGCTGGATGTGTTTTGGTGGCCGCAAATGGATGTGTGTGTCGATACTTTAGTTGATGGTTGCGTTATTTGTAAATCCTCTGACAAAAGCCACAAAGTGAGAACTCCTCCTTTGGAGCCTATTCATTTTCCTGAGAGAGCATGAGAAAGGATTGGCGTTGATTTAGTTGGTCCTTTTAATCTCTTACCTTCTTCTTCACGTTTTGCCATTGTTGCCATTGATTACTACTCCAAATGGCCGGAGGTTCGGTTTATCAGTGAACCCTCTTCAGCCAATATTATACTTTTTTTAAAGGATATTTTCCTTAGGGAAGGATTCCCTTCGTTAGTCATGACAGACAATGGTGTGCAGTTCGTGAGTTCTGAATTTGAGTGTTTTCTTAGACAAGGTGGTGTTTCTCACAAGAAGAGTTATTTCTACCACCCCCAGGCCAATGGCCTTGTTGAGAGAATGAACCGAGTGTTGAATAATTGTGTGCAATGGGCTATTGCTAGCAAGTGCGTACTTGAGAATGCTGTTCGCTCCATGGTATGGTTCTATCGCACCACAGCACATTCATCAACAGGAGTGTCCCCGTTTGAACTTCTAAGAGGGAGAAAACCGTCTACCAAAATTTGTCCGGGTTGGATGTCCAAATGGGTCAAAATGAATGCTATGGATGGTATTGATGGATTTGTTAGGGACAAGGTTACCAAAGCGCAAGCAAAGCAAAAGGTTTATTTTGATGAAAGAAAAAGGGCTGTACCGCATAATATTTGTGCTGGTGATGTTGTTCGTATTAAGAATCCTGTTCATGTCACCAAGGGAAGAAGTAAATTCTCGGAGCCTTTTGTTGTTGATAAGGTTTGCGGTAATGCTGTGCGGGTTAACAACAGTCATTGGTGGAATATTTGTAAAGTTGTTAAAGTCAATGGTGAGAACGTTGACTCTGATAACCATAACCAATTGTCTGGTTCTTGTTCTAATACCATTAATACTGATAATAGATGTAATGATAATAATTTGTTACCAGAACTTCGCAGGAGTTTGAGAGTGTCTAGGATTCCTGCCAGGTTCAGGTAGTTCTCTAGCTTCCAGTTTTCTGTTTCCGTGGCTTGTACGTTTTGTTTCTTTCTCTTGCTATTTTCTTTTATTTCTCCTTCTCTCTTTTCTTTTCTTCGTATTCTTTCTTCCTTATTCTCTTTAAGTCCTTCTTCTTTCGTTTTGTAGGAAAGAGGATAATGTAGTATTCTGTTTTGTGCCTCACAGGCACTTGTAGGTAGAACACTGTGTTGTGGGCATTCTGGGGTTTTGAATTGGAATGTCGACTGTTTGACAGTTTATGCCGACTGCTCTCTTATGTCGCTGTGTAACTTCAATGCTCAATAAATTCAACGTTGGAACTACTACTTCGACTTCACTCGTGTCATTAAATACTACACAATGCCTCCATTTTCTGTCCAGAGAAGATTGTGGACGGAGGCCCAGAACCTGGCAATGTCATTATGTTTTAGGTCTGAGTGCAGTTTGGCCTAAAGGGGTCATCCTGTGCTCTTTTCATGGCCCACTTCAGCTTTTTATCTGAGTTTTCTGCTGTCTTAGTGCTGCATGGGCACTTTTGTCACATGGTCTTTTCCGCAATAATCTAAGGGATTTGTTTGCTGGCTTCTTGAGTAGCTTGGGCTGTAAGACTTGTGGTGTGAATCTATTGCTGGGATGGTTTGTGCAGGCGAATTTGACCTTAACCCATGTTGCAAACGTGTCCAGGAGCGTTCCGGTGAAAGACGCCCACATGGACAACGCATCGCATTTCAGTGTCCTAGTTCTTTGTAGTCTGTCCACCGCAGCCTGGGGCTAGTGTCTGAGAGTGGCTGGTGAAGTCTTGATTCGCTTGTAATTGATGGTATAAGCGGTATCCAGTGCCGCCCTGATGTGCCTTGAGACTGATAAACCAGAACAGAAAGTCACCTCCTGCGGGAGGTGATCGCTACCAGTTGTGTCACTGACTTGATACGTGGAGACGTGATGAAATAGCGGAAGAGTGATAAAGGTGTAATCTAGGGTTGAGCTTGATCTGTTGGAGTGATGTGGTGGCTGGTGGATTGTCTCCTAAACACCTGGCATTCAGTGCCCTGAGGCTAAGGTGTTCGAGATCGTCCAGCGAGCAGCTGCCTGTTTTAGTTTGAGCTCCTAGGGTGTTTTTACCTTGTGTGGGAATCTCCCAATGTGAGAATTGGGCTTTAGCGATGTCTCTTGAAGAGGAGTCCAGTAGGTGCAAATTAAAGTCCCCGGAAAAAACTGATTTGAAGAGCCCTCCTCTTTTGTGATTCTCAAAAGTTCCTGCACCAGTTTCCTAGAGTCCTTTGACTTGCTTTTTGGATGGACGTAAGCATTGATTAAAACCACTTTGAGTTCTGCGTTGTTAAACTAGAGGATGCACTTGGTTGAGTTTTAACCAGAGACTTTGACATTCAAAGCTGTGGCAGAAGCTAGGCTCACTGTGGAAATATGAGTTGTCAGGCAGCCCAAGAGAGTGCCATATTTGGCCCTTTTCATGGCTGGAGGAGAGAAGTTCATACAACTTAAGATATGGGGTGTTCAGTGAGCCAGGTCTCCAGTAACAAGATGATGTCAAATGATCCCATGTACTTGCGAAATCTGGATAATTTTGCTTTGCAAAGGCACCATTGATGGTCCAAGAGTGGTGATTAACTTTGTCAGGTGGTCCCTGGGGTGAGTACTGCCATCTCCTCCTAGGTGAGCAGATGATTGTTCTTGAGGCCCACCGTGGTCCGTCATTCACTGCCTTGGTCATGTCTCTTCCCAGTTCCCATTGGTCACTAAGTTCTGCTTGTCCCCTTGGTGCGGGTCCCCTCGCACCCTTGAGCACAGAGGGAGTTGGCATTTGTGCCCCGACTTGCCCTCTTGATTGACCAAGGGAGAGGATATCCGGGGTCATAATGTGGGTAGATTCTAGTACCCCACCTCTCCAAGGTGGACCCGTCCGGGAGGACTCTGTGTGCGATTGTATTCGAACTCCAAGTGGCCATGGTCGCTTCCCTTCCCGGTGCCTCTTCTGTTAGAACAATCTCAATTGCCGCAAAGTGCCTTGATCTCAGATCGGCTAACTTTGGGACTGATGAAAATAGCCGTAGAATGTTTCCCCTGTTCAGGACATCATGATTTCCTCTAGCGACGTATTCTGCGATGAAGATTAGCACTGTGGTGCTAACTTGGCGTTGCTAAACATCAACAGAGGCAACCCACCGGCGTTGCGGCCTTTCAGTTGTGGAGTGTTCATGCTCCCCCATACTTTGGAGAGTCGTTGATGTGCTTTCTTGTTGGAGAAGCTCAATAGCGCTGGTTCGAGGATCAGCCACATGGACTGTGCAGGTGGTGCAGGGAGGTTCCTGCCCTGTGCTTAGTTCTACTGTGGGCTCACTATCTCTCCTAGGTATGTGAGGCTTGGTGCCCATGTGCCGTTGCTGTGCACCTCACATCATGATGTTGTTTGTGGGGACTGACGCCATTGTGTTCCCAAGAGTGTTTCCTTTCTCACGGGTGGGGTTGAAAGGCGGTGGGGCAAGAGGTGGCATCGGCCCAACCCATTAGCGATTCTTCTGTACCTCTGGAGTTGATGCTGGCCAAGGCCGTTGTAAATGTAAATGCCAGTATTTGTAAAGCGCACAGCTACCTCCAACGGAGGTGTCCCGGCTCTGGGGGCCGTCAGGAAGCTTAAGCAAACTGTTGCTCAGAGTTACATGCAATATGGGCGAGATATTGGTGTCCCATAGCTTTATTCTGGTCTCTTCCCTAGGTGGATTTTTAACCCCCGGTGTTTGTCCGGGGGGAGGGGCTTGCCCTTCCTTTTGGTGCACTTGGAGATCAGACCCATTTTGACTTGATGACGTGCTGAAAAGGGGTTATCGTCCTGCTTGAGCGACTTTTTTTTTGTTCCGTCCCTTCATTCTTTATGCCCGCCTATGCGTGGCATTGTTTCTTGTCTTCGTAGTTGTGTCCGTGCCAGAGATCGCGTCAGCTGTGCCTACCGACTGCTCAGATGTAACAGTGTCTGATGCAGTGCCACTGGTGTGAGGATTTGCATTTAGTCTGATCAAGTCCACTGAGGTTGCAGCAGGCGCCCCTACTGTGGAGGTAGGCCTTGTGTTTCCTCCGGGCCCTTCCTTTGTTGAACATGCATTGGCATAGCCAATAGGTCTAGCTTTTGGGACATTATAAGTATTTAGCTATGCAGCACAATATCCTTGGTGCAACAACATCAACGGTTGCGTGGCTAAACACTTATAAGGTCCCAAAGGCGAGACCTATTGACTATGCCAATGTTTGAATGCAAGGCGGAGTGGAGAAGGGTGCAAGGGGTGGGGGAGAAGGGTGCAAAGCAGAGGGGAGAAGGGTGCAAGGCAGAGGGGAGAATGGTGGAAGGTAGAAAAGGGTGCAAGGCAGAGGGGAGAAGGGTGCAAGGCATTGGGGAGAAGGGTGCAAGGCAGAGGGGAGAAGGGTGCAAGGCAGAGGGGAGAATGGTGCAAGGTAGAAAAGGTTGCAAGGTGGGGAAGGGTACAAGTCGGAGGGGGGGAAGGATGCAAGGGGGAGACGGAGAAGGGTGCAAGGCAGAGGGGAGAAGGGTGCAAAGCAGAGGGGAGAAGGGTGCAAGGCAGAGGGGAGAAGGGTGCAAGGCAGAGGGAAGACTGTGCAAGGTAGAAAAGATTGCAAGGCGGAGGTGGAAAAGGGTTCAAGGCGGAGGTGGAAAAGGGTACAAGGTGGAGGAGGAGAAGGGTGCAAGAGGGAGGGGGAGAAGGGTGCAAGGGGAGGGGTAGAAGGGTGCAAGGCAGAGGGGAGAAGGATGCAAAGTGGAGGGGAGAAGGGTGCAAGGTAGAGAAGGGTGCAAGTTGGAGGGGGAGAAGGGTGCAAGGGGGTGGGGGAGAAGGGTGCAAGGCAGAGAGGAGAAGGGTGCAAGTCAGAGAGGAGAAGGGTGCAAGGCAGAGAGGAGAAGGGTGCAAGGCAGAGGGGAGAAGGGTGCAAGGCAGAGGGGAGAAGGGTGCAAGACAGATAGGAGAAGGGTGCAAGGCAGAGGGAAGAATGGTGCAAGGTAGAAAAGGGTGAAGGCGGAGGTGGAGAAGGGTACAAGGCAGAGGGAGAGAAGAGTGCAAGGGGGAGGGGAGAAGGGTGCAAGGGGGTGAGAAGGGTGCAAGGCAGAGGGGAGAAGGGTGCAAGGGGGAGGGGGAGAATGGTGCAAGGCAGAGGGGAGAAGGGTGCAAGGGGGAGGGCGAGAAGGGTGCAAGGTGGAGGGGAGAAGGGTGCAAGGCAGAGAGGAGAAGGGTGCAAGGGGGAGGGGGAGAATGGTGCAAGCCAGAGGGGAGAAGGGTGCAAGGGGGAGGGCGAGAAGGGTGCAAGGCAGAGGGGAGAAGGGTGCAAGGGGGAGGGGGAGAAGGGTGCAAGGCAAAGAAGGGTGCAAGGCAAAGGGGGATAAGGGTTCAAGGTGGAGAAGGGTGCAAGGCAGAGGGGAGAAGGGTGCAAGGCAAAGGGGAGAATGGTGCAAGGGGGAGGGGGAGAATGGTGCAAGGCAGAGGGAAGAAGGGTGCAAGGGGGAGGGCGAGAAGGGTACAAGGCAGAGGGGAGAAGGGTGCAAGGGGGAGGGGGAGAAGGGTGCAGGGCAAAGAAGGGTGGAAGGCAAAGGGGGATAAGGGTTCAAGGTGGAGAAGAGTGCAAGGCAAAGGGGGATATGGGTTCAAGGTGGAGAATGGTGCAAGGCAGAGGGGGGAGGGATGCAAGGCAGAGAAGGGTGCAAGGCAGAGGGGGAGAAGGGTGCAAGGTGGAAGGCAAGAAGGGTGCAAGGCAGAGCATGAGGATCGTCTAGCAGCATCAGGCCTGTCAGCAGTTTTTACGGACCCCTATACAAACAACTACTTCTTAGGCCTGATAAGTATTAAAAGAAAATCACTTTTTAACAAATAAGTATGGCGCATTCCTACAGAGCGGAACCTGTCCATGTTGCCTGTTCATCTTGCCAAGACCAGTATACAGAAACTTCAGGAAGCACCGGCTGCTTAGGAGAAGGAGAAATTGTTACACATTCACGCTCCTTTTCAGTCTGACAATACAAATTGCGAACGACTCCTGTGTGTGGCATACGTCATCTTTTTTACCTTCGGGTCAAACTGTCACCTCTGATTAATTCTTTGAGAGGCGAACAGTTTGAGGTGACAGGATTCCTACGGCTCCCACCTGTTTCGTTCAACAATAAAGTCACCCATAACCGACCTCGGTTTCACCTCAGTTCAGTAAATAAACCCACTCCTCCCCCCACCCAATCTCCGTTCAGTTTTTGAACACACTCTGTTGTCATCACAGACTTGTGCACACGCCTTGCTCATGCCTTGAATTTCCCTTCAGACAGAAAAGGAGGCAAAAAAAGCATGGTGAGACGAAGGGGGAGGAGGCGGTAGGGAGGGAGCAGTCCAGGCTGACACAGAGAGAAAGCAAGCCCAGGGAGGACGTGAACCACTGGCTGGAGGTGGAGTGAGTGACACCCGGCAGGCTCCTCAGTTGCTAGAGCATTCTTTAAAGCTCGGCAGGCTGTCGAAAGGGGTTGAATGAAAGGTATGTGGGAGGTTTGGCTGTAAAGGTGAGCTTGCGAGGCCAATGGTGGAGAGTGAGGAGAAAAACGGAAATAGGAAGTGGAGCAGGGAAGGGCAGGTATGTAAGAAAAATGACAAGAGGGAGTCCCAGCTCCAGAAACTTAAAAAGAGTTAACTTTTGGGCAAGGAACGGATCGTTGTTCCACTTTACATCTGAAATTATTCAGACAAGTGGCTTGATAAAGGGACAACGGGGAAAGTACATCAGTGCAATAAAGAGCTATAAGCGAGGAACAGTTCCTTCCATATAGCTGGGAAGATTTGAGCAAAAAAAAGTCAGCAGTTCCATGGGGACTGAGTATGAGAGAACAGTACATTTTAAAACCTAAGCTTATTTTTTTTGCATCAAGCGTTTACCTTCTAGAAACGGAATAACTGTAAGCAAGGATAACCTGGTTCGTAGTGACTAAATATAAACCACATTGAATACTTAATAAGATGATATGAGGCACCTCAGAGGATGGCAGTAAGTGCCAACAACTTATCAACATCAGATGTACACGAAGCAAGCACAATTGCCTCACCCCACCGCCAATATTAGAAAGCTTAACCTGTATACATTAGAGCCGGCTAATATTACAAACAAGAGAACAGACTCTACAACACTGCAAGAAAATAAGAATAAATCTTCTCTTTTGGGATGGTGTGAACTGTTATTACGTATGGGTTTGTGCTGAAAATCAAATGTGAACAAGTTAAACACAAGCGCGCGTGCACGCAAGCAATAGTGACGCAGCCGCGCAGCCGCGCAGCCGCCTGTGAAAGTGAAACTGATCGTGATGAGGTGCTGAAAGCTGGCAGCTGCGTGCGCGTGCTCGAGCGTGTAACTGCAAGCTTGAGGCCAGCAAAAGTCTCTGGTGGCACTTTTAAAAGCCACTTTCTAAATGTCTCGAAGAACAGCACAGGCGCTGTCTCACGCGAGACCTAAAAAGGGCATGCATAGCCCAAACATGTTCTTGGCTTGGAGAAGGATGGTTTCGACTTACTGGGTAGGGCTGCTTGTGGGGTTGGGTTTCGTTTAAGGTCGGTAATGAGATTGTTAAGCATTGTGGTGAGAGTTGATAGCTTGTCAATGATATTTTCCCTGCTTGACTCTGCCTCTCTGCCTTGAGTGCTGGACAGCCAGGAGGCCCGCGTGATTGTTCAGGGTCCTGCGTCTAAGTTGCCTGCATTTCTTCCCATACTGGTGTTTTTAGGTATGAGAGTGTCTCGGGATCCTTTTCCTGGATGTCTTCTGGTTCCGCCACAGCCACTGTGGGCCTCGCCTTTAAGCTCCTAAGGGGGAAGGGGGGTTTGAGTTTCTCCAGTGTTATCTGCATTCATATGATAGACGGAGCCTGCCCCGGACCCAGGGGCCTCCTCCCACAGACTGTAGCTTAGTAGGCTCGCAGTGGGCTTGAGTGCGGGGAGTACCACCATAGATCTAGCCTCTGAGGCCGCAGAAACTCAAGATTAAGCCCTTTTGCCTCTGGAGAAGGCAGATGCCCAATTAGTCCTGGGCTCCCTAGTAGGCAGTTTTTGGGTGGTTCAGCTGAAGGTCTAGGATGTAGGGCAGGGGTTGAAGCAGGGAGAGTTGATCCACTGTAGTTTCAGCGGCACTAGTAGTCCCCACTGGGGATAGGGGACTTTCCAGCCCCAGTGGCCCTTCGCTACTTGAGGAGAGGGCTGAGCCCGCATCTTTAAGAAAGCTAAACTTTGAATATATTTTTGGCTGTTTTACGCAGGTGGGAGCTTGATTAGGATGGTGCAGGTGTTTGATTGTTTGGTCGAGGTCACACACTACCCTGGGATCTCCTGCTTCTTCTCCTCTTGGCCAGAGCCCATAAGGTCTGTTTTGGTCCCCTCTGTAGGATGCAGTATAGGCTTGCTTTTGGGTCTGGCTTGCTTCAGCACCTGGCCGGGGGAGTTGTTGTCTAGAGCTCATTTCTTTCCTTGCAGGTTCTCTGAGGGACATTCCACTGACTTTCCCCAACCTCATGAGATTGCCTTGTATGAACTGTTGAGGCGCCGCCTCACCCCATATCTACTGTGGCAGAGAGGAGGGCTCGAGCACCCCTTTCTTTGCGGGGACATGTAGGGCTGCTGCTACCTTGTCCCTTCTGCAGCCTGGGCAGATTGTGGAATTTCTGGATGATCCGATGGGCAAGGCCGTTCTCTGAAGGAGAAAGCTGGGTTGCTTTTCTCTGGCCTCTCAGCGCTGCCTCGCCCCTTCTGTGGATTCCTTGTGCTGGTGGCAGGAGGGGGGCATGACCACGCAGATGGGTTGAGTATATATTGGACTGGTCCTCTAAGGTTGCACCCCCTCGCCCTGTTAGTTCCTGATGCCACTGGTAGAAGGGGGGCACGAGCAGTCCAAACCGAACTCTGCGGTCAGGTCCTCCCTGGACCGTAAACAAGAATCCTCCTGGGACCGGTGTCAGGGTATGTCACCCTTCTTCGGGCAGACTAGCTTGAATCCAGTGGCGCAGTGAGCAAGGGACCCACGTCTGGGCATACCCATCCCACTTAGGGCAAAAAGTGTTACAGCAAACAAATGATGGACGGAATGCTGACAATTCAAACATTCTCCCCCAGTCAAAAGATCTGGGTTAAATCCAGCATTCTTTTGCTCACCATGCCACCCCAGTTTGGACCCAGCATATGCAAAT
The DNA here is from genome assembly GCF_964261635.1 of Lissotriton helveticus. Taxonomy (NCBI): domain Eukaryota; kingdom Metazoa; phylum Chordata; class Amphibia; order Caudata; family Salamandridae; genus Lissotriton; species Lissotriton helveticus. Next base: position 78,050,521 of record NC_136067.1, on the reverse strand, counting down.
CAGTCTTGAACCTGTGCCCCATGGGAACAGTCCAAACCGAACTGCTGGTCCTAGGATGCTTGTTTCCAGTCCAGGGAGGACTTGGCTTAGCAGTTCGGACTGTTCCCATGGGGCACAGGGTCAAGACTGATTTGCATATGGTTGGGTCTAAACTGGGGCGGCATGGTGAGCAAAAGAATGATGGATTTAACCCAGATCTCTTGACTGGGGGTGAAAGCTTTGATTTGTTCTGCATTCAGTCTATTAATTGTGTGTCTTTTGTTTCCTCGCCCTAAGGGCGCTGGGTATGCCCAAACTTGGACCCGGGCTCACTGTGCCACTGGATTCAAGCTATCCTGGCTGAAGAGGGGTGAAACCCTGAAACCGGTCCTCGGAAGCTTGTTTCCGGTCCAGGGAGGACCTGGCTTGGCAGTTCGGGCTGGACTGTTCCCATGAGGCACTGGGTCAAGACTGATTTGCATATGGCCAGGTCTAAACTGGGGTGGGGTAGTGGGCAAAAGAACAATGTATTTACCCAGATCTCTTGACTGGGGGTGAATGTTTTGATTTGTTCTGCATTCCATCCATCAATTATGTGTCTTTTGATGACAGAAGGGGGCGCGAGCACGCCCATGGGTTGAGTATTAGTTGACTGGCCCATTGGGTATGCATCACATCCCAGTTCTCACCGACTCCTCTCTATATTCTCCGACAGCAAGTTGGCGATAATTGCCAATTGTAGATTCATGCCAGGGTAGGTGGAGGTGAGGGACCAGCTGCAAGCCGCACCCGTCCCAGCGAACCCGCTTCCGCAGGTCAGGGCTCTCTCAGAGCTGTAGTAGTGAGTGTCCTGGTTTGTCCTCCCCCTTATCCTACGTCTCCTTGTCAGGGCTTATCAGTGCTTGTGAGTAGACTTCAGTGGGGCTGAAGTATCAAAAAGGCCTGCTTGGCTCCCAAACCAGGTGGAGGAGAGTTTTAGAGCAGGGGTTTGTGAGTGACCTTTACAGGCACAGGTGGGGGGTGTCCAGGCAAAGGGGCTCTATACTGCGAGCAGCTGTGGAGAGTGATTGTGGAGAGTCTGATGCAGAGAAAAGGGGGCAGGAGCCAATGGGCGTGCGGGTCAGGGCCCGATGCAGTCAACTTGCAAGGGCAGTCTCAGGCTCCCGCTCGGCCGCCCCTACAGCTGCGCCGCCCTGATCCTCTCTCCACATCCCCGGTGTCCCCGACTCACTCCCGCAGGCAGCTCCTCTGTGCAGACCATGCAGGTCGCAGTGGAGGGTGTCTACCTTATGGCCTGCCACCTCATAGTCCAGCTTGGACCTCCGCGCCCGACCCAACACCATCCCAGTACTGTCTCCTCTCCTCGCCGCCTCACGTCCACAGCCCCACCTGCAACCAACGCAGAGTGCCGGCAATCAGCGAAAGAATCAGGAGATAGAGTTGTAGTTTGCTGCAAAGCAAGCGAAAGGTTTTTGACCGCCTCATCCGCACACAAGACAATCATACATGTGCACTGGAGGAATGTTGTGAACTGGGTTGAGATCCGGAGTGGGCTCTGTGGTCTGGGGGGCACACCAAGCCAACTCTACTTTAACCAACAGTGACTTCCATCAGCTCGCCAGGCTGTAGAGGACCAGTAGTGGTGGCTGCAACATATGACACTGGCAAGACTGGTCTTTTACCTGCTTGAGCCCCGGGGGGTCACCTTCCGGCCTTTCCCACCATTTTGTACATTGGTCTTCCAGTCCCCTGGAGCCAGGTCCTTCTCCCGTCTTATTGGATCCTTTGTGTGAATCAGACTTTTAGGTGTAGATGAGGGGACACAGATGGTCACCCTGCCCACAGAATTAAGATGCCTAGACAATGAGCCAAGGTTCAGGAAAGTGCTTAAAGCCTGGCTCTACCCCCACTAAAGCCCTGCTACTGTCCAGCCCTTGATTCTGAGCAATGCTACGTCGTAGCCAGCACTGGGAAGCCTTTGAGTAGCCATGCGCTTTAGAAATCCGCATAGCATAGCAAAGGGCGCCTTGAAATCTAGTCAATTTTCCCTGTGCCTTTCCTGGCCCAATGTTCTCCTGAAGGCCTAACCTGAGAGGTCAACAGGTGGTTAAGGAGGACAGCCTCCCTTGTAGCCTCTTTGATGTGGAGAGGTGTGGTGTAGCGGCCAGGGCAGCTGACTTTGGAGCACAGGGTTCATGGTTCGGTCCCGGTGCCAGCTCAGCTCAGCACCATGTGATTCTGGGCAATAGCTCACTTAATTTCCATGATGACTCCCAGAGCCTTGAGACCCGTAAGGGTGAGTAGTTCGCTCTTTACAAATATGGATTTTTGAGCTTTGTAGTGCAGATCACATCGAACAGGGTGCCCAGGAGATCCGCACCATTGCACAGAGAGTACTATAGGGGGTTGTCCCACTGGGCTAGCAGGGGATATGTCCTCAGTAGTTACTGAAGTGCATCATTACTACCTGGAATAATTGGTTGTTTCTGTAACATTATGTATGGTATCTTGCTGTTTGTGATTTGAGTAAAATAATTATTTTTCAAAAGAACAAGCATTGGCTAGAAATTGATTAACTGGTATTCTTTTTAATGCAGCTCCAAATCTTTAAACCCAGCCACCTCCTGAGTAAGCCCTGTACACCTCAACTTGGCTAACCTGAGTGTCAAGTTCTACAGGGATGTATCTGGTGCTCAGTTGTGGATTCACCATTACGTTTAAGACACATGACACCACAGACACAGTGGGCCCGATTCACAGAATGAACGTAAGACTAAATCCTAAACTTACTACTATTTGGTATTCACAGAATGCACTCACTACTTTCGGGATTCACAGAGTGAACTTACTACTCTCGAGATTCACAGAATAAACTTACTACTCTCGAGATTCACAGAATAAACTTACTACTTTCGGTATTCACAGAATTGATTTAAGACTACTAACTCTAAGTCCGTACTCGGGCCGGAAATTCCGGCCCGGAGGCGGAGCTTCTGGCCCAGAGGCGGAGCTTCCGGCTTGGGGGTGGAGCTTCTGGCCCGGAGGCAGAGCTTCCGGGCCGGAGGCGGAGCTTCCGGCCCGGAGTCGGAGCTTGCGGCCCAGAGGTGGAGATTTCAGCCATGGCTAAAATCCCCACCTCCGAGCTGGAAACTCTGCCTCCAGGCCGCAAGCTCCGCCTCTGACCCGGAAGCTCCGCCTTCGGGCCAGAAGCTCTGCCCCCAAGTTCGGACTTAGAGTTAGTAGTCTTAAATCAATTCTGTGAATACCGAAAGTAGTAAGCTTATTCTGTGAATCCCGAAAGTAGTAAATTCATTCTGTGAATCCCGAAAGTAGTAAGTGCATTCTGTGAATACCAAATAGTAGTAAGTTTAGGATTTAGTCTTAAGTTCATTCTGTGAATCGGGCCCAGTGTTACAGACACTGTAGGGATTCAGGGTGGCAGGGACTAAGGGTGTACATAGTTACAGGTAGAATGGGTGTGCACGGATGCAGATACCGTTTTTTGTGTGCTTTTTAAAAATGTCATTCTAAGCGGGCTTCTATAGTATAAATTAAGCCTAAGATAATGGGCAAGCCTTGTTAACATGGTTTCAGGTTGCATTGTCGCATACTTTTAAATAGGAACGTGTTTCTTTTGATACAGAACACAAGGTATATTGCTTAGGGAACAAGAGATGTGTTACAGAAATCAATTGTACACACAAAACCCCACATGTTAAAGAGATGAATTGTATATACACAAAACACTATCTCCAACAGTGAGGAGAGAACCATGAGGGTCCAAAGTGAGAAAGTGACTTACAAAGGTTTAGTGTAAATAATTAAGTGGCTTCCTCTATTATAAGCCATATTGCATCTCTATTGATTTTGACTTTATCAGAGGAAGGGACGTTAGAACAGCAGATTTTAGGGCCATGTTAGCAAGAAGCTCGCTAAAATTATCGCCGTTTTAGCGGCAGTGGCGATAATGGGCTGCATAGGACATCTAACCTGGGCTTCTATTGAATTCTATAACACATATTAGCAAGCCCATTATCGCCGTTTTAGCTGCAGTTCCCTGCCGCTAAAACAGTGATAATTTTAACGAGGTTCTTGCTAATATGCCCCTAAGTTCTTATGGTTCTCTGTGATGATAAAACTTTAACTGCTGGTGGGGTAGATTTCCAGATCCCATGTGCACTTCCTGTTGAAGATTGTTTTAGAGGTTTATTTTCTTGAAAGCTGGAATTTCGGACATTAGGCTCACTCTCACTTACATAATGCGCCCTCCTGCCCAAGATGTCTAATTTGGCAGTTCCTGTCAAGGTACAAAAAGTTTGGTGGGTGGCCGCCTTTGGTTTTGACGGACAGCCACCAAACTTTAACAAAGGGTTTGTTTTTCAACACTCAGAATGATACCCTACTCTGTCAGACTGTTGGAGGAAGCTATCTGTTGACGGAAAGTTAGAGGAGCTCCCAACCCATCAGTTTCACACACACGTTGTTCCACCACAGTTGTGATGCAGTAACATCACCACCAAACTCAAAATCAGCGTCTAAGTGTTTCATTCTTTGTATAGTTTCAGTAACATGCCCCTTTGGCAGGAACATTTTGCTAAACTGAAGGTTATTGTTTTGCGTATTAGGAAAGCTCATGATTTTGCTCATTCTAACATCACCAGATTGTGGTTTACAGAATGAGTGTGCCTCCATTCAGATACAACAGATGTGCATTAATACAGACACAATAGGTATGCATCGATACAGACAGAATGGGTGTGCATCGATACAGACACAACGGGTGTGCATCGATAGAGACACAACGCAACACCACCACCCTGCTGGACAACCTCGCCAACCTGGGACTCAAGCAACTGGTGACCACCCCCACCCACTACGCCGGACACACACTCGACCCCGTCTTCTCATCCAGCAAGGACATCGCCTTCAGCCAAGCCACCGGACTCCACTGGACGGACCACAGCTGCGTCCACTTCAGCTTCGGTAGGACCACGGTCCACCACCACCAGCTACAGGTTGCACGCAGGAGCTGGAACAAGATCACAGCCGACCAGCTCACGACCTCCCTGAACATGAACCCTCCCACCAGCACAACGAACCCCAGCCAGGCGGCCACCAACCTCACGAAGTGGATCAGCGACTGCGCAGACGAGCTCGCCCCTCTGAGGACCCCGCCCAGCAGACCCGGTAGCAAGAAAGCCCCATGGTTCACCGACGAACTCAAGAGCTCCAAGAAGAACTGCCGAGCCCTCGAGAGAACCTGGCGAAGAGACCCAACACCGGACAACATGACTGCCCTCAAGCTCGCCACCCAAAAACACCACCAACTCATCCACGCCACCAAGAAAACTGCATTCAAGGAACGACTGGACAACAACGCACACAACAGCAAGGAACTCTTCAACATCGTCAAAGAGCTCTCCAACCCCAACGCCGGAAACAACGACATCACCCCTTCGCAAGACCTCTGCAACCCCCTCGCCTCCTACTTCCACAACAAGATCGCGGACATACACAACAGCTTCAGCTCTCTACCGACGAACGCCACGACCGAACCACCGCCCCCCACCTCCACCCTCCGCGCCTGGACTCCGATCAGCACCGAAGACACCGTCCGCACGATGAACTCCATCCACTCCGGATCTCCGACCGACCCCTGCCCTCACCACGTCTTCAACAAGGCCAACGCTGTCATCGCACCCCACCTGCGGGACATCATCAATACCTCCTTCGACACCGCCACCTTCCCGGAGAGCTGGAAGCACGCCGAACTTAGCGCCCTACTCAAGAAGCCATCGGCCGACCCGACCGACCTCAAGAACTACCGCCCCATCTCGCTGCTCCCGTTTCCAGCAAAAGTCATCGAGAAGACCGTCAACAAGCAACTGGCCGCCTTCCTCGAGACGAACGGATCCCTCGACCCCTCGCAGTCTGGCTTCCGAGCCAACCACAGCACCGAGACCGCCCTGATCGCAGCCACCGATGACATCCGAGCGCTACTCGACAACGGAGAAACAGCGGCCCTCATCCTCCTCGACCTCTCCGCGGCCTTCGACACTGTCTGCCACCGCACCCTAGTGCAGCGCCTCAGCAACGTCGGAGTCCAGGAGAAGGCACTGGAGTTGATCATCTCCTTCCTCGCCGGAAGGACACAGAGAGTCCGTCTCCCTCCGTTCAGATCTGAAGCCACTGAAGTCATCTGCGGCGTCCCTCAAGGCTCCTCGCTCAGTCCAACCCTCTTCAACGTCTACATGAGCCCCCTCGCAGACATCGCACGCCAGCACAACCTCAACATCATCTCCTACGCCGACGACACCCAGCTGATCCTCTCCCTCACCAACGACCCCGCCACCGCCAGAGCCAACCTTCACGAAGGGATGAAAGAGGTAGCCGAATGGATGAAGAACAGCCGCCTGAAACTGAACTCAGACAAGACGGAAGTCCTCATCCTGGGATCCTCACCCGCTGCGTGGGATGACTCCTGGTGGCCCCCCGCCCTAGGCAGCGCACCCAAACCAACAGACCACGCACGCAACCTGGGTTTCATCCTGGACTCCTCCCTCTCCATGACCAGACAAGTCAACGCCGTCTCCTCGTCATGCTTCAACATACTGCGCATGCTACGTAAGATCTTACGGTGGATCCCCACCGAGACCAGGAAGACGGTCACCCAGGCCCTCGTCACCAGCCGTCTGGACTACGGCAACTCCCTCTACGCCGGAACCACCGCCAAACTCCAAAAGAGACTCCAGCGGATCCAGAACGCCTCAGCGCGACTCATCCTGGACATCCCCCGTCGCAGCCACATCTCCGGACACCTGAGAGACCTGCACTGGCTCCCGGTCAGCAAGAGAATCACCTTCCGTCTCCTCACCCACGCACACAAAGCCCTACACAACCAAGGCCCAGGATACCTCAACAGCCGCCTCAACTTCTACGCTCCCAAACGCCAGCTTCGATCGACCACCCACGCCCTCGCCGCCGTCCCCCGCATCCGAAGAGCCACCACAGGGGGACGGTCCTTCTCCTACCTCGCCGCCAAGACATGGAACTCCCTCCCCACCCACCTCCGCCTGACCCAGGACCACCTCACCTTCAGGAAGCTACTCAAGACCTGGCTGTTCGAGCAGTAGCGGACCCCCCCCAGCGCCTTGAGACCCTCTGGGTGAGTAGCGCGCTATATAAATGCGATGATTGATTGATTGATTGATGTGCATCGATACAGACACAACGGATGTGCATTGATACAGACACAACGGGTGTGCATCGATACAGACACAACGGGTGTACATCGATACAGACACAACGGGTGTGCATCGATACAGACACAACGGGTGTGCATTGATAGAGACAGAATGGGTGTGCATTGATACAGACACAACGGGTGTGCATCGATACAGACATAAAGGGAGTTCATCGATACAGACACAACGTGTGTACATCGATACAGATATAAAGGGCGTTCATTGATACAGACACAATGGATGTGCATCGATACAGACACAACGGGTGTGCATCGATACAGACACAACGGGTGTGCATCGATACAGACACAATGGGTGTGCATCGATACAGACACAACGGGTGTGCATCGATAGAGACACAACGGTTGTGCATTGATACAGACACAACGGGTGTGCATCGATACAGACACAACGGGTGTGCATCGATACAGACACAACGGGTGAGCATCGATACAGACACAACCGGTGTGCATCGATACAGACACAACGGGTGTGCATTGATACAGACACAACGGGTGTGCATTGATACAGAAACAACGGGTGTGCATCGATACAGACACAACGGGTGTGCATCGATAGAGACACAACGGGTGTGCATCGATACAGAAACAACGGGTGTGCATCAATACAGACACAACGGGTGTGCATCGATACAGACACAACGTGTGTACATCGATACAGACATAAAGGGCGTTCATGGATACAGACACAATGGGTGTGCAGCGGTACAGACATAACGGGTGTGCATCGATACAGACACAACAGGTGTGCATCGATACAGACACAACGGGTGTGCATCGATACAGACACAACGGGTGAGCATCGATACAGACACAACCGGTGTGCATCGATACAGACACAACGGGTGTGCATTGATACAGACACAACGGGTGTGCATTGATACAGAAACAACGGGTGTGCATCGATACAGACACAACGGGTGTGCATCGATAGAGACACAACGGGTGTGCATCGATACAGAAACAACGGGTGTGCATCAATACAGACACAACGGGTGTGCATCGATACAGACACAACGTGTGTACATCGATACAGACATAAAGGGCGTTCATGGATACAGACACAATGGGTGTGCAGCGGTACAGACATAACGGGTGTCCATTGATACAGACATAATGAGTGCTCATCGATTGTGATGGAATCTTTTATGCACTCCCATTAAAACTCCCCTGTCTGGATGGTATGATCCAGATTAGAGGTGCAGCAATGTATTTGTCACTTGTGGGTGTCAGCATGTGGTTGAGGATGGTGTCACATGCTACAAATAAGTCTGGGAAGAGCAGGCCCTCTGCTGGAGGGTTCAGGAGGCTGCCCTCGTAGTCTGGACTAAATTGATTGTCGCTGACTCAACCCTACCAGCGTGTTCGAGTGTCTCTGGCTGTTTATTTATACCACCTCCCATTCACAAGCATTGGCCTAATGTACAGGTGAAGGCCCAGCCCCGACAGCCTTTCAGGTCCACCGGCCTAAACGTTGTCTGGGCCTGCCGCAGCCTTACTCGCCCCTGAGAAACACTGGGGCGATAGATGTCTTCTGTGCACTTTTACGGCTGCGATCTAACCTGTTACTGTCTCTGCCCCAGCCCTACCATCCTTTGGCTGGTCGTGAGAACGGCGCATCCACCCTACCCGGTCCACCCGCGGCCCCGCTCTGAGCTGTGATTGGCTCGGATCCAGCGCTCTCTAATGTCCAGTGTTCATGCAACACATTTTAATTCAAATTAATTTAATAAATTGTATCTTTCTGAGGAAACCTCCCAAACGTCTTCTTCGTTAGGCAGCCTATCTCTTTTTTCTTTTTTTTTTGTCAGAAGATTCAACTGGTATAAGTCCAATTACCGTACCGCTCAGAATCAAAAGTACGAGAAATAGATAGTGCTTAATTAAGTAAAGGTTTTGGCAGCTCCAAGGTGCTTTCCTGCACGTGTGCACAACTATCAGGAAATACGAGCTATTTGAGTGCTTTCTGGGGCTGCATAGCAATGGTGACACGGGGCTCTGAACCACAAACGGAAAATAGGACCCTATCTCCTTGCTTAGTTGTGAAAACAGCCATAATGGGGGTGCAGTGGCCCCCTTCTAGCCCTGCTCCCCGGGGACTGTCACTACTGCTGGGACCCTCACACTGCCTTATGATCTAATGGGGCGGGCTTGGAGCATTCAGAGAAGTGCCCGGGCCTGGGGTGGAGAGTGCTGCGTGCAGGTGTCTGGGCCTGGGGTGGAGAGTGCTGCGCGCAGGTGTCTGGGCCTGGCGTGGAGAGTGCTGCGCGCAGGTGTCTGAGCCAGGGGTGGAGAGTGCTGCGCGCAGGTGTCTAGGCCTGGGGTGGAGAGTGCTGTGCGCAGGTGTCTGGGCCTGGGGTGGAGAGTGCTGCACGCAGGTGTCTGGGCCTGGGGTGGAGAGTGCTGTGCGCAGGTGTCTGGGCCTGGGGTGGAGAGTGCTGTGCGCAGGTGTCTGGGCCTGGGGTGGAGAGTGCTGCACGCAGGTGTCTGGGCCTGGGTGGAGAGTGCTGCACGCAGGTGTCTGGGCCTGGGGTGGAGAGTGCTGCACGCAGGTGTCTGGGCCTGGGGTGGAGAGTGCTGCACACAGGTGTCTGGGCCTGGGGTGGAGAGTGCTGCACGCAGGTGTCTGGGCCTGGGGTGGAGAGTGCTGCACGCAGGTGTCTGGGCCTGGGTGTAGAGTGCTGTGCGCAGGTGTCTGGGCCTGGGTGGAGAGTGCTGTGGGCAAGGTGTCTGGGCCTGGGCCGAGAGTGCTGTGGTCAGGTGCCCGGGTCTGTGGTGGAGAGTGCTGTGGTCAGGTGCCCGGGTCTGTGGTGGAGAGTGCTGCACGCAGGTGTCTGGGCCTGGGGTAGAGAGTGCTGTGGGCAGGTGTCTGGGCTTAGGGTGGCGAGTGCTTTGGGAAGGTACCTGGGCCTAGTGTGGAGAGTGCTGTGGGCAGCTGTCTGGGCCTGGGTGGAGAGTGCTGTGGGCAAGGTGTCTGAGCCTGGGCGGAGAGTGCTGTGGGCAGGTGTCTGGGCTTAGGGTGGCGAGTGCTTTGTGAAGGTACCTGGGCCTAGTGTGGAGAGTGCTGTGGGCAGGTGTCTGGGCCTCGGTGGAGAGTGCTGTGGGCAAGGTGTCTGGGCCTGGGGAGGAGAGTGTCATGAGCAGGTGTCTGAGCCTGGGATGGAGAGTGCTGTGGGAAGGTACCTGGGCCTAGTGCGGAGAGTGCTGTGCGCAGGTGTCTGGGCCTAGTGTGGAAAGTGCTGTGGGCAGCTGTCTGGGCCTGGGGTGGACAGTGCTGTGGGCTGGACCTAGGGTGGAGAGTGCTGTGTGCAGGTGTCTGGGCCTAGTGTGGAGAGTGCTGTGGGGAGCTGTCTAGGCCTAGGATGGACTGTGCTGTGGGCAGATGTCTGGGCCTGGGGTGGAGAGTGCCGTGGGCAAGGTGTCTGGGCCTGGGGTGGAGAGTGCTGCACGCAGGTGTCTGGGCCTGGGGTGAAGAGTGCTGCACGCAGGTGTCTGGGCCCGGGGTGGAGAGTGCTGTGGTCAGGTGCCCGGGTCTGTGGTGGAGAGTGCTGCATGCAGGTGTCTGGGCCTGGGGTGGAGAGTGCTGTGGGCAGGTGTCTGGGCCCGGGGTGGAGAGTGCTGCACGCAGGTGTCTGGGCCCGGGGTGGAGAGTGCTGTGCGCAGGTGTCTGGGCCCGGGGTGGAGAGTGCTGTGCGCAGGTGTCTGGGCCTGGGCTGGACAGTGCTGTGGGCTGGGCCTAGGGTGGAGAGTGCTGCGCACAGGTGTCTGGGCCTGGGGTGGAGAGTGCTGTGGACAGGTGTCTGGGCCTGGATGGAGAGTGCTGTGGGCAGGGGTCTGGGCCTGGGGTGGAGAGTGCTGCACGCAGGTGTCTGGGCCTGGGGTGGAGAGTGCTGCACGCAGGTTTCTGGGCCTGAGGTGGAGAGTGCTGCACGCAGGTGCCCGGGTCTGTGGTGGAGAGTGCTGCACGCAAGTGTCTGGGCCTGGGGTGGAGAGTGCTGCATGCAAGTGTCTGGGCCTGGGGTGGAGAGTGCTGCACGCATGTGTCTGGGCCTGGGGTGGAGAGTGCTGCACGCAGGTGCCCGGGTCTGTGGTGGAGAGTGCTGCACGCAGGTGTCTGGGTCTGGGGTGGAGAGTGCTGCACGCAGGTGTCTGGGCCTGAGGTGGAGAGTGCTGTGCGCAGGTGTCTGGGCCTGGGGTGGAGAGTGCTGCACGCAGGTGTCTGGGCCTGGGGTGGAGAGTGCTGCACGCAGGTGTCTGGGCCTGGGTGTAGAGTGCTGTGCGCAGGTGTCTGGGCCTGGGTGGAGAGTGCTGTGGGCAAGGTGTCTGGGCCTGGGCCGAGAGTGCTGTGGTCAGGTGCCCGGGTCTGTGGTGGAGAGTGCTGCACGCAGGTGTCTGGGCCTGGGGTAGAGAGTGCTGTGGGCAGGTGTCTGGGCTTAGGGTGGCGAGTGCTTTGGGAAGGTACCTGGGTCTAGTGTGGAGAGTGCTGTGGGCAGCTGTCTGGGCCTGGGTGGAGAGTGCTGCACGCAGGTGTCTGGGCCTGGGTGGAGAGTGCTGCACGCAGGTGTCTGGGTCTGGGGTGGAGAGTGCTGCTCGCAGGTGTCTGGGCTGGGGTGGAGAGTGCTGCACGCAGGTGTCTGGGCCTGGGGTGGAGAGTGCTGCACATAGGTGTCTGGGCCTGGGGTGGAGAGTGCTGCACGCAGGTGTCTGGGCCTGGGGTGGAGAGTGCTGCACGCAGGTGTCTGGGCCTGGGGTGAAGAGTGCTGCACGCAGGTGTCTGGGCCCGGGGTGGAGAGTGCTGTGGTCAGGTGCCCGGGTCTGTGGTGGAGAGTGCTGCATGCAGGTGTCTGGGCCTGGGGTGGAGAGTGCTGTGGGCAGGTGTCTGGGCCCGGGGTGGAGAGTGCTGCACGCAGGTGTCTGGGCCCGGGGTGGAGAGTGCTGTGCGCAGGTGTCTGGGCCCGGGGTGGAGAGTGCTGTGTGCAGGTGTCTGGGCCTGGGCTGGACAGTGCTGTGGGCTGGGCCTAGGGTGGAGAGTGCTGCGCACAGGTGTCTGGGCCTGGGGTGGAGAGTGCTGTGGACAGGTGTCTGGACCTGGGTGGAGAGTGCTGTGGGCAGGGGTCTGGGCCTGGGGTGGAGAGTGCTGCACGCAGGTGTCTGGGCCTGGGGTGGAGAGTGCTGCACGCAGGTTTCTGGGCCTGAAGTGGAGAGTGCTGCACGCAGGTGCCCGGGTCTGTGGTGGAGAGTGCTGCACGCAGGTGTCTGGGCCTGGGGTGGAGAGTGCTGCATGCAAGTGTCTGGGCCTGGGGTGTAGAGTGCTGCACGCAGGTGTCTGGGCCTGGGGTGGAGAGTGCTGCACGCAGGTGCCCGGGTCTGTGGTGGAGAGTGCTGCACGCAGGTGTCTGGGTCTGGGGTGGAGAGTGCTGCGCGCAGGTGTCTGGGCCTGAGGTGGAGAGTGCTGTGCGCAGGTGTCTGGGCCTGGGGTGGAGAGTGCTGCACGCAGGTGTCTGGGCCTGGGGTGGAGAGTGCTGCACGCAGGTGTCTGGGCCTGGGTGTAGAGTGTTGTGCGCAGGTGTCTGGGCCTGGGTGGAGAGTGCTGTGGGCAAGGTGTCTGGGCCTGGGCCGAGATTGCTGTGGTCAGGTGCCCGGGTCTGTGGTGGAGAGTGCTGTGGTCAGGTGCCCGGGTCTGTGGTGGAGAGTGCTGCACGCAGGTGTCTGGGCCTGGGGTAGAGAGTGCTGTGGGCAGGTGTCTGGGCTTAGGGTGGCGAGTGCTTTGGGAAGGTACCTGGGCCTAGTGTGGAGAGTGGTGTGGGCAGGTGTCTGGGCCTCGGTGGAGAGTGCTGTGGGCAAGGTGTCTGGGCCTGGGGAGGAGAGTGTCATGAGCAGGTGTCTGAGCCTGGGATGGAGAGTGCTGTGGGAAGGTACCTGGGCCTAGTGCGGAGAGTGCTGTGCGCAGGTGTCTGGGCCTAGTGTGGAAAGTGCTGTGGGCAGCTGTCTGGGCCTGGGGTGGACAGTGCTGTGGGCTGGATCTAGGGTGGAGAGTGCTGTGTGCAGGTGTCTGGGCCTAGTGTGGAGAGTGCTGTGGGGAGCTGTCTAGGCCTAGGATGGACTGTGCTGTGGGCAGATGTCTGGGCCTGGGGTGGAGAGTGCCGTGGGCAAGGTGTCTGGGCCTGGGTGGAGAGTGCTGTGGGCAAGGTGTCTGGGCCTGGAGAGGAGAGTGTCATGAGCAGGTGTGTGAGCCTGGGGTGGAGAGTGCTGTGGGAAGGTACCTGGGTCTAGTTTGGAGAGTGCTGTGGGCAACTGTCTAGGCCTGGGGTGGAGAGTGCTATGGGCTGGGCCTAGGGCGGAGAGTGCTGCGCAGAGGTGTCTGGCCTAGTGTGGAGAGGGCTGTGGGCAGGTGTTTGGGCCTGGGGTGGAGAGTGCCGTGGGCAGGTGTCTGGTCCTGAGGTGGAGAGTGTTGTGGGCAAGGTGTCTGGGCCTGGGTGGAGAGTGCTGTGTTTAGGTGTCTGGGCCTGGGGAGGAGAGTGTCATGAGCAGGTGTTTGAGCCTGGGGTGCAGAGTGCTGTGGTCAGGTGCCTGGGTCTGCGGTGGAGAGTGCTGCGCGCAGGTGTCTGGGCCTAGTGTGGAGAGTGCTGCGCTGGTGTCTGAGCCTGGGATGGAGAGTGCTGTGGGAAGGTACCTGGGTCTAGTTTGGAGAGTGCTGTGGGCAGCTGTCTCGGCCTGGGGTGGAGAGTGCTATGGGCTGGGCCTAGGGCGGAGAGTGCTGCGCAGAGGTGTCTGGCCTAGTGTGGAGAGGGCTGTGGGCAGGTGTCTGGGCCTGGGGTGGAGAGTGCTGTGGGCAGGTGTCTGGGCTTGGGGTGGAGAGTGCTGTGGGCAAGGTGTCTGGGCCTGGGTGGAGAGTGCTGTGTTTAGGTGTCTGGGCCTGGGGAGGAGAGTGCTGTGGTCAGGTGCCTTGGTCTGGGGTGGAGAGTGCTGCGCGCAGGTGTCTGGGCCTAGGGTGGAGAGTGCTATACACAGGTGTCTGGGCCTAGTGTGGAGAGTGCTGTGGGCAGGTGTCTGGGCCTGGGGTGGGGAGTGCTGTGGGCGGGGCTAGCCGTGAAACTAAGGGTACTTCCCAAGGAGCCCAGAAGGTGCCTGGAGTTTAAGGGGCTTTTCCTTTGCTGCTAAAGCCGGGGTGAACGGAGCCAAGCCGCTGTCAGGAAGGGGCCACAGAGGGGCCCCAGAGGCGCAGCTCACGGGCCCTGGCTTTGAGAGAGAAGTGATGAATCTGTTTGAACGTGTTCACACACTTGGCGCTGTGCCAGGGACTTTTTGTGTGAAGCCTGCAGTTTGGGTTTTGGGATGTGGGTTCAGGTATATACAGCAGGATGGCTCACTGAGTTAAACCCTCGCTGCTGACATATGCCTTCATCTGAAAGTCATGCGTTTGAATCCCTTTACGACTCAGTCGACCATCAGTCCCAGGTCGGTAGACTGAATACTAGTGTGGTCCCCAGATATAAGCTTAACTTTATTGGCAGTGTATTAGAGCACCCAGGGGCTTATTTATGAAAAGTGACGCATCGCTCCGTGAAAACAGCGATGCGTCACTTTTCACTGCACCCTCCTTGCACCACCAATGATGCGTCATATTTACAGTGTGATGCATCATTGCGCAAGGAGTTACAGATACGTCAGTATTTCTGACGTATCTGTATGGCGCAAAAGTGGCGTTTTGCTGGAGTGTGTCACAAAAGTGACGTAACTCCAGCAATGTATCCTTTCACATGGAGCAAGCCCCATGTGAAAGGGCCTGCATCAGTCTTACACCTGCTGTGAGGCAGGCTTACGAAATTGACGCATTTGTGTCCTAGAAGAGGCGCAGTGAAATCACATAGATTTCACTGCGTCACTTCTACGACCCTTTCTTGCGTCGATACGCCCCCTTGCATACATTATACCTGGCGCAGGTATAATGTGGCGCAGGGGTTTACAAAGTGACGCATCTACCTAGATGCGTCACTTTGTAAATATGGCTCAACACGCGCATTTTTTACACCACTGGTGCGTCACAAAAAGTGACGCACCGGTGGCGTAAAAGTGACGCACAGCCTCATAAATGAGGCCCCTAGTATTTACTGGTGCATTGTGCTCGGTTTGACGACGTCATCACAGTGCTGCACCTGCAATGGAGGGTAATAAGGTAATATTATGTGCCACCCTCCCCTGCCCCCAACTGATTTTTCAGTGCATGATTTTTACCAGATTGTGAGTGGTGAAAAATGTGCAAGGGAAAACCTGTAGTACCATTCACACATGTTGGAATCAGTAGTTGAGATGCGAGGGTGGGGGGTGGGGTTAAGGGGTGGCCAATTTGGGATTCTCAGGTCCCTTAGTATGTGGTTCCTATACTGTGAAATAGAGGCACAATATTACCCCTTTTTCCACGGCAGCCGGTCTTACCTCCTCTCTGGACAACCTCCATCCAGCCAGCTCGAGTGACTGACTATAGGAGACATCTACTGACTCACAAAGAGGTTCTACTGAATTCAGTTTAGCAAGGAGATGTGGTCTAGTGGCTGAGCTTTCAATTTTCAAACCTGAGTTCTAAAGTTCATACTTTATATACACTATACATTTTCTCGTACGTGGGTTGTGCAATAAACAATTCCAGTTGCATCCAGGAACTGGCTAATGGTTCAGAAATGTGCTTTACTTGGTTTGAGTTGTATTGCATTTACGTTTTTATAGCGTGTCACTGTGACAGTTGTGCGTGGCCTCGAGGTGCTGTGTCTTTTCATAGCTCGCACAGTTGGTAGAGTGTAGCGCCCAGTTCTACAAAGACTTTACTTATTTTATTAATGCAAACCTGACGCAAGGTGTTGTGGTGGGATTTACAATCCAACGCACCCTTGTGATTTGTGTTGGATCATAACCAAAAATAACATAAAGCAGCACAGTGCTCCGCCTTGCGTTGCGCTGTGGTGCGTCAAGGGGGTGCTCCATGGGTGGTACATGGGCGTTCCCAAGCAACCACTCATAGGATTTCATGCAAATCCCTATCAACAAAGAATTGTAGACAGTGATTGGCTCCAAACTCCTGCACCACCGTGACAGCAGTCATTACTTTTTCCCCTCTTTGCTTGTGTACTGCGTTCTACATCACACATATATGGCGGGACATGCATTAAAGCATCCTTTTTGTGCTCGAAGGGATCCCGTTCAGTACAAAAACTATGCTTAACACAATGCAGACACTGGTGTATTATGACACAAGGGTGTCTGCATTGGTGCATGGCAGCCAAAGGTGCACCCGTGCAGGGAGAACGGAGAACAGCGCCACAACTGAGTCGACATGGCGCTGTTTTGCTCTCTCTCATTCGTGCAAAGCAGTGCAACAACTTTACTTGCTGTCTGCAATGCGTAATATTTTAGTAAGTCTGGACCTAGGCATATGCAAGAGCTCTATGTTGTGTAAAGTAGGATGTATGACAATACAACACGTGCCTTTACCTTGCATGGAAAAGGTATGTGTGGTAAAGGCATCAATGGCGAAGGCATTGCGTGATAAAGGCTATGTGGTGAAGGCATTGCATCATAGAGGCATTGTGTGGTAAAGGCAGCTGTATGATAAATACATGTTTGGGAAAGGATGCGTTGTTGTGTGGTAAAGGCAGTGCATGGTAAAGCATGCATTATAAAGGCTGTGTGGTAAAGGCATTTCATGGTGAAGGCATTGCGTGGTAAGGGCTGCGTGGTAAAGGCATTGCGTGGTAAAGGCATTGCGTGGTAAAGGCATTGCGTGGTAAGGGCTGCGTGGTAAAGGCATTGCGTGGTAAAGGCATCGCGTGGTAAGGGCTGCATGGTAAAGGCATTGCATGGTAAGGGCTGCGTGGTGAAGGCATTGCGTTGTAAAGGCTGCATGGTAAAGGCATTGCGTGGTAAGGGCTGCGTGGTAAAGGCATCGCGTGGTAAAGGCATCACGTGGTAAGGGCTGCATGGTAAAGGCATTGCATGGTAAGGGCTGCGTGGTAAAGGCATTGCGTGGTAAAGGCATCGCGTGGTAAGGGCTGCATGGTAAAGGCATTGCATGGTAAGGGCTGCGTGGTAAAGGCATTGCGTTGTAAAGGCTGCATGGTAAAGGCATTGCGTGGTAAGGGTTGTGTGGTAAAGGCATCGCGTGGTAAAGGCATTGCATGGTAAGGCTGCATGGTAAAGGCATTGCGTGGTAAGGGCTGCGTGGCAAAGGCATTGCGTGGTAAGGCTGCATGGTAAAGGCATTGCGTGTAAGGGCTGCGTGGTAAAGGCATTGCGTGGTAAGGCTGCATGGTAAAGGCATTGCGTGGTAAGGGCTGCGTGGTAAAGGCATTGCGTGGTAAAGGCATTGCGTGGTACGGGATGCGTGGTAAAGGCATTGCATGGTAATGGCTGCATGGTAAAGGCATTGCGTGGTAAGGGCTGCGTGGTAAAGGCTGAGTGGTAAAGGCTGCGTGGTAAAGGCTGCGTGGTAAAGGCTGCGTGGTAAAGGCATTGCGTGGTAAAGGCATTGCGTGGTAAGGGCTGCATGGTAAAGGCATTGCGTGGTAAAGACATTGCGTGGTAAAGGCATTGCGTGGTAAGGGCTGCGTGGTAAAGGCATTGTGTGGTAAAGGCTGAGTGGTAAAGGCATTGCGTGGTAAGGGCTGCGTGGTAAGGGCTGCGTGGTAAAGGCATTGCGTGGTAAAGGCTGCGTGGTAAAGGTATTGCGTGGTAAAGGCATTGCGTGGTAAGGGCTGCGTGGTAAAGGCATTGCGCGGTAATGGCATTGCGTGGTAAAGGCTGAGTGGTAAAGGCATTGCGTGGTAAAGGCATTGCGTGGTAAGGGCTGCGTGGTAAAGGCATTGCGTGGTAATGGCATCGCGTGGTAAAGGCATTGCGTGGTAAAGGCATCGCGTGGTAAAGGCATTGCGTGGTAAGAGCTGCGTGGTAAAGGCATTGCGTGGTAAAGGCATTGCGTGGTAAGGGCTGCGTGGTAAAGGCATTGCGTGGTAAAGGCATTGCGCGGTAATGGCATTGCGTGGTAAGGGCTGCGTGGTAAAGGCATTGCGTGGTAAAGGCTGAGTGGTAAAGGCATTGCGTGGTACAGGCATTGCGTGGTAAAGGCTGAGTGGTAAAGGCATTGCGTGGTAATGGCATTGCGTGGTAAAGGCTGAGTGGTAAAGGCATTGCGTGGTAATGGCATTGCGTGGTAATGGCATTGCGTGGTAAAGGCTGCGTGGTAAGGGCTGCGTGGTAAAGGCTGAGTGGTAAAGGCTGCGTGGTAAAGGTATTGCGTGGTAAAGGCATTGCGTGGTAAGGGCTGCGTGGTAAGGGCTGCGTGGTAAGGGCTGCGTGGTATAGGCATTGCGCGGTAATGGCATTGCGTGGTAAAGGCATCGCGTGGTAAGGGCTGCATGGTAAAGGCATTGCGTGTTAATGGCATTGCGTGGTAAGGGATGCGTGGTAAAGGTATTGCGTGGTAAAGGCATTGCGTGGTAAGGGCTGCGTGGAATAGGCATTGCGTGGTAATGGCATTGCGTGGTAAGGGCTGCGTGCTAAAGTCATTGCGTGGTAAAGGCTGCTTCCATTTTGTCATGATGCAGCATATTTGGCGCTATGACTCGGCAGGGCTGTGCTGCAAAAGAGTGTGAGGTTTGATATAGCGCTTAATTAATGCACACCAGCACTGGGGCTTTCCCGCTATGGTTGTCCCAGGATGGGTGGTTGTGAATCTTCCTGTAGGGGGCGCTCAGTATTGAAAATGTCGGTCTCAGCAGTTGAGGACAGCCAATAGAGCTGCTGGTTTTGATCTGAGATTCCTTGTTGGGGCTAGGCTCGAATCTTGCAGGTATTTTCCTTCTCCAGCACAGCTCCACGTGTCTTTCTGCCGATTACACTTGACAATGAGTCCAAACAAAGCAAGGTGACTAACAGCGACCACAAACATACATAGTGTAAGCACAGTAGAAAACTGCACAGGCGTCAATCAAAGAGGTGCATGCAAAGACCTTGTGCAGTCCAAGTGGACATCACCAAAACATAGATAAACAACGACACGCCCACAAACACGCCCATTGACTACATCACTGAAGGCCATGCTGACACGCACACCTTTCACCATATATGGGCCTCGGCACACAAACATGGCCACGCCTGCCAGGGAATGACTGCAACAAAGGACTGTAAGTAGGAACATTCAGTGCCAACATACAAGCAAGTGAACACACCACCATCCTACGCAAAGACTAAAACAACCCCGACAACCACACCAGAGCGATGCGCCGCATCATACTGACATACCGCTCAATAGACACCGCCACCGCAACATTTACTGTGGCTGCATCAGTTCCACTACCACTAGTAAGACAAGGCAGGTACGTGGCGGTAATGCAAGTATGGGCCAGTTGGGAAGTCTATCTCCTGGATATTGACAGTAAGGGCATCATTAGGGTCAGACTGTAGGTGGAACAAACTGGTCCTCTTTTGGGGCCCTATCAAAGGCTACCTGTGGGTTCTTCCATCCATGTATAGGTTGATGAGGATACGTCTGCCTCACGTGCAGACCACATCAGGTTCAGACATTACTACTTTTAACAGCATCTGTCTCGCCCTGAAGGTCATAGCAGCTTTTTAACCACTACTTCTTCCCTTTACACACACTCAGTGGGTGTGTTGAGTCAGGTAGCTGTGGTCTTCATGGGAGTAAAGCATGGATGTGGCATTATCCAGAAGTCTCTGGGGTGTTTATATTGCTCTCCGGACTCCATCTGAGCCTTTAGGAACCTCTGGAACCTGCACCCGTGTAACCGTCAGGTCATTCTCCATTGGTGGGCGGCTGTTCCAGCTGGTGACCGGCTGCTTGGGACCTCATTAGCTGTGGTTGGATTCTGGCACACGTTATCTTGAGTCTCTTTACTTTAGTCTACACCTTTCTTTTCATAATCTGATAAACCTCCTTAAATCAGGTGAACATGTTCTTATATGTAGCCACCTTTACCAGCCCTCCTCATTCCAATTGTCAAGCCCTAAATATCTGGAACAAAACCGGCGTCTTCATATTACCCCGTCTGGTTTTGGCCAAAGTAAAGTCCATAATAATAATATAAAGAGAGAGACCAAACCTTTGAGTCGGGTAAGCTCCGGAACCACTGTGCCAACTGGAACACCGCATACAGCATTGGAAAGGTGAGGCAAAGCAGATGGACATAGGCTATACACCAGCGCAACATATACTTTGGAAGGGACAAAGCACGTTGTGGGACAAAGTAGTCCATTGGAATTAGCACCAGCTCGGAGGTGGGAATGTGCGTACGTTTGGAGCGTGAGAATAGCGTTCTATCGCGTTGGAAATGTGTGGCGTCTGAGTACGCCATCGGATGACGTTGACGCAGCGTGTGGCGTCTCAGTGCACCACGCCGTGTTGTTTAGTACGCGCCGTGAAGTGCGTGAAGAGGCCATACAGAAGACTCCCGGGCACGATGAGCACGGCAGGACGGCTGTGCCGCATTTGCAGACTGTGAGGCCAGAACTTCAGAGCAGGTACACAGGCGTCAGCGCCTTAATCAGCGGATGCAGAGCCCGGGCACGATGTGCACGGCAGGACGGCAAGAGGCACATATCGCTGGGGCGCTTTCTAATTGCAGACATTTCTGTCATACCCGGACAACGTCGGGACGGGCCGCTAGTACTCAATAAAATCTTTTCTGTCCAACAGAATCCAATCAGTTACTCTTTCTCTTTTTAGCTTATCATGTAAAGAGTTGAATTATGGAGTACTGCAGGGCTCTTCATTGAGCCCAATACTGTTTCATGTTTGCATGGACTCTTTAGCAGCGATTATCCAGTCTTATGGCCTTAGTGTGGTTTCGTATCCCGACGACACATAGATGATGTTCTCCATTGATAAAAATCCAACCATCTCTGAGGAAGTATTCCGATCCTACCTGGAGTTAAAACTAGCTGTTTTAAATTATGATAAAACTGAGATCCTCATATTTGATGTCTCTCAATCAATTTGATTGCCGGGTTCGTGACCATGGGAACTGGGAGATTCCTCCTACCCTACTAGCACAGTTCTAAATCTGGGCATAAAATATATCCCAATTTATCTTTCCGCCTCCAGATACTGGCCGTTGATAACACTTGTTCCTCTCTGTTACAAGCTTTAAAACGATATAAAGATATCCGGCCTGGCTCAGTCAGAAAGACAGTTGTTCATGCTTTGACAGCGTCTTGATTGGAACAAGCTAAATCACTCTACCTTGGTCTCGCTCAGGATTTGGTCAGGTGGCTTCAATTGGTGCAAAACCGTGGTATCTGAAGATACCACGGCATCAACATGTAACATCATATCTCAGATCTCTACACTGATCCCTGGTGAGCAAGAGAATCCAGTTTAAAAGCTTAGGGCCCAATTCACAAAGGCAAACTTAGTCCTGAACTAAGTTTTGACCTGAAGTCTAAGATTACCTTTGTAAATTGGTCCCTTAGACTTCAGGTCTAAGTTTACCTGTGTGAATTGGGCCCTTAAACTTCAGGTCTAAACTTATACTTCAGGCCTAAGAATACCTGTGTGAATTGGGCCCTTAAACTTCAGGTCTAAGATTACCTTTGTGAATTGGCCCCTTAGACTTCAGGTCTAAACTTATACTTCAGGCCTAAGAATACCTGTGTGAATTGGGCCCTTATACTTCAGGTCTTAACTTATACTTCAGGCCTAAGTTTACCTGTGGGAATTGGGCCCTTAGACTTCAGGTCTAAGTTTACCTTTATGAATTGGGCCCTTAGACTTCAAGTCTAAACTTAGCCTTCAGGCCTAAGTTCACCTGTCTGAATTGGGCCCTTAGACTTCAGGTCTAAGTTTACCTTTGTGAATTGGGCCCTTAGACTTCAGGTCTAAACTTAGACTTCAGGCCTAAGTTTACCTGCCTGAATTGGGCCCTTAGACTTCAGGTCTAAGTTTACCTTTGTGAATTGGGCCCTTAGACTTCAGGTCTAAACTTAGACTTCAGGCCTAAATTTACTTTTATGAATTGGGCCCTTAGACTTCAGGTCTAAACGTAGACTTTAGGCCTAAGTTTACCTGTCTGAATTGGGCCCTTAGACTTCAGGTCTAAGTTTACCTTTGTGAATTGGGTCCTTAGACTTCAGGTCTAAACTTAGACTTCATGCCTAAGTTTACCTGTCTGAATTGGGCCCTTAGACTTCAGGTCTAAGTATACCTTTGTGAATTGGGTCCTTAGACTTCAGGTCTAAACTTAGACTTCATGCCTAAGTTTACCTGTCTGAATTGGGCCCTTAGACTTCAGGTCTAAACTTAGACTTCAGGCCTAAATGTACCTTTATTAATTGGGCCCTTAGACTTCAGGTCTAAACTTAGACTTCAGGCCTAAGTTTACCTGTCTGAATTGGGCCCTTAGACTTCAGGCCTAAATTTACCTTTGTGAATTGGGCCCTTAGACTTCAGGTCTAAACTTAGACTTGAGGCCTAAATGTACCTGTGTTAATTGGGCCCTTAGACTTCAGGTCTAAGTTTACCATTGTGAGTTGGGCCCTTAATCCTCAGATACATGCTTTGCATAGAATGTGTCCCAGATATCTGATTGAACAATTCACACACTACCACCCCACCAGGAATTTGTGATTGTCGGAGGCACCACTGTCAACAATTACCAGGTTACGCAGATGAGTAAAAGTGTGGTTTCTTTGTCCATCTCACTGCTAAGCACTCGAATGACCTTCCTATCACTCTTTGTTCATTGGCAAAGAAGTCTGTTTGAAAAAACAATTGAATACATGGCTTTTTAGATCTGTTTAACCAAACTCACCTGAACCCATATTGTGCTCTCTCTGATTTACGTCAGTGCCGGAATACCCTCATTAGGTAGGTAGCGCACTGTACAAGTGGCTATCTATTCATCCGTTCATTCATTCATGAATCTGTACCCTTGGAGTGAGGCAACGCCCACCAGTCCCTCGGTAAGTCGGTACCATGGTACATGTATCAATTACGATGACCATGAGAAAGGCGATTGGTGGTTTGGGGGAATCTTCATGCCGCTTACGCAAGGACCTACTGTTCTGGTTCTTATCAATCAATCAATCAATCAATCATGCCATTTGTATAGCGCACTACTCACCCGGGAGGGTCTCAAGGCGCTTGGGGGGAGGGGTATGCTACTGCTCGAACAGCCAGGTCTTGAGTTGTTTCCTGAAGGCAAGATGGTCCTGGGTCAGCCGAAGGTGGATGGGGAGGGAGTTCCAAGTCTTGGCAGCCAGGTAAGAGAAGGATCTTCCTCCGGCGGTGGCTCTTCGGATGCGTGGTACGGCTGCGAGGGTGAGGCTGGTGGACCGTAGCTGGCGGGTGGGCGTGTAGAAGGTCAGGCGGTCATTGAGGTACTTGGGGCCCAGGATGAGTCGGGCGGAGGCATTCTGGATGCGCTGGAGTCTTTTCTGTAGCTTGGCTGTGGTTCCGGCGTAGAGGGCATTTCCGTAGTCCAGTCGGCTGGTGACGAGTGCCTAGGTGACAGTCTTCCTGGTCTCGGTCGGGATCCAGCGGAAGATCTTGCAAAGCATACGCAGGGTGTTGAAGCACGATGAGGAGACGGCGTTGACTTGTCTGGTCATCGAGAGGGAGGGGTCCAGGATGAAGCCCAGGTTGCGTGCGTGGTCGGTTGGCTTGGGTGCGGTGCCCAGGGCTGAGGGCCACCAGGAGTCGTCCCAGGCGGAGGGCGAAGATCCCAGGATGAGGACTTCCGTCTTGTCCGAGTTCAGTTTCAGGCGGCTGTCCTTCATCCACTCGGCGACGTCTTTCATCCCTTCGTGTAGGCAGGTTCTGGCGGTGTCGGGGTCTCTGGTGAGGGAGAGGATCAGCTGGGTGTCGTCGGCGTAAGAGATGATGTTGAGGTTGTGCTGGCGTGCGATGGCTGCGAGAGGTTTCATGTAGATGTTGAAGAGGGTGGGGCTGAGTGAAGATCCTTGCGGGTCGCCACAGATGACTTCGGTGGCCTCGGAGCGAAACGGGGGGAGGCGGACTCTTTGTGTTCTTCCGGCGAGGAACGAGATGATCCACTCCAGTGCCTTCTCTTGGATACCGATGCTGCTGAGGCGCTGGACTAGGGTGCGGTGGCAGATCGTGTCGAACGCAGCGGAGAGGTCCAGGAGGATGAGGGCCACTGTTTCCCCCTTGTCGAGCAGGGTCCGGATGTCGTCGGTGGCTGCGATGAGGGCGGTCTCTGTGCTGTGGTTGGCTCTGAAGCCGGACTGCGAGGGGTCGAGGGATCCGTTCGTCTCGAGGAAGGCGGTCAGCTGTCTGTTGACGATCTTCTCGATGACTTTAGCAGGAAAAGGGAGGAGCGAGATGGGGTGGAAGTTTTTGAGATCGGTGGGGTCCGCTGTAGGTTTCTTCAGGAGGGCACTGATCTCTGCGTGCTTCCAGCTCTCCGGGAAGATGGCGGTGTTGAAGGAGGCGTTGATGATGTTCCGGAGTTGGGGTGCGATGGTGGAGTCGGCCTTGTTGAAGACGTGGTGTGGGCAGGGGTCGGTCGGTGATCCGGAGTGGATGGTGTTCATTGTGCGGGCTGTGTCTTCGGTGGTCACCGTGGTCCAGGTGCGAAGGGTGGCGGTGGGGGGCATTGGTTCGACGGTTGGGTGCGTGGGTGGGGCGCCGAAGCTGTTGTGGATGTCGGCGATCTTGCGGTGGAAGAACGAGGCGAGGGAGTCGCAGAGGTCTTGTGACGGAGTGATGTCGTTGGTGCCGGTGCTGGGGTTGGAGAACTCCTTGACGATAGTGAAGAGCTCTTTGCTGTCGTGGGCGTTGTTGTCCAGTCGTTCCTTCAGGGATTTCTTCTTGGTGGTGCGGATGAGCTGGTGGTGCTTGCGGGTAGCGTGTTTGAGGGCGGTCATGTTGTCGGTGGTCCGGTCGAGGAGCCAGGCTTTCTCGAGGGTGCGGCAGGTCTTCTTGGAGTCCTTGAGGTCGTCGGTGAACCAGGATGCCTTCTTGCTTCTGGGTCTGCTGGAAGGGTTCTTTAGTGTCGCGAGGTCATCGGCGCAGGCGGTCAGCCACTGTGTGAAGTTGCGGGCTGCTTCGTTGGGGTCCGTTGTGTTGGCGGGTGGGCTCTGGCTGAGGGAGGTGGTGAGCTGGTCTGCGGTGATCTTGCTCCAATTCCTGTGAGGTACCTGTTGCGGGTGGTGGTGGGTCGTGGATCTTTTGAAGCTGAAGTGGACGCAGCTGTGGTCGGTCCAGTGGAGTCCGGTGGCGTGGCTGAAGGTGATGTACTTACTGGAAGAGAAGACGGGATCAAGCGAGTGGCCGGCGTAGTGGGTGTAGGTGTTGACCAGTTGCTTGAGTCCGAGGTTGGCGAGGTTTTCCAGCAGGGCGGTGGTGTTGCGGTCCTTGTTGTTCTCCAGGTGGAAGTTGAGGTCCCCGAGGAGGATGTAGTCAGTGGAGGGGAGGGCGTGCGGGCTGATGAAGTCTGTGATGTCTTCGCTGAATTGTGTGCATGGTCCCGGGGGTCTGTAGACGAGGGTGCCTCTGAGGGTCGTCTTAGGGTCGGTGTGAATCTGGAAGTGGAGATGTTCGGCTGCGGCGAAGGAGTCGTTGGCGTCGGTCGTGATGCGGATGGTGTTCCTGTGGACGATGGCGATGCCACCTCCGGTCTGGTTGATGCGGTCCTTCCTGATGATCTTGTACCCGTCCGGGATGGCGATGGCGATGTCGGGTGCAGAGGAGGCGTTCATCCAGGTTTCCGTGAGGAAGGCGACGTCCGGTGATGTAGCGTCGAGGAGGTTCCAGAGTTCCACGGCGTGTCTGTGGACGGAGCGGGTGTTGATCAGGATGCACTTGAGGTGGTTGCTGCTGGTGTTTGTCTTGGCGGGTGCGGGGCAGGTTCGGAGGCAGGTGAACTTGCAGGTGCAGCAGGTGAATGGTCCGTGGGTGCGTCTCGGGGTGGCTCGGCAGCAGGCGTGGGTCCGGCCGGCATTGAGTGCGTTGAGAGTGGCGGCGTCGGGTCGTCTTGCCTCGGCGGGGAGGGTCAGGGGTCCTGGCGCTGGGCGCGGGCCAGGCGCGGACGGGCGCAGACGGGCTTACCTTCGGCGCACCTTCGGCGCTCAATCGGCGCTCCCGCTGCGCGCGTCCACTGCGCGGTCGCTCTGGGGGCGTCATAAGTAAGGAGCCGGGAGGGAGGAGCAGCTGGGTGGCGGGAGCGGGGCGGCGAATGGAATCACAGGGGGGGCGGGGCCGCGGGGAGGCAGCGGCGGGAAATTCCAAGAAGCAGCGGGCAGCGGGAAATTCCCAGGAGCAGCGGGAAATTCCCAGGAGCAGCGGGCAGCGAGCGAAGGAATCTGCAGGCAGGAGGCGGCAAAGGCAGGCAGGAGCGGCAGCAGTGAGTGGGGCGACCAAGCCCTGTGGAGGGCTGCTGGATCCAATCTGGCCTCAGGTAAAGGCATCGCCTTGGCGTCTGAGGAGCCATGATGCAATCACAGACACATGTAGTATACTTGTAATGTGTGTAGTATACTTGTAAAGCGCACAGCTGCCCCAGCAACGGGGCGTCCCGGCGCTGTATAACTCTGGGGAACCCGTCCTGGCTTTCCCTGTGGGATGGTCCCTGCTGGGAGTCCCCAAGGTGGAGCCAGGCATCCCCGGAATTGGTGGGGCCGTTGTGGAGATTAGGCAAGCTAATGCCCAGAGTTGCCGAGTGGAACCCCTGATTAGAGTAAGCACCGAAGCGAGAATTATCGAGTCCGCTGACCCAAGTCCACGACCCTGCCGCGTCGGGAATTGAACCCTGGTCCCAGGCTGACTTCTGCTCTCAGGCCTGCCGCCTCTAACCAGTGAGCCACACTACTCCACATACACACACACACACACCAGATGAATATACTAAACACTCAACAGAACAAGCATGGGCTGCTATAAATACTCCTTCCTTTATTACGTCTGAATGATCAAGCAGGCACTTAGTCACATGGGTGGTGCTGAGCCGCCTCCTAGTAAGTTCCACTGCCTCAGGCTGTACTTTGTGCTCAAAACACTTTGCATGCAGCTATTATGTCAATGATCTTGGCAGTACTTCTTGCTCGAGACTTTTGCTTGACTCAGTACTTCCTTCTTTTACTCTTTCACTTGATTTCATTATTTTGCTGCATATGTTCAAAGTAAAAGCCCAATACCTTTGATTGAATATTGTTTAATGTCCAAGAATGCATGCCAGCTTTTCATTTGTGATACTCTTAAAAACCTTTTTTTACCTGAAGGCATAGAAGAACTGAGGTCAAGAAGACCACCTTAGTAGTAGAGACACTGAAAGAGAATCAAAGAAATATCCTGAACCCAGGAACAGCAGCAGGTTGGCACGTGCTCGCTGAAGAGTTAAAGACAAGTGATGGGCTGGTCCTGGGTGCAGCTTAAATAGGACCACGCCAAATATGGTCGCCGGACCAGAAATCTTGGTGTAATCACGACATCCCATAAGAGACTGCACAAGACTTGAGCTCAAAGCCCCACTGGATTATTCAGAGATGCAGGGAGCCTTCGAGGTGGCACAGGCAAGAGAATTTTGTTCCTGCGGTCTCCCAATGGAGACCAGACCTAAAGATAGGCAAGATGACCACCTCTTATTGATCCTCCCATTCCATGATCTATCTTTGAAAGGTTTGATCATCCTACTCGCTCTCCATTGCTTCTCCTCCTACTTCGAAGCGCTGTAGACACTCTTGCTCAGAAGCCTGGGACCGTCCACACTAACTTCGCTGCCATGATCCATACGCTTGTTTTGATGCATGCGTGGCAACACAAACAAACAAACATTGCATCCTGATCTAGCTCTCATCTCCCCACCCACCCCAGTTTCAGCACATTACACAGGCAGACCAGCATTCCTAGGTTCAGTCTCCAATGTAGTAGACAGGCCGTAATGTTCCCACCACTTGCCCCGGGACCTCCCCTGGCAGTATAGATGGGTTCTTCTTGCTTGGCGCACCAGTCCAGTCGGGGTCGCCACAGTTTGAAGCTAGCGGGCTGTGGCGATTTCCAGGAGGTGCAATGTCTCTCTTGGCTATCAGAACCGCCAGCCCCACCAGCATTCTTCCACCCTGCACCCCCTCAAGCTCATCCATAATACCCATGTTTGGGGTCAGCTCAACGAATCAATTGAAAATGGCAGGTAGGGCGGTGGCATGTATGTGTAAAGAAGTCCATCAGACACAGCGAATATAATGAATTGGTATCCTTTAATGGAGCTTGTAAATCAGCTTCTATATCCATCCTAGTACATCAACATTCTTTTAGAACTAATGACATCATAATGTCATTGACACATTACTACAGGCTGCGGGTCCAATACTGGGGAATCCGGGGACATTGCCAGACCATATGGAAAATGGTGTCATGTAGGTGAGATGCATGGGGGTGGCATGGAACCGGGCATTATGAAGCCTTCGGGCGGTGTCAGTAGCCTTCTCTTTCACATCGCCAACAGTGAGTAACTTACATCTCAAGAGCAGGAGCAGGGCAGGCTGCACCTGCAATAATAATAACAATAATCCACATTTTGTAAACCCCGTAAGGGTCTCTAGGCGCTGGGGGCCGTCGGGAAGATTAAGCAAGGTATTGCCCAGAGTCACATGGTGCTGGGCTAATCTGCCGCCGGTGCCGGGGATCGAACCGTGATCCCCAGATTCCAACCTCAGTCGCCCCAAGTGCTCACAGGTGTATGCCTCCCCACCATGTCCTATATAGCACCAAGACATAACATAACTGGACAGAAACTGCTTGGAAGTGGATTGTGGTAATCTATCACATGTTACAAAAATCTACAAAAACGTTTAGTGAACGAATGGACATATTTAAGATGACCCTTTTGGCAGGTAGTGCAGCGCCTACAGTACATATGTCATGTGGAACTGGGGAAAGCTCTGCCTTCACTCCTGCGGTTAAAGGGTAAAGGCTTGTCACTCCTGATTCTGTCAATCACAGTTGGGCATTTTATTTTCCACACTGTCTCTTTTCCTTAATTCTCAGTCCCAGACTGATACCACGCCTGAATCCCATCTCCTTCCACTCTAGTTATACAACTTCCATTTGTAATCATTATACTAACTAGTTTTTGGCTTTTTGATGTAAAACCTCTAAATTTATTTTCCGTACCTTTATAATACTGTTTATTTTTTTAAATACTTATATACTGTTTGTATTTTACTTTGATGATGTGCTCGTGTTTCTTCTAGACTTCATGGATTACTTTTGATTGTATTATTTTTGTTACATGCGTCCTCTGGCCTCTAAAGTGCAATTTGTGTACCATTGTATTGTATTAACTTTTTTTCACATTTTGATTGCACTGTTTTTGCTTTGCTTATCTTTTCCTGATTATCTTGTAGTTCATTCCCGCTTGATCTTGATTGCATATGAATCATCTCCAAGTTCTTAGGTAATAGATTGTATAATCTCTCAGCTCAGTAGTACTCGAGTCATAAGAATGAAGGGCAGAGTCATTCCAGACTTTAGAGGGGCATCGAGCCGTCGCACATATGACTGACCTTTATCTGTTTTACATTCCTAGCTCTCTGACACCCATCCTGGGGGGCCCATAAGCCCCCACACATCACACGCTCGTACCTCTGCATAGCACATGGAAACCAACGCAGGCTCCCTCCAGTGAGAGGCCCCTGCAGGGGTTCTTGGCTGCAGTGAGGAGTAACCAGGGGCCGAAAAGAGGCCCCAGCCCCCTGGGCCTCTTCACGTGAAGCCCTGTCCTGTGTCCCTGCATTCATCTCATCCCTGAATGATCAGATCCGACCATCAGGAGGTCAGCGCTGTCTCTGCTTTCCGTCTCCGACGAGAGGCCTGGGAACCGAATGTGCAGACTCTTTTAATGTCTAATGTCTAGTCCCAGGATCCCCCAACTAGACAACAACTGAACTTTCTAGTGGAGTCAAAATTAGGATCAGAAGCAGGAACTATAAAAAAACAGAACAGACGCAAACATGACTTGTAGGTTGTTGGCTCACAGACCTTGGGACTGAAGATTGTAATTTGTGCTACAACTTTAGACACTGCCCATAGAGCGGACCCTGAAACAACCTGTCCCAGAGTGATGGGAGGCCAGCCAATCCCTAACTATTCGTGCAGCTCGACAACTCCATTTGGGCCTCATGTATCAACAATGGTGCACTCGCAAACGGTGCGAATCGGTCGTTTTGGCCGTTTGCAAATGAAAAATCGCCTAGACATATAAAAGGCTTTGTGGTAGCAATTTTAGGTAATTACAAAAATAATGATGACCTAAAAGTGCGACTACAAATGGGGAATCTCAATTTGGGATTCCATTAGCACATGTACCAAGCATTTTCTAAATACAAACTGTGCATTTAGGAAAATGGTATTACCATCGACTCCAAGTCTATGATAACCATGTGCACATTTACAAAAGTGTACAAACATGCATGCCATGTAGCGCACACATGCGGCTAGCGCGGGTGTACACTTCACATGTGCACATTTTATTTTTGGGGTCCTTCAGTGGGACCTTAGGCTCCCGGGCACCTTTGGCTTTGCATTACCTAATTTGCAATGACCAATTAGGTAATGGCAAATTAGCTAATGCAAAACCATTCGCACCTATGGGCCCATAGGAACGCTTGGAGTCGTATTGCCTAATAGCAATTATCTCGCTATTTGGTAATATTAAGGATTCACAAAATGTTTGGTGATTCCTTACATAAATAGCATCTTCTGATTAACAAATAGCCATTCAGTAGAAATCGCTATTTGGTAATTGCAAAATGCTTTTTTGATACATGTGGCCTATTATGACATTTTTTTTTTTTGCTCAGCACTTGTAAGACTTGTAAACTAGGAGGGAGCACACTGCAAGTCAGAATGGCAAACACTTTTCTACTTGTGAGTAGTTCAAAAACACTATGAACGGTGTCTCCCAGCATGCAATTGGGAACTATTGCTGACTCACTGGCAGTGTGCTCCCTCCTTCCGTGATTAACTGGGACCCCTTTAGACGCGCCACCTCTGCTCCTTCACCTTGCATGTAATGCACATTCACCTTCTTCTACTATACCTTAGCCTTAGAGCCCTCCGTAGCGAGCTCTACCAGCCATTAAAGGCCCGCTCCAGCATTAAAGGCCTGAGCTGAAGCAAGGACCTTTAGCAGGGGAGCGGATCTTTAACCGCTGGTAGAGCCCGCTACGGAGGGCTCTCAGGCTATTAGTACATTCCGCTCTAGAGGGCAGAATGTTCTAATTTGTAAAACAAAGGCCTAACAGAGCCTGAGGGGGTTGTAATCCACTCGTACTCAGTGAGGTCCTTGTTCAGAGCTGTTGCTGTGAACCAACATTGTTATGTTGCAGTTCTGCTTCTACTCGCCATTAGAAGCCCGGAGCGCTCCATTGTCTTCAATGGTGCGCTCAACATTCCAATGTTCTAATATGGAGGTAATTCTCCATTAGCTGCTCCAGATCATGACATAGTCCCTTATAGGGCTCTCTCTAAACAGATGGAAGAACATTTGCTTCCTGTTCAATCTTCTGGACACCTAACTTCATTGTAAGTGGCACCAGTTTCCAAGACACGGAAGTGTCCTCCTCAATACTTGCTGCTCCGATACTCCCCAGAGGCGAAGCCCAGGCCTGTTCCTGCCCTTTAGGTCTCTACATCTATCTGGTCCCCTTGTTCATATTTTCTTCTCTTCATTTTTTAATCCCAGCTTACTTTAATGATGAATATCCAGCATCACACCAACCCTGAGCACCCTTCTTTCCCCTGACCCACTTATAGAGAATTTGAGCTTCGAGGTAATGTGGGTTACAATTTCAGAAAATACCTTTAGGAAAATTGGGGTCTTGTCTAGACAAAAATTTTTAAAAAAAATAAGGATTTTTGCATCTGCGGTCCGTGTATTTAGGCGCGTTGGGGTGGGGCTGTAGGGGGGAAGTCGACAGACGACAGAATAGGGAAAAATAAATAAATCCTATTCTGCAGCTTGTCGCAATCCCCACCACCGCTCCACCGAGCTTACCTGCTGCTGGATATTTCCTCCCTGGTTCGATCTGTGTCCCTCTTTCATGTCTACGTTTTTGAGTTAGTTCTCTTTTTGGAGAGTCTGATAAAACCTACATTTATCCTGTAAATCTATACTAATAATAATAAAGAGAGAGCCCAAACCTTTGAGGCGGGTAATCTCAGGAACCACAGCACCAATCCCAACACCCAATACAACGTTGGAAAGGGCAGTTGCAGAAGAAGGACATAGGCTATGCAGATGCCCACCATATACGCATGAGCGGATTTTGCGTATTGGCAATCCGCGGATTTGCAGATTTGCGGATTTCGAAAATACGCAAAATCCGCGGATCCTAGCGTATTTTTTTTTGTGTGTTCGCACGGGTTTCTGCAAGTTCGTGAGGGTTTTATTGTACAAAACGCTCGCGAACGTGCAGAAACCCGTGCGAACACAATGTGCCTACTCATGGGTATTGCGCTTGTGAAAGTCAAGGATGCAAAGTCTATCCAGCATTACAGCTGATTTTCCACGGTAGATTTGGGAAGAAGGCACACCTGTCCAGCCTCGACGACGCTCACGATTGTTTTTGGGCTAATGAATGAGTCACTGAGCGACCATGTGTGTGTTACTATGCAATCGCCCCGAAGGGCGCAGGGGTCCCTTGAGTGAGCTGCTGTAGTATTTTACAATGGCGCCAGCAAGCTGCCAGCGCCGTTGTAAAATAGTTACAAAGTTAGCTTGCACAGGAAGCACTTAGATAAAATAAAGCAGCACCTGCTTCGTTTTATCTAGTGGTTCCTGTGCAAGCTAACTTTGTAACTATTTTACAACGGCGCTGGCAGCTTGCTGGCGCCATTGTAAAATAGTTACATGAGCGGGGGTTCAACTTTTGAACCCGTTACGTCCGCGCGGATTTTTTTTCCCGGATTTTGTGGGAAATCCGTAAAATACGCGGATTGCGGATTCCCCAAAAATCCGAAAAATCCGTGGGCGTAACGGATTTACCGCTCACACTTAAAAAGAACCGTTCCAGCAAAGTAGTCCCTGTGGGCGTGTCTGCGTTGTGCTGTGGGCGTGTGCTGTGGGCCTGACAAAGGCTGGGGGCGTGTGGTACGTTCCGCCCTTCATGCCATGTCTCATATCGTGTGCTAATTCCACCCTGCACCCTTTAAATACCCCTGCAACCCATAATCATAACCCACCCTTACTCCTTAAAATACCCCAACACCCTTAAACACTAACCCATCTTAACCCTATAAATATACCCTGTACCCCAAAACCCAAACCTATCCCTAAACCCTAAAAATACCCCTGTACCCCAAAACCCAAACCTACCCCTGAACCCTAAAAATACCACTGTACCCCAAAACCACCCCTGAACCCTAAAATACCCCTGTACCCCAAAACCCAAACCTAGCCCTGAACCCTTAAAATACCCCTGTACCCCAAAACCCAAACCTACCCCTGAACCCTAAAAATACCCCTGTACCCCAAAACCCAAACCTAGCCCTGAACCCTAAAAATAGCCCTGTACCCCAAAACCCAAACCTACCCCTGAACCCTAAAAATACCCCTGTACCCCCAAACCCAAACCTAGCCCTGAACCCTAAAAATAGCCCTGTACCACAAAACCCAAACCTACCCCTGAACTCTAAAATACCCCTGTACCCCAAAACCCAAACCTAGCCCTGAACCCTAAAAATACCACCCATTTGAAAAATGCACAGGTCTCTCTCATTAATGGCCAGCACCGACATACACTTTTAGACACACCTCCCGCCACAAGTTCTAGAATTGCGAACTTTAGAGCTGGGTAGCTACGTTCGAATCTCGGCATCAGCTCAACGTCCTGTGATTCCAGGCAAATCGCTTTGTCTCCCGTGCCTACCACAAATGAATGTGTTCTTCTGTAATGTAAATTGTGCTCATGCCATGTTGTCGAGTTCACGCTATATAATATTGCAAGGACCCTTTCTTTAATGTTGCAAGGAGTCCCTTCCTGCACATAAACAATCATTTCCCACAACGCAGGTACCCTTACATACGGTGCAAGGGTGCCTGCCTTGGCGCTAGAAGCTAAATTTAGCGCCAGCACAAGGAGAAACTCATGGTTGCACCATATTGTCATCGGGATGACTGACACGCGAGGGCTGCACTGTGCTGTGCGAGTGTTTCCTCCAGGAGGCAGTGGGAGGGGCGGGACTGGGTGTGCGCAGTGGGAGGGGCACGCAGGGCTTCAAGTGGGATGAAAAAAGTGGGGTTCTCCAAGAAGGGCGTGGCCTATGTAATTAAGGGTGTGGTATTCACATTTAAACTACATTTCTTTGATTGCCCTCACCTGTAAGCACTGCATTTTCTTTTACTTCGTATTGTCAATATTTTGACAACTGTATACTTCCCACACGGACATTTGCACAGAATCTTCCTGCACATAAACAATCATAAAAGGTGATTTGTAGCCTGCCTGCGAGACGCACACCATACTGCATAATTAGAATATGGGGCAGGGTGAGGCAAGAGCGTTTTACATCCAGCCATACATTGAGAATGCCTTCCTTTATCCATTCATCCATTATCCTCTTAATCAAGTGGCAGTAATGTATGCAGCACTCACCTATCTATCTATCTCTGCCTACCTGTCTATCTATCCGTCCATCTGTCTTTTTAACTCCTTCCCTTTCTCCTAGTTCTCTTTGTGTAGATTCTGTGTAGGAGGCCAATGTAGGGTCCCTTGGCGATAGGTTCATGCTACTATCTATCTATCCATCGATCCATCCATCATCCTCACTCTCATCTTGCTCTCTTTGTGTAGGTTCTGTATAGGTCTCTGTATATGCTCCCTTGCCATCCATCCATCCATTCATCCATCCACCCACCCACCCACCGATCCATCCATCCATCCATCCACCCATCCATCCATCCATTTATACATCCATCAATCCATTCATCCACCCATCCATCCATCCATCCACCCACCCATCCATCCATTCATCCATCCACCCACCCACCCACCCATCCATTTATCCATCCATCCATCCATTCATCCATCCACCCACCCACCGACCCACCGATCCATCCATCCACCCACCCATCCATCCATCCATTTATCCATCCATCCATCAATCCATTCATCCACCCATCCAGCCATCCACCCACCCACCCATCCATCCATCCATCCATCATCCCCACTCTTTTCTCACTCTCTTTGTGTAGGTTCTGTATAGGTCTCTGTGTAGGCTCCCTTGCCAGCCATCCATCTATCCATCCATCAAACCATTCATCCACCCATGCATTCATCCATCCATCCATCCAGCCATCCATCTCCTTGTTCTCTGTACGTAGTTTCCCTTGGCAAGACCGAGTCCTGCTAACTTAGACGGACACTCGGAAACATTTCAGAAACACCCCAAAGAGAAGAGGCCAGGGATCCTCGCGGAGCGGGAGGGAGGGAGGGGGCGCAGAGTTCAGTCTTGGATCAGCCCCCTGAGAGCTGAGAGTTGTTTCTCCTCAGAGCTCGGATCTGGCACTGCTGATGGCCAAGTGGGCAGAGGACCAACCCAAACAGAAACAGCCTCTGAAGGCGGGATGACTGACGCGCGAGGCCTGCCCTGTGCTGTGCGAGTGTTTCCTCCAGGAGGCAGTGGGAGGGGCGGGACTGGGTGTGCGCAGTGGGAGGGGCACGCAGAGCTTCAAGTGGGATGAAAAAAGTGGGGTTCTCCAAGAAGGGCGTGGCCTATGTAATTAAGGGTGTGGTATTCACATTTAAACTACATTCTTTTGATTGCCCTCACCTGTAAGCACTGCATTTTCTTTTACTTCGTATTGTCAATATTTTGACAACTGTATACTTCCCACACGGACATTTGCACAGAATCACAACTGCAACTGGAATCCGTGAGCACTGCTCTAGCGCTTTGCAGAGAGGCCAAAGATTGTATGAACATGTATTCCTTTTTGCCACACCGAAATACGAAATACCTAAACTCTTAGGGAATGCAACATTAAGGAAGAGATAAGAAATATAAACTAGAACTAAAACACCCACATGGTTTAATCATGCACGGGCTAGCGGAAGTGACATCATTCACCATCTGACCTCCACCAGTGACATCACTCATGTCCCATCCTAGCTCCTCGAAAGCCTCGCTTTGCTGCTGAGGGTGCGAGGAAGGGCCAGGAGTGGAAACAAGGCTGTGGGAGAATTATTTAATTTCAATTACTGGCAGCGAGACTGGGGTTACCAAGAGCTGTGCCAGGGATACCAAGAGCAATGCCAGGGGTACCAAGAGCAGTGCCAGGGGTACCAAGAGCAGTGCCAGGGGTACCAAGAGCAATGCCAGGGGTGCCAAGAGCAGTGCCAGGGGTACCAAGAGCAGTGCCAGGGGTGCCAAGAGCAGTAGGTATAAGTGGATATGTCTACAGATCTTTCCACCACACCTTTGAGTTTACCAATAGGTGTATTACTCCAGATGCTTGCCAATAAGTCATAAAAGTAGCCAATCTCTGATACATCTAACTTTAGACAACACAGGACATACATTCACAAGAGAGACGACACATGAAAAAATGTGTGAATAGCTAGAAGACACCTCACGGGCGCACCACCATTGGGGCCCCTGGTTGGTACTCACCAGGGTGGCCCTGTTCTCATCATTGGTATCAACTAGCTTAACAGAAACGTGACCGACTCCCAAAGGAAAAAGACAGTGAATGGTGCAGTGGACACAAACTTATATGTGACAAGGACTAACAACGTTCAACATATAACAAAACAAATACTGAGCGCACAAGAATATGAACCTCTTTATTTGTATTCTCCTGTCCGCTAACAGTAGACACATATATAAAACAAAGAGAGAAGCGAATACTCCCTATCGATTCGCTTACAACTCGCTGCCGACATGTTTCATTGCCATGGTCAACATTCAGGCAATTTCTTCAGGGCACAGATGTTTTTTTAAAAAAAGCCACTGCCAGCAAGGTACTGTGGTTTGGGTGCTGTAAATCAAAGAAAGAAAGCACGTGTAAGGAGCTAACTGTGTTTGCACTGTGTGCTGTTATATCATTGCCAACCAACCACACTGCGGGGATGTAAATTACCTGGCTATAGCATCGACTTTCATACCGATATATTCATTAGTTTTGAAAAGTCGGGGACTCACTCCCACTCGGTAAGTGCAGTCTGTCCTCCCGTGAAAATATATCTATCAAAGACAAAAAAGCCACGCGCAGGCGGGCATTAAGAAAAGCTAGTCTAGTCTCACCGGGAGCTCCGTTTCCACAAGCTTCGTGTGCTGCAAAGTAAAGTAAATACCACTGGCAAAGGACTCCTCGGCGTCTCCTCAGCACCGGATCGCCGAGTGTTTGGGGCGTGTGATATTTATTTTCAGGTACTAGTTTCTCATTGGCTCTCCGTGTCACGTGATTAGGCTCAGACCCGGCTGAGTCTAGAGCGAGCACCTGATTCGTTAAGGCGCTCGCTTGCCGTGATACCTCCGTTCCGATTGGTCATGGCCATTAAAGGGTAGCA
This sequence comes from Lissotriton helveticus, assembly GCF_964261635.1. Classification (NCBI taxonomy): domain Eukaryota; kingdom Metazoa; phylum Chordata; class Amphibia; order Caudata; family Salamandridae; genus Lissotriton; species Lissotriton helveticus. Next base: position 78,012,741 of record NC_136067.1, on the reverse strand, counting down.
TAGGCAGCGCTACGAGAGAATTTATTTGTACAAGTAAACACGGACATAATATTGTTCTAAATAGCATGATTGAAAAGGGGGGCGCCGATGTTGTGGCAAAAGCTCAATAGAGTTGCTCAATTCAAAATATTATCTCCCATATTTATACCAGGACCTTTATGCAGTAGGTGGAATTTAATAAAGGACAATAGTAATCGCCCTGGTTGGGCTGGTACTCAGTGGAGATGCTCCATTCAAATATTTTGTCTCATGTGCTGAGTTAATGCAAATTAATAAAGACCAGTGGTCATGGCCCTTAATGAGATTGTATGTATATTCCTCTTGTTTATAGTTTCGTGGTGGGCAAGCAAATACTATAAACAGAGAAGAGGTTTTATTTACAACAGCTCAACCCCCATGAGATGGAATTAGTGTATCTAACTCACAAGGTAATTTTCATTCTCTCTACGTGTTTGACCATAGAGTACTGTGCCAAGGAACACCTATAACTGTGTATAAGGGGACCTGCTCAGCGCAGTTTGTTCCATTCCAACAATTCATTTAGCCCCTGCTGTTCACTCCGCTCTTGATATATCCAGCGTGCCTCTTTTGTCAACAGGCGTCTTTCCATGGTTTGCGCTTCACCTACCACTCTTTCCAAAACCACCCAGGAAAATGCATGTTTGTTACGATGGCAGTGCTGCACTAATTTAGTGGTCAATTTTCCTTGTCGTATGGTACTGAGGTGTTCCTGAATACGGAGCTTAATCTTGCGTGTTGTTAGTCCAATGTATTCCAGGCCGCATTCACAGCTCAATCTGTACACAACATTAACAGTGTTACAGTTACTGAAATGGTTTAGTGACCATATCTTCCCGGATTTTAATGTGACGGAGGTGCATTTTTCGGTAAGATGGCAGACTGAGCAACCCCCACAAGGGTAGTGATGGAAAAATTACCACCAGAGTACATCAAAAACCAACCGACAGAAATTCGCTATTAGCCTACCATTCATACCACCCAAGGGCCTTGAGGGATAACCTTCCAGTAGGCCAGTTCATGCGGTACAGAAGAAATTGCTCATCCACGGACGTGTACAAAGAACAAGCCAAAGACCTAAGCAGTAGACTAAAAGCACGAAACTATCCAAACAAAGTTATCCACCAAGCAAATAAGAGGGCCCTGAACACACCACGTACAGCCCTTTTGGAATCACAAACAAAAGAAAAATCAGAATGTCTACCCGTGGTCATGACCTTTGACCCGTTGGCCTCCAAAATTCGGCAAGCCATTAGAAAACACTGGCATATTTTGTCCACACAAGAGCATAAAATGCCTCCACCCCGGTTTGCATTCCGCAGAGCACAGAATCTCAAGGACAAATTAGTCCATACAAGAATGGTAGAGAGTAAACCAACTGAAAGAACCACTGTACCGAATGGCCACTACCCTTGTGGGGGTTGCTCAGTCTGCCATCTTACCGAAAAATGCACCTCCGTCACATTAAAATCCGGGAAGATATGGTCACTAAACCATTTCAGTAACTGTAACACTGTTAATGTTGTGTACAGATTGAGCTGTGAATGCGGCCTGGAATACATTGGACTAACAACACGCAAGATTAAGCTCCGTATTCAGGAACACCTCAGTACCATACGACAAGGAAAATTGACCACTAAATTAGTGCAGCACTGCCATCGTAACAAACATGCATTTTCCTGGGTGGTTTTGGAAAGAGTGGTAGGTGAAGCGCAAACCATGGAAAGACGCCTGTTGACAAAAGAGGCACGCTGGATATATCAAGAGCGGAGTGAACAGCAGGGGCTAAATGAATTGTTGGAATGGAACAAACTGCGCTGAGCAGGTCCCCTTATACACAGTTATAGGTGTTCCTTGGCACAGTACTCTATGGTCAAACACGTAGAGAGAATGAAAATTACCTTGTGAGTTAGATACACTAATTCCATCTCATGGGGGTTGAGCTGTTGTAAATAAAACCTCTTCTCTGTTTATAGTATTTGCTTGCCCACCACGAAACTATAAACAAGAGGAATATACATACAATCTCATTAAGGGCCATGACCACTGGTCTTTATTAATTTGCATTAACTCAGCACATGAGACAAAATATTTGAATGGAGCATCTCCACTGAGTACCAGCCCAACCAGGGCGATTACTATTGTCCTTTATTAAATTCCACCTACTGCATAAAGGTCCTGGTATAAATATGGGAGATAATATTTTGAATTGAGCAACTCTATTGAGCTTTTGCCACAACATCGGCGCCCCCCTTTTCAATCATGCTATTTAGAACAATATTATGTCCGTGTTTACTTGTACAAATAAATTCTCTCGTAGCGCTGCCTATGCTACCCTTTAATGGCCATGACCAATCGGAACGGAGGTATCACGGCAAGCGAGCGCCTTAACGAATCAGGTGCTCGCTCTAGACTCAGCCGGGTCTGAGCCTAATCACGTGACACGGAGAGCCAATGAGAAACTAGTACCTGAAAATAAATATCACACGCCCCAAACACTCGGCGATCCGGTGCTGAGGAGACGCCGAGGAGTCCTTTGCCAGTGGTATTTACTTTACTTTGCAGCACACGAAGCTTGTGGAAACGGAGCTCCCGGTGAGACTAGACTAGCTTTTCTTAATGCCCGCCTGCGCGTGGCTTTTTTGTCTTTGATAGATATATTTTCACGGGAGGACAGACTGCACTTACCGAGTGGGAGTGAGTCCCCGACTTTTCAAAACTAATGAATATATCGGTATGAAAGTCGATGCTATAGCCAGGTAATTTACATCCCCGCAGTGTGGTTGGTTGGCAATGATATAACAGCACACAGTGCAAACACAGTTAGCTCCTTACACGTGCTTTCTTTCTTTGATTTACAGCACCCAAACCACAGTACCTTGCTGGCAGTGGCTTTTTTTAAAAAAACATCTGTGCCCTGAAGAAATTGCCTGAATGTTGACCATGGCAATGAAACATGTCGGCAGCGAGTTGTAAGCGAATCGATAGGGAGTATTCGCTTCTCTCTTTGTTTTATATATGTGTCTACTGTTAGCGGACAGGAGAATACAAATAAAGAGGTTCATATTCTTGTGCGCTCAGTATTTGTTTTGTTATATGTTGAACGTTGTTAGTCCTTGTCACATATAAGTTTGTGTCCACTGCACCATTCACTGTCTTTTTCCTTTGGGAGTCGGTCACGTTTCTGTTAAGCTAGTTGATACCAATGATGAGAACAGGGCCACCCTGGTGAGTACCAACCAGGGGCCCCAATGGTGGTGCGCCCGTGAGGTGTCTTCTAGCTATTCACACATTTTTTCATGTGTCGTCTCTCTTGTGAATGTATGTCCTGTGTTGTCTAAAGTTAGATGTATCAGAGATTGGCTACTTTTATGACTTATTGGCAAGCATCTGGAGTAATACACCTATTGGTAAACTCAAAGGTGTGGTGGAAAGATCTGTAGACATATCCACTTATACCCACAGATATACACTAAACGATTGCCCTGCGGACTAGGTCTTGTTGTCTTTTCGATTGATTGAGTGGAGGGCGACCTGGTCCTGTAAATCCCTCTGTACTCCTAGTAGATGAGTGTGCCAAGAGCAGTGCCAGGGGTACCAAGAGCAGTGCCAGGGATACCAAGAGTAATGCCAGGGGTGCCAAGAGCAGTGCCAGGGGTACCAAGAGCAGTGCCAGGGATACCAAGAGCAATGCCAGGGGTACCAAGAGCAGTGCCAGGGGTACCAAGAGCAGTGCAAGGGATACCAAGAGCAATGCCAGGGGTGCCAAGAGCAGTGCCAGGGGTACCAATGGCAGTGCCAAGGGTGCCAAGAGCAGTGCCAGGGGTACAAAGAGCAGTGCCAGGGATACCAAGAGTAATGCCAGGGGTGCCAAGAGCAGTGCCAGGGGTACCAAGAGCAGTGCCAGGGGTGCCAAGAGCAATGCCAGGGGTGCCAAGAGCAGTGTCAGGGGTGCCAAGAGCAGTGCCAGGGGTATCAAGAGCAGTGCCAGGGGTATCAAGAGCAGTGCCAGGGATACCAAGAGCAATGCCAGGGGTATTGAGAACAGTGCCAGGGGTATCAAGAGCAGTGCCAGGGGTATCAAGAGCAGTTCCAGGGATACCAAGAGCAGTGCCAGGGGTATCGAGAGCAGTGCCAGGGGTACCAAGAGCAGTGCCAGGGATACCAAGAGCCGTGCCAGGGGTATCAAGAGCAGTGCCAGGGATACCAAGAGCAGTGCCAGGGGTATCAAGAGCAGTGCCAGGGGTATTAAGAACAATGCCAGGGGTATCAAGAGCAGTGCCAGGGGTACCGAGAGCAATGCCATGGGTACCAAGAGCAGTGCCAGGGGTACCCAGAGCAGTGCCAGGGGTGCCAAAAGCAGTGCCATGGGTACCAAGAGCAGTGCCAGGGGTGCCAGGAGCAATGCCAGGGGTATCGATAGCAGTGCCAGGGGTACCAAGAGCAGTGCCAGGGATACCAAGAGCAGTGCCAGGGGTATCGAGAGCAGTGCCAGGGGTACCAAGAGCAGTGCCAGGGATACCAAGAGCAATGCCAGGGGTACCAAGATCAGTGCCGGGGTATCGAGAGCAGTGCCAGGTGCATCAAGAGCAGTGCCAGGGGTATCAAGAGCAATGCCAGGGGTATCAAGAGCAGTGCCAGGGGTACCAAGAGCAGTGCCAGAGGTACCAAGAGCAGTGCCAGGGGTACCAAGAGCAATGGCAGGGGTGCCAAGAGCAACACCAGGGGTATCAAGATCAGTGCCAGGGATAACAAGAGCAATGCCGGGGTATCAAGAGCAGTGCCAGGGGTATCAAGAGCAGTGCCAGGGGTACCAAGAGCAGTGCCAGGGGTATCAAGAGCAGTGCCAGGGGTATCAAGAGCAGTGCCAGGGATACCAAGAGCAGTGCCAGGGGTAACAAGAGCAGTGCCAGGGGTATCAAGAGCAGTGCCAGGGGTATCAAGAGCAGTGCCAGGGGTATCAAGAGCAGTGCCAGGGGTATCAAGAGCTGTGCCAGGGATACCAAGAGCAATGCCAGGGGTATCAAGAGCAATGCCGGGGTACCAAGAGCAATGCCAGGGGTACCAAGAGCAATGCCAGGGATACCAAGAGCAATGCCAGGGGTACCAAGAGCCGTGCCAGGGGTATCAAGAGCAGTGCCAGGGGTATCAAGAGCAATGCCAGGGGTATCAAGAGCAATGCTGGGGTATCAACAGCAGTGCCAGGGACACCACGAGCAATGCCAGGGGTACCAAGAGCAGTGCCAGGGGTATCGAGAGCAGTGCCAGAGTATCGAGAGCAGTGCCAGGGGTATCAAGAGCAGTGCCAGGGGTATCAAGAGCTGTGCCAGGGATACCAAGAGCAATGCCAGGGGTATCAAGAGCAATGCCGGGGTACCAGGAGCAATGCCAGGGGTACCAAGAGCAGTGCCAGGGGTATCAAGAGCAGTGCCAGGGGTATCAAGAGCAGTGCCAAGGGTATCAAGAGCAGTGCCAGGGGTATCAAGAGCAATGCCAGGGGTACCAAGAGCAGTGCCAGGGGTATCAAGAGCAGTGCCAGGGGTATCAAGAGCATTGCTGGGGTATCAAGAGCAATGCCAGGGGTACCAAGAGAAGTGCCAGGGATACTAAGAGCAATGCCAGGGGTACCAAGATCAGTGCCAGGGGTATCAAGAGCAATGCCAGGGGTATCAAGAGCAATGCCAGGGGTATCAAGAGCAATGCTGGGGTATCAACAGCAGTGCCAGGGATACCAAGAGCAATGCCAGGGGTACCAAGAGCAGTGCCAGGGGTATCGAGAGCAGTGCCAGAGTATCGAGAGCAGTGCCAGGGGTATCGATAGCAGTGCTAGGGGTATCAAGAGCAGTGCCAGGGATACCAAGAGCAATGCCAGGGATACCAAGAGCAATGCCAGGGGTACCAAGATCAGTGCCAGGGGTACCGAGAGCAGTGCCAGGGGTATCAAGAGCAGTGCCAGGGGTACCAAGAGCAGTGCCAGGGATACCAAGAGCAGTGCCAGGTGTATCAAGAGCAGTGCCAGGGATACCAAGAGCAGTGCCAGGGGTATCAAGAGCAGTGCCAGGGGTATCAAGAGCAATGCCAGGGGTATCAAGAGCAGTGCCAGGGGTATGAAGAGCAGTGCCAGGGGTACCGAGAGCAATGCCATGGGTACCGAGAGCAGTGCCAGGGGTGCCGGGAGCAATGCAAGGGGTGCCAAGAGCAGTGCCATGGGTACCAAGAGCAGTGCCAGGCGTGCCAGGAGCAATGCCAGGGGTATCGAGAGCAGTGCCAGGGGTATCGAGAGCAGTGCCAGGGGTATCAAGAGCAGTGCCAGGGGTATCAAGAGCAATGCCAGGGGTATCAAGAGCAATGCCAGGGGTATCAAGAGCAATGCTGGGGTATCAACAGCAGTGCCAGGGATACCAAGAGCAATGCCAGGGGTACCAAGAGCAGTGCCAGGGGTATCGAGAGCAGTGCCAGAGTATCGAGAGCAGTGCCAGGGGTATCGAGAGCAGTGCCAGGGGTATCGATAGCAGTGCTAGGGGTATCAAGAGCAGTGCCAGGGATTCCAAGAGCAATGCCAGGGATACCAAGAGCAATGCCAGGGGTACCAAGATCAGTGCTAGGGGTACCGAGAGCAGTGCCAGGGGTATCAAGAGCAGTGCCAGGGGTTCCAAGAGCAGTGCCAGGGATACCAAGAGCAGTGCCAGGTGTATCAAGAGCAGTGCCAGGGATACCAAGAGCAGTGCCAGGGGTATCAAGAGCAGTGCCTGGGGTATCAAGAGCAATGCCAGGGGTATCAAGAGCAGTGCCAGGGGTATGAAGAGCAGTGCCAGGGGTACCGAGAGCAATGCCATGGGTACCGAGAGCAGTGCCAGGGGTGCCGGGAGCAATGCAAGGGGTGCCAAGAGCAGTGCCATGGGTACCAAGAGCAGTGCCAGGCGTGCCAGGAGCAATGCCAGGGGTATCGAGAGCAGTGCCAGGGGTATCGAGAGCAGTGCCAGGGGTATCAAGAGCAGTGCCAGGGGTATCAAGAGCAGTGCCAGGGGTATCAAGAGCAATGCCGGGATATCAAGAGCAATGCCAGGGGTATCAAGAGCAATACCAGGGGTATCAGGAACAGTGCCAGGGGTATCAAGAGAAATGCCGGGGTATCAAGAGCAGTGCCAGGGGACCAAGAGCTGTGTCAGGGGTACCAAGAGCAGTGCCAGGGGTGCCAAGAGCAGTGCCAGGGGTACCGAGGTCAGTGCCAGGGGTATCGAGAGCAGTGCCTGGGTTATCAAGAGCAGTGCCAGGGGTGCCAAGAGCAATGCCAGGGGTATGAAGAGCAGTGCCAGGGGTATCAAGAGCAGTGCCAGGGGTATCAAGAGCAATGCCGGGGTATCAAGAGCAGTGCCAGGGGTACCGAGAGCAGTGCCAGGGATATCTAGAGCAATGCCAGGGGTACCAAGAGCAGTGCCAGGGGTACCAAGAGCAGTGCCAGGGATACCAAGAGCGGTGCCACAGGTACCAAGAGCAGTGCCAGGGGTACCAAGAGCAGTGCCAGGGACACCAAGAGCAGTGCCAGGGACACCAAGAGCAGAGCCAGGGGTATCAAGAGCAATGTCAGGGGTATCAAGAGCAATGCTGGGGTATCAAGAGCAATGCCAGGGGTACCAAGAGAAGTGCCAGGGATACTAAGAGCAATGCCAGGGGTACCAAGATCAGTGCCAGGGGTATCAAGAGCAGTGCCAGGGATACCAAGAGCAGTGCCAGGGGTATCAAGAGCAGTGCCAGGGGTATCAAGAGCAGTGCCAGGGGTATCAAGAGCAATGCAGGGCTATCAAGAGCAGTGCCAGGGGTACCAAGAGCAATGCCAGGGGTACCAAGAGCAGTGCCAGGGGTATTGAGAGCAGTGCCAGGGATACCAAGAGCAGTGCCAGGGGTACCAAGAGCAGTGCCAGGGGTATCGAGAGCAGTGCCAGGGGTATCGAGAGCACTGCCAGGTGTATTGAGAGCAGTGCCAGGGGTATCAAGAGCAGTGCCAGGGATACCAAGAGCAATGCCAGGGATACCAAGAGCAATGCCAGGGGTACCAAGATCAGTGCCAGGGGTACCAAGAGCAGTGCCAGGGATACCAAGAGCAATGCCAGGGGTGCCAAGAGCAGTGCCAGGGATACCAAGAGCAATGCCAGGGGTATCGAGAGCAGTGCCAGGTGTATCAAGAGCAGTGCCAGGGGTATCGAGAGCAGTGCCAGGGGTATCAAGAGCTTTTCCAGGGATACCAAGAGCAGTGTCAGGGGTATCAAGAGCAATGCCAGGGGTATCGAGAGCAGTGCCAGGGGTATCAAGAGCAGTATTACACACAGAGAAGGTCCCAGGGGTAAGTTTATAGACCCTACTGTTAAGCCCCCTGTATATAAGTGACACCAACCTAAAATTAACAGAGAGTCAAGAAACAAAAAACAATGTACCCAAATAAAGTTACACAGGAAATAGTTATTAAACTATGCGAGTTCCCATCAGTCCACCATCGAGACCGCCCTTCATCATCTGGGATCTCTGGTGCATAATTTCTGCCACATTAAAGGGTAAAAAACCTGTGCTGGCAGATAACTACACCAGGCACAGGAAAAACCACAATGATATTTACAGATGTGAAACAGAAAGGCGTATCTAGATGGGAACTAAGTAGCAGTGCGTGAAAAAAGATGTGTGTTTGTGAAAAGAAAGAGAAAAAGCTCTAAAATTAGGTAGTGGTCGGGAAAAACAATTTAATAAACACCCTCACACTCCTAAATCAATAAAAACAGTGCAATAGTGGTTTAACAAATAGCCACTAAAGATGAAAGGTCGACATGTTTCTGCAGACGCATGGAGTCTAGTGATCTCCTGCTGCTTCTTCGGGACCATTAGTGCTACTGCTAGAGAAAATAAATAACAAGAACCATATCACCTGAAAGTGTATGTATGAACATCTTCTCATCCTGAAGATAGGGGAGAAAATTATAATATAAGGGTACAAAGTCATGTATACATATGAATTTTAACGTGCACGTTTAGTGCCATCATTATTATATGCTAGACATAAGCTAATATTGCCCAGCACTCAGACTAACAGACTCAGTCACAAATCACCAGTTCAGCAAATTTGTAGATTAGGGTTCACTCACCCACTTGATGAGAAGGAACCACTCCACCTCACCTGGCACGAGCTCAGGTAAATGGATGCACCGCACTAGAAAAAGACAACAAATCAAAAGATGTATCCACATCTAAATGTATTCCTAAACTGACCGGTCTTAGCATGCTCCACACCAAGCATCACATTCCTGCCAGTGCCGTGGAACAGCACCTGGTCGATTAGCTATATATTATAAATGGATAATTACAGGTCGGTAACGACGCTACAAAAAGTCACCACTGTTTCCAACACATGTAAGCATGCGTATGCACTTAACTAGAATGACGGAGTACCAAACGAGCGATCTTGGATGTCCGAAAGGAGCACAACCCCTCTCACTCACACACGCATGCCACCCGCCTTACCTCTGCGTCGGTGCACCGGTCGTCCCTCTAAGCTCTATCGTAGGGAGGAACCGACTCGGTGCACCGGCGAGGTAAATAAACCTCTCTCGCTTCCGCATTCAATGCGCAACGATGTCCGACGCCCCCTGTGCGTAGTGACGTCATGCGCCTACTCGCCACTGGATGCGCTCTTCGTGATGGGAAATGTAGTTCCCGAACTCTGTCTGTCCGCGATACTGGCTCCCTGGTGCCCCTTGCCCAGTACTTCATCAAAGCACAGTAGCACAGACAGAGTGTAATAAAAAGACCCCGCATTGTTAGTGGGAGGTATATTCAGTAGTTATCTGATGTATTACGAGGGGTGATATCAATGAACGCGGTCTGTTATTAAATACGCTGCGTTCAAGACATATAATCACCCTTGTTGATTTATAATCATTTTATAATCATTTTATGACAATGCTGAAGCTTTGCCCTATTATGGAAAAGATTTATCCACAGTTTCCTTCTCTTAAATTCATTAAGCAAGAAAAACGATATGATAAAGGCTGCTGAATAATATGGTAGAATCCATGCTGATTAATATGGAAGAATCCATGCAGGCTAATCATCCCGCTAAATAGACAACTAGACATATGTAGACCAACAGCGAAGAAGGCCAAACTCGTCCTCTGCACCAAAGCATAATCCAACACCATAGTGCAATCGCTTGGTATGACCACCAGAAAGATAAAGTTCAGAATTTCTGAACATAAAAGTTCAATCCGGTGCTGCAAGCAAGCCACCAAACTGACTAACCATTTCTTGCAGGTGGGTCATCTACCCACGGACATCATGTGGACAGTATTAGATCAACCGTGGATTCCTCCGTCAGTTACTGATACGGCGAAATTTCTGTTTAAATGTGAACAAAAGTGGGTCTATCGCCTTCGTAGTGATGAATGTGGGTTGAATGACGCAATCCCGTGGATGTCCCTTTAGGTATAAGGGGTGTCGCATTCATAGACCCGTATCTCATTAACAAAATACAGCTCTTGGTAAACGGGCACGTTTGTCACTATAGTAGAATTAGATCTTTGTTGGGGTGACAATGTAACCCGTCCTAGCACACATGAGAGGTTTACATACCAAGCGATTGCACTAACAGACCGCGTTCATTGATATCAACCCTCGTAATACATCAGATAACTACTGAATATACCTCCCACTAACAATGCGGGGTCTTTTTATTACACTCTGTCTGTGCTACTGTGCTTTGATGAAGTACTGGGCAAGGGGCACCAGGGAGCCAGTATCGCGGACAGACAGAGTTCGGGAACTACATTTCCCATCACGAAGAGCGCATCCAGTGGCGAGTAGGCGCATGACGTCACCACGCACAGGGGGCGTCGGACATCGTTGCGCATTGAATGCGGAAGCGAGAGAGGTTTATTTACCTCGCCGGTGCACCGAGTCGGTTCCTCCCTACGATAGAGCTTAGAGGGACGACCGGTGCACCGACGGAGAGGTAAGGCGGGTGGCATGCGTGTGTGAGTGAGAGGGGTTGTGCTCCTTTCGGACATCCAAGATCGCTCGTTTGGTACTCCGTCATTCTAGTTAAGTGCATACGCATGCTTACATGTGTTGGAAACAGTGGTGACTTTTTGTAGCGTCGTTACCGACCTGTAATTATCCATTTATAATATATAGCTAATCGACCAGGTGCTGTTCCACGGCACTGGCAGGAATGTGATGCTTGGTGTGGAGCATGCTAAGACCGGTCAGTTTAGGAATACATTTAGATGTGGATACATCTTTTGATTTGTTGTCTTTTTCTAGTGCGGTGCATCCATTTACCTGAGCTCGTGCCAGGTGAGGTGGAGTGGTTCCTTCTCATCAAGTGGGTGAGTGAACCCTAATCTACAAATTTGCTGAACTGGTGATTTGTGACTGAGTCTGTTAGTCTGAGTGCTGGGCAATATTAGCTTATGTCTAGCATATAATAATGATGGCACTAAACGTGCACGTTAAAATTCATATGTATACATGACTTTGTACCCTTATATTATAATTTTCTCCCCTATCTTCAGGATGAGAAGATGTTCATACATACACTTTCAGGTGATATGGTTCTTGTTATTTATTTTCTCTAGCAGTAGCACTAATGGTCTCGAAGAAGCAGCAGGAGATCACTAGACTCCATGCGTCTGCAGAAACATGTCGACCTTTCATCTTTAGTGGCTATTTGTTAAACCACTATTGCACTGTTTTTATTGATTTAGGAGTGTGAGGGTGTTTATTAAATTGTTTTTCCCGACCACTACCTAATTTTAGAGCTTTTTCTCTTTCTTTTCACAAACACACATCTTTTTTCACGCACTGCTACTTAGTTCCCATCTAGATACGCCTTTCTGTTTCACATCTGTAAATATCATTGTGGTTTTTCCTGTGCCTGGTGTAGTTATCTGCCAGCACAGGTTTTTTACCCTTTAATGTGACAAAAATTATGCACCAGAGATCCCAGATGATGAAGGGCGGTCTCGATGGTGGACTGATGGGAACTCGCATAGTTTAATAACTATTTCCTGTGTAACTTTATTTGGGTACATTGTTTGTTTGTTTCTTGTATCAAGAGCAGTGCCAGGGGTATCAAGAGCAGTGCCAGGGATACCAAGAGCAATGCCAGGGATACCATGATCAGTGCCAGGGGTTCCGAGAGCAGTGCCAGGAGTATCGAGAGCAGTGCCAGGGGTACCAAGAGCAGTGCCAGTGATACCAAGAGCAGTGCCAGGGGTATCAAGAGCAGTGCCAGGGGTATCAAGAGCAGTGCCAGGGGTATCAAGAGCAATGCCAGGGGTATCAAGAGCAGTTCCAGGGGTATCAAGAGCAGTGCCAGGGGTTCCGAGAGCAATGCCATGGGTACCGAGAGCAGTGCCAGGGGTGCCAGGAGCAATGCTAGGGGTGCCAAGAGCAGTGCCATGGGTACCAAGAGCAGTGCCAGGTATACCAAGAGCAATGCCAGGGGTATCAAGAGCAGTGCCAGGTGTATCAAGAGCAGTGCCAGGGGTATCGAGAGCAGTGCCAGGGGTATCAAGAGCAGTGCCAGGGATACCAAGAGCAGTGGCAGGGGTATCAAGAGCAATGCCAGGGGTATCGAGAGCAGTGCCAGGGGTATCAAGAGCAGTGCCAGGGGTATCAAGAGCAGTGCCAGGGATACCAAGAGCAGTGCCAGGGGTATCAAGAGCAATGCCAGGGGTATCGAGAGCAGTGCCAGGGGTATCAAGAGCAGTGCCAGGGGTACCAAGAGCAGTGCCAGGGATACCAAGAGCAATGCAAGGGGTGCCAAGAGCAGTGCCAGGGATACCAAGAGCAATGCCAGGGGTATCGAGAGCAGTGCCAGGTGTATCAAGAGCAGTGCCAGGGATACCAAGAGCAGTGCCAGGGGTATCAAGAGCAATGCCAGGGGTATCAAGAGCAGTGCCAGGGGTATCAAGAGATGTGCCAGGGATACCAAGATCAGTGCCAGGGGTATCAAGAGCAATGCCAGCGGTATCAAGAGCAGTGCCAGGGGTATCAAGAGCAGTGCCAGGGGTACCAAGAGCAGTGCCAGGGGTGCCAGGAGCAATGCCAGGGGTGCCAAGAGCAGTGCCATGGGTACCAAGAGCAGTGCCAGGGGTGCCAGGAGCAATGCCAGGGGTATCGAGAGCAGTGCCAGGGGTATCGAGAGCAGTGCCAGGGGTATCAAGAGCAGTGCCAGGGGTATCAAGAGCAATGCCGGGGTATCAAGAGCAATGCCAGGGGTATCAAGAGCAATGCCAGGGGTATCAAGAGCAATGCCGGGGTATCAAGAGCAGTGCCAGGGGTACCAAGAGCTGTGTCGGGGGTACCAAGAGCAGTGTCAGGGGTGCCAAGAGCAGTGCCATGGGTGCCAAGAGCAATGCCAGGGATATAAAGAGCAGTGCCAGGGGTATCAAGAGCAGTGCCAGGGGTATCAAGAGCAATGCCAGGGGTACCAAGAGCAGTGCCAGGGATACCAAGAGCAGTGCCATGGGTGCCAAGAGCAGTGCCATGGGTAGCAAGAGCAGTGCCAGGGGTGCCAGGAGCAATGCCAGGGGTACCAAGAGCAATGCCAGGGGTACCAAGAGCAGTGCTGGGGTATCAAGAGCAATGCCATGGGTGCCAATAGCAACGCCAGGGGTACCAAGAGCAGTGCTGGGGTACCAAAAGCAATGCTAGGGGTGCCAAGAGCAATGCCAGGGGTACCAAGAGCAGTGCCAGGGGTATCAAGAGCAGTGCAGGTACTACCAAGAGCAGTAAGGGGGGTACCAAGAGCAGTGCCGGGGATACCAAGAGCAATGCCAGGGGTACGAAGAGCAGTACTTGGGATACCAAGAGCAATGCCAGGGGTGCCAAGAGCAATGCCAGGGATACCAAGAGCAGTGCCAGGAGTACCAAGAACAGTGCCAGGGGTACCAAGAGCAGTGCGGGGGATACCAAGAGCAATGCCAGGGGTGCCAAGAGCAATGCCAGGGATACCAAGAGCAGTGCCAGGGGTAAGAGCAGTGCCATGGGTGCCAAGAGCAATGTCAGTGGTGCCAAGAGCAATGCCAGCGGTACCAAGAGCAGTGCCAAGGGTACCAAGAGCTGTGCCAGGGGTACCAAGAGCAGTGCCAGGGATACCAAGAGCAATGCCAGGGGTACCAAGAGCAGTGCCAGGGGTATCGAGAGCAGTGCCAGAGTATCGAGAGCAGTGCCAGGGGTATCAAGAGCAGTGCCAGGGATATCAAGAGCTGTGCCAGGGATACCAAGAGCAATGCCAGGGGTATCAAGAGCAATGCCGGGGTACCAAGAGCAATGTCAGGGGTACCAAGAGCAATGCCAGGGATACCAAGAGCAATGCCAGGGGTACCAAGAGCAGTGCCAGGGGTATCAAGAGCAGTGCCAGGGGTATCAAGAGCAGTGCCAAGGGTATCAAGAGCAGTGCCAGGGGTATCAAGAGCAATGCCAGGGGTACCAAGAGCAGTGCCAGGGGTATCAAGAGCAGTGCCAGGGGTATCAAGAGCATTGCTGGGGTATCAAGAGCAATGCCAGGGGTACCAAGAGAAGTGCCAGGGATACTAAGAGCAATGCCAGGGGTACCAAGATCAGTGCCAGGGTTATCAAGAGCAGTGCCAGGGGTATCAAGAGCAGTGCCAGGGGTATCAAGAGCAATGCCAGGGGTATCAAGAGCAATGCCAGGGGTATCAAGAGCAATGCCAGGGGTATCAAGAGCAATGCTGGGGTATCAACAGCAGTGCCAGGGATACCAAGAGCAATGCCAGGGGTACCAAGAGCAGTGCCAGGGGTATCGAGAGCAGTGCCAGAGTATCGAGAGCAGTGCCAGGGGTATCGAGAGCAGTGCCAGGGGTATCGATAGCAGTGCTAGGGGTATCAAGAGCAGTGCCAGGGATACCAAGAGCAATGCCAGGGATACCAAGAGCAATGCCAGGGGTACCAAGATCAGTGCCAGGGGTACCGAGAGCAGTGCCAGGGGTATCAAGAGCAGTGCCAGGGGTACCAAGAGCAGTGCCAGGGATACCAAGAGCAGTGCCAGGTGTATCAAGAGCAGTGCCATGGATACCAAGAGCAGTGCCAGGGGTATCAAGAGCAGTGCCAGGGGTATCAAGAGCAATGCCAGGGGTATCAAGAGCAGTGCCAGGGGTATGAAGAGCAGTGCCAGGGGTACCGAGAGCAATGCCATGGGTACCGAGAGCAGTGCCAGGGGTGCCGGGAGCAATGCAAGGGGTGCCAAGAGCAGTGCCATGGGTACCAAGAGCAGTGCCAGGCGTGCCAGGAGCAATGCCAGGGGTGTCGAGAGCAGTGCCAGGGGTATCGAGAGCAGTGCCAGGGGTATCAAGAGCAGTGCCAGGGGTATCAAGAGCAATGCCAGGGGTATCAAGAGCAATGCCAGGGGTATCAAGAGCAATGCTGGGGTATCAACAGCAGTGCCAGGGATACCAAGAGCAATGCCAGGGGTACCAAGAGCAGTGCCAGGGGCATCGAGAGCAGTGCCAGAGTATCGAGAGCAGTGCCAGGGGTATCGAGAGCAGTGCCAGGGGTATCGATAGCAGTGCTAGGGGTATCAAGAGCAGTGCCGCCAGGGATTCCAAGAGCAATGCCAGGGATACCAAGAGCAATGCCAGGGGTACCAAGATCAGTGCCAGGGGTACCGAGAGCAGTGCCAGGGGTATCAAGAGCAGTGCCAGGGGTACCAAGAGCAGTGCCAGGGATACCAAGAGCAGTGCCAGGTGTATCAAGAGCAGTGCCAGGGATACCAAGAGCAGTGCCAGGGGTATCAAGAGCAGTGCCAGGGGTATCAAGAGCAATGCCAGGGGTATCAAGAGCAGTGCCAGGGGTATGAAGAGCAGTGCCAGAGGTACCGAGAGCAATGCCATGGGTACCGAGAGCAGTGCCAGGGGTGCCGGGAGCAATGCAAGGGGTGCCAAGAGCAGTGCCATGGGTACCAAGAGCAGTGCCAGGCGTGCCAGGAGCAATGCCAGTGGTATCGAGAGCAGTGCCAGGGGTATCGAGAGCAGTGCCAGGGGTATCAAGAGCAGTGCCAGGGGTATCAAGAGCAGTGCCAGGGGTATCAAGAGCAATGCCAGGATATCAAGAGCAATGCCAGGGGTATCAAGAGCAATACCAGGGGTATCAAGAACAGTGCCAGGGGTATCAAGAGCAATGCCGGGGTATCAAGAGCAGTGCCAGGGGACCAAGAGCTGTGTCAGGGGTACCAAGAGCAGTGCCAGGGGTGCCAAGAGCAGTGCCAGGGGTACCGAGATAAGTGCCAGGGGTATCGAGAGCAGTGCCTGGGTTATCAAGAGCAGTGCCAGGGGTGCCAAGAGCAATGCCAGGGGTATGAAGAGCAGTGCCAGGGATACCAAGAGCAGTGCCATGGGTACCAAGAGCAGTGCCAGGGATATCTAGAGCAATGCCAGGGGTACTAAGAGCAGTGCCAGGGGTACCAAGAGCAGTGCCAGGGATACCAAGAGCGGTGCCACAGGTACCAAGAGCAGTGCCAGGGGTACCAAGAGCAGTGCCAGGGACACCAAGAGCAGTGCCAGGGGTTTCAAGAGCAGAGCCAGGGGTATCAAGAGCAATGTCAGGGGTATCAAGAGCAATGCTGGGGTATCAAGAGCAATGCCAGGGGTACCAAGAGAAGTGCCAGGGATACTAAGAGCAATGCCAGGGGTACCAAGATCAGTGCCAGGGGTATCAAGAGCAGTGCCAGGGATACCAAGCGCAGTGCCAGGGGTATCAAGAGCAGTGCCAGGGGTATCAAGAGCAGTGCCAGGGGTATCAAGAGCAGTGCCAGGGGTATCAAGAGCAATGCAGGGCTATCAAGAGCAGTGCCAGGGGTACCAAGAGCAATGCCAGGGGTACCAAGAGCAGTGCCAGGGGTATTGAGAGCAGTGCCAGGGATACCAAGAGCAATGCCAGGGGTACCAAGAGCAGTGCCAGGGGTATCAAGAGCAGTGCCAGGGATATCGAGAGCACTGCCAGGGGTATTGAGAGCAGTGCCAGGGGTATCAAGAGCAGTGCCATGGATACCAAGAGCAATGCCAGGGATACCAAGAGCAATGCCAGGGGTACCAAGATCAGTGCCAGGGGTACCAAGAGCAGTGCCAGGGATACCAAGAGCAATACCAGGGGTGCCAAGAGCAGTGCCAGGGATACCAAGAGTAATGCCAGGGGTATCGAGAGCAGTGCCAGGTGTATCAAGAGCAGTGCCAGGGGTATCGAGAGCAGTGCCAGGGGTATCAAGAGCTTTTCCAGGGATACCAAGAGCAGTGTCAGGGGTATCAAGAGCAATGCCGGGGTATCGAGAGCAGTGCCAGGGGTATCAAGAGCAGTGCCAGGGGTATCAAGAGCAGTGCCAGGGACACCAAGAGCAATGCCAGGGATACCATGATCAGTGCCAGGGGTTCCGAGAGCAGTGCCAGGGGTATCGAGAGCAGTGCCAGGGGTACCAAGAGCAGTGCCAGTGATACCAAGAGCAGTGCCAGGGGTATCAAGAGCAGTGCCAGGGGTATCAAGAGCAGTGCCAGGGGTATCAAGAGCAATGCCAGGGGTATCAAGAGCAGTTCCAGGGGTATCAAGAGCAGTGCCAGTGGTTCCGAGAGCAATGCCATGGGTACCGAGAGCAGTGCCAGGGGTGCCAGGAGCAATGCCAGGGGTGCCAAGAGCAGTGCCATGGGTACCAAGAGCAGTGCCAGGTATACCAAGAGCAATGCCAGGGGTATCGAGAGCAGTGCCAGGTGTATCAAGAGCAGTGCCAGGGGTATCGAGAGCAGTGCCAGGGGTATCAAGAGCAGTGCCAGGGATACCAAGAGCAGTGCCAGGGGTATCAAGAGCAATGCCAGTGGTATCGAGAGCAGTGCCAGGGGTATCAAGAGCAGTGCCAGGGGTATCAAGAGCAGTGCCAGGGATACCAAGAGCAGTGCCAGGGGTATCAAGAGCAATGCCAGGGGTATCGAGAGCAGTGCCAGGGGTATCAAGAGCAGTGCCAGGGGTATCAAGAGCAGTGCCAGGGATACCAAGAGCAATGCAAGGGGTGCCAAGAGCAGTGCCAGGGATACCAAGAGCAATGCCAGGGGTATCGAGAGCAGTGCCAGGTGTATCAAGAGCAGTGCCAGAAGTATTGAGAGCAGTGCCAGGGGTATCAAGAGCAGTGCCAGGGATACCAAGAGCAGTGCCAGGGGTATCAAGAGCAATGCCAGGGGTATCAAGAGCAGTGCCAGGGGTATCAAGAGATGTGCCAGGGATACCAAGATCAGTGCCAGGGGTATCAAGAGCAATGCCAGCGGTATCAAGAGCAGTGCCATGAGTATCAAGAGCAGTGCCAGGGGTACCGAGAGCAATGCCATGGGTACCAAGAGCAGTGCCAGGGGTGCCAGGAGCAATGCCAGGGGTGCCAAGAGCAGTGCCATGGGTACCAAGAGCAGTGCCAGGGGTGCCAGGAGCAATGCCAGGGGTATCGAGAGCAGTGCCAGGGGTATCGAGAGCAGTGCCAGGGGTATCAAGAGCAGTGCCAGGGGTATCAAGAGCAATGCCAGGGGTATCAAGAGCAATGCCAGGGGTATCAAGAGCAATGCCAGGGGTATCAAGAGCAATGCCAGGGGTATCAAGAGCAATGCCAGGGGTATCAAGAGCAATGCCGGGGTATCAAGAGCAGTGCCAGGGGTACCAAGAGCTGTGTCACGTGTACCAAGAGCAGTGTCAGGGGTGCCAAGAGCAGTGCCATGGGTGCCAAGAGCAATGCCAGGGATATAAAGAGCAGTGCCATGTTTGAGGCAAAGGTCTTAGAAGAGATTGGAACCATAGAAAATAAGAACAAATCTATGGGGTTCAAGAATATGACGAAAGAGAATTGGGAAGCCATCAAGTCCCTTCAGAATAACGACAAGATTACTATAAAGAGCGCCGACAAGGGCGGCGCTATTGTGATCCTAAATACGTCCGATTATGAAGCGGAGGTTCGTAAACTTCTGGATGTGAGAACCAATTATCAACCCCTTGCCAGAGACCCCACACCGGAACTGAAGGAGATCATTACGCAGCTTATCGGGACTGCGAAGGAAAAGAAATGGATAAGTGTGAAAGAGGCGGAGTTCCTCATTAACACCACCCCGAGGACTCCGGCCTTTTACATTCTACCGAAAATACATAAGCCTGCCAGGCCTCCCCCTGGCAGGCCAATTGTTTCGGGTATCCAATCCATCCTGGAACCCCTCTCCCAATTCGCGGACTACTATCTCCGCGAATCGGTGATAACCCAAAACTCTTACGTGAAGGACACCACAGACATTCTGAATGTCCTGGACTCCATGTCCTATTACCCGGACACTGAGTATATCGTAACTATCGACATCGAGTCTCTATACTCGTGTATTCCTCAGGAGGCGGTCCTGGTGGCAATAGCTAAAGCATTGAGAAAACAGGAATGGTTCTACGATGCACCACAGAGCTTCATCCTACAATGCGTCGAATTGGCGCTGACAAGAAACTTCTTCTGCTATAAAAACGACCTCTTCCTTCAAGTGACGGGAACATCAATGGGTGCCACAATGGCGCCGAGCGTGGCATGCATCTATGTGGGACAGTTTGAGGAGCACGTCATCGAGGCTGACAACAATCCCTATAAAGACCATCTACGCCTGTGGAGACGTTACATCGATGACGTGCTCCTCATCTGGTCAGGAGAAGAAGATCTGCTCCTGCAGTTCCTTGCCGTATAAACACTCAAGATATGAGCCTACGCTTCATGTGGAAATACCATCATACAAGTGCAGTCTACCTTGACTTGGATATTGAGGCCTCCGAAGGAAAGTTTGCCACCAGCGTACATCAAAAACCTACTGATAGGAACTCATTATTGACCTACCAATCATACCACCCGAGGGCCCTCAGGGACAATCTCCCAGTGGGCCAATTCATGCGATACAGGAGGAACTGTTCATCCACTGAAGTCTTTAAAGAACAAGCCAAGGACCTGAGTAGTAGGTTAAAAGCACGGGATTATCCATGCAAAGTAATCCGCCAGGCAAACAAGAGGGCCTTAAACACACCCCGGACAGCCCTCTTACAATCTCAAAGGAAAGAAAAATCAGAATGTTTGCCAGTGGTCATGACTTTTGACCCGATGGCTTCAAAGATCCGCCAAGCCATCAGAAAGCATTGGTCAATCCTTACCACGCCGGACCACAAGATGCCTCCGCCGCGCTTCGCCTTCCGAAGGGCCCACAACCTGAAAGACAGACTGGTCCATACAAGGATGATAGAGAAAACGCAAACTGAAACAACCACTGTACCGAATGGACATTACCCCTGCGGGAATTGTTCGGTATGTCCTCTCACGAACAAAAGTACTACAGTTGTGCTAAAGTCGGGAAAGATATGGACACTGAATCACTTCAGCAATTGTAATACTACTAATGTAGTATACAGGCTGAAATGTGAATGTGGGCTTGAGTACATTGGACTGACAACTCGCAAGATCAAGCTCCGCATCCAAGAGCACTTGAGTACAATTCGACAGGGCAAACTTACGACCAAGTTGGTGCAGCATTGCCACCGTAATAAGCACTCCTTCACTTGGGTGGTGTTGGAAAGAGTGGTAGGCGATGTACAATCCATGGAAAGACGCCTGGTAACAAAAGAAGCACGCTGGATATACCAGGAACGAAGCGAGCAGCAAGGATTAAATGAACTTCTGGAATGGAATAAACTACGCTGAAACACTTTTCTAGATGTTCCAGGGCTCAGCAACCTAATGTCATATAGATAATCTAAGGTCCCCCCTTTCCTGCGTTTAAACTATACCACATGAATTAATACACCTGAATACACATTGAACTTCCACCTCCATAGGTTTAGAGTTCCAAATATACACGCAGTAGCGTAAAAATGATCTAGACTGACAAACTTTAATTGGTCATGAAAATCCATAAAAGTGGCGAGCACCCAGTGATCATATCTATGATCGGTATGACTATAATATATAAGGGGTTGTGTAATTTGAAATTATGCATTAAGAAGTAAAGAACCCCGTTATGAAATAAAAACACGTGCACTCGTTGTAGCATACTCTCTTAATACAATATTGAAACGAGCAAGAATGCCTGTAGTGTAATTAGAGAACTCTTGATAAGACCGTTCCAAGATGGCCGCAGACCTAACGAAGTGCTGCTGGTTAGGAAAAGGAGCGTCAGCAGTTGGTCCTGTCATTTTATTGTATTTCTAGAACACGGACCACTGAAAAATTAAATACTAGAGAAACGAGATGTAAATATTGAAGCATAATGTGAACCGAATGTCACGGATACCACGTGACGATATCGACCAATCAGAGCTGAGCAAGGGTGACGTCCAGGAAGTAAATAGTTTCCTCACCACTAAATCGGCGTTTCGGTGCCGAGAAGACGCCGAACGAGTATTCTCCACGGGTAAACACCGCGAACTCGGCAGGGGTCATAGAAGACAACTCTGGTGAGACTAGAAATTCCGCTGCTAATTAACGCCCGTTTGGCGTTCCCTTTCCTTTCTTCCCCAGATAAAAGTATTGAAGGGAGACAAGACTATACTCACCGATCGGGGGTTAGTACTTGATTTTAGAAAGCGGTTAACGTGAGCTGTATGAAAGAAAAATTGGCCATTTAGGTAACTATTGTCCATTACGGTGTAATTCAGAATATGTGCGCTGTGCTAACTACACGGTGGAACTACAGGCAGCCCTTTATATGTATATACATGTCTGTCTTGATTTACAGCACGCCAAACACAGCACTGTTGGCAGTGGCAGCTCTATACTATTTGCCCTGAAGAAATTGCCTGATAAAGACCAAGGCAATGAAACATGTCGGCTGTGAGCAGAGTGCGAATCGATAGGTAGTATTCGCATCTCTCCTTTTTATGTATATGTGTTTACTGTTTGCAACAAGAGAATGTGAGTAAAAGGTTTCTGTATCTTGTTTGCACAGTAGTACTTACGTTATATGTTGAATGTTGTTAGTCCTTGTCACATATAAGTTCTGCGTACACTGCACCATTCACTGTCTCTTTTCCTTTGGGTTTTGGACACGTTTACGTTAAGCTAGATGACACCGATGATGAGAACAGGGCCATCCTGGTGAGTACCAACCAGGGGTCCCATTGGTGGTGCGCCCGTGAGGTGTCTTCTAGCTATTCACACATTTTTTCTAATGTTGTCCTTCTAGTGAATGTACGTCCTGTGTTGTGTGTCTATCAGAGAAATGGCTACTTTTTAGCTTGGCAAGAGACTGGAACATGATAATAATCTCTAAGATTAGAGAGGTGTGTGGAACGATCTTTGGCAATCCATAGATGTTCATAGGTCCCTAAGATAAATTGCCTTTAGGACTAGGTCTTTTTGTGATTATTGAATGACTGAGGGGAGGGCGACCTAGTCCTGTACTTCCCTCTTTACTCCTAGTGTATGCACATGCGTACCAAGAGCTGTGCCAAGGGTACCTAAGAGCTGTGCCAGGGATACCAAGAGCAGTGCCAGGGGTACCAAGAGCAGTGCCAGGGGTACCAAGAGCAGTACCAGGGGTACCAAGAGCAGTGCCAAGGGTACCAAGAGCAATGCCAGGGGTGCCAAGAGCAATGCCAGGGGTACCAAGAGCAATGCCAGGGGTACCAAGAGCAGTGCCAGGGGTACCAAGAGCAGTGCCTGGGGTACCAAGAGCAGTTCCGGGATACCAAGAGCAACACCAGGGGTACCAAGAGTAGTGCCAGGGGAACCAAGAGCAGTGCCAGGGGTGCCAAGAGCAGTGCCATGGGTACCAAGAGCAGTGCCAGGGGTACCAAGTGCAACACCAGGGGTACCAAGAGCAGTGCCAGGGGTACCACGAACAGTACCAGGGGTGCCAAGAGCAGTGCCAGGGGTGCCAAGAGCAACACCAGGGGTACCAGGAGCAGTGTCAGGGGTACCACGAGCAGTACCAGGGGTGCAAAGAGCAGTGCCAGGGGTGCCAAGAGCAACACCAGGGGTACCAAGAGCAGTGTCAGGGGTACCAAGAGCATCACCAGGGGTACAAAGAGCTGTGTCAGGGGTACCAAGAGCAGTGCCAGGGGTGCCAACGAACAAGCAGTCCCTACTCAACTCTACCCACTGTCAGCCTCAGTTTAATGGGCGATGCCATCTTATGGGTTCAAATGCACAACGTGAAGTCACCTAAAGTTGCGTCTAAACGCTATCAGGGAGGGTGTCCCAGGGAGAAAGTCATACACAGCGCATTGGCACAACCCAGACCTTCTGGCTTTGCTCTAACTTCGGACAACAAATGGGCATACTTTGACAAATCAACCGTTGTACGGGGCTTTGCGAGAGGACATGGCACAGGCGATGCCCTAATGAGACATGGCCTTCAAGCACGCTTGCCGTCTCTCTGCCTTGGCGATGCATATGCGTGGTTAAGGCAGTCTGCGTTCTAGCCGTCTGAGCCCTTTTCCCGCCAAAGTCATCGAGAAGACCATCAACAGACAGCTTGCTGCCTTCCTCGAGACGAACGGATCCCTCGACCACTCGCAGTCCGGTTTCCGAGCCAACCACAGCACCGAGACCGCCCTCATCGCAGCCACTGACGACATCAGATCCCTGCTCGACAACGGGGAAACAGCGGCCCTCATCCTCCCAAACCTCTCCGCAGCGATCGACACTGTCTGCCACCGCACCCTAGTGCAGCGCCTCAGCAACATCGGAATCCAAGACAAGCCACTGGAGTGGATCATCTCATTCCTCACCGGAAGAACCCAGAGAGTCCGCCTCCCCCCGTTCAGATCCGAGGCCACCGAAGTCATCTGCGGCGTACCACAAGGATCATCACTCAGCCCCACCCTCTTCAACGTTTACATGAGCCCCCTCACAGCCATCGCACGCCAACACAACCTCAACATCATCTCCTACGCCGACGACACCCAGCTGATCCTCTCCCTCACTAACGACCCTGCCACTGCCAGAACCAGCCTACACGAAGGGATGAAAGACGTCGCCGAGTGGATGAAGAACAGCCGCCTGAAACTGAACTCAGACAAGACGGAAGTCCTCATCCTGGGATCATCGCCCTCCGCCTGGGACGACTCCTGGTGGCCCCCTGCTCTGGGCAGCGCTCCCAAGCCAACGGGCCACGCACGTAACCTGGGCTTCATCCTAGACTCCTCCCTCTCGATGACCAGACAAAACATCATCATCATAGTCTTTATTTCGACTTTTAGTCACAAAAGACACACATTTACATAATAAAAATTACATTTCATTAGCATTACATTGGTATTTACAGGGAAATACATCTTAAGATCTTCAGATTAAGATTACCACGAACATGGTGTTTCAACGCGACCGGTAAAAAAATAAATACTGTGTTTAAATAAAAAACATTTAAAATTGATAAAAATAATATTCCACAGTTATACCACAGTAAATTTATAGGGGCTGCAATACTTTCAGTTTACCACTTCGGATTGACCACATCCATTTTAAAAATGTTGCTAGCGCAATCACCATAGTGTCAGAACAGTCTGTTTGAAATATCCTCAGTGCTACTGTCCCAGTCTGGATCCCCTTTTGGATACAGATCGACCTAATCCATTTGTAGCGAGGGGCTTTGTACTCTGGACATTCAAACAGGACATGAGCTATACTTTCCGAGTGTGTTATACAGAAAGGGCACATGTGGTCATTTTTGCTAGTTGACCATTTGCAAGTAACCGTATTAAGTGGGAGAGTTCCGACCCTACACTGATGAAACAGTTTCCTATCAAATGGCATTGTGATGAGATCCCAATATCTCTCATACGAGGGAGTATGTTTCAGCTCCAAAAAAGCCTTAGTAAGCGATGGAGCAGTATGTGACTGAAACACCTCTTGGGATATCAATGCCCAGTAGGCTTCTTTTAACTTAACTTTTGAGGGGAATATGCTCTCCTGGGGATTATCCTAAAGCTCCCCCATACCTAAGGCCTTGAGTAGGGATTTACCCTTCCTGAACCATAAAAGTTTACCCCCAGAGTCCATATTTCGCGTTTCCAAGAGTGCTGACGCATAATGTGAGAGTTCAGGCATCACCCACAATCTCCTCCAATATGCAATTGGTCTGAACCTACAAATGTCCTGTATGCTATGACTCCCCAAATCCAGGCGTAATGGTACAAGTGGTGTTGAGTTTGGAAGCCCTGTTATACAGCGGAGAAATTTGTTATGTGCTGTTTGCAAGCCCGTTATATCAGAAACCCCCCACAAATCTGCTCCATACAGCATGGAGGATCTACCTTTAGTATCGTAAATTTTAAGTACTGGGGCCAGTGGTTTGGTAGATGAGGACTTAAACTCCCTTAGTAGAACGCCAGCCAACTGTGCATGCTTGGAGGTTAAATATGACATGTGTGGCTTCCACTGGAGCCTGGAGCCAAGTGTTATACCCAGGTAACTGAAGCTGTCCGTCTGTTCTTAGAGTTCCCCGTTCATGAAGACTCTACCCCTGATGTTCCTATGCTTGTGCATAAGCATGAATTTAGCCTTTGATACATTAACAGATAACCCATAGTCATTACAAAACTTTTCAAAGCAGCCGATTGCTTTCTGAAGCCCTTCCTGGGTTTTAGATATTAGAAGGGTGTCAACGGCAAACATTAACAGGGGGACAGTAATACCGTTCTGTTTAGGTGCATCTGTATAAGAGTCCCTATAATATTCTGTGACCCGGTTAATGTATAGAGTAAATAATGTGGGTGCCAAAACACATCCTTGTCGGACACCTCTTGCCGTCGGAATTCTATCGGTCACCTGACTCTGGTTACCCCATCTCACCTGCGCGTAGTTATCATCGTGTAATTTGATCAAGACTGCGAGCAGTTCGGAGGGCATACCTTGTTCATGGAGCGCTCGCCACAACCTGTCTCGTGGGACAAGGTCGAATGCAGCCTTCAGGTCGACAAAGGCTGCATAGAGTGTGCCGCCCCCCAGGATCACCCATTTCCAGTATATTGTGGAAAACCTAAAAACTTGATCCACTGTACTGGTGGAGGGTCGGAAGCCAGCCTGTAAATTAGACATGACCCCCGATTCCTCCATCCTGTTCTGGATCCTAAGAAGTATTATTCTGGCCACAACCATTTGGATACAAGCTATTAGGCTAATCGGCCTATAGTTAGCTGGATCTGCGCGGTCCCCCTTTTTATATATAGGTATGATTTCTGCCCCCCGCCATGTGTCCGGCAAGGCAGTGCCTCTCGCGATGGCATTTGCCAGCAATTCTATGTACGGGACCCAGACTTCTTTATTGTGTAAAAAGAGATCAGCTGGAATTTTGTCTAGGCCCGGGGCTCTGCCTTTAGGTATTAAGTTGAGGGCATGTTCAACTTCTTTCGTTGTGAACACAAGTAGGCCTCTAGGTAAGGAACAACTGATAGAGTCCGAAGCAGTTAATGGTGCACAATTTTCATTAGCAAACTGGGTCTTGAAATACGTTGTCCAGCATTCTGGAGTGACGTGGTTTTCGGGCAGTGGTTTTTGTTTCCATTTACCCCACCTCACCAGGTGCCAAAAGCCCGTCATATCTCTGGACTTGCTAGCTTCGTATAACTCGTCCCAGTATTTATTGTCCCATGCTTTTTTTGCTTCATGTTGCGTCCATTTATAGTGTTTCTTAGCGCCCTGTATGCCCTCCCTATCAGTAGATCGCACTGCTAGGGCTAAGGATTTGTATGCTGACCTGCAATTTTTATCATACCATGACTCGGGTTTCCGTCTTACTTTGCCAGAACGATTCTTCTTTTGAATACTAAAAAATTTACCAAGTTTAAGAAAAAGGGTCGAATGAATTTGAACTACCCTGATGTCGTAATCTTCATAGGATAACTGTCCCTGTATTTCTACAGTAGCTTCTTTAACTAAAACGTCCATTTCATTAATAGAGTGGGGATTACCCAAACACTCGGCCCATCTTAACCGCCTTGTGTCATTTGTCATAACAATATCGTCTGCTATATCATCTTTCGGTGTTCCTTGTCCCTTAAAGAGCAGTATCTCAAGACTAAGCGGCTTGTGATCACTCTCAATTTGTTGAATTATAGTCATGTCACACACAGAGGACCAGAGTTCAAGATTCACTAATATATAGTCAATTCTGCTTGAACTCAAGCCATTATTAAATGTTGGATTACCCTGCTTGTCCCCTCACGTTCTCCCGTTTACTGCTCTAAGCCCACATTCAAGACTAAAGGACTTAAGTTGAAGGGCTGCTTGGGTCCACTTTTTTATTGGGGGTATATTAAGTGGGGGAATTTGCCAGCAGGTGTCTTCAACCTCGGAGAGCTCTAGATCACTGTGATCCAGGGGCTCAAAGGAGCAGTTAAAATCTCCACATATGAGTACATTAGCACCTCCCCTCCAGGTTCTGACATAATGTCCCAGTGCCTCAACTACCTCTGACGTTTTCCCCCCTGGTTTCCCCCTAGCATATACATTAAAAATTATTAATTCACCGAAAATGGGGGATTTTAACTTGACCACCAATATGTCCCTAGAATTGGTTTCAAGTTGGGTTGTTGTGTATCTGTCATCCTGCTTGACCCAAGTAGTCAAGCCCCCCACTGGTCTACCCTTGCTTGAATGGGTTGCCACTATCGAGAAATGAAGATACACGGGTCTGTATTGTGGTTTAACTGCCCAGGTTTCCTGCATGGTAATTATCATATAATTATCAATAAAGATAGCCCAATCCCTGGACGCCATCTTACTCTTAAGGCCTGCCACATTCCAGGATACCAAAAACTGACCCCCCCGTATGCGTCTGTAATGAATTGTGGACCTTATTGTTGCACATACGAGCTTCCCCATGAAGAACAGTATACCCCGGCTCGTTCTGGCTACTATCCTGCAATCCGACTGTCACTATTTCTCTTTCCTCAGTCAAACTACTAGTTGGATTGACGTTACCTGTACAGATGTTGGGTATAACAATCTGTGTTTCCCTATTGCTGACAGCGTTGTTGGTTAAATCATGCATTGTTTTCTCGACTGAACGGGTTAGTTGATGGTTGTTCTCTATATAATAGTTAGGTGTAACATTCACTAGCTCTCCCACTCTAATGGGGTCGTTTTTCGAAACAAGGATTCCAGGTTCACACCGGGGATAATGGGCTGGGTTTAACGCTTCCTCTGTTGGACTAGAAGCAATAATTGGATTGTCTACCCTGGAAACTCTTTTCCCTTCGTCCACCTCTGGTCCATCTGGGCTGGGGATAATTACACCTCCACTACCCTCCCCTCTATTCTGTAGTCTTCAGTCGCATTCTTCCAGTCCACTAAATATGTCATACCTGTTTGATGTCTCCAATGGTGTAAGTGGCATGAGCTAGTTCGTTCTATTATATGCTGTTGGAATAAATCTGGGGGGAATAGTGTCCCATCCTGGTGTGTCGAGAGCTGGTATTGGATAGTACATATAAGCTGGATTCCTGGTGTTCTCCATGTTTAAAAAGTGATTGGTGGAGATGGCGTGACTATGTGATGTTTGGGATGAGAATACTACAGATCTCGGGTAGAAGTATGTTAGAGGGCGGGGGGTGATACTGTTGTTAGCATTGCCCTGTGGCCAGTTTAATATAAATCGAACTGCATTCTGGTCCCTAAAGTTGACTACAACCACATCTCCCCCGATATCCTTAGGTCTACCACCTAACCACTGAAGGCGGCGAACATGAACTATATTTCCATTGATGTTACTTGCAATTGGTCTGTATAAGGTCAGCCAATGCATTACCTTATTCTTCAGTTGAAAAAAACCTTCCCGCTTATTCTCGGACAACTCTGGTACCCCAGTGAGAACCACCACAAATGGAGCAGCTTCCGGCGGAAGTTCTGTTGGTGGTCTCCTGCCTTGTACCCCCCTAGAGTACCTAGAGCTTCCCTACTCCGTTCTTAATAACCCAATTGATGGATTACCCATGTCCCTTGAGGGCTTGTTAACGGGAATGGCGGGAATGCGGTTGGATTTTAATGATGGCGTTGTTATAGGTACTTTAAGCTGATTTTTATTAATGGTGGATGGTATAGCTGGTATCGTGTTGATAGGTGGGATAGTGGTAGAAGGTACTGCTTTGGTGACTTCTAATCGAGGATTATGGGCAGATGTAGTAGCTTGAGAAGGGATTGAAACAATAGTTGACTCTTTATTTTCTACTATAATAATAGGATTTACCTTTCTTCCCAAGTCTGCCTCTATTTTCCCTAATCTATCCTCCATACTTTTGAGCCTTTCTACTATTGCTAGTGTATAGCTTCTCATTATCAGTTCAATACTATCCAATAGGTCACTATTATGAGTTTGTTGTGACCCATCGACCACTCGTGCATGTTCGATGTTAGCCTCTCTAACTGGATGTAAAGATGGTGACTTTGATGAGGGAGCAGACACTATTTCTGCTCCGTCCATAGCAGCTATGATACCCATGTCGTTGGAGCTAGTGGACTTCAGCTTCTTCCCGAAATCGGAATGACTCAGCTTCTGTTTGGATAACTCCACCCTCTTACGTCTCTTTTTATTTGGCGGTGGGCCATACATTTTATGTTGCATGGTCCTCTTGGTCCTGCCTCGCGCTGACTTACCAGGCATAGGCATAGGAGTAATCATCACCTTAGATGCACTGGGTGTACAGATGGAATTATGAGCTAAAATACCAACACTGGTTTCAATGGGACAAATAGAGGGTGCCAAAAATTCTCTAAGCAAGAAGGGCACACTGTCCATAGATAGCATATCATTAATAGTGTCAGAGCAATGCTCATTGTTAGAATTTACAGCATGGGTTAACTCGATGACAGTCCTATTCTTAATGCTTTCAATCGAACGGCGGCGCTCAGCCCGCCGTTCTGCTAAGAATTGTTCTTTGGAATTTTCAGCAGGAGTTTTGATTAAATAGTTGTCCAAGGTTCCATTCAATAAACCCCCAGCTCTTTCAGTCACAACAATATCCGGACTCAACACAGTGGTAGACATGATAAGTTTTTACCGGATCAGTGCCGGGTAAAGGGATATATAGAGCAACTTACTCAGAGTTAATAGGGTTGAGAGGTCACTCAACCAGGGGGTCCGGCAGAGTCCAGTCTCCTCAGGCCTCTGAGGGCCCGCCCTTTGCCCGGGCTTAGCCCGGCTCCGCCCGCACGCGTCCCGCGAGGCGGGGAGTGACGCTTGTTCTTAAGCGCCTCCTGGCACGCTTCCCGGGCGGGTCACTTCCGAACAAGGAGGCTGCTGGGAGATGTAGTTCGCAGCCTCCAAGTGCTCGCCCCCACTCGGCGGCCGCTCTAGGATGTTACAGGCGGCGGCGGGGGGTGAGCTGCACAGCCGGTGTCAAGAGAAGGGCTCCAAGGCAGAGGCAACAGTATTCCAACAAGTAAGGGCTCTCCTCGCTGGCCAAGGATTGATGCAGGTAGTCCCACTCACCCGGGAGTGACGCTTGTTCTTAAGCGCCTCCTGGCGCGCTTCCCGGGTGGGTCACTTCTGAACAAGGAGGCTGCTGGGAGATGTAGTTCGCAGCCTCCAAGTGCTCGCCCCCACTCGGCGGCCGCTCTAGGATGTTACAGGCGGCGGCGGGGGGTGAGCTGCACAGCCGGTGTCAAGAGAAGGGCTCCAAGGCAGAGGCAACAGTATTCCAACAAGTAAGGGCTCTCCTCGCTGGCCAAGGATTGATGCAGGTGACAAGTCAACGCCGTCTCATCATCATGCTTCAACACACTGCGCATGCTCCGAAAGATCTTCCGGTGGATCCCCACCGAAACTAGGAAGACGGTCACCCAGGCACTCGTCACCAGCCGACTGGACTACGGAAACACCCTCTACGCCGGAACCACAGCCAAACTTCAGAAAAGACTCCAACGCATCCAGAACGCCTCCGCATGACTCATCATGGACATCCCCCGACACTGCCACATCTCTGGCCACCTGAGAGACCTGCACTGGCTCCCCGTCAGCAAGAGGATCATGTTCAGACTCCTCACCCACGCACACAAGGCTCTCCACGACCAGGGCCCCAAGTACCTCAACAACCGCCTGACCTTCTACACTCCCACCCGCCAGCTACGATCAACCAGCCTCGCCCTCGCCGACGTTCCACGCATCCGCAGAGCCACCACTGGAGGAAGATCCTTCTCCTACCTGGCTGCCAAGACATGGAACTCCCTCCCCATCCACCTCCGGCTAACCCAGGACCATCTCTCCTTCAGGAAGCAACTCAAGACCTGGCTTTTCGAGCAGTAACGGACCCCTCTCCCCCAGCGCCTTGAGACCCCTCCGGGTGAGTAGCGCGCTATACAAATGTTATGATTGATTGATTGATTGGGCGGGTAGAGGAACCGGAAGAATCGCTGCAGGAAGAAGGACCGGGACGCGGCTTGGGCTGGGATGAGTAGGGGTAGGTTTTAGGGGTGCGGCTGGTTTTGGGGCTCGGGTCAGGGTAGTTTTTTTTAGGTCAGTGGGCTGAATTTTAGGGCTCAGGGCAGGGAGGGGGGCAGTTTTATGGGCTGGGGCAGTTTTTGGGTTCAGGAATGGGGTCAGGGTAGATTTTAGGGCAGGAGGACACATGTTAGGGCTCAGGTTAGGGGTAGGGGGTCGGGGTAGTTAATAGGGCTGGGATGGGTAGATTACAATGCAGGAGGGATGAATTTTAGGACTCAGGGAAGGGGGCCTAGGGGTGGGATCTTTACCACACATATTCCTTTGCCAATCATGACTTTACAACGAAATTCATTTTAACGACTACATGGTTAAGGCATGCGTGGTTTAGGCATGCGTGATTGTGTCATACAACCTGCCCTTACAAAAGACGAGGGTTCAGTCACGAGCTGGTGGTCCTAAAGACCACGTAGAAAACAGTAATGGCCTTGCTTCTGAGTTTTAGAAAATGTATCTTCTTGAGACACTTTCCTTAGGAAAAACAAACCGAGGGGTCGGTGGCCCTTCCCAACACTCAGTATTCCATGCTATTTGGAAGTAATGTCAAGACTAGAAGAAGTTGTCCCTGCGGATGTCTGCATTAAAAAAGGCTAGTTTGTTCTTGCAGTTTTACATAGCGTGAACTCGGCCAAAGGGTAGTGGGGCGCTTTATATGAGCACCAGTTACTTATACAACAGCAGATTTATTTACTATGCGCAGGAAGATTGTGTTGTGCCCAGAATCACAGGATATTGAGCTAATGGCGAAACTCGAACCCAGGGGCAGATTTACAAGGACCTGACGCATCTGGGTAGATGCGTCAGTTTCCTTGCGTCAGCGCCAAATGTCCTTGCGCCACTAAGGATGTGCTGTATTTACAATACAGTACTCTATGGTGCAGGGATTAACA
Source organism: Lissotriton helveticus (assembly GCF_964261635.1). Taxonomy (NCBI): domain Eukaryota; kingdom Metazoa; phylum Chordata; class Amphibia; order Caudata; family Salamandridae; genus Lissotriton; species Lissotriton helveticus. The sequence continues at coordinate 77,980,358 of NC_136067.1, read as the reverse complement.
GATGCGTCAGAAATTCTGACGCATCTGTTGGTGGAAAAGTGGCGCATTGTTGGAGTTGCTCATGAAAGTGATGCAACTCAAGCAATGCGACCGAGTCCTATTCAAAACGCCCTGCATCATTCCTTACGCCTGGTCTGAGCAGGGATAGGGATTTTGATGCAGTGAAGGCGTAGAGTGACTCAGTGGAATCTTGTAGATTTCACTCCGTCAGTTCTAGATGGCTTTTTACGTGGGAACGCCCACCGTGCACACGCAGGGCTCTACAGCGTGACGCGTCTCCATAGATGCCTGACGTTGTAAATGGGCTGTAACATTAATGCTGCAACGGCGGCGCAAACGTCACGCACGGGGCTTGTAAATCTGCCCGCCAGTTTCCCAGGTCCATGATCGGCAGCTCTGGTTTTGCTGTAGAGGTGGGCGAGCCGCTGAAAGCTCGAGCCAGACTCGAGTCTGAAGCCTGGCTCCGGCTCAGCACGAGGTGCAGTTGTAACCTCGAGCCCATTCCGAGCCAAGCTTTCATATGGCGTTTATTTGCCAGCCTCCCTTCATACAGGATGTGGCACTATGACCAGAGCTGCCGACTTGGGAACTGGGGACCCACGCTGGAGTCTCGTGTCAGGTAAATATGCGCGGATTCTGGGCAAATCACTTCATCTTCCCGTGCCTATTAACAATGCATGTGACTTTGTTTACTATTAATGGCGCTCATGTAAAGCGCAACTTTACCTTTGGGTCGAGTTGACCCTGTTAATAAGTGCAAAAAATGCACAAACAGGAAAAAAGAAAGCCCTAGCATAAGAAAAGGCAAATAGATACCCATTTTATGGCGGATTTGTACGAAGTGAAACCAGAAAACATCTCCTCTTCCCCACTTGAATTGTGTGATCTTAGGCAAACATTTTACTTCACAAAAGCTTCTTTTTCTTCCTTATCACGTATGCAAGCGCCTTTCAAATATGTGAGGTTGGATGACCAGTGCTTCATTTAATTGACTAAAGTTGCTGTCTAATAATCTGGGCCACATACAGGATTTACTTGACAACTGTCTTGCCTTTTTGTTCACTGATGTTTCATGTTTAAAAATAATAATAGCAGTAGTAATCAGCACTTCTCAGTGCAGTGTTATAATGTGACATATTAATGTTAAAGCATTCACATGTTAGAGGAATACACTTTTTGAACTTTGAAGCACATGTATCATATTTTACATGATGTTGTGTGATTTCCATGTCAAACCTTTTCAGGGCTCGACTCGTGCACCGGGTCTAAGATCAGAGCCAGACCCTTGGCCAGCTCTGGCTCGGCTCTCCCTGTTAAAAAAGGCTCGCTCACCTCTACTTTGCTGTCTGAAGGTTGACTCTATGTATATCGGAGAGACGAGCACGCCAAGCTGGGGCAGTAGTCAGGGCCGGGCTGGCCGTAGCGGGCACCGGGCATTTCCCCAGTGGGCCGCTGGGATGGGGGCCGATTTTGGACCCTGGGGGCAGTTTTTGTTACACGGCCATTTTTGCAGCATAGCTGCAAAATCGTCCGAAACCGGCCCTCGCAAACAGCTTGGCCGCTCCCAAGGGGGCCGGACGAGCTCTTTGCCAGGGCCAGTTTTTGTTCCCAGTCCGGCCCTGGCAGTAGTCCTGTTTTACTTCCCATGGCCAGCAACAGTACTACGTCCATTAATATCGGTTGACCTCTGTTGACCTTAGCACAGCAGAAGTGCCCTATTTCTTCCAGAGGGCTAGAATTTACAGTGTGAAGGCCGTACGTAAAGAAAAGTTCCGTTCAAAGGGCGTGTACCACCGGGCATCACTTACAAGCAGAGCAGGAAGGAACTGGCACCGGCTCAGGTACCTGCTGGGGAAAGTACCAAACAGGAGGCGCCCATGGGGGTGTTCTCTTCTAGATCCAGCCTGCCAACAAACACACCTTGTGTGACTTTCACCCTGTGAAAAACAGGATGTTCTCAAGCCGAGTTTCGTAAAAGGCTTATTAAATGACGTGTTGGAAGTGTAAACAAGCATTTGCAATGCACTAGGTCTCGCATTTGTCAGAGTTAGAGCTATTGACGTTGTAAATGGCAATGTATTTTATCTGTGTGTTTTGGTTTGGAGTGTAGTGGATGTATGGACAGAGACACAGCTGCAGCACTGCCTAGAGGACTTAGAATGAGGAATTGCTGAGTGGACCAAAGGAGCTGCTAGGAGAACAGTGTTGAGGACTTAGAATGAGGAATTACCCCTGAGACCAGAGAAGCAGCTGCAGCGCTGTCCATAGGGCTTAGAATCGGGAATTGCCTATGAGACAAGAGAAGCAGCTAGCAGCACTGTGTAGAGGACTTAAAATGAGGAATTACCACTGGACCAGAGAAGCAGCTAGCAGCCCTGGCTAGAGGACTAGGAATGAGCAATTACCACTGGGACCAGAGAAGCTGCTGCTGCACTTTGTAGACTAGAGGACTGAGGATGAGGAATTACTGACGGACCAGAGTAGCAGCTAGCAGCACTGTGTAGAGGACTAAGAATGAGGAATTTCCACTGGGATCAGAGAAGCAGCTGCAGCACTGTCTACAGGAATAAGAATGAGGAATTACCCAAGGGGCCAGAGAAGTAGCTGCAGAACTCTGTAGAGGACTTAGAATGGAGGGATTACTGACAGGAAGAAAGAAGCCGCTTCATGACTGTGTAGAGGACTAAAACAAGGCATTACCACTGGGAACAGAGACACAGCCGCCACATTTGTGAAAATTGAGGGGGCCTCCCTGCACGGCATGCAGAGGGGCCCCCTCCAGGCTCAATCAGGAGCTCTCTGGGCAGAGTGCAGTGCCAGGGGGCCCTCTGGGGCTTAGGCCCCCCCCGCACTGCGGGTGCTTCGGGGGGCCTGTGTTACGCCCCTGATGGAGCTCCAAGCGAGTAAAACATAATTAATGCTGACAAATGAAAAATTGGGCGAAAGGAAGCCAGCTTGAGTATAGACACATTTCGAACATTCTAACTTTGTGACTTCTCAACTCAACCTTTAGTGACCCAGGCTTTGTAGATCATAAGTGAAAGCTAAGGTGGAACAGATGGAGAAACAGTGGGTGGGAGGGAAAAGTAGTAATAACCAATGCCAAGCAATGACCCTGCTTGAAGCTCATGTACTGAATACACCATGCCTCGCAGAGCAACGCATGAGTGCTACTAGGCGCGACCTAAAAAGTACTCTGAGAACTCATGGACAGGGAGGACAGTCAGTAGGCAAGACATGACGTCACACAGGGCGGAGCTATAAGAGGCAGAGTCAGTGCAAGCCAGCCTATGGCGTGTCACTACAAGTTCATCATTTTTACAAACTCTGTCCCTGAACAATTAATGCAGGAAAGCAGTTCTGTCACATTTCCCTGTTTTAAGATAGCTTAGGGTGCTAACGCACCTGCTGTAGGTAGGTAAGTGTGTCCAACAATTCTTGGAGCATAATACTGGTAAGATCGTTCTTGACTAATGCTCTTGCTGCAGAGATCTCTGTGTAATCTGTTGGTCACAGATGTTAGTCGTCATTTAATGGTTTATACTTAGCATTACTATGCCTGCCACCGGGCGTTGCATATGTCCACAGCTCACAGGTTTTTCCTATTAAGATAACTCAGTGGGTAAATGTATGGGCTACAGAGATCCTTGTGTAATCTGTAGCTAACAAGTGCCATCTCTGATATATTAGCCAATCAAAAATGCTACTGTCTTATCATGGAAAAAAGAGGCAAGTTTGGTATGTTATGTCACAGATATTTATATAGCACTCTATTGCTTTTAGTATGGCTTTTCGGTGCTTTAGGATTTCGGGTAGCTTCATTGCGGGCTTATGCGCGCTGTCAGAGGCAGGGGATATTTTCTCACTAAGCTGGATCATCAGTGGCGAGAGGGTGTATCTAAAGAACCACTCGGAAAAGCATCATATAAAAACTTTACCACTGAGGCTTTAAACCCTGATATATACATGTTCAATACACAAGTCCACATGTTGGAATTCTTAGTGCGTTCAGCTCACCCTTGGCTGTGGTAACAAACGCTAGCCGGCTTCAGTACCCAATGTGATGATGTAGGTCACACTACAGGAGACTGCGCTGTGAGGTAGGCCAGATTCATGGAGCAGAGCTGTAGGTCAGTAGGCCTGGCCTCCGCAAAGGGAGATACAGAGCAGTTCTAAAGTTGAGTCCCAGACTGAGGGGCACAATGATCCAAAGCCACCTTGTAGCGCTGCCGGACAGGGAAAGGGCAGGAATGCATCATATTTAACATCATACAGTGCGTTCCTGTCTAGCACTGGTGCACACTGTGCTGTCTGGCGCCAACGCTGGGCACCCTTGCACATTGGTGCAAGCAGGGGCATCTCTAGGCTCATGGTGGCCCTGGGCAGGGAGCGTAGGTAGGGGGCCCCGGAAGAGGGAGTCCGGGCGGGGCGGTGCACCAGTGAAGAGGGGGGGTCAGGGTGTTTGGAAGTGGAACAGAGCCGGAGGCCTCCAAATCCCTGCCAGGGGCCGCCACACAAATATGTTTCCATCCTCAGAGGATTATTATATTAAGGATATATATTGGCGTAGCGACCCCTGGGGTTTGGTGGCCCTGTGCAGGCGCACAGCTTGCACATGCCTAAGGCCGCCCCTGGTGAAAGGGTGTCTGTGCAGTAAGCAGGATTGTTTTTGTGCAGGAAGCAGCTGCGGCCCATCCTAATGGGCTGAGGGGCCTCGCCCCCTCACCTTTTGCCGCCATAAAGAGTGTCTGTCAGGCTGGGCAAAGGTCAGCCTGGCAGACACTCTTTATTTTCAAGTCAGGCTCAATGCACAGGCTCCTGGCTGCCTGAGCGGAACTTTGCCGGGCTGAAGAAGTCACAGCTCCAGTGGGCGTGACCTCTTCAGCATGGTAACGCACCTCAAGGCCCACCCCTCAGTGATGAGGAGGAGAGTCACTGATTGCCTCGGTCCTGGGTGCTTCAGTTCTAAGCCCTGAAGTGCCCAGGGCCAAGTGTCAATGACTGGCACCTCATCACAGAGTGGGGTGGGGTCAGCAGTCTCACTGACCCCCTCCCACTCTATGACGAGTGAGGGGCTCCTGCCTTCCTGCACAAAAACAATCCTGAATGCAAAACATACACCCTTGCACCATGGTGCAAGGGTGCCTGCATTGGAGCTTGGCAGCACATTGTGCACCAGCGCAGGGGAAAGTCAGGAATGCGGTGTGTACCTTAATATGGCACATCCTGCCTATGGCACGTTCCTGCATCCTGTGAGAAATGCAGATATTTGTCCTCGTTATGCCTCTCCATGGGAGACGCAAGTTTTTGTCTCATTCTCAGGTTTACGAAACCTTGTAAATCAGGGAATGCATAAAAAAAACATGGGAGTTGCATGGGAACACCCATGGTACGTCTTCCCAGTGCAGAGTAATGCAGCGAAGTAGCTTTGCCTGGCTTCAAAAATATGACTTAAGGTTTGTGTCACGCTTGCAGTTCGTTCTGTGGCGGAAGAGCGGCACAAACTGGGTCATAAATACAGCCATATGCAAGTTTCCCCCTGCGGATGTATGACGTTACAACTCATACTTTTACAACGCATACCATTACAACGAAATTTTTACAACGCAAAAACTATTACAACGCATGTATTTACAACGCATGTTTTTACAACGCAGGTACCTTTACAACGCATACCATTACAACGTAAGTATTGGTAAGTATATATTAGTTTTTTTAATTTAAATTATTTGAAATTAATATAATTTAATTTAATTTAATTTCATTTAATTTCATTTATTTAATTTAAATTTTTATTTTTTTATTTTTACCCTGTACCCCTGTACCCCAAAAACCCAAAACTGACCCTGAACCCTAAAAATACCCCTGTACCACAAAATCCCAAAACTGACCCTAAACCCTAAAAATACCCCTGTACCCCAAAAACCCAAAACTGACCCTGTACCCTAAAAATACCCTTTTTTCCAATAACCTAAAACTGACCCTGAACCCTAAAAATACCCCTTTACCCAAAACCCAAAACTGACCCTGAACCCTAAAAATACCCCTTAACCCAAAAACCCAAAACTGACCCTAAACCCTAAAAATACCCCTGTACCCCAAAAACCCAAAACTGACCCTGAACCCTAAAAATACCCTTTTACCCAAAAACCTAAAACTGACCCTGAACCATAAAAATACCCCTTTCCCCAAAAACTGAAAACTGACCCTGAACCCTAAAAACACCAAAAACCCAAAACTGACCCTGAACCCTAAAAATACCCCTTTACCCAAAAACTGAAAACTGACCCTGAACCCTAAAAATACCCCTTTACCCAAAAACTGAAAACTGACCCTGAACCCTAAAAATACCCCTTTACCCAAAAACTGAAAACTGACCCTGAACCCTAAAAATACCCCTTTACCCAAAAACTGACCCTGAACCCTAAAAATACCCCTTAAAAAAACCCAAACATATAACATTTTAAATATAATTATATACTTACCAATACTTACGTTGTAATGGTATGCGTTGTAAAGGTACCTGCGTTGTAAAAACATGCATTGTAAATACATGCGTTGTAATGGTTTTTGCGTTGTAAAAATGTCGTTGTAATGGTAGTGCGTTGTAAAAGTTGCGTTGTAAAGGTGGTTTCCCCCTGCAAACCCACAGGGATGGTGGCTCTCAACACAGGAGGCCCACCGAAGCAGAAAAGGCTTATTTACACGTTTAGATAGTTGGTTATTTATTTGTGCGTGCTCAAGATAGGAGTTCCATACATGTAATACAGTGTATGGCGCTTACACAGATTTCCGTGAGCACTTCTGACAAGCTGCTGTACACCTGGATAACATTCACAAATTCCTACTTGCATTCGTGCAAGGGATTTCTAGGTACATAATTGTAGATTGTGTTCAATTGTGCCTCCAAAAATAACTTTGCATAATTAAACTTTTTCCCCTCATTTTCTGAACATGTGAAATATTTTCTCCATGGAAACACCACTTCCAAAACCTAACCCATTCTGGAGGGTTCAAAGGTCATTGCCATCCTGGAAAGCTATTTCCTTCAGCCCTTGACAAGATTACATCTATGACCATTTTCAGAATAGGAAAGGCTGTGAAACAAGTTTGTGAATAGTTGCAAACTCACATATTTGTGAGACATTTCTCAAACTTTCCAGAGCTCCCTGCCCTGAGTAACTTAGGAGTCCATTAGGTTAGTGGGCGGATCTGCCCGCTAAAAACCACCGCCCGCTCTGCATTTTCCTCCCGACACATTACTATGGCGGGGGGGACCCCGGCGGACGGAAAGACCATCCGACGGTTTTCCGCCCGGTCGCAGAGTCGACCGGGCGGAAAAGCAGCTAATGGTGGCGGTGTCTGTGAGACACCGCCATCCATATTAGCATTAGTGCGGGGTTGTGCCTTTCCATGGCGGCAACGCCGCCCTGGAAAGGCATGCGGTGTTTGCCATTGGGGGCCCGTAATGGCCCCCAGGAATTCTGGGGCTGGGGGTGCACATGGGGGGTACCTATGGTACCCCCCTGCAGTTCCATGCACAACATGGCAGGCACCTGCCACGTTGTGCATGGAAGTGCACGACATGCCTTCCCGGCATTGCGGCGGGCGGTGCTGAGAGCACCACCCACCGCAATGTCAGGAATGCAGGATGCACCCGCCAGTGTGGCGGGCACATCCTAATGTCTGCAACGGGACCCCCGCACCAATGGCGGGCGGTCCCAATCCCCGAAAGGATGGCAGGCGGAAAAAGTCTGCCCGCCACCCTAATGAGTCCTGGAGTATGATTTACACATGCATAATGTTATATCATTCTTGAAAAATACCATTCTTTGGTAATATTACTCGTGCATAAATCTTTCTAGGAGTGGAAAATCTGTTTTTGTGAATTCCAAACCTGGATTTGCAACTCATATCTCTAGCAATTTACGCATGGTAGTGAGACATACATGAACTGGCCCAGTACTTAATTTGTGTCAGTGTTTACTGGTGGAAGCACCAGCCCTTATTACACAGGACTGGGACCTCCTACATTGCACTTTATAGCTCATTGAGTTCTCAGAACAGCAGGACACAGCTGAGAAGTGCTTCTTCTACTTCCATTTGGCCGACAAAAATAGTAGCCATAATCTAAATAAAATAAAGGCTGCTGTCGTACCAGGTCAAATAGAGAGCTTAGGGGAGGCTATTGGGAGAGGAATGGTGTTTCATTTATTAAAAGAAATAAGTGCAAGGGCTCTCGTCGGGAGAGTACTGCAGCTTACACCACCCAGTGCCCCTGCCATGTTACCAGTGATGGTAACAACACAACTACTTGCCATAAGCCTTCTACTGATGATACTGTTTCCCAGGCTTCCCAATGCAAGCACCTTTTGGCACATTTCTTGCTCTTAGGTCAGGCTGACCTTGACATCTTTTGCTCCGAGCACAGGCCTTTCATTCAATACTAGCATGTCTTGCGCATGCGTAGGGGCCATCTCTCCTGAAGTCTCACTTACAGACATTTTTTAACTAGGTCGCACAGGCCTCAATGGGAACTAATATGAAAACAAACACAACAGACGTTAGATATAGAATTCTAGCCCCTCTGTTTACCTCCTTGGTAATTCTGTGTGTACTTGGTTGATTGATTCTCATGCTTCACACGTTTAATGCATGTTACCGTTATGAGAGACTGACTTTACAAGGGGTACACACAAATCTTTGTCTTTCCCCTGCTCCATCACTACAAGTGTGACAATTAGAACTATTTCAGGCCCCTAAAGTTATAAGAAAGGCTTGGAAGGCTAGTAATAGTCATTTATAATGTACATTGAATTAATAACTAACTGTTGTTGTGGTAATTTCTAAATTAACCAGCCAGCGCACAAGCCCCGGCGTTGACAATTAAGTGCCGGTGCCGAGCAACTGAAACCACCAACTCAAATTAAGCACTGGAGAGGAAAACTCAACTCATGGCTCAAACCCTCAATCAGGCATGGGATCGAGCGCCTGTGTTTACAAATTAAGCACTGATTGGGTGCGTCCTTCATAAATGAGGGAAGCTGCAAATGGAGATGACACGTTTCAGCACTTTAGGCCTTATAGCAGAATAACACAATGTCCATATTTTTTCAGAGCGGAGGCATTTGTTGTTGTGGTGCGAGGTAAACATGAATAGTAGAGTATGAGGGTAGTTCTGAGTACTGGGAGTGTGAACGTGAAGGTGGCTAGCATCCTGGTGAGAGGACATTGCAGTGTATGAAGCCAGCAAGATGAAGGCTGAGAAGAGGGAAGCAGTACAGGTCATTTAGAGTCTGTAAAGGAGGTGGTTTGAGTCAACCACTAGTGTCCTGGTACGAGTGTAATGGTCAGCGACTGCGAAAGTTAGGGCGAGGCGTGATTGGTCTGTTTTATGAAAAATATTGAGTAAAAAATATCTTGCGGCCAAAATACTGAGGATCTTCTTAATAACAAGAAGGTAAGTGATATAGATAAGTATAGATTTACTATTCTTTACTCCACATCTACATACCTTGGAGACATATAGATTCATATGTTGGGTTAAGTATAGTAAACCCACGCCTACCTATGTTTACCCTATACAAACTTACATTACTTGTGCTTATCTGTGTAAACTCACAATATTTTGCGGTGATATTTTGGCCCAATGAGATTCTGTAGTCGATATTCTGATGGAATGCTGATTGGTCAAATTCAAAGTCAGAAAGTCTTGTATAGCGCACAGATCACTGTTAGGTCTCAAGGCGCTTGCAGACATTCCACTACCTGGGTTCTATCTCATTTCATTTAGAGAACAGCCATGTTTTTAATTCTGTACGAAAGCGTAGGTTGGCTGAGATGGACGTGAGGTGGGGTGGAAGCTTATTCCAGAGGTAAGAAAAAGAGTGACCTCCGTTTCGCACAGTGCGAACCTGCAGAGGAATTAAGAGAGGTTTGGAGCTGGATCTCAGGGTTCTGGCGGGCTAGTATTTTTTCAGTTTTCTTTCGAGATAACCAGGGCCGGTGCCATAGAAGCTTTTATGTGTTAAGCACAGGATTTTATACTGCCCTCTCTTCCTAACTGGAAGCCAATGAAGGAGTTTCAGATTGGGACAGGATGACAATCTAGGAGGCAGGTCCAAGATTAATCTGGCTGCGGTGTTCTGCAGAATCTGTAGTTTGGAGAAAATATCTTCGTTTATGGAGGCCAATAAGGCATTTCCGTAGTCCATGCGACTTACAATAAGGCCCTGCACCAGTGGCTTCAGGGTTTCAATTGGTAGCCACTTGAAGATTTTTTGTAATTTCCGTAAAATGCCATAGCAGGCGCCCAGTACTCGGTTCACATGGGCTTTCATAGAAAGCTTATTGTCAATGGCAATTCCCAAATTGCAGACAGTTTGTTTTGGCGATGGACAGGGGCCAAGTGTCTGGGGCCACCAGCTGCTTGACCAGTGATCTTCGGCCCTGCCGAACAAAATGATCTTGGTTTTGCTGTTTTTTAACTGTAATTTATTTTGGCCCATCCAGCTGTCAATGTGGGTCATACAGTTCTTAAACCGGATCATTGTGTCAGTAGGGTCAGGGCCAAATGTGATCAGCAGCTGGGTATCGTCTGCATACGAGACAGCCTCAAACCCGTAGGACCTGATTATCTTGGCAAATGGGGTGACATACAAATTAAAGAGCATAGGGCTCAAGATAGATCCCTGGGGGACTCCAATACATACTGGTCTCCTGCATGCAGCCAGTGAACCTAGATGCACAGTGGTGGAACGGTCCTTTAGATAGTTGTTCACCAGTCCAGGGCCTTCCCTCGAACCCCCATCTCCCAGAACCGCTGTTACAAAATGTCATGGGAGATGGTGTCGAAAGCGGCAGACAGGTCCAAAAGAACCAGCGTAGCTGATTCTTTTTTGTCCAAGGCCCGCCTGATGCTGTCTGCCATTTTAACTACCGCCGTTTCAGTACTATGTGCCGCTCGAAACCCTTTAGAAGGATTAAGAAGCTTATGGCTTTCTAGATGACTTGTTAGTTGTTTATTTACCAGGCCTTTGAGAGCTTTCCCGAAATAAGGCAGCAGTGAAATGGGGCGATAGTTGCCTGGTTCGCTGGCATCTAGAGTGGGCTTCTTTATAATGGGTCTGACTTGCGCTATCTTCCAACTTCCTGGTACAACAGCTTGATCCAGAGACATATTAAAAATCTCTGTTAGCCTCAGTGTCAGCCGTGAGGCTACTTTCCTAAAGATCCGGGGGGGTGGGGAGGATCAGCAGGAGAGCCAGATTTGAGTTTGACAATAGCTTTTAAAACCTGTTCACAAGTTACTGGTTTAAAATTGGTCAGCAGAGGTACCAGTGAATTGTTCTTCATAGCTGGATGCATAGGATTGTTATTTTCTTGGGGAAAGGATCTATAGATAGCTTTTATTTTGTCATAAAAAAAAGATATTTTGTCGACCAAGTCTGGCATAGGAACAAGGGAGGGTTGGGTAGCTTCAGGGGTAGTAAACTCTTTCAGAATTTTATACAGCTCCTTACTGGAGTTGGCAGCATTCTCAATCCTCTCTCTTAAATACAGCTTTTTAGCCTGTTTAATATTATTTAGATATGAGCGGTGTCTTTCTTTATATTTAGTTCGATCACTGGCAGTTTGTGTTTTTCTCCAGAGACGTTCTGCCGCCTAATTGGACAATTTCTCAACTTTTAATGCTGCAGTGAACTAAGGGGATGGTTTACTCTTGGTCTTAACTCTTGACATAGGCGCTACTGTATTCAGAGTGGATGTTATGGCCTGTTCAAAAGCCTTAGTTGCTTCATCTATGTTATCCATGTCAGGAAGGGCTGCAATATTAAAATGAGTAGAGAAAGAGGCAAGAGTAACTTTCCGCCAAGGTCTAATGACACTACTGTCCTTATCACGACTGACCGTAGGATCACCCATAAGAAGGCTAAAATGTATTTGATAATGGTCAGTCCAAAGAAGCTGTTGTGGCTGACTTACTACAAGCTTAGTTGACTTTGTTAACAAGAGGTCTGTAACCAACCATTGTCTTTGTGACTTTAAATGTGTATTCATTGTGTCTGTAACCAACCATTCTCCTTGTGTCTGTAAATGTGTATTCATTGTGTTTGCAAATGTGTATTCATTGTGTCTGTAACCAGCCATTCTCCTTGTGTCTGCAAATGTGTATTCATTGTGTCTGTAACCAACCATTCTCCTTTTGTCTGTAAATGTGTGTTCATTGTGTTTGAAAATGTGTATTCATTGTGTCTCTAACCAACCATTCTCTGTGTGTCTGTAAATGTGTATTCATTGTATCTGTAACCAACCATTCTCCTTGTGTCTGTAAATGTGTATTCATTGTGTTTGGAAATATGCATTCATTGTGTCTGTAACCAACCATTCTCCTTGTGTATGTAAATGTGTATTCATTGTGTCTGTAACCAACCATATTCCTTGTGTCTGTAAATGTGTATTCATTGTGTCTGTAACCAGCCATTCTCATTGTGACTGTAAATCCGTATTCATTAAGTCTGTAACCAGCCATTCTTATTGTGTCTGTAAATGTGTATTCATTGTGTCTGTAACCAACCATATTCCTTGTGTCTGTAAATGTATATTCATTGTGTCTGTAACCAACCATTCTCCTTTTGTCTGTAAATGTGTGTTCATTGTGTTTGTAAATGTGTATTCATTGTGTCTCTAACCAACCATTCTCTGTGTGTCTGTAGATGTGTATTCATTGTATCTGTAACCAACCATTCTCCTTGTGTCTGTAAATGTGTATTCATTGTGTTTGGACATATGTATTCATTGTGTCTGTAACCAACCATTCTCCTTGTGTATGTAAATGTTTATTCATTGTGTCTGTAACCAACCATATTCCTTGTGTCTGTAAATGTGTATTCATTGTGTCTGTAACCAGCCATTCTCATTGTGACTGTAAATCCGTATTCATTAAGTTTGTAACCAGCCATTCTTATTGTGTCTGTAAATGTGTATTCATTGTGTCTGTAACCAACCATATTCCTTGTGTCTGTAAATATGTATTCATTGTGTCTGTAACCAACCATTCTCCTTGTGTATGTAAATGTGTATTCATTGTGTCTGTAACCAACCATATTCCTTGTGTCTGTAAATGTGTATTCATTGTGTCTGTAACCAGCCATTCTCATTGTGACTGTAAATCCGTATTCATTAAGTCTGTAACCAGCCATTCTTATTGTGTCTGTAAATGTGTATTCATAGTGTCTGCAACCAACCATTCTCATTGTTTCTGTCAATGTCTATTCATTGTGTCTGTAACCAACCATTCTCATTGTATCTGTCAATGTGTATTCATAGTGTCTGTAACCAACCATTCTCTTTGTAACTGTAAATGTGTATTCATTCTGTCTGTAACCAACCATTTTCCTTGTGTCTTTAAATGTGTATTCATTGTGTCTGTAACCAACCATTCTCATTGTTTCTGTAAATGTGTATTCATTGTGTCTGTAACCAACCATTCGCCTTGTGTTTGTAAATGTGTCTTCATTAAGTCTGTAGCCAGCCACTCATTGTGTCTGTAAATATGAATTCATTAAGCCTGTAGCCAACTATTCTCATTGTATCTATAAATGTGTATTCATTGTGTCTGTAACCAACCATTCTCCTTGTGTTTGTAAATGTGTATTCATTGGGTCTGTAACCAACCACTCTGATTGTGTCCGTAAATGTGTATTCATTGTGTCTGTAACCAACCATTCTCCTTGTGTCTGTAAATGTGTATTCATTGTGTATGTAACCAACCATTGTCTTTGTGACTTTAAATGTGTATTCATTGTGTCAGTAACCAACCACTGTCTTTGTTACTTTAAATGTGTATTCATTGTATCTGTAAATGTGTATTCATTCTGTCTGTAACCAACCACTCATTGTGTCTGTAAATGTCTATTCATTGTGTCTGTAACCAACCATTCTCATTGTGTCTGTAAATGTCTATTCATTGTGTCTGTAACCAACCATTCTCATTGTGTCTGTTAATGTGTATTCATTGTATCTGTAAACAACCACTCTCATTGTGTCCGTAAATGTGTATTCATTGTGTCTGTAACCAACCATTCTCATTGGTTGGTTGAAATTGATGATGATTCAGTCGCCATTAAATGATTTACCTGAGCTTCCCACCCATTTAACCCTATGCACCATGTTTATATAATTCGCTGCCCTTGCTTCTAGTGTTGTGTTACAGGATATCCAATGTAGTACCTTATTCTTTAATTGAGTATATTCCTCCCTCATCCCTTGGGGGAGGATCACTACGTTCCCCAGTACAATCAATCAATCAGCAGATTTGTAAAGTGCGCTACTCACCCGCAAGGGTCTCAAGCCGCTGGGGGGAGAGGGAGTCGCTACTGCTCAAACAGCTAGGTCTTGAGTTGTTTCCTGAAGGAGAGATGGTCCTGGGTCAGCCGTAGGTGGGTGGGGAGGGAGTTCCATGTCTTGGACGCCAGGTAGGAGAAGGATCTTCCTCCGGCGGTGGTTCTGCGAATTCGTGGGATGGTGGCGAGGGCGAGGCTGGCGGATCGGAGCTGGTGGGTGGGTGGGTGTGTAGAATGTGAGGCGGCTGTTGAGGTATTTGGGTCCCATGTCGTGGAGAGCCTTGTGTGCGTGGGTGAGGAGTCTGAACGTGATCCTCTTGCTGACGGGGAGCCAGTGCAGGTCTCTCAGATGGGCAGAGATATGGCCGTGAAGGGGGATGTCCAGGATGAGTCGTGCAGAAACGTTCTGTATGCGCTGGAGTCTTTTCTGGAGTTTGGCTGTGGTTCCAGCGTAGAGGGTGTTCCCGTAGTCCAGTCGGCTGGTGACGAGGGCCTGGGTGACCGTCTTCCTGGTTTCGGTGGGGATCCTCCGGAAGATCTTTCGGAGCATTCACAGGGTGTTGAAACAGGATGACGAGACAGCGTTGACTTGCTTGGTCATTGTGAGGAAGGAGTCCAGGATGAAGCCCAGGTTGCATGTATGGTCCATTGGCTTGGGGGCGGTGCCCAGGGCAGGGGCCACCAGGAGTCGTCCCAGGCAGAGGGGGATGCTCCCAGGATGCGGACTTCTGTCTTGTCTGAGTTCAGTTTCAAACGGCTGAGCTTCATCCATTACGCGACGTCTTTCATTCCTTCCTGGAGGCTGGTTCTGGCGATGGAGGGGTCGTTGGAGAGGGAGAGGATCAGCTGGGTGTCGTCGGCGTAGGAGATGATGTTTAGGTTGTTTTGGTGTGCGACGGCTGCAAGGGGGCTCATGTAGATGTTGAAGAGGGTGGGGCTGAGCGAGGATCCTTGCGGAACGCCGCAGATGACTTCGGTGGCCGCGGATCAGAACGGGGGGAGGCGGACTCTCTGGGTTCTTCCGGTGAGGAACGAGATGATCCACTCCAAGGTCGTTCCTTGGATTCCGGTGTTGCTGAGGTGCTGTATCAGGGTGCTGTGACATACGGTGTCGAAGGCTGCTGAGAGGTCCAGGAGGATGAGGGCAGCTGTTTCCCCATTGTCGAGCAGGGACCTGATGTCGTTGGTAGCTGCGATGAAGGCGGTCTCGTGCTGTGGTTTGCTCGGAAACCGGACTGCGAGGGGTCGAGAGATCCGTTTGTCTTGAGGAAGGCGGAGAGTTGTTTGTTGACGGTCTTCTCGATGACTTTGGCAGGAAAAGGGAGGAGCGAGATGGGGCAGAAGTTCTTGAGGTCCGTGGGGTCCGCGGTGGGTTTCTTCAAGAGGGCGCTGAGCTCTGCATGTTTCCAGCTCTCCGGGAAGGTGGTGGATGCGAAGGAGTTGTTAATGATGTCCCGGAGTTGGGGTGCGATGATGGAGTCGGCTTTGTTGAAGATGTGGTGTGGGCAGGGGTTGGTTGGGGAGCCGGAGTTGATGGTGTTCATCGTGCGGGTGGTGTCTTCGGTGCTGACCGTGGTCCAGGTGCAGAGGGTGGTGGTGGGGGGCGCTGGTTCGGTGGTTGGGTGCGGGGTGCGTGGTCTGTGCGCCGAAGCTGTTGTGTATGTCGGCGATCTTGCGGTGAAAGAACGAGGCGAGTGAGTCGCAGAGGTCTTGCGAGAGTGTGATGTCGTTGTTGCAGGCGCTGGGGTTGGAGAGCTCTTTAACAATGCTGAAGAGTTCCTTGCTGTTGTGGGTGTTATTGTCCAGACGTTCTTTGAATGTTGTCCTTTTGGTGGTGCGGATCAGCTGGTGGTGTTTGCGGGTGGCGTTCTTGAGGGCTGTCATGTTTTCTGTTGTCTGGTCGTGGCGCCAGGCTTTCTCGAGGGTGCGGCAGGTTTTCTTGGAGTTTTTGAGGTCGTTGGTGAACCACGAGGCTTTCTTGCTGCCGGGTCTGCTGGGAGGGTTCTTCAGTGGCGCGAGGTCATCGGCACAGTTGGTGAGCCACTGTGTGAGGTTGCGGGCTGCTTCGTTGGGGTCCCTCGTGTTGGTGGGAGGGTTCTGGCTGAGGGAGGTGGTGAGTTGGTCAGCGGTGATCTTGCTCCAGTTTCTGTGGGGAACCTGTTGCGGGTGGTGGTGGGTCGTGGTTCTCCTGAAGTTGAAGTGGACGCAGCTGTGATCTGTCCAGTGCAGTCCGGTGGAGTGGCTGAAGGAGATGTGCTTGCTGGAGGAGAAGATGCGGTCTAGCGTGTGGCCGGCGTAGTGGGTGGGGTGTTCACCAGTTGCTTGAGTCCGAGGTTGGCGAGGTTGTCCAGCAGGGCGGCGGTGTTGCTGTCATTGTTGTTCTCCAGGTCGAAGTTGAGGTCCCGTAGGAGGATGTAGTCTGAGGAGGTTAGGGCGTTTTGGCTGACGAAGTCTGCGATGGCTTCGCGTGGTCCCGGGGGTCTGTAGATGAGAGTGCCTCTGAGAGTGGTCTTGGGGTTGGTGTGTATCTGGAAGTGAAGGTGCTCGGCGGCGGTGAGGGTGTCGTCGGAGTTGGTCGTGATTTGGATGGTGTTTCTGTGGACGATGGCGATGCCTCCTCCTGTTTGGTTGATGCAGTCCCTCCGGGTGATCTTGTAGCCATCCGGGATGGCTACAACATATGGAGTTGACTCTGGTGGCAAATTAATATCAGGAAGGGTATTCATAAGATTTTTCAAAGGGCCATTGACCTTGCCTCTTTCCAGTTGTTGCTCCACTTGTACTTTGCTCTCCTGAGATGATTGGGAGCAACGATCAAGCTTTCCCTAGAGTCCGAAGTCATGTCTAAAGCCCTAACAGGATGAGATGTGGATGGGGGCAGGGTCAGTTGGGGCTCAACTGTATTACTTGAGGGCTTTGAAGAAAGGAGTAGAGAGGACTTAGATATAGAGTTTGGGGCTCCAGATTTTGGCCATCCGCTGTTGAAGGAACCATCGATAGATTAGCTTTATCCATGTCACCCCCCAGCAGTGAGCTACTGTTAAGCCTAGAAATACTGCCTTCAATCAGAGACAATGTTGAATAATTGGACCAAGCTTAATATCCAAAAAGGCTTTCAAGGAATTCTGCATGGTTTCTAAAAAAGGTGTTGTGTCTGCGTTACTCAACTCTTGCCTAATAGATGTATTCTTGGGTATCGTCTCGGCTCTTAGCCTTTTTGCCTTCCCCCAGGTGTCTGGCCTTTTCTTTTCACTCCTGAACCTTGATTAGCCCGCTCAACATCTCCCGGCCTCCCTCGCGTAATTGGTCTGTTGGTAGATGCATTTACAGAATGATTGGTGTCTGCAGTCCCCACTTGCCCACTAGGAGGATCTTTGCTAGCCCCCCAGAGGAATTTATCAAGTCGGTAGGGCTAAGAGGTACTTGTCGATGGTTAATCGAGCCATTCAGTCCAGCTAGATCTTTTGATCCTGAGATATTAAGAGAATCGTCGATGCTATCCACCTGAGTAACTGTATATGTTGGCTGAGAAGGAAGGGAAATGACAGGGGATCTGGAAAGGCGCCGGTTCACCAATTCTATCTTCTTGTCCAGTATTGATACAGCGCGCAGTAAAAACGAGTCCATGGTTACTATGGAGCCTAAAGAACCTACCGGGGCCGCTACCCTGCG
This sequence comes from Lissotriton helveticus, assembly GCF_964261635.1. Classification (NCBI taxonomy): domain Eukaryota; kingdom Metazoa; phylum Chordata; class Amphibia; order Caudata; family Salamandridae; genus Lissotriton; species Lissotriton helveticus. The sequence goes on along the minus strand of NC_136067.1, from coordinate 77,962,341 downwards.
CTTCCCCATCGGAAACCGCCTCCATTATATTACCACAGTACCACGGCTAATAAATTGGTCACCAGCCCTAAAAGGTATCAGACAAAATTAGCAAAACTGAAACTGGGTGGGTATGGATGATATGTCCCTAACTGCTCGATGAGTTGTGTCAAGGGGGTCCTGGTTGGAGTTGGTGCCGGATAACTGAGTGACTGGTCCTACTCTGGTCCTGCTGGAAGAGTGTTGAATTCAGAGTAGTTTGGAAGCAGAGATGTACAGGCCAAAAGGGTAGGCCCAGACCAGCCTCCTCCAGGCTCTGACGGGCACACACTGGCCCGCCCCTGGCCCAAGCTTTGCCCAGGCATGGCCCGGGCACGCCCACATGCGGCCCGCACTGCGGCAGTCGCGTAGACAATTTATGCGCCTCCTGGCACGCTTGAATGACGGTGATGATGGCGCGCCGGCCACGATGTCCTCTGGAACTTGTGGCTTGTGATCAGCGGTAGGTCAAAACAGACAACCAAGCCAGGAACAGGCTCTCGTCCCCTTCTCATTGTATCTGTAAATGTGTATTCATTGTGTCCGTAAGCAACCATTTTCATTGTATCTGTAAATGTGTGTTCATGGAGTTTGATTAGGCTGTGAAAGTTTATAGTGTGTTCGACCCCAGACCATATATTAATTAAAGATCTCACAAACCCCTTTGAGGAGGTTGCCAGGGTGTGTACAATGATTGTAGCCAAAGGTGTTGGTCCATGAGAGCTCATCAAATCTGATGGTTGGGTTGGAGAGCCACAAATATCCTATCATGTTAGCGGAGAGGCCAAAGTGTTGGGGCGCGGATGCTGGGTTGCCAAGGAGATGCCGTGAGGATGGTGGTGACATGGAGATGCTGGTCTAGCCTGCTTATAATGAGTGCATAAGGCGCCACTTCAGCTCTACAAGATGGATCCTTGGAAGGCTGCAATGTTGACTTTGAAGGTCTCTTGGTACCAATTGTTGGCATCAACTGTTTCTGAGTCATATAAATCACGTTCTTTACGCTCACTAATAATGTTTTCTTTAAACATGGTTTCCCCAATCTCTTTGTTTAAGAACGCGCCCTATATGCTTCCTAAAACCATAATTGGACCATGAGAATAACATCTCTAGCCCTCTGCAAAGGGCGCGATCAATCCACGCAGAATTCCAGATCATATGGAAGCAATCTCTTGTGTTGATATGTTAGACTCACGCCAGCCATGCAAGAGATTGACATCATTTTGGCAGCAACGAAACGTACCCCAAGGAATTTGCTCAACGTATACTTGCCGTCAATTCTGAGAACATGCTAATTGGATATAGACTGAAATGTAAGAATATACATTTACACTTGAAATGTAAAATACATTAAGAAATCCCTGATATATTTACCTCACATACCCTCTCATTCAGCACTAACGGACCATTTAATACATACTGATGGAGGGGAGAAAAATGGTCACCTCCTGAAGTTTATAAGAGGCAATGATAATGCACGCTCTACCTCTGCTATCTTGGGTATCAAAGACATACCTAACAGATGTACCTCATTTACCCTCTCTTTCAGCATTAATACACCAGTCAACATACACTGATGTAGGGCAGAAAGATCGCCTAAGTTTTATAGGATTCAAGGCCCATGTTCCTCTTCATAACTTCTTGCAAAATAAAACACATGCCTTCTATTTTTAATTAACATTTGGTCGATCTGATAAGTACCTATACATTTATTTATTGTGATGACATTTATTCCTGTTTTATTTATTTAGTTCTTTTCCCTTTTTTCTTTCCCTTTAAACAGTCTGATTTAAGAATGAATCCTATATTCATATATATTTTTTCTGTTTTCCCTTCAAGGGGCATATGTATCAATGAATGGCTTTGCAATTCTCAAATAGCGATTTTTAGAGAATCGCTATTTGAGAATCGCAAACCAAGATTTATTCAAAAAATCGCAAATATATTATACTATTCCTTCATATTCCTTAATTGCGACTCGCAAATTGTGAGTCGCAATTAAGGAATGGCTTCCCATTCATTCCTATGGGCCAAAGGGCCCATAGGAATGAATGGGAATTGCGCAGGCAATTTGCGAGTAGCCCCTAGGTACTCGCAAATTGCGCGCGCAATTTCAAAAGTGCAATGGTTCCAAAAGGAAACCCAGTTGCACCCATGAAATGTGCATGTGTGCACATGTGGTGCACATACATGCCCTAAGGGCATGTATGTGCGCCACATGGCTCTTTTTTTTTGGGAAAAAAAAGTGCTTTTTCTATAGAAATCACAATTTACCACCAACTTTACGTTGGTGGTAATTTGCAATTTCTTATGCCATTGTCGCACAACTTTTGTGCTTCATGCATCGCATTTAAGGAATCGCAATTTGCAATTCCTTAAATGCTATCGCAAAATAGGGACTCACAAATGTTGCGATTCTCTGTTTTGCTATGCCCTTTTGGGATGATACATCCCAAAAGGCCTTTTCTTATTCGCAAACGGGCCAATTCTGAGAATCGGCCCGTTTGCAAACTGGAAAACGGCTTGATACATATGCCCCTTAGTATCTATCTATCTATCTATCTATCTATCTATCTATCTATCTATCTATCTATCTATCTATCTATCTATCTATCTATCTATCTATCTATCTATCTATCTATCTATCTATCTATCTATCTATCTAATCATCTATCTATCTATCTATCTATCTATCTATCCATCTATCTATCTATCTATCTAATCATCTATCTATCTATCTATCTATCTATCCATCTATCTATCCAACTATCTATCCATCTATCTATCCAACTATCTACTTTTAAAGTATATATATGCATCTGTACAGTGTATATTATGCTATTCATTACCATTATTGAGTGTGGGAGGGGCCATGACACACGAGAGAAAACACACAGCCACACCTTTGCACGCATACACTCTGAAACACACTCACACAAAACCCTTCCACTTGGACGACTTTGCTTGATACATTGCAGCAGAGCATAACAGCTCAATGTTAAATCTTAAACACGTGCATGTAGCGGGAGACAAGTAATAGCAACTAGGCTTACTAGTCACCACAGCAAGTACCTGTACAATAAACATCAGAAATACCAAGAATCTTCCTGGCATCCACTGAAGTATACCGGGTCAACAACAGACTGAGGGAGACAAAAACAGGTATAATAGAGCTACCAAATAACGCAGAAGGGAAAGAGGGTCTACACAAAGAGGAAACCTAAACCAAATGACTGGAAAGTGAAAAGACAAAAAAACATTGGCAAAACCAATAGGATTCACCTATGTGAGAGCTATTGGCTTTGCAAATGTGTAGCCATGTTGTACACCAGTGTGGCTGCTGTTCAGCATGAGTAAAAGTTAGTGGTGTAGAACAGAGGGGAGTGTGGTGCAGTGGAGTGTCATAGAGTGGAGCGGCGCAGAGTGGAATAGAGTGGCGTACAATGGAGTGTTGCAGAGTGGAATATAGTGACATAGAGTGGAGTAGAGTCCAGTAGAGTGTCTTAGACTTGAATGGCGTAGAGTGGAGTGGCATACAGTGGCATAGAATGGAGTGCCATAGAGGTGAGTGGCATAGAGTGGAGTGGCATACAGTGGAGGAGAGGTTTGTAGAGGAGAGTGAAGTAGAGTGGAGTAGAGTAGAGTGTTGTAAAGTGGTGTGGTATAGAGTGGAGTGGAGTGGCGTAGAGTGCAGCTGTGGCCCATACAGGTGAGAGCGTTGAGGCAGTGAAGCCGGGTGGGGGAGGGGGGGGGATTTCGACGGACGAAGATGAGGGAGAATGAATGAATGAATACATTTTCCCTCATCATCGTCTGTCGAAATCCCTCCTCACTCGGCCCCACCGCTCTTACCTGCACAGGCCGCGGCTGGTAGAGTGGACAAATGTAGTGTGAAATGGAGATGTGTTGAGTGGAGTGCTGTAGAGTGGAGTGGCATAAAGTGGAGTGGCGTAGAGTGGGCTAAAGTAGTGTGAAGTGGCATAGAGTGGAGTGGCATAAAGTGGAGTGGCATAGAGTGGGCTAAAGTAGCGTGAAGTGGCATAGAGTGGAGTGGCATAAAGTGGAGTAGAGTGTTATAGAGTGGAATGGCATAGAAGGGAGTGGCAAAGAGTGTCAAAGAATGGCATAAAGTCCACATTTGTAAAGCGCACAATCACCCGTAAGGGTCTCTAGGCGCTGGGGGCCGTCGGGAAGATTAAGCGAGCTATTGCCCAGAGTCACATGGTGCTGGGCTAACCTGCCGCCGGAGCCGGGGATCGAACCGTGGTCCCCAGATTCCAGCGTCAGTCGCCCTGGCCGCGGCGCCACACCGTAGAGGGGCATAGAGTGGTGTGCAGTATAGTGTCGTAGAGTGAAGTGACTTAGAGTGGAGTAGAGAGTCATACAGTGGAGTGGTGTAGAGTGGAGTAGCCTTGAGTGGAGTGGCGTAGAGTGGATTGGCGTAGTGTGGAGTGGTGTAAAGTGGAATACAGTGTCATAGAGTAGAGAAAAGTGTTGTAGAGTGGAGTAGAGAGGAGTAAATTGGTGTAGTGTGTATTGGCATAGGGTAGAGTGATGTAAAGGGTAGTACAGGGGCGTAGAGTGTGGTAGAGTGGAGTGGCAGAGAGTGGAGTAGAGTGTCGTAGAGTTGAATTGTGTGGCGTATAATGGAGTGGTATAGAGTGGAGTGGCGTAGAGTGGAGTAAAGTAGCATAGAATGGAATTGTGGTGAGTGGAGTGATGCATTGAGGGCCGGCTTTAGCGCTGTTGGTGCCTGGTATGACAATTATTTTTGGTACTCTCACCATGACCTCTTCCTCGGAAACCCTCATGACCACCGGGCAAAAGTGCCTCTCATCTCTCCATAGACAATCTCGCACACACATACATTTAATTTATTTTAAAACACTGGTAAAGGCTGACTTTACAAATAGGAATGTATATCTCCTCAAACAAACCCTTTTCAGCAATATTAGGAATAGATAATGAAAAATTGGGAGGAAAAAACATAATGTCCTTACCTATTTTATACAGTTTGCATGCAGCTCTTTGATGATAGTTCTTAACAGCCACTGTTCTATATTAGGGTTGTATTTTATGAACTGCAGTGACAAAAGGATCTCTGTGACTAAAGCAGTAATCCACTCAGTTATCCACATAAAATGGAGATCTGTGATCTGCACAGTAAGAGTTCTTTGCAGCAGGCATATTAACTATTACTTTATGGCAAGTGAAAACTGCCACTAGACAACACTCTCTAGCAGGACCATTAATCACAAGAGTTATCTTGACATTTTTATTGCTGCCTGAAAACTGGACGCAGAAGGAACTGTGCCTCATGTGTTTTTCAATCATAAGTTATTGCTGAACAGTCGCCTCCCCTGAGCTTAACGCCCCTGGACAGGTCAGCGCACAGTGTGGCTGTACCAGTCGCACCGCCCTAAAGCCGGCCCTGGATGTATTTGATTTGTGCCGGATTGAAAAGTGTGTGTGAGCATGCGCGCGTGCACGCGCGCACGCGTGTGTGTGTGTGTGTGTATGTAAACCCAAATCCTTCCAAAGCCGCTTGGAGCTTAACCAACAAAATTAAACTCGCCCAGGTTCCGCTGATCAGTGAAGACAAAAGAAGTGAGAGTGACGAAGATACAACCAATGGTAAGTAATGGGTGGGCTCTAAGCCCGTTTCAGGTTTGTTTAATATACAATAGATTTGGAAGAGACAGCACATGCGCACTGCCTCAGGCGAGACCTAAAAGGTGTTGGGATTGAAATGCTAGCTACGAAGTAGAAGCACCAGTGAAAATGGCAATCACCCACTCCAGAAGTTGCCAGGCACTGAGCAATGGTGTAGACAACCTTTTGTGCTGACGATACCTGCTCTTCCCGTGAAGTGTTAATGCATAACTCAGAAGTGTAAAAGATACATGACTGATGTTAACGATCTAGTTCTTGATATTCGCCCTAAGCCACCACCTTCCTGTTCACCAAAGTCTCCAGCCAAGCCCTCTCTCACTTTGTCCCATGTCACATGTGTGACCATGTCTCATGTGTGACCTCTAGTGCCAGGCAGGTGTTGTGTTTTTATGGCAAATCCTGACTCGAGTCCTTATAATAAGCCCCCTCCTCAGAAGACACCACTGGCTAGAAAGTGCTTGTGAAACTCAGCCACATGGCAGAGAATGCACATTGGAGGCAGGTCCCAAGGACAGTTCACATATATCATAGCTCTTCTAAGCTATTAAATACTGAAGCTTTCCCTCTTATTCCAAAGTGAAGGATTTTGTAAACCTCGTGTTCACAGAGGGCACTATAGCTGGGGATATCTTGGACAAAAATATATGTGGATATGTGGCATAGGAAAACTCGTAAAGGAAGGTCCCTAAGGAACAGCAAACAGAGTTGATGTACATATATGTAGTTATGGCCAACCACTATCTCCAATCTGATTGTTGATGAGAAAGCATTGGAGATATTGCACAAGTGACTGATTTAATCTCTCCACTTGATCATCTCTGTGAGGATGATAACTTGTGGACCAGAAATGAAGAGTCCGCACTTTATGCTTCTGTTCTTTCCAGAAACGGGGTGTGAATTGTGACCCAGGATAACTGAGTGCCTCTGATAAACCATGACGGGTTAAAATGCAGTTTAAAAAGGCTTTTGCTAAGACAGAGTTTTGGAAGTTTTCCAATGGTATGAAACGTCCAGTGAAGTAAATCGATTACCACCAGAACATATGTGTAGCCTCTGGAGGATGGCCACTGCACTATAAAATCTATTGAGATTGTGATCCAAATTTAGTGAGGCATCAATAAAGGTTGAGGTATGCTTGTAGGTAAAGCATATGCTTTCTTGACTTCAGCACAAATCATTTTCTGCTGTAGACACTTTTTCACAGAGTCCAGAATGTTTCGTCTTCTGAGATGTCCTGTGGTGGAACAGGGATGCCATCGACTGAAAGTTTGCTGCTATATTTCTTCTGAAGGGAGATGTAAAGCCTGTCTTTGATATAAGCGGTTCTTTCTTCGCTTTCCTTCCATTGGTTTTTGATGAACCCATTGATGTGAGACTACCTCTTGTCGTGCTGGTAGAACCTGGTTCAAAAAGGTAGAGGATGGTATCGACCTACGGACAGCCACTGACAGAATAGAAGCGGGAGGTGGTCCATTTGTGGAATCTCCTGTGTAACCGAAATTGTGGCATGCCGTACTGTATTTGGATGAGCCATTCACTCTAGGTAATGTTGCGATTGTGTAAAAGCTTCTTCTATTGCCAGCAATTCACAACCATAGATGGTGTCATTGTGTTCAACCATAGATAGTGGTCTACAGAAATGTTGCACTTCAAGCAAAGCATCAGTCTCTGATTGTCTCTGTGATAGCACCGCCCCAACAGCGACAGATAAGACATCTGGTTCAGCAGCGAAGGCCCATCGAGATGTCTAGTTATTAGAGCTGTTGTGACTCCTCCCTTCAACGTCAGGACCACCTTCTCCTGTTTCTCCCTCCACTTGAAAGGTTCAATCAATCAATCAATCAGGAAATTTGTATAGCGCGCTACTCACCTGGAGGGTCTCAAGGCGCTTGGGAGGGGGGGGTCCGCTACTGCTCGAACAGCCAGGTCTTGAGTTGCTTCCTGAAGGCAAGGTGGTCTTGGGTAGGACGGAGGTGGATGGGGAGGGAGTTCCAGGTCTTGGCTGCCAGGTAAGAGAAGGATCTTCCTCCCATAGTGGCTCTTCGGATGCGTGGAACGACGGCAAGGGTGTGGCTGGTCGATCGTAGTTGGCGGGTGGGAGTGTAGAAGGTTAGGCGGTTGTTGAGGTACCTGGGGCCTCGGTCGTGGAGGGCTTTGTGTGCGTGGGTGAGGAGGTGGAACATGATTCTTTTGCAGACGGGGAGCCAGTGCAGGTCTTTCAGGTGTCCGGAGATGTGGCTGTGGTGGGGGATGTCCAGAATGAGTCGTGCGGAGGCGTTCTGGATGCGTTGGAGTCTTTTCTGCAGTTTTGCTGTGGTTCCGGTGTAGAGGGTGTTTCCGTAGTCCAGTCGGCTGGTGACAAGTGCCTGGGTGACCGTCTTCCTGGTTTCGGTGGGGATCCATCGGAAGATCTTTAGGAGCATGCGTAGGATGTTGAAACATGAAGACGAGACGACGTTGACTTGTCTGGTCATTGGCAGGGAGGTGTCCAGGATGACGCCCAGGTTGCGTGCGTGGTCCGTTGGTTTGGGTGCGCTGCCTAGGGCCGGGGGCCACCAGGAGTCATCCCAGGCAGATAGTGATGATCCAAGGATGAGGACTTCCGTCTTGTCTGAGTTCAGTTTCAGGCGGCTGTTCTTCATCCACTCGGCTACTTCTTTCATCCCTTCGTTCAGGTTGGTTCTGGCGGTGGCGGGGTCGTTGGTCAGGGAGAGGATCAGCTGGGTGTCGTCGGCGTAGGAGATGATGTTGAGTCTGTGTTGGCGTGCGATGCCTGCGAGGGGGCTCATGTACACGTTGAAGAGGGTGGGGCTGAGTGATGATCCTTGTGGTACGCCGCAGATGACTTTGATGGCCTCAGATTTGGACAGGGGGAGGCGGACTCTCTGGGTTCGTCCGGCGAGGTACGAGATGATCCACTCCAGTGCCATCTCTTGGATTCCGACGTTGCTGAGGCGTTGTACTATGGTGCGGTGGCAGACAGTATTGAACGCTGCGGAGAGGTCCAGGAGGATGAGGGCCGCTGTTTCCCCGTTGTCAAGCAGGGTTCGGATGTCGCCGGTGGCTGCGATGATTGCGGTCTCGGTGCTGTGATTGGCTCGGAAGCCGGACTGTGAGTGGTCGAGGGATCCGTTCATCTCGAGGAAGGCAGCCAGCTGTCAGTTGACGGTCTTCTCGATGACTTTGGCCGGAAACGGGAGAAGCGAGATGGGGCGGTAGTTCTTGAGGTTGGTGGGGTCTGCTGATGGTTTCTTCAGGAGGGCGCTGAGTTCGGCATGTTTCCAGCTCTCCCGGAAGGTGGCTGTGTAGAAGGAGCAGTTGATGATGTCCCGGAGTTGGGGTGCGATGACGGAGTCGGCCTTGTTGAAGACGTGGTGAGGGCATGGATCGGTTGGTGATCCTGAGTGGATGGTGTTCATCATGTGGATGGTGTCTTCGGTGTTGACTGGGGTCCAGTCGCGGAGGGTGGTGGTGGGAGGCGTCGGTTATGTGGTGGGGTGCGTGGTCTGTTCGTCGAAGCTGTTGTGTATGTCTGCGATCTTGCTGTGGAAGAACGTGGCGAGTGAGTCGCAGAGGTCTTGAGAGGGGGTGACGTCGTTGTTTCCGGCGCTGGGGTTGGAGAGCTCTTTGACGATGCTGAAGAGCTTCTTGCTGTTGTGTGAGTTGTTGTCTAGTCGTTCCTTGAATGCTGTCTTCTTGATGGTGTGGGTCAGCTGGTGGTGTTTGCGGGTGGCGTACTTGAGGGCGGTCATGTTGTCTGTGGACGGGTTCTTTCGCCAGGCTTTCTCGAGGGTGCGGCAGTTCTTCTTGGAGTTCTTGAGGTCGTCGTTGAACCACGGGGCTTTCTTGCTTCCGGGCCTGTTGGGATGGGTTTTCAGTGGTGCGAGGTCGTCGGCGCAGTTGGTGATCCACTGTGCGAGGTTGAGGGCTGCTTGGTTGGGGTCCGTTGATCTGGCGGGAGGGTTCTGGTTCAGTGATGTGGTGAGCTGGTCGGTGGTGATCTTGTACCAGCTCCTACGGGGAACCTGTTGCGGGTGGTGCTGAGTCGTGGTCTTTCTGAAGCTGAAGTGGACGCAGCTGTGGTCTGTCCAGTGGAGTCCGTGGAGTGGCTGAAGGAGATGTGCTTGCTCGAGGAGAAGATTGGGTCGAGCGTGTGTCCGGCTTAGTGGGTGGGGGTGTTCACCAGTTGCTTGAGTCCGAGGTTGGCGAGGTTGTCCAGTAGTGTGGTGGTGTTGTTGTCGTTGTTGTTCTCCAGGTGAAAGTTGAGGTCCCCTAGGAGGATGTAGTCAGCGGAGGGGAGGGCGTGTGGGCTGATGAAGTCTGCGATGTCTTCGCTGAATTGTGTGCGGGGTCCTGGGGGTCTGTAGATGAGGGTGCCTCTGAGTGTGGTCTTGGGGTCGGTGTGTATCTGGAAATGGCGATGCCTCCTCCAGTCTGGTTGACGCGGTCCCTCCGGGTGATCTTGTATCCGTCCGGGATGGCTATGGCGATCTCGGGTGCTGAGGAGGCGTTCATCCAGGTCTCCGTGAGGAAGGCGACGTCCGGGGATGTGGTGTCGAGCAGGTTCCAAAGTTCCACGGCGTGTCTGTGGACGGAGCGGGTGTTGAGCAGGATGCACTTCAGGTGGTTGCGGTTGGCGCTTGGCTTGGCGGGAGCGGGTGGGTTGCAGGTCCGGATGCAGGCGAACTTGCAGGATTGGCAGGTGAAGGGTCCATGGGTGCGTCCTGGGGTGGCTTGGTGGCAGCCGGGGAGGCTTCCGGTGTTGAGTCCTCTCAGGGTGGCGGCGTCGTACGTCCGACGGGTGGGATGGCATCTGCGGGGACCAGGGGGTCTGGCGCTGGGCGCGGTCCAGGCGCGGACGGGCGCAGACGGGCTTGCCTTTAGCATGCCTTCGGCGCACAATCGGCGCGCCCGCTGCGCGTGAACGCTGCGCGTACGCGTGGACTCTGCCATAAATGGAGAGTGGAGGGGGCGGAGGGAGGAAGGAGCAGCTGGGAGGCGGGAGCGGGGTGGCGAGTGGGGAGGGGAGCGATGCGAGGTGAGTCTGAAGGAACGGTGGTGGGGCCGCGGGGGAGCAGCGGCAGGGAGCGGGGAGCGGGGTGGATCAGCGGGAGGACGGGGAGAACAGAAATACAATCAGGGGCACAGCAGTGACAAAACAGGGCGCAGGCAAACAGTCAGGGGCACAACAGCGGGAGAAAAACGGCGATGGAGCGGACAAACCAGTCAGGGGCACAACAGTTACAATCAGGGCACAACAGGGCACAACAGCGGGAGAAACAGAGTACTGGCACAATACAATAACAATCCAACAAAACAAAAACAGTTACTGGCAGTGGCGGCAGTGGCGGCGGCAAACGGGGACTGGGCACACGCAGGTGGGCACGCGGCGGGTGGAGCGACCGGCACTGACCAGGTCAGGTCAGGTCACAGCCCCCGCCTCGCGGACCCCACCTTAAGTACTCAGTGGGAGGGAGGAGCAGCTTGGAGGTGGGAGCGGGGTGGTGAGTGGGGAGGGGAGCGATGCGAGGTGAGGCTGAAGGAACGGGGGTGGGGCCGCAGGGGAGCAGCGGCAGGGAGCGGGGTGGATCAGCGGGAGGACGGGGAGAACAGAAATACAATCAGGGGCACAGCAGTGACAAAACAGGGCGCAGGAAAACAGTCAGGGGCACAACAGCGGGAGAAAAACGGCGATGGAGCGGACAAACCAGTCAGGGGCACAACAGTTACAATCAGGGCACTACAGGACACCTTTTTTGCTAACTTCTTTAAAGTGTAAATAATGGTGGCAAACTCTGGGATAAAATTTCAATAGAAAGTTGCAAATTCCACAAACCATTGAATATCTGTGACTGAAGTGGGACAAGGCCATTCATGAACTGGTAGCACTGTAGAAAAATCCATGCAAATGTCTTTTTTCTGAGGGTTGAAGGTTTATGTAATTGTTTGTTTACACTGCAAAGAGGCATTTCTGAATGGTGCCCAAGATGGGAATGTTCTACTCTGAGATGTGTGCCATGTTGTACCGGATCCTCCAAATACACAGGTTGTCCTCCAGATATATAATGACAAAAGTGTCCTACAGATCCACAAATATATCATTGACAAAGTCACGGATGCAATGGGACATTTAATAGGCCAAGAGCATTACTAAGTGTTCAAAGTACCTTGCACTGAACGCGGGTTTCAAATCATGTCCACCTCAGGTAGGCGTCACATTGAGAACTCTAAGCTGTGTCTATAAAGAAATGATCAGAACTCTCATCCGCGACCATACTGGCTCGGTCTGCAGGAGAGCCGTAGACCACATGGTCCGCCGTGCTGCAGAGGAGCCAGATGGTTTCCGTAAACATGGCTCCTCATGCCAGGAGGACATGTGGCTACGATCCAGGTCAGCCATTCTCCAACAGCTTGCATGCAGCGCAGACGCGCGCTCAGGGGAGCAGGCCGCTCAGCTCAAGACCACTGGAAGACGCGCCCAGATACGCCCTGGTGAGGCGGACCCTGCGGACCATCCCAACCTCTAAACATCAGCCAACCTATGAACTACTGTTTACGTTTCTTCTATCCAAGGCAACGAGAGCCCAGCATTCATATTACTGGAAGTCATTTAACAGGGGAATGAGTAAATTTACTGATTATTTCAAGTGCAGTGGATTAAAAACACATGGCCCTATTAATCCAAATTTCCAATCCTTTCACAGAGTCACCCTTTTCTGGGATGAGGGTTACACAGGGCCACATTTAGAGGTGATAGAGTTCTGGGTTCACTCTCAGCTCTGCCGGCCAAAGATGGTCTTCTGAGCCAGGGCGCGTGCGATGATCCCTGATAGCTCCAAGGCAGTCCCCAATGTTACATTTAAAGACTTCTAAGACGTCTCTTGACCAGGATGGCCCTTGCTGTGAACTCCAGCTCTCATCCCCAACTTCAAATGCAACTGAGTGCATGTGAACTCCAGATGCTCCAGGAGTGAGTGAAGGCAGATGCAGCCATCAGAGTGGGATTCACTGACAAGTGGACAGATGTGTTTCATTAAACATACCATTGGGGTCATTGGACTGTTTGCAGTTTCTCATGTATCTCGTCTGGGTTTTATACCTTTTAGAGGTCGCCTTGCACTTGCTGTGTACTTGAATTTAATAAATCTACAGTAAATGAGAGAATTTGATAAAATACTCTTTATGGTCAAAGTCTGGTCAGTTTTTGTCCACTTCAGTTCTTGGAGTCATTCCATAATGGCTTCAGTTTTTTAGTCTGGACACCTCTGAGCTTCTTTTCATTGCACTTTCTGTTTTCTCTTGGAATCTTAACATCCTTACTCCCACTTCATAGGAAAGTGTCCTGAGGCGCTGCGGCCAGCGTCGGCGATGCTGCGAGCGCAAAGTAAGTGCTTTTATTTATTTATTTCCTTACTCTCCACTTTCCCGTCGTATTTCACACTCCACTACCCCCCGCCCAGCCCCGCCCGCCGCCCCACAGCATTACCTGTGCGAGCCGCCATCGTTCTTAAATATGGCTTTGCCGCACTTTGCACATAATTTGTCGCATTTTACGCAGACTAAAAATGTGTTTGTATGGTTGACCATAACAAAGGCGATTAAAACTCAGACAGGGCGCGGTTCCTGGCACTTTATGAGCGTCACTTGGTCACCTGTTAGCTACTGATTGCTGTATCCAGATATTTCTAAAGGTTGCAATGTACTCAAGAAGCTGTATGGCAGAATATCATTTACAGAAATATTGTCTGACAGAAATCATGTGCAAATATATCGTCCCTGGGGGTGTAGATTTTCTCCCACGAACTTAAATTGAGCAGAATTTGTTTAGATAGTTAGTACTAGCAGTGCTTAATTTGTAAAATAATAGGTGTCAGGGCCCTGAGGAGTAGACCACTGCAGCTTGCACCACCGATTGCCCCTGTCATTGCTGCCAAAACAACTTCTAACCATCTCTCTCGCCTGCAAGTGCGAGAGTTTAGATTATTCCAGGTCCCCTAAGCTAAAGGAATGGCTGGGGAGGCAGGTATTATTTATTTCTAATGTATATTGTATTCATTAACAACTTTTCTTCTGTTCATCTCTAAATTAGATGAGCAGCGCCACCATGTGGCAGACTGTTATAAGTGTGCTGTTGATAATTGAGTGCTGGTGCAGAGCATCGGAAACCAATTAAGTGCCGGTGCCCACCACTGGAATCCACCAGCTCAAATTAAGCACTGAGTGTTAGTATTTTGTTTTACAAAAACAAACTCTAACTTTGGGAGCTTGTTTTTGTAAAACAAAAAAGACTGTGGTGCGGCCGCATGAAAACAAGGCAGGGGGTCTGCAATCTTTCAGTGCCTTCAGGGAAGCCACTGTGTGGCGGCTCCTCTGAAGACAGAGTGATCGCTCCCAGGTAGGCGGATATCTCTAAATATGGCGGGCAGTACGCCGCCAGAGTAGGGATTTACCACCCTAGATGAGGACAGGCCATCCACCAAACTCCCAATGAGGACCTAATGAGGACCTAAGCCTGTAACAAGAGGCTAGATGTAGGTAATTTCCATTTACAGACTCTTAAATACCGAATTTTACCGATTCGGTATTTAAGAGTCTGTAAATGGGAAGGGGGCAGATGTAGGTAATTTTAAAATCTGAATTACCGAATCTGTAAAATTCGGTATTTACAGATTCTGTAAATACAGAATCGGTATTTCCCATTGATTCCTATGGGCTTTGAAGCCCATAGGAATCAATAGGAAATACCGATTCTGTATTTACAGAATCGGTAAATACCGAATCCTGCAAGGGTGCAGGGGGTGTCACTTTGACACCCTCTAGCACCCCAAGTACAGGCTTGTGTGACATGTGGCACACATACATGCCCTAAGGGCATGTCTGTGTGTCACATTGCACAAGTGTGCATGCACAGATGTGCATGTGTAAGAAAAACAGAAGTAAACCCATAGACCGTGTTGGGATGGGTATGTAGTATAAACAGAAAGAATTCCCAACAGGTATCAATAAAAGTCAGTTAAACAATGTATGCAATCTGCATTACATCAACAAGAAACAAGGAGTCTCGGAAAAGTTTTTAGAGGCTTATTATTCACCAATTAAAAGAAGGGTCTTTCACATGGCAATACAGTTAAACAGCACTGTACAGAGCAAATCATGTGACAACCCGAGGGCACTTGGTGAGTAGTGATATATACAATAGGTGAACGTGCAAGTGCTAAGGTGAACAGCGTGAATGACGCAAAGTGACAAAGAAAAAATACAGTAATGGCTCCACAAGGTCAAGTTGCAGTCACTTAAAGCATGATTAAATAAATTCACAGGAGCACAAAACGTAAAATGCGCCATATAATTTTATGGGATCACTGAAATAATATCGAGGGACAGAATATCGACCAACAAAAATATCGTTGACAAAATATCGAGAGACAAAATATCGAGTTTCTATCTACAAACAGGTAAGTACAAAAATATCGAGTTAAAAATATCGTTTACAAAAATATAGTTGTAAAAAATATCGACTTTAATAAAAACAATGTTTAATTACATTAATATAAAAAATTAATTACTAAAATATACTTAACAATACTTAAAATAACTTTTGGCTAGACAGCTGGGTGGAGACCAAGCACAGGCCTAAAGGGCCTGAAGGAACGTCCAGCCAGGACCACCATCCAATCCTAGCGCTGCTCTCACAGCATGAGAGAAGCACCAGGGTTGGTTAAGGGAGTTGGCTGGCCCATGGTGCACGAAGAAGAAGAAGATCGGACCGGAGCGAGGAGTGCAGTCAGGTAAGTGCCTTACTTTCTTTTCTTTTTTTTTGTGGATTGTATGTGGATGTATTCGGGGTCTCATTTTGACCAGTATGATGGCTACCAAAACAAACGAAAAGCAGAGAATGTAAACAATGCATTTCAAATTGAGCTAAAGGCATTTCTCCGTTTTGGAGATTTAGGGTTCTCTTGGCACTTTTAATGAGTATGCCGGGGACATAAGAGGCCCTGACTAAAATCACACTGCAGTGGTTTGCCCTCCCCACCACTCTCCACAGCTGGTAGCCGCCACTGGTAAAAAACTTAAACTAGTAATTAAAAAACGATTACGTTAGCAAATAAACAGATCAAAGAACATACACAGGCTTTCATGATGCATACATGGTCTAACTAAAGGACTACTTGATGCTTGATAACGTCAGGATTATTGGAGTCCCAGAGCATGCAGAGGGACCGGCAGTTGATCTCTTTGTAGAGGAACTGATCCTTAAGCACCTACAACCTTGTGGACTCTCCAGATACTTCTCAGTAGAAAGAGCGTACCGAGTACCAGGTGGCAGACCAAATCCGGGAGCTCCTCAGAGACCAATCCTGGCCCTCATTTTCATTTTTCGATACAGAGATGTAATACTGCAAACAGACCACAGTGCCCCACCAGTGGCATATGAGAACAGTACAATCACTTACTTTCCAGACTTCACCATCAAAGTCCAGATACAGAGAAGAAGTTTTTTGGAAGTAAAAAAGGCGGGAAAAGGAAGTGAAGTACGCCATGCTTTTCCCAGCAAAGCTACGGGTAGAAGCAGAATGAAAAGCCTGCTTCTTTACTCACCCCGATGAGGCATGGGAATGGCTGGATGGATGACGGTGAGTCGAGGGCTCCAGCCCGAAAACAAAGAGGGATAAATGAGTGAGAAAACCTCTGAAATACACAGACCTAGGTGCAGGAGGGGAGGACCAGGTAGGGAGTGTCTTGCTGGGATGGGGGGTGGAGGTATGGACCTCTAAGATGCATTAGGGATCGATGAGCATGGCTGGATGACTCACCATCGAAACAGACTGCTGAGCCTCGACTTCATTAAGGTGAGGAATTGTGTACGACCGAGCCCTGAGAAGGAACTACTGGACTGATTGACAGAGCCGGACTGAGGTCTCCCAAAAAACTTGGCACCACTCATGATTTAATACTTGGGTGTAGTAAGGGTGGGGTGAAAAAGCTGAGCCATAGTCCTTTAAGCTTCGGGTGGGTGGGGGGACAGACACTCTGCAGAGTTGGGGAGGTGGGTAGTTCTAAGTCCGTCTTGCAGGGAGGCAGGGTGGGGAGTGTTTTTTTTCTCCAAGTTTAGAGAAAGCGTTACTTAGTTGTTTCATAGGAGAAGGAAGGAGATGGATAGAGGCAAAGTCTGCTATCGATCTCCACCTTCTAGATCGGGAATGGCAGCAGACAGACTTTCTCAACACACAGAGTATCAAGATAGAGCAGCAGTTGACATACCAAGACCAGGTAGCCATTGTTGACTTACTTTCCTCCAAGTGGGAAACGGTCAGACATGCCCCACCACCAAACCATGGCTAAGGTAATGAACATTCCTACACTACGATTGGTCTCATGGAACGTGAATGGCCGTGGGAATAGTGCTACAATACATCAAACGACACTCACCTGGTCGATAACAGGAAACTCACTTAGTAGGCAACTCCTGTAAAGCCCTTGACAGATGGGGATAAACACTAATAACACAAGCACGTTACACATCAGGGTCAAGGGGTGCAGGAATACATTTGAAGAAAAACTTTCCTTTCACTGTGGGACAGTCTTGGGCTGATACACATGGTAGATATGTGGCAATATCAGGCACATGGGAAGGGAAAACTGTAAACATATTGTCTGCCTACGTACCGCCAACATTACAAAGCATTGGATTGCTAGAGCTGAGTAAATTGCTACTAGACTTACCAGCTGGAAAGCTCCTCATAAGAGGAGATTTTAATATGACATTGTGTGATGCAGTGGACCGCTGCCACCCCAGATGCACGCAGCACCGCCACGGTTGGTTATCCCACTTCCTGGCGGCCTTGGGGCTAACTGACATATGGTGGGCACACAACCCACTAACGAAACAATGCTCATTTCACTCAGTAGTGCACAACAGCCATTTACAAATAGATTTCATCTTCACTTTGGCTGACAGAGCACTCAACTTCAGGGAAGTTCAACACCTGGCATGGGGGATCTACAACCACTCACCAATATGGGCGTGTTACGCAATGGGCACACCATACACCCAAAAGACCATGGGGCATATGTATCAAAAAATTTTTTTGCGATTTTTAGAAAATCGCAGAATCGCAAAATGCAATGTATGTAGGATTTTCTAAAAAAATTGCAAATACTTCATATTCCTTATTTGTGAATCACAAATTGAAATTCGCAAATAAGGAATACCTTCGCATTAATTCGCTAGGAGGCCCATAGGAATGAATGGG
This sequence comes from Lissotriton helveticus, assembly GCF_964261635.1. Taxonomy (NCBI): domain Eukaryota; kingdom Metazoa; phylum Chordata; class Amphibia; order Caudata; family Salamandridae; genus Lissotriton; species Lissotriton helveticus. The sequence continues at coordinate 77,944,393 of NC_136067.1, read as the reverse complement.
AAGACATCCTCAATTTGCGATTAGTAATTAGAGAATCGTAAATTGCGAATGCAATTTCAAGGTTACAAGGGTGCCAAAAGGACACCTTGTTGCACCCCTGAAATATGTATGTGTGCACATGTGGCACACATACAAGCCCTAGGAGCATGTATGTGCGCCACATAGCGCTTTGAAAAAAGCACAAAAGTGCATTTTTCAAAAGAATCACAAATTACCACCAACTTGAAGTTGGTGGTAATTTGCGATTCCTTAATGCCAAATTGTAATTTTTCTGTGCTTCCTACATTGCATTTAAGGAATCGCAATTTGCAATTCCTTAAATGTATTCGCAAACTAGGGAATCGTAAATTTCAGCGTTTGCGATCTCAATTTAGCTTGATACATATGCCCCAATCTCACTAAACCTTTGTTACTTAAAAATTCCTCATATAACAGTGGGACTGGTGCAAGCAATGGACTGTTAGTTCAAAGACAGTGAATCATCCGTTGACTCCCCCCCAAAGAGTCTCTGAGACGCCTTTAAATCGGCGATTAAGGGGCAGGCACTCCCGATTTCAGTTGGGCACAAAAGGGTGGTGATAGAAAAGCTGGAAAGTGATATAGTCGACCTAGAAACTAAACCACTAGAACACAACACAGAGGCCACAAGACACGCCTTAGACCTAAGAGGCAGGAATACCGAGATCTAGCCACAGATGCGGTGAAGACCAAGCATTCAGTGACAGAGTACAAAATGTATGAATTAGAAGACAAAGTGTGAACATTGGTGGACTGGCTTGAAAGACACGAGCGAGAGAACTGCTGGGTCGCCGCCATTCACACAGATACAGGGGAGACATTGAGGGACCCTCAGGACATTGCTGAGCCCTTCGCTACCTACTACCAGCACCTATACTCTCCCAAGACCATGGCCACAACAGACAATAATAGAGACCTACTGGCTGGCCTCCCACTCCCCACACTTTCAACTAATGAATTGATACTGTTGGAGAGCGATCTCATCGAGGAGGCTAATTCAATCCGTAGTATTCATTCGGGAAAGGCAATAAGGCCAAACGGTCTTTCAATAGAGTTCTATAGACTAACTGCCTACTGCATAACGCCCTACCTCCTTAAAATGTATCTAGAGAGCACACAGAAGGGTATACTGCCCAAAGACCAGTGGCTCGCCTCCATAGCAGTGATCCTCAAGGAAAGAAAGCCAGCAGAGTAATGCACCTCTTACCGCCTGATTTCCCTGCTGAATGCTGAGGCCAAAGTCCTGGCTACTTACTAGCGTCTTGACTAGTCCAAATTATATCCAAACTAGTTCACCCAGACCAGTCCGGCTTTATGCCAGGGCGAAACATGACACTCAACTTGTGCCGGCTACATGGAGTGCTTGGCAGGGTAGACATGATACGCGAGGAGGCGCCAATGCTGTCTTTAGACACCTGTAGGCCTTCGACACTGTTGAATGGCCATACCTATTTGTGATCCTGGAGGGACTAGTATTTCCTCCTAAATTTCTGGCATGCTTGGACTGCTTAATTAGACCCGTTAGCGCAAGTAGTAGTGAATGGACGAGCTTCACAGTGGTTCTTTTTCAGACAGGGTACGAGGCAGGGCTGACCCCTTTTGGCATTAATCTTCGAACCGCTGGTGACGTGGGTTAGATGAGACATGTTGATACGGGGGCTCTGTTGGACTGGTGACTGGGACAACAGAATATCTCTATATGCTGACGACGTATTATTACATGTTGCAGCCCCACACTCCTCCATTCACAGATTATCAATATCTTCACAAACTTTGGTGATTACTCCGGAGATACGATAAACTGATCCAAATCCACGGTGTACATAGTGCGGAGTCCGATCCTGGTTCTACCAACGTGAGGCACCGGTGGTGACAGAGGGTTTCATGTTCCTCTGTATATACGTAGCCACAGACCCTGATCTCTTCCACACTCATAATCTCCTGACCCCCCTACAGAGACTACAAAGAGACATGAAGCATTGGAGATCATTGCCACTCTCCTTACTGGGACGAGCGGCCCTATTTAAAATGATGGCGCTTCCAAAGTTTCTCTTCATGCAGTACAAAATACACCGTATCTGGTCTAAGAGTCTATTTTCCGAGCCATAGAGAGCGAGGTTAGAACCTTGCTTTGGGACGGGAAACCTCAGAGAATAGCCATGCGAAAGCACATACAAGGGTGGCATAACGCTGGATTGCATTGTCTAACATCCAGACATATTATTGGGTGGCACACGTAGCTGCCATCAATCAGTGGGTTCATCGACCACACGGTGAACCTAAAGATGGATATTGAGTCCGGAGGGATACACATGGGCACTGTATACTAACCCCAAACGCCACTGCATTACGGAACCTATGAACCACACTGTCATACTTTTGCACCAGGTGCACAAGAAGTTGGGGTGGCATGCTGGAATAACCTTAGCAACGCCACTCTTGGACGCTGAAAAACTCAGAATATTACGTAGTTGCCCAGGTTTTGACAAATGGGACCTCACAGGTATCTTTAAAGTGGGAGACCTATAGTCTAAAGGAGATGTCATCCCGTTTGTACATCTGCAACAGGAATATGACATGGTGGCCATAGAAACATTCAGATACCTAGAAATAGGACACGCCCTAACAGCTGCCATTCTGCAGGTAAGCGACCTCCCTGAGTCATCCCCATTGGAAAACAGGCTACTAAATGACAACATGGACTGTAGAGCAATCCCCCTGACTTACCAAAAACTGATAAATAACTCCCCTGACCCCCTCCAATGACTTTGAGAACACTGGCATACTGACGTAGGAAAATTGGAGGACGAAGATTGGTTGGAGGCCTTAGTTTCCTCCAATAGAATCAGCTATGTCATCAAAACTCAGATTAATTCAACTGAAAATACTCCATAGATCCTACCTTTCCTGTAACACCTTAGGGTGTGGGCAAAAGGGAACTTTTTACCATGTCTTATGGGAAAGATATCAAAACTCACTAGGAGGCCATAGTACAGTGTTTGCGAGAGGTGTGCGGTAGACACCTACAGCTCTCCCTAAGTGGTGCCTCCTCAATATATGGGATGCTACTGATCTCCGCTGCAAAGAGCAAATATGGGCGACAATGGGGCCGACAATTGCTAAACGTAACGTTGCCCAGAGATGGGGGGGCTTTGACTGCACCCACTCTAGTGGAATGGAAGAAAGACATGGACTGGTGCATGGTGGCTGAGAAAGTTGTCTATGAAGGCAGGGGGTGCCCCAAGAAATGGGAGCAGATCTGGGGAAAATGGAACGCTTTCAGGGGAAATATATGTATCCCCCATCCACCCTGGTCAGTGGTGCTGCCTCAGGACGATCTGCTTTTGGAGAACTTGGCAATGAGACCTAAATGGGGAGGTGAGGTTGAGAGTGGGAATATACAGTGCTCTGTTTCAAAACTTTATCAACACATGGCGGCTCAGATATACCTACTGCTGTACATCTTGTTGTATGTTCAATAAAAAGAGGTTTTTTTTTTAATTGGGGGGGGGGGTTATAAATAACATTTTATACATGGGAAGGGCAGCTCAAACTTTTCTGATTTCAATGAAGATTCCCACAATGAAGAACTTGGATTACCAGCAGTTATTTCCTTTACGCCGTTTACGGTAAACCGCAAGGCTTTTCTTAATGTAGAACATAAAACAACATTTGTCTTTCCCTGACCAGGGCTCCTTTCGTTGCCAGATCCTCGGAGTGATGTGGTAAACTTTAATGGTCTTATCTGATGGTGAGTCAGGACAGCTCAGACACAGCATCTGGGAAGCCATGCTCTGCTCAGGAAAATCTTTTCACTAATGCTTAGGAAACAGGTGTAGAGTTTCTTGCTTCCAAGTAAATTAAACAATACTGTTTCTATAAATGGCCTCCCACAAACCCTGGATCCTGTTTGTCACTGCACCACACCCTGTGCTGTGCTGCAATCCTAGATTTTAGAAGATGTATCATGTGAGTCACTTGTGGCTTGTGTTCCTTCTACATCTGATGCAAACTGTCTTCCAGACAGTGCTCCTGTCAGCACTGTGCTGATATTGGTGGGATTTAGAAAAACAATGCATTGATTGGTTGAATGCTTGAATAAATCTCAGCCACTGGTAATTACCCAAGGCCACATTCCAGTGTATCATTTTGTGCCCACCGAGCCACATCAGACAGAGACTAGACACGTGCATATCCAACTTGGTGCAGCTCCATTAGGATCAGTTAACTTCAGACAGGAGCACATGCAATCCTAGAGCAGTTCCAGACTTTTTGGGCCTCATCAGTGAGGTGCAGCTGGACTCTAGTGTCACCGTGAAAACTGGGCCCACATCTGGGCACTCAAACCCCACCACTGCATGTCATTGAGAAAACAAAAAATAATGGGTGACCTGCGTGATCAACCTCTGGTGATCAGTCTTTGTCCACTTTTGCCAACTAGACCAGGGATCTCCAACATTGGGCCTGGAGGGCCGGATCCATGTCAGATTTTTAGCACATCCACATGCAGATAAATGCAGTTATCTTAAAAATCTGGCATGGATCCGGCCCTCCAGGACCAGCTTTGGGGAACCTTGTGCTAGTTGGACGCTAAACAGAGACTAGACAGGGACCAGTCATAAGCAAATTAGACGTGGTCCAGCTCTCATTAGCGGAAGTTGACTCCAGACCAAGCCTTCCATGCCTTGCTTTGATGTCACTCTGAGCCGACCTTCCTCAGTCTCCTTCCACCTTTCCTGATAGGCAGTGGTTGGGCTACACACAAAAGCAAATGTTTTACCAGGGGCGAAGCCAGAGGTTTTAAAACTGTGCAATCACCCACATCCTCTGTAGCTTGGGATCTTTTCTCACCTCCACCTGTCTTTCTAGTTCCTCTTCCCAAAGACATGCACAGGTCTCTGCAGACCTCCACTCGTCAGCATGCATGACTCGCTAGCCTCCAACAGACCCTGAGAGTAAAGATGCCCACCTTCTATCCAATAGGTGAGACCATATGTCCAGCAACCTGTCTGTGGATAGATGAGAGACTCCTGTTTTGCCTAAGTGAGGATGTTTAGATATTGTTTGCCCTGTAGGCAATCTCAACACTTCTCCCCAGTAAGATAAACACAGCCCAACCCATTCTTCTTAGGGATTCCACCAGTGTCTTTGTAGTGATGAGGTCTGCATCCAAGATGGAGTTTTATGTAGATTTATTAGTTGTAATTCCAAGTAGTTGAGTTGTAGAGATGCAGTCTGACCAGGAGCAGTCTGCCTGCTGCTCAGTCCATACTCCAACTGACACACTCAATCAACCAGGCACCCAAACATTCCATTCAAGACCATCACACCAACATTCCATGCATCACAGTGGCTGGAAACCTTACTGGCAGATTTAGATAAAGAAAGCAGTTGCGGCAGGACCACCATCTTGGAGATAGCGAACCTACCTGTAACTGAAAGAGATAGGGACACCCAGAATGCTGTTTGTGCTCTCAAAGAGTTCATCGCTTTCAGGAGATTCCCATCTATAATATCTTGTGTGGCCCTCTATACTTGTATTCCTAAATATCGAAAAGTGGTGTGGGCTAATGCTATGTGATTAGTACCGAAAGAGATATCTAAAGCTTCTGTAGTGTCATTGGAAGAGGATGAGCAGGATTTATCATAATTGATAACCAGACCTGCAACGGCTTCAAAGTGTTGAACGGTCTGTGCTGCAGTCAGGGCATTATCCTGTAATTTGCGGATGTACAGTATAATGTCGTCAGCATACAAAGAAATGGCATGGAGTGTATTAGATAAGGGGATGCCCCATTCAAGTGCTGCGGATCGGATCCTGGAAGCTAGCGGTTCCATCGCTAGCGCAAATAAAAGGGGCGAAAGGGGACAACCCTGCCTCGTGTCTCTCTGTATATCCAGTGGTTTTGAAATGTGTAGCTCGGTACGCACTCTAGCGGTTGGAAGGTGATGTAGTACTTGTGCCCACTGAACGTATTCCAAAGGGATCCTGAATTTCTTTAGTGTAGCTAACATGTACTCCAGCTCAATGTATCAAATGCTTGAGTGATATCCAGTGATAGGCACCCAGCATCCGGTAGGTCCCTAGCACAAGTAAACATTATGGAGCAGAGCCGACGTATATTGAGGGATGTGTTGTGTGTAGGTATAAGTCTACATTGGTCGACATATATTAGGCCCGTCAAGAGTGGTTTCAGCCGAGCTGCTAGAATTTTGCTAAGGATTTTGTATTCAGTGTTCAACAATGATAGTGGTCTATATGCATTCAGTGTCAAGGGATCACGACCTAGTTTAGGTAAGGAAGAGATCAGTGCCTGCGCTGTTGAAGATGGTAAGTACCTGTGTCATAGGTTGCCATATATAGTTTTTTTAAAGTGTGGAGTCAATTGTTGCTCATAGGCAGCATAAAACTCAGCTGGTAGTCTATCCAGACCAGGAGTCTTGTTTTTGGGGAGACTTTTTATTGCAGCGTGTATTTCCCCGGTCGTTGTGGGGCTAGGAAGTGTTTTCCTGGCATCGTCAGTAATTCGGGGTAGGCGCACTTTGCTTAAGAAAGAGTGCAGCTCAAGAGGGTCTGCCCATTGTGGGTCCCTGTACAGGGCTTAGTAATGACGATAAAAAGTGTTGCTAATGTCTACTTGAGAGGTAACCCGTGCATTGACTGGTGTGATTATTTCTACTATTGGTGTAGGTGGTGGAGTATCCCTAAAGATGTGTGCCAGCAGTGCACCAGGTCTGTCCGCTTCCATGTGTATTCTCTGTGTGTAGGAACGGTTGTCAATAATCCGCAGCTGTTCCAATAATTCTGCATATTTAATGCGGGCATCCTGTAATGCCGGCTTCACATCCGGATCCAGATCTGCCTGTGTCGCCAGGGCACCTAACTGATCCTCAACTTGACATAGCTCTCTGTTAATCTGATGTCGCGCTCCAGTGACGGTGTTAATAGCCGCGCCATGGATCACTACTTTAAATGCTTCCCATTCTGTCGCAGTGTTCACCGCTGTGCCTGCATTTTCTATGAAGTAATGTGTTATAGCGGTGGCCCTTGCGTCTTTAAATACTCCATCCTCTAAGTGTCGTGGATTCAGTCTCCATGTGGGCACCGGGGAAGGAACAAGACCCCATTCAAACATCATTTCCAGAGCGCTATAGTCAGAGATAGTTTTACCCACATAGTCGGAGATTGTCATTTGTGTTAAAAGTGATGCACTGCAAAATATATGGTCGATCCTAGTATGCAAGTCGTGTACAGACGAGTAATAAGAATATTCCCGCATCCCCTTATTGTGACTAGGCCACACTTCCATAAGGGACCAGCCCTGCGCCCAGTCATCTAGTAAAGCTGACAGTCGTTTAGTATCAGCCCCATCTAGAGGGGGATGGGAACGTTCTAATATTAAATCTAAAACCGCCTCATAGTACCCCCCCAAGACCCATGGGTGGTTGGTCCAGTTCACCAACACAGTGTTTACCTGGCTGTAGAATGGCTATTGATCTGTATTAGGGGCATATAGACCTCCGATCACCACTGGACCACCATCCAACATGCCTCTCAGTAAAACATATCTAGCATCCTTATCGATGCGCTGTTCCTGCAACACAAAGGTACTCCTGAGCGTATCCAGACTGTCACCCCTCGGGCGAAAGCGGAGTAAACCATACTATATATTTGACCCCTCCACTTTTTCTGCAATTTAGGTACTTCTAATCCAGTTTCCTGTAGAAGAACTATGTGTGCCTTACACCTAACCAACTGAGCATGTATTCTGTGGCACTTATGTTGTGAACCCATGCCCCATGCATTCCAAGTGAGACATTTATATTGCTGTATAGTATGCATAGGTATCGCTGTCACATTGTATTAATGAGGTATATTGCCCATCGGAAAACCCTCCAGTACACGTCAGCTGCCCACTAAAACTACCCAATACACTGTCCAACTTCAGAACTGTATTCGACAATTAACAAAACCGAAACCAAAAACAAATACTAACAATCTTATGATCTAACATTCTGCTATTGCCATAGGGGTCATGGTGATACTATAGTAAGGTGGGACCTGATTAGCCTCCTCAGGCCCTTCGTTGAAAAATCGTCAACCCCCGACCCGGGTACCCTCTTAAATCCCGCCAATTAGCAAAGTTCAAAACCACAGGCCGTTTATCAAATTAGTTCGCAGAAGAGCCATAAGAGGCTCCTTATCAATGAGCGTTTCCGGTGTGCCATAGTGGCAACAGTCTTACCTCTGCCTCCGCCGGACCTCAGGGCCTCCCAGCGCAGCTGCTGCTGAGCCCAAACAGTTGCCCCACCTCTCCACAACAATGAGCAGTGGCCAATGAGAGGCCCGCGGAGGTGCCACAGTCCCAGGCGGCAGCAGCTCACTTATGGCTTACCAGGAACCACCCAATACCTCTACATCAGTCACCAAGGTACGGAGGACATAGTCGTAAGTTAAGCAGGTCAGAGATTGTCTGTGAGGATATGGAACAAAAAAGCAACTGGCTGGTGTCCGGGCCCGAATGGACCGTGTCCGCGGTAGAAAGTTCCTCGTCAGTTATTGTCCTATACTCATGAAAAGTAGCAGCAGAAATGATGGCTCGTCGTTGGCCCTCCAAAACCCGCTCCGGTGTCGGGTCATCCTCCAGGTTCCTGGTCCCCCTACGACTCTGTTGCTGCAGCCGCCTCCTGGGAAGTGGCCCCTCAAAGCTACGCTGGGCGCAGTCGATAGGAAAATCCGGGAATGGGTGCTCCAGCCATTCCCACGCCTCAGTCGGAGTGTGAAAAAAGGACTTTTTGGATCATTCACAGCGATATGTTGTGAGTTGGAATGAAGCACTTCACACTCACTCCTAAACAGTGGAGTCCAGCTCACTCCTGGTCATTGGGACACTGTCTCCACCCTGAACTTTCACCTACAAATCACTGATTTCAGGTGGGTTAGTCTAATTGAGTTAATGGAAGCAAAACGAGACTACAGCACCCATAATGCATTAGGCTATGACACAAAAGTCCAGAACTGGAAACAGTGACTGCAATGATCTGGAGGGAGGTGGAGGACGTACTCATCAATTTCCAAGAGTATCAAGCCTGTGTTCACTTGTCCATCGTACTCATGAACCAGTTAGTTCGGAGAACTGCTGAAACTGCCCCAGTCATCTGAAAAATGAGGCATTATGGGACCACAACCCTACTGAGGGTCTTTTAAACAACACATGTTCAAAACCTTTATATAATTATAGCTAAGCACATTTTATCCACCTTATGACATATACAATCCGCAGTTTTATGAATATACAAAAACACATATATTAAGCGTCATCCCTCCACACTGCTGCAGAAAGTAGGATAAAAAAAATGGAAATAAAATGCTCTTTTTGTAACGATTTTATTTTTTACTCTCTGCCAAACGGGAGTGGTAGGGCAAGGCAAGTGCATCATTGCAACTAATTGGCAGCAAGGAGGAGTGTCCACTTCAGCTTGAAGTGCGCATGTCGGATTGGGCAGCTATCTTGCTACGGCCAGCCCGACATGCGCAATTCAAACGTCTCCAAAACAGCTGTTTTAGATAGCTTGGTTGGAGTGCAGGCACAGGCCTCCAGTGCCTTTCAGAGCACTGAGCCAGCCTGCTCCAGCCAATCCAGACTCTTCACTCATGCTGCTTAACATTGTTAACAGCATGAGAGCAGCGTCTGGATTGGATAAGGTAGTTGGCTGTGGGATTTCGCGTTCGGAGGAGTCTGGAGCCAGGAACTGGAGAACATTGAGGACGTGCTGCAGGCTAAGGTAAATCAATCAATCAATCAGGCTTTTGTTAAGCGCGACTACTCACCCGTAAGGGTCTCAAGGCGCTGGGGGTGAGGGGGATGCTGGCTCCAGTCCATCAAGGATGGGGTCTGTCGAAGAGCCAGGTTTTGAGGTTTCTTGCGAAGATGGGGAGCGATGTTGTCTGTCTGAGGTGGAGCGGAAGGGCGTTCTAGGCTCTGGCCACGAGGAAGGAGAAGGAGCGGCCTCTCGATCTGGTCTTTCAGGTACGGGGACCAAGCTGGGCTGATCGTAGGGTCCTTTGGGGTGAGTGGAATTTGAGTCGGCTGTTCAGTAATGCTGGTCCGGTGTCGTGGAGGGCCTTGTGTGTATGGGTGAGCATCTTGAAGGTGACTCTAGCCTCGATGGGGAGCCAGTGAAGGGTGCGCAGGTGCTCCGAGATGTGGCAGTGTCTCGGCAGGTTGAGTACTAGTCTTGCGACAGCATTCTGGATGTTCTGTAGCTTGCAGGTGAGGTTTTTGTTTATTCCAGTGTAGAGTGAGTTGCAGTAATCGAGTCTGCTGGTGACGAGGGCGTGCGTGACGGTCTTTCTGTGTTCGAGGGGGATCCATTTGAAGGTCTTACGTAGGTGGCGGAGGGTGTGGAAGCAGGAGGATGAGACTGAGTTGATCTGGCGGTCCATTTTGAGCTCGGAGTCCAGGATGATTTCAAGGTTGCGTGCATGGTCCGAGGGGGTGGGCCGGCTTCCGAGGGCGGGGGTCATCAGGTGTCGTTTCAGGCATTGGGGTTTGGGCCTATGATGAATACTTCTGTTTTGTTGGTGTTCATTTGTAGGCAGCTGTTTTTCATCCATTTGGCGATGGCTTCCATGCCTTCTCGAAAGTTGTGTCTTGCGGTGTTGGGTTCGTTGGATAGGGAGAGGATGAGCTGGGTGTCGTCTGAGTATGACACAATGTTAAGTCCGTAGGTTCTGACGATGGGGGCGAGCGGAGCCATGTAGACGTTGAAGAGAGTTGGGCTGAGGGAGGAACCCTGGGGGACTCCGCAGGTGATCGGTGTAGGGTCCGAGAGGAAAGGGGGGAGTTTGACCCGCTGCGTGCTGCCAGAGAGGAAGGAGCGGATCCAGTCGAGGGCCTTGTCCCGGACCCCTGCATCCTGGGGTCTGTGTATTAGGGTGCGGTGAGAGACTGTGTTGAATGCCGCTGAGAGGTCAAGGAGGATGAGGGCTACTGTTTCTCCTTTGTCCAGTAGGGTGCGGATGTCATCTGTAGCGGCGAGGAGGGCGGTTTCCGTACTGTGTTTTTTTCTGAAGCCGGATTGGGAGGAGTCGAGAATGTTGTGCTCTTCGATGAATGTGGCGAGTTGGCTGTTGATGGCTTTCTCGATGACTTTTGCTGGGAACGGGAGCAGGGAGATGGGTCTGTAGTTTTTGAGGTTGGTGGGGTTTACCAAGGGTTTCTTCAAGAGGGGGTCGACCATGGCGTGTTTCCTGTCATTGGAGAAAGAGGTGGTCACCAGGAAGCGGTTAATGGTGTGGAGGAGCATGGGTGCAATGGTGTCGGTGGCTCTGTTGAAGATGTGATGGGGGCAGGGGTCTGTGGAGGCCCCGGAGTAGATTTACTTTATTATCTTCAGTTTATCTTTGGTGAGAGGGTTGCCCAGTTGTAGATCGCTGGCTTCAGGGTGTCGGGTGGTTGGTGAGGGTTCAATGTGTTGGTTGTCTTCGTCGAAGTTGTCGTAGATGCTCTTGATTTTGTGGTGGAAAAAGGTGCTAAGTTTGTCACAGAGGTCTAGTGAGCGGGGATGTCAGTAGATTCGCTGGTGGGTTGGGCGAACTCCTTGATGATGTTGAAGGGTTCTTTGCTGCTGTGTGCGTGCGTGGAGATTCTGTCTTCAATCGCTTTTTTTCTCGTTTCTCTGATGAGTTGGCGGTGGGCGTTGATGGCGGCTCTGAAGTTGCTGTGGGCTTCAGTGGATTTGTTCCTTCAGGCCTTTTCAAGGTGGCGACAAGTGCGTCTGGACTCAGAAAGTTCGGTGGTAAACCATCTGGCTTTCTTGGCGTGGGTGTTGTTGTTTTTCTTGAGGGGGGGCTATGGTGTTAGCGCTGTTGGAGATCCATCTCTGCAGGGTTCGGGCTGTAATGTTGGGGTCGTCATTTTCCGTGACGGTTGGGGTGAAGTTGCTGAGTGAGGAGGTAAGCTGGTCGTCGGTTATTTTGGTCCAATTTCTTCGTGGGAGCAGGTGCTGATGTTTGTGGATGGTGGGTGTTCTGAAGGTGAAGTGGACGCATCAATGGTCAGTCAATGGGAGTTCGGTGGTGTGGCTGAAGGTGATGGAGTTTTCTAAGGTGAAGAGGGGGTGAAGGGTGTGTCCTGCTGAGTGCGTGGGCTCGGTCACGATCTGGCGAAGTCCAATGTTGTGGAGGTTGTCCAAGAGGGATGTGGTGTTGGGGTCCAGTTGGTTGTCGAGGTGGAAGTTGAGCTCTCCAGCAGGGTGTATTTGGTGGATGCGATGGCCTGTGGGGAGATGGTGTCTGTGATGGAGTTGGCGAAAGGTCTGCAGGGTCCAGGGGGGACGATAGATAAGTGTTCCTCGGAGGGTGGTAGTAGGGCTGGCCAGTATCTTGAAATGAAGGTGTTCCATCAGGTCTGTGGGCTCATCGGGGAGTGTGCTCAGGTGAAGGGTGGATTTGTGGACGATGGCGATTCCTCCTCCCGGGCTGGTGGGGCGGTCCTTCCTGGAGATCTTGTATCCTTTTGAATGGCGATGGCGATAAGGTAAGTGAAACTTTTATTTTTTATTTGTTAAATGTTTATTTTGATGTATTTTATGTGTGTATTTTTACGTATAGCGCACCACCATTCACTCATGCTGCTTAACATTGTTAACAGCATGAGAGCAGCGTCTGGATTGGATAAGGTAGTTGGCTATGGGACCTCGTGCTCGGAGGAGTCTGGAGCCAGGAACTGGAGAACATCGAGGACGTGCTGCAGGCTAAGATAAGTGACATTTTAATTTGTATTTGTTATATAATTATGTATATGTATTTTATGTATGTATTTTTACGTATAGCACCCCACCTTTTTTGTAAGTCACCAACCACCACTGCGTATATTGTTGAGAAGTATACCAGGTTACACATTGAATAACCTTAGCTCTATTTCTTTCCGTTCTTTTCTAACAGGACATATCAAGGACACACTGGCAAACTTTCACAACTAGTTTTCCATGGAAGCACCATTTGTCTCCTGAAGCGTCAGACTCGCTCACATCAAGGCTGCCTCCTCCCTGGAAGTGTAAATGCAGCAAAGTAGGGAGACGCCTCCCTGCAGAGGACCACGCCTGACGTCACCCTCAAGATCAGTTTCATGGAGCAGAAGAAAGGGAAGCTTTTCTTCCTTTGATCTGATGTTGTAAGATTACTTAGGGGAATCCACCATTAAGCAACAATTGAAAGCGAGGGGGGACTCGCTTCCTCCCGGAAGTGACTGTTATAAGATGGATCCAGGTGAGAGTCCTGGGATGAAACCACTTGGGGTCAAACATTGAAGGAGACAGAAACAAGGACATCTGTAGCACCTTATATTTCTGGGTAATTCTTTTGTCATTCCAGGAGTGATCTGACGTCAGAGTGTGACTTTAGGCAATGGATGTCACTATGTACAAACTGTCTCCACAGACCCGGCATTCTATCCAGTAGCGTCCCTCCCCTGCCAAGGTGGGGGTGTGGGGTGGGATTGGGCCAGAGGAGAGAGGTAGGGAGGATTCAGGGCAAAAAAATTAAAGATTAAATAAAACCTAAACTTACCTTAATGCCACCACTGTCTCCGGTCTTCCTGCTTCTGGGCGCAGGCTCCCAGAATGCACTGTGGCCAATCCTGACACTGTATGAAAGCAACATTGGGATTGGGCTGAGTGCCGGCAACTTGCGCTTCCAGGCAAATTGGGAGCCTGTGCCTGCTCTCTCCAGCCCCAGCTAGAGAGAGTTTGACTGCGCATGAGGGTTTGACCGGCCTAAGATGGCCTGCCAAACCTTCATGTGCAAGGAAGAAGTGCCCACCACTCCCCCACCAGTGGTGTCATCCTCTGGACCCACCTCCAGGACTCGTCAGAGACGTGGCGGCGGGTCTGGGAGATTAAAATAAAACGGGTTTAAAACCCTTTTTATTAGCTCTTTGTTTGCTGGTGGTAGCAGGGGAGGCGCTCTTCTGCTCTAATGGAGCAGCCGCCTCTGATTCTGCAATGCATTCCAAGGGAGGATTTAGGGGGGCATCCAGTAACAGACAAAAATTTTTTCTTTACCCAGTCCTTTGTCGCTGTCAATCACCAAGAATAGGCATTCTATGACGTCCCTGTGTCTGATGACATCAGCTTGTGTTTTAATACAGAACCAAATTCCCCAGCCGCGGCCGGTCCATTGGGTCTGTGGGGCCATGCCCAACCACCTTTTGCCCCTCATGAACAGTGTCTGTCAGGCTGACCTTTGTTTAGCCTGACAGACACTGTTAGTTTTCATGTCAGGCATCCAGGAGCCAGACATGCGCTAAATGCTCAGGCTCCTGGCTGCCTGAGATGAACTCTGTTGAGCTGAGGAAGTCACGGCTCCTGTGGGCGTGACATCCTTAGCTCAGCAAAGGTACCTGATTTCCTCGCACCTGGGTGCTTCGGTTTTAAGCCCTGAAACGCCCAGGGTCGAGTGTCAATCAGTGACATCTCGCCACAGAGTGGGGTGTTGTCAGCAGTCTCACAGACTCCATCCCACTATGTGATGATGTTGGGACTGCTGCCTTCTCTCGTTGGCTGACCTTATATCAGATAACGAGGGAAGGCAGCTGTCCCAAGCCTCCTGGGACCTCCGAGGCAGAGCTGCAGGTAAGTGTGTGTGGTTTTAAAAATTAATATTTGGTGCGTGCCTGTGTGCGTGTGTCTGAATGTTTGCTAAGGAGTGTTGTGAATGGATGTTTTTGTGTGTGTGTGTACGTGTGTGTGAATGCATGGCAGTGAGTGTGTATGTCTGCGTGCGCATGTGTTTCCCGTCTGTCGCTCTCCACCAAAGGAAACACGGGAGCCGAGGAGGTAAAGTAAACACGTCTTTATTCATGCGTGTGTACCTCCTACTTCCTTTCTCTTCCTCCGCCCCTTCCCTTCCTGCCTGCCCTGTCACAGACAGAGGTCAGGCAGTGACATCATGACATCTCCCCCTTTTGTATAAAGTCTTACTGTATCTCAGATGACTTCGATGAGGCGTTCTGGCCGTCGAGTTTGACGTCTTGGTCTCTCAGATGATTCCGAGGTGTGTCGTTGAGGCGAGTGGTGAGCACGCCTAGCTGGGCTGGACTGGCTGTGATCGCTGTTTCTGCTTTGGCTTTCGGAATCCGTTGGCGATTCCCAAGTGTGGCGATCCTCAGATTCTTGTGGAGTATACTTTTTGAAATGTGACACATTCCGTGTGATTCTCTTGTGATCACCTTGCGCCGTGATCATAGTTCCTTTTCGGCGGCTGACTTTTAAGGGATGGGCAAGGTAGCGACTGTCTGCTTTTGTTCCTCGATCCCGTCGGACTACCACCCAGTCTCCTTCTCGGATGTCGGTGTGCTTGGCATGTCTGCGCTGATCAGCGTACGTTTTCATTTTTAGTTTCTTCTCCTGATCAATGTTGACTAATGTTTCATGATCAATGTTCGGAGGTCTGGACTGACTCGCATTGCTTAGAGTGGGCAGTCGAGTGCGTGGGATCCTTCCTAGCATGAGAGTAGCTGGACATTGGTCTGTAGTATTGTGAGGCGTGGTGCGGTAGGCTCTTAATACTTCATTTAGTGCCTGTTGGATGTCTCTGTGGGCCAGTTCCGCTTGTTGTACAGCTTTCTTCAATGTGCCCATGAATCTTTCCACCATGCCGTTTGCTTGAGGCCAGAGTGGTGTGATCTTTTGGTGTTTGAAGTCTAAATGCTTGGCAAAGTCTGCAAATTCATGGCCATTGAATGGGGGTCCATTGTCTGACTTGACACGTAGTGGGATGCCCCATGCCGCAAATACCTCGTCCAGTGTTGGAATTACTGCAGTGGCCTTGGTGGATGATATGAGGTGTGCGAATGGAAACCGGGAGTATTCGTCCATGATGACGAGGATGTATTGGCTTGACATCAGGGGTCCAAAGAAGTCTACGGCAACTTGTTGCCACACCCCTTCAGGCAATTCCGACATTTGTAGTGGAGCTGGTGGTTCGTCTCGGCTTACCAGTTGACATGATATGCAGTCTTTGAGGGTGACTTCAACCATCTGGTCTAATGACGGGAACCAGACACGTTCCCGTAGCGCTTTCTTGGTGGCACTTATCCCTCGGTGGCCCTCGTGGGCAAGGTTGATCACACCTTGTCTCAATCGTTGAGGAATGACAATCCTCCCCCCTCTCAAGAGCAGACCGTCGGTGCTGATGGACAGTTCGTCATGGACGTGTTTGAAAGCCAGAAGTTCACGAGACTGAGCGCCGTGGTCATCCGTCACGTGACGCCAGGAGTTGGCGCGAATGCGTTCAGTCACACTCTGGAAGACTGGGTCTTGGAGAGAAGCTTCCAGGATGGCTGCGAGCGGGACTGTGGGAGGACACGCCGCGTCAATGACAAAGTGCAGGTATTCCTCCGCAACTGATTGCGGTGCAGCGGTGGTGACTACGGGGTGACGGGACATATAGTCGGCTGGATTCTCCGACTTCCCAGGCTTGTGGACGATGGTGTAGATGTAGTCTTGAAGACGGAGGCCCCATCGCTCAATACGTGGAGGCATTTTGGCCTTGGGATTGCCGAAGATGGTGAGGAGGGCTTGGTGGTCTGTGACGATGGTGAAATGTTTACCGTAAACAAAGAGGTGGAAGTGTTCACAGGCCCAGACCACTGCCAGGCTTTCTTTCTCAGGTTGGGAGTACCGGGTCTCAGTATCAGAGAGGCTGCGGCTGGCGTAGGCAATGATGTGGCGTTGGTCAGAGTCTTCCGTGTACTGGGCAAGAATGGCACCAAGGCCTACCGGGCTGGCGTCCACAGTGAGTTCTGTACGTTTCTTCGCATCGAAGTAGGCCAGGTTGATCGCAGAGCTGACAGCCTTCTTGATCTTTAGGAACGAGTGGTGACATGCGTCCGTCCAGTCAAATGGTTGCCCTTGGCGGGTGAGGTCACGCAAGGGGTGACTGAGTGTGGCAAAGTCCTGAATGTACCGGGCACAGTAGCTGGCCATGCCAAGGAAAGAACGAAGGTCGCTCACGTCTTGTGGTGTTGGTGTGTCCGCCAGCGCGGAGACTTTCTCAGGGTCTGGAGTCATGCCGTCCTTGGAGAATATGTGGCCGTAGAACTTGAGGTGCGATTTGTGAAATTCACATTTTTCGGAGTTCAGTGTCAGGTTTGCATTGAGCAAGGCATGGCACACTCTGTCGAGGGCAGTGTCATGTTCGGTTTGATCCTTGCCATACACCAGGAGATCGTCGCTGTAATTGAAGGAGTTGGGTATCCCTTGAGTTGGGTATCCCTTGAATTACGCGCCTGATGGTCTCTTGAAAAATTTCGGCGGCAGATGATATGCCAAAGTTGAGGCGTTTGTAGCGGAAGAGTCCTTGGTGAGTGGTAAACGTGGTGATGTAACGGGATTTTTCATGAAGTTCAAGCTGGTGGTAGCCCTTGTTGAGGTCCAGCTTCGAGAAGATGGTGGCTCCGTTGAGACGGGCAATCATGTCACTGATGTGTGGGCCAGGGTGACGATCCCGTTCAATCGCTACATTGGCCGCACGCATGTCCACGCACAGCCGCACTTTGTTGTTTTGGCCCTTTTTGGGGACTACCACTACCGGTGATATCCATGGAGTAGGGCCAGAGGTGCGTTCAATGATGTCCGTTTGGAGTAGTTCTTGCAGTTCTTCGTCTACTGCTTGTTGCAGGTGAAACGGTACTTTCCTATGGTGTTGTGCCACTGGCGTTACCCGTTCATCTATGTGTAATTTGACTTTGAAGTGATTCAGTTTTCCAAGGCCTTTGAACAAGTTTGGGAACTTAGCCACGATGTCCGGGGCATCCTCGGTCATGTAGAGGAGTTCCACTAGTTTCAGTCGTTCCGCTGTCGGCAAGCTGAGTAGGCAGTCGGCTACATCAGGCCCCTCCACTACGTGAATGTAGGCTGGAATTGCTCGGTCTCTGAATGATAGGGTTGTGTGAAAACGACCAAGACATGGCAGTGGTTTCCGGGACATCCATGTGAATATTCTCACCGCTGCCGGTTCTAGCGTTGGTCGTGGTTTCATGCTTTGGTATTCTAGGGCGCAGATGTAGTTCAGCGAGGCGCCTGAGTCTAGGACAAACTTGGCCGGATGATCACCTATCCGGATGTCCAACTTTGGGTATTTCCGCAGGCGGTCCGGGTCCGAGACCATGCAGATGTATTCGTCACTGTCTTGGGACACCGGTGTGTGTGTCGCTGAGTCACGGGATGTCGACCTTGATCGTCGTGACCGACGTGACCTGAGCGAGTGGTCGCTGGATCTGGAGGAGCTAGTCGAGCGTCTTTCCCGCTCCCTTACTGCTCGTGCATGATGACGTGCTGAAGATCGAGGTCGCGGTGAACGGCGCCCTGAGCGCGGCGAACTTTGTCTTGATGATCTAGACTGGCAAACATTTTCGAAATGATTGTCCCTGCCACAGCGGTGGCAGCGTTGCCCCATAGCGGGACACTGGCCGGAGTGTGGATAGTCTTGTCCGCACCTGTAGCACGCAGACACAGATTTGTGAGGTTTGGTATGTCGTGTTTCTCGAGATCTTCTCCTAGATGGTGTGTGGTATGATGACTTGCTTGATTTTCGGTGATCAGATTTGTGTTTTGGATCTTTACGAGCTTGGAGCCTGAATGCTTGTTCTTTCTTGTCTGATTTGTTTGTTTCCATTTTCTTGGCGTGATCTTCTGCCTGATCGTTTATGCGCGTCATTTCTTCGATTTCCGCCAAGGAGTAGTGTTTTTTCAGTAGACGCCGCCGTAGGGACTCAGACTGGCATCCTTCAATTATGCGAAGCCGTAGGGCATCTTCAGTGTTGAAATCATCGAAATTGCAGTGGCGAGCTAGTCGTCGTATGCGCAGTATGAAGTCGCACATTCGTTCTTCTTTTTCCTGCGTGGCTAGGTTAAATGTGTATCGCTCATAGTCGAGATTGTATTTGTGTAAGAATTGCCGGTCAAGGGTTCCTTTGACGTCATCATAGGAGGCAGTGGCTGCATCCGGCAGCTCCTTGATCTGTGCAATGTCTTTCCCACCAGATTGCGCAGGGCAATCAATTTCTGCTTGGGGTCCTGAACTTGCGACCCAGTCATATAGTCCTCAAAATCTTCGGACCAACTTTTCCATTTGGGGCCCATGCTGCTGCCAGAGGTAAGTTCCAGAGGCTCTGGTGACCTGAGGTACGATGGTCCCATGATTGTTGGGGGCCCTGGGTTCATCACTACAGGATTTTGCGTTGGCGCTTGTGTCGCTGGGATTCCACCTGCTTGTGTCGCTGGGGTTCCCCCTGTATCACTGGATGATGTAGGTTGCACTGACATCCCAGGTGTGAGTGCCTATTTCTGGATGAATCCTGTACTTAGTGTTGGGTGCCTGACCTCAAAATGGCCGACACAGATGAAGCACATGCAGTTCTATGGGCGATGCCTGACTTTAAGATGGCCGCCGTTTGTGACAAGTAGCTCTGTTTCTGTGAGGCAGGTTTAATTGTGGGAGCGTGCTGTAGGGTGCTTGCTTGGGTATTATGGCTCCGGGGCTTTGCGCTGCATTTCAGGGACTCACCCCATCCACTTGTGGCCGCAGCGTCTCTCGCGCCCTCCTCCTCGTGGTCGCGCGTCTTCTCGCGCCTTTTTGTCTGTGTCAGGCAGTCGAGGCAGTCGCAGCGTCTTTCGCGCTCTTTTCCGGCCGCACCCGCCGGGCTAATCAGGGTCGCTGTAGTTGTTAGGCGGCTTCTCTTTGTTGCTGCCGCTTTGATGGAAGGCGACCAGGCAGCGGGGAGCGCGTTATAATCCGCTCGCTCGCCGCTCCAACGCGGGTCGCAGGCTCAGGGTGTTCGGCTGCTCGCGAGCAGCAGGGTGGTGGAGCAACGCGGGATTCAATCTGATAATCCCACCCTCGTCGCCATTGTCGCTCTCCACCAAAGGAAACACGGGAGCCGAGGAGGTAAAGTAAACACGTCTTTATTCATGCGTGTGTACCTCCTAACTAACTTCTCCCTCCTACTTCCTTTCTCTTCCTCCGCCCCTTCCCTTCCTGCCTGCCCTGTCACAGACAGAGGTCAGGCAGTGACATCATGACACCGTCCACCCACTCGCTCCTAAACTTACCGGCCGCCACTGGAATTCCCATATAGAAGTCTGCTCTGACCAAGTATGGGAACAGCAAGGCCTGATTACAGATGGGAAAACTGTTGTCGAGAAAGGGCTGCTCTAGAGCAGGGGTAAATAGGAGCAGTAAACCCCGCAAAAAAGGGAATGCTGCTTGGAGTTCTGCCCGGTAAAACTGTCTCTGCACAGTTATTCCCCATTCCAAGGTTATTAACCAGTAATTGCAGGAAGTCCATGAGAATATTCTGGCTGATATCTGTCCACTCAGAATTTCTTCAAGTAATTCCTCATGGAATTCCGAAAGACTTGTAACCGGCCGTGAAACTTCCAAAACCCTATTAATAAAAGTGCATAGTGGGCACAGTTCTTCTAGTTGCACTAAGTGTGCATTACTATTCCCCCGACATCCCCCTTTTATTCCCATTTGAGATGTTTTGGGACTAATACACAAAGGCATGTAAGAGTATGTTGAAGAAAACTGGGCACCAGATTTGCAAAGATTGCAACCCAATCCAATTTCCTAATGCAAACTCTTCTTCTGGGATTTACAAACCAACCAATGGCGATTTGCGTTGGTTTGTAACTCATACTGACGCAAGGCAGCACAATGCACAGCCTTGTGTTTCTTTGCATTAAGGTGGCATCCCATGGTTGTTGCTTGGGCATGCCCATGCAACCCCCCATGGGTTTTGAAACAAATCCCTATCTACAATGAATGGCACACAGGGATTTGTGCTAAAATCCTGCGCCTCCCTGAAGCAGGCGTAACGAGGAGAAATGTTTTCATTTCTCCTTGTTTGTTCCTCTTAGCATGTGTGTTGCTTTCTGCACCACACATGAAAAGAGAAAAATGCCTTAAAGTATTGTTTTGTCAAGGAATGACCCCTACCCGCACGAAAACTATGCTGAATACAATACAGACACATTTGCACTGTGGCGCAAGGGTGCCTGCGTTGGCGCATGGCAGCCACAAGTGCGCCAGCGCATGAGAGAGCTGACCAGCACCAGATCTCGCAGAGTTCAGCTCTCTCCCCTTCATGCAACGCAGCTCAGCAACTTACCTTGCTGCGCTGCGTGAAAGATCAGTAAATCTACGCCCTAAGTTCTTGCTCTAGCACAACAAATCTCTCTGAATCTGACACCTAACATTCCCCAAGAAACACACATGCCTAATTAAACCTCAACTTCCCCAAAGGATATTTCAGGGTACAAATTGGCAAACCTTTGAAATATTTCCTGCTAGCCTCATTTGCATAAAGATGCATCATAGCTTGCTAATATTGTCGAAGTACGCTCCCCACGTCATCATTTAATCACATTTCAATGAAGCACAAAAGAATATGTTGTGTTCATATGATTCGATGATTCAACAAAGTTTTGGTAAATCCAAAATTGAGCAATAAACAGAAAGTGGATGAAAGTCCCTTCCTTGATATTCTCGACTGTCTAGAGGCAGTGACTGGTGATAATTCCGGAGAGAGACCAGACAGTTAGGGAACAAAAATATATTCTAAAATTAAAACTGATGTCTGCTTATAATATGTAGGATTTTGCAATCCTTGTGTAAAAGGATGTCTCTAGTTTCTTTATAATCCTCAGTTTGTGACTCACCCTGTCGCCTATTATAAAAAAATGACGTCAGAACTCAATTGTAATAACTTATTACAGTTGAGTTTTGACATCACACAGCCTAATGCCAGCAGCCAAGGGGAAAGGCACACAGCATAATAAGTCAGGTCACAGAGCATAATTAAAACAGCTGCTTATGGGATAAAAAATGAAATGCATTTTTTCTTTCTTCTGCTCTGTTTTTCCAGCTGTACAGTGACAAGCAGGAAGAAGATATTTATGGCAGCATTTTTTGTCCTACTTCTTAGATAATTATAGAAACGTTAGAATCTTTCTGCATGTTTCTATGCATTCTGTGTTACAGTGCCTTTTTTTAAGAAAAAAAGAAAACCTCCCTATATTAAGCTGATTCTAATATCTTCATGCAACAAACATCTCACAGCTTTTTGATGTGTTTAATTTTGCACTAGAGATTCTATTTGTATTTTCTATGTTTGCAAACGTGCTCTGTCTTGTATATGAAAGACCTATGTACCAGGGATTTAAGTGGTTTGTTAGAAAAGTGATAAAGTCTCCCTGACTTACATTATCAGGATAATTTGCAAGTCCCCTTCGAGTTCCATAACCTTATGAAGGATCTAGGCGTTCGGCGTCATTCCTCTATACGGTAATGGAACTCCTAGGTGACTTGCAATATCCTTATAATGTAGGACAGGCGGGTGCTCTATTCTATATATAATCCATTATAAATCATGTTCTTATTATAGGATCTTTTGATTTCAGGACACACTTGTAACAAGAAAGTTTCACCACTCATCTAATTAAAGCAGTGCTTGGAGGAGACTAGTGACATCATTATAACTCCTCCTTATGGTCTGAACAGACCGGTGTCTGCCTTCCTTACGCGGGATGATGGTCGCACAGGCCGATCCATCTCTAGCGCAGCGGGAGGCTGAGAAAAACAAATTTGCGCAAACACTCAGAGATGGTGTTCTGGGACTTCAGGTCATCTTTCTGAACAATCGCTGAGGGAAAGTCTAGGATGAATCCCAGGTTGCGAGCATGGTCCGTTGGTTTGGGTGCGCTGCCTAGGGCCGGGGGCCACCATGAGTCGTCCCAGGCAGAGGGGGATGAACCTAGGATGAGGACTTCCATCTTGTCGGAGTTCAGTTTTAGGCGGCTGTTCTTCATCCATTCGGCTACGTCTTTCATCCCTTCGTGTAGGTTGGTTTTGGCGGTGGTTGGGTCTTTGGTGAGGGAGAGGATCAGCTGGGTGTCGTCTGCGTAGGAGATGATGTTGAGGTTGTGTTGGCGTGCGATGGATGCGAGGGGACTCATATAGACGTTGAAGAGGGTGGGGCTGAGCGATGATCCTTGTGGAACGCCGCATATGACTTCGGTGGCCTCTGATTTGAAAGGGGGGAGGCGGACTCTCTGGGTTCTTCCGGCTAGGAACGAGATGATCCAATCCAATGCCTTATCTTGTATCCCGACGTTCCTGAGGCGTTGTACAAGTGTGTGGTGGCAGACCGTGTCGAACGCTGCGGAGAGGTCCAGGAGGATGAGGGCCGCAGTTTCCCCGTTGTCGAGCAGTTTCCGGATGTCGTCTGTGGCTGCGATGAGGGCGGTCTCAGTGCTGTGGTTGGCTCAGAAGCCGGACTGTGAGGGGTCGAGGGAACTGTTAGACTCAAGGAAGGCGGCGAGCTGACTGTTGACGGTCTTCTCTATGACTTTGGCGGGGAACGGGACAGCTTCACCAACACATTCCAACTTCAGCAACACTCCCTAACTTTGCTTAAACTAACCCTGGGCATAGTGGGGCTATGCGGAGGGCCACGGAGTTGCAAACAAACTCCGTGGCCCTCTGCGTAGCCCACTACGCCACCCGCCTCCAACCCCCATTAATAACAATTATACTTCTTTAAAACAAGTGAATTCAAACCACTTACTTGTCCTACATCATCCCCGGGCTGCCCTCTTCCTCGCCGTCTCTGCAAATCCCTGGGAAAACTGCGCATGCGCGTGTGCCCGCGCATTTCTCACACGAAATGCACATGCGCCGGTGAGCACACATGTGCAGTTTTCCCAAGGATTTGCGGAGACGGTGAGGAAGAGGAGGATGGCAGCCCAGGGAGGCCAAAAGTCATGTAAGTGGTTTCAATTTACTTGTTTTAAAGTAGTATATTTACTTGTTTAATGGGGGTGGAGGCGGGGGCTGGCCAACTCCACTCCGCTGCGGAGTGTGCAGAGATTTGCCTACTCCGTGTTCTCCGCGGAACGTGGAGCAGGCAAATCTCTGCTGGCGGAGCAGAGGTCTCCGCCCAGGGTTAGCTTAAACCAGTAGCGGCTGCTACAAATAAAAAGTGGCGGGGTGGGGGGTGGGAGCAGGGGCCAAATAATAATAATAAAAAGAACTTCCGTGATGCAGCCTGCCACCTCGGTGCTCCTCTGCTCATGGCAGTGAATGGACCACACAGCACAGGCTCCCAGAGTCCCCACCCAATCCAGACGCTGCTCTCATGCTATTACCAAGCATGAGAGAAGTGTCAGGATTGGCCTGAGGTGGCTGGTTTTAATCTTGCTCAGGGACTGGGGACCTGTACCTTTTCTCCACCTTCATGTGCAACACACCGGGGTTGGAGAAATATAAGTGTCCATGTCTGTTTGGCCAGCCTAGGACAGATGGCCAAACTGACATGCGGACATAAGTGCCCACCACTCTTCCTCCCTGCCGCTGTCCAAGAGGATGGCCCTGCCCCGCCCTAGACTCGAGCGGATGTCAGAGAAAAATAAAATGATAATAAAATTATTTTATTATCATTTTCTTTTCCATCTGCTGGTCTTGAGCGGGGCAACGCTCTTCCGCCATTACAGAGGAGCCGCCGCTGGCTTACACTGCTCATCTTCACTAAAACACCGAATTTTAATAACACTTACCAACTTTGCTAACGCACCCTACTTTATCAGTACATCACAACTTTACCAACACATGCCATCTCCACCAGCACATCCTGACTTCAGCAATATATTTACCTATACCAAAACATCAAAACTTTATCAACA
Organism: Lissotriton helveticus; assembly: GCF_964261635.1. Lineage (NCBI taxonomy): Eukaryota > Metazoa > Chordata > Amphibia > Caudata > Salamandridae > Lissotriton > Lissotriton helveticus. The sequence continues at coordinate 77,919,625 of NC_136067.1, read as the reverse complement.
CATCCCAACTTCACCAACACTCCCTCACTTCACAAACACTCCTCACTTTCACCAAAACACTCAACTTTAATAACACTTACCAACTTTACCAGCACATACCAACTTTAGCAATATTGCCTAGCATCACTAATGCTACCCACCTTTACTAATGTGCTCAACTTTAAAAACAGGAGGAAGATGGCGGCGCCTGAGTGAGGCTCCGTGGGACAACGCGGTGAGTCGCACGGCTCCATCGTTTTCCTTTCTGCATGGAAGGGCGCCTCTGAACCCAGATGCTTGCCTGATCAGGGAGGCAGCTTTTGCGGCTGTTTTCTGGGACCCAGGAGTCAGTTTTTGTCACATACAGCTCCTGTCTCTGCTCCACAATAATCGCGGCAGCCATTTTAGGTAAGATGTTTCCCTGAGGCGAGCTTTCCGCGAATAACCTTGCAATGACAGTTCTTTCCTCCTCCTCCTTTTTGGAACACCTTTTTTATTTATTTCTTGGTATTCTAATCTGAGGAAACTCTATCCAGCCTCCTGTTATTGAGGTCTGTTGCCTTGGAGCTGCGCCACCAATGTCCGCTATTTTGGTTATGCTTTCACCTCATAATACTGCTGATATGCGACTGGAATGTTTGAAGTAATTTTTTCTCATCCTGGTTTTTGGAACCAAACTGCTGGCTGTTCCTATGACTTACTGAGTTCAGTCTCTTTACTTATACGTTTTTCTTTTTTCTTTGTCAGCGTTATCTTCACTTGCACAATATGTTATGAACATTGCCTCAGATAAGATGCTTCACTCAACCGTCTAACTCCTATTTCTGCTAGAGTCTTCATCTGTGTCTCAATATACTTCGAGACCTGTTTATTGACTCGGTCCTAATTCTTTTTGAGCTATCTCAAAACTTTACAACAACTCTTTTATGGGAAGGTTGAAAAAGGTAAGTCCCCCGCTGGTTCGCTCCACGCAGTCATTTGTTAAGAACTCTACTCTACTCTACTCTGGAGAGCAGCCAGAGCAGTTGTAGGCCTCCCTAGGTTCTGCTCGGTCTCTCGCACCCTGCGTGCTCTCCACTGGCTGCCGATCAGGCAGCGGATTCATTTTAAGGTGCTTGGTTTGGCTTTTAAAATCCTAAAAGGCCCGTCTGCTCCCATATTGCAGAATCTTCTGCGCCCATATATCCCAGGCCGTTCCCTTCGCTCCTCGGATCACGAATTGGCAGCAGCTCCACGCTTCAATCGTAGTCGAGTTGGGGGACGTTCCTTCAAGGTGCGGGCAGTAGCTTTGTGGAACGCATTGCCTCGCGAAATTCGGACCCTTGCCGACCTGCTTTCTTTTCGCAAGGCCGTTAAGACTCTCCTGTTTCCTTAGCCCTGTTAAAAACTCGAATTTTTAAATAAATCTGCTCCTTGGTTATGTTGTGTGGCTACCTTGTCGGGCGCCGGGACGCTCCTTCGCTGGAGCAGCTGAGCGCATTACAAATACCATTAACATAACATAACATAACAATCTTTTTGAAATTCTCTAGAATGGCAGACTCTTTAGTTTCTTTATCTAAGGGCTCCACTTCTTCAATATTTGTTTCTAACACTGCAGGGAAAGCCTCCACAAAACGTCTCCTCCAAAGTCATCTTCGCCTGTCTCTTTAGACATGTTGCTTGAAGAAATTCGCTCATTGCGTCCCTTTATGGAGGAAACTAATGCCAAACTGCAATTCCTGACAGAAAATTGGTCAAAAATGGATGAAAGACTAACTATGGTGGAAAACAATGTTTCCTCACTTGGACTCGCAGACGGCAAACTTAACACTCTCCAATCTCAAGTCGCCTCTCATCAGAAACAAGTTGAGGAAAATTGAAATAGGCAAAGTAATTTACTCATTTATGGATTACCGGAAGGCACGATGGAAAATGACTCTCTCACTTTTTTCAAATCCTTCATTCCAATGGTTCTAAATATGCCAGCTGAGACCTCTTTTAATATTCAGCGTGCTCATCGCCTAGGACGTCAATAAGCCTCCTCTGCCAACTCACGATGCCCTACAGGGCTATCTTATACTTATTTGAATACACTGACTTACTTTACTTGAAGTCCTTTGAGCAGCTAAGTCAACCAAGAAAGTTGTCTGGTCTGGCAATAATTTATATTTCTCTCAGGATTATGCTAAAAACACAGCTGACAGACGAAAATAATTTCTCAATTTGAGGTTAGTTCTCAGGTCCCTCGGAGCTCGTTATGGTCTTTTCCACCCTTGCCTATTCAAAGTCACCTACAAGAACAAAACAACAACTTATGAAGACCCGATCAGACTTCAAAGTTTTATTAGTTCATGCAAGATAGAGAAGCATCTACATCTCGGGCTGTGTAGTGCTGCATGATCTGCTTAACCTTAATCCTTTTAAATTGAACACATATATTCTTGTTCTTAAGGCGATGTTGTTGGTTAACGTGATGTTGTTTCTCTAATGCTGTTGTTACGTATAACTTGATTGTTTATGTTGATTAACTTTTTTTTGCTTCCCTTACAGATCTATTCATGCTTGTTCCTGTTTGTCCTTCCCCTTTTTCTGTGAGCCGAGATCTTCCCTCGTCCTCACCTCAGTCATGCTTGGGCGTCTCATCTACTCCTCATGGTTTCTCCCCCTCCACTCCTAATTGGATTCAAAGGTATGTTCTCTACCTCTGTTCTTTTTGTATTGTTCGTCTCATCTCTGCTCCCTTTTTCATTCTGGTTTCTTTTAATAATACTTTTGATCTTACTGCTCTTTCTGTAATGCTGTGCCTTCTTCTTTCTCCCCCTCTTCTCTCTTTTGTTCTTTCTTTTTCTTTTCTTCTGTCTCCTGTCCCTTCCCTTTTTTTCTTTATCCGATTTTATGTTTCACATTCGTATTTGAACTATTCTCTTTTAAGATCTGCATATAATCATATCACGTTTACACATGACTTGGCTGCTGTTACAGTTGTTCTATGTTGTTGGTTGGTTTGCCTAGATCACTATCTTTCTTATGTATTCATATAATTGTCTCCATGTCTCTGAAAATTGTGTCATGGAATGTTAGAGGTTTGAATTCTCCCATTAGACGACAACTTGTTTTAACTCATTTATCTAAACTAGAAGTTGACATAGCTCTTATACAAGAATCTGACTTAACAGCAACTGAGTCTTCAAAATTAATAAGAAACTGGGTGGGGGAGGTTTTCTTTTCCCCAGGAGTTGGTAAACGTAATGGTGTAGTGACACTTTGCCATAAATCAATGTCTGTTAAACTAATCTCTCAATCATCTGATGACGATGGACGATGGTTATATACTAGATTGCAAATTGAGAATACTCTGGTTTCTTTGCTTACTGTACATGCTCCCACTAATGGTGAGCCTTCTTTTTGGTTTTCTCTTTCCCAACAAATTACATCTTGTATTGATTATAACTTTATCGTCGCTGGAGATTGCAACCAAATTGTTGGCCCCTTTATAGATAGTTATCATTAGTCTCCTTTAAATCACATAAGTCCCATAACATTTTTCTGGATGTCATACAACAATATAAGCTTATTGACACCAGGAGAATTTGCAACTCTGTTACAAGAGAATATACTTTTTATTCTCCTTCTCACCAATCACAATCTCGAATAGACCATTTTTTTTATCTCATAACTAGGGCTCCCGGTTTTCTGTTTTAACGGATTTTTACATATAAATACAGACTGGAAATAATTTTTCCTTTGTCTGTATTTATATGTAAAAGTGGCAAAATACTAGAAAATGTTGCCGCGCTTGAATCCAAAGTTATCTCACCACAGCCGCACCAGAGTACTTCACAGGTCTTTTGAAGACCATTTACTTGTTAAAAAGGCTTTATTGTTCTTTCACCCCATGCCATAGCCACTCCTGACTCCTCCTGTCCCATGCCCCATACAGTGCACATTTTAAACACTTCAATTCACAGTGCTGCAGCAGGAGAAAAATGAATATTTTCCCCCATGACAATCGGCATGCCCATGATGTCGTCCATGATGGACCACTTCGGGAAACTTGGAGAAGACGCATTAACCGAATGTTTAATCGAAACATTATTTTTAACAAACCCCTCACCATAAAATGAGCAGTTACCTTTTTTCCTATACGATCACATAAGATATCATAAACAGCTTCCATGTCGTTCTCGACATTTACTATGGATTAAAAATGTAATTTCATAATACAGCACTAATCGTTAATTCAGGGATTATTCTAAGAGATGCGTCATTCTGTTTTTCACTTAGAAAATGAATGTCCCGTATATCACCCTCTCTGGCAATGTCTGTGGTAGCAGAGTAGGTTCAGGATGTCTAGTTTAACGGAGGGGAAGGGAAGCCAACGTAGGTCAATATGTGTCTAGCTCCTAAATCAGTGAGTCGAGCAGAGAGAGGTAGTGGTATTTTTAGAAGCCCCATGGAGCATTAAGACTCTTTTGTAAGGTCAGGTGTTCTTCTCTCCCTAATCTACAAGCAATTTTAGCCGAGTTTTATGCCAATGGTTTTTAGCAAGCGCTTGGCAGCTGTTTCAAGACCATCTGCAAGGGCCAAGTTGATTTTATTTTTATTACGTCCTCCTGCTTTTCATCTTAAGGCTTTACTGTGTGCATTGTCAATCTTCACATTTGCGTGTTTTTCTGCTGTTCTAATTGTTTTTCTACTCACTAGTAAGGTCATGCTTCCGCTCAGAAAATCTGTGTGCAACCTTAAAGTCAGAGATTCGAGTCCTGACTCACCGCCTTGACTTTCATCCTCCCAAAGTTGGTAAAACTAGTTGCATTGCCTTGTGTAATAGTAACACCAGTTATTTCAAGAGTTTGAGGTGTAATTGATGTAGTGCTATATAGGTAACCCTAGGTTTGGCATGCAGCATTGCTTGTAACATAAAACTGCACTATGATCTGACATGATATGGCACATTTGTTAGTAACTTAAGCCTGTTCACAGTCTTGTTATGTTAAATGACATGCACGTGTGTATAACATACGTTTGTACATAAGGTTGGTGTGTTAAGTGAAATACAGCTGTTAGTAATGTAAGTCTGTCTGCAGTATTATGTCAAGGGACGTAGGGACATGTAGGGGTATCAGTACTGTTGGTCTGTAAACAGACCTGTCATGTTACATGAACATTTTTGTTTTCATTTCAAAACTGGGGCTGACTAAACACAACCTATTTTATTTTTATTTTTTTTATGCAACATTTTCTTGCTGGCTTTAGATGGAAATACAGAAGTGCTGGCACATGTTTGCTCCTGATAAGTGCTTGTACTCTAACCTAAAGTGTTTTTATAGCAGAACTGAGAAGCACAGGTACTCTCCTTTTCAAATTACTCAGTACCGGACCATTTCTATCTGATCCTCAATTGGACTGTCCTTTACGGGTGGAACTTGAAAGATCATATCTCTCTCCTTTCTCTTTTAAAGAGTATCTTTCCTTCACCCGCAAACCACAATCTGTCTCCACTTCTAGTCTTAAACATTCCTATAAGCTTCTAGAATCTAACAAGAAGACACCTCCCATATATTTAAACTCTTTTCTCAATTTCACACTTTGACATAATAACTTTTTACTAATTCGTGGTAAACCTTTTTATTGGAAGTCATGGAGACAGAAACGTTTAATTTGGATACACCAGCTTTTTATTCAAAATGAAATTGTGCCTTTTCAAAGGCTAGCCGTCTTTTTGATTTTTCACTTTCTTACCAACCTGAATACATGCTCCTAAAGCAAGCCTTACTGACTGCCTATATTCATGTTTTGTCTCTCAGCCACCACACATCTCACTCGATCAATAGTTTACATACTTTTTTACACTCGTATCCTAAAGCATCTACTATTTATACTTACCTCCGTAATCTACACAACCATAGAGAGAAAACCAAAGTAGAATTATCTTGGGAGGAGGATTTTAAGGTGGAATGGCAAACTTCCTTTTGGAACAAAATATGGTCTAAATATGGTCTAAATTTAGGAAATCATCCAGAGCAGCAACTAAAATACAGACATTAGTTTTTATTTATAATAGACTTTTATTACATCCGGTCATTTTTCACAAGAGATATCCCAATGTCCCTGATACCTGCTGGACTTGTTCATCCCCGTCTGCTGATTTCAAACAATTACTGTTTACATGCCCACATGTGCACACTCTCTGGAAAAACATTTGGTCTCAAATTAACTTGATTTTTGGTTCTAAAATACCCTTTTCCATTGTTCACCTATTTTTAGGAAGTATATCACCTGTTTGGGATAATCATACTTTTAATATCAAGATTGAAGATGTGTTGATAGCAGTTGCCTTTCAGCAAATCACCAAAAACTGGAAAGATCTAACCTAGCTATCCTTACAGGCATGGTGGTATGCCGTGTGTTATAACCATAGATTGGATACGACCCTTGTTCATCCTATTAATTTAGCTACTAAGCGCTTAATTTTATGGTCACCTGTCACAAGACATATTGAGGCGAATGCTAGACAATCTTTCTCTATGACTCCCATACAACAAGATGTTGCCCAACCCCTGTGACATTCCTCAACCTATAATAACATTAGTTTTCCACTTTTCATGTCATTTTTGTATATCTTTAAGCTAGGTTACAGTACTTTATGAACACTGTGATTATCTTTCTCTGTTTATTCAGGAATTCCATTCCAGTCATGTATATTTGATAGTATCACTTAAACAAGGTTATATTTTAATATTTAATTATTCTCATATATGAATATATTTTAACTATTGTATTGTATATTTTCACTTTATGTTTTCTCAATAAAGTCTTTTAGAACTCAAAAACACTTACCAACTTTATCAACACTACCCAATATCGCAAATACTCACCAACATCACCAACAAACTAAACAAAACTAAAACAGAACATCACCAATTCTCATCACCTTTAACATACACCAAGAGCTCATCAGCACGGCACAACTTATGAAATATGCTGAGGATCAACCAAACGTTATTGCTATACCAATACATAACCAATAACTTCTTCCAACTATCACCAACTTCAGTAAACTATCCAATATCATGATTCCGCAGGACTTCTGGAATATATCTAGGAACACTTTCCATTGCTCCTTAGTGTCACAAATATGTCACAACTTTATCAATACTCCCGAGCTTGAACAACACTCTTCAAACATATCCAATACTCTCAAAATGTATCGGTACTCTTCCAGCATATCCAATACTCCCAAACTTTATCAACACACTTGGAACATATCCAATACTCTCCAACTTTATCAACACTCTTGGAACCTATCCAATACTCCCAAACTTTATCAACACGTTTGGAACATATCCAATACCCCCAAACTTTATTAACACTCTTCTAACATATCCAACTCTCTCAAACTTTATCAACACTCTTCAAACATATGCAATACTCCCAAACTTTATCAACACTCTTCAAACATATCAAATACTTCCAAACTTTATCAACACTCTTGGAACATATCCAATTCTCTTCAACTTTATCAACACTCTTCAAACATATCTAATACCCCCAAACGTTATTAACACTCTTAGAACATATCCAATATTTCCAAACGTTATCAACACTCTTCAAACATATCCAATACTCTCAAACTTGATTAACACTCTTCAAACATATCCAATACCCCCAAACTTGATTAACACTCTTGGAACATATCCAATACCCCCAAACTTGATTAACACTCTTCAAACATATCCAATACTCTCAAACTTTATCAACACTCTTGGAACTTATCCAACACTCCAAACTATATTAACACTCTTCAAACATAGCCAATACTCTCAAACTGTATCAACACTCTTGGAACATATCTAATACTCCTAAACTGTATTAACAATCTTCAAACATATCCAATACTCTCAAACATTATCAACACTCTTCAAACGTATCCAATACTCCAAACTTTATCAACACTCTTCAAACTTATTCAATGCTCCCAAACTGTATCAACACTCTTCAAACATATCCAATACTCCCAAACATTATCAACACTCTTCCAGCACCTCCATTTAATTCCCAACTACATCGACACTCTTCATATGTCTCCGGGTATACACCTGTTACAACGCATTTTTTACTCCGCACTACCATTACAACGCGACTTTTACTCCGCATACCATTACAACGCATTGCGCTGGGGGGCGCTGTAGGATAGGGAATAAGTTTAATTTTCTATCCAACACCTTCCCTAGTGTCCACGGGGACTGGTGTTGGAATAGAAAATTAAACTTACCACTATCCAGCGCCCCAAGGCGCTATGCGTTGTAACAGTATGCGGAGTAAAAGTCGCGTTGTAATGGTATGCGGAGTAATAGTATGCGTTATAACGTCATACATCCGATGTCTCCAGTAGTTCCCAGCTCAAACAGATGGCTCCAATTCTAGCTGACCGCCAATATTCACCTCCATCATCTGCATGTGTCAAACGTAGAAAACCCCAGCAGCTCATGCATGTGGGATGATGTCTTTAACATGCCAGGGATTTGGCGATGCTTCTCAAGTGCATGTCATGCCCAGGACAGGGGCACTAGGACTCTGGGGCAAAGGGCAGAGGCCAGGGAACACCGGACACCACTTCCAGTCAGGGGAGAGGACAGGAAGGGACAAGGGACATTCCTGAGCAGGACCTCGAGGCAAGAGGTCAGAGAACATACATGCTGTATCAACGATTGAATAAACGAGTACCTGAAAGCATCGATCGTTTCCTGTGTATTCCTGGGGGCCATGGAACACGACAGTGCACCATAAGTCTTCTGCGCTTTACCTTCTCTGCACCTTCGGCCAGGCGCGTGCTGACACATGGGAGCGGTTCTGGTGGTCCGAGATGCTGTCGCACTGCACTCAACGGGGTTAAATTTACAGCCTTAAGTAATGAACCAGCATCTTTCCCCGTTGCTCATTAATTACACAGAGATTGATTACAGAGCAGAGAATTCCTGACCTGGCAGGCCACTGTGCCTGGCTCCCTGGACCCATAGGGTGCCAAGCCTGTGGCCTGGGACATCTGTTTGCTGGATGAGGGGCTTGCAGCCAGCTCCAATGTCTATTGTCCGTGGTAGGCACTTGGCCAACATGCCTTACTCTGCTCTTGACTACGGTGACAGTAGGGTCTGGAGCGGGGTATCGCACTGTATGCCAACGCAATGCCTCAACAGTATTTGAGCCCAATTGCAGGCTTTATTGGCAACATGTTGCCCCTCTGGCCAGTGTCCAGCAATTGCAGTGTTTCATGACATCACCGCACCCCTTTTCTCAAACTCCCTGAGATCCGTCCTCTGCCACTGGGGGCGCTGTGATCAGCAGCGTGTCCTAAGGCTGGAAGCCCTGGCAGCACGTTGGCCATTGAGGCAATGTGACGTCATCAGGACCCCCAGCAGTCTGGCATCAGAGAGGGGTCTGTGGTAGAACCGCCTCTCTTCCTTCCTTTCTCCCTGCTCTCCATTCTTTACTTATTTTCTGCTTCTTCCATCTGTCTTTGTGTCTTCCCTCTCTCTTCTTGACTTCTTCTCAGTTCTTTCACTGCGCCCTTAATTTCCCGTCCTTCCTTTAACTTTCCATTCCTCCCTACATGATCCCTTCTCTCTTTTCTCTTGCTTCCATTCTTCTGTTCATCACGTCTTTTTCTTCTCTTTTGCTTGTTTTTTATGATTCTTCCTGTTCTCTCATCTCGTCTTTTCCCCTCACTCTTTTTTATATCCTTGATTCACTCCGCCTTTACTCTTCCATGGGTCTGCCCAGCTCTCATTTCTTTTCCCCGCCCTTTTCTGTGTCTTTTTTCCCTTCCTTCCCCTGTCCTTCATTCCATCGCTTCTCCCTCTGCTCCTTCCTCCTTTTCTTTTCCCCGTCTCTTCTTCCTCACTCCTTTCTCTCCTTCATTCTTCCTACCTATTCCCTTATTTTCTTCTTACTCGTTTCTTTCTCCTTTTCATTCCTTCTCACTTTATTCTCTCTACACCTCCCTTCTTTACCCTCCACTTCTCTTCATGCCTTTTCTGTGCAGTGAAGTCCTCCTTAGTCACTTTGCCCTTCCATCTCTCGTCCAGCTGTACTTTATTACAGTCATTATTATCCAGTCAATCACTTTTGCCTTCTTACATTTCAGGATTTTACCATTTTTGCTTTTCTTGTCCATGCCTTTCTTTAAAGCTTTGCCCATCCTTAAAAGTGGATGGAAACAGGAAACCCTCTGATTCCAGGTAAAGTGTTGAAATCCCCAGTCAGAGGTTTCTTAAAGGCTGGTGGGTCCTTGGTGGAGTCCGGCTGAGGGGATCCCTGCCTGGAGGGCACAAGCGCCCTGGCACACACACACACACACACACACACGCATACATATATATATATATATATATATATATATATATATATATATATATCACCGTCAGTCCTGAACTACTGGCTCCTCCGACAATCAGGTACAGACCACAAACGTGCGTTGTTGCAAGTATTTAGTGCTTTATTCTTTTATCTATATATATATATACATTGGCGCCTCCACCACCCATTGCTCCCTCCAGCGCTGCCGATACCTGTATTGACCCAACTCCTTCAGGAGGGCACACTTGAGGCTAGTACAGGCCCCCTGCGCTATAAGAGTGGCTTGGGCTACAGGTACTAGTCATTTTCAAAGTACATTGAATAAATAAACAACTTTGATTGTGCTCGTCCCTAAATTAGACAAACAGGGCCACCAAGTGGTAGACTGAGACTGTCATAAGTGCTGGTGTTGACAATTAAGTGCTGGAAACCTCCTGCTCTATTTAAGCACTGATTTTTCTCTCCCTCTGTCACCTATAATATCAAATAAATTTCTTATGTTGAGCTAAGAATAAATCAGCATTTAAGAAAAATGTGTTGTAAAGTTTTGGGGGTGCATGTCTCTGCATCGGAGGACAAGTTTCTGCGAAGTTTCAGATTCTGCAGGGCCCAGCAGGCCAGTCACAAATGGAATGGGAGGGGTCTGGGAGCAGCACAGTTCCCGGGCCCCACTCTTTTTCAGGGCCCGAACTGGCAGGGCCACAGTCTGTCATAGATTTAAAGCAGGGCTCTGCTATTTAATAATGACGTCATTTGACACGGTTAATACCAGTAGATAGTGTAACATGCTTTGAGTTTGCTGCCCTGGGACTCGCCAATCCTGGTGTGCCAATTCAGAGCGCTACGGTGCCTCCCCAGGGCTATGGAGCGCTACAAGGTTGTATTCCGAGCACAAGTCTGGGGTACTCATGGGTACACAGCTTCCACCCACTATTTTCACAGGGTGGACTCTGTCCCCCCTGCCAAGAATGTGGGCTCCACAGAATTAAGCTGAACTTGTCCTAGTGCAATTTTCAGACACCGGTACACACGTTCAGCAGCGCTTTCCATTTCCAGCAGCAAGGTGCAGGCTGTGAGGGGGCTGTTATTTCACCTCCAGCTGGGCCAAAGTTAAGGCACCATCCGGCCTCCTTTTGTTTGTATATCCTGCCTGGAGGTGGCCTGGAACCTCACACTTAAATGTAAATGCCACGGAGGGGAAACAAAGGCACCCAACTTGTTATCCCTTCACAGGTACTCAAGAGAGACACTTTTTACCTTTGTTCAGTCCTTGTACATAAGAGATGCAGGCACTTTGAGAATGTCAGGTGTGTTGGTCTCTCCCAGTATTTACACAAATAATTTCAAAAGCACTATTTGATTTCTTTTATAGCGCTATGCAACCCATTGCAGGGTGTCAGAGCTATATACTTATAAATTGACAATAAATCATGTACAGGTGTAAATCAATGTACAAGGCGGTTACATGAGACAGGATTACAAGGTGTAGGAGTCACATGTCCTTCATAGCTCGCTGTGCTATATTACAAGGATTACAATTTATGAACTGCTGGTAACAAAAGAATCTCTGTGTTAAAAGCAGTAACCCACTTTACTATCTACATAAAATACAAATCTGTCATCTCCACGTTACATGACGTGCTTTGCAGGAGACGCGTTAACCCACTATGCTACTTTGATTTAAATCTGGGACTTCACAAAACACAGATCTCTCTAACAAATGCGTTCACCTCCAGAGTTATCTCACCATTTGATTTACTGGGCACCTTTACAGCAGGTGCCTTAACCCATAATCCACATCTCCTCCAGTATTGGGAAACTTACTAGAGTCTTCTTAGAAATAAAAGATATCCCTCGCTTTGAGTCAGTAATAGCTCTAATGAATCCTCCCATGGCTAGGAAGCTTTGCCTCCAGTATAGGTCTGAGGTGCTACCTCTTCGCTGTGTTACATCCAAGTGGAGAGATCAGCCAATGCTCCAGTGCCCGGTGTGTGCCCACCCCGAGGAATCTGAGCTGTCCAGGCTATCAGTAAGCAAGGAAACGCTGGTTGGTTCAGATGTGTAGAAATCTTGGTGATAGGCGCTGCCTTGAAGTATTTAGGATACTGAAATCTGATTCGAGTATCCCAATAGTTTATTCAGTTGCAGGCTTCTTGTTCCCCATGTGGTGCACCAGAAGGTTTTTTTTGAAACCTTGAAAATGCTGTATTGATTCCGCCACAATGAACTAATAGTCCTATTACAGTATGCTGGTTTAATCATTTGTAGTCTTTTTTTATATTTTCCAAATCGGAGTTTTATTGTACTCTTTCCTTTTTATTCTGTTTGTTTTAGATAATAGATAATTTATATATTTATTAATGTTCTACGCACTTTCTGGAATTAACTTTGTGTCCTTCGCCTAAAAGCATCACACCGCTAACTTTGATGCTCTGAATGAATAATATTTGTTTAATTATTAATGTGATTCGTAATCGTTAGTGAATTCTTGATGTATTTTAAACTGTGCGATTACTGTGTATTGCACTCTTTAGGTCATTTTGACCGAAATAAAGTCTATATGAACTGAACTGAACTTAACCCATAAAACATTTTAAAATGCAGACTTTGCAACCAATTAAGCAGAACAGATCTACTGCCAAGCTTCTCCTTGATGCCAATTTCTTTGCGATAGGGTTTAAAAATATACACATATTAGTTGAGGCCCAGATTTTGCGTCTTTTTTGGCACAACCCAACGCCAAATCTCATTAAGTGCTGAAATGTACTCGTTATATACCTGATAAACATGCATGAGGTCTTAATATCTGATGTTACATGTTGTGATGTCACATCCAGTGAGGTTAGCAAAAGCTAAGGGGATGATGGACGGAGTGTTGAATATTGCAAGCACTCACCCCCAGTCAACTGATCTGGGTTTAATCCCTCATCATCCTTTAGCTCACTCAGCCACCCCAGTTCAGACGTGGCCATATGCAAATCAGTCTGAGCCGCATGGGAACAGTCCAGCACGAACTGCCAAGCCACGTCTTCCCTGGACAAGAAACTAGCCTCCTGGGACCGGTTTCTAGGTTCAACACTCCGTCCATCATCCCCTTTGGTTGTGCTAAGTTCGCCCTAAGTGGGAAGGGTATGCCCAGACGTGGGTCCCTTGCTCACTTTGCCACTGGATTCAAGATAGCCTGGCTGATGAGGGTTATGAATCCGAAACCGGTCCCAGCAGCATCCCCTTTGGTTTTACTTCCTGTGAGGTCCCTTCCTGTTATGTCACGCACAATGTCATGCGTCGTGACATCATGCTCTGTGATGGCACGTGTCATGCTCTCACTTGCATACTGCCTAACCTGGTTAGTCCCCACACACTTCTTTTGTTTAAACTTGTGCCCTGGTTGCGTTGAAAGGTGGGCCAGTCGTTCCTCCAGTGATTGCAGCCTTCAAATGCACAGGATGTCTTTTAATTCAACTGCTATTTAATGTAATTAAATTCAATGCATGAAAGAAACGAAACAAAACGCGTGCAGGTTGTCTGTGAAGGTCCATCCCAGGGCACTGCTGGTGCCAGGGCCGCTCCTCCGCGCGCTAAGGCGATCGCCTTGGCAGCGCAGAGCTATGCAGGGCGGCGCAGTTCATCTTTTAGTGCCTTCTTTGTGTCCCTGAGATACACGTCACGGAGGCCATTGTGTGCCGAGGCGGGCTCGGGCGGCCCCTTTAATTAAAGTGCCTGGAAACAGGATGAGAATTATAGAGGCGGGACGTGTCTGCTGACTCAGCTTTCTGCTGCCAGGGGGGTCCAAAATCAGGGCTGCTGCTGTGGAGACCATGAAGGCGCGTCTTACAGGGTAAGGACCAGGCTGCGGAAGCAACCCCCACCCTTCCTAGCATGGGAGGGAAGGCACTGCCCGCACCAAGGATGCGCCCGGACAGTGCTTAATTTGTGCCGGTGTTTCTAGGTGCTTGCCCGTAGTGGGGAGCGGCACCAATTTTTGGGGGATCGTAGATCGAAATGCAGAAAAGGGAGACAGAAGGTGAATAGAAAGCTAGGAAAACAGCGATACGGGGGAAGCTGATATGAAAAAAACTGAAAGAGGAAGAGGCAGGAAGTGGAGGGTGACGGGAGAAAGTGGTGTGGGGTGGATTCAGGCCAAGGCACCCTTGGTACTCAACGGCACTGGGATTCAGGATCAGCGCTGGAAACTAGCTCCTAACAAAAACTTCGAGCCCCTATACACAATCCTTGCCAGAGAAGAAAGGACTCTGAAGTAAGCGGGTACGCGGCGGTACGGTGTCCCCTTCAGCACAGCCTCTATTCTGATGAGCCCGTGTCCTGCAACACCCGCCCTTCTCGCACCCCATCGAGCTGTTTTTGAACTTCAATGTTTGAAGCAGACTCCAGCGGTTTCCCAACAAAATGTTAGTGACTCATTTCATCCTATTGAAACGGTTTCAAATGTTCGCATATACTGAGCGCGCGCTGCTGCTGTGTTCGAGGCTCTGCGAAGGAGCTGGGGGGCTTCACGGCTGTCAATCACATACCTGCTCTATGTGTAAATAAAGTTAGCTTGGCTGCCACAAGTTCCAAAGCTTTCCTGTGCATGTGGCTGAAGCTTGCCCTAAAATAGACCGTCCCGTGTGTACTCTGTGTGAGAAGGCGATCGAGGCACTGCTGGCGGAGGAGATGTGACCTAACGGCCAGAACTGCTGTCTTTGGAACGGGGAAACCTGGCTCGAGTCACGGCGCCGGCGTATCACCCTGTGATTCTGGGCACATCACTTAATCTCCCTCTGAATAAAAATAGACAAATCTGACCAAGTGAAAGGTAACCTGGTGCTCGTGTAAAGCGCTGTCATTCCCTTGCACTAGGCTCACGCTCACAACTGCAACAACCGTGTGTTGGTGGAAACACTGCTGTTGGCGTGCTGTGTCGCGTGTGTAGGGAGCCTGCCCGTTCCTTCGTTTAAAGCTGACGTTCTTGACCCCAGTATCTTTAGGACCCCATTTCTGTCCGTGAGTGGAGCTGGTACTCTTTTGACTCATTCTCTGCCTGCTTTGTGTGCCAGTGAACCGTGCACTGCTACTGTCTGTGCTGCAGATGCCTTCAAGCGAGGGACGCTTGCACTAACTGCCCTTCTTGTACATGTGAGTGAAACACGCTTGTGCCCTTGCTTCCAATTCTGTAGCTTTTCTAGCTGCAAGGACACATTCTACATACAGCTCCTGACTGGAGTGAAACCGTTCTCTGTGCGAGGGATGCTTGCAGTGCTGCTGTCCAGTCTGAGACAGGCTGTCTGTGAAGGATGCTTGCAGTGCTGCTGCCCACACTGTGACAGGCTGTCTGTGAAGGATGCTTGCAGTGCTGCTGTCCATTCTGAGACAGGCTGTGTGTGAAGGATGCTTTCAGTGCTGCTGCCCACACTGTGACAGGCTGTCTGTGAAGGATACTTGCAGTGCTGCTGTCCATTCTGTGGATTTCCTGTGTGTGAGGGATGCTTGTTGTGCTGCTGTGCATTCTGTGCATATACAGTGTGTGAAGGATGCTTGCAGTGCCTCTGTCCATGCTGAGACTGGTTCTGTGTATGAGGGATGCTTGCAGTGCTGCTGCCCACACTGTGACAGGCTGTCTGTGAAGGATGCTTGCAGTGCTGCTGTCCATTCTGTGGATTTCCTGTGTGTGAGGGATGCTTGTTGTGCTGCTGTGCATTCTGTGCATATACAGTGTGTGAAGGATGCTTGCAGTGCCCCTGTCAGTGGTGAGACCGGTTCTGTGTATGAGGGATGCTTGCAGTGCTGCTGCCCACACTGTGACAGGCTGTCTGTGAAGGATGCTTGCAGTGCTGCTGTCCATTCTGTGGATTTCCTGTGTGTGAGGGATGCTTGCGGTGCTGCTGTGCATTCTGTGCATATACAGTGTGTGAAGGATGCTTGCAGTGCCCCTGTCAGTGGTGAGACCGGTTCTGTGTATGAGGGATGCTTGCAGTGCTGCTGTCCATGCTGAGACCGGTTCTGTGTGTGAGAGATACTTGCAGTGCTGCTGTCCATGCTGAGACCGGTTCTGTGTATGAGGGATGCTTGCAGTGCTGCTGTCCATGCTGAGACCGGTTCTGTGTGTGAGAGATGCTTGCAGTGCTGCTGTCCATTCTCAGACCTGTTCTGTGTGTGAGGGAAGCTTGCAGTGCTGCTGTCCATTCTGTGCATATCCAGTATGTGAGGGATGCTTGCAGTGCTGCTGTCCATTCTGTGCATATCCTGTGTGTGAGGGATGCTTGCAGTGCTGCTGCCCATTCTGAGACTGGTTCTGTGTGAGGGATGCTTGCAGGGCTGCTGCCCACACCGTGACAGGCTCTGTATGAGGGATGCTTTCAGTGCTGCTGTCCATTCTGAGACTGGTTCTGTGTGAGAAATGCTTGCAGTGCTGCTGCCCACACCGTGACAGGCTCTGTGTATGAGGGATGCTTGCAGTGCTGCTGTCCACACTTGCACAGGCTGTGTGAGAGATGCTTGCAATGCTGCTGTCCATTCTCAGACCTGTTCTGTGTGTGAGGGAAGCTTGCAGTGCTGCTGTCCATTCTGTGCATATCCAGTATGTGAAGGATGCTTGCAGTGCTGCTGTCCATTCTGTGCATATCCTGTGTGTGAGGGATGCTTGCAGTGCTGCTGCCCATTCTGAGACTGGTTCTGTGTGAGAGATGCTTGCAGTGCTGCTGCCCACACCGTGTGACAGGCTCTGTGTATGAGGGATGCTTGCAGTGCTGCTGTCCATTCTGATACCGGTTCTGTATGTGAGGGATGCTTGCAGTGCTGCTGTCCATTCTCAGACCTGTTCTGTGTGCGAGGGAAGCTTGCAGTGCTGCTGTCCATTCTGTGCATATCCAGTACGTGAGGGATGCTTGCAGTGCGGCTGTCCATTCTGTGCATAACCTGTGTGTGAGGGATGCTTGCAGTGCTGCTGCCCATTCTGAGACTGGTTCTGTGTGAGAGATGCTTGCAGTGCTGCTGCCCACACCGTGACAGGCTCTGTATGAGGGATGCTTTCAGTGCTGCTGTCCATTCTGTGTATATCCTGTGTGTCGGGGATGCTTGCAGTTCTATTGCCTACACTGTGACAGGCTGTGTGTGAAGGATGCTTGCAGTGCCTCTGTCCATTCTGAGACCGGGTCTGTGTGTGAGGGAGGATTGCAGTGCAGCTGCCCAGACTGTGACAGGCTGTGTGTGAGGGATGCTTGCAGTGCCTCTGTCCATTCTGAGACCGGGTCTGTGTGTGAGGGAAGGTTGCAGTGCCTCTGTCCATTCTGAGACTGGTTCTGTGTAAGACGGATTCTTGCAGTGCTGCTGTCCATTATGTGCATATCCAGTGTGTGAGGGATGCTTGCAGTGCTGCTGCCCACACTTGGAGAGGCTGTGTGTGAAGGATGCTTGCAGTGCCTCTGTCCATGCTGAGACCGGTTCCATGTGTGAGGGATGCTTGCAGTGCTGCTGTCCATTCTGTGCATATCCAGTGTGTGAGGGATGCTTGCAGTGCTGCTGCCCACACTTGGACAGGCTGTGTGTGAAGGATGCTTGCAGTGCCTCTGTCCATGCTGAGACCGGTTCCGTGTATGAGGGATGCTTGCAGTGCTGCTGCCCAGAATGTGACAGGCTGTGTGTGAGGGATGCTTGCAGTGCTGCTGTCCATTCTGTGCATATCCAGTGTGTGAGGGATGCTTGCAGTGCTGATGTCCATTCTGTGCATATCCAGTATGTGAGGGATGCTTGCAGTGCTGCTGTCCATTCTGAGACTGGTTCTGTGTGTGAGGGATGCTTGCAGTGCTGCTGCCATTCTGAGACCGGTTCTGTGTGTGAGGGATGCTTGCAGTGCTGCTGTCCATTCTGTGCATTTCCAGTGTGTGAGGGATGCTTGCAGTGCTGCTGTCCATTCTGAGACCGGTTCTGTGTGTGAGGGATGCTTGCAGTGCTGCCGCCCACACTATCACAGGCTGTGTGTGAGGGATGCTTGCAGTGCTGCTGCCCATGCTGAGACTGGTTCGGTGTATGAGGGATGCTTACAGTGCTGCTGTCCATTCTGTGCATTTCCAGTGTGTGAGGGAAGGTTGCAGTGCCTCTGTCCATTCTGAAACTGGTTCTGTGTATGAGGGATGCTTGCAGTGCTGCTGTCTATTCTGTGCTTATCCTGTGTGTGAAGGATGCTTGCAGTGCCGCTGCCCACACCGTGACAGGCTGTGTGTGAGGGATGCTTGCACTGCTGCTGCTCATGCTGAGACCGGTTCTGTGTGTGAGGGATGCTTGCAGTGCTGCTGTCATGCTGAGACCGGTTCTGTGTATGAGGGATGCTTGCTGTGCTGCTGTCCACACTTGAACAGGCTGTGTGTGAGGGATGCTTGCAGTGCTGCTGTCCATTCTGAGACCGGTTCTGTGTATGAGGGAGGCTTGCAGTGCTGCTGTCCATTCTGTGCATTTCCAGTGTGTGAGGGATGCTTGCAGTGCTGCTGTCCATTCTGAGACCGGTTCTGTGTATGAGGGAGGCTTGCAGTGCTGCTGTCCATTCTGTGCATTTCAAGTGTGTGAAGGATGCTTTCTGTGCTGCTGTCCATTCTGAGACCGGTTCTGTGTATGAGGGATGCTTGCTGTGCTGCTGCCCACACTTGGACAGGCTGTGTGTGAAGGATGCTTGCAGTGCCTCTGTCCATGCTGAGACCGGTTCCGTGTGTGAGGGATGCTTGCAGTGCTGCTGCCCAGAATGTGACAGGCTGTGTGTGAGGGATGCTTGCAGTGCTGCTGTCCATTCTGCGCATTTCCAGTGTGTGAGGGATGCTTGCAGTGCTGCTGTCCATTCTGTGCATATCCAGTATGTGAGGGATGCTTGCAGTGCTGCTGTCCATTCTGAGACCGGTTCTGTGTGTGAGGGATGCTTGCAGTGCTGTTGTCCATGCGGAGACTGGTCCTGTGTATGAGGGATGCTTGCAGTGCTGCTGTCCATGCTGAGACCGGTTCTGTGTATGAGGGATGCCTGCAATGCTGGTGTCCATTCTGTGCATATCTAGTGTGTGAGGGATGCTTGCAGTCCTGCTGCCCACACCGTGACAGGCTGTGTGTGAGGGATGCTTGCAGTGCTGCTGTCCATGCTGAGACCGGTTCTGTGTATGAGGGATGCTTGCAGTGCTGCTGTCCATTCTGTGCATATCTAGTGTGTGTGGGATGCTTGCAGTGCTGCTGTCCATTCTGATACCGGTTCTGTGTATGAGGGATGCTTGCAGTGCTGCTGTCCATTCTGAGACCAGTTGTGTGTATGAGGGATGCTTGCAGTGCTGCTGTACATGCTAAGACTGGTTCTGTGTATGAGGGATGCTTTCAGTGCTGCTGTCCATGCTAAGGCAGGTTCCGTGTGTGAGGGAAGCTTGCAGTGCTGCTGTCAATGCTGAGACCGGTTCCGTGTGTGAGGGATGCTTGCAGTGCCGCTACCCACACTGTGACAGGCTGTGTGTGAGGGATGCTTGCAGTGCTGCTGTCCATTCTGTGCAAATCCAGTGTGTGAGGGATGCTTGCAGTGCTGCTGTCCATGCTGAGACCGGTTCTGTGTATGAGGGATGCTTGCAGTGCTGCTGTCCATGCTGTGACCGGTTCCATGTGTGAGGGAAGCTTGCAGTGCTGCTGTCCATGCTGAGACCGGTTCTGTGTATGAGGGATGCTTGCAGTGCCGCTGCCCACACTGTGACAGGCTGTGTGTGAGGGATGCTTGCAGTGCTGCTGACCATTCTGTGCATATCCAGTGTGTGAGGGATGCTTGCAGTGCTGCTGCTCACACTTGGACAGGCTGTCTGTGAAGGATGCTTGCAGTGCCTCTGTCCATGCTGAGACTGGTTCTGTGTATGAGGGATGCTTGCAGTGCCACTGCCCACACTGTGACAGGCTGTGTGTGAGGGATGCTTGCAGTGCTGCTGTCCATTCTGTGCATATCCTGTGTGTGAGGGATGCTTGCAGTGCTGCTGCCCATTCTGAGACTGGTTCTGTGTGAGAGATGCTTGCAGTGCTGCTGCCCACACCGTGTGACAGGCTCTGTGTATGAGGGATGCTTGCAGTGCTGCTGTCCATTCTGATACCGGTTCTGTATGTGAGGGATGCTTGCAGTGCTGCTGTCCATTCTCAGACCTGTTCTGTGTGCGAGGGAAGCTTGCAGTGCTGCTGTCCATTCTGTGCATATCCAGTACGTGAGGGATGCTTGCAGTGCGGCTGTCCATTCTGTGCATAACCTGTGTGTGAGGGATGCTTGCAGTGCTGCTGCCCATTCTGAGACTGGTTCTGTGTGAGAGATGCTTGCAGTGCTGCTGCCCACACCGTGACAGGCTCCGTATGAGGGATGCTTTCAGTGCTGCTGTCCATTCTGTGTATATCCTGTGTGTCGGGGATGCTTGCAGTTCTGCTGTCCATTCTGAGACCGGTTCTGTGTATGAGGGAGGCTTGCAGTGCTGCTGTCCATTCTGTGCATTTCAAGTGTGTGAAGGATGCTTTCTGTGCTGCTGTCCATTCTGAGACCGGTTCTGTGTATGAGGGATGCTTGCTGTGCTGCTGCCCACACTTGGACAGGCTGTGTGTGAAGGATGCTTGCAGTGCCTCTGTCCATGCTGAGACCGGTTCCTTGTGTGAGGGATGCTTGCAGTGCTGCTGCCCAGAATGTGACAGGCTGTGTGTGAGGGATGCTTGCAGTGCTGCTGTCCATTCTGCGCATTTCCAGTGTGTGAGGGATGCTTGCAGTGCTGCTGTCCATTCTGTGCATATCCAGTATGTGAGGGATGCATGCAGTGCTGCTGTCCATTCTGAGACCGGTTCTGTGTGTGAGGGATGCTTGCAGTGCTGCTGTCCATGCTGAGACTGGTCCTGTGTATGAGGGATGCTTGCAGTGCTGCTGTCCATGCTGAGACCGGTTCTGTGTATAAGGGATGCCTGCAATGCTGGTGTCCATTCTGTGCATATCTAGTGTGTGAGGGATGCTTGCAGTCCTGCTGCCCACACCGTGACAGGCTGTGTGTGAGGGATGCTTGCAGTGCTGCTGTCCATTCTGAGACAGGCTGTGTGTGAGGGATGCTTGCAGTGCTGCTGTCCATGCTGAGACCGGTTCTGTGTATGAGGGATGCTTGCAGTGCTGCTGTCCATTCTGTGCATATCTAGTGTGTGTGGGATGCTTGCAGTGCTGCTGTCCATTCTGATACCGGTTCTGTGTATGAGGGATGCTTGCAGTGCTGCTGTCCATTCTGAGACCAGTTGTGTGTATGAGGGATGCTTGCAGTGCTGCTGTACATGCTAAAACTGGTTCTGTGTATGAGGGATGCTTTCAGTGCTGCTGTCCATGCTAAGGCAGGTTCCGTGTGTGAGGGAAGCTTGCAGTGCTGCTGTCAATGCTGAGACCGGTTCCGTGTGTGAGGGATGCTTGCAGTGCCGCTACCCACACTGTGACAGGCTGTGTGTGAGGGATGCTTGCAGTGCTGCTGTCCATTCTGTGCAAATCCAGTGTGTGAGGGATGCTTGCAGTGCTGCTGTCCATGCTGAGACCGGTTCTGTGTATGAGGGATGCTTGCAGTGCTGCTGTCCATGCTGTGACCGGTTCCATGTGTGAGGGAAGCTTGCAGTGCTGCTGTCCATGCTGAGACCGGTTCTGTGTATGAGGGATGCTTGCAGTGCCGCTGCCCACACTGTGACAGGCTGTGTGTGAGGGATGCTTGCAGTGCTGCTGACCATTCTGTGCATATCCAGTGTGTGAGGGATGCTTGCAGTGCTGCTGCTCACACTTGGACAGGCTGTCTGTGAAGGATGCTTGCAGTGCCTCTGTCCATGCTGAGACTGGTTCTGTGTATGAGGGATGCTTGCAGTGCCACTGCCCACACTGTGACAGGCTGTGTGTGAGGGATGCTTGCAGTGCTGCTGTCCATTCTGTGCATATCCTGTGTGTGAGGGATGCTTGCAGTGCTGCTGCCCATTCTGAGACTGGTTCTGTGTGAGAGATGCTTGCAGTGCTGCTGCCCACACCGTGTGACAGGCTCTGTGTATGAGGGATGCTTGCAGTGCTGCTGTCCATTCTGATACCGGTTCTGTATGTGAGGGATGCTTGCAGTGCTGCTGTCCATTCTCAGACCTGTTCTGTGTGCGAGGGAAGCTTGCAGTGCTGCTGTCCATTCTGTGCATATCCAGTACGTGAGGGATGCTTGCAGTGCGGCTGTCCATTCTGTGCATAACCTGTGTGTGAGGGATGCTTGCAGTGCTGCTGCCCATTCTGAGACTGGTTCTGTGTGAGAGATGCTTGCAGTGCTGCTGCCCACACCGTGACAGGCTCCGTATGAGGGATGCTTTCAGTGCTGCTGTCCATTCTGTGTATATCCTGTGTGTCGGGGATGCTTGCAGTTCTGCTGTCCATTCTGAGACCGGTTCTGTGTATGAGGGAGGCTTGCAGTGCTGCTGTCCATTCTGTGCATTTCAAGTGTGTGAAGGATGCTTTCTGTGCTGCTGTCCATTCTGAGACCGGTTCTGTGTATGAGGGATGCTTGCTGTGCTGCTGCCCACACTTGGACAGGCTGTGTGTGAAGGATGCTTGCAGTGCCTCTGTCCATGCTGAGACCGGTTCCTTGTGTGAGGGATGCTTGCAGTGCTGCTGCCCAGAATGTGACAGGCTGTGTGTGAGGGATGCTTGCAGTGCTGCTGTCCATTCTGCGCATTTCCAGTGTGTGAGGGATGCTTGCAGTGCTGCTGTCCATTCTGTGCATATCCAGTATGTGAGGGATGCATGCAGTGCTGCTGTCCATTCTGAGACCGGTTCTGTGTGTGAGGGATGCTTGCAGTGCTGCTGTCCATGCTGAGACTGGTCCTGTGTATGAGGGATGCTTGCAGTGCTGCTGTCCATGCTGAGACCGGTTCTGTGTATAAGGGATGCCTGCAATGCTGGTGTCCATTCTGTGCATATCTAGTGTGTGAGGGATGCTTGCAGTCCTGCTGCCCACACCGTGACAGGATGTGTGTGAGGGATGCTTGCAGTGCTGCTGTCCATTCTGAGACAGGCTGTGTGTGAGGGATGCTTGCAGTGCTGCTGTCCATGCTGAGACCGGTTCTGTGTATGAGGGATGCTTGCAGTGCTGCTGTCCATTCTGTGCATATCTAGTGTGTGTGGGATGCTTGCAGTGCTGCTGTCCATTCTGATACTGGTTCTGTGTATGAGGGATGCTTGCAGTGCTGCTGTCCATTCTGAGACCAGTTGTGTGTATGAGGGATGCTTGCAGTGCTGCTGTACATGCTAAGACTGGTTCTGTGTATGAGGGATGCTTTCAGTGCTGCTGTCCATGCTGAGACAGGTTCCGTGTGTGAGGGAAGCTTGCAGTGCTGCTGTCAATGCTGAGACCGGTTCCGTGTGTGAGGGATGCTTGCAGTGCCGCTACCCACACTGTGACAGGCTGTGTGTGAGGGATGCTTGCAGTGCTGCTGTCCATTCTGTGCAAATCCAGTGTGTGAGGGATGCTTGCAGTGCTGCTGTCCATGCTGAGGCCGGTTCTGTGTATGAGGGATGCTTGCAGTGCTGCTGTCCATGCTGTGACCGGTTCCATGTGTGAGGGAAGCTTGCAGTGCTGCTGTCCATGCTGAGACCGGTTCTGTGTATGAGGGATGCTTGCAGTGCCGCTGCCCACGCTGTGACAGGCTGTGTGTGAGGGATGCTTGCAGTGCTGCTGACCATTCTGTGCATATCCAGTGTGTGAGGGATGCTTGCAGTGCTGCTGCTCACACTTGGACAGGCTGTCTGTGAAGGATGCTTGCAGTGCCTCTGTCCATGCTGAGACTGGTTCTGTGTATGAGGGATGCTTGCAGTGCCGCTGCCCACACTGTGACAGGCTGTGTGTGAGGGATGCTTGCAGTGCCGCTGCCCACACTGTGACAGGCTGTGTGTGAGGGATGCTTGCATTGCTGCTGCCCATGCTGAGACTGGTTCTGTGTAAGAGGGATGCTTGCAGTGCTGCTGTCCATGCTGAGACCGGTTCTGTGTGTGAGGGAGTGCTGTTGTCCATTCTGTGCATTTCCTGTGTGTGAGGGAAGCTTGCAGTGCTGCTGTCCATTCTGAACACACAAGATGATGGACGGATTGTTGAACAATGGAAAAACATTCACCCCCAGTCACAGATCTGGGGTTAATCCATCCTTATTTTGCTCACCAAGCCACCCCAGTTCAGACATGGCCATATGCAAACCACTCTTGACCCTGTGCCTCATGGGAACAGTCCAGCCCGAACTGCCAAGCCATGTCTTCCCTGGACTGGAATCAAGCATCCTAGGACCGGTTTCTGGTTATCAGCTTTCATCAGCCAGGATAGCTTGACTCCAGTGGCCTAGTGAGCACGGGACCCACGTCTGGACATACCCTTCCTACATAGGGTGAACAGCAAAACACACAAGATGATGGATGGAATGTTGCACAATGGCAAAACATTCACCCCAGTCATAGATCTGGGTTTAAGCTATCATTATTTTGCTCACCAAGCCAACCCAGTTCAGACATGGCCATATGCAAATCAGTCTTGACCCTGGCCTCATGGGAGCAGTTCAGACCAAATACCAAGCCATGTCTTCCCTGGACCGGAATGAAGCATCCTAGGACCGGTTTCAGGCTATCAGCCATGTTCAGCCAGGATAATTTGACTCCAGTGAGTTAGTGAGCACGGGACCCACATCTGGGCATACCCTTCCAACATAGGGTGAAGAGCAAAACACACAAGATGATGGACGGAATGTTGCACAATGGCAAAACATTCACCCCCAGTCACAGATCCGTGTTTAATCCATCGTTATTTTGCTCACCAAGCCACCCCAGTTCAGACATGGCCATATGCAAACCAGTCTTGACCCTGTGCCTCATGGGAACAGTCCAGACCGAACTGCCAAGCCATGTCTTCCCTGGATCGGAATGGAGCATCCTAGGACCGGTTTCTGGCTATCACCCTTCATCAGCCAGGATAGCTTCACTCCAGTGGCCTAGTGAGCACGGGACCCACGTCTGGGCATACCCTTCCCACATAAGGTGAACAGCAAAACACACAAAATGATGGACGGAATGTTGCACAATGGCAAAACATTCACCCCAGTCACCGATCTGGGTTTAATCCATCTATATTCTGCTCACGAAGCCACCCCAGTTCAGACATGGCCATATGCAAATCAGTCTTGACCCTGTGCCTCATGGGAACAGTCCAGCCCGAACTGCCAAGCCATGTCTTCCCTGGACCGAATCAAGCATTCTAGGACCAGTTTCTGGCTATCAGCCGTCATCAGTCAGGATAGCTTGACTCCAGTGGCCTAGTGAGCACGGGACCCACGTCAGGGCATACTCTTCCCACATAGGGTGAACAGCAAAACACACAAGATGATGGACGGAATGTTGCACAATGGCAAAAAATTCACCCCCAGTCATAGATCTGGGTTTAATCCATCGTTATTTTGCTCACCAAGCCACCCTAGTTCAGACATGGCCATATGTAAATCAGTCTTGACCCCTTGCCTCATGGAAACAGTCCGGATTGAACTGCCATGTCTTCCCTGGACCGAATCAAGCATTCTAGGACCAGTTTCTGGCTATCAGCCGTCATCAGCCAGGATAGCTTGACTCCAGTGGCCTAGTGAGCACGGGACCCACGTCTTGGCGGTCCAGGGAAGACATGGCTTGGCAGCTCGGGCTGGACTGTTCCATTGAGGCACAGGGTCAAGACTGATTTGTATATGGCCATGTCTGAACTGGGGTGGCTTGGTGAGCAAAATAACGATGGATTAAACACGGATCTGTGACTGGGGGTGAATGTTTTGCCATTGTGCAACATTCCGTCCATCGTCTTGTGTGTTTTCCTGTTCACCCTATGTGGGAAGGGTATGCCAAGATGTGGGTCCCGTGCTCACTAGGCCACTGGAGTCAAGCTATCCTGGCTGATGAAGGCTGATAGCCAGAAACTGTTCCTAGGATGCTTGATTCTGGTCCAGGGAAGATATGGCAGTTCAATCAGGACTGTTTCCATGAGGCAAAGGGTCAAGACTGATATGCAAATGGCCATGTCTGAACTGGGGTGGCTTGGTGAGCAAAATAACAATGGATTAAACCCATAGCTGTGACTGGGGGTGAATGTTTTGCCATTGTGCAACATCCCGTCAATCATGTTGTGTGTTTTGCTGTTCACCCTATGTGGGAAGGGTATGCCCAGATGTGAGTCCCATGCTCAATAAGCCACCGGAGTCAAGCTATCCTGGCTGAAGACGGCCGATAGCCAGAAACCGGTCCTAGGATGCTTGATTCCAGTCCAGGGAAGACATGGCTTGGCAGCTCGGGCTGGACTGTTCCCATGAGGCACAGGGTCAAGACTGATTTGTATATGGCCATGTCTGAACTGGGGTGGCTTGGTGAGCAAAATAATGATGGATTAAACCCAGATCTGTGACTGGGGGTAAATGTTTTGCCATTGTGCAACATTCCGTCAATCATCTTGTGTGTTTTGCTGTTCACCCTAAGTGGGAAGGGTATGCCCAGACGTGGGTCCCGTGCTCAATAAGCCACTGGAGTCCAGCTATCCTGGCTGAAGACGGCTGATAGCCAGAAACCGGTCCTAGGATGCTTAATTCCAGTCCAGGGAAGGCATGGCTTAGCAGTTCGGGCTGGACTGTTCCCAAGAGGCACACGGTCAGTACTGCTGTCCATTCTGAGACCGGTTCTGTTTGTGAGGGATGCTTGTAGTGCTGCTGCCCATGCTGAGACCGGTTCTGTGTGTGAGGGAGGCTTGTAGTGCTGCTGTCCATTCTGAGACCTGTTCTGCTTGTGTGAGGGATGCTTGGAGTGCTGCTGTCCATGCAGAGACTGGTTCTGTGTGTGAAGGATGCTTGCAGTGCTGCTGTCCATGCAGAGACTGGTTCTGTGTATGAGGGATGCTTGCAATGCAGCTGTCCATTCTGTGCATTTACAGTGTGTGAGGGATGCTTGCAGTGCTGCTCCCCACACTGTGACAGGCTGTGTGTGAGGGATGCTTGCAGTGCTGCTGCCCATGCTGAGACTGGTTCTGTGTATGAGGGATGCTTGCAGTGCTGCTGCCCACACTGTGACAGGCTGTGTGAGAAGGATGCTTACAGTGCCTCTGTCAATTCTGTGCATATCCAGTGTGTGGGGATGCTTGCAGTGCTGCTGCCCTTTCTGAGACCTGTTCTGTGTGTGAGGGAAGCTTGCGGTGCTGCTGTCCATTCTGTGACTAGTTCTGTGTATGAGGGATGCTTGCAGTGCTGCTGTCCATTCTGAGACATGTTCTGTGTATGAGGGATGCTTGCAGTGCTGCTGTCCATTCTGTGCATATCCTGTGTGTGAGGGAGGACTGCAGTGCCGATGCCCACACCGCGACAGGCTGTGTGTGAGGGATGTTTGCAGTGCTGCTGCCCATACTGAGACTGGTGTATGAGGGATGCTTGCAGTGCTGCTGTCCATTCTGTGCATATCCAGTGTGTGAGGGATGCTTGCAGTGCCTCTGTCCATGCTGAGACCGGTTCTGTGTATGAGGGATGCTTGCAGTGCTGCTGTCCATTCTGTGCATTTCCTGTGTGTCAGGTATGCTTGCAGTGCTGCTGTCCATTCTGAGACCGGTTCTGTGTGTGAAGGATGCTTGCAGTGCTGCTGTCCATGCTGAGACCGGTCCTGTGTATGAGGGATGCTTGCAGTGCTGCTGTCCATTCTGTGTATATCCTGTGTGTCGGGGATGCTTGCAGTGCTATTGCCCACACTGTGACAGGCTGTGTGTGAAGGATGCTTGCAGTGCCTCTGTCCATGCTGAGACCAGTTCTGTGTGTGAGGGATGCTTGCAGTGCCTCTGTCCATGCTGAGACCTGTTCTGTGCGTGAGGGATGCTTGCAGTGCCTCTGTCCATGCTGAGACCTGTTCTGTGCGTGAGGGATGCTTGCAGTGCCTCTGTCCATCCTGAGACCTGTTCTGTGTGTGAGGGAATCTTGCATTGCTGCTGTCCATGCTGAGACATGTTCTGTGTGTGAGGGATGCTTGCAGTGCTGCTGTCCGCACTGTGACAGGCTGTGTGTGGAGGATGCTTGCAGTGGAATGGAATGGTAGTGGATCTGTAGAGCACGTGCCTACCCATGGGCGTCCCAGCGCTGAGTGTATGGACATGACTAAGGAGCAAGAGTAACCTAGGGAAAAAGGAAGGTTTTTAGGAGTTTGCGGAATTTAAGAATGTTGGTTTCTTTACGCATGTTGAGGGGGAGGGAGTTCCAGAGCTTTGCGGCATTATGGGAGAAGAGACGGTTACCGGAGTTGGGAGCACACCGCTGACCTCTTCCGCCGTTTCGCCCCACTGCATCGTGGTCTGTGCAGTTCAAGTGATTTCCAGAACAGTTCAAAGTTCAAATTTCAAAGTATTTCACCTCAATCGGTGCAAGTAAGTACTTGTATTGTTGTCATCTCTAGACACGAGCCTAGCTCGTGTTTCGGGATTGATTCCCTCATCAGTAGAGATAGATTCGGGGTTGCAGAACAGGTCGCCAATCATCCGTCACGGGCCTCGTTGCCCCTCTGGCGCGCAGGTGCATCTCCAACAAGCTCGTCAGCTTACATGGCTACCGGGAGTCAAGAAAAAGTGGATACCGGAGTTGGGAGCACACCGCTGACCTCTTCCGCCGTATCGCCCCACTGCATCATGGTCTGTGCAGTTCAAGTGATTTCCAGAACAGTTCAAAGTTCAAATTTCAAAGTATTTCACCTTAATCGGTGCAAGTAAGTACTTGTATTGTGGTCATCTCTAGACACGAGCCTAGCTCGTGTTTCGGGATTGATTCCCTCATCAGTAGAGATAGATTCGGGGTTGCAGAACAGGTCGCCAAACATCCGTCACGGGCCTCGTTGCCCCTCTGGCGCGCAGGTGCATCTCCAACAAGCTCGTCAGCTTACATGGCTACCGGGAGCCAAGAAAAAGTGGATACCGGAGTTGGGAGCACACCGCTGACCTCTTCCGCCGTATCGCCCCACTGCATCGTGGTCTGTGCAGTTCAAGTGATTTCCAGAACAGTTCAAAGTTCAAATTTCAAAGTATTTCACCTTAATCGGTGCAAGTAAGTACTTGTATTGTGGTCATCTCTAGACACGAGCCTAGCTCGTGTTTCGGGATTGA
Organism: Lissotriton helveticus; assembly: GCF_964261635.1. NCBI lineage: Eukaryota > Metazoa > Chordata > Amphibia > Caudata > Salamandridae > Lissotriton > Lissotriton helveticus. The sequence continues at coordinate 77,890,154 of NC_136067.1, read as the reverse complement.
TTCCCTCATCAGTAGAGATAGATTCGGGGTTGCAGAACAGGTCGCCAAACATCCGTCACGGGCCTCATTGCCCCTCTGGCACGCAGGTGCATCTACAAGATCGTCAGCTTACATGGCTACCGGGAGCCAAGAAAAAGTGGATACCGGAGTTGGGAGCACACCGCTGACCTCTTCCGCCGTTTCGCCCCACTGCATCGTGGTCTGTGCAGTTCAAGTGATTTCCAGAACAGTTCAAAGTTCAAATTTCAAAGTATTTCACCTCAATCGGTGCAAGTAAGTACTTGTATTGTGGTCATCTCTAGACACGAGCCTAGCTCGTGTTTCGGGATTGATTCCCTCATCAGTAGAGATAGATTCGGGAGAAGAGACGTCCACCTTCTTTATTCTGGGAGTGTTTGCCAGGAAGAGATGATCAGATCTTAACACTCTAATGGCTTGGTAGGGAGTGATCAAGGCTCTCAGAATGGGGGGGCCTTTGCCCTGGAGAATTTTGTGCGATATACATAGGGACTTAAATTTGATTCTTTCCCAGATTGGGAGCCAGTGGAGGGATCTCAGGGTGGGTTTAGCTGAAAATCACTTTTTGTTCCTGCGAACAGTCTGGCTGCCGAATTCTGGATGAGTTGGAGTTTGTTTATGACAGTCTCCGGGGCACCTAAGTATAGGGCGTTGCCGTAATCTAACCTGGAGAGGATGAGACCCTGAATGAGAAGTTTTCTAGAGTAGGGTGGTAGGAGAGGGAGAATTTTCCGTGCGGTGCGAAGCAGGCCAAAGCACACACCAGCGGTTTTCTTGGCTTGGGTATGAAAGGTGAGATCCTGGTCAAGCCAGACGTCAAGACTTTTTATTTCTCTTTTTGGAAGGGGGGCTGGTCCCATGCATGTCGGCCACATGGAATTGGGGATGGATGTAGCTTTGTAGCCCAGCACCAGTAGCTCCAATTTATCTCCGTTGAGTTTGAGGAGGGATTTGTTCATCCAGCTGAAGATTTCTCAGAGGCAGGACCGTCATTTTACATGAGAGTTGTCCGACTGGTTTAGTGAGACAACCAGTTGTGTGTCGTCTCCGTACGTGATCAGTTTGATCCCGAAAGGGGCGACGATATCCTCCAGTGGGGACATGTATGCATTAAAAAGTGTAGGGCTCAAGGACGAGGCCTGCGGCACCCCGCATTGGAGAGGGATTGCCCTGGAGCGCACACTGCCTTCGGAGACCTGATAAGTTCTGTTTTCTATGAATGATTTTGGCCATTCGAGGGCTGACCCCGTGACTCCCAGGCTGTCGAGTTGCTGAATGAGGATACGGTGAACAACCGTATCAAAGGCTGCGCTTAGGTCCAGGAGGATCACAGCTGCTGAGCCTCCTGAGTCCAAGATCTGCCTTGCCTCTTCTATCCCTGCTATCAGGGCGGTGTTTGTGCCTTGGCCAGGGCGGAAGCCTTTCTGAGAGTGGCGTAGGAGTTCACCGGCCTCTAGGAAAGCGGACAGTTGTTGGTTGACAACTTTTTCCGCTACCTTGCTAATTCCTGGTATTAGAGAGATAGGCCGGTAGCTGGTCATCTCCAGGGGGTCCAGATGTTTTTTTTTTAATAGAGGTCTTATTATGGCGATTTTCCAGCTTGGCGGGACAGTGCCTTGAGAAAGTGAGGCATTGACTAGGTTAGTGGCCGATGGGGTAATAGTTGGTGTCACTAGCTTCAGGATGTTAAGGGGTGCAGAGTCTAGAGGGGAGCCACTTTTTATCGACTCAAGAATTATGGGGAACCGATCCACAGTGATAGGAGAAAATGAGTCTAGGTGAAGCGTGACGTTTGGGGGGACAGGGGAACTAGGTTCTTGTGGTTGATCGATGGTTGGGAGGGTTTTTAGGATATTTTGAATTTTCGTTGAAAAGAATTCTGCAAGTTCGTTGCATCTATGGCCTGAGGTGTCGGGGTGGGGAGCGGGTCTGGGATTTTGAGGAGTTCTTTAACAATGTGGAATGTCTCCCTAGATGAGTTTGTGGAGGCTCGAATTTTCTCATAGAAGAAGGCTGCCTGGGTGGTTTTAAGGAGGCTTTGTAGGACCTGATGGCTGCTCTGTATTCTGTTTTCTTATTAGTGGCCCAGTTTTTCCTCCAGGAGCGCTCTAACTTTTTGCATTGTTTTTTCAAGTCTCGGAGTTCAGGGGTGAACCAAGGGGATTTGAAAGGTCTACTTTTTTTAGGTATTATTTTCCTGGGCAGAACTTGGTCGAGTGAGTTTTCTATCCAGTATGTGAATTTCTTGTCTGCTACCAGGGGATCTGAGTCGTGTGTGGGGGCTGTGAGCTCTAGTTGGCGTTTCCAGTCATCCAGGGGGAGTTTGGACCAGGGTGTTTCTAGATTGCATGTAGCCGGTGCCTGGGGGGTCTCAGTAATGATTTTCCAGGTGAATGGAATTAGGAAATGATCAGACCATGGGATGGGTAGTGGCTCCCTGGGATCTAATGCAATGATATTTGAGAGGATCGGGTCTAAGGGATGCCCTTTTACATGGGTGGCTTGAGGGCTTTTAAGGTGGAGCTCGTAAGACATTAGGTCAAGTGTTAATTCGCTTGCAACTTTATCTGAGGGGTCGTCGAAGTGGAGGTTTAGATCACCTAGCATAAAGTCGGAGGAAGTGCTGGCTCGAGAGATGATGGTCTCTAATAAGGAACTGCAGAATTGCCCCAGTGCACCCGGGGGGGCGGTACAGGAGGAGACCTGAGAGTGTTTTTGTAGGGGAGAGCTGGGTAGTAAAGTGAGCGTTCTCGCAGCCTAGGATGGGACGATCTACCAAACGGCAGGAGAGATTGTTTTTATAGCTAATCGCAATCCCCCCACCCTTGCCACTTGATCTATCGAGGCGCTGAATAAGGTATCCCGTGGGGAGGGCCTGATTTATATCAGGGCCGGAGTTAGTGGATAACCAAGTTTCTGTTAAAAATAGTATATCTAGTTTTGTGTCATGGAGAAGTAGGGAGATTTCCAATTAGTGTTTGGGCGGGTATCTGCAGTTCAGCAGGGCCATGCTAACTAGGGTTTCGGTGTGGGGCGGAGTCTTCTTTGTAGACAAAGAGTATTGGCAATAGGCACAGGGACTTTGTGGTCCCTCTGGGGTAAGTGAGTGGAGGCATGTACGATTTGCGGCCGGTCTCCATTGTAGAAGTGCTATCCGCGTGTAGGTAATGGGGGCAGGTGGGAGGGGGGCATAGGCTGGGGCATAGGCTTCTGGCCCTGGGCCCGGTCTGGCGCATACAGGCACAGACGGGCTTGCCTTCGGCGCCCCATCAGCTCGCCCGCTGCACACATCCGCTGTCCGTCGTGGTGGGCATGGGGATTTAAGCTCTGGCGCTGAACAGTGCTGCTGTCCATTCTGAGACCTGTTCTGTGTATGAGGGATGCTTGCATTGCTGCTGTCCATTCTGAGACCTGTTCTGTGTGTGAGGGAAGCTTGCAGTGCTGCTGTCTATTCTGAGACAGGTTCTGTGTATGAGGGATTCTTGCAGTGCTGCTGTCCATTCTGAGACAGGTTCTGTGTATGAGGGATGCTTGCAGTGCTGCTGTCCATTCTGAGACTGGTTCTCTGTATGAGGGATGCCTGCAGTGCTGCTGTCCATTCTGTGCATATCCAGTGTATGAGGGATGCTTGCAAGTGCCGCTGCCCACACTATCACAGGCTGTGTGTGAGGGATGCTTGCAGTGCCTTTGTACATGCTGACACCTGTTCTGTGTGTGAGGGATGCTTGCAGTGCTGCTGCCCATGTTGAGACCAGTTCTGTGTGTGAGGGCTGCTTGCTGTGCTGCTGTCCATGCTGAGACTGGTTCTGTGCATGAGGGATGCTTGTAGTGCTGCTGTCCATTCTGTGCATATCCAGTGTGTGAGGGATGCTTGCAGTGCCGCTGCCCACACTATCACAGGCTGTGTATGAAGAATGCTTGCAGTGCTGCTGTCCATGCTGAGACCTGTTCTGTGTGTGAGGGATGCTTGCACTGCTGCTCACACAAGGTGACAGGCTGTGTGTGAAGGATGCTTGCAGTGCTGCTGCCCATGCTGAGACCGGTTCTGTGTGTGAGAGATGCATGCAGTGCTTCTGTCCATGCGGAGACCGGTTCTGTGTGTGAGGGATGCTTGTGGTGCTGCTGTCCATTCTGTGCATATCCAGTATGTGAGGGATGCTTGCAGTGCCACTGCCCACACTGTGACAGGCCTTGTGTGATGGTAGCATGAACAAAAACTGCTCAGGCTGCACCTGTGCGATGTGAGAGATGCTTGAAGTGCACCAGCCGTGCTGTCCCTATGCTATGTGTGAGGGATCTTTGCAGTGTGCGCTGTTCTACTGCCCATGCTGAAACCTGCGCTGCTTCTATTCTGTGTGTGGGTTGTCTGAGATACAGTACGGGTTCAGAGAAAGGAAGGGCACCATCGAACAATGTTCTAACCTACACTTGCTCATATCAAAATACACGGTGGCCAAGGGGGGGTCCCTGTACTTAGCATTTATGGACCTCTCCTCGGCCTTCGATTTGGTCAATAGGTCCAAGTTATGGTCGATTTTGTTGGAGATGGGGATCGATGAGGCTCTGGTGAGATTTATGGCCTCCTTACACCAGGAGCTCTTTTGCGGCCGTACGAGTCACAAACGAGGGTAGGTGCACGTCTCTCTTCAAATCCCTGAAGGGGGTAAGGCAGGGCTGTATATTGGCCCCACTGCTCTTCACCATCTATATTAACGGCTTGGGTAGATATCTGGAGGAGAAGGAAGTTGACATCCCGCGTGCAGGAGCAGTTAAAATCCCAGCGCTCCTGTACGCGGATGATGCCGTGCTAATTGCGCGCACGGGCACTGGCCTGCAACGCCTCCTAAATGCCTTTGGCACATTTATGGAACAGCTTGACTTGAAAATAAATGCCAGCAAGTCACATACTATGGTAGTGGGCCAAGAAAGCAGCAAAAGGAGAACAAAATCCTTTAGGTGCAGAGGGGACATGGTATCTAGGGTCTCCACTTTTCCCTCCCTTGGGGTCCTATTCGATCAAAGAGGAACTTGGGGTCCTCAGGTGAGGGCGAAGAAGCTGGCGGTCTCGAGATCGTCGTCCGCCCTTATGGGCTTGGCGGGTAGGTTAGGTGCTAGGCCTATGAAAGCATTGTTAAAAATATATAGGAGTAAATCTGTTTCTCTTGCGTCATATGGTTCACCACTCTGGGGCTATGTAAATCTGGAACCCATCCAGAGAGCTGAGAACAGATTTATAAGGTCACTCCTCTCTGTGCCACAGTCCACACCAATTTACTCCATACATATGGAGGTGGGCCTAGATTTCGTTACTGACGGGCTGAATATGGCCCCCTTGATCTTTTGGTTAAAGACGTGGCTTAACGAAGACCAGCCACTTAACCATAGGATCATGTCTGACGTTTTGTCCCTTGACCATTTTAAAAAGATCCCTTGGTTGGCTTACCTGCTGAAGGCATTTACAGAACTGGGACGACCTGAGCTCTTCACCTCTCCTCAGGACATTAAGGCCCAAGACGTTGATCTTGTAAAAAAGAACTTTATGGCGAGGGCAAGAGCGTTTCGTGAAGAGAGGGAATTAACGAAACCGTCAGTGAGGGGCCATTATTTACTCGTTAACTCATTTTCCTTGGCACCTTACCTTGGTTTTGTCACAATCCCGTTCCATAGGTTCCTTTTAATTAAATTTAGGTTTAATTTGTTACATTTTTATTTAGGCACTTTTAAAAAATGGGAAAAACCGGAATTAGCTTTACCATGCAGCTGTGATTATTTTTCAGTCCAAGATACTATGCATTTTGTTATGTTTTGTCGGTTTTATGCAGAGCCAAGGAAAAAATATTTGGTACCACTTCTGAAGGAGAGTGGTATCACACAAGTGAGGCCGGCTCTGCTCTTTTTACAATCTTTGACCAACATACATACCACTTTTTGTACAGCTAATTTCTTGGTAGCAGCAGCAAGGTTGAAAAAGCATTCCCATTAGTTTTATCGTTATTTTCCTTTAAAATTTTGTATGCCTAGATTTGTTGTAACGTAGATGGTTTTTAGTGTCGTATGTTAATAGGTATGAAATATTTTTAAACTCATGTATGAAATGTTTTAAATTCTTTGTATGACTTGTAAATGAGTCGAATAAAGACATTTTGACTGACTGACTGACTATTCTGTGTGTGAGGGTGCCCTTCAGTCCTCCTGCTGGGCTTGTAGCAGAGTAGATGTTAGCAGATTTGGCACCCTTTGCCATACTTACTCGGGCAATGGGCTTTACTTGAAAATTAAATTAAAAATACTTTTGTATAGTGCACTGCTGCCCGAAGGCGTCTAGGCGCAGGGCCGGACTGGAAACCGAAACCGGCCCTGGCAAACCACTCCGCCGGCCCCCCTGGGGATAGAGGGGGAGCGACCGAGATGTTTGCTAGAGCCGGTTTCGGCTGATTTTGTTACAGGGGGCCGATATTGCTGACCCTCGTACACAAAATGGCCCCCAGGAGCCACCCTGGTGGCCCACCTATAAAATGCCCGGTGCCCCCTACGGTCAGTCCGGCCCTGTCTAGGCACTTATTGCTGCGGGAAAATAATAAGGTTAGTGGAGGGGATCCTAACAAGGGGAAAGGTTAACAATGATTGGTTAAAAAGCCATGTTTCACGCCTTTCCAAAATGCAGGAAGACTTGGGCATTTCTTCAGGGGAAGAGGAAGCGAGTTCCATCTTTGGCTGTGCAGTGAATGAAGCCTCAGCAGGGAGCTCTCTTAACTTTGGGAACCATGGCATTGTGGGCTGAGGAGGGCCGTAGGACTCCAGACAGGCGGTACCTAATGAATTTCTGTTTCAGACATTCTGTGCGACTAAGACCATTCAATGCTTCAAACGCACTACAAGGTGCTTTGAAGTCAATGCGCTTACGAATAGGAAGCCAGTGGAGCTGAGACAGGCACGCAATGCCCATAGGGCTCAAAGGGCTTCAGACCACCCCCTCGTGTGTGCCAGCCTGGGCTGGGACAGCTTCCCGGGCACACGCACAGACTGTTGTGGGGCTGCTGTGGGCTGCCTGGTCTGGCGTCCGTCTTACTGCAGCTACATCCGAGCACTTCACAGGTCTTTAAAAGACCATTTACTTGTTAACAAGGCTTTGTTGTTTTTTCATCCCTTCTTGGAGTCCCTGCATCTCCACTCTGCCTATTGCGGAAGAATTAACCCTCCCCCACCCCGAAATTCTTATGAGCCTCCCCTGAAATTTGGCTCTAGTTGCGCCTCTTAGCTGAGCCAAGTCTTGAGGTCCAGAATGATGCTTGGGGTTTCTAAGAAGCGTAGGTGCCGCTGAGTTCTGCAGAACTTGTAGTTTGTTTACAAGTCTCTGCTGTAAATTAACGCAAAGTGCATTGATCAAGTTTCTAGAGCACGATTGAGGTAACCATTTTCTGCATGGCTTGCGGCTTAAATGGAAAGGTTTTCCTCAAAAATTTAAAGAAGAAAAAAGACGATGAGGTCACAGCATTGATGTTTTTGTCAAAAAACAATTTGTCATCAAAAATAATGGCAAGGTTTTTAGCTTTGGAGACCGGCATGGGTAGGGCTTCAAGTTCCTGTGGCCATCAACGGGGGGACCGGAAAGATGTATTGTTATCTAACAGGAGCACCTCGGTTTTGCCGGGGGTTTACTTTTAGGCAATTATTGGACATCCAATTACTAATTTCCAGCATGCAGCTATAGAATCTGCTCGCTGAATCTTCCGGATTGCCGGCCACTGATACGACTATGTGAGTGTCGTCTGAATAGCTAACGACTGAGAATCCTATGTTTTTGATTTGCGTTGCCAGGGGGGGTAAGATAAAGATTAAAAAGAGTAGTGCTCTTGCATCTCGGACCATTCTAAACTGTGGATCCATATAGTTGTAAATCGTGGCTCAACGGGGCGGGTGGCCCTGATAAACCCATGGTATCTACGCGATCCCAAAATTCCAAAAGACTTTATTGCCAGATTAGAAGAATATTTTGTTACGAATGTGGATTCTGTCTCCTCTTCAGAGTCCCTATGGGAGGCTTTTAAAACCGTTGTCAGGGGTCACGCCCTATCACTGATAGCGGGCTCTAAGAAGGAGAAGCAGAGGGAGGTGATGGAGTTAGAAACTGAAATCGGGGGGTTGGAGAGGGACTTGGAACGGGAAGTGACGCAGTGTAAGCTTCACCACTTGCGCCTGAAACAGCATGACTACAAAGCGCTGGTCACGGACAGGGCAAAAGCTATTGGTAGGGAGCAGCAGGGTAGGCTTTACGATTTGGGAGATGAGGCAGGAAAACTTATCGCATGGTTGGATAAGAAAGAGTGGGCCTGCCGACTGGTCCCTGTGCTTCTAACAGAGGAGGGGGAAAGACTCACAGACCCACAGGATATTGTAGATGAATTTGCCAAACATTTCCAGATGGTTTATACTTCGGTCTCTTCTTGCCCAGAGACTGACTCTCATCTGTTGCTCCGAGACATACAACTTCCGCGGCTCTCCCTTTGAAGATGCAAATTTTATGGACAGTGAACTGACGGCTGATGAGATTGCCCTGGCTATCCGATCCTTAAACTCCGGCAAGGCATTAGGCACCAATGGACTCCCGATAGAACTTTATAAGCTTAAGCTGGATCGCCTTGCGCCTTTCCTGAGGGAAATGTTTTTGGAATCCAGAGACAGAGGGACTCTCCCCAGAGACCAGAGGGTCGCATCGATAGTTTTTATACACAAGGAGGGCAAGATCAAAACTGACTGTGCCTCGTACAGACCTATTTCTCTGCTCAATGCCGAGCCCAAGATTCTGGCCAAACTATTGGCAAATAGATTGATCAAGGTCATCACTGATCTAGTACACCCTGACCAGTCGGGCTTTATGTCCCATAGAAATACAGCTTTAAATTTACGTATACTACACAGAGTTTTGGCTAGGGCTCAGACTTTGCAGGAACCGGCTATAAATGTGTCACTTGATGCAACACTGGCATTTGACACGATTGAATGGCCTTATTTATGGGTGGTATTGACTACGTTTGGGTTTGGGCCCGGGTTCATTGGTTGGATACGTCTGATGTACTCTGAGCCGCTTGATCAAGTGGTAGTAAACAACAGAGTCTCTGCTTGCTTCTTGTTGGGACGGGGTACCCCTTCTTTTCTCTCTGGCTATAGAGCCCCTTGTCGCTTGGATAAGTTGGGAGCCTTCGATCAGGGGTCTGCAGTGGTCCCCTGACTGGGAGGACCGCATATCTCTATATGCGGATGACATTTTGATTTACTTGGCCTCTCCTTGTAAATCTCTTATTGTAGTTGTTGATGTTCTGGCCTTCTTCAGGAGAAATTCATGACTTTCAATTAATGGTAGAAATCCATGTTGTTTGTAGTAAAGGGTGACCCCCCAGTACCTCTTAGAAACTGTCCCATACAGTTTAGCGTAGAGGGTTTTAAATATCTGGGGATTTTCATGTCCATAGAACCTTCAATCAGGTACTCTCGAAATCTTCTTCCCCCTCTTCATCAGCTTAGGAGTGATGTCTCCAACTGGAAAAAGCTTCCTCTTTCATTATTGGGCAGAGCGGCCCTCTTTAAAGTGATGGCTCTCCCACGTTTTATTTATGCTCTGCAAAATACCTTGGAGGTAGTACCATCAAGTTATTTCCGTGAAATTGAGAACCTACAGCAGAGTCTGTTGTGGGAGGGCAGGCCTCGCTTGCATTGCACAAACGGACTCTTTCTTGGTATGATGGAGGCATTTCCCTCCCGGATATCAAAAGATATTATTGGGCGGCCCACCTGGTGGCAATTAACCACTGCACTTATCGCCGGGTCGATGATCCTGGCTATGCCATGGATAAATGGATTCTTCCCGGTAACAACTATAACAGAGCCCTATATTCTCGACCTAACAAGGTGCCATTAACAGGACCCACTAAACACTCCGTACATGTCTGGCATGTGGCCACGGGCTCATTGGTTTGGAGAAATAGATTGACTATGGCTACTCCGCTGTGGGACTCCGAAAAGCTTGGCAAGCTGTGGAAGACGAAAGGCTTTGACAAGTGGGAACTCATAGGCATCTCCATGGTTAGGGACATGACATCTGGGGGAAGGGGAAGATCAAACCGTTTGAAGAAATGCAGATGGAATATAAACTCGCACACTCCGAGTTCTTTCGGTATGGACAGGTTCGGCATTCCCTCCTTTCATTATTGCCCGGTGAGACAGAACCTTCAGAAGCTTCCCCTCTGGAAGATAGAATATTAGTTGGACACCTACCTGACAAAAACGATTTCTCTGATATACAAAAAACTGATTAATAATAGGACTGACTCCCTTGAGGCGCTGAGAGATAAGTGGGCCCAAGACGGCATAGAGCTAGATGAGGAAAACTGGCAGACAGCTGTGTCCTCTCATAGGGAGGTTGCTATCCCAGCTCGCCTTAGACTGGTTCGACTCAAGATTTTACATAGGATCTACCTTACGGGACCCAGATTGGTACATATGGGGCTTTCAGGCTCGGGGCTGTGCAAAAGGCAATGTGGTCTAGTTGGTACCTTTATGCATATTATCTGGGAGTGTGAGCACGTCACCACATACTGGCGCAGCATACATAACACTATACATAGATTACTTGGAGTTTCCTTGTCGCCGGAGGCAAGGAGATGTTTACTTAACATATGGGAACCTACTGACTTAAACACTTCACAGACGCAATGGGTCACTCTATGTTACATGATCGCCAAGCGGAATATCGCACAGTTGTGGGAAGCGGAGCAGCCCCCCTCCTTGGAAGGGTGGGAAAACAATTTAGATTGGTGTATGTTTAGGGAGAAAACTACTACCTTGCGAGGGGACGCCCTCGGAAATGGTAATTGATTTGGGGGCCTTGGAACAGTTACAGAGGAGAAATTTGTACCTCACCCATGGACGCTGTCCCTGATGATTCCCCCTCTGTGAGAAGTTCCGTTATAATTTCGAGTTTTGTTTATCCTGTGACCCCACGATGTATACTCGGCTGCCGTAATTGACCCTCTGTAATGAACATTTTTTGCTGATGTTTGTTTCAATAAAAAGAAATATAGTTTTTTTTTATTAAAAGAGTAGTGCTCATTGAAGAGCCCTGCGGGACCCTGGATGGTAGTCAGAAGGTGTTAGAGGAAAAATCATCTTTGCATATGATGCTTGGTAGGACAGAGCTCTAAAGTATACAAAACAGTGACAGCCTGCATCCCATTCCATCGTTAATTTGCACACCATGTCACTTCGGTCTGGACCCAGATATATGCAAATCAGTGTGATGGACGGGGGTGCTGTGCCATGTGATTACCAATGGTTGAGACTAATTCAACCATTTCATCCATCACTTTTTGCACACTTTAGTGTGTCATCCTATGTAGGACGGGTATGCCCAGACTTGGGTCCTGGGACACTGTGTCACTGGAACCAAGCTATATGAGCCCTAATTAGGGCAAACCTGGTCCTGGGTTACTTGTGTTCTTATTCAGGGAGGACCTGCTCTGCAGTTCGGGTGGACTGTTCCCATTGGAGCAGGGTGAAGACTGATTTGCATATGGTGGGTCCAAACTGAGGTGGCATGGTGGGTAAAATACCAATGGACTGGGATGCGGCCCAAGAGATCCCAAGGGGCTGAGATTAATTCAACCATTGCATCCATCACTTTTTTGGTGTACTTTCGTAGGCCTAAGCAGCAGGACTCAACGGCTGCCTAGTATTCCCTGCTGTTTCTCCAGCCCTAATGTTAGGGTTGAAGAGACCCTTGCATCGCTGTAGACTGTGGTCCACTTGGTGGGGTCAGATGTTTGTCTGTTTGCACTCCCATGCTGTCTGAGAGGAGAGTGTATGCTCAAGCTGTCAACTGTGCACTTGTGATTCAGTGTAAAGGTCAGAGAGTTCTTTACAGCTACCCTGCCAGGAAGAATCCTGAGAAAAAAGAGAAACCATAAACCACATTTAATTCATCTGGGAGCCAGTTTGGCACTGGGTGAGGTGCTTTAGCAATTAATGCCTGTGTGGTGAATTGTTGTCACTGGCCAGTCTCTGCCTTGAGATCAAAGCTGTGCTTGCAGATGCCAGTGTGTGTAGCTGCCAGGAATTGTGTGGGCAGGAGTCTTGCATGTGGGGAATTCCACCGTACTGTACTTCTTACACCGAACAGACCAGTGTGGTACCTTCCGCTCTGCAAAATGTCCTTACAGTGGTGAATGAAACATAAAAAGTAGTGGGCGGGTGGAGAGGGTACTGGGGAACACGGGGAGGGCCCAGAGGGGTTTAATAAAAAGGAATAAAAGGTGCCTAATGCTGATTCTGCCGCCTCACACCCTGGTGCTTCTCTGCTTACAGCAGCCCCTGAGACAGCATCAGAGACACTCCATCCAATCGTCGCACTGTTCTCATGCTGCATGAGAGCAGCGCAGGGATTGCCCTGATCGGGCTGGTTTAACGCTCGCTCAGGCATAGGGAGTTGTGCTATTCCTCCAGGCGGGCTATGCAATACAGCTGGGTTGGAGAAACCTTACTGTGCTTCTGAGTAGAGCTAGTCACAGGCACTCATTCTTTCACAAATTAAGCACTGGCTACAGCCAAAGATATACTAGTTTCAGCCATCGTCCTCTGCCAGTCCTGACGTACCATCAGCCAGACCTGAGAAACCCCTCATGGGCCAAACCTTGACAATCAGACACCCTCAGCTGGCACTCAGATACTGCACTGGTCCTCAGTCGATGCTACATGCATGCAGAGTTATTCAATCTCCTTCTTCTCAATCTCAATACTCCGGTGCTTAATTTGAGCCGGTGGTTTCCAGTGCTCGGCACCAGTACATAATTGCCAACACTGGCGCTTGTGACAGTCTGCCACAAGGTGGTGCCATCTGGCTAATTCACAGATGACCAACACAACAGTGAATTATTAATTCAAAATCCATTAAAAAGGACTATAAACTGCCCCCATATTGGCAGTCTAATATGAGATATTTCCAAGTCTTAGTTTTTGGTGCTCTCCCAGCCTTGTAAATACGGGGCAGCATCAAAAACAATGGGTGTTGTGTTGTAACGGCCACAGCAACACCCATTGCATGCCTTTTTCACTCTAAGTGAAGCGTGAAAAGCGGCCTTATTTACAAGACACCGATAAGCCTCGTTAAGTGGCTTAACAACGCTTTGTAAATAGGGAGAAGGGGATAGCGCCACCAGAACGTCGCTAAACGTATCCTCTTGTAAATATGCCCCTATGAGTCTTAAGAGACTCTGTTGCCCTCACACCACTTTAGACACCATACACAAGCTCCCAGACTCCCTTCATGAACCGTGACAGCGCACCTGACTCTGCGCCAGCCCTTCCAGCGCAACCAGTTACTTAACTTACCTACAGCTCAGGCTAGCAGGTAACAGCCATGTCCAGGCGCTTTCTGCACAGCCCTTGACGTCACAGGCTCCTATCCTGCAGTTGGAGAAGCAGCTGTGAGGTCAGGTTGTATCATAACTGCCCTCTCTCGTTCCTCAGTACGTATTTTCTTCACATTTGCGTTGCAACTTTTTACCAGCAAGGTAAGTACCTCAGAACGCTCCTTCCTTCCTGCGCAGGCTTCTTGGCACTGGTGCTGCGCGAGAAGGCCCAGCGCACCTTTGTTTGAACAACTGGTACGGAGCGCACCAAGGGCCAGAATAAATAAACACAAAGTCGAGAAGGGTTGAACGTTTGAAGCTGCTTCTGGCTTCGAAATGCAAGGAGACACTTTCTTGGATCCCGCAGGATCTTACAATGTAAACAAATATTGCTGGCACATTGTCGCAGTTTCTGCTTTCCTCCCGTATTGTCTTTTATCTTCCTTGTTTGCTGTGCTGTTGGCTTTAGAGTGCGCTTCCTTCTGTAGTTTGTCGTTTTCATTGTTTAGTATCCTTTGAAGCTTTGAGACTTTAGTAAAAAGCTTACCTTTCTCCACTCAGTGGTGGGCACACCTTTGTGCTTCTGAGGGAAGAGGGCTCACTGGAAGACAGCAAGAATCTACACCTGCTGGTATTGGCAGCCGCCTCCCCCTCACCACCCCCAGCCCCTCACCCCCCCACCACCCCTCCGTTCTCCTCCACCCCGCGTGCAGCTTGCACTGAAAATGATTCTTTCTGTAGATCTCACACCCCATGTCGTGGTGCCCACAGTTTTGGGGCAGTTTTTCAGCTCCTTGACCAGGGTCAGTGCACTGACACTGCAGGCCTGTGGCAGTGTGGCAGGAAGCAAGCCCCCGGTGTGCTGCCACTGCAGCCCTGTGGCAGTATGGAGGTCCCTGGTGCGCTGCACCTGCAGGCCTTTGGCAGTGTGGCAGGAAGCAAGCCCCCGGTGTGCTGCCACTGCAGCCCTGTGGCAGTATGGAGGTCCCTGGTGCGCTGCACCTGCAGGCCTTTGGCAGTGTGGCAGGAAGCAAGCCCCCGGTGTGCTGCCACTGCAGCCCTGTGGCAGTATGGAGGTCCCTGGTGCGCTGCACCTGCAGGCCTTTGGCAGTGTGGCAGGAAGCAAGCCCCCGGTGTGCTGCCACTGCAGCCCTGTGGCAGTATGGAGGTCCCTGGTGCGCTGCACCTGCAGGCCTTTGGCAGTGTGGCAGGAAGCAAGCCCCCGGTGTGCTGCCACTGCAGCTCTGTGGCAGTGTGGGAGGATGGAAGTCCCCGGTGTGCTGCCACTGCAGCCCTGTGGCAGTATGGAGGTCTCTGGTGCGCTGCACCTGCAGGCCTTTGGCTGTGTGGCAGGAAGCAAGCCCCCGTGTGTTGCCACTGCAGCCATGTGGCAGTGTGGGAGGAAGCAATCCCCAGGTGTGCTGCCACTGTAGTACACAAAGGGAGTCACTGTTCCTTGCAGAGAAAGAAAGGGGAAGAAACGTTTGTCGTGTGCTACTCTGTCTGTTGGGGACAGTGTGTCCTCATCATAATGCCCTCAGACACCCCGAAGGATGTCATGCTTCATCCTTTGGGCTTTGCTCCTTGTCGGGCCAGCGCTGCAATGCCCTACGGGTCCCCCGAAGGGTCACTTTATCGGAGATCTTTTGATGAGAAGCCGTTTGGGTACGTGGGTGTAAGTGGCAGTGAAGTCTAAAGTGGTGTGTTAGAAAATGACTGCAGGGAGTGGGTGCTAATTATTAAGTGTATGGTGCTCTTCTAGGGGATATTTTGTCCCTCTGTAGCTGGGTATATGTCCCTACTGGACATATATAACGGTCAACGTGTTTCGCGTTGTATGTGGCCTCGGAAGGAGATCCAAAGCGCTTCCTCAGGACCAAAGGAAGTTAAATTTTAGTATCAGTGGCCGCCTCAACTAACCAGTGCCGCCGAATTTGTAGAAGGGAGTAGCGTTTCTGAAAAGAGAGACAAGCTAATTTCTAACTATAACATGTCTGCAACCTATGTTTTTTTTCAGTGAATTTCAAAGGTTTTTTAGATGCTAATTTCTAACTATGCCTACAAAGGTAGGACATGGAAAGAAAGAAGAAGAAAAGCACAGAAAGAAGCAAGACAAATGCAAAAAGAGGCAACAGAAGTCCAGAAAGACAAAGAAAAGTGGAGGAAGAAGCAAGAGATGTGCAGAAAGAACCAACAGAGGAGCAGAAAGACCTACTGTGCCCCCAACATTTTACTGACGGGTGCTGGTGGTAACTGACTGACTAACCAGGGCCGGAGCCAGTGCTATGCTAAAAGACACTTAGAATACAGTGAAAACACCTACGTACACTAGGGAACACTATGCATTGGGGTACCCCTGTGATTAGCATGACCTCCTCTGTATTTGTCATGAGTTAGTGCCTGGGTCATTGCATGAGTACATGGGTACTGACTGGAAGATTAGAGTACTGCAAGTAGAGTGCATGGTGAATTTATAAGTACTTGGGTTTTGGCAGAGTGATTGGATAAGTACATGGGTATGGCTGGGTGATTGGAGGAGTGCATGGGAAGTGACAAGGAGATGGCTGGACTGCATCAGTAGTGCTTAGGGGATTGTAGCAGTGCATGTGTCAGTGTCTAGGTCATTGCATGAGTACATGAGTAGTGATTGGAGGATTAGAGTGCTGCAAGGACAGTGATTGGTACATTTATAAGTGCTTGGGTTTTGGCGGAGTGATTGGATAAGTACATGATGCTGGATGGATGATTTGAGGAGTGCAGTGGTAGTGACCGGGATTTCTGGAGTGCATGGATACACCCACGGTAATTGCGATTCTCCTATTAACATGACCAGAGAATCTGGATTTCATTAAAGACACGGAGGCTAACATTATGCATAAATCCTTTTAATGCAGCTCACAAACAGCCGCTTACATCACAAAGGCTAGAATAAGAATAAGTGACATCACAGTATCCATAAAAGGCATGTGCCAGAGAAGATCAGCCTCTTTTAAATGCCTCGAACGACAGGTCAAGCTGCAAACGAAGAATACATCTTAAAACTTGAAGGAAGAATTGTCGAAACTTGGAAAATCCATGGAGATTCATCAGTTTGAATTGTCTGTAAGAAAATAAAGTAAATCAAAAAAGGGCACGAAGTAACCTTCAGAAGAAGCAATAAGAAAAACATAACATAAGGTACGAAGCATTGAAAACATTGTAAACCACATCAATCCTCAATTTCCCTCCAGGGAGGGACGGGAGGGATAATGTTAGCCTCCGTGTCTTTAATGAAATCCAGATTCTCTGGTCATGTTAATAGGAGAATCGCAATTTCATTACAAGACAGGAGGCTACATTATGCATGTTGGTAGCCTTGAATCACAACATCAGAAACATGTTCAATTGGCTTACAATAATGATGGGCAAAGGTAGAGGCATTAGACCAATCAGCAGCCTTGAGGATAGCATCCAACTTACCACCCGACCAGTATGACTTGCTGGCCATTGCGCTCCTTAGAGAATGAGCTTGGAATTTAGAAAGGTCGATACCAGCGAAGTTCATAGCCAATTTAACCCATCTTGCGATTGAGCAGGATGAGATGGGTTTAAAGGGTTTGACATAGGAAACAAGAAGTTGATTTGCATCAGGGGGTCGAAGATTAGACATCCTGGAGTCGTATTCCTTCATACAATCAACAACACAGAGTTTTTTGCAAAAATCAAAACGTGGATAGAAGATAAAGTCAGACATGGTTTTAGTTCTCCTAAAAATTTCAAATTTAACACCAAACATGTCATAACATCTATTAGAGATGTCTAGAGCTTTAACATCTGAAACTCTGCGACAAGAGACTAAACAAAGAAGAGAGGCAAGTTTAATAGAAAGACATTTCCTGTTAAGGAGAGAATTGTTAGGCCATGAACAAAAAAGGTCAAGCAGAAGTTTAACATCCCAAACGGATTGATATTTAGGGCGAGGAGGCCTTTTAAGTCTAATGCTTTTGAGTACTCTACAAATAATAACATTCTTACCTACCGTCTTACCATTGACGAGAGAATGTCCAGCTGAGATTGCAGATCTAAAGCAGTTTATTGATCTATAGGAGAGACCATTGTCGAAGAGTTCTACCAAAAGTTAACTATGTTAACGATAGGAGCTTCCACGGGATCCAAGTTCCTCTCCATGCACCAACCAGACCATTTCTTCCAGATGTTATTATATCTGTAGTGGGTTCCTGGTGCCCATGGTTCGCCAAGGAGAGTGAGAGCAGATGACGAAAGTCCAGACAATTGGTTAGATTGCCTGACACTTTCCAAGCAAGAAGGTTCAAACTCCCTGAAAGAACCAGGTGGTGATCTTCTGCGTTTGCGTTTAAGAGGAGGCCCTGAGTTGCGGGAATCAGGAAGGGAACGTCGCAAGAAAGTTCCAGAGCTGTGGGGAACCAGGCTTGAGACGGCCAGAAAGGAGTTATCAGGACAAGAGAGCACTGTTCCTGTCTCACTTTCTGTAGAACCCTTTGAATCATTGCGAACGGGGGGAAGGCGTAAGGGTGAAGAGGAGCCCAAGGCTGGAGAAAAGCATTGACAGCCAGAGCACCCGGGTCTGGCATCCAGCTGAAATACTGAGGGAGATGGAAGGTCAACCGGTTGGCGAAAAGGTCGACGTCGAAAGGACCCCAGAAGTGATTCAGGGACTTGAAAATTGTCGTATCGAGTTTCCAATCGCTGAAATCTTGAAGGAATCTCGAGTTCCAATCTGCTGAGATATTGGATTTCCCTGGGAGATATTCCGCCTTCAAAGCAATCTTGTGTTCCAGACAGAACATCCAGAGTTTCTTGGCCAGATCTGATAGGTCCGCAGACCTCGTACCACCGAGTCGGTTGATATAAAAGACTGCAGAAACGTTGTCCATCTTCAGAAGGACAGATCTGCCCTGAAGAGAGTGTCTGAAACTCATAAGAGCGTAGAGACCAGCAGTCATTTCTAGAAAATTGATATGGTGAGTAGACTCTGAAGGGGTCCATACTCCGCCGGTGTCTTGGTCGAGGAGACGAGCTCCCCAACCGTGAAGGCTGGCATCTGACTGCAAAACAAAGTCTGGGGTCGAGCCAAAAATAGCCCTTCCATTCCAGGCGTCCAAATTGTCCAGCCACCAAGAGAGTTCTAGCTTCGCTTGTTGATCTCGGGAGACGTGGTCTCCGTACCAAAGACCGGAGCGAAGTGCATTGGCTTTCACCCTCTGGAGAGCGCGATAATTCAGTGGACCTGGGAAGATAGCTTGGATCGAAGAAGAAAGTAGACCCAGGAGTCTGGCCAATTCTCAGAGAGAGAGAGATTCTTGTCTCAGGGCAAACCTGATCTCTTTCCGAATTTTGGCAATCTTCTTCTTGGGAAGAAAGAGGAGACAACTGGAGGTGTCCACAGTAAAACCTAGGAACTCTAGGGATTTTGAGGGCGTCAGGATGGATTTTTCCCTGTTTATAATGAAGCCAAGATCCTCTATGAGGTCCATGGAGACCTTGAGATCCTCTAGAACTTGTGCATGAGTTTGGGACATGATGAGGATGTCGTCTAGGTAGATAATTAGACGAATACCTCTTGCTCTCAGAATAGAGACAATCGTTCTCATGACCTTGGTGAAACACCAAGGGGCGGACGAGAGACCGAAAGGGAGAGCTTGAAATTGATAGAGGTGGCCGTCCCAAATAAATTGGAGAAAGGGTTGATGTTCCTGGGCCATAGGGATCGTAAAATAGGCGTCTTTTAGGTCAAATTTGACCAGCCGATATCCGTGAAGGAGAAGGTCCCTGAGAAGATGGATTCCTTCCATCTTGAAGTGTCGATAAACAAGATATTTGTTTACTTCCCGTAGGTTTATCACTGGTCTCCAACCTTTGTCTTTCTTCTCGACTAAGAAGAGGGTACTTACAGATTTCTTTTGGGACCAAGGCACCTCGATAATGGCACCTTTCTTGAGCATAGGGGAAACCTCCTCTTTGACGATCGCTAGATGTTCTAAAGGGAGGTCTAGAGGTCTGGGAGTAGCGGTCTGGTAAGGAGTGTCTACGAGGTCTATCTTGAATCCCCGAACAGTTTCTAAGACCCACGGGTCTTGTGTAACTCTTTTCCAAACGTGAAAGAAGTGTTTGAGTCTTCCCCCGACCCTGGGAGGTGAGAGAGAAGAAAGGGCACTTACTTTGGGAATTGTTGTTTGATGCTCCACGGGAGAAGCCTCTGCCACGGGAACTGCGTCCTCGTTGAGGGTAGAATTGTTTGTTGGAAGGGTAGAAGCCTCTACCGCTGGCACCTCTACCTTTGCCGGATGAGAAGGGCCGGAAGGTTCCACGGCCGGAAGAGCGGCCCCTTCTTCCGGCCTGTCCAAAAACATCTGTAGGGAAGACTTTTTCATGTTGATCTGGGCTCTATCTAGGGCAGTGAAAGTGGCGACATATTTTCCAATTGTTTTAATCATATCCTCGCCAAATAATAGACCTTTGGGCCTATTAGAGGGTTCTTTTTCGGCGAGGTCCCCGAGTTTGTGGTTAATCCTGTTAAGGATAGTTTTCCTTCTTTCCATATTAAGACTGGAGTTAGCGTTCCCAAGGAGCACAATCGCCCTTTGGCTCCAACCTCTTATTAACCCGATGTCAAGGGGTGTGTTAGAGATATGAGATTCCTCTGCTAAATCAAGGATTTTAGTAAGTGGGCCGAGGACATCGAGGAGGCGGTCTTGGCAAGCCTTGAGGGCCCTTTCCAGGCCTTTCCTGGGATCTTTCCCCAGTTTAAATAAAATTTTTATTAGATCTGGATCTAAATTGGGGGTCTGGCAGACCTTGTCGTCAATCCATGGTCTCGGACATTCGGATCGCATGGTATTGCGTGTGTCTGTTTCAAGAGTATTCCTTAGCCACTTTGTAATAAACTTAGAGACATGGTCGTGAAAGAACCATCTAGAGCTATTTGGACGGGAGATATTGTTAGGGGAGAACATTTCACCACCTAAGGGGTCAAGAATGGCATCTTTAAAGGAAGGGGAGGAGTCCGCCTCAGAAAGCGCATTTAGATCTATGTCATCCAAGTCCTTATCATCGAGATCAAAAACGAACTCGTCGTAAGGTTCATCATATACTTCCTCTACGTCTGAGTAGGAGTCTGAGTCAGCACAGGCGTCTTCACCAATTGTGCCGCTAAGGGCACCTCCCAAAACTGCGCCGCTAGGGGCACCCATCCTTATTGTGTCGCAAGGGACACCAATACCTTTTGAGGCGCTATGGCCTCCCAAACTGCGTGAGGTGCTAGGACCTCCCATGTCAACTGGGTTAGGAATAAAACCAGTAGTGCCTTGATTGTGCTTGACTTTTTTAGTGGCCTTGGATATGGAAGAGTCATGAATCGTATCGCCTTCAGTACATAGCGCTCTTTTATGAGACATGACTTCCTTTAGAGTATTAATCATGCATGATCTCATCTCTTTTTAAAGAAAATTCTTAAAAGAATCGCTAGTGTGGGTAGGGGAACTTGCGACAGCGTCGTCACATTCCAAATCAGACATAATGGCAATGTATGATAGGTATAAAACAATATATAAAAGGGGGGTAGAGGGTTGGAAGTGAGAGTACATTCGGTAATATTACAAGAGTTCAATTAGGAGTTCCAATTCGATGTACTCCCTATTTAAACTGCCCTTTTAAATGTAGTCCAGTCAAACTACTTGTATTAAGATTTACCCCTCTTTCTTTTTTTTTTCTTTTTTATAGTACAAGCCTCCGATTGCCAAAAGATGAGTTATGCGCGAGTAAGAACAGGTGAACAGCTGATCGGTAACGAGAGACGGCTTCTCGTAGAAACCGACACGCTCGAGCCAGTGGGGATGCGAGGGAAAGAGGAATGACCCTTAGGAGGCAGGGGGCGCCGCCGCTGCCGAGGGTCATTCCTCTAATGCGGGAAGGAGCGTGCGCGAGGCATCGCAAGACATCGGTATGGAGGCATCAGCATCAGAGCGCGAGGGGTAAAGAGCAGCACTTTACAGCGGAATGTGAGTAAACAAAATTAAACACATGACGAACTACTAGAGTATTCAGAATTAAACATAAGTCGCGAGCAGAACGCGCATTTAAACGGGGACGTAAATGAGTGTGCTTAGGAAGACAAAGAAAGACGCACGGTGAGGGGAAGACGACCGTAAATTGGAAGTCTTAAGGAGGGGGGTTACAGTGAGGGTAACACGAACACAAATAATTCAAATAATCAGCCATGGCAAACATAAGGAAGCCCATAAGTAGAGAAAATATCACAAAGCTTAAACATATTGTATAAACAAAAGGTTTCAATAAACAATATCAAAGAATATAAATATCAAAAGATTTCAATAAACAATATCAAAGAATATCAATATCAAAGAGGATAAGCAAGTATAAGGAGACTTCAGTAAAGGCAACTTATCTGTTTGAGAGCCGCATTTAAAAGAGGCTGATCTTCTCTGGCACATGCCTTTTATGGATACTGTGATGTCACTTATTCTTATTCTAGCCTTTGTGATGTAAGCGGCTGTTTGTGAGCTGCATTAAAAGAATTTATGCATAATGTAGCCTCCTGTCTTGTAATGAAATTGGAGGAGTGAATCAGTACTGTGTAGTTGGTTAGAGATCTGCATGGGTAGTGCACAGGGGATTGCAGCAGTGCATGTGTTAGTGCCTGGGTATTCCATGAGTACATGGGTACTGACTGGAAGATTAGAGTACTGCAAGGGGAGTGCATGATGAATTTATAAGTGCTTGGGTTTTGGTGGAGTGATTGGATAAGTACATGGTGCTGGCTGGGTGATTGAAAGAGTGCATGGATACTGACAGGGTGATGGCTGGACTGCATGGGTAGTGCTTAAAGGATTGTAGCAGTGCATGTGTTAGTGCCTGGGTCATTGCATAAGTACATGGGTACTGACTGGAAGGTTAGAGTACAGCAAGTAGAGTGCATGGTGAATGTATAAGTGCTTGGGTTTTGGTGGAGTGATTGCATAAGTACACACATGTCACATCAGTCCCTTCACCACTATGCAAACGTACCCCTGGTGGGTTTTAAGTTGGGGGATTAATTCCCCTTGAACCTTTGGGTCCCTGGGGGCCAACTAGCCCACCAGGTACCTCCAGTAATTGCCACAGAGCTGAGTTGCAGACAGACAGGTGGTCTGAGGCCATGCCCCTTTTTACAACTGTATGCAACGCAACTCTGTGGCACTTGCTGGACGTACCTGGTGGGCTAATTGGCCTCCAGGGACCCTCAGGATTCAAGGGGACTTAATCCCCCAACTTAAAATGCACCCCAGGTAGTTTGCACACTTGTCACATCATGCCAGGCCCCCTCCCTGCACCACTGTGCAAACGCACCCCCTGGAGCGTAGTAAATTGGGGAATTAAATCTCCTTGAGTCCTGAAGGTCCCGAGGGCCAACTAGCCCACCAGGTACCTCCAGTATGCGCCACAGAGCTGCGTTGCAGAAAGGTGTAAAAAGGGGCGTGGCCTCTGAACACCTCTCTGCAACACAGCTCCCTGGCGCATACTGGAGATACCTGATGGGCTAGTGGGCCCCCAGGGACCCTCAGTATTTAAGCGGAATTAATTCCCCAACTTACAACCCGCCAGTGGGCGCGTTTGCTGAGTGCTGCAGGGAGGGGGCGGGGCCTAACAGCGATGCCAACTTTTTTAATACATTTTTTTATTTTACAAGAGGGGCTGTGTGGCTCCCCTTCTTTTACATTAATTGTGGCCCTGAGGACCCCATCCCCCAGGGCCGGCTCTTTTTCTTCCTTTTTTAAAAAAACGGGAGGGGGCCACGCGGCCCCCCTCCCGATGCCAATTTCGGCCCGGAGGCCCCATTCCCCGGGGCATGGCCATACTTAAAAAAAATATATTTTTGGGAGGGTGGTGCGCGGGCCCCCCCTCCCGAGGCCATTTTCAACCACGGGGACCACATCCCCCGGGGCATGGCCGGTATTACATTTTTTTCATTTATTTGGAGGGGGCTACGGGGCCCACCTCCTTAGGCCATTTATGTCCCCGGGGACCCCATTCCCCAGGGCCGACCTTTCCTTTTTAAAAAAAAATAAATTAGGGGAGGGGGCAGGTGCCCCCCTCCCCGGCCACTTCAGGGAACAGTGGGGGTAACCCAATTTCGCAAGGTCCCGCCGGCTCGCCTCCTCCTACTAGAGCCAGCATTGCTTTCCACACTGGGAGCTGATGACATGCAGCTCCCCTTATGGAAAAGCAATTGCATGCAAGGCATATGCGTGACCTTGTGAAGCCCTGTGCCACATTATACCTGCATCAGGTATGATGTATGCAGGGTGGGTGTTCTCACGCAACAAAGCCTCATGGGAGTGGCGCAGTGTAATCCATCATATTTCGCTGCACATATTGTAGGATGCCTCTGCGTCAGTACCTTACTCCTGCCTCCTGGCAGGCGTAAGGGTAACTCAGTGCCACAGAGATGGACTGGCCCCATGCATTGCTGGAGTTGTGTCATGCTTGTGACACAACTCCAGCAATGCGTGACTTTAGCGCTAACAGATACGTAAGGATTCCCGACATGTCTGTCATTAATTGCGACATGGAACGCCATACAGTGAATACAGCGCATCCATGGTGTTGCAGGAAGGGCGTAGTGAAAAGTGTTGGAACGCTGTTTTGTCATAGCGATGCAACACTTTACATGAATGAGGCCCAGGAATGCGCCCTATCTTATTGATGGTGCGCATTCCTTGCCTGTAGTTTTGTCGCAGGGCATCGTAGCAACATTCCTTGCAGCGCTGTCCAGCACCAAAACCTTCTGAAATGAGGCCCCAAGTGTTTGCACCATTTTTAAGACCATCTATTTTCTGGTCTTAAAAAACTGCCTATAACTGCAGTTTTTTGGATTTGCACCATACAAGGAATTCCTTGTAAATACATCGAATTGGGGTTAGGGGCATTTTTTGCACAGGAACACCTACCTTGCATCTCATTTTCGTTAGCTCCCACTAACAGACGGGGCGATATTAATAATTCACATTTTTGCCAGAAAACTGCTGCTAACTGAGGTTAGCGGCAACTTGTAAATAAGGTGATCAAAAAAAAGCAGCCGTAATGTAAAAAAAATTGACGCTGTGGCGGTGTTAACTCCTTGTGCATATGCCCTCAGTGGCATCTTCTGCCAGCAAGGCCTCCTTTCCTAATTCTCCAAGTTTGAGCACAGCTTGATCACATGAAACATATTGGACATAACACTGATAATGCCCCATGGTATCATTGCCTGAATAACTCTTTGGAGAGGGCAAACTATGCATCATTCTAAATTGCCCTGTTTTTTTTTGGGGGGGCCACTCCCAAGGAGTAACAAACACACATTGTGGCCCAAATGCAGTTCTGTTGTTAACTTTGTTTCCATCACCAGGGTGTCTCAAAACTGATCTAGGACTCCTACAGTGTGACACAGCTGCCACCCTGGATGCCACAGTAAGGTTCACGTGCCTCACTTGGGTTAGGATACCGGTGCAGCCATAGGGGTAGCCATAACACCTTGTACTGGGTGGGCATGACTGGCCTCTCTAGAACCCTGGCTGGAATCCCTCCTCTTTTTGAAGCACTTGATCCTGGGATGCGACAAGCACTTGCCCTTGAGCTTGCAAGTGACACTTGGCCAGATACATAGCTTTCTACTAAAAGTCCCTCTCCTGTCCCCTCCTGTTGGTGGGAGGGAAAGGGTGACCCCCTGAGAAAAGAACTGAAAACGGACTCTGTTGTACTCAGTACACGAAGACACTGGTAGCCAGGTTGTAAGTTCTTTAAGTCTTCTTTATTAATCCATGTCAAGTGGTATCAAACAAGGATCAGACATGTAACATCTCTTAACCCAGCTCCAATATCTCCTACTCCAGCCCCACCAGGAGCAGCCTGCCTAGCTGCTCTGCCCATCTCCAACTGTCATCCACACATCCACTCAGGCACCCAGGTATTCCATTCATCACAGTCACACCAACATTCCGTCACCATCTCTCACTCTGGTTGAGCAGCTAGGAGGACCTAGGCTGATTCACATATGAATGTAAACCTTAGGATATAACGTTATCCCTTTCCTTTTAAAATGAAAACAAAACATACAATTTTAAAGAAAAGAACTATACACAAAAGGCAATAATGTTCATAACTGAGGGATGAAAATGAATTCAAAACATCACCAAAGAGAGAACAAAGCAAACAAGAAAAGATGGGCAGAATATGACATATTAAAAACATGCATCAAAATCCCCCATCCTCCCTCATGAAAATTGTTAAGATTAATTAGATATTAAACCATCAAACAATGTCAAATTGGGAAGGAAAAACAGCAATAAAACATTTCAAACTAGCAATAACCCCATCCTTTCCCAATAACACAAAAGAAAGTGATGTAGTGAAGGAAGCACACACCCCACAACAAACACCCGAGGCCAGAAACAGACAACAAGAGTGAACCAACACTACAAATACACGTGTACCAGAATATGGACCACATAGAGGGTACACACAGTGAGGCGCAGGGTGACTTACACACGACAAAAGCGCGGGGAGACTTACACAGGACAACATGTGACGCGCAGGGCGACTTACACAGGACAACACCTGAAGCGCAGGACGACTTACACAGGACAACACGTGCGGCGCAGGGCGATTTACACACAACAACATCTGAAGCGCAGGGCGACTTACACAGGACAACATGTGAGGCGCAGGGCGACTTACACACATACAAACATATAAGACGTGCAGTGCAAGGCGACTTACCAACACTACACAAGAAGATGGGAACCACCCACCAAGACCAGAACCACCCACAAGTGGGGATAACATGTGATGTCCACCCTCCAGGAAACTATGACATCCCAAAATAAACAGCGTAAAAATCACTACATACTAAACTGAAAATAGTATTAATTCCTAACACAAATCCACTAACACTAGAACTAGTGAACTGTGCCCCACGCCGGTGAGAGATCTCTCACCCGAGTTGTGCTGCACAGTGGAAACACTATAATGTTATTAACACTCAATAAGTGCAACTTGTACTAATAAAATGACATGTCCTAGTCCCACACATGACAAAATTCAAGAGAATAGATAAAAACAGGTAGTACCTAGAGAAAATCAGATGCTGTAGAAAGATCACAGATTGTGGAAATATACACAAGACTTGTAATAAGGCCAGTCATGAGTGCAACAAAACAAAAGTGACATTTCAGAGCTAGAAAGAAAATGTACTCCATCTTACATGAAACGGAGAATATTCTGTTGTGATAGCAGTATACATTACTAACGAGGCATAAATGGCTTGTCCGTTACCTCTGACATACATGAAACAGAGAAAAGACTTGTAAACCACCTCTTACATATTCCCATAGTTCGCTGCAAAATTCTGCTGCCACACTGTCCATAAACGAAATGTCCACTGCACTGTAGTGTGTTTATCTAGGTACCTATATTGATACTCCTATTTACGGACCCTTGTCCGGTTATTAATTCACTAATGTCCATACACCGGCACAGAAACCCGTTTTCAGATTAGGTCATAGCGCATGCTGTCACATTAAGCAAGCACTATCCCTCCAGCCCCCTAGAAAGCACACCGAGTTCTCAAAACAAATCAAACCTCCAGCAGACCTGGGAAATCCCCCGCAGCTATTGTTTTGATTTCCCTCGAGAACTCCTGCAAAGAATGTAAGAAAGACCAGTCCTTATGACATTCTTACTGACATCCTTATGTCCATCCTTACGTCAAACTCGGCACCTTTCAGGTATAAATATACCAACGCTGCCCTAAGCAGAGACACGGTGGTGACGAGCTTGGAGCAGCGCTACTTGCCGGAGAGCCCAGCTGATGCAGAAAAGCCCACGGACGCTGCCCCTCCCTTTTGACGCGCTGAGAGAGACGCTGCCTTTTCTCCTGCCGAGAAATCCAGCCTCCGGCGTTTCCAGCCGCCCTCGCGGGTAACTGGGATATCAAGTCCTGTGACAGAGATACCAACCCTCCAGCCTTCTAAATCCCAGGTACTGAACTGACTAACCCCTTACAGAGAATTCTTGAGTCAGATCCTTGGCAAAACAAACTTAACTTAAACTGCTACTTACTTACTCCCTCCCAAGTATTAGGCTTAGGTCAGGTACACCGGGGTAGGCGTAGTTAGAAGCACCAGTTGAGAGCGATTAGTCAATGTATATATGTATGTATATCTTTTATCCATTTTAAGTATCATATGGCTAAGAAACCATATAAATGCTTTTACATTATTATTTTATAATTCTGTTTTTACTGTATGCACTTTACTTAACTATAAGTATTGCAATAATAGCAATTCATTTCTCTTGTATGAGAAAAAGAGACTGATCAATAAATAACATCTTTTATTGAACCACACCCATCTCTTATTTCTCTACAAACTGGTGAAACTAAGAATGCACGTACTGACTGAGTAAAATAGTTGTCTTTTGTTTTCACACGACTATGGAGATATACTCTTGATTAGGGGAGAGCAAAGTTGTCATGTTCTATGGTTGTCAGAAACTAAATCCCTTCTTGTCTATCCAGGGAGGTTAAACTCCTCCTCGCTTATTCGAGAAAGTTTCTAGTGAACTCTGAGCTAGCTGGCACACATAACTTTAAGTCTAATATCGTCAGTAGAAGACCTAGTTAATCACAGTCCTACGTCTATACTATTGAAGATATTATTCCAATGCGCAGAGCCTATTGGGAATATAGGAACTACACTACATGGCGCCCAACGATTTGGATAGGCGATAAATCTAACGCAAGACATTAGAGTAACTCAGTCGTGCTTTTTCACACAGACCCTTTTTTCCATAAAACTCCAAAGACGTCTGGAGTGGGTGAACGGTTAAATCCGCCAAACTTAGTAGGAGGAGACTCCTATGTGTGGTTTTTGGTTTATTCAACGTTGAAGGATACAGTGTTCCAAAATATTGTGCACCTAATCTTTGTTTCCGTGGAAACCTGATCTGCAACAAAAACCCTTCTTGACAGTAAAATGTCAGAAACTGAAGAAGAAAGGGAGACAGCTAGAGTAGCAGCTCAACTCCTAGCGGATGGCACAAGTCTCGTACAACAAGACCCGGATGCAATACTCATCCCGGTCAGCATAAGAAAAACTATAACCTTAAAACTTATAGAAAATGGACTGACACCAAGAGGTGGTACAGTCATATTCGTAATTGAGGCACACGAATATCGGCAGACAGAGGTATTCTATTCATGGATAAATTTCCCAGCAGCGAACGCTGTAACAAAGGAGTTCCATTATTACAAGATAGAGGAACCTCCGGATGAGTACACCCCTTTCGAGGAGGTGGAAATACCACTCAAATACCAAGAGCACCTGCTCTGGTTTAAAGGCGCCCTAATAATGATCACATCACCAGGCTCGGTCCACTAGGTAGACCAGGAGCAACGTGGCCGGTTCTAGCCAGCTACACACCACATCCAGACATTGAAAAAATGTCAATACCAGAACTTTTAACACAGTTAAAACAACTGATTAAAATACACAGACAACTAGTCCAATATGTAATGCGGACTTCAACAGTCCAAACAGCTATTACAATTCCACAGCTGACCCCTCATCAGGGGAACACAAATAAAATCACACCACAGAACATACAGTCCTGTCTAGGTAAAGTACCCATTAAAAGGGAACAAATTCCATTCTGGTTAGCACAGAAAATCACTCAAATAGAGGCGGTATTTCCAGATACCACCCCTGTGGAGAAACACAGAATTCTGACTATCTGCCTTCCAATGGGGATCGCACCACATGTGGAGGACTGTGACACTTGGGGTACAGTCTTTGCTTCCATTTACACAAAAACACATGGTGTTCCGTCCATGGCGGTAATACCAGAGATGCTAAAACAGATTCAAAATGAATACGGTCCAGAACCCGCTTTAACTCTGGGTATGAAATTACTGAAAGCAGGTCTCGGCAATATTACTAGCAAACATAAAGGGGGAAGCAGCAAATGTGGCAATCCGCCAGAGATTGAAGGAAACAGATATAGCAGAACAACCATTTGAACTTGCCAGAATCATAGAAAAATCCTATGAAGAACTAGGAAGAGATAGTTTGGGTGGGAAACCAGTGAAACCCCAAGTAATAGAAAATCCTGAAAAGGTATTTATTAAAAATAATCTAAACACTTCAAAAAAGAACTGGGATGGAAATAAACAATCCACTCCCAAAGAAAAAAGAAAAAAGATTCCAGTCCAGAGGAAGGTCTCCTCGGCGGAGAGAAAGATCTCTGGACCAAGGACACAAGTCTCCCCAGAGGGAGCCCTCTGAGAAAAAATACAACCTTAGAAATAGGGATAATTTGAAGAAACCTGATAGATATCAAGATATTGATACACGTCCCTCTCGATCTTTTCAGACTTCCTCGCAGAAATCGGAAAGAAGAGGACGGTCAGAACACAGGGAAGAGCACGTCAAGTCCAAAGACAAAGAACCTGCTCATCAAAGTAAAAAGTTACAATTTCCAAAGAAGAAGGTAGCCAGCATTAAAATAATCAAACATGCCGAGGATCCTGAGGACTCAGCTGAAAAACGGAGAGTGGGCTCAGACAATGCTAGACAGCGCAGCAGAAGTGAGCATAGCTCGCAAGATCCTGATGAATCATCTGGAGACAGTGGACACGAATGAGTACATTCAGGTGGAAACTGCAGATACCAGAGTTAGCAAACCTCATAAAATATATGAAATAACTTTACGTATAGAGGGAGATAAGGGGTCTATTTTGGGATAATATCTCCAAGGGCTATGACATCCTTCTAGCTGAAAAAGACTGGCCACCAGAGTTTGTCAGGGAGTGCCCTCATGGCGAAGAAATGATTATGCCTGCCTTCTCAAATCATATTCCAATTCATAAAAAATATACACTTGCAAGAAAGTGGGCAGTAGCCCAGGCTCCTGCACTATATAAAAATCATGTGGGATGGGATGAGGACTCTCCTCCTCACAAGATCCAGTTAAAATCTCAACCGACTGCACAGAGGCAGTACCCAATTAAGCAAGAAGCTAAAAAACAACAAGATCAACTTGAATACCAGGGGGTGATTGAAACATGCACCTCACAATGAACAATCCTTTGTTTCCTGTCTCCAAACCAGATGATTCATATCGTCTAGTTTTGGACTACAGACACCTTAACTCATGCTGCAAAACGTTTGCAGTACAAAACTCACACAGTGCGGCACTAATGAATAGCATAGTGCGCAAAAAATACAAAACAACATTAGACATCTCTAATGGATTCTTTTGTCAAAATATAGCACCAGAAAGCAGATATTTGACCGCTTTCTCAATAAATGGCTCGCAGGGTTCAAGAACAGCCCGGGATTATTCTCAGCGAGAGTAACAGAGTTACTACAAATATATGATGATGAGGCATTATCTTATGTCGATGACATCTATCTAACAGATGATGACTTGGATACTCACTTGAAAAGAGTGAACACCATAATACTTGGGTTCGCAGCAGAGGGTTACAAATTCAACTTCAAGAAGTCAAGAATAGCCCATCTGACTGTCCTATTTTTAGGATATGAATTATTAAGTGAAGGCAAAAGCCTGGCTGACAATTTCCTAGAGAAATGTGCTGTAATCCAAGCACTTAGAACACTGAAAAACTTGCAATCAATTCTAGGTTTCCTGAATTTCGGAAGAACTTACATTATAAACTATGCAGAGAGGGTTAAACCTCTCTATGATCTAATAAAACCAGATTTTAAAAGAATCAATTGGACTCAAAAACACACAGAAATTTTGAGATCTTTACAAACAGACATGTTAGTTAAAACAAAACTGCAAACACGCGATAACACACGCAACCTTGTGATTAGAGTCATCCCAGGAAGATGCGGATTCACGTACCTAACCTCTAATGAGGGAGAAAAGGTACCAATAGCATACAAATCACATTTGTACACAGAAGCTGAAAAAACATTGAGCATTAAGGAAAACATTGTACACGCGGTTCAAACAGCTGTAGCAAGAGAAAGATACCAAGCTGACGGCAGACAGATTACAGTCAGAACAGCAGAATCGGCCTTTGAGGCATTAACAAGCCCATGTAATTTACCTACAATGGCACTAAATCCAAAATGGATACAATGGGAAGATTCTCTTGCTACAGACAAAGTAAAATACTATTTTGATCCAGAAATGACAAAATTAAAAAATCTAGAATATGAAAGAGAATATCCTCTGCCAATCGACATTCTGCCCATACGACAGTACACCTGTGTAATACATACAGACGGACATGCTCAGCCCTCAGTTTGGGGAGAACAAGCTTATAACGCCACTTGCGAGATTACAAAAGACGTGTGGCGCGAAGGTAAATTGAAACCTCTGTTTACAAAAACACACTCAGTGGAAAATAATTCAGAACAACAAACTGAAATAATAGCGTTAAAAATGGCGCTAGATAATGCGGATCGTGAATTCCCGACACTAATAGTGTGCGATTCATATTACTGCGTTAAATCATACAATAACGACTTGCAGAAATGGGTTGAAAACGGGTACAAAGATGACACAGGTGCCACAATAAAGCAAAAATCGCTTTGGGAACAAATAGTTCTTTTAAAGAAAGAACTACCAAAGACTCACGTGATACACTCACTGAGTCATCAGCGTGATGGCGTTCACGTTGCAGGGAATTCATTGGCTGAGACAGCCACAGCGGAAACAACTAAATCGGCTTCCGTAGCTACAAAAAAGCGTTCAGTAAAATACATTGACGGGGAAACAATGCAGGCGGTAAAAACATCTACAAAAGGCGACTGCTCAGCGCTACCCCTCATGTATCCACTCAATTATACATACATAACCGATGCAAACTCCGTTCCTTTTGCTCGAATCCCTGGAGTGGGGGATAGAGTGATTCCAAACATGGACAGGAGAGGCTTGTTAATAGCAGACGCACATATGGGTAAGGGTCTTAGTCACCTTACACTTAAGGATTCTCTAGAAGAATTACAATCAACATACTGGTGGCCAGGAATGAGCCTGCATCATCACATATTTGCAAAAAACTGTCAAAACTGCAACAGACACTGCAGTGGTGAACGAGACGGTGTATTGCCATGGCGTTTCACCCAATAAGGATTAGGCTATCGACATAAAATACACAGTATGAATAATGCGTCATATTAACATGTAGAGACTATTTTCACTTATAATGTAGACCCCAGCTCTCGGCTGACGTCTGAACTGTTATACAAAGATTTGCGAGTCTATAATGGCATATACGCAATTGGCATGCTACATTCTGACCAGGGTCCTGCTTTTAGCTCTCGAGCTTAAGAGGCGGACATGGCCGGCATGGGCATAGCATTGCGGTACTCTTGTCACCTCCTTCCTGAGGGAAACGGGATGGTGTAAAGAAAAAACCAGGGCACAGAGCAATCTATAACAGCAAAGGTATTAGGTTAGGGAGCTGGGTGGGTCAAACATTTAATAAGTGTCCAACGTAGTCTTAATAATCTGCCAAGAAATTCTCTGAGAGGTCTCAGTCCGTACGAACTATTGTTTGGGACTAGAATGTTAATCCAGGACCTTGATAGTCAAAATTCAGTGGTTAAAGAAAAATGCTTTGATATCAAAGATCGTTTGGCTATTTTACAGGACTTAAACGAAACAAGAAAAGACCTGAGCAACATAAAGTTGAAACAGCAGCCAATAACCACTGAAGAGAAACCACCTGTCCCAGCAAGGCCTGTCTGGATTCCAAAAATCGGGGATCTGGTCAGAGAGAAGATCGCGGTGAAGAAGGAATTTGGGCCTTCTTACAGAAAAGCAGTTCCTGTCTTGTCTGTCAATGGGACAAGATCAGTAGTACTACCGCCCCTTGCTGGTAAAAAGGAGAACCGAGTTGTATCCATCGACCTGGTTAAACCACAATCATGTGGCCGATAACAAGTAGTAGGCCAAGTGGACTCCCAAGAAGTAGTAGAACACCAAAGTTTGCTACAAACACAGAGGTTCAAACTGAAAGACTAATCACAATTGATCAACCTACAATGAAACAACAAGGACTATGCAACAAAGCCCTGGAACTTAAACCTCTTGAAACCCAAATTAAAATCTTAAATCAAGAAACACCAGTCCACAATGATGTAACCACAGACTAACTAATGAAACAAAGAAAATTAAAAAAACGAATAGGAATCCAGAAGCAATTGAAACAATTGACAGAACAGCATCAGGCTACTTCATCAACTTCGATGATTTTTCTGAAGATCTGAGTGAACCTGAGGAACAGCCGACAATAAAAACTTTTAAAGATAAAGCAAAGGAACTCTATCATCAACTAAAAGAAACCTATCTGATTTCTCCATGGATTGAACTTTGGGTGGCACTAGGAGTATTCATCCTCATACTTTGGCTCATCATGGTACTATGCTTGGGACATTTCATTGAGGGAAAATATGCTACAATGGACACAGCAAGTCAGAATATCAACTTGGTCCTGAAACCACACAAGTCTTCACACATCGAGAAAAGAGAACTTTCTTCAGTAAACTTCACAGCCAATCCTATACCCGGTGGGGTATCATGGGACAAAACTGATTACGAAATCTATGGTCCGGTTGAGCTCCTGAAGTATCCTCATCAATTCAAGATTTCATTAAGTGACTTTGTAAAACCAAGCACGTTTGCTGATGATTGGGACTTTGAAAGTATTAATGATATGATGTCTGATCTAGTAATGTCAGCTAAATTTACAGAACAATATTATTTGCAAGGTTCATCTAATTACGATCAAATGTTTTGTTACAACCATTATGGTAACCATTATCTGCATAAATCTACTCAACCTAGAAATGTTTTAAATTTTAACCAATGGGAACATTGTGCAACTCCACCAAAAGGCAGTTCAAAGACATTTTTTGATAAATATTCATACTTTTCAGGGTTCAACACAAGTAATGCAGAATCATTTTATTTCAAAATGTTAAATAAGACAGGAGTGAAAACCATGCTTACAAACACAAAATTGATATATTCAGACTCATTTTTTGAAAAAATGAATACATTCGGTTTTGATTTCTGGAACAATAACATCGAAACAAAAACGATCTGGGGCACAAAAGATTGGCAAGTGCAAGGTATAGAATCATTATTTAGAGCCTGCATGATCCCGGAACAAATTATATTTTTGAATGATACAATTCAACAGACATCCTGTCTTCGCCTAGCCAAAATTAAAGACTTAAATAAACCGTCTATTCCAAAACCAACACCTAACAGTAATAGCACTACGGATGTTGAGATAGACATATCCCATATTTTAAACCAAAACAGAACACATCCTGATTGGAAACAATGGTTGATCTGGCCCACAGACACAAATAACTGTCAAGACAGATTCCTGAACAAAATACAGGGGTTCACATTGACCAGGCCAGACCCAACATACTCCCAGAGACAACATCCAGGGATTGTAACTACTTACAGTGTGGGGAAACTCTGCCTTCAATGGCTACATACATCCACACTGTCAGAAATTAAGCAACACTTAACTTTACTTAAAGAAGGTGCTGACTTGCGTGATTTCATCATGGGACCACGCAAACAGCGTCAAAAATGTTTCATAGCGGCCTCTATATATGCAGCTTACAACGAAGCTTGGAAAGTAACGCAAATTGAGACAGCAGAAAAAATACGGGAAATTGACCGTGTTAATTTGGAAAAATCACTTTCTGTTGTAGACAATGGGTTAATGACTCTGTCTTCCAGAATATATTCACTGGACAGTATTGTATCTTCTGCAATCGATATAATAGAACAAGACTTACTGATGTTGCAACACGGTCAGTCTCAATTACGTTCTATTGTACAGCTTGGCTGGACGTTACAGAATCTGCGTTCAGGCTATGTGCCTTGGCGTCTAATCAACACAACGTCACTATTTAATATCTTTAACCTTACTGATAAACAAATCAGTTTGGCACAAAAGGGTGCTGACTATACAATTCTGAGCATTGAAAAACTTGAGAGATTACCATTGACAATGTCAGAACGACCTGTCATTGAATGGATAATACATGGGATAATAAATATTCCGATAACAACTTTCCAGTTTAAATACTGCCAAAAATATATACAGGCAGGCCAGTATAAAAGGTTGGGTAAAGGATATATTAAGTCCACATGGAACTTGCCCTATACACACACATGTGTCAGTAATAACGGACAGAGT
Source organism: Lissotriton helveticus (assembly GCF_964261635.1). Taxonomy (NCBI): domain Eukaryota; kingdom Metazoa; phylum Chordata; class Amphibia; order Caudata; family Salamandridae; genus Lissotriton; species Lissotriton helveticus. The sequence continues at coordinate 77,854,472 of NC_136067.1, read as the reverse complement.
GTATTTCTTAGTGGTAATAATTGTGAAAAATCACTAAGTGGCATACTTCTGTGTCAGGGTATTAGTTTGCATGGGGCCTGTGAAGGGACTTCAAATAACCTTTCATGTCACCAGTTAGGCACACCTGCAACACAAATAGAACCATTCTTTAGAAGACTTTCGAACGGGAGTTACATTCTAATTGTAGATCACAGATGTTGTGGCTTGCTGCCAGGAAAACCTTATCTTGTAAGCGTGACTTCCAGGGTCATGTGCTGTGAAAGAGTATTGTTCCCGAATGATGCTCCAGACAGGGAGGGAAGGTTATGGCCCAGTTTAAAAATCTCTTCTATTCGAATTGATACTTTAAGCAGAATGAAGACTGTGCTCCTACAGACGCCAACCCAGTTGACGTCATCAAAAGAAATGTATGATCTCCAAGTTGCAAGGACAACGGCAGAGATTCATTCAATGTTATCAACAAATTACCCCCTACACTTCGCAGAAATGCTGAACGAAATCTTAAATATTTCTGATACAAGTGGTATCGCAAGTGTATTTAAGACAGTTTTTTCAGGAGCTTTAACACCATTCAAAGCGATCCTGGGTATTTTTCCAAATTTCGTCCATTCCATCTTTGGCGGACTTCCACTCCTGTTGGGACTCGTAGCAGGCATTTTATTCTTGCTACTCATGATTTGTTATGGCAAGCCATGTCACAGACAAGACTCCAGCAACAATGGAAGAAACGATCCTAGCTATCCGCTACCGGGACCGCATAACTAAAGTCCTTGGCTTAGCCCGGCTACGAGATCTAAATATGACCTGGTTTCTTTCATTCAGACCCATCTGGCAGAATTGTGTTATGCCTGTATTAAGGTGCATGCTATGCGGCGAAGAATGCGTGTTGGACACCTGTCTTACACTACAATCGGAAGTACCATTGGATGCAGATACTTTGTTGGGTCCAGTAAAGGCTCATGCATTATGCTGTCCCCAGCGGCTACCTATCCTGATGACGGCATTCGTGGAGACTTCACCACTACGATTGAAGGGTAGTGAAGTACAAGATGAAAGCAGCATCGACCAGGTACGACCTTCTGTAAGCAGTTCTGATCGAACCATCATTGAAAGCAATCATGCGCATGACTGCATGATAGCGACATTTTCCAACCTAGTCGAACTTTCACCAGAAGCTGTAGACTGTTTTTTCGAGAGTCTGTCAGAAATGATGTTTTCACCGGAACAGAGAGAATAACTTTAAACAAACTTGCACACGGCGATCCCTGAACTCTAAAATTGGCCTTCAGTCTTTTGAAAACAAAGTGACTGTGAACTATTTTTTTTCTTCTCCCCTGAAAAGCGAAAACTTTTTTTCCAATTTCAAAATATTTACCTTTTTGGCACTTATCTTCTGCTTAAAGTAAAACTATTCTTAGAGAACAGAGCTTCTATTCTTAGGAATACTAGAGACATTACATTACCTCAACCTCTAGCTTACATACAATTAATTGTGTTTATATGTGATGAGATGGTCTCGCAATTTTTTTCTGTAATCAAGAGCCATTTCATGTGTAATTTCGCAAATCATTCATGCTGATATAAAATGTGCATCTCCTTTTTGAATGATTATACTGCTTGAATGCATACAGTACCTATACTCATTTCGTGCATTTTGCATACGCCATTTTTCAAAACATACTAAATTATTTTTGGGGTGGTTCGGTATACACATGCACTATTAGTTATGTTTACTATTGTTTAGTTTAGTAAATATGTACATAAATTCGTGGAGCGGGTGTAGTGTGTTTATCTAGGTACCTATATTGATACTCCTATTTCTGACCCTTGTCCGGTTATTAATTCACTAATGTCCATACACCGGCACAGAAACCCGTTTTCAGATTAGGTCATAGCGCATGCTGTCACATTAAGCAAGCACTATCCCTCCAGCCCCCTAGAAAGCACACCGAGTTCTCAAAACAAATCAAACCTCCAGCAGACCTGGGAAATCCCCCGCAGCTATTGTTTTGATTTCGCTCGAGAACTCCTGCAAAGAATGTAAGAACGACCAGTCCTTATGACATTCTTACTGACGTCCTTATGTCCATCCTTACGTCAAACTCGGCACCTTTCAGGTATAAATATAACAAAGCTGCCCTAAGCAGAGACACGGTGGTGACGAGCTTGGAGCAGCGCTACTTGCCGGAGAGCCCAGCTGATATAGAAAAGCCCACGGACGCTGCCCCTCCCTTTTGACGCGCTGAGAGAGACGCTGCCTTTTCTCCTGCCGAGAAATCCAGCCTCCGGCGTTTCCAGCTGCCCTCGCGGGTAACTGGGATATCGAGTCCTGTGACAGAGATACCAACCCTCCAGCCTTCTAAATCCCAGGTACTGAACTGACTAACCCCTTACAGAGAATTCTTGAGTCAGATCCTTGGCAAAACAAACTTAACTTAAACTGCTACTTACTTACTCCCTCCCAAGTATTAGGCTTAGGTCAGGTACACCGGGGTAGGCGTAGTTAGAAGCACCAGTTGAGAGCGATTAGTCAATGTATATATGTATGTATATCTTTTATCCATTTTAAGTATCATATGGCTAAGAAACCATATAAATGCTTTTACAGTATTATTTTATAATTCTGTTTTTACTGTATGCACTTTACTTAACTATAAGTATTGCAATAATAGCGATTCATTTCTCTTGTATGAGAAAAAGAGACTGATCAATAAATAACATATTTTATTGAACCACGCCCATCTCTTATTTCTCTACAAACTGGTGAAACTAAGAATGCACGTACTGACTGAGTAAAATAGTTGTCTTTTGTTTTCACACAACTCTGGAGATATACTCTTGATTAGGGGAGAGCAAAGTTGTCATGTTCTATGGTTGTCAGAAACTAAATCACTTCTTGTCTATCCAGGGAGGTTAAACTCCTCCTCGCTTATTCGAGAAAGTTTCTAGTGAACTCTGAGCTAGCTGGCACACATAACTTTAAGTCTAATATCGTCAGTAGAAGACCTAGTTAACCACAGTCCTACATCTATACTATTGAAGATATTATTCCAATGCGCAGAGCCTATTGGGAATATAGGAACTACACTACAGCACAGTTGACATTATCCCGCGCCACAACTAAAATCTCTTCAGAAAAGTAGAATCGTCGATGTAGTATTCCTCGCGTTGTCACCAGACATATTTGGAGTCACTGAAACTTTATTGAAACTACGATGAACAGCGTGAATGGCAACGTGGTTAGAAGACAACCACAAGATGGCGGCACGTTTTCGTCGTCATACTGGATGGCTCACGGCACGTTGCTGTAACAAAGCGTTTAGAAGCAGCCGGCATCTCCGAAGGCACCAGCTCGTCACAGAAGATCACACAGCAGCTGCGCGTGATTCCAACAGGTAAGGCTACGCGCGGCTGTGGGAGCACACGCCAAGGTTTTCAAACCGCAAAATAGCGGTTATACTAGCAAACGTAATCTGTAGTCAAGATCGAAAAAAACAATCAATAAGCTCACCTCAGACACCCTCTATAACAGCATTAGCTGTGTCAATGTATTCCACATCAGAATTTCCAGATTCTCCAAAAGGTTGAATTAGAACAGTATTTACCGATTAGAAATTGTCAAAGATAGTCTCCGTGCCAGTCAGTTCAACTTGCACCATCACAAAATGACATGACTGCGAATAAGCACACGTTGTGGAACCACTCCTTGTGGTAGGAACATCTCACACAGGGCAAACACAGTATTTGTACACCTCCAGATAGCAACAAGCAACTAACTACTTAATTTTGCTATCCATATGTGAAGAATACACCAATCTAGACAGAACCACAACACCCCTGTGTGGCGCTGATATGTACTCACATTAGATCAGATTTCCAAAATATGGATTTCCTTTAAAATTGCTGTAGTCTTTGTAAAAACACTGTGGCTGGAACTCCAGATGAGGCTGTAGGGTAACTACTCCTACAACTCACTTAATCCCTTTTTTTATAATAAAAAAACACTGTGGCTATAACACCTACTTCTGGCCAAAGTTTTACTTCATCTCCAACTCACTGAATCCATATGCAGAGCAAAATTTACAAGCTGCCGGAGTTGACAGATGTAATTACACCTCTCCAAACGTAATAAAGACACCAAACTTGGCATAACCACATAGTTCCTGTGTGGTACATGTGAATAAATTCACTGAGTTAGACCATAACTCATATCTTGAACAGCCACAGTTCCCTTGCGCAGTGGATACATCCATACAGCAGGTTCAAAGGGAAGTGGTAGGGTGAAAGTCAGTACATTCATACCCTAAAATACAGACCATACCTATGGTCAAGTCCATGGAGTAAGATCAGGCAGGACACAGGTTGGGGCCGTCCGATGACAGGACACTGGTGGGGCGGGCTTGCCTTTTACTCCATTCTTCTTCATGTATTTTCCTTTCTTTTTTCTTTGTAGTTGCGCTGGTTACATTGGTTTCTATGTAGGTTCTGGGTTTCTGTTCAATCCATAAGTACGCTTGGGTCCAGGTCCGCTCGTCGCCAAAAATATGTTGTACTCAGTACATGAAGACACTGGTAGCCAGGTTGTAAGTTCTTAAAGTCTTCTTTATTAATCCATGTCAAGTGGTATCAAACAAGGATCAGCCATTTAACAGCTCTTAACCCAGCTCCAATATATCCTACGACAGCCCCACCAGGAGCAGCCTGCCTAGCTGCTCAGCCCATCTCCAACGGTCACCACACATCCACACAGGCACCCAGGCATTCCATTCATCAGAGTCACACCAACATTCCGTCACCATCTCTCACTCTGGCTGAGCAGCTAGGAGGACCTAGGCTGATTCACATATGAATGAAAACCTTAGGATATAACAGATTCTACCCACCCTGAAATTTCAGTCTGATCCCAAAGGATGCCAGAATTATCAAACTTTCCCACCTGTGACCCTTGTCTTGATCTAACCAGACACTGCTCCTTTAATTATGTTATTGCTTTAGGATTTCATTTGCATAAAATAGCAGCTCAAAGGTCAGTTCCAACTTCTCCTTCAACAACACTGTCTGGAAGATATGAAAACCCAACAACCAATGGGTTCTACTTTCTTTGATTTTTTTTCTCTTTTGCAGCTTCTTTATCCTTAGACCCTTTAACTTTAGGCCTAATCAGTGAAACATTTTATTAAAATCACCATGCTACATTTTCAAAAACTCCAGCTCAAACAACATTGAAATAACAAAGCACTACAGCAATGATTAGAGGACCTTACCTCTCTTCCACGGTACCTCCGACCTGTGGCATATTTCCCCCTCTAGCAGGGGTGTAGCTTCAAGGGGTGTTACACTCCCCTAATAAATGTATTATTTAGTAAATAGTTGGAGACAGGTGCTTTCAGTCGGGTGGAGTAAGGTATCTGTCAGTTTTCACCTGGAATTTTTAAATAGTCAGACAAAAACACACACACCCACCCTTGTCTCTGGTTTGAAGGCCTTAAGCATGGTTATTTTACAAAATACTTTGTTTTAAGTACCCCATCACAATCCACACTCCTTTTCCTTTCCACTGGCCCTTAAACCCCTCCACACCAGTCATATATTGATGAACATGAAATCAGTGGTGGCTGGTATTTACCGGTGGTGGGGGGGCAAGTTGTGGGAGGAGGGGGAGGGAATGAGAAAAAAATTGAACACTTATCTGTGTAGCACCACTGCCTCTCGGTCCTCTTCACCCGCTTCCAGGACTTCAGGGCAAGAAGCACCTGTCTCCCAGGCTCTCCATAGCCAATCACAATGCTGCAATGCAGCGTTGTGATTAGTCTGGGCGCCGTAGTTCGGCGCTCAGCCAGGTAATGGGAGCCTGGGCATTTTCTCGGTGGAGAACATGCAAAGTGCGCTTTACGGTTTGACTGGCCCAAGATAGCCGGCCAAAGCCTTATGCGCACTTTGAGTGGGCAAACAGCTCCTCCCCTGCCCTGCTCTATGAGCAGAGCAGAGCAGCCCCGCCCCTACCCAGCAGAGCAAGGACGATTAAATAAAATAATAATAATGAGTTCTTTTTTTTATGTTCAGAATAATTTTATTGAATTTTCAAAAAAAGTGACATAAATAGACAATTCAAAAATATGTGAAATAGCAATAACACCTAATCAATTGATAAATACAAATTAATAGCAAATTAGAATAGGTCATTAGATTTCAATAAAATAATAATGAATCAAAGGGAAAAAGAAAATGTTTGTGAAGAGAAGGGAAAGGGGTAAAGGAAGAGGGTACATATTATATCATATTATATGGAAAGTAGAGTTACTATTAACATAAGAATATTGCTTATATACAAATTATGAATTTAAACAGAATAATAATGAAAATTATTATCATAACAATAAATATGAATCTATAGGTGAGCTGAAGGATTGATAAGAAAGCAGATTATGATTAACTCCATGTAATGATAATTGGGCACCTCTTCTTGTAAAAATGATCCATGACCACCAAGCATGAATAGATAGAGAAGAAGCATCTTTCCAACAAAAAGTGATTGATTTTAAAGCAGTCTAAATTAAGAAACCAAACAATTTTGCTTCTGAATCATTAAGAGGATGTACAAGAACAACTGATTTACAAATTAAAAATTTATAAGAAAGAACATCTTGAAGAGGTAATATTTTCAATATAATGTCCCAAACTTCAGACCACAATTTCGAAATTATAGGGCAATCAAATAACATGTGATGTAAGGACCCAGGATGCAGGTTACAGTGCCAACAAATATCAGATGGAAGTAATTTAGCACGATGTAGACGTAGCGGTGTCCATAAAGAATTAAACAAAATATATGCATTTGTCTGATAAAGAAATGCTATTAAGCCAAATAACTTTCCAAGAGTCATTTTTTTTGTTGTTTTTTTTGTTTTTGAAAACCTTTATTATATCGTTCAACACAAACTACAGAAGTAGCCCTGCATCACCACATGTATGCAGAACGTATCAGGAAATCCAATAACACAGCTCTTCAGCCGACAACCCATGGGTCCGGCAGCGGTAGAGGATAGACGATGTATTGAAAACATTTCGAGATCAAGGATATGCCTAAGGTTTCATTTTATATTTAAACCCCCCCCCCCCAAAAAACAAGATAAAGAAGAAGATACAGGATATCCGGAGCTACACACTGGAGGTATAAAAATGCGGGTAGGCGTTAGAAGGCAGTCGTGGATCAAGATAGACCAACAGTAAAAATGCAAGCGCCAGTATGTTCACTAAGGGAGAAGAACAAAGCTACCTATCTATCATCATAACCACCCACCCCAAACCCCGCCCACTCATATGCTGCAGGATGAGATCGAAAGTATCGCCACCGGACCCTGCGAGAAAAAAGAAAAGGGGCCATAGAACACATCAAAGGCAAAATAACAAACCCCCCCCGCACCCCCCACCCTGCACCCCTGCAATGGCTACGGCCTACCCCACTAGCAGCGTGCCTGTCGCCCAGAGGAATACCTTAAAGAGAGAGAAAGAGAAGAAAGAAGGGGCCATAGAACAAAACAAAGGCAAAATAACAAACCACCCTGCACCCCTGCAATGGCTACGGCCTAACCCACTAGCAGCGTGCCTGTCGCCCAGAAACGTCCCTAAAAGAGAGAAGGAAAGAAGCGGAGGAGGAGAGACAAAAAAACACACTCCCGGACTCCCTTACCCTCCACCAGACGCAACCACCCGGAAACAAGTGCAAAATAAATGTAGCGAGATGGACAATCAATCCGGGAAGTACGAAACATACCACCCGACTCCCGCATTTCACAGGTCACAATCCCAGCAGCAGATTAAATTATTTTCACGTATCCTAAAAAGTCCCACAAGTTAACCCTGGCCAGTACGAATGTCCACTGGAGGACTTATAACCCAGGCCACTGCAACAATGAGAGAGGTAAAGTTTCCATGAAAGTTCAAGTCAGTATGAGCAAGCCAAATAAAGGATAAAAGTTCACGATCTCCACAGAGCAAGCGAGGAAAAGCGTGGAAGGATGATAAAACTTTCCAATAGTCACAGGTGATCTTGTTAAGGCAGTCAAAGTTGTCCATAGTGATATTCGGCGAGATAGGGTTCAAGCAAGGGACGCTGACAATGTCCACGGGCGCGCGATCTGTCTCATAGGAATCAGCAGCGCGAAAGGGATCCGGCGTCTGCACAGGGACCTCGAAGTTGGATACACGATGTTTCACTGGTGGCACCGCTGGCTGCGATGATGGCAAAAAGCCGCTGTCCGGTCTCCGGCAAAGATCATCCATTGTCACCGACAGTGCCTGGTAGTTGACGATGATCTGTGAGTGGAGCGCTCTAATGGCCGCCATTACGGCGCGCAGCGGTGGTGTGTCTTTCGTCCCCTCCATCTCCTCTCGTAAGCAACAGATCAGGTTGCAGACCCCGGAGGCCGGCTACTCCGGGGAAGCAGGCAAATCTGGAGCGGACACCAACCACGGGCGCTCTCACCTCACAATTTTGCACCTTCGCCGCTGGTCGGGGCTCCCGTCCGCACCCCCCCCGACAAGCTTACTATGTCTCCGGGCGTCGGATACAGGGCCGCAGCAACCGATGTGTCACGCCGTGGCGTGTGCGTTGCAGGCAGGATACAAAATCGCCGTTTAAAACAGGTAGATTATGTCCCCGTTCGGGAGACCGGACAAAGCCCAAGGTTCACAGCCGATGTTGTTCAATTCCAGCCCGGATGGGTTAGAAATCGAGGCCCCGGCTTCCACTCCCAGGTAGGCCGAAAATGAAACACGGCGTATCTCCGTCATCCGGTGTCTTAAAAAGTTCGGAATTCCGCCTTCAGAGTCAGTCACTCCTCATATATACGGGAGTCCGGTTGGAAAACAGGATAACTTGCAGGATATACGAGCTGCTGGCGGAGGTCTGCGGAGCCGGGAGCTTATGCGGCCATCTTGCTTGCTAGCGTAGCTCCTCCTTCCAAGAGTCATTTGATATGGAAATGGAAAGCTCAGTGTTCCAAAATGTTGAAATTATATTAATATTGGTACCTATTGAAGTAGCAAATTTTGTATACAAAATAGATACTGCATTTGAAGATAAATTACCAGATCTGTTGTGACAGTAGATGGGATACCATTCGGGAATGAGTCTAGAATTGAGTTGCATAAAGATTGACATTTAACAAAATCAGTATTAGGTAACTTAAATTTTGATTGTAAACTGTCAAAGGGAATAAAGGCATTATCACAAAATAAATCTTTAAGATAAAATATGCCCGCCTTAATCCATGAATTCCAGAAATTCACATTTATATTTTAATTTAATAACAGAACTATGCCATAATGATAAATCCGTTGTAGAATTTAAGGGAGAAGCAACATTTAAATCTAAATCATTAAATATTAATCTTGAAGATTTGATTATAGATGAATGGTGCACAATAGTGAATTTATGAGACATTGTAAGCAAGGTGGGTAATGGAAAAGGATAAACAAGTGATTTCTCTATATCAAACCAAATAGGAGGTTTAACTACAGAGGAGGCATTATACCATAATGAACTTTGTTTCAATATGAATGCTTTATGATAAAGAAAAAAGTCAGGAAGACCAAATCCTGCATGGCATTTAGGTATTTTTAATTTTTTTAACAAATTCGAGGTGGTTTATTGTTCCATAGAAATTTGGATAGCAATTTATCAATATCTTTATAGAATTTTAGTGGAAATTGAGTAGGGATCATAGCAAGGGAGTAAAAAAAAGTTTAGGAGCAATATTCATTTTAATAGATTCCATTCTCCCCCACCAAGTGAGATGAAGGGTAGACCATCTAGAAGTTTTAGTCTTAACGTAATCAAAAATAAAATTACTATTTAATTTTAATGTTGATGGTATAGAGGATGAAAATAAAATACCAAGATATTTCAGTTTATTTTTTTGCCAAATAATATCTGCCACAGGTAACATATCAGGGGTACAAAAAATATTTAGGGGAAAAATTCGGTTTTATTAACATTAAGTTTATATCCTGAGACTGCGGAATATTTAGTAATAATGTCTAATAAGGACGGGACAGAGGAAATGGGATTACTGATAAATAATAACACGTCATCCGCATAAGCTAAAGTTTTAATAGTAAAATTTTTAATTGTAATACCTTGAATATCATCACAATTACGTATATAATTAAGAAAAAGGTTCAATTCCCAACAGAAATAAAAGTGGTGAAAGGGGACAACCCTGTCGTGTTCCTCTAAAAAGGGAAAATTGAGTCGATATTTGGCCATTGATAAATAAACGAGCAGTGGGAGCATAATATAAGGCAGAAATCATACGAATAAAAGAGGGACCTAAATTAAATGACATTAAAGTTCTAAATAAAAATTGCCAATGAATTTTATCGAAGGCTTTTTCTGCGTCTAAAGCCATAACCCCAGCAGGAACAATAAGAGTAGGACTCTGCTCAATAACATGTAATAGGGTTCTTGTATTATTAGCGGAGTATCTATTTTTCATAAATCCTGATTGATCTGGGTGGACAATACAGTGAAGTACAGGGGCTAATCTAGAGGCGAGAAATTTAGCATATAATTTACAGTCTTGATTTATTAAAGATATAGGACGATAATTTGAAACTAGGGTAGAATCTTTATCAGGCTTGGGAAGTACAATAATTAAAGCATCAGCAAAAGAACCTGAAATGGTCCCAGAAGAGCCAAAATATGAAAAAAGTTGAAATAAATAAGGTAAAAGATGAGGTTGGAATTCTTTATAAAATTCAGCTGGAATACCATCAGGCCCTGGAGACTAATTTTTTTTTAAGACATTTTATGGCTTTCCGCATTTCATCAGTAGTAATGGGTAAATCTAATCCAAGTCTATCTGATTGAGAAATTTGGGGTAAATCACAAGTATTCAAAAAAGCGTCAATTAATGAATTGTTATATAAGTTTGAATAAAAATCCAGATATTCTTTAACAATATCATTATGGGACAACGCAATCTTGCCTTGAGGACCAAGAATAGAGGTAATTTGTGTTTTATCTCTTTTAATGCCTAAATAATTTGCGAGGAGTTTCCCAGACCTGTTGGCATTGAAACGAAATCTAGCATTTGATTTAGTAAGTTGGACACCAGCTCTTTTACTGAGGATAGAATTAAATTCATAACGAAGTTTTAGTAGTTTAACTTTGTATTGGGGATTATTGGATGTAATAAATAATCGCTCAAATGTAGCTATTTGTTTCTCTAGGGTTTTAATATTAGCATTGAATAATTTATTGTCATGAGCCATAATAGAGATTGTAGCACCTCTAATGTGAGCTTTAAATGCGTCCCATCTATTGATTACAGAAGTAGAATTTTCCGGATTAAACAAAAAATAATCTTGAATAGTTTGTAATAATTTAGGTTTATTATGCTCATTGAGAGCAATACCAGTATTCATACGCCATCTAGTTTGCTTAGTAAAAGAGGATGAAATATTTAAAACAAAAGAAATTAAAGCATGATCAGATATATCAATATTACCAATGATTGGATTAGTTGCAGATTGGATAAGAGACAGGGAAAGTAAAAAATAATCAATTCTAGAATGGGAATTATGGGGGTTGGAGAAAAAGGTAAAACATTTATCAGTAGGGAAGTGTAAACGCCAAATGTCAGCTAATTTGGTGGTTTGAATAAAAGGTTTAAAAGCATGAAACACCTTAGGAGGACGAAATTTAGTAGTAGGCAACCTATCTAACAATGGGTCTGCAATAACATTAAAATCATCCCCAACAATCATCGGAACTTTACTCAACTTTAAAACTTCAGTAGTGATATTAGACTAAAAAGTAGGGTCATCAGCCGTAGGACCATAAATATTAAGCAAAAATAAAGTAGAGTCATGAACTTTAATTTTAGCTATAATATATCTACCCTCTGAATCTGATATTTTATTTAAAACTTGACAATGTAATCTTTTCGCAAAGAAAATAGCAACCCCATTTTTCTTTCCATTAGCAGGAGAAGACACAATAGTATTGATATAAACAAAGATAAATGGTCAAGGAAACTATATGAATTATAATGATGGTTTAATGTAAGTAACAGAGTACAAGCTGGTGATCCCATCCAAGGCTGAGGAGCAACTGGCAGACTTAGAACACCAGAGCATCAAGTTGCATCGTGACATCAACGAAGTTAGAATGTTCTTATTTAAAGAGAAAAGCAAGTTATAAAAGAGTAAGAGAATACAACAAGTATCAACCCACTTTTTTGCATATAATGTAGTATTTTATCGTCAATATAAGTCTCCTGAATAAAACAAATATCTGCTTTACAACTTCCTAAATAATCCAAAATGTTGGTACGTTTAACTGGGTGTCTCAAACCTTTTACATTAAGAGAAATAACTTTAATATTGTGAACAGTAGCCATTATGAATAAGAAAACAGGGAAGAAAGGTATTGGAACAAGAAGAGGCGAAAAAAAGCATAGTTGAGAAATAGATTAGAAATAGTAACTCTATATTTGAGAATAGGAGAGGAGGAAAAGAAAAGAGGGAAAAAAGGACAAACAAGATACATAAATAGAAACATAGAAACGCACACACGTTCTACAAGCATGGCCAGAACCGTTGAAGCCCATAAATATAGAGATTATTCATAGACTTGCCAGTAAATTTCTGATTAGAAGGAGTCAGGTATTAGGGTCATGAGTATCCATTGAAAGCGGAACTTGTTGGTTGTTGGAAATGGGATCCCTGGCTGGCCAGGGCTTTCGCCAAAGTCAGTCAGAGACCACCACTCCCAAGTCAGGGCAAGGGAGTTACACGCCAAGATAACCCCTACTCACCCTCTAGGTAACGTGGCGCGAGCAGCAAGGCTAAACTTGGAGGCGATGTAAGTTAAGTATTTGCGCACGCACCCCAGCAACAACACCCAAAGGCCCACCACAAAGGAAACTCCACACAAGGTTATAGAAAAATAGCCTTTGTATTACACCAAAACACATTAGATAAAACACACACTTTACAATGTGCCAGAGGCACGGGCAGAATTTACAGGGGATATGTACAAGACAGGGCCACCTGGGCCACTGTCAGGAATCAGAAGTAGCACTTTCAGAAATAGCACTTAGTACATAGAATATAGCACACAACCAGTAATCACTGGTAACCAGGAACTCACTAGCACCACCTGTACTAGGGAGAAAACAACCACCTATGTATCACAATACCTGTAGGGGTGTAAGAACATACACATGATGCAATGCATAACATTCATTCAGAGGTGTAAAGGCACATGACGCATAAACAATACATTCAGAGGTGCATAGAAAGTACAATTGCGCCAAACTCACGTAAGTCACCACCTGTGACTGTCCCTAGGCCAGCTGGCCTTGTTGGGGCTAGGACGCCCTGTGTCCAAAGTCAGGGTCCTAAACGTAGCAGTTGCCCACAAAGTGCTGGGCAACTGGTGCAATTGAGGTTTGAGCCTTCCAGGGCTCAAGAACAACAAGGGGGCCAATGTGGGAACCTCGCTGGGCTCTCAGAACACTGGTGGGGCGAACACGATGTGGGAGCCTCACAGGCTCTGCAGCAACAAAATGTCCCCCTGAGCCTCTCTGGGCTCCTTAACACTGGGGCGCCTTGAGCCTCTCAGGGCTCGTGAAATAATTGCCCCCGAGCCTCCCCGGGCTCAAAGCAACAATGGCCCTCCCAGAGCCCCTCAGGGCTCTTGACCACAGAAATGGGGGCACTCAGGGTTAAAGAAATGCCCCGTCGTTGGAGCCTCGCTGGGCTCGGAACACAGGCAGCACTGCCCCCGGATGGAGCCTCTCAGGCTCTGGTGAGATGCCCCTGCGATCTAGGGGCCCTGCTCTGGGGAACACTGTGTTGAGGGAGGGCCCCTTGGGCTTCTAAACACCCTGGACCTCGCACTGGGGGGGGGGGGATGCGGGCACCGGCAATGTGCCCCGATGCCTCCCCCTCCTCTCGAACCCTCACGCCTCCCACTCACCGGGTGCTGCAGCTCTCGCTCCTCGGCTTCCTCGGGACGGGCGGGGCTCTCCTCTTCTCACGGGAGCCTCGCTCCCTGCAGCACTTCTCCCCGGGGCTCTCCCTTCACATGGGAGCCCCGGCAGGCAGCAGCTTCCGCCTGCCTCTCTGTCCTGCCCCCGACCTGCCTGACTTCCGGGTCGCGGCTGCGGGGGCGGGACTTCCGTCGGGCCGCGCTCTGGTTGGCCGGCCTGACAAACCACTTCCGGGTCGTCGCAGGCAGCGCGGCGACCCGTTCCAGGCACTTTTAGGCGGGGGCTGAAGTTACCGAGGGGTCGGCACCCTCGCAGTAAAAGTGAAAAACGGGCGGCAAGGTCCCTGGCAGGGTGGGCACCTGCCAGGCGACGAACCACTCGAGAATAAGCGAGGTGGCACTCGCTTGGGGCGGCCAATGCCGGGTGGGCACCGGCCTCTTCAAATAAAGCGCTCCCCAGCGCTACAAGCCACAAGAAAGCGCTCCAAAGCGCTATAGCAGAACAAAAGCGCTTCCAAGCGCTAAGAGGCAATTCCAGCGCTCCCAGCGCTAGAGGACAGCCCAAAGTCCAGCAAAAGTCCTCTAGGGGGTCAGGGGGGGGGCAAGGCTGGGCCCAGAGCCAGCACACTGGGCCTCCAGGCAGGGAGACACCCCAAGTGGCGGTCCTATGGCCCAGCGACAGCAGCAGCCCCCTCAGGATCCTGGAAAAGAACAACAACTGTGGGGACACAGCCCCATTTTTATACAGTGCTTCCCTTTGTCTGAAGGTGCAGAGTGGGGGCGGAACCAGTCGCAGCTGGTTCTTGAGTACTCTGTTTACTTCAACCACCCTCTCTATTCACTGGCAGGGCTTGGGTCATTAGACACACCAAGGGGGGCGGAGCCAGCATTGTGTGGGGAAAACCCAGCCCATCCAGGACACAGGTACACTCCTCCCACACATTACTCATGCAAATCTCCCACTCACCACCGGGCAGACCCATCCAGACTTCCTGGAGCCTGGCATGCCAGCCAGCTCCAGCCAATCACACGCCAGCACCCTCACTGCACACGTACAGCCATGTCTAGGAATGATACTTCCCCACTAGACACATACATGCTGCATACACCATCTCGCAGCATTCACTCTCACGAGTTCACACATACCAGACTCAAGCCTGTACACCCCACGCATCAGGAACTACCAGGGACACATACATTCCCCATGCATTCCTATGGGCGGGCAGGCCTAGCTCAGCACATGTACTCAGAGTGCGCACGCACTTTCCACTGGGACACAGTGAAAGTGCGCAGAATCCCTAAAATCACCATTACCAGGTCACCATTTCACGCAAAAAGTCTAGCGGTGAACCTGCCCTAAGGGCCAAAGTCCAACATTGGTCAAAAAAGTGTCGCAGTTCTTCCGGCCGTTGAAAGGATTTGGAAAAATTATCTTTCCATATGCGCATTGTAGAAGGATCAAAAGGTCCATACTTGAAACCAAGGCTTCTTAACTGTGGACGACAGGCAGAGAACCCCTTGCGTAAAGCAACAGTTTCCTTGGCAAAGTCTTGGTGAATAAACATTTTGTTACCATTAACCATTAGTGAGGGAATGTCTCTTGCAGCTTTTCTTATCAAGACAAGATGGTGATGACGCAGTACTTTAAATATCATTTGCCTAGGTTTCGTATGGCAAGGGTTACGATGAGAAGGGACTCTATGGGCTTTATCCACTTCAAATTTTTCTGGGAACTTAATATTCAAAAGGCCAGGCAGCAAAGATTCCAGATATAATAGACAATTAGAACCCTCAACTTCTTCAGGCAAATTAAAAATGCGAAGGTTGTACTGTCTATTCCGATTTTCCATATCCAAAAGTTGAGCATGCATAGGACGTATTTTAGCCACTAATGGTGTGAAAGCGTCCACTTTGTTTTTATTATCCTGTATTTTGATGGAATTATCAGAAATTTTCATAGACAGAGAAGCCATATCTTTACGCACACTTTTAACTTCTGAGGCAATAGTGCCAGTATTAACACGTAATGCCTGAATTTCTTCCAAAATTAATGAAAGAGAAGGTTCAGAGGACTCTACCACCTTAGATTTAACTGGAGGAGGAGAAACTTGCTGTCTCCTTTTATTGTTGACTGGATTTTTATTTTCCATTTTGAGGTGAAAAACTCCACAAATAGTCGTAAATAACACACAAATGTGGGAAATTAGAGTTAATATGTGAAGAGAGCAATGAAAAACTCTGGTGCAGCAGGTATGTTGCACTG
The DNA here is from genome assembly GCF_964261635.1 of Lissotriton helveticus. Classification (NCBI taxonomy): domain Eukaryota; kingdom Metazoa; phylum Chordata; class Amphibia; order Caudata; family Salamandridae; genus Lissotriton; species Lissotriton helveticus. Next base: position 77,838,207 of record NC_136067.1, on the reverse strand, counting down.
TGGGCGTGGCTAGGCCCAAGCCAGGCCCTTTCCTTAGAAGCACTCCTTCCCCTGAGCACACAAGGCAGGCAGTACCTTAGAGAGAGGCTGGGAGCAGGAACCAGGAGGAAGGAAACAAGGCTTCTGACAAACAGAACTTCTTGAAAAGCGCAGAATAGGTAAAAAACCCCTTCAATAGTCCAGGGACCTCATTTGCACTCAAATTCTGACAAAAAATCGTAGTTTTTATGAAAAACGGGCCGACGATGTCACGGAGCTCAAACGGCGGCGGCCATGTTGTTTGACGCGCTCGCGCGTCTCATAATAATGAGTTATTAACATTTTATTTTTTCCTTTTTGACCTACTCAGTGGGGCAACGCACCTCCGCCTTAGTGGAGGAGCCGCTCCTGCATGATATGCCAGCATGATTGCCCTAAATGCTGAAGCTCACCCCCCCCCCCCCCCAAGTCTTATTGACCAAGCTACGCCCCTGCCCCCAGGCAGGTGTCGGAACTGCAACTGAGCCCAGGAAGGAGGGGTTGCAAGGTGCATGCACTGATGATGCCAGAGCGTCCAATGAGTGGATAGACAGACCCCGGGAAGGAGGGGGTGCTTGGGACGCTTGTTCAAAAGGAATATTGTAGGCTTTAGAGTCTAAAGTCCCACCCTCTCTGCATTTCACCATTCTGGCGGACTCAGTGTGTTTCCTCGTGTAGGAGACCTGTGTCTCAAGTCTCCTGACAAATGCTCTACATCAGTGTTTCCCAAACTGTGGTCCGTGGACCCCCAGGGGTCCATGACACATTCCCTAGGGGTCCGTAGGCAACCATTTTAAAAGCACAGAAACATTTCTTGTATAATTAGCAGCTTTCCAGCAACAATAAAAGTGTCAAGAGAATGCCAGTGATTAATGTACCTGCTGGAGAGCAAGGAGAGTTTTGTTCAGTGGCAGCTTTGATTTACCTAATGTAGCACAGAGGGTTAATGTGCCTACTGCAAAGAACGTGTAACATGCATCTTAAAAAGCAGCATTTTATGCGCCTAGGTTTGTGGTTACTGTTTTTGTCACAGAGATCCCTTTATTACTGTGCACTTCATAAGTGACAATCGTGATCTAGCAGAGGGACCTTTAAACTGTCATCAGAGCCGCTTGCAAACTGCATGGAACCAGTTAGTAACTTATATTTTGTCCCAGTTATTCATTATCCTGATGCTGCTAAAAAGATATATTTGGGTGGAAATACATTTTTAATGTTAAAGCCAATGCTAGCCACTGTGTTATGCTCTGAATCCTGAGTTTGTGCTTTTCCAGACCAAGCACTCTTTAAACATTTTATATACACACTGATTTACATGTATGATTCAATGTCTCTATATGTGTGTGATGTAAAGTGCTCTGACATCCTACAATGGTATGAGAGATGCTACAAAACAAATGAAATACATGTGACAGAGGGGCTATTACTTCAATATAAAATACTACGGGCCAGATGTACGATCTGTTTTTATATGCGCGAACGGGTTTGCGAACCCGTTTGCGCATGCAAAAACCTGTTGGGCCATGTACATAGCCTATTTCGCGAGTCACAATTTGTTTGCGACTCTCTAAATAGGTTTAGCAACTTGCTATTTGGAAGGGGCATTCCCTTCCAAATAGCGAGTCTCAAAACCATGTACAAATGTTTTGTGGTCGCAAAACAGTCACAATTACCACCTACTTCAAGTAGATGGTAATGCATTCGCAAATGGGAAGGGGTTCCCAGGGGACCCATTCCCCTTTGCAAATGCTTGCAAAATTATTTTTTAAGGTCAGGCAGTAGTCCCAGGGACCTCTGCCTGCCCTTAGAAAATGAAAGGAAAACGTTTAATTTTCTTTTTTTTTTTAAATGCATGGTAAACAGGCTGCATTATTTTTTTAAACTGCTTTATTTAAAAGCAGTCCGAGACATGGTGGCCTGCAGAGCCCTGCAGGCCACCATCGCTGGGAGGGCTGGCATTCCCAAGGGGCTCGCAAATTGCGAGAGTCCCATTAATATTAATGAACCTCGCAATTTGCGACCCCATTGGGAATCCCAAACAGTGTTAAACACACTGTTGTACATTTCATTTAGCGACTCGCAATTTGCCACTCGCAATGTGTCGCAATTGCGAGGCGCTTAATGAAATGGTCGTACATCTGGCCCCAAAATCCTTAGTACTTTGAGTACTTGTTTTGTGTGCACACGTGTGTATTTTTTTCGAATTACTGTTTTAATGTTTGAAATGTAACTCAAACAAATTGCTTGGGGGTCCCCAGCTTCCAGTGGTGACTCAATGGGGGTCCTCAGGAGTCAAAAGTTTGGGAACCACTGCTCTACATTGATATGTGTTTTTGCTCTCTCACGGATCGCTACACACTATTGGGTTGTAGGGGTCCCCCTTTCTTCCTAGGTGGGTAGAACCCCTTAGGCTAGGCCATGACGCTATCAACAGTTAGCAGCAGGTGACTGTGGGCGTGTTCCTGAATCCAGTGCTTAATTTGAAAAAATATAAATGCCAGGGCTATTGTCAGGAGGCTGCAACAGATTGCACCACTCATTGCCACCGCCAAGTTGCCAATGACAGTACCAACACGACTACTAACCATTGCACTGCTAGAAGTGTGACAAAACAGAGGGCCATCCAAAGCTATAAGACTGGCCTGAGTGGCAGGTTTTAGACATTATATTGTTTATCAAATTATTCAACAACTGCTGTTGTGCTCATCTCCAAATTATACAAATAGCGCCACCATGTGGTAGACTCTCATTAGTGCAGCTGTTGACAAATAAATACCGGTGCCGAGCACCAGAAATCATAGGTTCAAATTAAGCACACCTTTAGTAGCCCCTAAAGTTGTGGGGTGCTACCTAGGGCTAAATGGTTGTAGGAGCTGATCTCTCCCTTTTGTGCATGACTGTTCTGCAGCATTTTTAAAGGTACTGAACTCTGAGTGGAAGTAGGCGTTGTGATTTGTTACTGGTGTATTTTCCGGATGATTGTTTTAAAACCACAGTTATGGATTTTCCGCTTTGGACATTTTGTGAGATTTTTCAGTTTATTTACCAATATTAATTCTATTTAATCTCTCTGTGACCTAGCGATACACCATGAAAGGAGACACTTGTAGAAGTGCAGATACGCAGCGCTTGTATCTGACACAATAATGCCCCATTATTGAACAACTGGACGTATTGCAGCACTGACGTTAGTAGAGAGAGAGAGAAGAAATACATCAATGAAGCTGAGCTGACCATGACAATCACTCTACAAAAACAGAACCTTTTCAATTGCAATGAAGGGGAACTGCCTCCAACATATTTACAATATTGTCTGCGTTTTCTCCCCATGGCTCAGCTTGTCACGAGGCTGGCTCCCTGCGTTCTAGACTCTGTAATCTGTTAATTGTAATTTGTCTATATTTACTTTGTATTACGTTATTTTAAGCTCTTTATTATAGCTTTGCTGCGATTTGTTGTCATTTTATCATTGTACTTTCTGTATGTCAACACTATCCCCCCTTAGGTTGTCCTTTATGTAGCCCACCCCAGTCCCTATTATTGTAATCTGCCCCTGACTATACATATTTTTACTCCCCGTCTTTTTTGTCATGCACTACAAACCTTATTAATGTACTCCACACATTATATTATTTTTATTATTTCGATATACCCCGTGAGTTTAATTTTGCATACCTCCCCCCTTTTTTTCCGGTATATTTTATTTGAATACGCTGCGCCTCTACTCGTTGTCCTTCTGTCTGGCTTCACCCACTCCTCTCACTGTATATGTCTGCTTTGGCTTAACGCTACCGGACACCTTTTGGTTATCCACTTCTTTAGAATTGTCCCGTATATTTTAGCTTATACGCTGCCCCCCCACACGTTGTCACGCCGTCTGGCCTCTCCCTCTCCTCTTACCGTCTGAGTTTGCTTTGCCTAAAACGCTACCCGACACCCCACACTTCCTCCTTTCACAGTCTTGCTTTGTGGTTTATATAGTCTAACCTGTTCGCTCCTACTTTCTCTCTGCAGACTCCTAATCATGCCTCCCCACTCGCTTCCACCCACTTTCTCAGCTTCACCCATCTCTAAACTCGGCCCTAACTCTTGGTCTATCATCTACCCTTCCCATCTCTCCAAACATGGTAAGAAAAACTTTAAGCATAAACTACTCTGTCTCCATCCAGAAACCTTATTTGGTGATCACCATAATAACCTTAACTCCTCCATTATCACCAACTACATCTTCTTTACCAAACGCACTTCTAAATGGAAAAGCCTTTTTCTACGACACCTCCCTGTCACTAATTCCCACAATATCCCATATGGTCTGAAACTCTCCACCACTCCCTCCCCTTCCTTTCCGGGAGAAATTGATATCTCCATCTTCAAATCTGGTAACATTCTCATACAAGCTTCTGAAAACCATCTCCACATCTTTGAATCCTACTTCAGCTCTCTATCCCAATCCCTCACACAATCCTTGAACCCTTCCCTCTCACCCCTTCAACCCCCAGTCCCAGATAACCCCATCTTGTCCCCGGCCCCCCTGTCTCCTCTCTTGGATTTTCCTCAACTCTCAGTTCCTCCATCTCTCATCGTCTCTCCTACCCCCCTATCTCTTCCCCCTGACTCACCCTCCTCCTCTTTTACACCCAACATCATTAACCTTTCCCAACAGCACTTGACCCCCCCTGCCTCCATTGCGTTTTCTAATAACGACTCCCTTCCCCTCCTTACTCCTTTACCCCCTCTCACCATTTCACACTCCTCTTCCCCCAATCAAGCAGATTATTCTCAATCTCTACTCACTACCCTCGCCCTCAACATTATAACTTGTTACGACACCCTTGTCTCCCTGTCCCCTAATATCTCTCAGTCCCCTTCTGTCTACAAGTCCTCCGATGTACCTGTCCCCCTTACGTCTCCCTTAACATGTGTCTCTCATACCCCCCCACATGATTCCCCTAAGCTGCCCAATTCCCCTGATTCCCGCACACCTACTCAGGCTCCCTCGCTTACCCCGTCTTCCCGAAGCACTGCTACTCACTCCCCTCCTCTTGACCACATCTAGAATATTCCCACGTCATCCTCCACCCTATTCAACGCCTCAGTGACTCCTCCAGCCTCACCTACTTACCCCATGATATCCCCCATTCTAATAATTTTCTCTCTCCTATGCTCCTCCCTACCTTCGACTCCCACTCCCACACCACCTCATCCTCTGATGCTACTCATCCTCCACCGATACCCCCCTTTCACTCTCCCTTGGTCCCTCTAACAATCCAGAATACACTAGGTACATCGACCCTTACTGGATTTACACCTCATACACCTAGCAGGCCTCCTAAATTGAACACCTCTCCTACGTTTACCTCCTGTATACCCCCGACTAAAAATGCTCCTCCCCCTCATTATAACTCCCCCCACCTCCTCCAGGCTTCCCCCCCCTTCTCCCCTTGATATACCCCCCTTGTTAACTCTAACCCTACCAATCTCCTTAAAATAACCGATGCACTTCACTCCTCTTTTTCCACTCAAACACTTCTTAAAATTGAACTTCTCCTTTCATCCCTCGTTTTAGATCTTTCCTCACTCAGAAGAGACATCTCAATCCTTCTAAAATCCCATCCCTCAGATCTTGACCACACATCAACTGCCTTACAATGCACCATACCTTTGCACTTCGACACTCATCTCAATCCACCACCACTACCAGACCACCTAAAGTTGTTACCAACACTGACACTCCTGCCCTGCCCTCTAACTACACTATCCGATCCTATCACACAGATCCCTCCTTAAGCGTCCCACCCTGTGATACCCTCACGACTTCCCCCCCGCAACGGGATACCTCCCCTACTACATCAGGAGCTAACTTTTCTAGGAACTTCCCTGTCTCTCCCTCTCCAACCTTGCACACTACCCCCCTATCTGTCAATCTTCTATCCCAGTTCTCTTAGGAACGAACAGATTCCCACCTTACCCGACATCTCCTAGACCTCCCCAACTACTTAGAACTATCCCTCCCTGCCCCCCCACCCCTTTACCTGTCCCCTCTCCCCTCTGCTGAATGTTGATTAACTGCAGATCTGCCTCCTACCACGCAACTAAGATTGCGGAAACCATTCTCAATGAAAACATAGACATCGCATTCCTTACTGAAACTTGGCTCTCCACCCACTCCACTCCTATCCTCGACTAGCTCATCCCTCCAGGCTACTCTATCATTAGGAAAGACAGAATCGATCAAATAGGAGGAGGCCTTGCCCTTATCTTTAAGGATCAACTCGTCATCTCACGTGTCCAGCTCCAAGATCCCTCATCCTTTGAATACCTTTGCGCCGACCTCTCCTTTCCTGGCTTTCCCACCACTCGACTTCACACCATTTACCACCCCCCTGGAAATTGTCTTCCCTTCACCGAAGAGATGACCGATCTTATTATCCAAGCATCGCTCTCCCACTCCAAGAATCTCTTCCTTGGTGATTACAACATCCACTGGAACAAAAGTGATGACCCTGCTGTCATCCGATTTAGAGAAACTTTGTACATCACTGACCTGACTCAACTCTGCCTTGTCCCTACTCACACCAAGGGTGCCACCCTCGATGCTATTGTGACGAGCAAGGATCTGGCCTCTCTCTCTAATATCCTTCCTGTAGACTGGTCTGATCACCACCTCATCCTTTTCACCCTGAATAACCCCATTACTCGCACCGCCCCTACTAGAACTTTCCCTATGAAACCCACTCGCAACCTTCACCTTATTCCTCCTGGCTAATTGGAATCCGCAATTAAAACTCGCTTACTTCTCTCCCCTTCCTCTCATAGCACCATCGACCTTACTGACCATTATAATAAATCTATTCTAGGTGCCCTTGACCTAATTGCCCCAATTAAACTCAAAAAACAAAAAAACATCCCTCCCAAATCCTGGTTCAATGCTGAACTCAATAATGAAAGCCATCCCTCGTCAGACAACCTGGCTCTCCTGAAAACCACCAGAGCTCATTACAAAAAACATATCTTTAACGAAAAGGCCTCCTTTCTCCGGTCACAACTTGACCAGGCAAGAAACCGCCCTAGAGAACTTTTTAACATCGTTAAAAAACAAACTTCCTCTGGCCCTCCTATTGTAAAAACCTCTGTGGAAAGATGCGAAGAAATTGCCTGCTTCTTTTCGAATAAAATCAACAACATCGAACTATCTTTCTCTCCCCCCCCCTCCCGGTCTCCAACCTCCCCTCAACCAACATACCCTCCCGAACATTCCTGGTTCACTTTTGTCCTCCTCTCTCCCACATCTCGACTCATCTCAACACCTCCCTGATTTTCCCCTTCTTGATACTTCTTGGACAGATCCTCTCTCTAAAAACAAGGCTCTATGGAGCGAATTTAGTACAATATCAGAAACCACTGTCATCAACATCATTTCTAAACTCAAACCATCCTCTCACTCTAAAGATCCTCTCCCTGCCCATTTAGTTCAGGAACTCAAATACATCATTGCCCCTTTATGGACCGAAATCATCAACTCCTCACTTTCCACTGGCTGTGTACCTCCCTCCCTTCAGCTAGGTCAAATCTCCCCCATTCTTAAAAACCCAACCACTGACCCTAATGACCTGAACAATCTACGCCCTATCTCGAACCTTCCGCTACTCTCTAAAGCCCTTGAAAAATGTGGCCAGTCTCAATTAAATGACCATATCAACTTCTTCAATCTCCTTGACGTTTTCCAATCTGGTTTTAGAAAGGATTGCAGCACCGAAACAGCTATGCTCAATATTACAGATGACATTCATCGCTCTTTAGACAAAGGTGAATCCTCACTACTAATCCTCCTCAATCTCTCAGCTGCTTTCGATACTGTCCACCGTCCCACCCTTCTTAACACCCTCAAAGATCGTTTTGACTTTGAAGGCACTGTACTCAAATGGTTCTCCTCCTTCATTCAAAATCAATCACAACAAATTAAGCTCAGTCACTGTCTCTCCAAACCTCAACCTGTCTCACTCGGTGTCCCTCAAGGGTCTATCCTCTCCCCAACCCTATTCAATCTTTTTATGGAACCACTCACCCACATACTCAATGAAGCCAAAATCAGTTACCACCTCTATGCCGACGATACTCAACTATACTACAGGATCAAATCCCACAATGACATCCTCCACATCAATGACACCCTGATTAAAGTCCAATCATGGTTCCATCTAAATCATCTCAAACTTAACCCTAAAAAAACTGAAATCATCCTTTTCACTCCCAAAAATAATTCCCTTCCCATTCAACTCTGGATCAACCATATCAATGCACTTAATTGCTCCCTCTCCTCCTCCAACTCTGTCAAATCCCTAGGTATCAGCATCGATCATAATCTTATTCTCATCCCCCACATAAAAAATGCAGCCAAAAATGCTCTTTTCTCCCTTCATCACCTCAAAAAAATTAAACCCTTCATTCAACAGATGATTTCAAAATCGTTGTCCAATCTCTTATCCTCTCCAGGATTGACTATGGTAACGCCACTCTTGCTGGCACCCCTAAAGTCCACCTAGCACCGATTAAATCTGTTCTCAACCTAGCTGATTTTGGCGACCGCTGAGCCTGTAACCAGGCGAGGTCGCCCCCACACACCCCTGCTACTGCCTCCATCTGCTGTGCCCTTGTGCCCTTTTGCTGCCTTGGATTTTGCTGCCTTCGTTTTTATTCGTTTTTTATTTCCTTTCCCAGCGTTTTCAAAGGGCGACCCAGCCGCCGCTGAGCCGCCCTCTGCCCTCCTTTCCCGCCGCTGCCTCCCTGCGGCCCCGCCCCCCTCCTGCCCATTCGCCGCCCCGCTACCGCCACCCAGCTGCTCCTCCCTCCCGGCTCCTTCTTAAGGAGACAGCACAGAGGTGCAGGGAGCGACCGCTGAGCCTGTAACCAGGCGAGGTCGCCCCCACACACCCCTGCTACTGCCTCCATCTGCTGTGCCCTTGTGCCCTTTTGCTGACTTGGATTTTGCTGCCTTCGTTTTTATTCGTTTTTTATTTCCTTTCCCAGCGTTTTCAAAGGGTGACCCAGCCGCCGCTGAGCCGCCCTCTGCCCTCCTTTCCCGCCGCTGCCTCCCTGCGGCCCCGCCCCCCTCCTGCCCATTCGCCGCCCTGCTCCCGCCACCCAGCTGCTCCTCCCTCCCGGCTCCTTCTTATGTCGCCCCCACGCACGCGCAGCGTTGACGCGCAGTGGGTGCGCCGATTGTGCGCCGAAGGCGTGCCAAAGGCAAGCCCGTCTGCGCCCGTCCGCGCCTGGACCGCGCCCAGTGCCAGGACCCCTGGCCCTCGCCGATACAAGACGACCCGCCGGACCTACGATGCCGCCGCCCTCAACACACTCAATGCCGGCCGGAACCCCGCCTGCTGCCGAGCCACCCCGAGACGCATCCACGGACCCTTCACCTGCAAGGCATGCAAGTTCACCTCCCTCCGAACCTGCACCGCACCCGCCAAGCCAAGCACCAGCAGCAACCACCTCAAGTGCATCCTGCTCAACACCCGCTCCGTCCACAGACACGCCGTGGAACTCTGGAACCTCCTCGACGCAACATCACCAGACGTCGCCTTCCTCACGGAAACCTGGATGAACGTCTCCTCAGCCCCCGACATCACCATCGCCATCCCGGACGGGTACAAGATCATCAGGAGGGACCGCGTCAACCAGACCGGAGGAGGCATCGCCATCGTCCACAGGAACACCATCCGCATCACGACCGACTCCAACGACACCTTCGCCGCAGCCGAGCATCTCCACTTCCAGATTCACACCGACCCAAAGACGACCCTCAGAGGCACCCTCGTCTACAGACCCCCAGGACCACGCACACAATTCAGCGAAGACATCACAGACTTCATCAGCCCGCACGCCCTCCCCTCCGCTGACTACATCCTCCTTGGAGACCTCAACTTCCACCTGGAGAACAACAAGGACCGCAACACCGCCGCCCTGCTGGACAACCTCGCCAACCTCGGACTCAAGCAACTGGTCAACACACCCACCCACTACACCAGCCACACGCTTGACCCCGTCTTCTCATCCAGCAAGCACATCACCTTCAGCCACTCCACCGGACTCCACTGGACCGACCACAGCTGCGTCCACTTCAGCTTCAGAAGAACCACGACCCACCACCACCCGCTACAGGTTCCCCACAGAAGCTGGAGCAAGATCCACGCCGACCAGCTCACCACCTCCCTCAGCCAGAACCCACCCGCCAGCACAACGGACCCCAACGAAGCAGCCCGCAACTTCACGCAGTGGCTGACCGCCTGCGCTGACGACCTCGCACCACTGAAGAACCCTCCCGGCAGACCCAGAAGCAAGAAGGCATCCTGGTTCACCGACGAACTCAAGGACTCCAAGAAGACCTGCCGCACCCTCGAGAAAGCCTGGCTCCTCGACCAGACCACTGACAACATGACCGCCCTCAAACACGCCACCCGCAAGCACCACCAGCTTATCCGCACCACCAAGAAGAAATCTCTGAAGGAACGACTGGACAACAACGCCCACGACAGCAAGGAACTCTTCAGCATCGTCAAGGAGTTCTCCAACCCCAGCACCGGCAACAACGACATCACTCACAAGATCTCTGCGACTCCCTCGCCTCGTTCTTCCACCGCAAGATCGCCGACATCCACAACAGCTTCAGCGCACCATCCACGCACCCAACCGTCGAACCAACGTCCCCCACCACCACCCTCCGCACCTGGACCACGGTGACCACCGAGGACACAGCCCGCACGATGAACACCATCCACTCCGGATCTCCTACCGACCCCTGCCCCCACCACGTCTTCAACAAGGCCGACTCCACCATCGCACCCCAACTCCGGAACATCATCAACACCTCCTTCAATACCGCCACCTTCCCGGAGAGCTGGAAGCATGCCGAGCTCAGCGCCCTACTGAAGAAACCAACAGCGGACCCCACCGACCTCAAAAACTTCCGCCCCATCTCGCTCCTCCCTTTTCCTGCTAAAGTCATCGAGAAGATCGTCAACAGACAGCTTGCCGCCTTCCTCGAGACGAACGGATCCCTCGACCCCTCGCAGTCCGGTTTCAGAGCCAACCACAGCACCGAGACCGCCCTCATCGCAGCCACTGACGACATCCGAGCCCTGCTCGACAATGGGGAAACAGCGGCACTCATCCTCCTGGACCTCTCTGCAGCATTCGACACTGTCTGCCACCGTACCCTAGTTCAACGCCTCAGCGACATCGGCATCCAAGAGAAGGCACTGGAGTGGATCATCTCGTTCCTCGCCGGAAGAACACAGAGAGTCCGCCTCCCCCCGTTTCGATCCGAGGCTACCGAAGTCATCTGCGGCGTACTGCAAGGATCCTCACTCAGCCCCACCCTCTTCAACCTCTACATGAGACCTCTTGCAGCCATCACACGCCAACACAACCTCAACATCATCTCCTACGCCGACGGCACCCAGCTGAACCTTTCCCTCACCAGAGACCCCGACACCGCCAGAACCAGCCTACACGAAGGGATGAAAGACGTCACCGAGTGGATGAAGAACAGCCGCCTGAAACTGAACTCAGACAAGACGGAAGTCCTCATCCTGGGACCATCGCCCTCCGCCTGGGACGACTCCTGGTGGCCCCCCGCCCTGGGCACCGCACCCAAGCCAACAGACCACGCACGCAACCTGGGCTTCATCCTGGACTCCTCACTCTCGATGACCAGACAAGTCAACACCGTCTCCTCATCGTGCTTTCTCACCCTGCGCATGCTCCGAAAGATCTTCCGATGGATCCCGACCGAAACCAGGAAGACGGTCACCCAAGCACTCGTCACCAGCCGACTGGACTATGGAAACACCCTCTACGCCGGAACCACAGCCAAGCTACAGAAAAAACTCCAACGCATCCAGAACGCCTCCGCCCGACTCATCCTGGACATCCCCCGATGCAGCCACATTTCCGGCCACCTGAGAGACCTACACTGGCTCCCCGTCAACAAGAGGATCACGTTCCGGCTCCTCACCCACGCACACAAGTCTCTCCACGACCTGGGCCCCAAGTACCTCAACGACCGCCTGACCTTCTACACGCCCACCCGCCAGCTACGGTCTACCAGCCTCGCCCTCGCCGCCGTACCACGCATCCGAAGAGCCACCGCCGGAGGAAGATCCTTCTCCTACCTGGTGGCCAAGACATGGAACTCCCTCCCCATCCACCTTCGGCTGACCCAGGACCATCTCGCCTTCAGGAGACAACTCAAGACCTGGCTGTTCGAGCAGTAGCGGACCCCTTTCCCCAAGCGCCTTGAGACCCTTCCGGGTGAGTAGTGCGCTATACAAGTGTTATGATTGATATGATTGATTGATTGAGCTGCCAGACTTATTTCTGACTGTAAAAGATTTGACCATATCTCTCCTGTTCTCAAAAACCTAAACTGGCTTTCAATTGAAGGTCGATCCACCTACAAGATCGCCTGCATCACGCACAAAGCCCTTCACCAAAACACCCCTTCCTACCTTTCGAGCAAACTACAGAAGGCAGGGTGCTCCAGATCCCTGAGGAGCACTAACTCCCTTGTCCTTATCCCTCCTAAACTAAAATGTAATAAGACCCAATCACGTGCATTCTCTGGCAATGCTCCTACAATTTGGAATTCACTCCCCAAGGATCTTCGCTGTAACCCCTCTTACCCTCTCTTCAAAAAAAGTCTCAAAGTTCTCCTCCTTAATAAATATTGGGGTTCTTAATGTTACTGACTTTGTCCCTACTCTTTACCTCTATGCTCTGATGTATATAGGACTCCAGATATTCCTTCAAGAGGGGATATCACAGGCTTCAGATATTCTCTCAATAGGGGACATCACAGGCTCCAAATAACCCCTCGAGAGGGTATATCACAGACTCCAGATAGCCCCACAAGAGGGTATATCAATGACTCCAGATATTTCCTCAGCAGGGGATATCACGGACTACAGTTAGACCCTCGAGAGGGTCTATCACGGCTTGTAGCGTATTCCATGCCCAAATGTCAGATGCCTGACAGGATGGCTCCAGATGCATTTCAGAGTACATATTCACCGTGCTTCTATCATACCTTTTCCAGATTTTGTATCTTTCGCTTTCTACTGGCCAGATTTTAAGTACTGCAGACAGACTTGACATTATGCCACTAATAGGACCTCTCAACAGCAAGTCTGGGTAACTGACCAGAATTATTGCATGATTTGGGCGCTAATTTTACTAAAACATGTAACTTTGATCTTTAACTTTATACAATTGGGTGATTTCCTGTGACTAAGGTCTCTTTATCATTTTCACTATACATTTTCCAACTTTCTCACCCTCCACAGAAGAAATGCTTAACGGTTCTAAGATTGGCTGAGTTCTCATGATGTTGGGATTCTTATCTAATGGTTATTTCACCATAAGGGAAACTCTTTAATTTCAGCTACGCTCATGTGTAAATATTGTTTCTTCTCTTTTTTTTAAATTCAGTTTCTTCTCTAAGTATAATAGCATTGGTGATGTGAATATATTACCATCATGAAGCATAAACGCTTCAATAAAATTACAATGTACATTCTTACAGCCTTGAAGAAGTCTCAACGTGCGGGGCGAAACACGTGACGGCTGTGCCGTATTGCAACTCAATGGCAGCACCCATGAGAGAAATAAATTAATCATATGAGATCTGTGAAAGAAACCGCGCTGAATCAGTCTCTTAGAACTTACACTCCACTGTAGTGTGTTGCTGTGTGTGTGCTACCCCTGTATGCCGTATTACGTTCAAGTGGCTTATTGCTGAAACCTACAACTTCGACTCCCTACTGCACAGGGTAGCGTGAGAACTGGCAGCACTACCCAACTACTAGGCTACAGACAACTTTATTTATGTATTTATTTGTTTATTTCTGTATGTATGTATTTATGTATATGCTTGTGCATTTATTTATGTGCAAAGCCCATCTGTTACCCAAAGGTATCATTAGGGAAAATGCATCAGACTAGATCCCCGGCTGCTCTACAATCTTGTTGAAATAAATTAATAGGACAGCAAACCCCGAATAGTACCTCTTTTGATCAGAGGCACTGCTTTCATCCTAAAAGACATGCAGTTTATCAGGGGCGGGCAGGAATGAATTGAGCGGAAAACATGAGATAATTTCCAGCCGCAGATGGAGTTGGTGGGCTGGATTGCTTTATAACTTGTCCCGTGCTGATGAGATAATGTAAGAATGCAGAAGGCGAGTCTACCCACCTTGAACTCCCATATTACATAAATAGTTTGCAACAGGCGCTTAAACCACTGAGTAATCTTTCAGGAATTAAGTGGAAAGTTGTGATTTTTTTGTGGAACCTTCGCTGTGGTCTGTGGAGTTATTTGCAATTTAGTGAAAGTTGTAAGGTTTTTTTCATTTCTCATATTTGTGTCAACATCTTGACATTTGCCACGATGTGTGTCACATCTTTACTTAACACTGAAAGGTTGATTTTGTGTGTGATATGTGAAGAGTACAAGGGAACTTCCAGAGAATAGTTCTCTCACATCTCATATATCTTCCGACTTGGAAGGCAGTGCCATGTCGATGAACAGGAATACTTTGCAAAGGTAGCACGTGAGGGAAGCCAGGAGGAAGCGCGTGAGGGGAGCCTGGAGGTTGCGTGTGAGGGGAGCCTGTGGGTTGCGTGTGAGGGGAGCCTGTGGGTTGCATGTGAGGGGAGCCTGGAGGTTGCGCGTGAGGGGAGCCTGGAGGTTGCGCGTGAGGGAAGCCTGGAGGTTACGCGTGAGGGAAGCCTGGAGGTTGCGCGTGAGGTAAGCCTGGAGGTTGCGCGTGAGGGAAGCCTGTGGGTTGCGCTTGAGGGGAGCCTGTGGGTTTCATGGGAGGGGAGCCTGTGGGTTGCGCATGAGGGAAGCCTGGAGGTAGCGCATGAGGGAAGCCTGGAGGTAGCGCATGAGGGGAGCCTAGAGGTTGCGTGTGAGGGGACCCTGTGGGTTGCGTGTGAGGGGAGCCTGTGGGTTGCGCATGAGGGAAGCCTGGAGGTAGCGCGTGAGGAGAGCCTGGAGGTTGCGCGTGAGGGAAGCCTGGAGGTTGCGCATGCGGGGAGCCTGTGGGTTGCGCTTGAGGGGAGCCTGTAGGTTGTGCATGAGGGGAACCTGTAGTTTGTGCGTGAGGGAAGCCTGGAGGTTGCGTGTGAGGGGTGCCTGGGGGTTGTGTGTGAGAGGAGCCTGTGGGTTGCGCTTGAGGGGGAGCCTGTAGGTTGTGCGTGAGGGGAGCCGGGAGGTTGCGCGTGAGGGGAGCCTGGAGGTTGCGCGTGAGGGGAGCCTGGGGGTTGCGTGTGAGAGGAGACTGTGGGTTGCGCGTGAGGAGAGCCTGGAGGTTGCACGTGAGGGGAGCCTGGAGGTTGCACGTGAGGGGAGCCTGGAGGTTGCGCGTGAGGGGAGGTTTATCAAAAAGGTCCACCTCAAACTGAGTTAATGTGTGTCCAGATGTTCGTGGAATACACAATGTGTGTTAAAATACCCCTCACACACCAAAAGGGCCCTTGGTGTCATGCTTCATCATTGGGGCCTTCCCGCCCCGCTGCGGGACGGGGCGTGCTGCAACAAGCGACTACGCTGGAGCACCTTTCTTATGTGGGTGCTATGTGAGTGTATTGGAGTGAGTGTCAGTAGGGTCAGGGGTGATATAAAAGGTGATGTTAAAAAATACCTGGCCTAGTGGTAGAATTTGTTTTTAATAGACACTGGCTGGTATTGTTAAAAAAAGTGATTCGGAGAGATAAAGCAAGTTAATGGGCTTTCTCTCCTGTGCGGGTCAACATGTTTCGGGGCGCCGTACCCCTTCGTCAGGACCGGGGTCAGATCCCCCTGTCACTCACTAATGTCTTACCACAGAAAAATAATTCAAAGTGTATGTACAAAGGTGTGTGATAATATTGTCATTATCAATGTGTTTTGATATATAGTTTATATCATTAGTTTCCCTAGCTCTGTCAGAAATCCTGATGTAATAAGCCTGAAAAACAAGAGCACGTGATTACTAATGCGCGAATCCCATTGCGCTTGACTTATGTCACCTGTAAGGGATGAAAAAAGGCAAGAAAAAAAGGCAAACACACATAGAGACAGTAGTACTGTAGGTCCCTGTCAAATGGAAAATACCCATTAGTGGGACAGTTGGGTCTTGGACAAGGTACAGTGGAACACACAAACATTCAAACACAGTAAGTTAGCTTTAAATGCATGTACTATTGTCAAAATACATACTGAGAGAGAATGGAGTCAGTGCCCCATTAGCCAAGTCTGGACAAAGGGTATATTAGGGTCCAACTGCAGATGGAAAAAGGGAAAAAAAGGAATATATTCTAGTTCCCTGGTTTGTAATGGTAGCCCTGGTGTCCAGGCTCTAGGAGGTTAATTGGTAAATGCACAGTAGTTTCTCCCAGTCGGCTATGCCGTACTTACTCAACCCCAGCAGCTCATTGCTTCCTCCTTCGTCCGTGGCTTCCGTGTTGTGGAATGCCACAATCGTGCGGGCCTTATATAGTTTGATTAATTGAATAATGAGCTTAGACTCGGGACAGGTGTGCTATGAAGAAAGATCGTAATTACTAGGTACTGAGGCGGCCATCGCTGAACGGGTGCTATCACATGTTGTCGAGTCACTCTGCCTTCGTAAACACCAGCCATGCCCAAACCGCTAAACAAAGCGGTAAGTTTAAGCATTGTTTATGCGCGAGGGGCGCCTGGGGGTTGCTTGTGAGAGGAGCCTGTGGGTTATGTGTGAGGAGAGCCTGGTTGCGCGTGAGGGAAGCCTGGAGGTTGCGCGTGAGGGAAGCCTGGAGGTTGCGTGTATGGGGAGCCTGGAGGTTGCACGTGAGGGGAGCCTGGAGGTTGCATGTGAGGGGAGCCTGGAGGTTGCGCGTGAGGGGAGCCTGGAGGTTGCACGTGAGGGGAGCCTGGAGGTTGCGCTTGAGGGGAGCCTGGAGGTTGAGCTTGAGGGGAGCCTGGAGGTTGCGCATGAGGGGAGCCTGGAGAGTTTGCAAACATTAAACACTGAAAAATGGGAACAACGAAGAACTTGTCCTGCGGGGGGGTAAACGGGAAGCGGGAGTTCAGTGTCGTGAGCCCGAGTATCCTCAGTGCTTGTCCTGCGGGGGGTAAACGGGAAGCGGGAGTTCAGTGTCATGAGCCAGAGTATCCTCAGTGCCCTCGGGCTGAGGCGAGAGAGGTGTCGGCTACTGGGACAGGCGGAGGTGTTAGTGCCTCCGTTAGCGCAATGTGTGCTCCTGCGCCACGCTCTGGGGCCTGGATGCTCCTCAGGGGCACTCTGTAGTCTGATGCGGCGCGAGTAATTTAGACTCCAAACAGATATGTTTACTTGTCCATGTGTGTGTTTGGGTGGGGGGGGAATTGAAGAACTGTAATCTTCATTCTCAGGGGTCTCACTAATACAAAGAACTTGGCACAGAAGCTGAAATATGAAAAGTCATCTTTATTAAACTTAATTAAGTGAGACTACGTCACACAGGAGCCTTAACAACTGAATGAGGCAGTCTAAAGAGTACAAAACACAGAGGCATTTTATATGCTTAGGGTTACAAACTCAGCAAAAAGTAAGGGGCAGGCCTAGCTTTTGCAAGCATGCAAAATACCTAATATGGACATACAAGATCTGCAAAATATTAGCCAATAAGAAAACATTCAGAACAAGGCATCATATAATAACCAGAACGTCCCCCTTACGTCGTGTTTCTGCCCAACCCACAAGTAAATCAATTACAGCACCTATAGGTCAATCAGTAATGGCAGGACATGTCTGTATGCAGTTAGGACAGCTGGTGTCTGAGATTGATTTCAAAGCAAGGACAGAGGGGGTTTTCAACACGTTGCAGTCCAAAGGGCAGAGACACTTCATGAATAGAGCAGCCTGTGTAAAGGCAACACAAAAAAGACGACAAATGTAAGATGGAGTCAAAATTAAAGAACCTCAAACCCTCCTTTTGCCATTACAAAGGCAAATCCTAATTCATTGCTGGGTGAGCATTCTACTCATTTTATACAAACAGGTATATATAAACTATCAGCAGGAATACAAAGAGAACAAAGCATTTAACATTCAGATAGCAAAAGAAAGTAATGACCACTATTACAAACAGGTTTATCATATTTTTTCACAACCCTAGGCAAAAGCAAATCCTAAAATTATTTTGCAAACATTTTCAGGGCTCCTAGTTATTTCAGTGACTATAGACAATGCCAGTAAAACAATAAGAATCAGTCTCCAAACACCCATTCTATGCAATCGCACGGGAAATACCCAGAGTCCGTCGAAGCCTCTCTGGCAGGTTTCTATTGTCCATCAAATCTGCTTCTGTTGTTTTCTTCCGCATGGGCCTCTTCATGCAGGCCTTTCATGAAAATGGTGTTTCTTAGTATCCGTTGGATTGCCTTCCTGGCAAACACTCACAGCTCACTTGAAAGTCTCAATGTCTCAATGTAGTACACCAATATATTTCCTGTGCTGCAGGCACTACAGATATTGTGCTCTTCGTTAGTCTTGGATACAGATCATCTCATGAAGACCCAAGTACTATTAATCGGGAAAGAGCAACAGACTTTCACACTCACCAACACTTTCAGGCTCCAACACTCTCTATTCAGTGTCAGAGGATGCTCGGGCTATTCTTTCATTTAATCATAGGTACCACAATGTAGTGCCTGTTGCCAATCTTGGATCCTCCGGTGCACTGCCTTTCCGTTGGTGCAAAGAAAAGGGTGTGTGTGGCCAAAACTCAGGCCAAGGGGCTCAAGGGACTGCACACTGTCAGAGGTTACCAGCACATGACAGGTGAAAAACTGAAGCCTCAATTCTTTCGCTCTTTTGCACTGAAACTCTGGTTCTGTGGCAAAACCAGCTCCTCCTTCTTTTCTGATGTTCAACCCCTTCTGATGAAGCAAGCACAATACGTTGAAGATACCACTGATGGCACGCTGGCGATCGCTGTCCAGTCTTGCTACTTTTCTGGGTGCTGGGACTGTAGGGCCAAGACGTCTGCCATTCATCTGTAGCTGTCACTAATGGAAATTGTGGGTGAGTTCCGCAGGTTATTATGACTTAATCCCGCAGAACCTAGTGACGTAGGAAATGTGACACAGTTGTTAGTTTCCTTCAATTAAGTACAAAAACAGTTCATTGTATAACAAGGGGACTGCAAGCAGGTGGCCTGCAATCTTTAAACGAGTGGCCATACGTCATGGGACATTTCTGGTCTAGAATACACTGTAATTCTCAAAGGCAATACAAAGACAAAGGCAGTAGGCAAAACAGTGCCTCTAGCCTCTTCAATTGGTTTCCATGTGAGAGCATATCCTCTACCATCTAAGGGTAGATAGCGACATGGTAATTCTATCTGAATGGATGTCCTCACATATGGTGGCATCGTCTAATGGGGTAAACACATTTTGTTTCTCTAAATGATTACATATAGGTGTTCCTAAATTCCTTATCTACAACACCTCAAAAGAGAAATCGCATAATACATATTATCTGGGACATGTAGATACCTCCCTTTAATAATTGTGCATCAGGTGGACTATGCAATACACAGGCTAATGATCAAATGTGGAAACAAAGGACAAGAACTAGAGAGTCCTGGTATTTCGATTATTTGGAACACATCTGATCCCACCAAAAATTAAAGAAGCAGGAACAAAAGGGTAAATATCCAAATAAAACAGTCATTGAACATTTGTCATGTTCAAAAAAATAAATGTAAGGTATTTCCTATTGAGGTGGAAAACTTATCTTACTATAGTATTGAGTCAGTTAACCAGTCCATCACTACCCTGACAGTCAGGCTGGAAAACATCAAAGTAGGCCTAAAGAAAATTCTTGAAAACCAGTCTGGTCATACAAAAGGAATAAATGAGCTGACTGGTGAAAAGAATACGGAAAAGGGAAATGTGAGTAGGACACAGCTAAAATCCCCAATAACTAGGCACAATGCAACATCAGTCAGGGGAGAAGCGGCAAAAGAAAAATCTATAGGAAGAACAAAAAATTACTTGGTGATAGTCAAGTTTGTGACATAATACCAAGAGTATGGGTGATGCACAAAAGTCAAAATAGTTCACAAATGTTAGCTCTACCGCTGGCCGCTACACCATATACGGTAATCTCAGCTAATGTTCCAGTTCCTTTTTCAGGGAAAAAATGAAAAGTTTAGGTCACCTTTAGCAAGAGCCACAAATCTATAATTTCATCCTTAGGTCCAATCAAGGAAACATAAATCTAGGGCTGCCTGTTCCTTAAGGGAAGAGGGGCAGTAGCGTGACTAACAGCAGTTGACACACTTTGATCCTGTATATCTCTTTTATTTTACTTCAATACTATATAGCCAAATTTGACATACACTGGTGAAGTGTTGTCTGTCTTGTTCACAGCATAAAAAATCATATCTGTGAAAGTTAGTATCAGCGCAAATTCACCCAACTGTTGTGCAGCAATTATACATCGTCATGTAGAACCCTTCACAACACAGGTGAACTTGTAATAGTATCTAAAGCAGCAATATAAAACAAAAACATGCATAAAATTTAAAAAAGCACACACATGCCAAGCCATCAGATATACGCGCTGTATATCAAGCACAAAAAGCATAGACAAAGTACAATAGCATATGTAAATAAGCGGTGACACACAACACCATTGTATGCACTTTATGCACTGTGAACCTGCAGCCCAAAACCCAATATTCGGGCCTGCTTAATTTGTCAGGTTTAAAAACCTCACCCTCCTTTTGACAGCAGATCACCAGTTAGTGGAGATTTGGCTGTCAAACACAACTTACTGTGTCGCTTCTGACACACAGGACCAGCAGGAACAATTCATAAAAGGATAAAATGCAAAAATATGTAAAACACACGAACATTTCTTTCCAAAGGAATTACGCAAAAACACATCTCTTTTCAACCAACCAAACTCACGTGTCTTGTCAGCCTTAAAATCACCCAGAACAATCCATGAATGATCTGTGGGCAGAAGCAAAAAAATACACAACACATAAAAGAAAGACATTTCTCATAACAAACAAATATCCTTTATAACTTTTAATCAGAAGATAAAACATGATACACATTAATAAACACAAAAATAAATTTCCATTACTTAACTGTTACCATCTTGTCAGTCAGCTTGCAACATTAAGCGATTTTAACTTTCTAAAAGTAAAATTGTTTCACTGACACTCCATGTTAGCTTTGTGCCACAATTTCCACTGTGAAAAATAATTCTTAATTGGCAAATCGTTCTCACTTAGGCATGTAGCCTTCAAAATTTTAATAAAGAGCTTTGTCTTATTTTCTGTCTAAGACTTAATACAATACCTAATTTGTTTTGTCAAATAAAAGCAACTAGCGGACATTATTTTTTTAGAGCAGAGATACAAATGTATCATTTCTGCAGAGCATTTAGCATGATGTTGAGACTTTCAAAGAAACCCTTTTTTCATATTTTCCCTTTGGAATTAAGTTCTTTAATGTATTGAGAACAAATGCTTGTTGCAATGGTACTTATTTCATCAACCTTAAATAGATAAAGGTCTCAGTAGGTCCAGCTAAAGTTAAAACCTTCCACCCTGATATTAAACTCAAACCTCTGTACTGGACACATTGGCTCACTGAGCCATTTAAAAGCAAACTCAAATGGGAACAACCTGCAAATTTGTATTATACCTAAATGTATGCATTTACTGAAGCCTAAAGCACTTTAAAGCTATTGTAAATGGCAAAAATGCCCAAATTTTAACCAAATTCGACTTTAATATTTGGGGCACTTAAAAATAAATATCCTATAATTGTGATACATATTAATCATCTTCAGAATGTTCTTTACAAATTGCAGAGATTGGACATTAGACATATCTCATGCAATTCCTTAGAAAAATGAGTTTGTCACGCCTGCGCCAAGTGAAATTCTATATGCTAATGTCCTCATTATGCAGTATAACATAACTTAAATTAAATTATAATGCTAGGAGGTCACAGTATAAGTTTTAAGCTTCATGAATAGTAAAAAACGAATTTTGTAGCACTTATTTTTAATAATTATTTTGCTTAATTAATAATAATTTTTAATGAACCCAATCATTTTTTATAATTCCACACATTAAGGTTCTGCAATTCCTCGAATCTGACTTCATTTTCTTTATTTTTTTTTGCTCTGTGCCACGTAGGCCTGCAAAGATAGCCTGGCGAACAAGTTGGTACACATTAACCAGGTTTACTCTAAAATGTACTGGAAGAAACTGACCTCTTCACCAGAAACTGACCTCGCAAAGCCAATTTCCCTGATTGATCTTTATCTGAGATTGCCAATCAATGTTCAAGACATCGTTAACTTTTTAGTTTCCTTGCACATGCCTTATCTTGTTTCAGCATCTGGTACTGTTTCTTTTTTTTAAAAATGTTTCTTCATTACATAGGTTAATTATTATTTAGCAACAGAGCGAAGAATATACTTACAGAAATGCTTAAAGAGAGGAAAACCCTTAATTGAAATGTCTTCCTATAATACAAAATAATGAACCTTAGTTTTGGAACCTTTTTAAAACAACATTCTGAAATGCAAAGTTTCACCCGTGCAACTGAGGGCAAAGTCCTGGCTTGAGTAAATATTCCTGTCTATTTAGCTTGTCTCTCAATGTTTATAACATGAGCACGGTGGCAATCTATTTAAAACTAAAACATATTAATTCTATAATATGCGTTTGAATTCAGCAAAAATTTACTTCAGCTGATGTGTTTGCCTGTTAATATCTAACACAATGTATGTAAGTAAAAAATACTATAAGTTTATTTTTCTACAAAACACAAAATTTCGATTTTGAGGCTTTTTTTTATTCCTAGTGAATGTGAATTTACATTTTAGTTTTTAAGCATTTAGACATTTTCCTTAATAGACTGAAAACATCAAGAAAAACCACGAACAGACATTGAGCTCATTTCAGACATAAACTGAAAGGGGTCAAACACTCAGGACACACAATACGGCGCGCTTTAGCCATTTATTTTGTGAATAGCGCCATCGCTATTCACTTACAGAAATTGTACTAATGGGAAAACCACATAGACATTTAAACACACATTTAACCCACAAACCAATACTCAGAACAGAAACAAAGGACAGCCCACAGACTGTACTTAAACCAAACCATTTGTAAATAATAGTTGTAAGTCATATTTACAAGAAGCGCTTCTCAATTTTGTTCCAAAAGACTGCAAAAACAGCCCAACAGACTGATGTATGTCCAAGAAGCGAAAATACACTCAATTCACTAGCTTTGGCTAGCAGAACACCAAAAATCGCTCTGCATATCTTCATTCATAAAATTGCACAGAACAAAGGATCCTTGTATGTATTATGTCCATATTTTAATTCCCTGGGGATACAGAATCACCAAGGAAGAATTATGTTTGTATACCTAAACCTATTTCGGTATTCCTTCTAGGAGAGCCGGCTAATTAATTTCACATCACACTATGGTACCTTCCAAATAAAGCAACGCATTCTTCTATGTGAGCTTTGAAACAGGCATTCCAAAAATATTGCAGAATATACAATATTATAATCAAAGTAGTGCTTAATGTACTTTTCGTACGTGCACCCAACCAAATAGAGAAAAATCTCCTTTATTACCTGTCTACACAAATTGCAATTTGCATATCAAATCCATACAAATCAAAAGTTGGCCAACACAAATTCCAAAATTCCAAAGCTACAGTAAGCGTTACTAAACTATCTTACTTTTACAAATCAAAAAGTTGTCCAAATTCTAACTGCAAAGTTCTAAATGACCTAACGGTCCTTTTTAGAATACTCACGCCAAAAAGGTTCTCAGTCAGGAGTGACATCGTGTGGAGGATCAAAATCAGGAAGATCAGAAATATACTGGGCTGCAAAGACAAGGAATCTCCAGAATCCTTGTGCACAGAGTAGTAGAGTCCCGTCCTGTCCTCCTCAGTAGATTTCAGTCTCCTGACAAGATCACTCCTTCAGAAAGTCACTTCTCTGATGAGGCCCGCGTTGTTGGGCGCCATTTGAAGAACTGTATTCTTCATTCTCAGGGGTCTCACTAATACAAAGAACTTGGCACAGAAGCTGAAATGTGAAAAGTCATCTTTATTAAACTTAATTAAGTGAGACTACGTCACACAGGAGCCTTAACAACTAAATGAGGCAGTCTAAAGAGTACAAAACACAGAGGCCTTTTATATGCTTAGGGTTACAAACTCAGCACAAAAGTAAGGGGCATCCCTAGCTTTTGCAAGCATGCAAAATACCTAATATGGACATACAAGATCTGCAAAATATTAGCCAATAGGAAAACATTCAGAACAAGGCATCATATAACCAGAACGTCCCCCTTACGTCGTGTTTCTGCCCAACCCACAAGTAAATCAATTACAGCACCTATAGGTCAATCAGTAATGGCAGGACATGTCTGTATGCAGTTAGGCCAGCTGGTGTCTGAGATTGATTTCAAAGCAAGGACAGAGGGGGTTTTCAACACGTTGCAGTCCAAAGGGCAGAGACACTTCATGAATAGAGCAGCCTGTGTAAAGGCAACACAAAAATGACGACAAATGTAAGATGGAGTCAAAATTAAAGAACCTCAGAATGCTGCCTGCACTGTTGGCTGTTCAGACTCCCCTCCCCTCAACCACTGCACCTTCACAAAGCCCCTCCCTCAGTAACCCTCCTGTGTGCCTCGGGCTCTGCCTCCCGAGTAGAGCAGCCGAAAGAAAAAGCAGTTTAATCCCTCCCACTTTTTAGGTCTCGCGTGAGCCAGTGCATGCGCTGTTTCAGGCGAGACATTTAGTAAGTGCGTTTTCAAAGGGCTGCCCACCGGCTTTTGCTGGCCTAAAGCTTGCGTTCACACGAGCGTGAACGTGCTCAGCTGCCACCTTTCAGCGTGCGAGGCGCCATCTGGAGCTGATTACTTTCACTTTTGGCACCGCTGCACGAGCACCACTCGCATGTTTTCTGGCGCACGCTTACGCACCCCTGCTTTTACTTTTACCGTCTTGTTATTTTTCCATTACCCCTTCCGTCACTCATTTCTTCTCTCATTCCTTCCTCTATCCCTTCCTTCTTTCCTTCCATTTCTCCTTCCTTCCTTTATCCATTCCATCTATCATTCCTTCCTTTACTCCTTCCTTTACTCATTCCTTCTCTCATTCCTTCCCTTATCTTCTCACATTAATTGTTTTATCCCTTTCTTCTCTCATTCCTTCCTTTATCCCTTCCTTCTCTCCTTCTTTCCATCTCTCCTTTCTTCATTTATCTCTTCCTCTCTTCTTCTGTCCATCTCTCCTATCTTCCTTTATCCCTTCCTTCTCTCATTCCTTCCTTTACCCCTTCTGCCACTCTATCCTTCTGTCACTCTTTCCTTCCTTTATCCCTGCTTGCTCTCATCTCTTCCTTTATCCCTTCCTTCTTTACTTCCTTCCCTCATGCCTTCCTTTATTGCTTCCTTCTCTCAGTCCTTCTTTTACCCCTCTCCACCCTTTCTTTATCCGTACCTCCCTCACTCTAATTTTTCTCCTTTCCTTTACCCACGTAGCTTTCTGTTAATTTCTTTTTTTAAATTCTCCTTGTCACTCTCCCTACCCTAACTGTTTTCTGCGTCTTTTTTTTCTCGTGTTTTTATTACACACTCTAATAGATTTCCTTTGTTCTTTTGTTTTTGTTTTGACTCATCCAGTGGTTTGCCAAATTGTCATCTTTGCCGTTCTTGGGATAGAAAACTGACACCCGGCGCTCTGCAAAGGTGAAACTGTGACTCGAGTACCCCCTTTTACCCTTCGGTGGAGAAAATGTTCAAAACCATTCCTAATTACTCACAGAAATCTTGAGAACTCTCTGGTCCTTGGGCGGGTGTCAGATGTGTGCTAGTAATTAGTTAAGGAAACATCTGGAGTTAGTGCTAAGAGTCAGGTAGACGCCACTTTGTCCATAGTTTTTATATTGTTGAAAACTGAAAAAGGACTGTGGGATGATCCTGCCTTTGTTATTGTAGACATTTTTAACACACACACTGGCAGATTGAAAAGTGTGCACATTACAATATTCATGGAGGTGAATAGGGCCACACAACCACACCTTGCTCTAGTAAAAGGAGTCAAATGATCACTGTTATCACACACAGTCACTGAAAGAAGGCCATATATTTCAGTCATTAGGGTAGACTCCTAAAACTAAAAATGATGTTTTGAAAACAAATCTTTGTGTCAAAGGTATCTTCTTCTTGGTTATGAACCACCTCCACAAGTATCACATTGATAAGGGGCCAGATGTAGGTAGCCCAATACCGGTCGGTAACGGCCGAAATTACCGAATTTCAGCCGTTAACGACCGGTATTAGGCTATTGAGATGTAGGTGGCTACATTTCAGATTCGGTAATTTACCGAATCGGTAATTTAAGGAATCAGTAAATTACCAATTCCTTAAAATACAGAATCGGTAAATTACCGAATCTGAAATGTAGGGAGCACTCAAATGAGTGCATTGCATGGTTAAGGATTCGGTATTTACCATCAAATAAAAGTTGGTGGTAAATATGAAAAACCTTTGAAAAAGCAAATTTGTGCCTTTTTCAAAAGTGCCATGTGGCAGACGTACATGCCCTTAGGGCATGTATGTGTGCCACATGTGCACCCATGCACTATTCAGGGGTCCAACAGGGTGTCAATGTGACACCCTGCCACCCTTGAATGTGTTCCCCCATTACCGAATCAGTAAATACCGATTCGGTCATTCCCATTCATTCCTATGGGCCTCCAGGCCCATAGGAATGTATGGGAATGACCGATTCGGTATTTACCGAATCGGTTATTACCGAATATTACCGATTCGGTAAACTTTACCGAATACTTACCTATATACCATTTACCGATTCTAAAATACCGAATCGGTAAAATTCGGTATTTTAGAATCGGTAAATGGAACTTACCTACATCTGGCCGTAGATGTGTTAATTAATAAAGGGGTGCTGTATAGTGGATTAGATGGCATGATGTGTTGTGTATCTCAGGATGAAATTACTTGTGTGTCTCGAAGGTGGTTTGTTATGTATAAATGTCAGAGTATGATTTGTGTGCATTACAGGGCACTGTGTTTTGTCTGTTCCAGGGGCATATTTTGCTCTATGCTGCAAGGGTAAGCCATATTTTAAGTATCAGAGGAGATTTTTTATAACATGATTTTTTTGTGTATAACAGCATATGATTCGTTTTGGGGCGTGGGACGCACACTGGTGTCTAACGCTGGTGGGGATTTGTAGTGATTCGTAGTGTATTAGAATGTAGGATTCTTTGTGTTTTCCAGGAGGTAATTTGTTGTGAATTTGGTTTACTGAAGATGATTTTTTTTGTGCATCAAAACTGATGATTTTCTTTTTATTTCAGAAGAAACATTTATTACATGAAATTATTTTTCAGGTATTTATTATAGGGCATGATTCCTTTTATATTACAGTAGGTGATTTTTAAAAAGGTTTTAGGACACATACCCCAGACTGCTCTTAGGGTACAATCTGTGGATTTTGACCCGTATCCAACAAAACAGGTCAAAATACGTGGTAGTCACAGAAGGCATTTAGTAGTCTTAAATTAGTATTTTGTCTTAAGTTAGTATTTTGTCTTAAGTTAAATTTAAGTTAAACTTCAAAATCCAAATTTAAGACAAAATCCTAATTTAAGACTACTAAATGCCTTCTGTGAATACCAAAAGTAGTAAGGTTAGGATTTTGTCTCAGATTAGTTCTGTGAATCAGCCCTGTGATCTTTTGATAAAAAATTAAAGCAAAATTAGAAAAGAGTAACACAATATTTAGAAGAAGGAGAAAAGATGTATTATTTTTATAATTATCACTGGAATAAATTATGACAAAATGCTGGCAGGAAACAGATAATTAATTAAAATATGCAGGAGTGCTGCCAAATTGACCAGCCATACTGGGTGGGACCCTTTACAATATTAACCTTGCGACTGACCCAGACGAGCCCCACCCATCAGATGCAAGGGTGGACACCAACGCGTCAGAGCTGATACGCGTCAGCCCTTGTCCTAATGGGAGCAATTAAGATGGTGGCTGTCCAATGCAGTAGTTCTCAAGGTGTTGGCTGTGGGCTATCACCAATGGCAAAGACAGAACCATTTTACATAGGCTGTGCGGTGCTTACTACGGTAGTAGAATAACATGTCCAATTAAAAATGCAGAATTCAATGGGATACAGCCGCAGCCCATGCAGGTAACAGCGGTGGGGCCGGGTGGGGGGGATTTCGAAGGACTATTATGAGGGAAAATTAATTATTTATTTGATTTTCCCTCTGCATCGTCCCTCGAATCCCTGCCCCACCGCTGTTACCTGCACAGACCGCGGCTGATGTGATAATTTGGCCCACCCAGTCCACGAGTGGAAATATTGTAAAGTGACGAGTGGCTATCAGCTCTACGGGTTTGACTTTGGTCTCCCTAATGATATGAGCCAAACTCGAGCAAGAGTGATGATTATTTGAACTGCCTGTGCTCCAGAGTCATCCTCAATGGAACCATCTGGGCTCTAAAGTCATAATCAATAGAAGTGTCTGGACTCCAGAGTCTTGATCAATGGAACTGTCTGGGGTCCAGAGTCATGATCAATGGAACCGCCTGGACTCTAGAATCATGTTCAATTGAACTGTCTGGACTCAAGAGTCATGATCAATGGAACCATCTGAGCTCTGGAGTCATGTTCAATGGAACTGTCTGAGCTCCAGAGTCATGATCAATGGAACCATCTGGACTCCAGAGTCATGATCAATGGAACCATCTGGGCTCCAGAGTCATGATCAATAGAACCATCTGAACTCTAGAGTTATAACCAATGGAATCGCCTGGGCTCCAGAGTCATGATCAATGGAACTGTCTGGACTCCATAGTCATGATCAAGGGAACTGTCTTGGCTCCAAAGTCATTTATTTATTTTTTATTTATTTATGTTTATATAGCGCTTGAATCGACTCCCGAAGGAGTATCTCTGCGCTTAGAGCGGCCCTTGAGGAAGCTGATGATTCTGGAATACTTAGTAAGTGCGGAATAGAAAGGTTTTTAATAGTTTCCTGAACTTGGGGTGTTCTAGGCATAACCTGAGGGAAACAGGAAGTTCATTCCAAAGGAGAGGGCCAAGGTAGGATAGGGCCTTCCCTCCCAATCTTGTATAAACCCGTCTGACATCAGGAGACCGGCCAGGGGGGCAACATAAATGTTGAAAAGTGTAGGGCTCAGGCAAGAGCCCTGTGGTACCCCCTTGGCAGTTCCAGAGGTGCTGAGCGAAACGAGCCGATACTTACACTCTTTGAGCGGCCAGACAGAAAACTTCTCATCCATGACATGGCTGATCCCCCTAGCCCCACCTCTTCCAGACGTCTGAGCAAGACATCATGGGAGATTGTGTTGAACGCCGCGGACAGGTCCAACAGCACCAGAATCATAGAATGTCCCTTATCAAGGGACATTCTGATGTTATCAGTCACAGAAAGCAGTGCAGATTCTGTGCTGTATTTGGGCCTGAATCCGGACTGGGATTGATCTAAGCATCCAGTTTGTTCGACAAATTTAGACAGGTGGGTGTTTACATGTCTTCTCTCCATTAGCTTACTCAGGTATGGGAGAAGTGAGATGGGGCGGAGATTCGATAACTCTGTCCATGGAGCGTTGGAGTTCTTACGAATGGGTCTCACCTGGGCCGCCTTCCACTCCTGCGGCCTCCCCTCTCCCGCCCCCCCACCCCCCCCCCCCGTGAGGGAGAGGTTAACAAGGGACTGTACCATGGGACTGAGCTGTTTGGATAAGGATGGAAAATGGTTCTGTCGGGTGCGAACAACACTTATTTATCAAAAAGTATTTTACTTCTTGTTCAATTTTCAAACCAGAAAAAAACCAACTCAACACAACTCGAACCCCCTCTGAAAGAAAAGGCAAATTCTAACAATAAATGAAAAGAAAGCCTGTAAGTGACTATATATTCTCTTTATATATTTGTATAAGTCACACTCTTACAATAAATCGTTTCTATACAACGACTGTCAATATCTCCAATACAGTGCAAAACAGTGACAACAGTGAATAGTGATCACGTGACAGAGACAATATATGCAAGGTTAATACATTCAAAAATAGACAATCTATACAAATATACAAAAAATAACAAATTCTTATTTCACAAAGGCCATCCGCTGGTATAGACTTCCTGAACCCTATTAATTTCTTTTAATTCGATGTGGTTCTAAGGTTATGAGGCCTTTAAGGAAATGTCGACGTTTCAACCCTGTTTTGCGCCAATATTTAGGTCGCGGCGGGTCTTTCTCAAGACGAATATAGGCACAACAGTTTGTAAATAAGTCAAATGAGAATTGTATCAGAGGTTTTTTTTTTGATTAAGTGATTTAACTAATATCAAGGGCAGTTGGAGTACTCACCCTCGCTTCCAAGTACACAAATGTCACCTGGAATCACGATAGCATAGAATCCTCTAGTCTGTGAAAGGAGGAAGGAGAGTATATCAGTCTCTACAATGACCTATCATTCGAGTTTATGGTAATACATGGTGCACATATATGGTGGCAAATTTGATAAACAATATATGTCATCCTGTATGTGCACATGGCTGGAACGGTTTCAAAAGCATATTGAATTAAAGTGAATTGAAAATAAAGTTAAAAAATCGGGCTCCCAGGGGATATGGTAACACCGAGTGGTGGGCCATGCAGAACACGGCGAGGTGCTATCAAATTAATAAATGGCACCGCTCGGTGTCTTCCGTTTAGAACCACAGTGAGTGCTTACCGTTAGATTAAACAACCCAATCTGAGAGATCAACCAGGTCTACCACCTGTGGTGGGACATTTTAAATGTGGTACGTGCAAGGTCTGTCCACTGAGTATGGAGGGTCAGACGTTTTCCTATGAGAACAAAACATACAAACTTCCGTCTCTGACCAATTGCAACACATCCAATGTAATTTACATCATCATGTGCCCTTGCAACAAACCATACATTGGGCAGACCACACAAAAAGCTAAACAAAGGATTTTACAACATATGAGCCGCATCCGATGCAAAACGCCAGGAGCCCCATTAGTTGAACATTTCACGATCCATGACCATCCTGCAGAAAGTTTGAGGTGGAGAATATTGGAAAAAATCACAGCTAATCCAAGGGGTGGATCGATGTCATTGGTCCTAAACAAAAAATAATGTAAATGGATACACACTTTAGATTCGGTATCACGTGGACTCAATGAGCACGAAGAGATCTCTAAGCAAATGGGCCTACTGTGATCTTGATCTGTCCATATCACTCAACCCTTACTAGCATCAGAATAAACACAATCATGAATGTTGAGATCACACAACTTTAGTCCTGTTATCCAAAAACAAATTTTAAAAAACAAAAAAAAATATATGATTGTGTACAAAGGCATATAGAATCAAACATGGGATAGAACGTAACCATCAATATTGCATAACACCTGCAGCTGTGTTATCAGGATGTAAGCTTTATTGACAATTCATCTAACAGTTGCCATTAAGGTTTATGATATTATTTGAAATATATTCCGTCTTAAGTAAATTGTGTTTTAAACGATAATCATTTATGAGTAAACAAGTTTCAGTGTTAATTGTACTGGATTCTCAATGATGTGACACCCTGTAAATTAGAATCCACTCTAGGTATACGCAGATTGCCTCTAAGACCATCAAACGTACGGTACAGACTGTCACCATCCAGGCTGCATATAACTAATATATCACGTAGGGCTGCCATAGTATTCACGTCCTAATGGTGACGTGCAAGCGTGCATATGTCATGAGAGATAAACTATGTGCCTGGCGGCCGATCATTGGCATTTGCTCCATGCTTATATTCGTAATACGTTTTGAGTCAATCTCATTGCGATCACTTAAACTTATCTGCAATTTAGCATTCAGTAGGCGACAATGAATTAATACACAACGTAGGTTTGCCCTAGTAACCACGTTCTAACAGTGACGAGCAGGCACGCATACGTCATGACGATTAAATTTCGCGCCTCGGCTTCGGCAGCAAGCTGACTGTTTGCAGCCCCTTCACTAGTAGACGCGCCGGTGAACATAGAGCTACTCTGCCTTTAATCTAACGGTAAGCACTCACTGTGGTTCTAAACGGAAGACACCGAGCAGTGCCATTTATTAATTTGATAGCACCTCGCCGTGTTCTGCATGGCCCACCACTCGGTGTTACCATATCCCCTGGGAGCCCGATTTTTAACTTTATTTTCATTTCACTTTAATTAAATATGCTTTTGAAACCGTTCCAGCCATGTGCACATACAGGATGACATACATTGTTTATCAAATTTGCCACCATATATGTGCACCATGTATTACCATAAACTTGAATGATAGGTCATTGTAGAGACTGATATACTCTCCTTCCTCCTTTCACAGACTACAGGATTCTATGCTATCGTGATTCCAGGTGACATTCGTGTACTTGGAAGCGAGGGTGAGTACTCCAACTGCCCTTGATAGTAGTTAAATAACTTAATTAAAAAAAAACCTCTGATACAATTTTCATTTGACTTATTTGTAGACTGTCGTGCCTATATTCGTCTTGAGAAAGACACGCCACGACCTAAATATTGGCGCATAACAGGGTCGAAACGTCGACATTTCCTTAAAGGCCTCATAACTCTAGAACCCCATTGAATTAAAAGGAATTAATAGGGTTCAGGAAGTCTATACCAGCGGATGGCCTTTGTGAAATAAGAATTTTGTATTTTTTGTATATTTGTATAGATTGTCTATTTTTGAATGTATTAACCTTGTATATATTGTCCCTGTCGCGTGATCA
Organism: Lissotriton helveticus; assembly: GCF_964261635.1. Lineage (NCBI taxonomy): Eukaryota > Metazoa > Chordata > Amphibia > Caudata > Salamandridae > Lissotriton > Lissotriton helveticus. The sequence continues at coordinate 77,805,253 of NC_136067.1, read as the reverse complement.
CTATTCACTGTTGTCACTGTTTTGCACTGTATTGGAGATATTGACAGTCGTTGTATAGAAACAATTTTTTGTAAGAGTCTGACTTATACAAATATATAAAGAGAATATATAGTCACTTACAGGCTTTCTTTTCATTTATTGTTAGAATTTGCCTTTTCTTTCAGAGGGGGTTCGAGTTATGTTGAGTTGTTTTGTTGTTGTTTTTTCTGGTTTGAAAATTGAACAAGAAGTAAAATACTTTTTGATAAATAAGTGTTGTTCGCACCCGACAGAACCATTTTCTTTTTCAATTATTAATTACACAGGTTCTGAGGGACACAGGGTCAACCCCGTTGTTTTTATAATTTGATTTAGCAGGTGCTGATCTGCGAGGGTTTGCTTTACCTTCATTTATTTGTATTGTCATAATGATTAGAGAGTTCTTATTCATTGGTGATATTGAATATCAAGTTTAGTGTTTGTCACCTATGATATAGTAACCCTGATATGGCAGAAAAAGAAACTCTATCTTATAGTGAAGATTACATTGCCAAACTCATACAAGACCAGGGGACATCACACTTTTTGCTAGGGGCAAACCACACCTCAGTAGACACCACACTCAATGAAAAACTACAAAAAATAGAGCGTTTAGAAAAGAAACTAGTGAGGGCTCGACTTCACGGTCATGTTCCCACAAAATATCTAACAGCCAACATAATTCCTAAGGGCTTGCAAGTTAAAAACGAACCTGCAATTTTCATTGAGGTGCCACGCTTCAGAGAAGGATTCAGCTTCGTGGCGAATAACTGTTCAAGACACTGGATGGTGTTAGGTGTGGAGACAGCTATTGAGTACGTTAAGAAGCTTACACAGGAAATAGCAGACCTCAGAAAGGAAATCCTAGAGGATAGTGCTCTAACGAACGCCAAAGAAGCATTAGAATGGGCTAAAAAAGCACTTGTACAGTTTAATACCATCACTCTCAATAGAAAATTAGACAAATTGGCAAAGGATATTAAAAACTATGATAAAAATCTAACATATCCTTATTTATCCGACGATCATTACCATCAAGATCAACAAGGGTTCTTCACTAACAAGAACAGACAAGGAGCGAGATGCTTCTATACTTTTTCGCACTCTTCAGCTGGAAGTGGTTCGGAATCAGAAGGTGAAGGTACCTCCACAAGCAAACAATCATTCCAACCTCCCCAGCAACAACAACATTTTTTAGATCAGGGCTACCGCCAAACCAGCCGGGGTGGTTCGGCCGATCAAGGCTAGGGATCCCAGAGGAGATGGAACCGAGGAGGAGGTCCCAGGAGAGGTGCATCACAAGTACGATTCTACCCCTTGGAGGGACATGGGGAGATCTCCACTCGGAGACAAACGTACCGATGGTAATGGCCATCGAAAGACTAGACGAAGTGAATGAACGGACAGAACATGGAAATAGTGAGATATCATCAGCCACTACGATATCGGCTACAACATCGAATACCGAAGAACTGATGACTACACAACAATTGGGGATGACTAGACAGTTGCTATCCGATCTGAACCCTACTGACCCCATCATTAATCTTTCGGATCACATGATCACAGCAGCGGAAAGAGAAGTGCTCAGTAAGGGACTGTCTTTCGTGCCTACTTGTAGACCAGACTCTTTTACAACTAAACTGGAGCTACAAAAGTTTTTTCGAAAAGTGAGGTTGAAGTACCATTTTGGAAGAAACATATATACACCAAAGCCCACGGCCACACCTTTTAAGCCACCCTCAACATTCACACCAAATGCATACTGTATGAGCCAGCGAATCTTGGCCTTTGAACAAATCGTTATGCAAGAAGTGATGGACACATTGAACGAGAGACAATACATAAAACACAATGTGACAAAAGAGGAGAGAGCTGCAATAACTGAACTACGAGAAAATCAATCAATCATAGTGAAGGCAGCGGACAAGGGGGGGCTATCGTGTTGCAAAACACTAGTGACTATGTGAGTTAGATCGATCAGCAATTGAAGGCACGAGATAGTTACCAACTCATTGCAAAAGGTCCAACTAACAGCATCAAGTCCCTTATTGAAACCCTGGCGGAGGAGGGTGTGAAATACGGATTCCTCAGTCAACCCAAGAAGGAATTTTTGATCAAAAAGGAACCTCGTATTCCCACAATATACACCTTACCAAAGGTACATACGCGGCTGGAAAGACCACCAGGAAGACCGATTATATCGGGTTGCGGATCAGTATTGGAACCAGCGAATCAGTTTATTGATTTTTTCTTGCAACCCCTCGTCTTACAAACCAAGTCCTTTGTACGAGATACCACACACATTAAACAGTTACTGGAAAATCAGCCATTCGATTGTAATACACAACTGATGGTAACACTGGATGTGTGTTCTCTCTATACATCAATACCACAAAATAAAGCCATAGATGTGATTAGAAATGTACTGAAAAAACGCCCTGCACCACACTGGGTGCCAACGAACTTTCTAGTGGACCTATTGGAAATAGCCATGAAGAGAAACTATTTTGTATTCCAGCAGCAATTTTACTTCCAGTGCAAGGGAGTAGCAATGGGAGCCACATATGCACCGAGCCTGGCAAACATCTATATGGACAGCTATGAAGAAGAACATCTCTATTCACATGACAATCCGTACATCGATTCCATAGCTGTCTGGAAAAGATATATAGATGACGTTATAATGATCTGGTCAGGTTTTGAATCCCATTTACAAAATGTATTCGAGTGGTTGAATCAGAGGAGTGAAGACATCCAATTCACCATGTCTCATAACAACAACACCATCGATTTTCTGGATTTAACATTCAAAGTGGAAAATAATCTCATCTACTGTTACCTATTTAGGAAGCCGACGGAGAGAAATACGATATTGAAACACGATTCATGTCATCCACGTAATTTACGTGACAATCTACCGTTTGGCCAATACCTTAGATTGAGACGTAATTGCACTAGGAGAGCTGATTTCTTCAGGGAAACTGACATACTTACCACAAGACTCCGAGAACGGGGCTACCCTCTGGGCCTTCTTAAACGCGCCAGAAAGAGGGCTTGGTATTACTCAAGAGACCAGCTGCTCATCCAAAAAGAAAAGAAAGATGGGACGGATAATCTTGTATGCGTTACAACATTCAATCCAAGAAGTAACAACATCAAGAAAATCATCCAAAAACATTGGAATTTGGTAGCATTAAAACTCCAGATGGATGAAGGCCCTCTGTTTGCCTTCAAACGAGGAAGCAATCTTAAAGACAATGTGGTACAAGCTTACCTAGCACCCCGAAAACAACCCAATCTGAGAGATCAACTAGGTCTACCACCTGTGGTGGGACATTTTAAATGTGGTACGTGCAAGGTCTGTCCACTGAGTATGGAGGGTCAGACGTTTTCCTATGAGAACAAAACATACAAACTTCCATCTCTGACCAATTGCAACACATCCAATGTAATTTACATCATCATGTGCCCTTGCAACAAACCATACATTGGGCAGACCACACAAAAAGCTAAACAAAGGATTTTACAACATATGAGCCGCATCCGATGCAAAACGCCAGGAGCCCCATTAGTTGAACATTTCACGATCCATGACCATCCTGCAGAAAGTTTGAGGTGGAGAATACTGGAAAAAATCACAGCTAATCCAAGGGGTGGATCGATGTCATTGGTCCTAAACAAAAAAGAATGTAAATGGATACACACTTTAGATTCGGTATCACGTGGACTTTATGAGCACGAAGAGATCGCTAAGCAAATGGTCCTACTGTGATCTTGATCTGTCCATATCACTCAAGCCTTTCTAGCATCAGAATAGACACAATCATGAATGTTGAGATCACACAACTTTAGTTCTGTTATCCCCCCAAAAAATTTAAAAACAAAAAAAAATTAGGATTGTGTACAAAGGCATATAGAATCAAACATGGGGTAGAACGTAACCATCAATATTGCATAACACCTTCAGCTGTGTCTATCAGGATGTAAGCTTTATTGACAATTCATCTAACAGTTGCCATTAAGGATTATGATATTATTTGAAATGTATTCCGTCTAGAGTAAATTGTGTTTTAAACGATAATCATTTATGAGTAAACAAGTTTCAGTGTTAATTGTACTGGATTCTCAATGAAGTGTCATCCTGTAAATTAGAATCCACTCTAGGTATACGCAGATTGCCTCTAAGACCATCAAACGTACGGTACAGACTGTCACCATCCATGCTGCATATAACTAACATACCACGTAGGGCTGCCATAGTATTCACGTCCTTTATTTTCAATTCACTTTAATTCAATATGCTTTTGAAACCGTTCCAGCCATGTGCACATACAGGATGACATATATTGTTTATCAAATTTGCTACCATATATGTGCACCATGTATTACCATAACTCGAATAATAGGCCATTGTAGAGACTGATATACTCTTCTTCCTCCTTTCACAGACTAGAGGATTCTATGCTATCGTGATTCCAGGTGACATTCGTGTACTTGGAAGCGAGGGTGAGTACTCCAACTGCCCTTGATAGTAGTTAAATCACTTAATAAAAAAAAACCTCTGATACAATTCTCATTTGACTTATTTGCAGACTGTCATGCCTATATTCGTCTTGAGAAAGACCCGCCGCGACCTAAATATTGGCGCATAACAGGGTCGAAACGTCGACATTTCCTTAAAGGCCTCATAACTCTAGAACCCCATAGAATTAAAAGAAATTAATAGGGTTCAGGAAGTCTATACCAGCGGATGGCCTTTGTGAAATAAGAATTTTGTATTTTTTGTATATTTGTATAGATTGTCTATTTTTGAATGTATTAACCTTGTATATATTGTCTCTGTCACGTGATCACTATTCACTGTTGTCACTGTTTTGCACTGTATTGGAGATATTGACAGTCTTTGTATAGAAACGATTTTTTGTAAGAGTGTGACTTATACAAATATATAAAGAGAATATATAGTCACTTACAGGCTTTCTTTTCATTTATTGTTAGAATTTGCCTTTTCTTTCAGAGGGGGTTCGAGTTGTGTTGAGTTGTTTTGTTGTTGTTTTTTCTGGTTTGAAAATTGAACAAGAAGTAAAATACTTTTTGATAAATAAGTGTTGTTCGCACCCGACAGAACCATTTTCTTTTTTAATTATTAATTACCCAGGTTCTGAGGGACACAGGGTCAACCCCGTTGTTTTTATAATTAGATAAGGATGGAAACATTGCAGGAATGCAATCGGAAGGAGAGCCAGACTTAACCTGGCTTACTAATGTTTCAGCCTCAGTCATAGTGATGGTAGGAAAATAGACTTTGGTTTTGCCCAATGCGTAATTATGAGTTGCCCAGAATTAAAGGGCGCAGATACTGGGGCCGGACTTAAGGATTCCAGCCAATGTCCCAGCCCTGCATCCAGTCATTTCACGTGAAAGGTGGGAGTTACTTTCAGACCCAGGATCACTGAGACATTCCCGCATGTAAATTCCAGATTCCAAGCACCTTCGGCTGACATTTCACCTGCTCTCAACAGTTGGAAAATGCCAGTGGATCCAAATGTATTTGCATTGGGTGTGTAAATGCACCTGGTAAACCTGGTGTTCCCACACTCACTAAATCTGGGTGCAGGACCCATGGATATAGTCAGGGGTCGCAGTTCTGACCCCTGGCATGTCTCTTGTCACCTCTGGCACTGCCTTTGTGATCCCTGGCCTCAGGGTGGAAAGATCAGTGCCAAGAACACATGGTAGCTCCACATTCTTTATTTTCAGCCTATGTTTTTTATACTAATAGTGAGTAGTATTAGATTATTCACTATTAGTGCAATAAAAAAATGGAGTGCACTTAGCTGGAACTGGATCTTTGATGAAAGCTATGGTAACTAGAAATGCTTCCAAATGTATGTTGTGTGCGCGCTTGCGAGTGTGTTTACGGGAAATAGAATGTGTCTGTGTACACTTGTGTCTGTAGGTGTACGCATGAGTGCGTAAATGAAAGTGAGTGAGAGTCAGTGACAAGTAGTGAGTGAGACTGTGTGAGTCTGAGGTCAACATTTACTATTCTTTGACGCACAGCAACACTGCACCAAAGATGCTGCCTGCCTTCTGCCAAAGGGAGAGAGAAAACAATGCTCCATCTCTACTAAGATGTGGTGCCTTATTTCTCTCCCTGTGCACTGCTGCACTTTTGGCAGCCTGGCAGCCTTGCACCATAGTGAACGGGATGTGTGTTCTCTTTGTGGTGGAGGGGATCCCTTCAAGTACATAGCTATGCTTTAAGGTTTTGCCACGTTGTCTGTGTGCTGTACAATGCAGCAAGCATGCAAAGTTGGAAACCGTGAAGAAATGAAAACACCTCTCCTTTGTGCATACATCAAGGAGTCATAAGATGTTGGCAAAAATTCCATCTAGCAATGGATGCAAGTGTGCAGAAGACGGGTGGCTTTTCATCCACTAAACCAAGATTATATGTCTATTTTTCAAGATGAATATATGTGTTATAAGGTCTTTCCTCCTCTTTCTTTCTTCCACCCTGTCTTTCCTTCTGGTTCAGCCTGGGAGCACTTAGAATCTTCATTGATGTCATAGAATGTTCTGTGACTGCTGTAGGACAGTTGACTCCTCTCTGAGCTGAGGAAAACAGCTCCTGGTGGGGCCTTCATACCATCTACATCTTGGCCTACCAACTATTTACCTACCTACCTATATACCACCTCGGTACTTCAACTGGAATAAATATACTTCATGGAATAACTACTTGGACTCCTGAGAGGTATTTACTTTGTAACAATATGCCTGTTACATGTGTGCAAACATGTACCACATATATAGCGTGACCCTAGACAAAAGGCATCGGAGCGCAGCACTGTTAAATATTGACTTAATCCCATGTACCAGGACGCTGCAGCGGTTTTAGAACCTGCACCGGATATACAGCTAGATGCATCAAACAAAAATCCACTCGCAAAGGAGCAGATTCTCAGAATCTGCCCCTTTGTGACCGGTATTTTTGCATTTGGGATGCATCATCCCAAATGCAAAAATCGTAAAATGAGAAATCGCTAATTTGCGATTATTTGCATTTAAGGAATCTCAAATTGAGATTCCTTAAGTGCAATGCATGAAAGTTTTAAAAATAGCGAATTTGCTAATATGGCACACAAATTACCATGAAGTGCAACTTCATGGTAATTTGCAAAAACTTTGAAAAATGCACTAAAGTGCATTTTTCAAAGTTTCATGTTGCGCACACACATGCCCTGTGCAACATATGTGCACAGATCAATTTCAGGGGTGCAACAGGGTGTCCTTTGGACACCCCTGCACCCTTGAAATCGCAATCTCAATTTGCGATTCGCTAATTGCGATTCGCAAATTGAGATTGTCTTCCCATTCATTCCTATGGGCCTCTAGGCCCATAGGAATGAATGGGGAGGTATTCCTTAATTGCGACTCGCAATTTGCGAGTCGCAATTAAGGAATTCTAAGAAATCGCTATTTTTTTTTGTGATTTCTTGATGCATTCCATTTTGCTATTCCTTAATAGCGAATCGCTATTTTTCGCTATTAAGGAATCGCAAAATGGGTTGTTGATGCATCTGGAGGATAGTCTTTCAAAAGTTTTCTAAAAGTGCTGCTAAATGTATCAGACGGCTTCTGGTTCGTTCCCACGGCCAACAGAGATGGACACCACAACGACCACCCTTCTGATCCGTGATGAATGCTTTGAGAATCCGATTGGCAAAGAGATACCACGAGAGGAAGTGACGTCACCTAGAAGGGATCTGTCTGAAGGCACTTGGGCATGACAGGCTTTTACAAGGTGGTGAGGCTGAAACTCTCGACAGTCAACAGATGCCCCCAGAGCCAGGGGTCCTCCCCGCCACCTCCAACAACAAGAGAACAAAAGCCATCTGTCATGGCCGACTTCCCCTGGACGCTGAGCCAAAGAGGCCCACTCCATGGTGGTCTCACCTTACCCGCCCACCTTATCACCTCTCGCTTTTCAACACCCTGCAATCCTGTCCCCTTGTCTTCCCTCCTTGACTCAACAAAGGCTCACCACCTTCCCACTCGGCGCCTCTCCCGTTTCAGAGGCTGAGCCTGCTCTCAGGGGGCAGAACGGGGCATTCAGGCAGTGTTTGCTCGGCACACCTTTAGGTGTTTGCAGGACTTAGGAGGACACGGGACAGCGGCATGCCACCGAAGCGTCACACCCTTGGGGGGTGAGAGGAAGGTGAGGCAGCAGAGGTGTGGGGAGTGTATGATGAGTTGACAAGCTCCATACAGCGCCGACTTCAAGGAGTGTTTACTGGCCACAACCCCCTTAATATCTGCTCAGTCGAGAAGGTCAGAGAGGGTCCTCTAAAAACAGGTATCCTAAAAGAAGCTCCTTGGCAGTGTCCAGGCTAACTTTGCTCGCCATGATGCCAGTTCAAGTTGCCGTGCCAGGCCTCGTTTACTTAAGTTTGCGCTGATCTTGAAGAAATGTCAGCGATCGAAAATGTCCTCTGTCGTGAGAACTGCACACCAAACCCGTGAGCCCGCAGCCCGGCCACCTGTCACTCACCCTCAAGAACTGATGACGCTGATCTCAGGGCCATGTAGAGTGTTACTGGACCGCTGAAAGCGCCATGAAGCCATCCCGACCGCAGAAAGCATTATGCAAACACGGACAGGGTCTATTTATATCTGTCTACACGTCATGAACAAAACACAGTAAATTCGAGCTCCGAGGACCCTAAGAAATAAAACAAAGGTATCATTAAACGCATTTCACTAAATCACATAACATAAATGAACAAGACAACAAAAAAGAGAGAATAAATAGGACACCACAGCTAAATAAAAAGTAAATAGTCTGAACTTGAAAAAATATTTTTCCAAACTGCATTTTGGAGTTAGAGAATGGAGGCAAGGAGCAGGCCTAGCCGAGCTTTTGTAAGGCGTGATACCATTAATTCACAGTTTCATCTTTGTGGATGTAACATCGCAGGAAGGTACATCAGGGGTGTTCACATCGCAGGTGGGATTTTAAGGGCCTGGTTATGAGGTTGGCGGTCCGACGGACTGCCAAACCCGCGTATTACGACTTTGGCGGTCAGAGCACCAGAGGATCGCTGCTACCATCAGGGATCCATGATCCCTAGTGGTCTTGCAGCGGTCTGAGGCCACAATATGCTGGCGGTGCAGCTATTAAGAGTTTCCTCTCTGCCCTCCTTTCCATGGCGGTGAGCCCTCCATGAAAAGGGTGGTGGTAAGTAAGCATAAGGGGCTCTACAGGGCCCTCTCATGCCAGGGGGGCATGCAGGGCGGCACGTGGTGAGCCCCCTGTCTTTCTGCATCCCCACTTGCTGCACGGCATGGACTTTACAGTCCACGTCGTGCTGCAACGCTGGTCCAACGGCGCTCTCTTCCTAAGGCTCTCCGATGAGCCTTTGCGAGGCTGGTTTGGCACAGCGATGCACCTCTTTTCTTAGATGTAGCCCTGAATGTCCCCTTCCCCTGGGACTCTGGCTGGTCATCCTGGCTGTTGGGGGGCTTGGGGGAGGTGTTGATCTGTGCTGCACGTACCCCTGGCTGCTCCATTCTGCATTCCATTGGTTTTATTTCCTATTTTTCATTGGAGGTGGACTTATAGGCTATTTGTAACTCAAGTTGGGCTGAATAACTTGAGTTTTTTGCCACTAATGGGCCTTCAGTTTTTGCCCGCTAACGTCAGAAATTGTATCGCCCTCACAGCAGTGTTACCAGCAATTTTCACTGCAGCTACCTGAAACTATCGCCATGTAGCAACGTATTGTAAATACATCGCCAGCAGGGCGATAGTTTTTAGTGATAGGCCGTGTTAAGAAAACTGCAGCTAACTAGCATTAGCATTACTTAGCTGCAGTTCTTATGTATATGCCCCTGAGTTTGCATTTAGGATGTTGCCAGTCCTCCAGGAAGACAAGGGGCATATTTACAAGGAAATGACAGAGCGCAGAGCTGCTGCTAATATTGCAACGCCACGCTCCACCATTTCCATAATGCAGGGATGCACCATATTTACAACAATACTGTGCACCCCTATGTTTTCCCTAGCACTGATGCTAAAAATAACTGCCTAGTGTCAACACAGACTCCCTTGCACCATAGTGCAAGGGTGCCTGCATTGCAGGTAATGATTGTTTATGTGCAGGAAGGTGTCCATTCCTGCACATAAACAATCAATGTTGGCGATCTGTTACTTCTATGTGTCCCACATTCAGGAGCACATACATATGCGCTATTATTAGTGGGCGATACTCCATGCTGGATTTTCATGCAACCTCTCTTTTGCTGCTATAAATAGAATCTTTTTAAACTTACTGTGTGTGTGCTTACTCCCCGGTCAACCAAGAGCATTGCTCGTTTGCTGTGGAGGGAGATTATTATTTTAACTGTGTTTTAGACCTACCTTGTTGCTGCTAATTTCCTCACTTCCGGCGGAAGGTGGTTGGCGCTCTAGTGCCCCAACCACCCTCATTTAAGGGCTGCTTCAGGCGACGCGCAGTGGGCGTGCCGGCGGCGCGCCAAAGGCAAGCCCGCCTGGGCCCGTCCACGCCAGGAAGACGCCGGAGGCCAGAACCTCTGGTCGTGCCAATACAGATTTTAAGACCACAGGTAAAATTGAGAGATACTCCAGACAGGGATTACTGTATCTTAGGAAGAGCAACACCCCGGGCAGCCAATTCTACCTCCCACCAGTATTAGAAGGACCCTTTTCGTGCAGATTTTGTCAATATCAAAGTAACTTTGCCAATCTAAAGCAAATCTGGGTTACTTCTGACCATTGCCTATTACATAAGGTTCCCCTCCATACAATGCACGCCCCCCTGCTAGGTGGGACACACCCTACAACTAGGAACAAGAGGGTATGGAAAAATATACTCTGTAATGTTCGCTCATTACCCAAGCATTCTACGGAAATCTGGGATTTACTCTCTTCAACACAGCCAGAACTGGGGTTTCTAACAGAAACCTGGCTTAAGCCCCATTCTACGCCTTCCATCGCTTTGGCCATACCAGATGGTTATAAGGGTATTAGAATAGATAGACTAGCCAAGACGGGGGGATGGATTGCTATTATACATAAGGATAGTATCAAAGTTTCCGTTTTAGATGAATACTGTGACTCAAAGTTGGAAGCTCTTATTTTCCGAATTGACCTGTCAGCGCAAGCCACCTGGAAGGGGGCTCTGGTCTATCACCCCCCTGGCCCCTTGGCAGATCTCTCAAATACACTGATTGAACTCTTAGCCCCCCATGTACTTGTCAGCTCCAATTTTCTATTATTAGGCGACTTTAACATCCACAGTGAATGTTCTAACAATGTGGAGGCATCTGCCTTTTTGAACGATCTTGCACTTTTGGGCATAAAAAACCTGAATGAAGGCCCTACCCACACGGCTGGCCATATTTTAGGCATCATCCTATCCAATTCCCCTAACATACACTGTGAGACACCAGAGCAACTCACATGGACAGATCATGCTTTAATTAAGTTTGTAATTAAAACTCATAAAATAGAACATAGGGGCCAATATCAAGAGGCTAGCAAGACCCGTAGACAATGGCAGAAGATCACCCCAGAGAATTTCCAAGCCTCCCTGAAAGTCCATTGGAACAAATTTCCTGATAGTCTAGAAGAAGCGCTTATAAACCATAACCTAGTATTTACTCAAACTATAGACCATCTTGCTCCAGCGAAATGTTCTCCCACTCACTCAAAATACCAGCAAGCCATCTGGTACACACCCCACTTACTCTTGTTGAAAAAACTTTGTAGAAAACATGAGAGGAGATGGCGTATCTCCCACAAGGAAAGTGACAAAACCCAGTTCTTAGCATCCATGTCAAACTATCATAATAGAATCACATTTCCACCCAACTCTCTTTGGCTGGTAATGCGCCGAAGGTTCTATATAACATTCTCAAGCAATTTATCAATCCTAAGGCTTGTGAAAACGCAGAAGCCCCCACACAACTACTTTGCAACCAAATTGCATTAAATTTTTTGCAAAAAATTGAATCAATTTATGACAGTATCGTTTCCTCGAGTAGCCTTCTCAACCACCTGTGTCGGAAGATGTACTAGGACAGATTACCTCTACGCCACTCGAAAATTTTCCTCCACTTTCCATCACAGATGTAGAGTTTTTAATGCACCAAGTGAAGTCTGGTTCTCCTAGTGACATAATTTCTGCCAGAATAGCTAACACTCTTATCCCTCATCTTGCACCATTGTTTAAACATCTCCTGAACCTATCATTGAAGGAAGGTCATGTTCCATCGCAGTGGAAAGCAGCACAGATAATGCCCATTCGAAAGAACACGAAGGCCCCTCTGACCGACTTGACCAATCTTCGCCCATCTCACTCCTGCCCTTTCCGAGTAAAGTATTAGAGAGACATGTCAGCAAATATCTCTCTAGCTTTGTCGAATCTTCAGGCAGCCTAGACCCTTCCCAGTCAGCTGTCAGGCTTTAGGCCCAAATATAGCACCGAATCAGCCCTGCTAGGGGTCACAGATAACATCAGAATGACCCGAGACAAGGGCCATTCTACGATGCTGGTGCTATTGGACCTATCCACCGCATTCAACACTGTTTCCCATCAAATACTGCTCGGAAGGCTGAAGGAAGTGGGATTAAGGGACTCCGCCTTTTGCTGGTTGGCAAGTTTCCTTTCTAGCCGGACTCAGTCGGTTACTCTAGGCGCGTATTGTTCTGCACCCATGGGACTTACCAAGGGAGTTCCACAGGGCTCCTGTTTGGGCCCCACTTTATTCAACATCTATGTGGCTCCCTTGGCTAATGTTCTAAGAAAACATGGGTTTATTCCAATATCGTATGCAGACGATACGCAGCTGCTCTTCCCCTTCGATGTACTCACTCCGACTATCCTGGAGACCTACTCTCGGGGCATGAATGCCATTTCACAATGGATGAGGAGCAATTTCCTCCAATGCAACGTTGGTAAAACTGAGCTCCTACTTTTTGGAGAGGCCCCAGTACTATGGTCCCCAAATTGGTGGCCCATTAATCTTGGAATGTCCCCTATCCCCAAAACCTCTGTTAAAAACTTGGGAGTTCGGTTAGACCAAGCTCGTTCTTTTAAAGAGCATGTTGGTCAGACAGTTGGTGTATGCTTTTACACCCTGGGCCTACTTCGACGAGTCTTTCCTTTACTTCCAGACTCTGTTCGGTAGACTCTGACCCAGGCACTTATATTGAGCCGCTTAGACTATTGTAATGGCCTGCTGCTCTCTGCTAATGAAGCATCATTTAGCAGATTACAAGTGGTGCAAAACACGGCGGCACGTTTGGTCTTAAATATGCCGCCCAGATCTGCCTCCCACCCTCTTCTCTTAAAACTGAATTGGCTTCCAATACGCCAACAAATAAAGTTCAAGATATGCTGTACCATTCACAAGGCACTACACAATCTTAGCCCCAGCTATCTATTCGAAAAGTTTATTCCTTATCATCCATCGAGAGCCTTGCGCTCCAGCACCAAATTTCTGATAACAGTTCCCAGAATCAGGAGAGCGATATTGGGGGGTAAATCTCTCTCATACCTTGGACCCAAGCACTGGAATAACCTCCCTCTTCCATTAAGAGAATGTTCAAACCATCTTGTTTTTAGGAAATTACTTAAAACCACTCTCTTGTGTCCGTAAATAACCAACAGTCTCCCCTTTAATAATATGCATCCATATAAGCGCAGAGATACTCCTCCAAGTCGATTCTGGCACTATATAAACCCATAAATAACATAAATAAAATAAATAAAATACAGAAAAAGCAAAAACAAAGAGAAATAAAAGTATAATATATATATATATATATATATATAATAATATATAACGCCTCTTTTTGAAAGGCGTTTGTTTTTGGCGCTGCCTCAGATATACAGATCCTTATAAATATTGGGCAGCGTCCTAAAGCAATGGGTGTCGCAGTGGAACACCCACAGCAACACCCATTGCACGCCCCTTTCCTGCATACACCTGTGTGAAAGGTTACCATATTTACAAAGCAGTTTTAAGCCACAAAAAGTGACTTCTCACCACTAGGCAAATATGGTGCAGGGTATTGCACTACCAGAATATGAAAAAAATGTACATTCCAGTGGCGCAATCTCCTTTCAAATATGCCCCTAAATCTTTTGAGTTTTCAATTTGCAGGTACAGTCTACCCTGGGTTGTGCCATTTCGTCTGCTTATTTGGAGAGATTCAGCTCTTGCCTAGAATGGATATTCTGTCTAGTGTCTGGTTCACAAAGGGTCATTTACTACCAGGATGATCTTCTCTTTGTTGGGACCTGATTAGTGTAACACTGCACTGAGGATCTTCATTTCCCTGATGAAGGAGCTGGGCATCCCTTTGGAAGCTGAGCAGACAGCCGGCTCAGGAACATGCATTACCACAATCACGTGACTTTTGTGCCAAAATCTCCAATGAAGTCAATTGATCTAAAAAAATTAAAGGTCGAACATTACCTTAAGGAGAACACAGACAACACCACAACAACACATGACCTAACCATGTAGAAAAAGACAGCAATAATTATCCATCAATTCATACTTTCAATACTCTGCAAGAAAAAGATTTCCTCAATATTATCATAGAAGTCAGACCATCAGGATCACTGTCAGACCCAGCACCGCCAAAAACCTTTAACGCTATCCTTCGCTCACCCTGTGTGTGGTACGTAGCCAGATGCCTACTCAGCAAGTCCTTGCAACTGGGTTTGTTCCCACCTGAGCTGAATAGCGCCTTCATTAGACCTCGCCTTAAAATGAAAAATCTTGACCCATCCAAACCAGAAAACTACAAGTCTGTATCAAATGGAAAAACATTTGTGAGAGCAGTGTTTACTCAAGTCTCTAATTTCACGGAACTTTACTGAACTGTACGGCTTGATGTCAGACCAACAGTCCAGCTCCACACCAGGCAGTGACACAGAGTCCGCCATCATATGCATCTGGGATGATCGAAAACTCACAGTGGTCAAGAACAGACTAGATGCCTTATTGCTTTTGGATTTATCAGCTGCGTTTCATGCTATCAACCACCACACACTATTATATAGACATCAAAATCTAGGAATCTGTGAAACTGTTTTATAGTGGATTGTTTCTTATCTCACAGACAAGCAAAGTTGAGTCTACCGAGGATGTATGATGTTACAACGCATACTTTTACTACGCCTACCTTTACAACGCATTTTTTACAACGCAACATCCATTACAACGCATTCCATTACAACGCATGCATTTACAGCGAACTTTTAAAAACTACCTTTACAACGCATTCCCTTACATCGCATACTACCTTTACAACGCATACCATTACAACGCATAATATTACTTTGCATGTAAGGTAAGTATTGGATTGTGTAGGGGTAATAATTACTATTCTAACTCCAGGGGGTGCAACAGAAGGGTAAGTGTTGGATAGTGTAGGGGTAAAAATTACTATTCTAACTCCAGGGGGTGCAACAGTAGGGTAAGTGTTGGATAGTGTAGGGGTAAAAATTACTATTCTAACTCCAGGGGGTGCAACAGAAGGGTAAGTGTTGGATAGTGTAGGGGTAAAAATTACTATTCTAACTCCAGGGGGTGCAACAGTAGGGTAAGTGTTGGATAGTGTAGCGGTAAAAATTACTATTCTAACTCCAGGGGGTGCAACAGTAGGGTAAGTGTTGGATAGTGTAGGGGTAAAAATTACTATTCTAACTCCAGGGGGTGCAACAGTAGGGTAAGTGTTGGATAGTGTAGGGGTACTATGTGTTGTAATGCTATGCGTTGTAATGGTATGCGTTGTAAAGACTGCGTTGTAATGACATGCGTTGTAGTGGTGTGCGTTGTAGTGTCATGCGTTGTAATTGTTGCGTTGTAAATGCATGCGTTGTAATGGATGTTGCGTTGTAAATGTTTCGTTGTAATGGTAGTGCTTTGTAAAAGTTGCGTTGTAAAGGTTGTTTCCCGTCTACTGACCACCTTTCAAATCACCTCCTAAAGTATATTTGTAAAGTTTGTTTTCGCCCAGAAGCAGTGCTTAATTTGAGCCACTGTTTTTCCAGGCTCACTTAATCATCAACACCGGTGCTGGTGGCTGTCTGCCAAAAGGTGGTGCTGTCTTGCTAATTTAGAGATGATCACAACAGTTTATTCTTAATTCCATATACATTTTAAATGACTATTACCTGCGGCCCTAACCATTTTTAAAGCTTTGGGGGCCAGAAATAGTCTGAATTGTCACACTTGTAGGAGTGTGATTGTCAGTAGTTGGGTTGTTACTGTCATTGGCAGCATAGCAGGGGAAATGTGTGGTGTAAGCTGCAGCGGCCTGCTGAAAAGAGCACTGGCACATATATTTTAACAAATTAAGCACAACCAGAAGTGTATATTGGCGCTGAATAACAGATGTTTATTGTTACCCATCTCAACGGTAATCATTTTATCAGCCTAAGGTGAATGAAAGGCTGGGTGGACCTGCCAGGATTTGAACCTGTGACCATGAGGTCAAACACAGGCCCCTACAGTGGACGAAATAGTCCACTGAGCCATCAGACCTGGGAATCCTGCCTACCTATAGCTAGAAGGACAATTTTGATGGCACTTTGCATTGTCCACAGAGCCTCCCAAGGAAAAGGATCGCTCAACCTACAAGTTAAATTCAAGCAATACAAACCAAATAGAACACTGAGCTCCAGGCTTGAACCCCTTATCATCATGCCGCCTTACCATAACACATCCTGCTTTCTCAGTCTAAGCCGCCAAGCTCGGGAACTCACTACCAGACAACTTTAGAAGAACACAGGAGTGCATACACTTCAGAAGACTGTTGAAAACATGGCCATTTCTTAGATAGCTGCACCACCCACACCCCGGCAGCAGAGCTCACAATCAGTTGCATCCTCAAGCGCAACCCTCAGCTTGTAACCAGGGCTGGGAACAGCAACCAGCCCTGGCAGATTGTTGCTTGACCGGCCCTGGGAGCGGGGTGGGGTGAGTGAAGACAGGGGCGTTAGGAATAAGCACAGCTCCTGCTTTTGTGGGGGCCGATATTGCAGCACCCCCAGTGACAAAATCGCCCCCCATGGGCACAAAACTGCCCCCCACCTCTCTAGCCCACAGACGAAATGCCTGGTGCCCGCTATGTCCAGTCCGACCCTGATTGTAATCTGACAACAAGCTGGAAACAATTCAACCAGCAAACTTCTGTTTAACCCCTCCCATGCTGGTGACGAACCCCAGCCGTCACGCCCCGCAGTGGGCGTGTGCTGATGACGGCTGAGGTTCGTTACGGCCCCGCCCTGTTCGTTTGTTTACAGCACAGGGGAAAAATCGTGGCCGCAGCGAAGGGGTTAATATACAGGTAAGCTAAGAAGGGCTGACCTATGCTTCACTGTGGCATCATATTGTTATGTACTTGCATATATAACAGATATGGCCCACAATAATACTCAGATTATAATGCTAGCAGTCAGCAGCAAATTGTAACTGGATAGTTCGGAGGACTTAAATAGAATCCACCCCTTCAGGTCCCAATATCTATACAATTTGACAGCATTTGTACATCTCACAAAGATATTCAGATATGGAATGGTGATCAAAATACCCATCCTAACAGATCTCTCCACTTCTCTCTCCCTCCAACCGCGCCAGCTCAGCACTACAACTATACACAAAATCTCAGATTGGACAACACGCAGCCCAGTGCAGTAGGCAGCTAAGCAAACTGAATCATAAGAAATACCATTAGAAGGGATGTGCAGAGATGTTCTAAGCTACCAGAGCACTGAAAACCATAATACTGTCTCTTACACTTGATCCTCCAACATACTGCCATGCCCTGCATCCCAAAATACGATAACCGCACCTCAGTGGTCATCACGCATGACATGGAAACACTTCCCACATAGGATCAAAGCAAAGACAAGATCCTTTCAACCACATATCCTACATGGTGTAGTGCCCCAGGTAGGGGTAGTAAGTGCTATATAAATGCTGTGATACAACACCCTTCTTGATATCGAAGTTGATTCAGTGGCAGGAGAGTGCTGGCTCCCTGGATAAGATAGGTACTTTCATCAAATCAGTAGAGTACTGTCTGTGTCACAATAAAGTCAGTTGCAGACTCTGGTTGGGCTTTGCGCTCCGGATAATCCCGATGGGGTGTCTTTTTTCAAAGTCCATAACCAGGGCGATGTCAGGGCTTAAGAGTAGATATCATCATACAAGATTGGCTGCTAGGTGAAGGTCAATCTGCTGATATGGTGGTCTTTCCTTAGTCCATTCAGTAGCTCAGTCGTCTGGCCTCCTTTGTTTTTTATTATATAGTACTGCCTTGGGATTACAAACAGATGCGGTGGGTAGTATTGGCTTTGGAGCAACTTTGGGGGAAGAAAAGTGCGGGGTGATTGGCAGGAATCAGACTTAGGTAGGAAAAGAGCCTTCCTTGAATTGTTTCCCATTGTGGTGGTCCATTCCATTTGGTCCAAGGTTTTGAGAAACAGGAGAGTGATTCTTTTGTCTGGCAAGATGTTAGTGGTCGAAACATTCAATAGGCAGGGAGTCACATGCAAGTTTGTGCTAGGCTTGCTGAATCGACTAGTGTTGTCGTGTTTGGCTATGAATACACTTATTTCCAAGCAACGTATATCCTAGGTGTATATAACAATGCTGCAGTAATTTGTCTCACTCTAAGCTGCAGGAATTCCAAAGATGTTACCCAGGAGCAGAAGAGGTGATGGCAGACCTACCAGACGGCTGTACTTGGGGTCAGGATAGGAATACAGAGGGTAAATCTTCTTGATGAAAGTGTGACAAAAGGAGTCACCCACCCCTGAACACACCATGAGGTAAAGGATCTCTCTGAATAAGGTAAATTACCGTTGATCTTACAATGATAGGTAGGTCCTTTCCATTACATTACCACATAGATTAATATAGGGATCCTTAAACAAGTCCTGACGAATGCCCAAGACCAAGTTAGACTAACTGAGTGCACAAACATGTTGGCACCACAGAGGTACAAATGGGTCATGGTATCCAATAACGTCCGCTGAACATGATTCTTAAGTATTTTTATATATACCTAGGGTACCATCTAATAAAGGATTTCTTGTGGTTTACTCCAAGGTATTTTTAGCCAAGATAACTGATTTCAGATAATTATCCAGATGATCAATTTCTAAGAACCCCCTCAAGATAGTCCCACTTGAGGTTGAGTCCGCCCTGGTAGTATCATCTTACCAGGGTGGGATGAGGTGGCCTGTGATGAAGCATGCCACATTACGTGAGTGAGGCCATCTCATCCAATTCTTGGAAATGCCCAGATTTGGAGTAGGAAAATAGTATAGGTGGACACAAATTTATGGGGAGGCACAAATAAACACAGATGTGCCTATCCAACAGGCTAGCATGTCAATATGTGATGTGAAGACTTCACAGAAGAACTTTCAAAGTTTGGTACCCAGCTTTGAGTAAATTGGTTGCCACTTCCATGTCTAAGAAAACTAGATATGCTTAAAAGAGCCCTTTTGGAAATTTCAGAGAAATTTTAAAGGGAGAGCAGATTGGTTCTCTCTAAATCAATGCTTGTCCTTCTGGAGGAATTTATGGTTTCATGGAAGTCAAAATCCTACACAAGGGCATATATATTACTGTGATCAGTTGTTTTGCTAATTGTCATGATCAAGGTATTGCACTAATCACTTCCTGGTTCAGAGAGCCCTGTTGGGCTGGGCATGGGGTTCACATTACAGTTCTGACTCAAAGATGTTAATGAATATTCATAAACTACCTGGGATAATTGCCCAATTACCGAGTGTATTATGTCTTTCCCTTTGTGAAGAGAAACAGTTCAGCGCATCCTTCACTCTTGCCTTTTATGGGGTCTTTTGCAAGAGACCTCACCTTTTATGGAAGGCACGCTGAGCTCTCATACAGGATGGGGGAGGTCCCCTCCCCATGCCTTGTCTAGCTGGTGAGTTGGAGCACTGACCTTGACTTATGCAGGATATGCAATTGTGGAGTTGTGCCAGAAAAGACATGTAGTATTGTATAGCCTAACCTATTACTCTTGAAAGGGTGGGATTTTCCTTCTAGAGTCTGCATACCATTCTCCAGAATCCCGTCTCAGGTCGACTGGACCTTTTTACCTGTCATAGAATGAATTAGGCAATCTGTCTACCAATAGTCAATCAATTTCAACGATTACCGCTGTTTCCCCCCTAAAGAACCACCGACTAAGGACTAAGTTTGAAGATTTTTTACAAAGCCAAAAACAACTGAGTGTATAAACATCTCAGCAAAAGGTTTAGAAGATAAACAGGCACTAATACAAACATAATCCTACGGAAAAGTCTCAGACGGCTCAAGAATAATACAAGAATCAATTCAAGAATCATCAGGCTAACAAGAATTGCTATAACTTGAGTTTTAGTATGCATTGATAAAAGATATAAGTTCAGGTTAATCTGTACCTACACTATACTAAGTGACATCCCTACTCAACAATAGCCCAACCTAATAAAGGTGTCAGCAGTGGTGACTTCCAAAGAAGTTCACTCACTTTTTTACGACTTAGTCTCAAGACTCCTCAGTCATAGCTAAACTCTCTGCCTAGTCAACCGCTCCCTCTCGCTCCTCAGCTCATCTACTCTGCCTTCTCCCTCGGGGTGCTGTCCCTAATACAAAACCCCACAATGCGGACGACACGCCTTCATATACGCCCCTCTCGAAGGTGTTGGTTTTCAGATTTTTCCATTATGGCACTTCTCCATCCTTGTCCGTTAAAACGTCCTTGGGTCCCAGGCTCTCCTTCGCTTCAAGTTGCTTCCTTAAATTCCTCGACTACTCCTCCACGTCTGAGCCTAGTATCCTAACGCTCATACACAATGGGCCCTTCTACTCCACTATCTACTTGGTCCTGCACCTGCAAAGGAAGGCATGTGAATCGGCTCACAATTTCTTAATGTTGCAATTGACTTTAGCTAAAGGCAGCTTTCTCCAAAACATTTCTACGATTTAATGCTAAGCAAAGCATCTTTGGTCAGGCCTACACGATTTCCATGAACTGGGCCTCTGCACGTTTATGTGCCCAACATCCTAACATGGACAATATCCTTCGTTCTTTAAGCCTCCATCTTAAAAGCAAAATACATTTTCTACCTCAAACATTTTCATCACAATTAAAAGATACAACTATGAGTTTTAATAAGCAGATCTAGAATCACAATGGTGATCCATTAAAACACACCTCTTATTAGTGAAAGACTTCACATCAAACGACATCTCTATGTTAAAACGGCATTATTGATTTTCAAAACTCTTAACATTAGCTCTCCATGTATTTCTAATACCAAGTACATCAGTTCTCAGCCCTACATTGCATTTGAACACGATTAGTACATCCTCTATATATGCGGGTGTTAACTACTTGTACATATGATACACCCCTACAAATTTTACTTTTGTTTGGCGCTCTCTCAGTTCCCCCCTTTGATGACCTGTGTCATCACCATCATCACACCATCCCTGAGGGTAAGAACCGAGTTAAACAGAGCCTGTTGCCACTTTCCCCCGTTTGAGCATCTCCATCGCTCTCAAGCTTCGATATTGACTGTCCCGCAGTCTCTCCATTCTTTGCTCTTGCACTCTCATCGATCTTTCCAATCTAGTTGACCTATACCACTTGTACACTCTTACCAAACCCCACAACCCAATCACACATGCCACAACTATGATGAGGGGTTTCAGTACAAACCCAAGGAAACTCCTTCCCAGATTTGCAAACCAGTTTCCAACATTTCCAAATCCCTTGCCAACCTTCTCCCACACGTTCTCTTGCGTTAGATCCTCAATCTCATAATGAATGGCAGTAATGTTACTTATATATTTCTCCAGATCCTTGGAATTGTCTGGAATATACGTGCAACATTCCTGTACCTTCAAAAGTTTACAGACTCCTCCTTCTTTTGCTAGAAGGACGTCTAAGGCAAGACGGTTCTGTAAAACCATTGTCCTTATCGACCACATCTCACCCTCAACCAACACTAATGACTTAGCTGTACTCATTGACAGTTCATCCACCACAGTTGCCAACCGCCGTATCTTCACGTCATTCAAAATCACTCCCAACATGGGTATCACTGCTCTAAACACGTCTCCAACTATTGCACCTCGCTTCACCCTCGTCTGATGTCCTCCCTCCAGGAGAGCAAAATCCTCAGTATGGTAAATCTTGGGAAAAATAATCGCTAGATAACACGTTCCATACCACTTCTCCGGCAATCGTACATACGCATTCCTTCCGCAGACAAAATAAACTGTAGGAATCACCTGCACCACGCTCTGCAAGAAATCCTTCGTGTAATACTCCAATGTGAAAGTGTGTTCACATGTAGTATGACCCACATACACATTTTCATAATACGTCTGTGGTCTGTGAATGCACAACTTCCCTTTCTGCACTTCATCTAAAGCTATCGGACCATAACTCCCTCTTGACCTGTGCTGCTTCTCCTCATCCGTCCAATCAACTTTACCTTGCCCTGAATCTTGCAACTGTTTTTGCTTTTTGTACCTGTCCTCCACTTGTTCTATGAACATTTTCTCCGTCTCTGATAGCAAACATGTCAAATTGTGTCCGTGAGCATATGAGGTGTCTAACTCTTGTGTTGGAATGAAGAAATATCCAAGTCTGTCCTCTGACTTATAATAATCGAACGTATTCAGGTGTTTATAAGCCGGAACTTCTGGTAGCACAACATCATAATTCGAAAAGAAATACTCAAAATGGTTTCGCCCATAAAATATGCTAAGCAGCAAACTCCATGAAATTCCATATGTCAATGGAAGGTGATGGTATCTAATACCCTCATCTACTGAAGCCGGCAATTGCATGCACAAATAGCAGTCTTTCACATCCATCGCATCAATGTATTCATACAACAACTTTGCATACGCATTCTGCTTAAAATTGCCCTTAGACAGATCTGCATGTAACCTACGACTCTCTTCTAGCTAAACCTTCTCTGCTCCTAATTTGACCTCTTTCTTGCTAGGAGTGGTAGGTGTCGGTGTTCCCTCAATCTCCACTGCCTGCTCATGTGGTACTAAATAGGAAACTATAACTACTAAGAAAATAAAGAATATCACTCCTCCTATAAGGGT
Source organism: Lissotriton helveticus (assembly GCF_964261635.1). Lineage (NCBI taxonomy): Eukaryota > Metazoa > Chordata > Amphibia > Caudata > Salamandridae > Lissotriton > Lissotriton helveticus. The sequence continues at coordinate 77,782,033 of NC_136067.1, read as the reverse complement.
GCCTACAATGCACTTAGCCCTACGAGTCGGGTTTCCAGCCTCCATGGTCTCGGAACAATGCAGTTCATTCTCAACAACAATCCAAAGTCTCTTTCTTGGCTATTTGAGTCTCTCGAACCACACCTCTGAAAGCAGAAATCCCCGTTTTTGTTCTTCACTTGCATCAACGACGGACAACCCTAACCCTTCTCCGGCCTCTGTGGAAAGTCTCTAAATTTCTTCTTCTTCCACTCAGCTCTAGGTTAGTTCAACAGCTATTTACAAAAGTCTTTAGTAATCAATGATAATACTTGCTCCAACTGCACTTAGCACGTATTCCAGAAGTTCCATGCGAAGCACAATCGATTCGTGAGATGGTATTTCCGGACCAAATGTAGGAAAAATCAGTCTATTCAGAATTAAATCACGTATCTTGCTTAGGTAAGGGGGATTAGGAACTGTGAGTGTCAGTACGCCTTCGATCTCAAGTCCTGGTACCAACAGCACCACATCCAACTTAACATTGGGAGTCGTACTGATCACTGTCACAGCCCTCACCCTCCCTGATCTCAGTACACCGGGCATCTGTCACAGGATAAGTCCACTCAGGAGTGGCGTATCTTCGACAAGGTACTCTCACCCTCCTGGACCTTCTTGGACCTCCTTGCTCTATTTCTTGTTCTCCCTCTTCCTGGTCTGATTCTTCTGATACGTGAGCAAGATCTCTTTCGGAAGCCAGTCGTACGTTCAATCGCCTCCGCCTCTCAGGCCAATGAGCCTCTGCACTTCTCACTCTTCTGCTTCTCGTTTGCACACCCTGCTCATCACTGCTTTCAGCTTGTTCTGCGCTCAAATCACCTTCACAGCAACTTCCCCATTCAGAGTCAGATTCAGTGTCACTGTCGTCGTGATTTCCTTCAGCTCGATCAGATGAGTTACCAGCCTCTTCAGACACCCCCACAGCTTGACTTGTCCCCTCCAATGGATCTTCCTCCACGGCTGGATTTTCGTCTACAAGAGGAACTGTTTCTTCCAGAGGTGCTGGAACTCGTCGGGTGTGAGAAGCATGGACCCAGTTTGGCAATCCTCCACACTTCACAGCAGTGTTCGTCACCAAAATAACTTGAAACGGTCCTCTCCAGCGTACATCCAGGCAGCTTTTCCTTACGTGTTTTCGCACCAGGACCCAGTCACCCGGACACAGGTCGTGACAAAGGTCTCTAGAAGCCGGAATTTCAGCAGTCTGCACCTGAAGGGACACAGAATGGATGACATCAGAAAGTCCTTTGCAATAATCAAGAATCAGATCATCTGTGATATTTAGCAAGGCTGTTGAAGGAACAGATGGCAGCCTCATAGCCCTCCCCATCAATACTTCGTGAGGTGAGAGACCTGTCTCCTGTCTGGCGTACTACGAATGCTCATTAGCACCAACGGTAATGCATCTGGCCATTTCAGGGACGTAGATGAGCACACTTTCGCCATTCGGGCCTTGAGGGTTCCATTTATTTGCTCCACTATGCCAGAAGCCTCTGGTCGATAGCTACAATGCAGTCTCTGGTCAATGTTCAGTGCAGAGCAGAGCATTTTCACAATTTCGCTATTAAAATGCGTTCCTCTGTCCGATTCCGAAGAGGTCGGAACCCCGAAACGTGGCACAAGCTCCCTCAACAATAACTTTGCTACTGTGAGTGTATCGCACCTACGAGTTGGGTATGCCTCAACCCACCTGGAAAACACACACACGATCACCAAGACATACCTGAGGCGATTGCACCTCGGCATCTCAATGAAATCCAGTTGCATCCTATTGAAAGGTCCGCCGGACCTCCCAATGTGACTCAATGTGACTGGTGTTCTTTTCCCAACATTCATTTGTTGACATGTAACACACCTCTGACATACTGCTTCCGCAGCTGTTCGGAATTTCGGATTGTACCAAGTTTGTCTGAACACACGCATCATCGCATCTCTTCCCAGATGTACAGGACCATGTATCTGTCGTGCCATAGGACTCACCAGTTCATTCGGCAACACCGCTCTCCCATCAGCCGAAACCCACAAATCCAACTCTCCTTTGACCAACCAGCTGTCCCCCACACCTTTTTCTCATAATCTGACGCCTGCTCCTGCATGCTCTTCAACTCTTCCCAAGTATCAGCCACCTCAAGCATCATGTTTAACTTAGTCCGTCCCTGCGCCCCTTCGACTGTTTGTTCAGTAAACGAGTATCCCTGCTCGGCACAGTAACGTGCAACTTCATCAGCATAACGATTACCCAGGGACACAAAGTCAGAACCCCTGCTATGTGCAGTGCATTTCACAACGGCTATCTCTGCTGGACCCTGCAAAGCTTCCAGCAGTAATCTGACAAATTCTCCATTCCTGATAGGGGAACCCGATGATGTCATGTAACCCCTTTGAGACCACAACTGACCGAAGTCATGAACCACACCGAACCCATATTGGCTGTCAGTATATCTGGTGATCCGAATCTTGTTGGCTGCCAAACAGGCACGCGTCAACACAATTATCTCAGCCACCTGCGCGGAGTGTACTCCTTCCAGGCAGGCCGCTTCGACTATTCCAGAAATAGTACAAACAGCAAAAGCTGCTCTCAACTGACCAGTATTGTCCCTTACACATGAGCCATCAACAAAGAAAATTTCATCAGGGTCTATCAGTGGCTCATCAACAATATCCGGTCTAGGTTTGGTGCACAGTTCAGTCACATCAAGGCAATCATGGTCTTCACAATCATCGTTTAAGACATTTGGTAATGGAATCAAAGTAGCAGGATTCAAGACCGAGCACCTCCTAAGGGTCACATTCTCCGCAGCAAGTATAACCTGCTCGTAGCGTGTGAGCCTATTATTTGTCAAGTGCTGTGTCTTGGTCCTGGTCATCAACAATTCCACTGAGTGGGGAACATGTACCGTCAGTGAATGACCCATCACAATGCTTTCACACCTTTCAATGCTGACACCTGTTGCGGCAACGGATTTAAGACATCCGGGCAACGCTGCGGCTACTGGGTCTAAGGTAGCCGAGAAGTAAGCAACTGGTCTACGGACTCCTCCATGATCTTGTGCTAAGACTGCCAAAGCACACCCCTCCCGCTCACAACAGAACAGTGAAAATGATTTGGTGTAATCGGGCATTCCCAGAGCCGGAGCGCGACACAGGTCCTCTCGCAGCCCAAGGAAAGCCATCATGCAGTCTTTGTCCCATGGTACCGGATCACTCACATCCTTGTGCATCAGTTTCTGCAATGGTTTCGCCTTCAGGGAAAAATTGGCAATCCACTGGCGACAGTAGCCACCCATACCCAGGAACATCCTAACCTCTCTCTGGGTCGAAGGCACCATCATTTTCATGATCGCCTCAATCCTTTTGGGCGACACTTTCCTCTTTCCCTTCTCTAGTGTGGTGCCGTGGCCAGGGCGACTGACGCTGGAATCTGGGGATCATGGTTCGATCCCCGGGTCCGGCGGCAGGTTAGCCCAGCACCATGTGACTCTGGGCAATAGCTTGCTTAATCTTCCTGACGGCCCCCAGCGCCTAGAGACCCTTACGGGTGATTGCTCGCGCTTTACAAATGTGGATAATTATTATTATTATCCTGTGACCCAGATACTGTACTTCAGACAAACAATACTGTAACTTGCTGGGAGATACCTTGTGTCCATTCTCGGCTAAATGGTTCAACAAGGCAATGGTGTCAATTCTACAAGCATCTTCTGTCTCTGACGCAACAAGGAGATCGTCTATGTACTGTACGAGAACGGAGTTCTGCGGCAGTACCAGACTCTCAAGATTCCTTTTCAGCAACTGATTAAAGATCGATGGGCTCTCCGTGTACCCCTGAGGGATACGACACCACGTTAAGACGCGACTCTCCAGCTTGAACGCAAAAAGAAATTGGCTCTCCTCATGCAAGGGAATCGAGAAGAAAGCCTGACACAGATCAATCACACTAAACCACTCAGCTTGGAACGGTATCTGAAACAGTATCACTGATGGATTCGGTACCACTGGACAGCATGGAACAACTATGTTGTTCACCTTTCGCAAATCCTGCACAATCCTGAACTTCCCGCTAGGCTTCTGCAAACCCATGATCGGGGAGTTGCATGGACTGCTCATGACTTCCTTCAGAATTCCCTGTCTAATCATGGATTCGATCACAGGTTTTATTCCTGCAATAGTTTCCTTAGTCAATTTGTATTGGGGTGTTCTTGGGAACTCAGAATTCGGTCTTACTTGAATCTTAACTGGCTCTACTCCTCTAATCAAACCGATCTCCTCTCCTGTAAAGTCCCACACTTCCTGTGAGACTGTATCCCTCAAATCCCAAGGGAGTTCCTGCACAGTTAAAGCAGGATACAATTCTATGCACACACGCGTATTTGCAACCTTAAAGTCAGCATCATCATCATTGGTCTGCAACTCCACTCCCTTGGGGGTACAGTAGATGGTACAATTGAGTTTACACAGGAGATCTCTCCCTAACAGACACACAGGACTGGAATCACACACTACGAATTGGTGTTTGTCCCTGAAACTTTCGATCTTCACTGGGACCGGCTCAGTCAGTGGGTTCGTCATTCTTCTGTTTGCAACGCCTACAACTTGGATAATCTGTCCTGAGAGGGGTAAGTTGGGGACTACCGCAGACCGTACAGTAGAACGGGTAGCACCACTATCAACCAAAAAGGTGGTGGGATGTCCATCTACATCAGCCTCTACGAATGGTCCTCTCTGGTCTACCTCCAGAACTGCCCCGAGGGTACAGTCCTCCTCCTCCTCGCTCAGGCACCGTCCTGTTACTGGGTCAAAGTAATAATACTCGTTCCCTTCGACTATGAAAGGCATCTGCTTGTAAACCTTGTTCCCTGTCGAAATCTTCGGTGGCTGGGGAACCGGAGCCCTAGGGGCTGAAGTCCCCCCTTTAGCCGTCTTGAACTTGGTTACTATTACTTTCTGCAACGGAGGGGCTTGAACCTCCTCCTCCTCTTCTCCCTGTCCTTGATTTTCTGGGTTATGGGGACACTCACGTCTCCAATGTCCGACCCCATGACACTGATGACACTTGGTCGTCTTTTTCAGAGTCGCCAGATCTATCCTGGGTCTTGGGCCATCCTCGTTGTCCCTTTTTTGTCCCCCCGATTTTCTCCCTAATGTTCCACTCCCTGACTGACCTTGTCCTCCCGTTTGCATCTGGACTAACATCAGTTTATCCTTAAGCTTCTTTGTCTTAGAGTCTATCTCATCACTGCAATACCTCGCGTACCTCAAGATCTCGTCCAGAGGCTTGTTCTGCCAACAAATTAAATGTTGTTGTATCATGAGACAGATATCAGGTCTCAGTCCCAGAACAAACTTAGACACAAACTGTCCCATGTCCTTTGGATCCATCACATCCAATCCACTGTACTGCTTAAAAATCTGCAATAGTCGCTCATAATACTCGTGAACTGTCTCCTTCAGTTCCTGCCTAGTCCGATCTATCTTCACCCAGTCAATGTCCTGTGGTGGTACCTTAGTCTTCAACCACGTGATCGCCTGCTCATACTTTATCATCACCCTGGGTGAGGGTCCATTTGTGGCAGCATCTCGTTCTGGCTCCACTGTGGGCCATTCAACACTGACCTTGCATGCTATCCACAGGTCTCCTGGAACCACAATGTCAAACAGTGTGTTTAGATCTATCCACAGTACCTTTGAGATCTTAACAAACCTCTCTACCTGTTTGTACCACTCCACTGGACTCTCGCGCAACTTCGGAAACAAGTTCGTAAAGGCAGCCAAATCTCCCCTACTCCAGGGTACATGTACATATCCCCCGTGAGCCATCTCCCGCAAGGGGTACGCTTCCACATGCATCAGCCCTCCTCCCGGAGATGTCTCAATTGCGCTTCGCCTAACGCTCTTTTTCTTTGACCACCTTTCCTCCCATTTGTCCAATTGGATCCAAGTTTGGAGTCCCACAACCAATTCCCTGATGTGAGTTTTTAATCCGATAACCCTCTTCTCTTCTAGATCTTGGTCCGAGTACTGCAACCTATGGCCACCCTGTAATGCTTTTGTCCTTGTCAAATCCACAGCATACTTATTCGCTAATTCAGACAATTTCTCATGAGCTGTCCTAGCCCTTAGAGTAACATCTTTCGCCACAAACAACAGTTCATCTGGTTCATAGAGTTCGATTCTCTCTAGTGGCAATTTGCCTTCCACTATTTCTTCCATTTCTGATTTAAGTCTCAACACGTCAATCCTTCTTGCCTTTATCGCCGCCCTCAATGTACCTTGGCTAGAAGTTCCATTAGGGTCCCTCCCGCCACAGTCCTGACTCACTCTTCTGTCTTCTTCAGGTGTGTTGGGGGAACCCTTCAGTTTTCCCAACTTCCGCGGTCCCACTCCTGTCTATTACCGCTAGGTGCGTGGTGGGACGCCCCCCTACTTTCCACACTCCCGCGATCCCATACCTGCCTGCTTCCGCTAGGCGCGCAGTGAGACACCCCCCTATCTTCCTGGTTTCCATGGCCAAAATCATCCCTCGACCTGTTGCTCTGGGTATCCGCGATCGTTTCCCAAGTTCTCAAATCAGGCCTTAATTCTCTAAGTGACCTTGGCCGTGGTCCTCTCAAGTCCATTGGTCCTCTCAAACCCCCCTGCTCTCCAGATGAGTCTGCCGATGCTGCCAAAGGGGTGCTCCTTTCTACAGGCCTTGGCAATTGGCTCCATCCGTCCGCCACACTACTCCTTCCTTCACTGACACTTCCCATTCTCTCTGATTGTGGCGGACCCTCGCTTTGTGTCTGTTCTGGATTGTACACTGATACTATGGGACCTATGGTAACAGGTACCGTAAGAGCGTCTGGCAGTCTCTGAGAATTGACACCCTCTTCGTTCTGTATATTTTCTACCGTAAATCTTCCCACTACTCTCGTCCTTGGAGAAAGTAGAGGTGCTCTTCCTCCCTCCACAGAGCCGAACCTGTCCCCTAAGGGGCCCAAGCCGCTCTCCATTGGGACGCCACCGTCCACGACAGAGGCTTCCCTGCCCATTGCTGGTGCTGGCCTTTCCTCCATCTCAGGATTATATGGAGGTGGTCTCTCCGACAACAGTCTCTCTATTAGGCTGTCGTCTGTCTCACTGTCCTCATCCTCAGTACCCCTTCTCTGCGCCTCCCCTGTATTGACCAACAACTGGTACAATCTGTCCCCTTCGATGGTCTGCACTCTCCACCTCTTGGCTAGTGCATCCCATCTCGCATCTTGAACTGCCCTAACTGATCTTTTCACTCTTTCTTGTCTCCTATCTCTGTTCTTTTCATAGGCTGCCCTGATCCATGCATTTAGTGCTTCAAACTGTGTTGTTCTGGGCAAAGGCCGCAAAGAAGCCATAGTCGCTTTTAACTGATACAGCACCTCCAATCTAAATGTTCCGTATTTAGGAAAAGTCAATTCCTCACTTCCGTCAGTCATCTTACACCAATTCTCAAGCCACAATATGGTATGCAACCCAACATTCGTAGCCATATAATGGGCTGGAGTATCCTCGGGTGGAGCCTCTTCCCCACCCCGAGGTTCTAACTTCTTTTCACCTTTGAAACAATTTCGCAACTCTTTTAACCATTTTATGATGAAAACCACAACGTTTCTTTGTTTACAGCGCTCTTTTACTTCCCAATGACAATCCACCAATCCCAGCGCAGCTCCACACTAACCGCCCTATCCCAGCGCGGCTTCTCACTAACCGCCCTATCCCAGCGCGGCTCCTTCTGACGTCACTCGCCTCCGTTTCGCAGCAGTTCCCCTCCTCTCTCAGCTCGTCTCCCGGTCACGCAAGCGTCCCAATCATAGACTGGAAATGATCACTTCCGACCAAGCAACCACCTCCTTGACTGTACGTCCACAGTCTGACTGTAATTGTCACCGAACTGGCAAATATCTGTCCGCGAAACGACCGGACAATCGCCTCAACTGATAGGTTACAAACACACGGCAACTTCCGACCAGCGTCCGTTACCCACGCACTCAAACATTCGTTCCCCCTATCTCGGTCCTGCGGGCGATCAATGGTACCTCATGACCCCCTTAACAATGGTCGACAATTACTATGGGTGTTCGATACACCCGAACCACTTAAACTCCCCTTGAGCTTAAGATTTTCACTGGTTGCGCGCGCTCACAACCTGATCTCCTTTCACACTACAGGCACTCAACTCCGCAAGACAATACAACACAACAATAAAAACATAACACCGCAATCTAACAACGCATGACCCTTTTCATACTCACTCTCTTCCCGACCTGCTGCTTTCTGCCGCACCGTCACTCTCTGTCAGTTTCCAAGGAACGCCATCCTTCGTCCGGACCCTCTGGGCGCTCGTCATTGGATCTCTATGGGCCTCGGGGAAATCTCAACCTACTCTAGATTGCCCTCACTCCAGAAGAGAAACCATCCTACTCTGCTACCCACTGAAAGGGCGGGATTTTCCTTCTAGAGTCTGCATACCATTCTCCAGAATCCCGTCTCAGGTCGACTGGACCTTTTTACCTGTCATAGAATGATTTAGGCAATCTGTCTACCAATAGTCAATCAATTTCAACGATTCCCGCTGTTTCCCCCCAAAGAACCACCGACTAAGGACTAAGTTTGAAGATTTATTACAAAGCCAACAACAACTGAGTGTATAAACATCGCAGCAAAAGGTTTAGAAGATAAACAGGCACTAATACAAACATAATCCTACGGAAGAGTCTCAGACGGCTCAAGAATAATACAAAAATCAATTCAAGAATCATCAGGCTAACAAGAATTGCTATAACTTGAGTTTTAGTATGCATTGATAAAAGATATAAGTTCAGGTTAATCTGTCCCTACACTATACTAAGTGACATCCCTACTCAACAATAGCCCAACCTAATTAAGGTGTCAGCAGTGGTGACTTCCAAAGAAGTTCACTCACTTTCTTACGACTTAGTCTCAAGACTCCTCAGTCATAGCTAAACTCTCTGCCTAGTCAACCGCTCCCTCTCGCTCCTCAGCTCATCTACTCTGCCTTCTCCCTCGGGTGCTGTCCCTAATACAAAACCCCACAATACGAACGACACGCCTTCCGGTACACCCCTCTCGAAGGTGTTGGTTTTCAGATTTTTCCATTATGGCACTTCTCCATCCTTGTCCGTTAAAACGTCCTTGGGTCCCAGGCTCTCCTTCGCTTCAAGTTGCTTCCTTAAATTCCTCGACTACTCCTCCACGTCTGAGCCTAGTATCCTAACGCTCATACACAATGGGCCCTTCTACTCCACTATCTACTTGGTCCTGCACCTGCAAAGGAAGGCATGTGAATCGGCTCACAATTTCTTAATGTTGCAATTGACTTTAGCTAAAGGCAGCTTTCTCCAAAACATTTCTACGATTTAATGCTAAGCAAAGCATCTTCGGTCAGGCCTACACGATTTCCATGAACTGGGCCTCTGCACGTTTATGTGCCCAACATCCTAACATGGACAATATCCTTCGTTCTTTAAGCCTCCATCTTAAAAGCAAAATACATTTTCTACCTCAAACATTTTCATCACAATTAAAAGATACAACTATGAGTTTTAATAAGCAGATCTAGAATCACAATGGCGATCCATTAAAACACACCTCTTATTAGTGAAAGACTTCACATCAAACGACATCTCTATGTTAAAACGGCATTATTGATTTTCAAAACTCTTAACATTAGCTCTCCATGTATTTCTAATACCAAGTACATCAGTTCTCAGCCCTACATTGCATTTGAACACGATTAGTAAATCCTCTATATATGCGGGTGTTAACTACTTGTACATATGATACACCCCTACAAATGTTACTTTTGTTTGGCGCTCTCTCACTCTTCTCACTACATATTTAAGCAAGCAGTGAGGGAATGGTCCTGATGAACCCTGCTGCACTGCTGAGAGGGCTTTTGCCTAAGGCAGCAACATGTTGTCCACTCTTTCTGGAAGCGTTGAATCCCTGACTCTTTAATCCTGCCCACTTGAGACAACAATAAACCACCAAGAAGAAGATGTACTCCTGTTTCCTTTATCACTAACTCCCCTCTGCACCACTGATACACCCCACCCATACCACTGTCATGGGGACTTATGCCCTGCCTTACATCCTCCTGACAGCTCCCCTCCAAGGAGGGTTGTAGCGGACGCGCCTTCATGAGGAGGGCCCTATGATGACGCATGGCACCTTTCTGTAGGCGAGGGCTTCTGTCCTACAAGAACAGATTCTTTCTTAGGGACACAGTAACACTCCTTGGGTCAGCAAATTTTATCCAGGAAATTTGTGTTGTATGTATGAACATACCTCGTGAAGTGATCCTCCATTTACTCAGGAATGCCCATAGGGCACATTTTAGGGCATCATCATTTGACATGAGTAGAAGAATGGAATAGTGAGAGTTGAGGAGTGAAGAATGAGAAGTGGGATATGAAAAGTGGAGCATGAAGAAGGAGAAGTAAGGGATGCGGAGTGAGTAAGAGGATGAAAACTGAGGCATGAAGAAGGAGAAGTGAGAGGAGGAGTGGGAAGTGGGGAATGAACAGAAGAGCACGATAAAGTAAAAGCGAGGGATGAGGAGTGAGGAGTGGGGAATAAAAAGTGAGGCATGAAGAAAGAGAAGTGAGGGATGAGGAGTGAGAAGTGAGGGATGAAAAGTGGAGCATGAAGAAGGAGAAGTGAGAGAGGAGGAGTGGGAAGTGGGGAATGAACAGAAGAGCACGATAAAGTAAAAGCGAGGAATGAGGAGTGAGGAGTGGGGAATAAAAAGTGAGGCATGAAGAAAGAGAAGTGAGGGATGACGAGTGAGAAGTGAGGGATGAAAAGTGGAGCATGAAGAAAGAGAAGCGAGGGATGCGGAGTGAGTAACAGGATGAAAACTGAGGCATGAAGAAGGAGAAGTGAGAGGAGGAGTGGGAAGTGGGGAATGAAAAGAGGAGCAGGAAAAAGGAAAAGCGAGGGATGTGGAGTGAGGAGTGGGGAATAAAAAGTGAGGCATGAAGAAGGAGAAGTGAGGGTTGAGGAGTGAGAAGTAAACAATGAACAGTGAGGCACGAAGAAGGAGAAGTGAGGGATGCGGAGTGAGAAGTGAGGAATGAAAACTAAAGCACGAAGAAGGAGAAGCGAGGGATGAGAAGTAGGATGAAAAGGGAGGCACAAAGAAGAAGAAGTGAGGGATGAGGAGTAAGAAGGATGGAATGAAAAGTAAGTCAAGAAGAAGGAGAAGCGAGGGATTGTAAATAAAAATTGTAAATTGATACTTGTATAGCGCACTACTCACCCGCAAGGGTCTCAAGGCGCTTGTACGAATACCGCTGTGGAACCCATCCTGGCTTTCCCTGTGAGGTGTCCACTCCTGGGCACCACCAAGGTGGAGGCCAGGCATCCTTAGCGTTGTGGGGGCCGTTGTGGAGATTAAGCAAGCTATTGCCCAGAGTTGCAGAGTGGGACTCCATGATTGGAATAGGCACCGAGGCGAGAATTATCAGGTCCGTGGAATTTTGAGCCCAAGACCCGCCGAGGCGGGTATTGAACCCTGGTCCCGGGCCAGACCTCTGCATCAGGGTCTGCCGCTCTAACCATTGAGCCACACTTCTCCAAATGGATGAGAAGTAGGGTGAAAAGTGAGGCACAAAGAAGGAGAAGTGAGGGATGAGGAGTGACAAGGATGGAATGAAAAGTGAGGCGCAAAAAAGGAGAAGCGAGGGATGAGGAATGAGGAATGGGGCAGAAAACGTGAGGCACAAAGGAGAAGCGAGGCATGCGGAGTAAGAAGGGGGGATGAAAGGTGAGTCATGAAGAAGGAGAAGCAAAGTATGAGTAGTGAAGGATGAGAAGGGGATTAAAAGTGAGGCACGAAGAAGGAGAAGCGAAGGATGAGGAGTGAGAAATAGGGAATGAAAAGTGGGGCATGAACAAGGAGAAGCAAGGGATGAAAAGTGAGAAGGGATAAAAAGTGAGGCACAAAGAAAGAGAAGCAAGGGATGAGGAGTGAGAAAGGGAATGAAAAGTGAGGAATGAAGAAGGAGAAGCGAGGGATACTGAGTGAAATGGGAGGAATGGAAAGTGAGGCATCAAGAAGGAGAAGCGAGGGATGAGAAGTAGGATGAAAAGTGAGGCACAAAGAAGGAAAAGCGAGGGATGAGGAGTGAGAAGGATGGAATGAAAAGTGAGGCGCAAAGAAGGAGAAGCGAGGGATGAGGAATGAGGAGTGGGGCAGAAAAGTGAGGCACGAAGGAGAAGCGAGGAATGAGGAGTAAGAAGGGTGGATGAAAAGAGAGCCATGAAGAAGGAGAAGGACAGTATGAGTAGTGAAGAATGAGAAGGGGGATGAAAAGTGAGGCACAAAGAAGGAGAATCGAGGGATGAGGAGTGTTAGACGGGGACCCTGAGGGTCGGCCGTCTTCTGAGGGAGAGGTCCCCGATGAGGACCACCTCCGGCGATTGTACAGATATGTCACCTCCCTCCCCACAAACAGCCACCACACCAGGTTGAGTTCAATACTTTTATATAAGGTTTGTAGAGCACGGATATTGGCGATACAGGATATCTCGGACCCGAGGGTCCTCTCACTTCTAGTCTCTGTAGGGAAAAGGGGGTAGCGGGACAGTCTTGGTACCGGGTCGGTACAGGAGGTGACAAGAGGTGAGCTCACAATCCTCGAGCTGGCGAGTCTGCAAGTCGGGCCGCGGCAGCGCCAGCAGGCCAAGACGATGGTTTCACGAGGCAGAGGGCCGCGGCAGCGCCAGCAGGCCAAGACGATGGTTTCACGAGGCAGAGGGCCGCGGCAGCGCCAGCAGGCCAAGACGATGGTTTCACGAGGCAGAGGGCCGCGGCAGCGCCAGCAGGCCAAGACGATGGTTTCACGAGGCAGAGGGCCGCGGCAGCGCCAGCAGGCCAGTCGCGGATGAGTTCTTCTCGGGTCTCTCGACTCCAGGATACAACTGCCTTCCTGGTCTGGCCCTGCCCCAGTTATAGGTCTGGTCCCCTTTGATGTCCGGACCCTCGCGCCTGGGGGCCGGGAGGTCCGGGATGAGGGAGTCCAGACACCCAGCAGGGGGGTGGAGCCAGAGCCCAGGGCGGCCTGGGGTGATCGACACCTGGCGGAGGAGAGCCGTTGACGATTCCTTCTCCCATTGACTCGCCAAGTGGTCACTCTGCCTCCTGGGAGGAGGTTGGTGCCTCGATGTCGGGGCCGGCCGGGCCCAGGGTTAGGGTCGAGTTGAGGCCACGCGGCCTCGTGCTGTAGTACCCCAAAATGGCGGCTGGGCCGAGGCCGGGGTGCGGATGATGACCCGGGCCAGCTGGGTCCGGAGCTGGTGTCTTGTGGTGGAGGGATTGCAGGTTACTTCGGGTGGTCGCCGGGGACTCTGGTTGGGGATTCAGGGAGAGCCAGGGTCCGGGTCCCGTTGCGGGGAGGGGGGACAGCCCGACCATGCGGCCTGTCCAACATGCGTCCCCCCCAGCTGAAGGCGGGGAGAGTCAGCCATCTTCCTGGGGACTCTCCTCGCTGAGGCGGAAAAAGCGTGACAGGCCGTCTGCGTTGGCGTGGTCCTGGCCTGGACGATGTTCCACCGTGAAGTCCATCCCCTGTAGGGAGATGGACCAGCGCAACAGCTTCGGGTTCTCCCCCCGCATTTGCATCAGCCATTGCAGGGGTCGGTGGTCTGTTTGCACCCGGAAGTGGGTGCCGAAGAGGTAGGGCCGGAGCTTCTTGAGTGCCCAGACTACGGCGAAGGCCTCCCTCTCAATGGTGCTCCAGCGCTGTTCTCGGGGCAGTAGGCGTCTGCTGATGAAGGCCACTGGTTGGTCGACCCCTTCGGGGTTGAGTTGGGAGAGGACGGCCCCCACACCATGATCGGAGGCGTCCGTCTGCACAATGAATTCCCGGCTGTAGTCGGGAGCCTGGAGCACGGGGGCCGTGCACAGGGCGGTCTTCAATTTCTCGAAGGCCGATTGGCAGTCCGGGGTCCAGTTGACTGTCTTGGGGCTCTTCTTGGAGGTGAGCTCTGTGAGGGGCCCCACGATGCTGCCATAGTCCTTCACGAACCGCCGATAGTATCCGGTGAGCCCCAGGAAGGCCCGGACCTCCGTTTGGGTCGTAGGGGGTTGCCAGGCCTGGATGGCAGCAATCTTGAGCTGGAGGGGGGCCACCAGCCCGCTTCCCACTTGGTGTCCCAGGTAGGTCACGGACCCTTGGCCAACCTGGCACTTGCTGGCCTTGATGGTGAGCCCGGCTTGCTGGAGGGCGTGTAGAACCTCCCGCAGGTGGCGGAGGTGGTCGGTCCAATGATGGCTTTACACAGCAATGTCGTCCAGGTAGGCGGCGCTGAAGTCTTCCAGGCCCGCCAGTACCTGGTTCACCAGCCGTTGGAACGTTGCCGGAGCGTTTTTCATGCCGAAGGGCATTACTTTAAAGTGGTAGTGCCCGTCCGGGGTAGAGAAGGCGGAACGTTCTTGGGCCCTAGGGGTGAGGGCGATCTGCCAGTAGCCCGCCGTTAGGTCGAAGATGCTCAGGTAGCGGGCGGCCCCCATCCGGTCAATTAGCTCATCTGCCCGGGGGATGGGGTGAGCGTCGGTCCTGGTAACTGCATTCAGCCCCCGATAGTCCACGCAGAACCGGAGCTCAGGGGCAACGCCCGGGGCGGCCGCCTTGGGAACCAGGACGACTGGGCTTGCCCAGGGGCTGTCTGAGGGTTCGATCACTCCTAGGGCCAGCATTTTGGACACCTCGGTCTGGATGCAGGCTCGCACCCGGTCTGGTACGCGGTACGCCCGGTGTCGAATAGGAGGGCTGTCCCCGGTGTCCACATCGTGAAGGCACCAGGGGGTGACTCCGGGTGTGAGGGAGAACAGGGAGGCGAACCGCCTCAGGAGGGCTTGACAGTCTTGGCGTTGCTCCGGGGACAGGGCCTCGGAGAGCTGGACCCCTTCCACTGAGCCATCCCGCTCGAGGGTCCTCAGTAAGTCCGGAAGGGGTTCGGAGTCTTCTTCCGTCCCGTTATCGGTAGCCATCAGGAGGCTGAGTTCGGATCGCACAAAATGGGGTTTGAGCCTGTTGGCATGGAGGACCCGTAGAGGGTTCCGGGCAGTCTCCATGTCGATTAAATAGGTGACGGGCCCCTTGCGTTCGATCACCTTGAAGGGTCCGGACCATTTGTCTTGGAGTGCACAGGGTTCAACCGGGGACATCACCCAGACCCGTTGTCCCGGTTCGAACTCAATGGAGGATGCGTGCTGATCGTACCATCTCTTCATGTCCTCCTGACTGGCCTCGAGATTGGCTTTGGCGGTTTCTCGGAACCGCCGGGTCTGGTTGCGAAGAGCCAGGAGATACCTGTAGATGTCTGGGGGAGTTTTCTGGGGAGGCTGCTCCCAACCTTCCTTGACTAGGCTGAGGGGGCCCCGGACGGGGTGCCCGTACAGGAGTTCAAATGGGCTGAAGCCGAGGGATTTCTGCGGGACCTCCCGATAGGCAAACAGGAGGCATGGAAGTAGCACGTCCCACTGGCGTCGAAGGGGTTCCTCTAGGCCCATAATCATTCCCTTGAGGGTGCGGTTGAACCTCTCGACCAGTCCGTTTCCTTGCGGGTGATAGGGGGTCGTGAATTTGTAGGTGACCCCGCATTGTTGCCAGAGAGACTTCATATATCTGGAGATAAAGTTCGTGCCCCTGTCGCTGACGACCTCCCGGGGGAACCCCACCCGGGAGAAGATCCCCATCAGGGCTCGGCCCACCACGGGGGCCATCACAGTCCGAAGAGGGATGGCCTCGGGATAGCGGGTGGCGTGGTCTACTAGGACCAGGATGAACCGGTGTCCTTGGGCTGTTCGGGGGTCGAGGGGCCCCACAATGTCTATTCCCACTCGTTCGAACGGGGTGGTGACGACAGGAAAGGGTTGTAAAGGTGCTTTGATTTTTCGGCCACTTTTTCCGCTGGCCTGGCAGGTGGGGCAGGCCCTGCAGTGGTTGGTGACATCCTTTCGCATTTGGGGCCAGAAAAAATGGGTCACCAGGCGGTCGTAGGTTTTATCCTGTCCCAGGTGTCCGGCAAGGGGGACATCGTGGGCTAAGTTCAGGAGAAAGTCTCGGAAGCGAAGGGGCACCACCAGCACCCGACTGGCTCCTAGTTCTGCAATTTTCTGCTCGCTGTAGAGCAGGTCTTGGTCCCAGTAGATCCAGTGGGCCCCCGAGGTATCCCCTGTGCTCTGGGCCAGGGCTTGCTGCCGGAGTCCTTCGAGAGAGGGACATGTTTTCTGTTCGGCCCGGAATTGTTCCTGAGTGGGGCCTCCCTCCTGACGCCATTGTGCCAGGTCAGGGACATCCCGAAGCTGGTCGGATCCTTCCTCTGTTTGGGTCGAGGGACTGGCTTCTGGGGCGGCCTCCTCTGGGACGAGCGCGGGAGGAGGTTCCGGCCACTCGGGCTCTTCTAGACTGGGGACCGCGCGGGCGGTCATGGACCGGGTCGTGACGCAGACCCATTCGGGGAGGCCGAGCATCCCCAGGTGTTCTCTCCGTTCGACGGCTGCCCAGGGAGAGCTTTCGAAGTCGTTTCCTAGGAGGCAATCCACGGGGGCATCATCGCGGACAGTTACCTTTAACATCCCTGTTACTCCTCCCCACTCGAAGGGGACGCAGGCCATGCGACACAGCCTTTCGGAGTTGTCTGCTGATCGGACAGGGCAAAGAATGTTCGGCAGGATTTGGTCTGGAGTGACAAGGTGGCGTCGGACCGCCGTTACACTGGCCCCGGTGTCGCGGAGGGCTTCCGCCCGGCGGCCATTAATGTTGACCCACTGGCTGTACTTCTGCGTGTTGGCGGGAAGGGGGGCCCGCGGAATCATCTCTCTCTCCCCCAAGCAGACCAGCGCCATGGCGGCTGGTGCCCACTCAGAGGGGTCGGTCTCGTACTCTTCTTGGTCGTCCGGGATTAGTTCTTCCCCTAGGGCGGCCGCTGCGACCTGGCGGGGGGTAGTGTTTGGATTCTTTGGGCAGTTGGGATCACTGGCGTAGTGGCCGGGTCGCTGGCATCTGTGGCACATAACGTTGGCCCGGAAACCGGCCCGGATGGCCGGGCTCCCTCGGCCGGCCGGGGTCGAGGGGCTGCTTGTGGGTGACAAGGGGCCGGGGTCTCTCCCCCGACCCTGGCCCCCTCCTCCTCCTCCCCGGGGGCGATGGGGCCCTGGGTACGGTCTGGATGATTCGCTGGGTCCGTTCCGGCTAACTCGGGTGCTTTCCCACCGGTCGGCTTCGGCGGCGAGTTGTCGAGGTTCGGTTAGTTTACTGTCCAAGAGGTGTTGCCGGAGTTCCACGAAGCAGTTGTTAGACAGGTGCTCCCATACGATAAGGTCGAAAAGTTGTTCGTAGGTGGTCACTTTGTTGCCCTTGATCCACCCTTCGAAGGCTCGACTAAAGAAGTTCACGTACTCCACCCAAGTCGTACCCGGAATCCGTTTGCAGTCGCGGAACCGCTGGCGGTACATCTCGGGTGTGAGCCCGTATCGAGTGAGGAGGGCGGCCTTCATGTGGTCGTAGGATGTCATCAGATGGTCCGGGAGTTGCAGCAGGGCGTCCCGCCCTTCGTTGACAAACCTCCCCCATAACCCGGCTCCCCAGTCGCTCCGTGGAATCCGGTGGGAGGTCATGGCCACCTCATAGGCTTTAAACCACTGCTGTATATCATCGTTCTTGTGGTATTCCCGGATGACATCTTTGGGGATGTGAACCTTGGGCTCGGTAGAGGCAGGCAAGGTCGGTCGTTCGGGGAACCCGAGTTCTTTATTCTGTTTCTGGATTTCCAGTTCCTTGAGATTGCGCTCATGTTCGTACGCTAGTTTCTTTTCCTCTAGCTCTCTCTGTTTTTGCTTCTCTTCTCGCTCCTCTCGGAGCCGTAAGTGTTCCAGAGTTATTTTTTGTTCCGCCAGTTTGAGCTCTCCATCCAAGCGAAGTCGGGCCAGTTCTAATTCGTGGAGTCTGCTTTTTTCTCTTTCTTGGATCTCTTCCAGGGAGAGACCCGCTCTTCTTTCTTCAATTGGTGCGGGGCCCGTCTCGGTTGTTCGTGTTCGGGGTACGGCCGTACCCGTTTCTGCCCAAGCTTCTAGGGCTCGTTTGAAGTCTTCCTTTGTGCTCAGACCTGTGGTTGGAAGGCCAAGTTCTATGCAATATTGCTTCAGTTCCCGGTGGTTGTAGTCTTCCAATTTTTCCATCTGGAATTTTTCCGTTGTTCCGCTCTCTGTTGTCATGGTGGTAGTGTGTCGTGGGGAGAGTGACTCTCTGTACTATTATGCGTAGGTTCGGATCCCGCCGCTGGCCACCAATGTTAGACGGGGACCCTGAGGGTCGGCCGTCTACTGAGGGAGAGGTCCCCGATGAGGACCACCTCCGGCGATTGTACAGATATGTCACCTCCCTCCCCACAAACAGCCACCACACCAGGTTGAGTTCAATACTTTTATATAAGGTTTGTAGAGCATGGATATTGGCGATACAGGATATCTCGGACCCGAGGGTCCTCTCACTTCTAGTCTCTGTAGGGAAAAGGGGGTAGCGGGACAGTCTTGGTACCGGGTCGGTACAGGAGGTGGCAAGAGGTGAGCTCACAATCCTCGAGCTGGCGAGTCTGCAAGTCGGGCCGCGGCAGCGCCAGCAGGCCAAGACGATGGTTTCACGAGGCAGAGGGCCGCGGCAGCGCCAGCAGGCCAAGACGATGGTTTCACGAGGCAGAGGGCCGCGGCAGCGCCAGCAGGCCAAGACGATGGTTTCACGAGGCAGAGGGCCGCGGCAGCGCCAGCAGGCCAGTCGCGGATGAGTTCTTCTCGGGTCTCTCGACTCCAGGATACAACTGCCTTCCTGGTCTGGCCCTGCCCCAGTTATAGGTCTGGTCCCCTTTGATGTCCGGACCCTCGCGCCTGGGGGCCGGGAGGTCCGGGATGAGGGAGTCCAGACACCCAGCAGGGGGGTGGAGCCAGCGCCCAGGGCGGCCTGGGGTGATCGACACCTGGCGGAGGAGAGCCGTTGACGATTCCTTCTCCCATTGACTCGCCAAGTGGTCACTCTGCCTCCTGGGAGGAGGTTGGTGCCTCGATGTCGGGGCCGGCCGGGCCCAGGGTTAGGGTCGAGTTGAGGCCACGCGGCCTCGTGCTGTAGTACCCCAAAATGGCGGCTGGGCCGTGGCCGGGGTGCGGATGATGACCCGGGCCAGCTGGGTCCGGAGCTGGTGTCTTGTGGTGGAGGGATTGCAGGTTACTTCGGGTGGTCGCCGGGGACTCTGGTTGGGGATTCAGGGAGAGCCAGGGTCCGGGTCCCGTTGCGGGGAGGGGGGACAGCCCGACCATGCGGCCTGTCCAACAAGGAGTGAGACGTGGGGGATGAAAAGTGAGGCACAAAGAAAGAGAAACAAAGGATGAGGAGTGAGAAATGAAATGAAAAGTGATGAACCTAGAAGGAGAAGAGAGGGACGAGAAGTAGGATGAAAAGTGAGGCACAGAGAGGGAGAAGCGAGGGATGAGGAGTGAGACGTGGGGGATGAAAAGTGAGGCACAAAGAAAGAGAAACAAAGGATGAGGAGTGAGAAATGAAATGAAAAGTGATGAACCTAGAAGGAGAAGAAAGGGACGAGAAGTAGGATGAAAAGTGAGGCACAGAGAGGGAGAAGCGAGGGATGAGGAGTGAGACGTGGGGGATGAAAAGTGAGGCACAAAGAAAGAGAAACAAAGGATGAGGAGTGAGAAATGAAATGAAAAGTGATGAACCTAGAAGGAGAAGAGAGGGACGAGAAGTAGGATGAAAAGTGAGGCACAGAGAGGGAGAAGCGAGGGATGAGGAGTGAGACGTGGGGGATGAAAAGTGAGGCACAAAGAAAGAGAAACAAAGGATGAGGAGTGAGAAATGAAATGAAAAGTGATGAACCTAGAAGGAGAAGAGAGGGACGAGAAGTAGGATGAAAAGTGAGGCACAGAGAGGGAGAAGCGAGGGATGAGGAGTGAGACGTGGGGGATGAAAAGTGAGGCACAAAGAAAGAGAAACAAAGGATGAGGAGTGAGAAATGAAATGAAAAGTGATGAACCTAGAAGGAGAAGAGAGGGACGAGAAGTAGGATGAAAAGTGAGGTGCAAAGAAGGAGAAGCGAGGGATGAGGAATGAGGAGTGGGGGATGAAAAGTGAGACACAAAGAAAGAGAGCGAGGGATAATGAGGGGGAATGAAAAGTGAGAAACAAAGAAGGAGAGTGAGGGATAAAGAGTGAGAAGGGGGAATGAAAAGTGAGACACAAAGAAGGGGAAGCAAAGGATGAGGAGTGAGAACCCGAGTATGAAAAGTGAGGCATGAAGAAAGAGAAGCAAGGGACGAGGAATGGGGGATGAAAAGTAAGGCACGAAAAAGGAGATGTGAGAGATGAGGAGTGAGAAGTGGGAATGAAAAGGGGAGCACGAAAAAGGGGAAGAGAGGGATGAGGAGTCTGAAGAGTGAGATGAAAAGTGAGGCAAAAAGAAGGAGAAGCCAGGGCTGAGGAGTGAGAAGGGGGGATGAAAAGTGAGGCACAAAGAAGGAGAAGCGAGGAATGAGGAGTGAGGAGTGAGAACCCAGGAATGAAAAGTGGGGCATGAAGAAGGAGGAGCAAGGGCTGAGGAGTGGAGGATTAAAAATGATGCATAAAGAATAAGAAGCATGGGATGAGGAGTGAGAAGCCGGGAATGAAAGTGAGGCACGAAAAAGGAGGAGCGAGGGACAAGGAGTGAGGAGTGAGGCATAAAGACAGAGAAGCGAGGGAGGAGTAGTGAGGAGTGGGGGATACAAATTGAAACACAAAAGAGAAGCGAAAGATGAGGATTGAGAAGTGGGAAGTGTGAAATGTGAATGAAAAGAGGAGCAAGAAGAAGGAGAAGCGAGGGTTGAGGTATGAGAAGCGGGGAATGAAAAGTGCGGCACAAAGAAGGAGAAGCAAGGGCTGAGAAGTGAGGGGTGAAAAGTGAGGCACAAAGAAGGAGAAGTGAGGGACGAGGAGTGAGGGGTGAAAAGTGAGGCACAAAGAAGGAGAAGTGAGGGACGAGGAGTGAGAAGGATGGGATGAAAAGTGAGGCACAAAGAAGGAGAAGTGGGGGTGAGAAGTGGGAATTAAAAATGAGGTACGAAGATGGAGAAGCAGGGGATAAGGAGTGAGAAGCTGGGAATGAAAAGAGGAGCATGAAAAAGTGGAAGTGAGAGATGAGGAGTAAAAAGTGAGGTGCAAAGAAGTAGAATCAAGAGCTGAGAAGCAAGAAGGGGAAATACAAAGTGAGGCAAGAAGAAAGAGAAGCGAGAGATGAGGGGTTAGAAGCCAGTAATGAAAAGTGAAGCACGAAGAAGGAAAAGCGAGGGACGAGGATTGAGAAGCAGGGAATTTAAAGTGAGGCAAAAAGAAGGAGATGCAAGGACTGAGGAGTGAGTAGAGGGAATGAATAGTGAGGCACGAAGAAGGAGAAGTGAGGGATGAGGAGCGAGGAGCTAGGAATGAAAAGTGAGGTATGAAGAAGGAGAAGCAAGGGCTGAGGACTGAGAAGGAGGAATAAAAAGTGAGGCACGAAGATGAAGAAGCGAAGGATGAGGAGTGAGAAGTGGGGATGAAAAGAGAGGCACTAAAAAGGAGAAGCGAGGGACGAAGGAGTGAGAGCGGGGATGAAAATTGTGACAGTAAGAAGGAGAAGTAAGGGATGAGGAGTGAGAAGCTGGGAATGATAAGTGAGGCACGAAGAAGGAGAAGTGAGGGGTGAGGAGTGAGAGGTGCAGAATGAAAAGCGAGGCATGAAAAAGGAGAAGCGAGGGATGAGGAGTGAGAAAGATGGAATGAAAAGTGAGGCACGAAAAAGAAGAAGCGAGGGATGAGGAGTGAAAAGTGGGAGATGAAAAGAGGAGCCCGAAGAAGCAGAAGCTGGGGATGAGGAGTGAGAAGAGGGGGTAAAAACTAAGGCACAGAGAAAGAGAAGAGAGGACTGAGGAGTGAGAAGGGGGAGTGAAAAGTGAGACACGAAGAAGGAGAAGCGAGGAGCGAGGATAGAGAAGCTGGGAATGAAAAGAGGAACACAAAGAAAGAGAAGTGAGGGATGAGGAGGGAGAAGCAGGGGATGAAAAGTGAGGCACAAAGAAGGAGAAGTAAGGACTAAGGAATGAGGAGTGAAGAAGGAGTAGCGAGGGGTGAGGAGTGAGAAGTAAGGGATGAAATGTGAGTCAGGAGGGGGAGAAGCGAGAGATGAGTAGGAAGTGGGAATGAAAGAGGAGCACGAATAAGGAGAAGCAAGGGCTGAGGAGTGGGAAGCGGGAAGCGGGGATGAAAAGTGAGACACAAAGAAGAAGAAGGAAGGGCTGAGGTGTGAGGAGTGGGGAATGAAAAGTGAGGCACAAAGAATGAGAAGCGAGGGACAAGGAGTGAGAAGCGGCAAATGAAAAGTGAGGCACGAAGAAGGAGAAGCAAGGAATGAGGAGTGAGAAGCTGGTAATGAAAAGTGGGACACGAAAAAGGAGAAATGAAGGATGAGAAGTGAGAAGCCAGGAATGAAAAGAGGAACACAAAGAAGGAAAAGTAAAGGAGCACGAAGAAGGAGAAGGGAGGAATGAGGAGTGAGAAGGGACAATCAAAAGTTAGACACAAAGAAGGAGAAAGCGAGGGATGAGGAGTGAGAAGGGAGAATGAAAAGTGAAGCACAAAGAAGGAGAAGTGGGGGATGAGGACTGAGAAGCCAGGAAGGAAAAGTGAGACACAAAGAAGAAGAAGTAAGGGCTGAGGACTGAGAAGCAAGGAATGTAAAGTGAGGAATAAAGAAGGAGAAGCAAGGGATTAAGAGTGAGAAGGACGGAATGAAAAGTGAGGCACGACGAAGGAGAAGAGAGGAATCAGGAGTGTGGGATCAAAAGCAAGGGTTAAGGACCGAGAGATGAGAAATCAGGGCTGATGTGTGAGGCTAGAGGAGTAAGGGGATAAGGGACGAAGACTGGGAGAGGAAGAGTGAGGGATGAGGAATGAGGAATGAGGAATGAGTGATGAGGAGTGAGGGATGAGGGACGAGGAATGAGGGATGTGGGATTATGTGATTCTTTCAACAAACAACCTGCACCTTACCCCTTCCCATTGTCTAACTAACCTGAGTATATTTCAGCATTTTCCTTTGTGTTTTATGTAACCCTGGGCAAAGCACTACGCTACGCTTGCGTAGTTTGCGAAGTTTGCGCTACTTCGCACTACGTGAACTGCACGAAGAACAGTGCAAACACTCGTAGCGTTGTGCAGCGGTCATTTTTTGCTTGCTCGCGGTCCTCAACGTCAAGTTGGCGACCGCGAGCAAGCAAAATGACATCCCGGTGAGACTTTTTCCTCGTTTGCGATCAGCAAAATCAAGTTGCCGATCGCGAGCGTGGAAAATAAACCTCCCGGCGAGATTCTCAACGCGGAGAGGTCAGGGATCTCATTGCTAGTGGTCGCGTATGCTCGCGACCGCTCGCGATGAGTGACTACTAGTCTGCGTTGAGAAAGCTGCCCCTCGAGAAAAAATCTTTTTGAGAGCCAGAAAACTACAGCTCGCACTGTGCAAGTTGCTGTTTTCAAAGATTGCACAGTGCCAGATGCTTGTCCGCACTGTGCAATCATTGAAAATGGCATCTTGCACAGTGCGAACAGGTTACTACGCAGTTCACGTAGTGCTACGCGTAGCTTGCGAAGTGCACTTCGCGTAGCTACGCGTAGCGCTACTCCTCAAACTACACCCAGCCCTAGTTTTATGGGCTTTAAGATGTATTTTATGTTATCCCGCTTAGGCCATTTACTTCAGGACAAGAAAATACATAAAGGGGCCGATTACGATGCGGCCTGAGCCTTCCAGGCCATGTCGTAATCGGACCCTCGTTTACTTTCCGACAGCCGCATTACAGTGATGGCGGTCAGAAACTAAACCGGCCAGTCAAAGAGCTTGTCGGCCAGTCAGAACCGGCTCGTAATCCCGAAGGGAGGGCATTTCTGCCCTTGGGATTACGATGCATGGTTTACGGCATGGTTTCCATGCCAGCCTATCCAACATGGAAACCATGTCGGATAGCGTGTTTGGGAGCCCCCAGCATGGGGCCTATGGTTGGGGGCCGTGGGGGGACCTTTGGTGCTCCCCTGTTGATCCTTGTACCCTGTAGTAAGCACCAAGGTGCCTGCCACAGGATGCAGGGATGAACAGCACCTCCCATTTCCCTCTGGGAGCATGTATTACGGCCAGTTTATGGTCGTAATTCATGATCCCATAGGGAAATGTCGGAATGCAACCAAACAGTGTTCGGTCGCATCCTAATTAATCGGTCGGGACCACCGACCAGAGGTCATTCGGTCCCAGGACCGAGACGGTGTTGGGCAAACTTAAGTCCGCCCGACTTCATAATTAGTCCTAAAGTGTTTTAAATGTTTTCATTAATTGTTTTCACTAGTTGCAATTCAAAATGCATTATCATCTTTAGGCAAGAAGCCTTTCCTGGGCAGGTTATTTACATATATAAAGATGAACAATTGGGTGACTGGGGAAGGTAAGGATGTGGGGCGTGACACGTGGGTGAAATGTCCATGTTTGGAGGCTGTGGAGTGAAACAATGTGGAGGCCACAAATAAGAAGAACTTCTAAGAGAAATTAAAACTTGTCTAAGCATGCAGGAATGATATTTGTTTTTGCCTCAGTGTGGACTCAGCCAGGTCCTTGCCTTCCAGCCTACCATCGCTTCTTTTTCTGTTCTTAATCTTTTCTACAATTTATTTTAATACACGGTCATGCTGCTTTGCGGATCCGACCTCCCCTACAAAATAAGCCTTGGTGTGACCATCAAGCCATAGGAAGAATCCAGTCAGGGCAGGCTCAGCCTTTCATCATTTGAAGGTTGCTAAAACGAGCATCATCGAGTTGGACAGGAGCCAATGAGCTTCCCAGAGACAGCTGTTTTCCAGCTTGTTGGGCCGTGACTCAAAAACAGCATGGATCACTTGCCCGGGGCGCGCGACATATTGCGTGCACATTAAATAAACATATTTTACACATCATGGTCCCATGTGTTATTTGTTTGTCTGGCTTTGTTGTTATTGTTACCGCCCTCTGTTTTGTACTGTAACTTCTGTTTTCGCTTTTTTGCTTTTTCCTTTTAAGTTTCTTAATTTCTCCCACCTGCGGCCATTGGCTTTCACTTTCCTTCCTTGTGGTGAGAGTCTTCACTCTGATGAAAGCCACTTCCAAACCTGGTTCTTGGGGCTCAGATCCAGTGCCAGCAGATTGCTTCAAGCTAGGAAACACCATGTTTATCATCCTAAAACATCATTTACCAGCTCAGTGCGTTCTAGGAGTTTCCCTCTTTCCTTCATAGATTAACGCACCGTTAATGACTGGAAACAGCTCAGTCCTCACATGAAGGGGTTGGGGCCCTGGTCTTTGAGGGTTCCAGTTGATTCTAGCTGCATCTTAGAATTGGAGTCCAGAGCTGCCAACTTAAGAAAATAATACACAGCATGGGGGAGGGGCCTTGGAGGGGCGGGGTCTCGTGCCAAGAGCTACCTAAGAAGAACTTCTTTACCTCCTCCAAGAAAAAAGCAAGCTTGCTGGTGTTGTTGTGGTGGGGAGTTTTTCACACCCCTTAACCCCATTGCTGCTGCCGTCGGCCGCTGAACGTTCGGAGCACTACCTGGCTGGTGCTGCGAACGTTCAACGGCCGACGCGGCCCCGCCCACTCTTTGGAACGCCCAGCACTGCGCCGAAGTAACGGCTGCAGCTAAGGCGTTAATGGACCTGGCTGTTTAAAGCCTCCTAAGACAGCCAGAAATCCACTCTATGCAGTGGTTTCACCTTCTCCTCCTTTTTATGTGATATCGGCCTCACCTAGCGATCATGTAACAGAAGCCAATATCGTGTGGCAAACGGTGGCACTGTATGGAGCTGGCGGGGTCCAAAGTGGAATGGCACTGCAAGCAAAAACATGATGGATTTAAACCAGACCTGTGACTGGGGATGAATGTGTGATTTGTTCGCCATTCAGTCCATCATCTGTTATTTTTGCATTTGTTGCCCCAAGTGGGACGGGTATGCCCAGACGTGGGTCCTGGGCTCACTGTGCCACCGGAGTCAAGCTAACCTGGTTGATGAGGGGTGAAGCCCGGAAACTAGTCCCAGGATGCTTGTTTATGGTCCAGGGAGGACTTGGTTTGGCAGTTCGAGCTGGACTGTTCCCATTGGGCGCAGGGTCAAGACTGATTTGCATATGGCTAGTTCCAAACTGGAATGGCATGGTGAGCAAAATAAATGATACACAAACTGCATGAGTGTGGAAACAAAGAACACACTCACATGTGCAGTGTTTGTGTACCCTTCTGCTACACTACCATTGTCATCGATGTGATAGAAAGAAATGTGTGTCCTGCAAACCACTACCATGTCTTAGGGGCATAACAGAGGCCCCCGTAACCGTTGCGGAGCGGGGGTACCCACGGTTTCTTGTTTTGGAGGGGTCCCCCTTCATCCTCTGAGACATGCCATTGCATGCCTTGCAGAATGTGTGCCACGGCATGGAATAAGAAATAGTTAACTGCTCTGGAACGCCACTCTGCTTTCCCGAGCAGGCCCCTGCAGTGTAGGGTTGCTCCAACTGTTCAGGGGCCCCCACTGACCCCCATTCTGCAAAGGGGCCCCATCATTAAGTTTCACCTGCACAGCGCTTGATAATGCAATCTATTGCTTTTAATATAAACTTAAAAGGGGCTTACATCCTGCCTCCCTCTCTATTCTGGCTTTTCGTTAGTTTATGTGCTTGTCACTTACTTTTCCTCCATTTCTATTGGCTGTAGCATATTTTCCTGCATTTACCAATGCTTGTTTTGTTACGCCATTGCCATATCTGCTTTTCTTTTCCCATCCTATGGTGCGGGTCTGTCTGGGATGTGTATATGGGTCTGTTGTAAATCACTATTGTTTGGCGAATGAACAAAGTTTGCTGCTCGACTTGTAAACTATCGAAACCGCAAGCAGAACTGAGGATGTGCAGGGTATTTCACGACAGCAGCTTCATCCCAAAACAGGGAGTTGGTCGGGGTGGAAAATGTATTCAATATCAAACAGTGCATTTGAAGATATTAACCAAAAATTGTTCACAATTTTTCTCTACAATCTTCCGTTACCAATTTTTTGTTTCCTCAGACTCTAGTATTTTAGAATGAACATTGAAACAGGTCCCTATCGGGCCCTATATTCACGTCCCTAACTTCAGTGGGAAAATACTGACGATTTATGGACAATTATTGTAATGAATATTCAGGCAATCAAATGATTTACGTTCAGTTTATGTGTCACACGTGTTTTGACTCTTGCACTTAAATAGAGTGTTACGAATTCCCCGGATGTTGTGTGTTTTTTTTACATTCAGCATATTACTCTTATATAGCACATGCTTTGAGATGGGGCGCCTCCAGTGGGCAAATTTACAAGGGCATTGCGCACCCGGAGCGTTGTTTTTTCGGACACTCCAGTGGCCCAATGCCCTACTCCATATTTACAAGGCGGCGCTAAGCCACTTCGTGTGACTTAACGCCACCTTGTAAATTTGGGCCTCCTCACGCCATGCAAAGAGTGTTGTTGTGGGCATACCCACGCAACACCCACAGCTTTTTGGCACTGAGGCAGCACCACAAACAGACACCTTTGAAAAGGAGGCGTTAACGTGGCGCAATGAGGATAAATAATTTTATATCTCCTCGTTTTTTTCTCTTTCTATGTGTGCAGCATTCTGCAGCACACATAGAAGGATCAAAATGCCATTAATTATTGTTTTTGTGCAGGAAGGTTTATCTTCCTGCACAAGCACAATCATCCCTGCAACGCAGGCCCCCTTGTACTATGGTGCAAGGTGCCTGCGCTGGCGCTAGGCAGCTTTTTTAGCACTGGCACAGGGGAAAACACACAGGTGCCCCATATTCTTGTCAATAAGATGCATCCCTGTGTTTTTGAAATAATACAGCGCAGCTAAATTGCTCGCAGCGCCACACCATTTTGTTGTAAATTTGCCCCGTACCCCCACGGTGATGATAACAGCCACGATTAAGACGGCTAGAGTCGAAGCTGAAGGCAAGAGGCGTTTATCTCGGTGCTTGTCAGTGGGCCAGAAAGGTATTCACAATACAAGGTCATCCAATCCTTGGCCTCTCTCTGCAGAGCACACACAGACAAGCATTGTCAAAGTCAATAGTCCTCATTGGTTTTAAGTGTATGTCATTTGTTGCGCTATTATATCTGGAGTCAATAACAGAAAGCTCAGAGAGAGACACCAAAATACCGATTGGGTGGCACACTATGGGAATCCAAGAAATGTAGTTTACTTGGTTAAGTCACGCCTATAAGTAGAGAACCCATGCTTCTTTAAGGGACCCTCTACTTTTTTTATCCCACTTAAATCCCTGGCTCCGACTGTCTTCTTTTTCCTCAGCTGCTATTCTTTTTTGTGTGTGGTGTGTGTTGTGTCCATGTGTGGGTGCATATGTCAAGTTCAGTCACATTTATTTGGTTTAAAGCCAATGTGAATATTACTGGAACACAAATACTGGTTGATAAGTAAAACCAAAAATGGTAAAATAATAACCCATTCTAACATTTTTAAAACAGAGCAGACTTAGACCATCAGCATTAAAAATGCGTTTTATTGCTAAATGCAGGTGACTAGCATCTACTCAAGCAAGAATTCATGGTTGGTTAGAAGTTAGAATGCAAAGGTCACTGTACAAATGCCACTTGAGTTACTAGAAGTTTTTTTTGCAATTTCTCCTCCTAGTATAGTGACCTTGTTCAAAAATAGATAATTTATTCCGTAAAATAAAACTAACCACTGCCAAGTTGGCTAATGGAATTTCACCAGGTCGCATGAATTCTGTGGACTTACAGCCTGATTCATCAAGCCGAAATCGGCTCGCAAAGGGCCAGATTCTGAGAATCTGGCCCTTTGCGAGCGCTATTTTTGCATTTGGGATTCATCATCCCAAATGCAAAAATCGATATAGCGATTTCACTATTTTGCGAGGAATTACATTTAAGGAATCTCTATTTGAGATTCCTTAAATGCAATTCATCATCCATTTAAAAATTGCGAATTCGCAATTTCGGCCCGCTATTTACCGCGAGGTCAAACCTCGTAGTAAATAGCAAAAACTTAGAAAAATGCTTTTAAAAGCATTTTTCTAAGTTGCATGTTGCACACACACATGTCCTTTGGACATGTGTGTGCGCAACACCTGTTTCAATTTGCATTTAAGGGGTGCTACAGGGTGTCCTTTGGACACCCCTGGCACCCTTTAAATCGCTATCCTATTTGCAATTAGCTAATTGCTAATCGCAAATAAGGAATACTCCCCATTCATTCCTATGGGCCTTTTGGCCCATAGGAATGAATGGGGAGTTATTCCTTATTTGCGATTGGCAATTTGCTAATCGCAAATAAGGAATGTGTAGGAATCGCATTTCTTTATGCAATTTCTACATGAATCCCGTTTTGCAAGTCCTTAATAGCGATTCCTTATGAATCGCTATTAGGGGCTCGCAAAACGGGTGAATGATGAATCAGGCTGTCAAGGCCCAGATTCATCAAACAAAAATCTGCTTGCAAAGGGGCAGATTCTCAGAATCTGCCCCTTTCCAACCGGTATTTTTACATTTGAGATGCATCATCCCAAATGCAAAAATCGTAAACTAAGAAATCGCAAAATTGCGATTACTTGCATTTAAGGAATGTCAAATTGAGATTCCTTAAATGCAATGCATTAAAGTTTAAAAAATTGCGATTTCGCTAAAAGGGATCGCAAATTACCATGAAGTTGAAATTCATGGTAATTTGCAAAAACTTTGAAAAATGCACTAAAGTGCATTTTTAAAAGTTTCATGTTGTGCAGACACATGCCCTGTGCAACATATGTGCACAGATCAATTTCAGGGGTGCAACAGGGTGTCCTTTGGACACCCCTGCACCCTTGAAATCACATTCTCAATTTGTGATTCGCTAATTGCGATTCGCAAATCGAAAATGGCTTCCCATTCATTCCTATGGGCCTCTAGGCCCATAGGAATGAATGGGGAGGTATTCCTTAATTGCGACTCGCAATTTGCGAGTCGCAATTAAGGAATTTTAAGAAATCGCTATTTTTTTGTGATTTCTTCATGCATTGCATTTTGCTATTCCTTAATAGCGAATCGGTATTTTTCGCTATTAAGGAATAGCAAAATGGGTTCTTGATGCATCTGCGGGAAAGTGCTTAATGATTGCTGCTCGGTCTGCACAGGGTTTTCGAGTGGATTAAGCATGTAAAGTGCCGAAGTGCCAAAGTGCCAGAGTGCCGGCCAGTCTCCATAGGCGCTATGAAATGTTGTTGCAGGTAATGACAGCAAAACGACATTCAGAAAGAGTTCTTGTGCAGAGCAGACCTTCTTATAACCCATCCGGGCCATTAATGGAGAGAGGGGCTCGTACTGCGGGTCTGAGAATGGATACTACGACCTTAGGTAGGAGGGTCTGGGAGATGCACAAGTCCGCTATGGCGGAAAGAAAGACGTTCTAGGCAGGGTAAACGAGAATAATAAGGAAATAACAAAATGCCAAGATAATAAAAAGATCCCATAAGGTCATAGAATGGGATTAAAAATAATTTGAAAAGGGCATGTTCAAAAAATTGCTGTGTGAAAAACCGAACCACTTAGGCCCTCACAGCCCGCTAGAATAATTGTTTCCATCACAGCAGGGTAAAATTGGCGACAGCTCATTTGATTTATCCGAGATCCTTTTGGTCTAGTTTACGAGTTTAATAAATCTGGTCACCACTTGTGGGTGTTCTCCTTCCAAACAGGAAATAGCAGAGTGGGGACAATTCCGGATATTAAACTTGTTGAAAGCAGTGCTAGCCACTTTCTGATTGAAGTGCACACAGTGTGCGCCACCGCTAGGCCTGCGTTCCTGTGTGCTTGGCTGCTGCGCCCAGGAAGGGAGAAAGTCCAAAGTTCGAACGTGACCGAAACGTGTTGCATTATTCGTAGTTTGTAATAAGTCGAGTAGGCTCAGATAGAGGTGTTCGTGGGCAAGAGGTTTGTAGCCACGTGTCACATCTTTTTTAAACATTGATTTGTCTTGGGAAAGGGAAATGTTTTTTGTAATGTTATTTATAGCACTTTTGAATGCAGTAAACCTGAAGTCAGAATCCCACAGCCAGTGAGCCTTTAGAGGTTTTATGGCAGGATTATTAAAATGCACCATGAGTTTTTCAGCGGGCAAGGACCAGTCTCCATTTGTTCCCAGATGTAATATTTAAGGGAATCATTGTGATAATTTTTCAGTTTAAAACAATAATTCAGGAAATCCAATTTCACTGCAAGTTGTTGTTTCAACACTCCTAACTCCTTTCTGATCTGGGACTGCGATGAGTTCTATGGCAGCATAAACTGGAGCCTGTGTATGTAACATTGCGATACATTAAAAAAAGGACCCCAGTTTAGCAGGAAAAGCCTCTGCTCCACATGCAAGTGTGGAAAGTACCTCTGACCATGTAACTTTAAGTATGTGTGTGCCTGGTTGAAATCCTACCTGAAAATTCCACAATACATATATTTAGTAAACCTCACTTTTCAGTGTTGGAGGGTTATTTTTCAACCTCACTTTTCAGTGTTGCAGGGTTATTTGTTGGGTCATTTTGGAGGTTGAGTTTGAGGGCTTTAGGACTGATAAGTGGGCAGAGAGAATCCAAGATACTATCAATCGCATTCCAAAAGAGATCTGATCTTTTCAGAAAGATGTTATATTATGATTCTGTGCATTTCAAAACATGTACGGATTCCAAGGGAGATACATACAAAGGTGTCAGGGGGTTCAGCAGGGGCGCAGGGGTTGTGGTGATAGATATCTCGATGAGGAGGCAGACTGTCGATGGTACCGGGTCGATGTGGTGTGCTCTGCACAGGCTAGCAGCGGTAATAGTGTCCTTAGAGACTTTCCAGAATGCTGTGATACCGTGATGGCAGTGGATGGTAGGAGAAAGGACTGAAAGTACAAATGGCCAATGATGAAAGAGGTCTTGCTTCATGTTGCCCAGGTGTGCCAGACAAAGAAAGGAATGGAGCGGGAGTCGGGTCTCAGCTGATGGCTCCATCCAAGACAGTATTATCTCCAAACAAAACGATGTCCAAGTTCTAGATCTACCTATCTTGGACTGGTCTGACCATTTCCTTATCCCGTCTCCATTTGCCCCACCAGCACTAGCATCTGGTCTCAAACTACACTTGGTGCAGTGAATACAGAATATTAGAAAGAAATGACCTGTCTACCTCCATCTTCACTATCCTCCTGCCTCTCCCTGGCTAATTAAAGCAGTAATTCACTCCTCCCAACATGAAATCCGAACACAAAACTTACAAAACTAAGGCCTCTGGATGGTTCTTGTCCATCCTCAGTTTTATGAGACCATCTGTTAGAAGAGCTCAAAGACTGTAAAGGATTAAGAAAATTTGCCGGAGGTTCCAGCAGCTGCGGTCCTACTGGATTCAGAAAAGGCGTTTGACTCTTTGGAATGGCCATTCATATGGGCCGTGATGAGGAAGTTAGGCACCCTTAAAGGTTTTATAGTCCTCACAGCAGTGCTTTATGCCTACCCAATCACGAGACTCCACTTAAACAGTACACTAGCCACACTGTTCACTCTTACACGAGGTACCAGACAGGGTTGCCCCTTGTCTCCTCTACTTTTCATATTGGCCCTCGACCCGCTGGTCTGCCAATTTCAGGAGAAACACCTCCATAGAGGTATCCAGTTCAATACTGGCCCCCTCCTTATCTCGCTCTATGCGGATGACATCGTGTTATATGTCCGCCGCCCGCAAGACAACCTAGATCCACTCATTAGAGAGAGTTTGCGCTTCAGTGGTAATTCGGGACTGGATATTAATTGGGGCAGATCTGCATTGCTTCCTTCAAAGACAAGCACCACCGAATGGGATTGTGAATTCCCATTGAAATGGTGTTGGGACTTGGTCAGGTATTTGGGTATCCAGATTCATAGGGAAATGGACCAGATGGTGAGACTAAATTATGGACCAGCGATACAAAACTTAGAAACGCAGGTGGAAAGTTGGATAAAGCTCCTGCTTTCTATAGCCGGCAGAATTGCACTGATGAAGATGGTAGTTCTTCCAAAATTTCTTTACATGTTTCACAATATCCCCATCCCACTCCCAGACAGTTTTTTTAAGATCTTCAGATCACACCTTATCAGGCTTGTGTGGGGTGGTAGGAGACATAGGATATGGTGGGAAACCATGACTCTGCCATATGAGAGTGGGGTAGGGGCCCCAGATTTCAGTATGTACTATTTGGTGGTGCAGTGCAGAATTGCTCACTCATGGTACCATCCTGATGCTCGTATCCCTTACAGTAAGCTGGAATCTGATCAGGTGTCCTCAACCCGCTACATGCTATTCTCTCTCAGGGATTCCCTCGCGACCCTAGAGAGATTCAGATGGTGTCCACCCCAAGCTGGGCATGGCGCAAAGTTTCGCGAGTGACAGGGTGTGGTTCCCTGTATTTGTCCCAAATTTCCTTAGCACATAACCCATGGCTCCCTATTACAGAAGAGAAATTAGTACTCCGTGTCCTTCGGTCGCATTCTATTTTGAAATTTGGAGACTTGTTCCCAGATGGGCATGTTTTTGACAACGCTGGGAGGGACATGGGAGCCGGACTGCCCTTCATGAATCAGTTTATTTTCAGCAGGGTCCACAGAGCTGTGCGTGCTAAAATATTAGAGTACCCACTGGAGCCACAGTTTTTTGTGCCTTTATCCCTATCAATATCTAACACCGACGGCACGCAATTGATTTCAAGATTATATAGGGCTTGTATGACGATGGTCCAGAGCTACGATGCCAAGATTCGTGATGACTGGGAGCGAGACCTAGGTCACCCTATTCTAGATGACTAGTGGGTTTTCTGCTGCTCACAGATCAGGGAAATCTCCCTCAACAGCAGGCATTTTAAATTGATACA
Source organism: Lissotriton helveticus (assembly GCF_964261635.1). Classification (NCBI taxonomy): domain Eukaryota; kingdom Metazoa; phylum Chordata; class Amphibia; order Caudata; family Salamandridae; genus Lissotriton; species Lissotriton helveticus. Next base: position 77,747,961 of record NC_136067.1, on the reverse strand, counting down.
TTTAACATTCTTATGGTAAGTGTACATGACATCGACTAAACTACACGCTATAGACTCATCCAGGCCTCACCAAGTGTGGTAGTCCTTATGCCGACTTTCCCCACCTGACGTGGACTTGCCCCAGGTTAGGGGGATTTTGGACAGCTATTTTTGGTATAATATCTCAAATGGTTCTAAAAATGTATTGCGCTGGCGCTGTTATTGGCTAAGCGTGAGCTTGCCATTAGATGGGGTAGCAAGCTACCCCCACTACAAATGCATGACTGGCTAGCCTTACATATTGCAATACGAACTGTGAATTGTATGCTACACTGCTCACACACAAGTCCCGACCAAAGGACATATGGGGTCCACTCAGGACTTACCAACAGAACCTGGAACCTCATACTCCTAGCTCTATTCTTGAGGGATATTCCCAACTGGTGTGGGATAAATGGTCAGACACAATATGTAATTGTTTCTATTGATTTGAGGTCTACTTTGGAGATGTATGCATGTGCACTTCAGGTTGGGTATGTCGTAAGGAGACAAATATATACTGGTCAGCCACTGTATCTTCTGTTCCGCTTCGCTACATTTCTTTGTGTGTACATCATGGCATAACGGCACTATATTGGTTGAATGTTAACTGATTGTAAATGAACAATCTTGAAGATGACACTGCTTTGTTACTGTTTTTTAAATGATAAATAAAGTTTTTTAAAAAAGGATTAAGAAAATTCCTCTGTTACTCTCCAAGCTCAACTGGTAAAGGAGAATTTACAAATTCTCTGTCCTTTTGGCCAAAGTTTCTCGCTTCAACTCTCAAATCAACAACTCCAAGAACAGATCTAAGAAACTGTTTGAAATAATCTGCTCACAAACAACTGCATCCTCCCCACCTAAAAAATCTAGATGCAATAAATTCTCTTTATTTGTTCTTCATATCCAATAGATTGTTCTTCATCATGGTGGAGCTCTGCCACACCCTTCCTCCTGAACTCTCCACTATACTGCTCCCCAGTCCACTGCCCATTTCAATAACAACCCATCTCTCTGAAGACTTCCTTCTCCCTCATTTCAGAAGAAAACCTTCCATCAGCATGGTCCCGCACCAAACGCTTCTTCTACTTGGCTGATCGAATCGGTTCTACCGTGGTTAAAGGCCTTACTCAGACCATTCATCCTCATTGACGTGCCCTCAAAAATGTGTCTCTGCTGAATGGCATTGTACCAAAAACCTCTTCTAAAGAAACCAACCTTGGTCCCTCTAGTGTTGCAAAGTAATGCCCTATCTCGCCTTTTCTAGTCAAGGTAATTGAAAAATGCACTTAGTCTAAGCTGATCATATTCAGGAGAATACACTATTGGACAAGTTCCAGTCCGGCTTTACAGCAGTACACAGTAGGGGATCTGCACTGTGATTGGTGAAGTCCTCCACACTTTCGATAACGTCCACCCCTGCCTCCTCAGTCTGCTAGAACTCCCCACATGCATCAGGATTGCCCTGTGTGTACGGAACGGAGGTGATGCAGTGGCAGGTTGCATCGGTGCATGCATCAGGTTTGTCTTGTGTGTATGGAAGGGGAGACATGTAGCGATGTGATGCATCTGTGTCTGCATACCCTGAGTGGACGTGCTGTACAATGTTCAGTGGGGGAGGCGTGAGAATGTAACATTTAGCCAAAATGATGGCCATTTCTGGCCAGCATTGGTGGTCCAGTGGTAGAGTTCTCCTCTGACCAGCAACCATTGTATGGAAATAGCTTGATCTCATCCATAAACACTTTCTTTCTTTTAAAGTTCACTGAAGTGATGGGGGCGTGGCTTGCGCGCCGCTGTCATATGGCGTGTTGCGCTTGAACTCCGGGGTGAGTTGATCCCGTTGAGCGTTTTTCTCCGTTTCTTCATGCCCTTTTAAGCGGAAAAACCACACACCTACGGCGGAACATGCGCTGATCTGCACGACGCTGTTTTTCCGCGATTTCAAATACCGGAATTGTGCGTTCTGCTTCCATACTCGCAGGCGCTCGCATTCCTGAGGAGCGGCCGCCATTTTGCCGCGTATGACGTTCCTGTCATCTGCTCTCTGAGGCGCCGCTGCGGATACATTTTGACAGCCTTTCGTGTATGTCTAAGGGTTTCTTCACAAGACGGATACAATGGTAACAGTTATGCTTTATTTCTAATGCTACCTTTTGCTGCTTGGCTGGGTTTAAAAGTGCTCGCAGTCTTTTCTCTCTCCATGATTCATTGAGATGCTCATGTTGTTATCCTGAGGTGTCTTCCTGTTTTTGCTCATTTTTCAACCGCTAGATTACCATAGCGTGTTTGGAGCGTGAATTGTCTCTTTTTTCACTGTTTTCACTGTTGCTGGATATTTTGCGCAACTCTGGTGATTTACTCTATCCTTGTGACATTTTTGTTAGTCTCCTGCTACAACACTGTCATTATGAGTCGCTCCTTGAACAGCAAAGACTCTAAAGACCCGGGCACTTCTTTGAAGCGAATTAAGTCGGTCTCTCCTACTCCTGAATCACCTCAGGCAGACCATACTTCCACATTGGACACCATATTGGCGCGTCTCAATGAGGTTCATGATATTGCGCAGTCAACCAAGACTAACACTGACTTACTACAAGTGGAAGTATCTGCCATCAGGAATGATTTTAAAGCCCTTTCTCTACGTGTATCAGCAACAGAAACACGGATAAGTTCCGCAGAGGATGGTATGCAAAAGCAATCCAGGTCCCTTTCTCAGATGGAGCGGTCTATGGCGGCGATGCGCAGAGACCTCACGGAGCAGGAGGACCGTAATAGGAGATCTAATCTGCGTATTTTTGGCCTACCGGAGGACTCAGAGAAATCATCCTCCTCCATGATTGAATTCTTATCTCATTGGATTCCTGATACACTTCAACTATCTTTCCACAGAGACTTTGAGATTGAAAGAGCACACCGTGTTCCAACGTTTCGTTCTAAGGCAGCCACCCAGCCAAGAGCAATCATTTTTAAGCCCTTACGACATCAACACACTGAGCTGATTTTGTCACATATGCGCAAGATTAAACAACTCAACTGGGAGGGTCATCGCATATCCATTTCCCAAGACTTTGCCAGAGATACGGTCATAAGACGAAAAGGTTTCTTGAATCTTCGAAAACGTCTCACTGACTTGGGCATCTCTTTTTCCTTTTCTGGTCCATCCAAGTTTCGCATTACTCATAAAGGGCGTTCCAGAATCTTCGATGAACCGGCAGACTTGACAGCGTTCTTGGACAACCAGGAGGAGATAGAGATGGAGATTCAACGTGCAACGACGCAGACTCCTGGGGCCTCAGGGACCTGATTTATTGTTCTCTTTACTTCTGGTTATGTCTTTTTTCTGCATGGTTACCTTCTCTTCTTTCTCCAGCCATGTTTTCATGTTGTTCTTCTCCTCTGCTCTCGTATGTCCTATCTCTGTTCTTCTTTCTAGACCAATCTCATAGTTCTCCTTTCTTTCTAGTATCCGTACTCTCCTTCTTTTTTCTCTTCAGTATTCTTCGAGAAACTTCTGGTAGATCCTTTCAATTTTTTCTTCTTCTTTCCTTTACCCGTCTTCTCTGATTTCGTGTGTACCTCTGTTTCAACTCCTTGTTTTTGTTTCTCTTGCTCCTATCAATTTTTTATTACGGTGTGTTTCTCTTATATTGTTGCTGTTTATACCTACTAATTACCTGCACTTTTTAGAGTTCTTAGTTGCAGATGTATTATCTTTTAATCAAGTATTATTATTCCTTTCGATAGCATTGTTTATTATATTTGCATTATACTATGTAGCATTGTAGTATCGTGGTGTAGACTTCTCATTTTTCTTTATGCTCGTTTTCTTTTTCCCTCTCGGTTTCTTCCTCGTGTCTCCAGGCTGTTCTCATACACCTTTTATCTTTCCTCTTCTGTTACTCCATTTTATAGTATAGTTAGAATTAAGGTGTTTTGGTTTGATTCATATGCGATTTTAGCACTTCTTTGTTCCTCTATTCACAAAATGGTATATGTTCTTTAAGATGTTTCATACATAATGCAGCTTTTCCTATATTTTATGGTATTGTTCTTTATGCCATGCTCTTGCGCTTGCTGGGGTAATGTCAATCTACTCTGAGTGGTATTTTTCTTCTAATAGCACTATAATATCTCACTATAAAATGTATTTCTATGTGTATGCATTTTCTATGGATTTTTACTTCACTGTGAGTCGTTTTTTTCATAATGGGCTATTCTTCTTTACCAACTTTTGCTCCTAGTACGGGTTTTCGACTCGCCTTTTCCACGTTCTCCCTTGCATGTTATGGGTCTCTTTTAGACCTCCCCCTCTGCCTCGTTTCTCTCTCCTTTCTAATCTTTCTTCTCTCCTTCTGGCTTTTCTTTTTTCATGGTTTTCCCACATGGTGGCTCCCGTAACATCTATTTTGTTTTGTGGTTGGTCTACTATAGTCTTGCACTTCGTCTTTTCTCTGTTATCATTGTTGTCTTCGAGTGTATCCCCTTCAGGTAGATGCCAGGTTTAAATGTTTTATCCCTTAATGTTAAGGGCTTAAATCATCCGGTCAAACGATCTAAAATCTTAGATTATTGTAAATCTCTCTCAGCGGACTTAGTCCTATTTCAAGAATCTAAGATCACTAGTAGAGAAGCGCTATTTTTGAAGAAAGAATGGGTGTCGGATGTGTCTTGTTCGGATGCTTCTGGTAAACGCAATGGTGTGGTTACGTTGGTTTCGAGAAATTCGGGTTTATCGATTGTCTCTTCTGAGCATGACTCTGATGGTCGATGGCTTCTATCTAAATTATCAGATGGACAACATGATCTGTTTGTTATGAATATCTATGCTCCGAATATTGATAACCCTGCTTTTTGGAAATCCATTTCTAAAAAACTGCATGATACCCCACATGCTGGTAATCTTATTGTGGGTGGGGATTTTAACTTACCTATGGACCCTTTATTGGACAGAAATTCCGCTTTTCAGTTTCGTCCGCCTAAAGCACACAAACAGATGCTTAACATGTGCTCCATTGCTAATTTGCATGATATTTGGCGTCTCCATAATCCCACTGGTAGTGACTTTTCTTTCTTTTCCTCCCCTCATTCCTCATTTTCTCGCATTGACTATCTCCTAGTTCACTCTTCTCTTGTCGCAGCCTCTTCCTCCCCGCTTATACATCCCATTGTTATCTCGGATCATGCTGCGGTTACTTTTACGCTCTCATCCTTTGCTCCGAAACCACGTGGTCGTTCCTGGAGACTTAATACGGAGGTGTTATATGACTCTACCCAAGTGGAAGAATTTTCCAAGGATATAAATACCTTTTTCCGTGAAAATGAGGAGTCTGTATCTTCTCCAATAATTCTTTGGGATTCTTTTAAATGTACTTTCCGTGGCCAAGTTATTGCATGCATGTCCAAACGCAATTTAGCGATTAAAAAGGAACTTACTGTGTTATCATCTGAAATCAAGACTTTGGAGGCTTCCTTTAGACATACTAAGGTACCGACTGTCCTACAACAAATTAAGCTGCTAAAATACAAATATAATACAATTGTCACTAAAAGAGCTCATATTGGTTTCCAAGCACAAAAGTCCAAAAAATTACTTTTAAAGAATCGGGCTGGCAAACTTTTGGCTGCTACATTAAAATTCCAAGACTCCTCCTCTAGATCCTCTCAGATCTCTTCTATTAAGGACCATAATGGTTCTAAAAAATTCCAGACTGAGGAAATTCTTGAAGTTTTTCGTGATTTTTATAACAAATTGTATACCCCTTCTAACCAAGCCTCTTTTGACAAATGCCAAGATTTTTTAAAATCAGTTCCGATTCAATCAGTATCAGAGGAAGATCGCTCCACTCTAAATGAACCTATCTCACCTGAGGAGATAGTTTCTGCAATCAAGGCCACCCGTTCGGGGAAAGCTCCAGGCCCTGATGGGTATCCGATCTTCTTTTATAAAACCTTTCTCCCGTTGCTTGTTCCTAAGTTGCAGGCGGTCTTTGACGCTTTTGTTCGTAATGGATCTGTCTCTGGTACGGCTGCCGAAGCCACCATAGTGGTGATCCCAAAAGACGGGAAGGACCATTCGGACCCTAAGAATTTCCGCCCTATTTCGCTTCTCAATATGGAAGCGAAGATTTTTGCTAAAATTCTGGCGAAACGTCTAGAATCCTTTATTCCCCATTTAGTCCATCCCTCCCAAACTGGTTTTGTTAAAGGTAGGCTAGCAAGAGATAATATTCGCACTTTCTGCCATATTATTGGGGCGGCCAAGCGATCCCACTTACCGGCCGCGGCCTTGGCCCTCGATGCGGAGAAGGCCTTCGATAAGGTTTCTTGGCCTTTTCTTCGAGCTGTTTTACATGCACATAACCTCGGGGAATCATTTATTAACATGGTAATGTCTTTGTATTCCCAACCTAAAGCTAATATTAGAGTTAATGGTTCCACATCCTCTTTTTTTAATCTCTGCCAGGGAACGAGACAAGGTTGTCCTTTATCCCCTCTCTTGTTTTTGTTATCTATCGATCCTCTCCTTCGGCTGATTGATTTAAACCCCGATATCAAAGGGTTCTCTTTTGGCCCTCATTGTCTAAAAACTGCAGCCTACGCAGATGATGTTCTCATTTTCTCGGACGATATCGCATTAGCCATTCCTGCTATCTCTGACACCATTTCTTTATTCTCTAAAGTTTCGGGATATACCCTAAATAAAGATAAGACAGAACTGTTCCCTTTAAATGCCTACTGCTTTCCTGCGCATATGGGCTCGGCCGGCTTTAAATGGCAAGCTTCCCATCTTAAATATCTAGGCATTTATTTTTGTTCGTCACTACATACCACGGTTACGTATAATGAGTCTCAAACTCTGGCTAAAGTTCGTCGTCTTCTGGATACTTGGTCTCCCAAACATATTTCATGGTGGGGGCGCTTACAAACCCTTAAAATGATGATCACGCCGATTATCAATTTTGTTTCTTCCATGATTCCGATTAAATTATCTGACTCTTTTTTTCGGGAAATCGATGGTGTCACCTCCAAATTTTTATGGAGCGGGAAACGTGCTCGGTTAGCATACAAATATTTACGTAGACCCTGTGATATGGGTGGTTGTAACTTCCCGGATTGGGAAAAATACCAGACTGCTTTTTTGGCCTCTCAAGGTGCCCTCTGGTTTTCTCCCCCAACCCGTCATATCCCTATGTGGCTCCTCATAGAACAGGACTTAGCTGCTCCCTTACCACTTGCCTCTTTGTGTACTACTTCCACTCTACATATTCTATTCTCCCGATCTATCATCATTGATACAATCATCGCAATTAAGAAAGTGGATAAGAAAATGGCATTTCCTCTACACAAGACTAGATGGTCTTCCATTTGGCGTAATTCCAAAATTAAAATCAATATCGCTCCCGCACTCATGTCGTATTGGGCAATGAAGGGTGTCTCTCTTGTACAACATCTGTATAATGAGTCTGGTGAGCCCTTACCTTTCTCTAACTTAGCGCTCAAACACTCTCTAACAAATCTAGACTTCTATACTTTTCTTAAAATCAAGGTTGCGATCTCGAAAACTCGTCTTCACCCCTCCTCGTCCACCATCTCCCTGTTTTCTATCTGGCTCAAAGCGGGTCATGTTGCTTCCCACATTTATAGGTTTCTCTCCTCTTCTTCGCTTCCTGATCAGACGGTTGCACAGCAAAAATGGTCGCGTCATTTTGATCACAATATTACGGACCATATCTCCTCCGAAGCTTGGCAATCCATTGGCAAATTAGCGTTACGTCACAAAATTGCTCCTTCCTTAATACAGTCCAAGTTTTTCTCGATCAATCTTCTCCACTGGACTCCGGTGCGTCTTCATTCTCTCAACCTTAAAGAGGATGACCTCTGTTGGAGTTGTGGCGTTGAGGCAGGTGATTTTCCTCATATGTTCTATAATTGTTCCTTACTTAAATCTTTCTGGGACCTTATTCAGCGACATTTGTCTCTTATCTTTGAAATTGAGCTCCAGCTCTCTTTTCCTTTAGTTATTTTAGGCCCCTGGGCGGCTCCTACGCCTCTTCCCCTTGAGCCATTACAATTACAGCTGTTAGACCTTCTTTTATCTGTAGCGATCAAGGTTATTGTTATGGAGTGGAAGTCTTTCTCGTCTGTCTCCTATCACACTTGGTGGGCATGGGTTTCCTTCTTACGCAGTGCTCACACTTCAGTAGATCTAGCACATCTGTCACCTTCCATCTCTAGTGGGGTTTGGGCAACTCTGGATGAATATATGGAACTCTCTGCGAATGGTGTAGTCCCTCAATTTCCTGCTGTTATGTCTACCTAATTTTTTTTTTTTTTTTTTTTTTTTTTTTTCGTGAGTTACATTACATTGGGTTGTTCCTGTGGGATTCCTTCTTTCTTTCTTCTTCTTTCCTGTCCTCTCTTCCTGTTCCCTCTTTCTGCTGCTTTTTTCCTTGCTCTCCTTCCTTCTTCCTGTTGTTCCTCTTACCTCCCCCTGCCCCTGTCCTCATCTTATGGACTGATACGTTCTACGTTCTGAACAATGTATTCCTCTTTTGGCTCAATTCATTATCTTCATTTTAGGTGCCTGTTCTCCAATTTTACTTACATTGAGATTGTTATTGTTCAAATATTGCCCATGCTTTCACATTTCTGCTCATATTGGAATGTATCGCATCTTTGTATTTTGTTTTGGATATTATTTGGATCATTCTTTCTCTCAATAAAATCCTCTTGAAATGAAAAAAAAAAAGTTCACTGAAGTGATACTTAGATCACTAACCCTGGCAGTGCTGTGATACTGTCCCTGAGAAGCAGGGCCCTCAGCTGCAGGTCTAGAGAGGGATCTCAGTTCTGATATAACAGTTCTAGCATCCCCGGGCCCATCCTGTGTCTGCTGAAGGCTTCACTCAGGCTTCCTGTCACTGCTGCAGATGGGTAAAGTGGCCCATGTTTTCTTACACCTTCATCCTTGAGCGCAATCTGGAAATACAGACCTTTGCCAAGCAGTCACTTTCCTGCTTTCATCCGCTTTGCCAACCACTGGCCTCCCTCCTACGGAGGACTTCTGGCTCCAAGATGTCCTGTGGGCGGGGCGTCCTGCAGCAGAGGCCATCACTGGCTACAGGTGTCAGGGAGGATACAGGGCACTGTACAAGGTGTGGGGTGAAGAAAAGCGAGAGACGGGGGGGCATAGGGCACTGTACAAGGAGCGGAGGGAGAAAAGTGAGGGGCATGGGACAGGGGGGCTATAGGGCACTGTACAAGGAGCGGTGTGGAGAAAAGTGAGGGGCATGCAGGGCCGGACTGGGAACCAAAACCGGCCCCGGCAAAGTGCTCGTCCGGCCTCTTCGGGGGGGGGGGTCTGAGCTCTTTGTCTGGGCCGGTTTTCGGCCGATTTTGCTATAGGGCCGATTTTGCCAGGGGTGTAGGAGACACTAAAATTCTGGGGGGGACAGGGACAACCTTGTGGACTTCCCAGTGATCCTATACAAATCACCGCCTGTTAAACAAATACATTTGCATACCTTCAAAGTGAAATATTGAGAAAAGCAGGCATGTTATCACAGTCTGCATGTATGCTTGTTTGTTATTTCATACAGTAATCAGACCAAATGTTAAAAAAACATGTATATGAATCTTGCATCTTCATGCACCAAGCAAACAAAGGTCGCAGACTTAGGGTGGGGGGCGTCGTGTTTGCAAGTGCATTATGGTTTGAAAAATACCTGCTGCTGCATTCCTGGTCTCCAGCAATTTTCATGCAACAATAAAAATGTGAAGATAACTTTGGTGATTAATGTCCTTTATTGAGAGAGATCGGAGGTTTGTCTAGTGGAAGTCTTGACTCATGGTAAGGTAGCCACAGTGGGGTAATATGCCTGCTGCAAAGAACGTGTACCACACAGATCACAAAATGCATATCATGTAAATAGGTCAGTGAGTTACTGCTTTTGTCTGAGAGATTCTTTCGGTATTTGCAGTTTATAAGTTAAAATCCTAACATAGAACAGTGAGCTATTAAACGTCATCAAAGAGCTGCATGAAAACTTCAAGGTATAGATTAGAACGTTATGATTTTTCCCCAGTCTTTCCTTATCCTAATGTTGGAAAATGGGTTCATTAGGATAGAAATCAATTCTGATTATTAAAGAGAACCCTTCAACCATGGTGTTATGTTTAAATTCTGAGTTTGTGCTTCTTTAGTGTTGCAAAGCCATTCTCTGCCCTGGGCACTCCCCAACGTTTTGCTGAGTGGTACTGGTGGTACCTGACCCTGGCCTCTGCCTGAACAGGCACAGGGCCAGTGCTATTCTGAAAGAGACACCTAAAGATACTGTGAAAACACCTACATACACTAGGGTGCACTATGTGATAGGGTACCCCTATGATTGGCATGACCTCTCCTATAAGGCCCTAGTACATAATAGGGCAGGGGATTAGAACTACCTTTAAGTCCCTAGAATATGATAGGGCATGGCAGTTTTGAGGCCAGCAGCCCTTTCTGCGTTTGCATGTGTGCACTGCTGAAGCCTGAGGTCAGTTTAAAAGTAGCCCTGTGTTGTAGGACTGCTTTTAAAATGTAAATTGTACCCAAACTCGACTTTTGGGTTTGGGGAACTTGCAAATTGATCAACTACAATGCTGGGGCAAAATTGAGTTAAGTGGAAAAATGTTTTCCACTTAACTATGGCTGTATCATATTTGCCACATAATACATCATTTGCTGCATAATCTAACGATTTGACCCAAAACAATTTTGTTGCTCGAACGGATCAAAAATTACTAAGAGAAATGTGACTTATGTTGCTGTAAAGTGTAGGGCCCTTTGCAACGGTTGACTGTCACCTTTCCCACTGCTGCTTTTGTATGTTACACAGGTACTAATGAGCAAAAGCTTTGCAGAGGCTGTTAGTATGTATAAATATGTAAAAATAATAAAGTATCATAAATTGCACTGTATTACGCTACAGCCTTTTTATTGTTGCATAATTTAGTCAACACTGCAACATCTTTTTGGCCTCCATTGCTGCATAACTCCAGTGGCCCGAAAGCAGGTTGCACATGTTAAAAGTGTTTGTGCATGAAGCAGAGGCCATGAAGTTTCCAAACTTAGGGGCTGATTACAATGGCAGGCGGACTTCAGTCCGTCCGCCATCGAATCGGGGAATGGGACCGCTGGCCTTCAAGGTGGCGGCCCCATGATAGGCATTACAATGTGACCGCCACTATGGCATTCGCAGTGCCTATCTTTTACATTGCAGCAGGTGCTGCTGGCTGCATCATCCGCCGCAATGTAAAAAAGGACATGTTACATATATCACTGCACAACGTGGCAGGCACAATGAGGTGCCTGACACATGGTGCAGTGATATGTAGGGGGGCATCTTAGATACCCCCCGGGTCCCATGTCTGGGGATTGGGGGGACATAGGCCTGCTACGGGCCCCCAATGTCCCTTTCCACCAACTTTTCCATGGGGGGTGAACCGTCATGGATAGGCTGGCGGGTGAAGGGTATCGTAATCCCTACTGTGGTGGCTGGTAGGCACCACCAGCATGGTAGGAACCACAAGCCCCTCCGCCGCACTGGCGTGCTCAAGGCGCCAGTTGGGTGTGTGGCGGTGGTCTTTCCGACCGCCAGGGAACCACCCGCCATTGTAATATAGCTGGCGGTAATGCAGTCACTGATGGTGTTGGAGCCGCCACTGACGGGGTGACGTGGCAGTCCCACCTCCATTGTAATCACCCTCTAAGTTTGGTGTGCATGCAAATCCTTCATTGCTGATCCCTGGTGAGTTGCACCACTACTGCTGAAAAAGGACAATGGAGGTACCAATGTGTGCGGTGGACTGGCCTCAAGTATCTTGTGACCTCAGTGACAGTCGCTGTCGATGGTGTGTCTAGGGTGTGCTTCTTTGTATGCCTGCTCACAAGACTGGAGGTGAACTGCAGTATGGATTGTGGTAGACAGGCCTTAAAGGTTAACTCACACTTGCCGCCATTAGGGTCCACCTACGGGTGCTAAGACACCAGGGCTTCTAAGGTCTATCGGGCCTTCTAAGGTGTAGCATCAGAATGAGCTCTGTCAGGTGTGTGGTCTGGTGGACTGGTCATGAAGGCTGAAAATGGTGCTCAAGTTCCAAATTCAGCAGCTCTGGCCAGAGTGCCACATCCTCTCCCACACTGAACACCATACTGCCCCACTGAGAGTAATTTGCGCTGCCTTAAGCTACAACTCAAATGTGCTGCGACGAAATTAAAATTATGCACTAGACAACAGTAAAATGCTGCCTGAAAAAAACGAATAACACCCTGGAAAAAGCAAACACTCAAAAGGAATGCAAGAATAAGCAAAGCATGTGAAATGTATTCAGGAACAACATGGTTACCTTAACAGTTTTAAACTCATTATTCAGAAATCAGTAAGTGATTTTGCCTGTAAAATTCAGGACATGGCTACAGGACCAGGCAGGAAGGCACCCGTTTCAATGTCCATTGCTTATATCTTTTCAAAATCTAAGCAGTTTGGTTTTAAAAAGACCTCATCCCCGAACACAGAGCTGCAGTACACATTTTATAAGCTAAAATAATTAAAACAGTTGAAACGATCATATTAAACGTTTCTACTCCACTCATCAACCAGGTATTGCAGTCCCTTTAGGAATGGTTGACATTCCCACCCTGGAAAAACAATGTTGTTCAAAGAAAGAAGAAAAAAGAAAGTAGCGCTTTCACTGGCAAAGAGAGAGCCGGAGGAGGGCCGGTGCCAGAGGCAGATCAGGAGAAGTTGACACTGTGCTTTCTCTGGGCATGAAGGAAAGGAGACAGGGTTGTTTTCCCCTTCTCAGGACACCGAGCCTTACTGCAGCATAAGAAAGGGCAGAGGGCGGTGGCCTCTATGACTCCAGGCAGGTCAAGTGCAGGGCCATTGGGTAGCGCTTTCGCGCGCTAATGGCCCTGCGAATAACAGAAGGGAGAGGAGAAATTCTTTTGTCCCCTCGTCCCCCCCACGCTTGTCCCCCGTGTCCCCCCCACGCTTGTCCCCCGTGTCCCCCCCTCTTTAAATTCTGGGGGGATATATCCCCAGTTTCCCCCACACTTCCTACGCCCATGGATTTTGCAGCTATGCTGCATAAACGGCCCTGTAACAAAAACGGCCCCCAGGGGGCCAAAACCGGCCCCCACCCTTGCGGCACACCGGGGGAGTGCCCGGTGCCCGCAACGGCCAGTCCGGGCCTGGGGACATGGGTGGGGGGCCATAGGGCACTGTAAAAGGTGCGGGGTGGAGAGAAACAGGGAGGGCACACACTGTACGAGGTGCGAGGTGGAGAAAATCGGGGGAGGGCACAGGGCACTGTACAAGGTATGGGGTGAAGAAAAGCGAGAGACGGGGGCGGGCATAGGGCGCTGTACAAGGAGTGGAGTGGAGAAAAGTGAGGGACATGGGTGGGGGGCCATAGGGCACTGTACAAGGAGCGAGTGGAGAAAAGTGAGGGACATGGGTGGGGGGCCATAGGGCACTGTAAAAGGAGCGGAATGGAGAAAAGTGAGGGACATGGGTGGGGGGCCATAGGGCACTGTAAAAGGTGCGGGATGGAGAGAAGCAGGGAGGGCACACACTGTACGAGGTGCGGGGTGGAGAAAATCAGGGGAGGGCACAGGGCACTGTACAAGGTGTGGGTGTAGAAAAGCGGGGGAGGGCACAGGGCACTGTACAAGGTTTGGGGTGGTGAAAAGTGGGGGAGGGCACAGGGCACTGTACAAGGTGCGGGGTGGAGAAAACGGGGGGCATAGTACACTGTACAAGGTGCGTTGTGGAGAAACGCGGGGAGGGCACAGGGAACTGTACAAAATGCAGGGTGCAGAAACGCAGGGGAGGACACAGGGCACTGTAGAAGGTGCGGGTGGAGAAAAGTGGGAGAGGGCACAGGGCACTGTACAAGGTACGGGTGCAGAAAAACAGGTGGCCATAGGGCACTGTACAAAGTGCGGGATGGAAAAAAGCAGGGGGCATAGGGAACTGTTCAAGGTGCTGGGTGGAGAAACACGGGGAGGGCACTGGTACTGTACGAGGTGAGGGCGGAGAAATGGGAGGAGAGCCCAGGGCACTGTACAAGGTGCGTGGTGGAGAAAAGCGGGGGAGGGCACAGGGCACTGTACAAGGTTCGTGGTGGAGAAAAGCGGGGGAGGGCACAGGGCACTGTACAAGGAGTGGGTGGAGAAAAGCGGGGGAGGGCACAGGGCACTGTACAAGGTGTGGGTGGAGAAAAGCGGGGGAGGGCACAGGGCACTGTACAAGGTACGGGTGCAGAAAAACAGGTGGCCATAGGGCACTGTACAAAGTGCGGGATGGAAAAAAGCAGGGGGCATAGGGAACTGTTCAAGGTGCTGGGTGGAGAAACACGGGGAGGGCACTGGTACTGTACGAGGTGAGGGGCGGAGAAATGGGAGGAGAGCACAGGGCACTGTACAAGGTGCGTGGTGGAGAAAAGCGGGGGAGGGCACAGGGCACTGTACAAGGTTCGTGGTGGAGAAAAGCGGGGGAGGGCACAGGGCACTGTACAAGGAGTGGGTGGAGAAAAGCGGGGGAGGGCACAGGGCACTGTACAAGGTGTGGGTGGAGAAAAGCGGGGGAGGGCACAGGGCACTGTACAAGGTACGGGTGCAGAAAAACAGGTGGCCATAGGGCACTGTACAAAGTGCGGGATGGAAAAAAGCAGGGGGCATAGGGAACTGTTCAAGGTGCTGGGTGGAGAAACACGGGGAGGGCACTGGTACTGTACGAGGTGAGGGGCGGAGAAATGGGAGGAGAGCACAGGGCACTGTACAAGGTGCGTGGTGGAGAAAAGCGGGGGAGGGCACAGGGCACTGTACAAGGTTCGTGGTGGAGAAAAGCGGGGGAGGGCACAGGGCACTGTACAAGGAGTGGGTGGAGAAAAGCGGGGGAGGGCACAGGGCACTATACAAGGTGTGGGTGGAGAAAAGCGGGGGAGGGCACAGGGCACTGTACAAGGAGTGGGTGGAGAAAAGCGGGGGAGGGCACAGGGCACTGTACAAGGTGCGGGTGGAGGAAAGCGGGGGAGGGCACAGGGCACTGTAAGAGGTGCGGGTGGAGGAAAGCGGGGGATGGCACCGGGCACTGTGCAAGGTGACAGTGGGGAAAAATGGGGGGCAACCTTTTCTGCAATAAGAGCTACTTATATTCAATGTAAATCATCCTGAGCTTCTATATTAGTGTTGTACTAGTGACCGCACCAGGCAGGCCAGATTACATCTGCTGCCCCGTGCAACATTAGCAGGAGTGATCCTCTCAGTGGTTAAGGCTAGGTCGCCAGCAGTAAAACCCAAAAAATGCTTAGTAAATTTTTTTTATAATTTCAAATAATTTTAATTAAGAATTTTACACATACATTTTAGACGTCGTTCTTCACGGGGTAGCATCCCTGGCTGGGGGTACCTGCTCGTGGTACAAGTTACCTTATATTTGATTGGATGCCCCCCCTTAGTACTGTCCTACTATAATTGTGAAGGTAAGTGGAAGGTAGAAAGGAGAAAAAGTGTGTGTAGAAAGAAAAAGAATAAGAGAAGGGGGTGTGCATGGGGTGATATGCTCGTATTACACCTTCGTGTGTGGGCATAGCCTGCTTTTGGTGGGTTGGGCTGCAATTCCGGTGTTCACGGGGTTTCGTAGTGTCCCAGGAACTCATCTAGTGTATCCCACATGCCCCTGGTTGCTGACTTCCTGGGTAAGTTGTGAAGTGCGATGCTGTCCGCGCCTCTCAGGTGAGTTATCCAATTGAGCCACCCCTTGAATGATGCCCTCCCTGTATCCTTCCACTTGGAGACCACCATCTTAACTGCCGACGTTAGCAAGAGGTCTAGAAGGTCCCTGTCTTGTTGTGAGTTCAAGTTAGTGGTTATAAATGCTGTAGTGAGGGTTGGGAAGTCTGGTCTTAGTGTGCACCCCAGTAGTTTTTGGATAAATATAAATATCTCTGCCCAGAAGGTTTTAACTTTATGGCATTGGGAGATGAGGTGAGCTACATCTCCATTTTCCTCTCGAAGTTCCAGCATAGGTTATGAGGTTCTTTAATTTCGACTCCATCTTACATTCGCTGCCATTTTGTGTTGCCTTTACACAGGCTGCTCGATGAACGAAGTGTCTCTGCCCTTTTGGACTGCAACGTGTCGAAAACCCCCCTCCGTCCTTGTTTTTAAACCAATCTCAGACACCAGCCGGTCTAACTAATCCTTGTCTGGACTACCTAATCCTTGTATCAACTATCTGTTAGCCTTTAGTATTCTTCTCTCGCCATATCTTATCTTTTGGCCTTCGCTATGTAAATGTAAATTGATACTTGTATAGCACACTACTCACCCTCAAGGGTCTCAAGGCGCTTGTACGAATACCGCTGTGTGAACCCATCCTGGCTTTCCCTGTGAGATGTCCACTCCTGGGCACCCCCAAGGTGGAGGCCAGGCATCCTTAGCGTTGTGGAGGCCGTTGTGGAGATTAAGCAAGCTATTGCCCAGAGTTGCAGAGTGGGACTCCATGATTGGAATAGGCACCGAGGCGAGAATTATCAGGTCCGTGGAATGTTTGAGCCCAAGACCCGCCGAGGCGGGGAATTGAACCCTGGTCCCGGGCTAGACCTCTGCATCAGGGTCTGCCGCTCTAACCATTGAGCCACACCTCTCTCTCTGTGTTTTCTTATTTCACAACCTTTCTTTTGAAGCATACGGACATGTCCTGCCATTGCTACACTGAACCATGGATACCAGTATTGATTATCTTTGGGGGCTGGATAACACACAACATGTAAGCAGAGAGCATTCTGGTTGCACAACACCTTGTTTTCAAACTCTTCTGATTGGCTAAAACTTTGTGCATTGGGTGTATGGTTGTACAGATGTATTTTGGCGATAAAAGCTTGTGAGCCACGGAGTAAAGTGGCAGTCTCCTGAGAACCTACTTGGTGTACTTCTTGGACAACTGTGATTAGCTGCAGCTAATAAACTTGGTTTTCTTCACCAACAGAGAATTCCGTGTCTCTGTGCAACAAGGCAGGTGAACTCGAAGATTTCAGGCGTGCCCTGCTCCGCCTTGGCAGCCAAACATGGGGCGGCTTCAGAGGTAGCGGTTGAGCCCAAGGATCGTGAGGAGCCCTGCAGGAAAATTCCAGAGGAGGCGCCCCCACACCAGCGACCCCTATATGTCGAAAAGTGGATTGATGGTCTTTTGAAGTGTGGCTTCTCCTTTCCAACGGCTGCTGGTGACTGCTGCCCTGCCTTGGTCCCTTTTTGGTGATGACTGGTATTGCGAGACGTTAGACGGACCTCTGTTGGCGTGAGAAGACATTTGGTTAAGTACTGGTGGGTAGCGCCCACTTCTTTGTTTTTGGGTTCTTAGATTCGACAATTGCACTTTTCGAAGCCAAGGGGTGAGTACGTTTGTGCTGTTTTGATTAGCCCCTTGTTGTTTGTAGGAAGCCAGTGAAGTAACGATGCCTGGTTTCAGTAAGTTTAAAAAATGGTGTTGTTTTTGTTGCGATATGGACTCCTGACTGGAGGACTCTTGTCCAATTCCTCCGGCTGGAACTCCTACTTATGAGCTTTACTCTAAACATGGTGTGGGCCCCATCACTTTTAATGAAGTATGGGTCCGCTATACGAAGAAAGATGGTATTTTACAGTGGCCACATAATGGTAGTTTTGAGCCTGATATTTTAGACAATTTAGAAGCTACTTTGTTTAAAAGAAAAGCCCGGCCGGCTATGTTTGACTCTTTTTGCCTTTGGCGCAAGGAAGCCAAACAGAAAGAAATTAAACAGGCAAAAAGAGATAGGAAAGAAAGAGGCATGACTGTTATACAGGCTGCCCAACAGTTTAAAGATAATGAAATAGATCATGCGATAGAGATCTCAGATAGGCAACATCGCATGGCGATTGATAAATGTTACCCGGTGCTGCCAACTTCTTCCCCGAATCCCGATGCTGATCTTGAGAAGGATCCTTTAATGTCTCATTTGTTAAGATCGCCCCCGCCCTATGTACAAGGTGCTAATGCACCCCCGCTTTTGTTACCCGTCCAGCAACCTGTTATTCTCCCACCAGCTACAGCTCCTGCACCTCCACCACAGCCCTTTGTGGCACTACCACTCCCGCCATTTCCTTTGCCTCCAGCTCCCTTGCTTCCAGCTCCTCTGCCTCTGACTTCTTTGCCTCAGTCTCCTTTGCCCTCGACCTCCGTTCTACCTGTTGCCTCTTCTCCTGCTCCGTCTCATACCTTATCTCCTGTTTTCTGCCAACTTCCCCTTCTGTCCGTCAGCGGATGGTTGAGACTGTTTCTGGTCTCTTTTCTCCTCTCTCTGGGTCAGTAAGTCTGACTCATGTTCTTCCCCGTAGGCAGACCCGTAGTTTACTTCTTGATTCCCAAGAACGAGATGAGTTAGATCTCCTTGCTCGCAGATGGATCATGCAGGGTCCAGAGTATACCGTGCAAGATATCATGGAAACGTTTGGGCAGTGGGATGCCCCTACACAGAGATTTGTTTTTGACGCCATGTGTGGCATTTTAGGTCAGGAATGGGAGGCTACGGGATTGGGTTTAGCTCCCATGGGTTTGCTGGATATTCGGACGGATTTTGATAAAGGAATTATTGTGGGTCCTGAGGCTGAGAATGCTGTACGGACACTTATCACTTTTAGATCAATGTTCTTTTCCCGGTCTTTGTCTGAACCTGATCCTTCTGTTAGGCGCAAACTGAAACATTATCCTATGCGAGAGGTTCCCCCAGTGTGGAGAGAAGCGGTTACAGCCCAGGATGGTAATCAGCCTATACCAGCTCACTTCCAACGTATATGGGTACATGTACCTAGGAAGAGATCTGAGGTGCTGGCCCTTAAACAGTCCTTACCTGACCCCCGTAAAAACCCTGCTAGTTACTACAAAGAATTATCTCAGACTGTTGATGCTTGTATTATGAATTTGGCTGACATAGATATGTTGATGGGAAATGTTGTCCCACAACCATTGTGGGTTAAGATTCGGAAAGAGAACCATGCCCAAGAATTAGGAGGTGATTGGAATGCTATACTGGCTGCTGATAGACTCCAAGTGGGTGGTGCTAAACCCGATAATTTAGTTGCAGAACTTCCTGGTAGAATAATCACCTTAATGAAAACTATGATGCCCGCTCTGCGAGTTAATTGGGATAAGTTAGCTGCCTGTAAGCAGAAGAAGGATGAGAGTGTCTCTGACTTCTTTACTCATTTTGAGGAAACGTTTCTTGATCACAGTGGTCAGGATATGAGCACAGAGGGGGGACAGCGATTGTTCGTAGATAAATTTGTATTTAATCTGCTTCCCGAACTCTCTAATAAATTAAAAGATTCCGAAAGTTCATGGGCTGTTTCTTCTTTAGCCCAGATATTGGCTACTGCCCAATATTATGAAAATAGGGATAAGGAGGAGATGGACAAATTGGATTAAAAGACTAAAGATTTAAAGACGATGGTTCTTTTGCAACAGGCTTATCCTCCTCGTCCTGCTCAGCGCCAGTTTCAGCCGACTCCCCAGTTTCAGAAGGTGTTTCAGAAACTTGAGCCCTTTGTTCCACGGCCTCCACTGGGTCCTAATCAATGTACCTATTGTAAGGAAGAAGGTCACTTCAAGAATAATTGCCCGATTTTATTGCAGCGTGCTGGTGGTACGCCTGGGCCGCGAGGCCGAGGTGGCTTCCAGTCAACACCTAGGGGGAGGGGCCCAAGTACAATGTCCCAGGATCAACGTTCCTTTCCGCCTCAAAATTCCATGAATTATTTTGATCAGCAAAATACTCAGTCTGCCCATTATTATAATGATGATTATTATATGGAGGATGAGAATCAGGATTTTAACTCTAGTAGACAAAGTGAGGGAGTCATTTCAGTTCCAGTGGACCAAAATGGGCCTTATGTTGATGTCGTTGCGCTAGGTGTGTCAGAGCCATTCCTCTTAGATACTGGTGCAACGAAGAGTTCTATCATCCACTCTAAACTCCCTGGGGCACCTTTGTCTGGCTTAACAAATGTTACTGTAGGATTATCTGGCGCCCCAGTTCGTAACCCAATTTCTTGTCCTTTGCCTATCTCGATTGGTCCTTATGATTTGGAGGCTCCGCTTATTTTAACGACTGGTTGTGGTGAGAATTTGTTGGGTTTGGACTTGTTTAAAAGACTGTATGCGACCCTACATTGTTCTCCTTCTGGTGTACATCTTACTTTAGGTAAGAGATTGACTTCCCCAACAAATTTGTCTAGAGACCAACTCCCTTCTGAATTACGTTCCCTGCCTTCTACTCTTTGGGCTACAGGCCCCAATGATGTTGGTCTCTTGCAGATTCCACCCTATGTTGTCACCCTCAAGTCTAATGTTAGGTTACCTCGCATTCCTCAGTACAGAATTTCTAGTGATGGTGAGAGAGCACTGATGGCTATCATTTATGATTTGCTTGAGAAAGGTGTGGTTGAAGAGACTAGAGGAAATGTACGCAATACTCCTGTCCTGCCTGTCCTTAAACGTACTGACTCTTCCCAGCCACCTGTTTATCGTTTTGTGATCGTTCTCCGGGAGGTCAACAAGATTGTTGTACCCCAGTTTCCTGTCGTCCCAGATATCACTGCTTTATTGACAATGATACCTGCTTCGGCTGCCTGTTTTTCGGTCATTGATCTTAAGAATACTTTCTTTAGCATTCCCATTGCTGAGGAAAGTAGGGATATTTTTGGTTTCTCTTTGGAAGGCCGAAGTTTCCGGTTCACGCGTGCACCTCAAGGCTATTGTGAAAGTCCCTCCATTTATAGTCAGGCTTTGAAAACTCAGCTCGATGCTTTCACTTTGCCTCCAGGTGCCACCCTTATTCAGTACGTAGATGATCTATTGGTTGCTGCTGATTCTGAGGACGTTTGTAAACAAGTCACTGTTTCACTGTTGCATCATTTATCTAATCTTCATCATAAGGTTTCGCCCTCTAAATTACAATATTGTTGCCAAGAGGTTACCTACTTAGGTCATCTCTTGTCGAAGGAGGGACGGCGATTGACCCCAGAAAGAATCCAAGCAATTGCACAAATGTCTATACCATGCACACAGAGAGAGGTGCGTGCCTTTTTGGGAATTACGTCTTACTGTAGACAATGGATTCCGAATTTTTCTTTGTTAGCGAAACCTTTGTTAGCACTTACCCTTAAAGATACACCCCAACCTCTCCCTTGGACAGAGGAATGCCAGAAAAGTTTTACTGATTTGCGTACTTCCTTGTGTTCTGCTCCTGTGTTGGGTACTCCGGATTACAGCAAACATTTCACACTTTATGTGCACGAGAGAGAAGGTTGCGCGTTGTCAGTTTTGACACAACAATTTGGTGACAAGCAATGCCCATGTGCTTATTTTTCGGCTACGTTAGACCCTGTAGCTAATGCATTACCTAGTTGTCTGAAAGCTACAGCAGCAGCAGCAGTTTCTATTCGCCAATCTGCTGGATTGGTACTAGACAATACGCTTATTGTCATGGTGCCACATGGTAGGGCATAGTAGTTTATAGAGGTGTGAAACTTGGTGGCCTAGTCTGTTTAGCCTGGACATATAGTGTATGTTTGAGGGGGTTTGCTTGCCTAGGTTAGCCTTTGTCAGTGCCGTTCTTATTTTTAGGAGCTGTATAGCTCAATATCTGCGAGATTATGCTTCCCTTTTAGCGTGCTGAATGTTGCAGGGGTATCCCCCTCTTCTAGTTGCGCTGGGAATAAGATTCCGCTTTTTTTCCATACCTCCATGTCCAGGGCTTTCCCTTTGTATTTAATCTTTTTATTGCCCCATAGGGATTCCCACTTCGAGCCTTTTATACTGTGTTCCAACATTTTGTCTACCTTGAGCAGGGCCGCCTTTGTGTTCTTGAGTATAGAGTTGCTGTTGTGCGTGTATTTATTGGTTGTAAGTAGTGCCATTGGTTCGAGTGTGTCCAGAATTTCTCGCTCTATTTGTAGCCATACTGGCATGTACTCTTGGGGGGGTGTCAGCCAATATGCTCCCTGTTTTGCTATGTATCCTGGCTCTTTTGTCTCTCCATATGAATTTGTTGATCAGTTTGTTTAGCTTGCGGTGGAAGTCATCCGTAAGTGTAAGCAGAAGCATGGTCATTAAATAGTTGACCAGTGGTATGATCATCATCTTTATTGTTTCCACTCTCCCCCACCAGGTGGTAAATTTGGGCGACCAGGATTCTAACAGGGATTTTACCTTTGTTAACAGGCCGGCCTCATTGTTGTCTAGTGTCGCTTTCAGGTCAGTGTCAAAGTGGATCCCCAGATACTTGATGGACCCCCTTTGCCAGGTCAGCCCTGAATCCCCTATGGTATCCTTATGTGTGTGTATGTTGAGGGGTTTGCATTCTGATTTGTCTTCTTTCAATTTGTATCCTGAGTGTTTTGAGTATGAATTAATTACCCCAATCAGTGCCTCGATGGACCTCTTTGGGTGCTCTGTTACAATGAGGATGTGGTCTGCATACACGGCTACCTTGACCTCTACCTCGTTGATGCAGATCCCCTTCATTTCTTTATCATCCTTGATGTCCCTGATTAGAGGCTCCATTGCGAGCAGGAAGAGAGAGGGAGAAAGGGGGCATCCCTGTCTTGTACCGCGTTATAAGTCGAAGGGTTCTTAGACAGCTCCATTTATTACTATTCATGCCCTAGGACCCCCGTAGAGTGCCATTACCTTCCTAGTGTGAGCCTCTCCCAAGTTATATGATCTCATGCATTCCTCCAGGAAGTCCCAGGACACCCTGTCAAATGCTTTCTCGGCATTGAGTGTAATGGCCACTGCCGGTTCTTCTGATATGGATGTGCGTTCAATTATGTGGCACAGGAGCCTAGTGTTATCGTGTGACATGCGCGATTTTAGGAAATCTACTTGTGAGTTGGAGATCAGCTTAGGCAGCATGTTAGCTAATCTTGTTGCTAGAATTTTTGCATACATCTTGCAGTCCACGTTAATTAAGGATATGGGTCTGTAGTTCTTGGGGAGCAATGGGTCTTTGCCCTCTTTCGGTATCACTATGATATTTGCCTCGACATGGATTGTGAAACTAGCCCTTCCTCCGCACAGTGGTTAAAAAACCTTCTTCATGGGTGACAGCAAGGCTAGTAGTAGCGCCTTGTAGAAGGTGGCTGTATACCAGTCCGGTCCTGGTGCTTTGTCATCTTTCAGGGACCTGACCGCCATTTCTATTTCCGCTGTGTTTATGTCCTGCCCCAGCGCCTGTGCCTCGCCATTCATAATTTTAGGGAGACTGAGTTTGTCTAAGAAATCTGCACATCCTCCCCGATCAAGCATCTGGTCTGCCTTATATAGCTCCTGGTAAAAATCCTGGAATGTCCGCAGGATTTTTTTTATGCCTGGTGTGGGTATTATTGTATGGGTCTGTGATAGCTGATATTGTGAATTGCCTTTGCTTATATTTTAAGTATGAGGCCAGTTGTTTCCCCGCTTTGTTTGCCTCACATAGGTTAATAGCCTTGTATTTATTCACCCATATGCCCGCTCTTTCGCTTAGTATTTTGTTGTATTCGTATTTCTTTTTGGTGAGTTCTTGTAGTGTTGCTGTGCCTTGTGTGTCGTCTGCATGGGTCCTCTCTAGTCTTTTGATGTCGGTCTCGAGTTCGGATAAGTGTTGGTTTGTGTTTTTGTTGATGTTGGCTTTGATGTTTATTACTGTCCCCCTTACTGTCGCATTTAGGGCGTCCCAAACAACCCTAGGGTCCATGTCAATGGTATCGTTATGTAAGAGGTAGTCTTGTATTGCCTCTTCTATTCTAGTTTTATTTCCTTGGTCCTTCAGGACATCACTGTTGAACCTCCATCTGTGGGGGGTGTACTCGTTGTGGCAACCACTCAGCTTCAGGCTGATGCAAGAGGGGTCTGAGACTAGTCTTGGAGCTATGGTTGCATCCTCTATCAGGTGTGTGTGCGTTCCTGTAATCAGTATGTAGTCTATTCTACTGTATGAGTTGTGTGGGGTGGAGTAAAATGTGTAGTCCCTAGTATCTGGGTTTTGGAGTCTCCATGGGTCTTTGAGGTCGGAGCACATGTTCTTTAATGTATTTTGTGCCGTCGGGGGCTGGGAGTGGCTATGTGTTTGTCTGTCTAGCGTGTGGTCGAGCGCAATGTTAAAGTCCCTGACATCCGCAATGAGATCGTCCTGCGGAATGTTTCCCAGCTTACGTGTTACTCCCTCCCAAAATTCGGGGTTATCCGTGTTCGGGCCATATAAGTTTGCCACGTGTATGTCCTCTTCCCCCCTTTTCAGGTGGGTTCTTAGAGTTCTCCCTTCATCGTCATGGTCTTGAGCTATAATAGATAGCCTAGAATTCCTTGTTACCAGGGTGATTACCCCGCGCTTTTTTCCTACTGCTGGTGAGCATGCTACCTGGGCTATCCATTTTGCCTTCATTCTCTCTGAGTCTTCTGTGGAGAGTTTAAGTTCCTGCAGTAGAATGATATCCCCTTTGGTCTTAGCTAGGTATTCTAGGATTCTCCTCCTTTTGACTGGGTGGTTGAGGCCTTTTACGTGTAGGGAGACTATTTTTAAGCTTGTAGCCAGGGTTTGTGTGCTAGTGTGTGTCGTTGATGTTTGGTGTAGTCGCTGTGCACTCTTGTATTGTGCTCCCCCTTATGTTTCGTGTGTTTGTCCTCTCTCTGCCTTGGCCCTCCTTGTACTTCCATTGAGTTGACCCCTCTTTGTCGGCTTGTGTGTGTTTGGCTGCGTGCCCCTATTGAACCGTTAACCCCTGTGCAGCTGCGCATGTGTAGTTTGGTGTTAGAAGTATGTAAAAGAATAGAAAGAAGTAGGACTTTTATGCATAGTAAATAACCCCCCTTCCCCACACCCCCTCCTCACCCCCCCAGCCCCTCTTGTACATATTCTCGTGTGTAGAACGTGCGACGGCAAGATCGCCACACCGTCCCCCGGGAGAATGTTCTGTGTTAAGGCATCTATACTCTCCCGCTATTTGACTGTTCCCCTTAATGACTATTCGTCTTGAGTCCATGCTTTTGTTAGTCTCTATCATCACTTATTACACTCCCTCTTCTTCATCTACTTTGTACAAAAAGGATATAAAGTCCATGCTGTGTTGATGATTGTCTCAATTCCTTGTTCCTCTGTCACCTGCTGATGGAGCGGCTGAGGTATCTTGAGTATTGCGCTTGCTCCGCATATTGTAGTTGGTAAGCATAGTTCCTTTATGGGATCCTCCCGCGTTTGTTGAACTGTGTCCACGAGGCATGGGCCCAAGTTACTCAGCAAAGTTTGTGGCTGTACTCATGAGTTTTCCTGAGTGATGTATATTGGTTGAGGTAGTTTGCGTTTCTTGTTGATGTAGCCTTGCTGTGTAGTCCTGAGTGACTCAGTCCAGGTTCCTCTGTTCGGTGCCTTCCTGCTACGTCCAGGCAGTCTCTGTCTATTTATTCCCCTGTCCGTTCTGGAGACGCTGTTCTTTTGGTTGTTGTTGTCTGTGATGTTTCCATTTCTTGGTGCGTCGGGCCGTCCAGGTATCTTGCTAGTGCTCATGGGTCGTCAAAGATCTGCCACCTTCCTCTATCTTTTATCCTGAATCTTGTTGGGCCAGTGAATGAGAAGAGGATGTTCCTCCCTCTCAATTTATCCCTTTGGGCTAAGAACCCCTTCCTTATGTCCACTGTTGGTTTAGAGCAGTCTTGGGTCAGTATTATTTTCTGACCATTCCAAGCAGTATTTTGGTTCTTCCTTGCCGCGGCGAAGATACTTTCCGTGTGATGTGATCCTAATGGCTTGCAGATTATTGGTCGTGGCCCCCTATCCGTGGAAGTTTTGAAGGCCGGAACCCTGTATCCTTTATCCAGTTCCAAGGGTTGATCACATTTGATATTCGTGATCTTTGGAATCATGTCTTCGATCAGTTTCAGGCAGGAGCGCACTTTGTCTTCTTCACCATCCGGCACTCCCAGGATTCGTATGTTGCCCCTTCTGTTGCGGTCTTCCAGTTCAGCTGTTTGTCTCTGTAGGGCTGTTGTTGCCGAGGCGATCTTCTTTACTTCTTTGCTAATGGTGAGGTCAGCATCCTCTGTGTCACTGATTTTCTGTTCCGCGATCGCTATTCTGTTGTTCGCTACATGGATATCCGCTCTTACTGCTGCTAGCTCAAGTTGAATGGCTTCGGTGGTTTTCTTTGTCGTTTTCGCTAGTTCGTGGACGTCGGCTAGTTTTTTGAGGATTGACTCCAGGGTGCTGTTCATGTCCGCTTTTTGTTTAATTGGAGAGTCGGTTAGTAGAACTTCTTTATTTTGTTGTTGTTGTTGTAGTTGCTGTCCTTTTCCTTCATTGCCTGCCATGGTCGCTAGCCCTCTTCTTGCCTGGTAAAGTTCGAACCTGGCCTCTCCCTTATTGGAGGCTGTCTGTGCTTTGTGTTCCCCCTCTAGTTTCTGTTGTCTTAGGCTCCGCTTTGGGGTGCTGGTCGGATTTATCCTAGGCGTTAGGCCTGTTGGTGGGTGAAGGTAGCGATTCGTTTAGTTGGTTAGACTTCCCGTGGGGTCTGTGTCTCCTTTTCCTGCCCTCCGCCATGTTTTAGTGTCTGTGGGAGCGCCACTTCCGATGTGCTGGTTGACCTTCTCTCCAGTATCTATGCTGCTAGACCTGCTTGGCTGTACGGGTTGGTTACTCCCTCGTGTTTTTTTTTGGGTGCAACATTGCCGCTCTGCTCTCGGTCTAGCCGTGGTGGTCCCCCACTGGGCTATTAGTAACCTTCCTGGGTTTGATCCCACACTTTGCTCACTCGGGATCGCAATTTGCATGCAGAGTGTCCATGCGTGCTTTTATGTAAATCTGTGTGTTGGTTAGTGCATAAGTTCTTGGTCGGTATTAGCTATGGAAGTTCTAGTGCCTTATATGCATTTACCTAGCCAGTGATGTGCTTTTGTTTTGGGCAATGTGGCTGCTTTAATTGGTGCGCTCAGTCGTTTGCGCTAGTCTCTGCCCTCTCCTTACTGTCACTAGCGCCCTGCTACCGCTTCATGGCTTTCCACTCTGCTGCGCTGCCCTTGTTTCAGTTTCTCATTTGATGGCCTGTTGACCCCCTGTTATATTCTTCCAGGACCGCTGCCTTTTGGATAGGTGCCGTCTGTTGTCCTCTCCACCCCGTTTCCACCGTGTGGCCGAGTTGATGTGTGGGGCAGTGTAGCCCCCGGGGCTCAGAACCGCTGCTGTTCTGTGTCTGGCACTTGTCTCCGTTGCGCCTGCCTCCTCTGTTCTCTTCCGTTGCAATGTGCGCACGTTAGCCTGGCTTTTTGTTTTACTATTGCGGGACCTCCTGAGGAAAAGTGCCCTTTTTGTCGGCATTTATTTTGTGTCAGGACTCCTTTATTTTTGCATTGCCATTTCGTGTCAAACACCTCTGCACGGCCCTCCTGGTCATTTCTGCTGATGTCTGATGAAATTCTAACAGTCACGACCACCCTGCCCTTCCTGCTCCTTGTGGTTGAGCCAATTTCGAAAAAGGGAACAAAGAATTGGCCTCACCATCCTCGGACTAAACTCCTGCACACTTCCACCCTGTTTCGCAAGACTTGGTCACGCCACCGTCAAAGAACTTGTTTCTTTCACATATCCTGTTGTTCAAGATCTGTCTGTTCTCGCATGTGCATATCCTGTTTTGCAAGACCTGTCTGTAATTTTTTATACCATCTGTTGCAGCCCCCGTCCTGCCTGAACAAAGAATGGTGTAACTGTATTTTGAATCTGGGGCGCCAGGCCCCCACCCAAACGGGTTTCTTAAGTTGGGAAATGTGTATATAAGGCCTGTAAGTTGCAGAGTGAAGCAGCAGCCTCCTCTGTCTTGTCTCCGACGAGCTTGGGACTCTGTTCCATAGCCCGGGCTATTCGAATAAAACTTGGCTTTTTTTGTTACTATTGCGAGACCTCCGCTGTTGTAACAGTTCTTGCTCCTCCGTAGTGTGATGTTGGCTGTTGTCCGCTACCCCTCCGTTTTAGCGTGCTTCTGACTCACTCCGCGAAGCGAGAGTTCTCTAAAAATGGCCGCTAGCGCTTCTCTTCCGCCCGATGCTACCCTCCTTCTGGTTTCAATTTTAATGGGCGTGGTGGCTTCCCGCTTTCGCTAGTGTAGATTTCGACTTAGATTCAAGGGCCGCTACATTATACTCAAGGGCCCGTCTGCCATTTACTCTGATGAGTTGAGTACTCGGTTTGAGTCCGCTACAGTGATCAATGCAGCGCCGCGCTTTTCGATTTGTGCGCTCGTTAAAATGGCTTCTCCCTTCTCTCTCGTCACCGTAGTTTCAGTTTCATTCTTGCACCGAGCGCGTGTGTCTGCGCGATCTCCTCTGAGGGCCCCCTCTGGATTCTTCTGCCACCCGTGACGCTTGCTGTGTTAAGGGCTTCGGTTTACAGCTCTCTTGGCGCTCGGGGATCCCTTCGCACTTCTCTCCCCTCTTCACTCACCCGCCCTCTTGTGTCGCCTTCTGTTAGTTTATTCTTTTATCTTGCATGCGCAATGTCGCTTCTGGTGGCGGGCATTTTCAGGGTTCCCCCGCTCTACGCTTGTTCTCACTTTGCGGTTAGTAGTACCGGACCTGGGTTCTCTTATACAGAGCGCCGCTTCTGTTCCGCCATTTTCAGATGGGGTGGGCTCGTGAGGGGCCCAGGTTGTTTTTTAAGTATCGCCGGTGGCAGGGTCACCCCGAAAGTTGTCCTCTACGTTGCAGCGACCTTCTGCCCTCCTTTTCCATTCTTGCTGCTTAGGGCCACTCGCTGGGTGTTGCGGGAAGTATTGTTGTTTCTGCCGGGTTTACGGAGCGATTGATTTAGGCAGCCATTCCCCTTGCCGTCCAAGTCACGCCCCCTAATTACATTTTGAATGCCCTCTACGTGATTCCTATGTAAGAGTCACACAATGCCACTGGTACCAAGGTAATGATAATAGTAATAGATCACCCTAATCCAGCATGATTTATCTCTCAGATAATGGCTTTAAACAGATATTCGAAATTCTTCAATTTTTCCTCAAACTTCAGCTTATGAGTTCTGAAAATACAAACATTTTCGTTTTGCATATACACTCGCAATTTTGGTATTTATATTTGCATACACATATATTAATTCGACCAAGTACAAAGTTTCAGTTTAGTAGGCTGGGCTGGACACAGGAGAGATGCTCGCGGGTAGCTGGAGAGATGGGAGCAGCTCCTTGTAGTAGCCTTCTCTACTCTCTGTTCTTGGAGGACCATTAGTTGGTGCTGGAGTCTCACCACTTGGAGCTTGATGACCTCACTGCACTGAAGCCCTCACCCTCAATAGATACTAAAGGCAAGACCCGTTATACCACTGAGATTGACTCAGGTGCCCCTCACTCTGGTCTTATGGGTGGAAATCTGAAGTGACAGAGATGGCCTGGAGTCGACCACTCAGCTTGCAAGAGGTTAAAGGGGATGGAAAGTGCCTGGGGTCCAGGAGGCCGTGCTTAATTTGTAAACAATTTAATACCAAGGCTCAAGGTACTACTCTCTAAATCACTACAGATGTCATTTAAACTCCAGATTAAGTTCACGTTTTATCATTTAACCCTGAATTGCTAAACCCTGCTTAAAAATATACGCATATCGCCACCATGTGGTGGTTTCTCATAAATATGTGTTGGTGTTTACAAATAAGAGCCAGTGCCGAGCACCGGAAAACACAGTCACAAATTAAGCACTGCCAGGAGGGCATTCTGCCACAAGTTATGGAGCCAAAAGAAGTAAGCATGAAAAAAGCTGAAAATGCCTTCAGTTGTGTGGCTACTCCATTATTTCCAATCCGGATGCTGCGTGCAGGAGTGGCATGCCTTTGTCCAGGCAGAAGCAGACTTCCATCATGAGACACGAAGGGGCACCTTTATATATATTCGCATTGTCACATAAATTTAGGGGCTCTGAAGCAAGCGTCTAGTCATCTCCTGAGGCAATGGTTTTCCACGGCTTCTCATCCAAAGCACTGCATGTTCTTCAGAAATGCAGCTTTACAAGTAGCAAGTTACAAAGGCCTATGTGTAACAAAAGCAGCCTAACAAGGGTCAACCTGAGTGCCACCAAATAATAACTTGCTGAAGTTACACTTTATCGGAGGCCAACTAGTTACTTAATGCAACTAAGAGGATTGCTTTGTTTGACTCAACATATTGTGACAGCTATCATCAGCTTTGCATGATCTGGCAGTAATCAATACAGGTCTTTCCCTGTCAGCCAAGACTGAGCTCTGGTTCACACGCGGGGCTATTCCTAGGCCTGTTCCAGTTTTTTTAAGATCGAAATTCAAACCCTAAACCCACGGAAGAACCTTAGATCAGCATTGGATCTGCAGCTAATCATTCCTCCATCAACAGAACCCAAAGTGGTGATTGCTCCTTCTTTGTTCAGACCTGCAAACCAAGAAAATAAGGACAATCATCAACATCAAATCATGACTCAGCTTCTAGAAAATCCTATTCGTTCTCCATTCTTGACATGGCATGCATCGACTCATTGACAAAAGACCATGAAAGGGGGGTTCCCAATGGTAAGGAGGAGGTATTCAAAACTCTCTAAATAAAGAAAAGGAGCCAGAAGCCCACAAAAGACCTAAAGTATATATCAAAATGTTTCTTTTTATTAACATAGAAAAATAATTCAGTTATTGAAATTTAATATACAGTACATTTCTTTGTCTTAATTTTGTATGAGGTCATCATAAATAGTACAAACAAGATATATAGACACAGCCTTAGGACAACAAGAAGAAATAAAAATTGGCACACAGCTCACTCACTCTTACAGTCAACCCAAAAACATACCCATACCGGAACTCACACTCACATTCAAACAAGAATCATCCAAGAAAAGCGCCGACGCGCGTTTCGGAACAGTGCCAATACAGGCTTCCTTCATCAGGGCGCAAGGTACTGATGGGATGGATAAGCGAGGTCTTACAAGATCCAACAACCCAATCCTGGGAAGGAGTCCTAATAACATTCAAGGCTGGCAAAACTTGTCATGCAGAATGTCTGCAAGCAGGGCCCTTAATAAGTCATGGGTATTCAAGGCGAGAGAAGTTCGCCCTCAGTCTTAACACGGATAGCGGGAAAAAACAGGATTTCAAATCCGGAGGAGCCACAAATAATTGATGAAGACGGTCAAGGCTTAGATATTAGTCATAAGTCCTGAATATGCAATCACTCAAAGGTAAAGACAGAATGCAGGAAACGATAAAGTGGTAGCTGTACACAGTGGGGTTAAGGATTCGAGACCTGAGGGGCACCAGAGGTCAATGCGAGATCCAGACCATGTTAAATCAGTGTACCGGAAATGAAAACAGCGCAACTAACGGAAGCTTTTGATTCAGGGCATCATGTTGCAAATAGGTAGCACAAAGAAGATGTACAGCCCGATCGGAGATCCAGACGCAAACGCCCCTCGACTGTGCAGACCGGAAACAGGGCTATTCCTAGGCCTGTTCCAGTTTTCTTAAGATCGAAATTCAAACTCTAAACCCACGGAAGAACCTTAGATCAGCATTGGATCTGCAGCTAATCCTTCCTCCATCAACAGAACCCAAAGTGGTGATTGCTCCTTCTTTGTTCAGACCTGCAAACCAAGTGGACAATCATCAACATCAAATCATGACTCAGCTTCTAGAAAATCCTATTCTTTCTCCATTCTTGACATGGCATGCATCGACTCATTGACCAGCCCTAGTGCCATCGCTTGTCAGATCATATAAAGTGCTACTCGCTCGGTGTTCCATGTCCTAGTGGGTTAAACAGAGAGTCCTGAGGGGTGGACAAGAAAAAGATCCAAGGAATCTTGTGCCTCACTTACAACAAAATGTGGAGAAGCGTGGCTCAGTGGTTAGAGGCGGCAGACCCGGAAGCTGAGATCGGCCGTGGACCAGGGTTTGATTCCCCGCCTCGGCGGGTCTCGGGCTCAAAAATTCCATGGACTCGACAATTCTCGCTCCGGTGCCTACTTGACACACGGGGTCACACTCTGCGACTCTGGGCAATAGCTTGCTTAATCTCCACTACGGCCCCTCGCGGCGGGATGCCTGGCTTTCACCTTGTGGATACCCTGCCGGGGTATCTCACAGGGGAATACCAGGACGGGTTCCCTAAGCAAGCGCCTTGATACCTTCGGGTGATACGTGCGCTATATAAGTCGCAATACATTTACATTTACAAAATGATGCAGTGCTGTGCCGAAACCCATTTTGCTGTGCCTAGCTGCATCATTTTAAAAGCACAGGGATACCTCATATTTACAAAAATACGATGCATCCCTGAGCTTTCCCCTGCACTGGCACCAAGGGAGGCACTTGCACCATGATGCAAGGGTACCTGTGTTGCGGGGATGATTGTTGTTGTGCAGGAATGGACACCTTCAGGCACAAAAATAATCTTTGATGGTGTTTTCCTCTTTCTATGCGTGCTTCCGAATGCAGCACACATAGAAAGAGGAAAAAAAGAGGAGAAATAAAAGTATTTCTCCTTGTTGTGCCTCCTAACGCCTTATCGGATTCTGACGCATTCCCAGGTTTATGAAATGTTGTAAATCTGGGAATTCGGCAGAATCCATGGGTGTTTTGCATGGGAACACCCACAACAACACCCACCACACGCCCCTTTCACGCAAAGTGCTGCGAGAAAAGGGGACGTATTTACAAGCCCATGAAAAACCATGCAGGGCGGCTTTGCGGGGCCTTGTAAACATGGGCCAGCACGCTGCACTGACGGTGCATTAAAAAAGTGACTGTATGGCGGCGCAACAAGCTTGAAAATAAGCCCCTCAGTTTCTTTGCCTCAACTGGGCATGGCTTGTGTAATAATCTACCATGTGGGTCATTGAGGCACCATCAATGGCAAAACACACAAGATAATGGACGGAATGTTGCACAATGGCAAAACATTCACCCCCAGTCACAGATCTGGGTTTAATCCATCGTTATTTTGCTCACCAAGCCACCCCAGTTCAGACATGGCCATCAATGGCAACGTCTGCTTATAAAAAAACTCTGTGATGCGTGAATACATCTATTCTCACACTTTCTGCAACATCGATACTTTATGCTTTGAAACCATATGAAGCCAGAAAGCACTGTGGGCCTTGCACTATATCAATATATAAATAACAATACAATACAATACATTAAACAGCACTCTTTGGAAATGACCCATTGGTCATCACATTATTAGCAAGAATGTTTAAGCAGAGCAATAGTACAACATATCACAGGAATATTTGAGCAAACAGTCATGGGCTGTAGTGGCAACACCCTGACCCATAATGGCATCAATTCTCATGGCATTTTATTTTCTGGCACAGAAAATGTAAGCAGCTGTTCCTTGTCACAGGAATAGTGATGGTCATCTACAGCTGGTGTTGTTTCCTGACATAGCATTTTTTAATTACTTTGTTTCCCAGGCGAGTTGGATATGTGCTGCTTCGTCAATGGCATACACCCCATAGTATTCTCATAAGCTCATAGGCCCCGATGAAATGTGGCCCGGAAACGGACCAGAGTATCCAAGGGTTACCAATACCAGGGGTGTATCAGTAACACAGGGTTGGGGAAAATCTAGCCCATCTCTGGTTGATGTCATGGGCCCCCACTGAGAAATGACGAAGTACAGGGGAATTTATAATTCCAAGTCCGATTCCTACAGTAATTCCTAATATTTCCCTCTGCCTTCACTTTTCTAAGTGTGAAAGTTAAAAGATCCGAAGTGCTCCTGGAGACCACACAATTCTGAAGGAATCAGTAAATACTCTTACCGGCCGGATCAGAATTAAGAGGCCAATCGTAATGAGGGCCATACATACATTGTTTTCTGGTACGGAGAATAAAATACTACTTCTCTGTACTGCCGCAGATCCTGGAACACCGTAATGTTTCATTCGATTCTTTTAGAAATGGCAGCAAACCGCTGTGGTTTGCAACAAAACACATTTGTGAGATTGTGCTATAAAATGTCTCAGTTGATCCCTCTTTAGGTGTTGCCTACTAGACAGCAATTGCTTTGTCTTTTGTGAGATGTATTGTTAGCTTACAGTTGGCTTAGAGCCCGCACATTGCTTACCATTAGCTGTCTTCATTGTCACATATGCTTGTTATTCATCAGCTGTGTGGGCTTCCTTTCCTCCTCTTGTCTTTATCCCTTCCACGGAGCATGGAAGCATTACTGTGTCTTTGTACTGCTTGCTTTTCTTTTTCAGGTGATACTTATTTTAAGTTATTTCAATAAAAAGAGAGATGCCGGCCCTGCAGTTTTTAATGGCTACTTGATTCAAGCAACAAACCAAATCTTTGTTTTGATTTGTATGGTCTGATTTATTTAAACCATTTACTTTTTTATATAAATCTCATCAACTTAAGACATTAATTGCATGAGAAAAACACTACATCTATACAATAAACCATATACATATTTTGACAAAAAACATTTGACTAAAAAACATTTGACAAAAAGTATTTGACAAAAAACATGTAACAAAGTAACATACGATCATTCAGTGTACATAAAAATGTAAATACAGTAATACGAGAAACGTTAATCTTTATATGATGTTTGCAAAACTAAATTTTGAAAGTAAAGCTGTTCGCAGTAAGGAAAAAGAGACAAATAAATTGTAACGAATACAAATTTCTCAATGGTCTGGTTAATACACAGATCAGTTAAATCCTTCCTGCTTTTGCCGACGCGTTTCGAACTTGCTTTGTCATTTGACAAGTTCTCATCAGGGCTTTCTCGTTCTAATCGTCTGAAAATTATGTACAAAGAAAATGAGTGAGATATTATGTTCCTCATTTTCATCCCCTATGTAAATTGCCCTCTACCAAAACTTTTTCGAAAATATATGTACCTTTATTTTCGGGTTGGCAGCGTGTTTCCAAATATTCAAGAATTCTTTTTCAGTCAGTGTTGAATGTTTTCTAAAAAATTATGACAATCTCAATTAAGATATTGTAATGGTTGGGTCAGCCCATGCCTGTAATGCCACTGAACACTCTTGGAAATTACCTTAAAATCGATGGTCTGTGACTTTACTTGGTGTCTGTTCCAATCAGTAATGTGCTGGTCAACGATCTACTCCCAACCGCCAGCCGGCGGTGGTCACGTCTTTTTGCTCCTATAAAGAGGTTTCAAATAACTAAACTATTCAAATGCGTGTATCAAAGAGAGGTCAAAACGGGGAGCGGTACCAAGTGCCTACCTTATCCTTGGCGCTCGGATACATAGGAAAGACCAACCAGCAGGTGAACATCCGCATAACACAGCATAGGTCGCGAATAAAAACAAAAGTGTTAACCGCCCCAATGGTTCAACACTTCCTTGACAGCGGACACACTGAAACTGATTTTAAGTGGACGGTCCTTTACACATTGACTCAAGCCCAACATGCCAAAGATGTGGACGATGTCTTATTGAGGAAAGAAGCGTACTTAATATTGCGTTTCAATAGTCTGCAAACCGGACTTAATTCGATGTCTGAAATTTCAAGACTATAACCGCTTGATATAATATGCAGTGCACGCGTGCAATCGGTTCAGCAGGCATTCTTTCATGAAAAAATACTGGAATGTCAAGTGGGACTACATTGCCCACAAAGCCCGGTGAGTCACGTGATACAAACAATCGATCACGTGTCCCTTTTTAACATGGCGACTCAGTCTGCCGAGTGACTCTTCGAACTGGTGTGGAGTTCATTTGGGAGCGAGTTAAACTTTGAGATCTACAACATCTAGGTAAGCGCAAAGACATGAAATGTTAAGTAACGCCTCACAATACAGAGCAGCGGTCGCTCATTATCGTGCTTTTCACTTCAGAATTAGAAATACCGAACGCAGATCCGCCAAAGGTCAGAATAACAGGGGAACTGCAAGGGAATCAATCCGAGCGCCAAGGATAAGGTAGGCACTTGGTACCGCTCCCCGTTTTGACCTCTCTTTGATACACGCATTTGAATAGTTTAGTTATTTTAAACCTCTTTATAGGAGCAAAAAGACGTGACCACCGCCGGCTGGCGGTTGGGAGTAGATCGTTGACCAGCACATTACTGATTGGAACAGACACCAAGTAAAGTCACAGACCATCGATTTTAAGGTAATTTCCAAGAGTGTTCAGTGGCATTACAGGCATGGGCTGACCCAACCATTACAATATCTTAATTGAGATTGTCATAATTTTTTAGAAAACATTCAACACTGACTGAAAAAGAATTCTTGAATATTTAGAAACTCGCTGCCAACCCAAAAATAAAGGTACATATATTTTCGAAAAAGTTTTGGTAGAGGGCAATTTACATAGGGGATGAAAATGAGGAACATAATATCTCACTCATTTTCTTTGTACATAATTTTCAGATGATTAGAACGAGAAAGCCCTGATGAGAACTTGTCAAATGACAAAGCAAGTTTGAAACGCGTCGGCAAAAGCAGGAAGGATTTAACTGATCTGTGTATTAACCAGACCATTGAGAAATTTGTATTCGTTACAATTTATTTGTCTCTTTTTCCTTACTGCGAACAGCTTTACTTTCAAAATTTAGTTTTGCAAACATCATATAAAGATTAACGTTTCTCGTATTACTGTATTTACATTTTTATGTACACTGAATGATCGTATGTTACTTTGTTACATGTTTTTTGTCAAATACTTTTTGTCAAATGTTTTTTAGTCAAATGTTTTTTGTCAAAATATGTATATGGTTTATTGTATAGATGTAGTGTTTTTCTCATGCAATTAATGTCTTAAGTTGATGAGATTTATATAAAAAAGTAAATGGTTTAAATAAATCAGACCATACAAATCAAAACAAAGATTTGGTTTGTTGCTTGAATCAAGTAGCCATTAAAAACTGCAGGGCCGGCATCTCTCTTTTTATTGAAATTATTCTATGGTCCAGCTGACCCTGTGTCCCGGGACCTATCTCCTCGTTTTTCGCAAACTTTAGGGCGGGTAGTACACCCGCGAGAGTCCGTAGGGCATCAGAATAATACGAGCTCTGGATTCGTGTGGGATTAAGCACACTGAGGGACCTATTATCCCTCGAAAGGCATGTCTGAGAAAGACACATTATCGTTCTCTGAAAGTCACATTCAGTCTTTAATTGAATCATCCCCATTCTCCAATATTGCCTTGAGCACCTCTGCACAACAGCAAAACGAATCTGACAAATTAATCAGATTGAGCAAGAAGCACATAAGAACAGAGCTCCACGGGCATTTTTTGCTGAAACATCTCAGGGGAGGCACTATCCCCTGGGGTCTTCAGGTAAAGAATATACCCGTGATCTTCACAGAGGATGCAGACTACAAAAAGGGTTTTAGCTGTATAAATACCAAGTGCAGCCGGGACCTTATGGTCCATACAATTGAGACGGCACAACGTCTCTGTAAAAAAGAACTAGAAGAGATTGAAGAACTGACCAAAAGTATTCAGGACAGCCAGTTGGTGCCTGATGCCAAGGCACTCTTGGAAAAAATTGAAAAAGAAATCCTTACATTTAGAGATAATACGATAAACAACAAGACCGCTCAATACGAGAAGGACTCCAAGTCCTTTACATTAGAGAAAGCCTATCCTTTTCTTAAAGAGGATTATTATTCACAAGTTGATTCACGCGGAGCACTGTATAATTATCAAGGACGGTCCCGCAACCGATTTAAAACATTCTCCGAGACATCATCTTCATCTGATTCATCAGGCACAGAGGCAAGAGGGAACACTAACAAAAAACAGGTCTCTTTTTTAGAGAAGGGCCAACAAGGAAAACCACGAAACAAAATACCATGGGAAATGCGTACCCGGAGAAACGTCTACAAGACATAGAGATGTCTTCTTCCGTTGTCAACTTGTCAAACAAAATCTTGACGAGAGACGAAGAGTCTGTCCTGAATCTGGGTTTAAAATTTGTCCCTAACCACCAACCTGATTTCACGAAAACCAAAATGGAAGCCATTGCCTTTTGTCGAAAGGTGCGACTAAAGGCCTTTTTTGCAAACCAGCCGCCCCCTTTAGAGATTGAGACAACAGGATTGCGGAATAAATCCACCTTTATTCCCAGCCATAATATCCCCAAACAGATTTTGGCATTTGAACAAGCGGTATTGTCCTCTATAAATAAACTTGAAAAGAACAAAATGTTTGTTAAACCTAATATAAGTAGAGGCCAACGTCAAGCATTACAAAGTCTGAAAGAAGATTCTTCTATTGTAGTCAAAGCTGCCGATAAAGGCGGGGCCACTGTTCTGTGGCCAAGGGATCAATATCTTGGGGAAGGTGAATCACAGGTCAATAACCAGATATGGTATCGAAAAGTAAACGCAGATCCAACTAAAGAAATACAAGGGACAATTGCGCAACTTATATCAAGTGGCGTTGAAGAGGGCTTTGTGGGTCCAAAGGAAGGTGATTTTTTGGTCAAAAAATTCCCACGCACCCCAATACTGTACTTTCTGCCCAAGATCCACAAAAATTTGAATGACCCCCCCGGACGTCCTATCGTCTCGGGGTGTGACTCTTGTTTAGAGCCGCTGTCAAAATATGTGGATTTTTTCCTAAAGCCCTTCATCTGTAATGTGACATCATACCTGAAAGATACCACCGATTTCCTGAATAAAATAGAGGGGTTAGAATTCAATCCACTCGAGGAAATAATGGTAACTATGGACGTCACGTCCCTCTATACGCAAATCCCCCAAGGAGAAGCGTTGGAGGTGATGGAGATGTACCTTGACACAAGAGACCGCCCCCATCGAGTGCCCACTAGATTTATTCTGCAACTGGCTGAACTAACCTTGAAAAAGAATTATTTCTGCTTCAATGGCGAGTTCTTTTTTCAAATCAAGGGGACAGCCATGGGATGTCCTTATGCGCCGGAGATGGCCATATTGTTTATGGCCCAGTATGAAGAGAAATTTGTGGCAAACAATAACCCCTACAAGAAATGTATAAAACAATGACTAAGATACGTTGATGACGTGTGGCTCCTGTGGCAGGGGAGCCACACTGAATTGATGGAATTTCACCAATGGTTAAACAACAAACATTGTGATATCAAATTCTCAATGGAACAAAGCAGCACGAAAATGACATTCTTAGACGTGGAAGTTACCTGCATTGACGGTCACCTTAAATCATCTCTTTTTAGAAAAAAGACGGATAAAAATACCATTCTCCATCACAGCAGTGCGCATCCACGCAATTTAAAAACGAATCTACCCTACGGGCAGCTACTTCGCATTAGGAGGAACTGCTCTGAGCTAGCGGACTACGACTTACACGCAAAAATGTTTTGTAAGGAAATGAAAAGCAGAGGTTACCCTAGGAAGTTGTTAAAACATGCCTTCAAAAGAGCACGTTATACCCCGAGGGAATGCCTATTACAAAGCAAAGTAAAGCCTGAACTGGAAAAACTGGTCTGTGTTACAACGTTTGGCCCCCATACCCACAAAATCAGACAGACCATACTAAAAAATTGGCACCTATTGGAGGGACTAGAATGCCCCTTTCCTAGACCGATTTTTGCATACAAAAAAAACCGCAGTATTGGACAACAACTAGTGCGTGCAGATGTCACTATTGAAAAACCTAAACACGACCTACTGTCAATGTGGGGATTCAAGCCGATTGAGGGACACCACAGGTGTGGTAACTGTGTCTCATGCGATACAACAATCGAGGGCAGTGAATTCATACACAAAAATGTTAGGTGGAAGAACCAAGGGTTCTCGAACTGTAAAACACGAAATGTCGTGTACGCAATTATCTGCGGATGCGGAAAATTGTACATAAGAAAGACCAACCAGCAGGTGAACATCCGCATAACACAGCATAGGTCGCGAATAAAAACAAAAGTGTTAACCGCCCCAATGGTTCAACACTTCCTTGACAGCGGACACACTGAAACTGATTTTAAGTGGACGGTCCTTTACACATTGACTCAAGCCCAACATGCCAAAGATGTGGACGATGTCTTATTGAGGAAAGAAGCGTACTTAATATTGCGTTTCAATAGTCTGCAAACCGGACTTAATTCGATGTCTGAAATTTCAAGACTATAACCGCTTGATATAATATGCAGTGCACGCGTGCAATCGGTTCAGCAGGCATTCTTTCATGAAAAAATACTGGAATGTCAAGTGGGACTACATTGCCCACAAAGCCCGGTGAGTCACGTGATACAAACAATCGATCACGTGTCCCTTTTTAACATGGCGACTCAGTCTGCCGAGTGACTCTTCGAACTGGTGTGGAGTTCATTTGGGAGCGAGTTAAACTTTGAGATCTACAACATCTAGGTAAGCGCAAAGACATGAAATGTTAAGTAACGCCTCACAATACAGAGCAGCGGTCGCTCATTATCGTGCTTTTCACTTCAGAATTAGAAATACCGAACGCAGATCCGCCAAAGGTCAGAATAACAGGGGAACTGCAAGGGAATCAATCCGAGCGCCAAGGATAAGGTAGGCACTTGGTACCGCTCCCCGTTTTGACCTCTCTTTGATACACGCATTTGAATAGTTTAGTTAGTTTAAACCTCTTTATAGGAGCAAAAAGACGTGACCACCGCCGGCTGGCGGTTGGGAGTAGATCGTTGACCAGCACATTACTGATTGGAACAGACACCAAGTAAAGTCACAGACCATCGATTTTAAGGTAATTTCCAAGAGTGTTCAGTGGCATTACAGGCATGGGCTGACCCAACCATTACAATATCTTAATTGAGATTGTCATAATTTTTTAGAAAACATTCAACACTGACTGAAAAAGAATTCTTGAATATTTGGAAACTCGCTGCCAACCCGAAAATAAAGGTACATATATTTTCGAAAAAGTTTTGGTAGAGGGCAATTTACATAGGGGATGAAAATGAGGAACATAATATCTCACTCATTTTCTTTGTACATAATTTTCAGACGATTAGAACGAGAAAGCCCTGATGAGAACTTGTCAAATGACAAAGCAAGTTCGAAACGCGTCGGCAAAAGCAGGAAGGATTTAACTGATCTGTGTATTAACCAGACCATTGAGAAATTTGTATTCGTTACAATTTATTTGTCTCTTTTTCCTTACTGCGAACAGCTTTACTTTCAAAATTTAGTTTTGCAAACATCATATAAAGATTAACGTTTCTCGTATTACTGTATTTACATTTTTATGTACACTGAATGATCGTATGTTACTTTGTTACATGTTTTTTGTCAAATACTTTTTGTCAAATGTTTCTTAGTCAAATGTTTTTTGTCAAAATATGTATATGGTTTATTGTATAGATGTAGTGTTTTTCTCATGCAATTAATGTCTTAAGTTGATGAGATTTATATAAAAAAGTAAATGGTTTAAATAAATCAGACCATACAAATCAAAACAAAGATTTGGTTTGTTGCTTGAATCAAGTAGCCATTAAAAACTGCAGGGCCGGCATCTCTCTTTTTATTGAAATTATTCTATGGTCCAGCTGACCCTGTGTCCCGGGACCTATCTCCTCGTTTTTCGCAAACTTATTTTAAGTTAAGCACTCTGCCAGAGTACATGTGTTTTCCAGCTGTCTCCCTCGTGTGGTGCTCTCCCCCTTCTACTGATTTCCATGTTCCTCTCTCCCTCCCCAAAAAATACACTTTAATGCTTTTTTTCCCCCTTTTAGGTACCAATCCAACTTGGATCGTTCCAGACGCCGGCGCTCAGCCCTGGCTTCTGGAACTCTACTCTCTCCCTCCTCCCCTAGCAGCCCCTCGTCTCATCCTGTCACCCCCTGTTCCTATCCCTTCACCTCTCCCCACACGTGCACCCCACCGGACACTATACCGTCACGATGGCTCGTGACTCGCCTTCCCTTCCCACCCAAGCCATAACTCCCCACCTAATACCCTACAGCCAGAACTCTTTCACCATCTTCTTCCCCCCTCACCTCTCTACAAAAATGAGACGCCTCTTCAAACAGAAACTTATCCGCCAACACAAAGAAACCCTAATCACAGACATCTACCACTCGGCCTCCAATGGCCCGACTAAGATAGACCTGATATTCCACACTGAGAGACCGGAAGACTGGATCTCCTTGATCAGAAGGCAACTGTATATTGCCAAAACAACCTCCACTTCCCACCGTTGCAAACTAACCTCTATACTCCCTATGAGCTCGGTTGGAAGAGGGTACACTTCCGTGACCATCTACACGAACGGCATGGTCCTCATTCAGGCTAACAATAAGAACCTTGAAGCCTTCGACTCCCTATTTCCCACATTAAGATCAGCCCTCCCATCCCTACCGCACCCCGCCCCTATCCACACCTCGCCCACATCCACTACCTACAGAGAAGCCTTTGTCCCTCCCTTCCGCGATACCGACTCGGCCCGTCACACTCCTCCTCTCCCCGCCACATTCCAATACACGCTCACAGCCAACCGACCACAACAGAAAACTCTAACCACATCCTCAATTCCCCATGCCAGCCATCCTACTTCCCACACCTACCATGTCCCTCAGCTCTGTACGGATAACGATACCCCGCCTCCGTATGGGATCCCTCCCCAGCAAACCCACAGATACGATATGCCGACAGGGACCACCCTCCCCACGAGCCTCATCCCAGCTCTCAGACACTCAAAACATCTCACTGTCCCGTCCCCTCCGCTATCTCCGACCTCTCCCTCATTCCCGAAAAAGGATAACCCGACTTGTTCCACCATTAAAAGACCTCAACTCCTCAACCTGAACGACAACACCCTAGATGCCCCCAACTCCTCCCTCGATACCGTGCCACAACGTCTCGCGGCTCTTGAAAGCCAGATAGACGCAATCTCCCGGGGCCTAACGGAAATCCTCTCCAACCTAGATATAGCCCGTAAACACCTGAAACTCCCATCCAGGTCTCCCCACGCCGTCAGCCCCAACCGTCCCCCTGGGCTCACAGAATCCACTAGTACCCATCTACACGGTCCCCCCGACTGGGTACCAGAACCATATGCACTTAAGGACCCAAAAACCAAAGCCCCCTTCCCTAAGACCAAGATCCATACTCTATCAGATACAAAACTCCCGACCTCAAGGCCCTCCAGAACAGAAGCACCAATGTCAGATTGTGAAGCAGCCCATCTAGCTGCTGCACACCACACTCCCGCCTCAGACTCTCCTAAATCCAAAATTCAAGTGATCACAGGACACCGGAAAGACCTTCCCTGCACCAAACCACTGAGACATCCTGTCCTGACCGCCATACCGAGGGCGACTAAAGATAGAACTGCCAGAAATCAGACATCTTTCACTAACTGCCTACTAATCAACTGCAGATCGGCCTCACTACACGCAACGGAACTAGCCGAGGCTATCCTCACTCATGATATTGACATTGCGTTCTTCACGGAGCCCTGGTTGAATAAGTTATCTTCTCCCTGTTTAGACATGCTCGTACCACCTGGCTTCTCCCTCATCACCAAAGACAGGATAGAGCAGCGAGGAGGAGGGGTAGCTATCATCCACAAGGATAGTTTGGCCAACTCGGAAACCACCTCGTTCGAATACAATTCCTTTGAATGTCTATCCGCCATCCTCAAGACCAAAGACAATGACTCTCTACCATGTCACCTGCTCTACCACCCCCCAGGCAGAAACAACACTTTTGGAGAACAACTATCCGACCTGAGAACACAAGGTGCACTCGGCGACTCCAATAGC
Source organism: Lissotriton helveticus (assembly GCF_964261635.1). Lineage (NCBI taxonomy): Eukaryota > Metazoa > Chordata > Amphibia > Caudata > Salamandridae > Lissotriton > Lissotriton helveticus. The sequence continues at coordinate 77,704,162 of NC_136067.1, read as the reverse complement.
CTAATACTTGGGGACCTGAATCTACGATGGAACGAAACACACAACCCTCTAATCCAATCGCTATCTAGCCTCCACGAGGATAACAACCTTAAACAACACTGCATTGAGGAAACTCATTACAAAGGAGCCACATTGGATGCCATCATTTCACAAAAGAACTCTATCATGATCAACCACATACTTCCCGTCGACTGGTCAGACCACCACATGATCCTGTTTCATATTAACCACCACACTATCTCCTACCAACCTCCTCACGACACCCCAAAATGGACGAGAAACATCTCCCATGTACACCTGGATACCCTGGCAGCGCAGTTAAGCTCACTCCTACCGGACAAAAAAGCCCACCTCTCCACCAAAGATCTCACTGATCGGTACAATTCCGAGCTAGGGGCCATTCTCAACAAGCTAGCTCCACTAAAGCTCAAAAGAAGCAGAACCACTCCTTCTAGAACTTGGTTCAACGATGACCTTAACACAGAAAGGAGAATCCTAAGAGCCAAAGAAAGAAAATGGAGAAATAACCCAACTGCCATCCTTCGTGATCAACTGAAATCAGCCCTTAGGAAGTACAACAATCACATCAAAAATAAGAAATCCACCTTCTTCCGCGAGTCACTGGACAAGGCCAAAAACAGACCGAAGGAACTATACAGCATCATCAGACAACAAACCTCCAAACCAGTGTCCTCTTCTGTACAGGCGTCCAAAGAACTCTGTGATAACTTTGCTCACTTCTTCAACGATAAGATAGCAAGAATCGAACTTTCACTAGACATCAATGAATCACTCCCTAAGAAGAGCAGCTCGGCTGTACCCTCTGCCCTCTCTCCTGGCTCTTCTCCCACCCCCTGGCTCAGCTTTTGTCCTGTTCTAGAAACAGAGATAATCTCGCTGATCGTGTCCTCCAAACCATCAGCCCGCATCTCTGATCCCATTCCTCCCCTACTAATCAAGAAATTAAAACACGCTTTTGCACCTATTTGGGGCAAAATCATAAACAGCTCCTTAAAAAATGGAGTGGTCCCTGATTGCCTAAAAATGGGACAAGTCACCCCCCTGCTGAAAAAACCTGGTCTAGACTCGACAGATCTGAACAACTTCAGACCTATATCCAACCTCCCCTTGTTCTCAAAAACACTTGAACGCTGCGTTCTTCATCAACTGACACAGCACCTGGACAACATCAACCTTCTAGACCCCCACCAGTCTGGCTTTAGAAAGGGCTGCAGTACAGAAACCGCGATGCTGAACATCATAGATGACATACATGGTTCTCTAGACTCAGACAAATGCTGCCTCCTCATTCTCCTTGACCTCTCTGCAGCATTTGACACAGTGGACCACAAACTCCTCATCAAGGCTCTCCAAGAAAGATCTGGCCTCGGCGAGGTAGTTCTCAAGTGGTTCTCATTTTTTATAAACAACCGCACCCAATTAATAAAAATCAAGAACTTCACCTCCGAAACCCAGCAAGTTAACAAGGGTGTCCCCCAAGGATCGGTGCTCTCTCCACAGCTTTTTAACATCTATATGGAACCGCTCGCCAAACTACTCAATAAAACCAACATCCGCTTCCACCTCTACGCAGATCTACCTGGAAACCTCCTCTCTCACTGACATCCAAAGACTAAATGATGTCCTGAAAGATGTTCAAGAATGGCTAACAAACAACCATCTGAAACTAAATCCAGACAAGACTGAGACACTCCTCATCTCGAACAAGGATGACAACCCTCAAATCACTGAATCGCTAAAGGCAATCAATGCACTCAAAGGGAATCTTACTCTAGCAGACTCTGTTAAATCTCTCTGCGTCACCCTGGACCCAAAACTAAACATGATGAAACACATTAAGAGCGCTGCCAAGAGCGCATTCTTTAACCTCAAACTTCTGAACAAAATCAAACCCTACATTCATAACAAGGATCTCAAACTGGTCACTCAATCCCTGGTACTGTCAAGACTGGACTATGGGAACGCAGTTCTAACAGGTATTCCTAAATCACACCTGGCACCGATCAAAAGAACATTACATGCGGCAGCCAGAATGATCACCGGCATCAAAAAATCTGATCACATCTCCCCGGCACTCAAAGAACTCAAATGGCTACCAGTAGAAATGCGAAGTAGCTTCAGGACGGCCTGCCTAACCCACAAAGCCCTCCATACCGGCAAACCCGAATACCTGGCAAAAAAACTCAAAAAGCTGGTCAAGCCAGGAATCTGAGAAGCTCTAACTCCCTCCTGCTCATCATACCTAAAACCAAAAAGAAAAGAACAGCGGACTGCTCTTTCACGGGAAACGCCCCTAAAATTTGGAACTCCATCCCCACACACATCAGAACCATACCGTCCTTTGTGGAATTTAAAACTCAACTCAAGTCCCTGTTCCTCATCCGTTCTCTTGGCTGTGGATAAGATGTAACAGACTGCAACACCAAAACTTTGTGCCCCCATGGAACCCTGATACCAAAGAAGTTCTGCAGTACATTTATGCAGCTCCTACTTTTTCTCGTGGATTGTCAATACCTTTCCTATGTCATGCCTTTGGGGATTACATGCGATTTTGTAAAGTGTATTGAACCCTTGATACCAAATAAGCTCTGCAGTACACATATGCAGCGCTCACTGTGACACTCGTGGATTGTCGAAAACCCGTCATATGTCATGCTTTTGTTGCTTTTGTTGATTATATGCTATTCTCTACTGTAAAGCGCTCTGTTACCTCTGGGTCTTGACAGCGCTATAGAAAACTTCATAAATAAAAAATAAAAATAAAAATAAATAAATAGAAAGAAAAAACAAGCATTGAAAATGCAATAGGTCTCGCCTTTAATTAAGTTAAAGCCATTTGCTTTGCTATACAATACCATTAGCAAAGCAAATCGCTTTAACTTAATCAAAAGCGAGACCTATTGCATTTTCAATGCATTTTCAACTTTGGACCATAGGGACAAAAAAACTTGTGAAATGAAACGTATGCTTGTGTGTCCCTAGATGTCCATTCATGACTTGTAGATAGCAAGCAGTTTACACTTTTGAATCCTGGTAAGGCCAATTTAGCCTTTCATCCTTCTGAGGTCAGTGAGTTTAGTACCATTAAACTGGTTTTGGTAGTAACTTTCTTACAAGGCATAGACACAGCAGAAGTGTGTTGAAAAAGCTACCTAAAATCTAATTAGTATTGTCCATAATTTATAATTTTTATGCAGACATTTGTTTCAGGCATATTCTGTGCATATGAGCGATACGGAAGGCCAAGTTCCTTTATAAGAGCATGAAACTCAGAGGTGACTTTTAATACCCTTTTAATGTATGGCAGAAGGTATTTTATAGCTTATCATACAAAGTCATACCATCACACTTCCCATAAACCATATACATCCTTGTTGTCTTGTGTTGTCAGATGAAATGATAGTATGGATGCATGCATGAAGATTACAATTTTGATCTGTAGTACACAATTAAATACACCAAAAAGCAGTTAGTAATCTGCTCCAAATATATCACAATCATCCTAATGAAAATCGGAAACCAAAAGAAAAAAATAAGTTGTGAACGGGTAGAAAAATGCAAAAAGATTCTATACTTCCTGTAATCCCCCATAGAATGCAACAAAAAATAAATTGCTATGATAGTTCCCTTCACGCTGATCAATGTTTACTTTACAAAAATGAAAAGGCATTGTTATTTACAATACCAAAAGCCCCACCAGCCTACTGACGGTTCGCAGCAGTCAGTCTGGACATCTGATGAGGACTGGCTCTGTAGCACCTTGCAGAATTACACACTGGAACCCCTATCTGCCTGTCACGTGACCCACCCCTCCCGCAGTCTGCTACATGCATTAGGCTCATCACTGAGCCGCAGACCCCCCGCACTTCACCCTTCTACAATGTGTGTAGCTGTGGAGAGCCACTAATATAGCTCGAGCTATCTAGGCGCTATACAGCCAGGCATTACAGATCCTGCGAGGAGTGGATGGACAGAGAGCGACACGACAGACAGCTCGTGAACATGAGGGACGAGAGACAGAGGGCGCTATGGACAGAGGAAGAGTATGAGAAGATAGAGCATGTGATGAAAGGAGGAGACAGGGAGAGAGGAGACAGATCCCATGACGGAGAGAGGAAGAGTACGAGGAGACAGAGCATGTGATGAAAGGAGGGATTGGAAGCTGAGAGACAGAGTGCGCTTTGGAGAGAGGAAGAGTACGAGAAGATAGCGCATGTGATGAAGGGAGGAAACAGGGAGAGGAGAGATCGAGCCCGCCACGGACAGAGGAAGACTATGAGGGGACAGAGTATAGGATGAAAGGAGGGACAGGGAGACGAGAGACCAAGCCCATGTCGGAGAGAGAAGAGTATAAAAAGACGGAGTCTCCCGTTGATGGTTGAGCATGTGATGAAAGGAAGGATAGGAAGCTGAGAGACAGAGGGCGCTATGGAGAGAGGAAGAGTATGAGAAGATAACGGATGTGATGAAGGGAGGAAACAGGGAGAGGAGAGATCGAGCCCGCCACGGACAGAGGAAGACTATGAGGGGACAGAGCATAGGATGAAAGGAGGGACAGAGAGACGAGAGACCAAGCCCAGGGCGGAGAGAGAAGAGTATAAAAAGACGGAGTCTCCCGTTGATGGTTGTTAGGGAACCAGGATGCATGCTTGATAAGGCAGAAAGGAAGAAAGACTGTGAGACGAACAGAGAAGAAGGGATAAACTGGAATGGACAGTGGGAATCGCAAAAAAGATGAGTACAAACGGGGGAAAATGGGGAGAAAATAAATAAAGTTGAACCAGTAACTGGCACCATGTTGATTCCAGCATGTCATGGGGACGGGGGTAAAGCCTGGGCCCGGAAGTTGCTTAAAGAAGAGACACGTCGCTACACTACTATAACAAGGGAGGATACCCGGAGAAAAAAAACGGCAAGCTCGAGGGACAGACAACACGGCATTTTAGGACAAGTAAAGCACTCCAATTACGTTGGTCGAGTTTGCGCTTAATAGGAAAGGACGAGCCCTAAAAATATAATTTGTGGCATCACTCCCAAATAAATAAGGAGAGGAGGCAGTGGTGAAAGGTTTTGGTGGTCTGGTCAACATGGCATGTTGAGGGGAAGAAGCGCTGCATAGAGGAAACCAGGATTGACGCTTGTGCTGTTTATTGGGGGGCTGACGAGACGCATGGGGAGCAGCAGCCTTTGATGTGCCGGCCGGCCGGCCATGCAGTGAATAATTAGGGGAGGAGAAATGCCGGCCTGAGGCCGAGCGCAAAGCAACAGATGGCTTTGATGTGGAGGCAGGCAGCTCGGGCGAATTGAAGCGCGTTCACGAGACCTCATGCACTCGTTGAAAAAGGAGTGCATGAAGGAGGGAGGGAAGGAGAAACCAGATGGCTGGAGTGCAGACGGCCCATTCACGAAATGCAGTTTGCTAAACAAATTGTGCAAATGACTTCAGAGATGATGCGCCCATCTTTAATCAAATTAGACATGCGAAGAGTATTAAAATAACAACATGAGTGAAAACAGTACAGTAGCATCTTAATGACATAGTGAAAATGATGGGAGCGTTGGACAGAGATAATGGCCAATATTGTTCGTTGTATATAGTGCTGTTGTGGTGCCTGATGGCCACTTCAAAGCACTCTGAGACAGTGTAGGTTTTATTGCTAAGGGTTGCTTGGGTGGCTTTGCGCACTTTTGCATCATGCCCACGAGAGTTTGAAAAGGAAGTAACTTGAAGCAATGCTGTGCGTTACTTCGCTCCAGTCCGGTGCAGCTGAGTTGTGTGTGCCGCGCTTGCTTACGAACAGGTGAAGCTGGTGGGGGAAGCAGAGAAGGGGATAAAGAGAGAAGAAAACTGAGCAGGGAGGGTTTAGTAAAAAAGAGTGGAGGAGTGGGGCTGAAAAGGACGAGAGGTTGCGGTACGGAAGGAGAGGAGGGAGGTATGGTCCGACAGGAGAGGAGGAGAGCGAAAGAAAAAAAGTGAAAGCAGGGGGAGAAATGTGAGACACGGCCTGGCTGCCAACATGCCCACGGGAGTTTGAGAAGGAAGTAACTTGAAGCAATGCTGTGCGTTACTTCGCGCCAGTCCGGGGCAGCTGAGTTGTGTGTGCCGAGCTTGTTTACAAACAGGAGAAGCTGGTGGGGGAAGCGGAGACGGGGAGAAAGAGAGAAGAAAGCTGAGCAGGGAGGGTTTAGGAAAACAGAGTCGAGGAGTGGGGCTGAAAAGGATGAGAGGTTGCGGTACGGAAGGAGAGGAGGGAGGCATGGTCCGACAGGAGAGGAGGAGAGCGAAAAGAAAAAGTGAAAGCAGGGGGATAAATGCGAAACACGGCCTGGCAGCCGCATCATGCCCATGGGAGTTTGAGAATGAAGTAACTTGAAGCAATGCTGTGCGTTACTTCGCACCAGTCCGGGGCAGTTGAGTTGTGTGTGCCGAGCTTGTTTACGAACAGGAGAAGCTGGTGGGGGAAGCGGAGACGGGAAGAAAGAGAGAAGAAAGCTGAGCAGGGAAGGTTTAGGAAAACAGAGTGGAGGAGTGGGGCTGAAAAGGACGAGAGGTTGCGGTACGGAAGGAGAGGAGGGAGGCATGGTCCGACAGGAGAGGAGGAGAGCGAAAAGAAAAAGTGAAAGCAGGGGGATAAATGCGAAACACGGCCTGGCAGCCGCATCATGCCCATGGGAGTTTGAGAATGAAGTAACTTGAAGCAATGCTGTGCGTTACTTCGCACCAGTCCGGGGCAGTTGAGTTGTGTGTGCCGAGCTTGTTTACGAACAGGAGAAGCTGGTGGGGGAAGCGGAGACGGGAAGAAAGAGAGAAGAAAGCTGAGCAGGGAAGGTTTAGGAAAACAGAGTGGAGGAGTGGGGCTGAAAAGGACGAGAGGTTGCGGTACGGAAGGAGAGGAGGGAGGCATGGTCCGACAGGAGAGGAGGAGAGCGTAAAAAACAAGGCAAGAAGGCAAGAAGAGGGAGAGGGGACATACAGCGAGAGAGAGGAGACAAAAAAGACTGCGGGAGCCCTGGCAATGGGATAGGGTGGAAGAGGGAGGGAAGCAAGAGAGAAGACGCTGAAGACGACTGAGAGGCGTTATTTGGAGGTAGAGCAGGAGGGGTGATTTTGCGAGGCTTCTGGCAGGGGGAGAAAGGAGGGGCAGCGGAATGCGTGCGAGGGGAGGAGAAGTGTGGCAGGCAGATGTGCGGCCTGGTGAGGGGGCGGGAATGCGAGCCTGGTGGGGGCAGGCGGATTAGGGAGATGCTCGTGCTTGTGTGGTCACGTGACCCGCTTTGTGGCCACGTGACCTCACATGCACTGTGAAGAAACGCCAGTGGTTTCACTAGCCGATCAAGCACTATAATTCTCCCCCATTTCCCATTGCTTCGCAATGGTAAAGGACGAGACCTAAAAAGTGAGCATGCCATTTTGTATCTTGTGCATGTGTGGTACACACCTACGACTGGGAACCGAAACCAGCCCTGGCAAACTGCTCGTCCGGGCCACCCAGTGGGGGAGGGTGGGTCGGGGGCGAGCTGTTTGCAGAGGTCAGTTTCGGCTGATTTTATTACAGGGGGGCGATATTGCCGCCCCCTGTAACAAAAACAGACCCCCAGGGGCCCAAAACCAGCCCCCCACACTGGCGGCCAACCGCGGAAAAGCCCGGTGCCCGCTATGGCCAGTCCGGCCCTGCCTATGACAGGCCATGTCAAAAGCTTTTTTGAGCCATGCAGCCCTGCATCAGGGTTGTGAAGCATGGCTAAAAAGGCAAGACCTATTTGCTTTGACAGTGCTCATTTTCAAGAGAATTCGTGCTTGCAAAGAGCAAAGGACGCCGGAATGAACATATTTTCAGGGCTGCCTGTCTTCCCTCTAACCAGACCCCCACAGACACACATCTTCACAGCTTTATTTACACTTACAATTAGGCTCAGACTGGAATGTGTCACTCAGTGCCCTGATGCGTGAATGTTAATAGGGCTGTCCCTGCGCCCTGACCTCAAGCACTTTGTGACTGAGTCCTGCTGACCCCCAGAGGTTCAGGGCTCGGTGGAGGGCGGGTACTATGTCATGATGTGTGCGTGGGGTGGTTAATTAACTGATACAATAAAGATGTGAGTGATCGATTGAAAACATGTAAACCCACAGCGACAGCTGTTTTGCACAAAGCAGCAGACAGGGGGCGGGTGGGGGTTCACACAGTCTGCCCCAGGACTGACAGCAGAGACACCATTCCTTTCCCATTTATCATCCGACAGCCCTCTGGAGAAAGTGTGTTTTTTTAATTAAAAATGGCGTTGACAAGAGGCGTGGGGGCAGAAACCACACACAGCTGCCAGTGGTCAAGTTCAGAGGCAAACCCAGTGCATAATGTTTTATTCAATTTGCAACATTATTGGCATTGTGAGAACCCTGCTGCATTAGCACCTAAAAAACTGCAAATACTTCCAGTCCCATCTTCTGGGGATCATCACATATGTTTCTGGTTTAAAAAAAAACTAAAACCTATTGCCTTGGACATTCCAGTTCACTAGTTACAGATGGCTTCTAGCTGAAAGATGTAATGTCGCTTCACAAAGCCATTTATTTATATGCCAATGTTCTTGAACAACTGGCAATGTTTATGAGAGCAAATATAATTTTAAAATGTACAAAATGTGAACAGGCACTCGTAATCGATTTACTCTGACATAATGTTAAATCAATATGGCTGATTATTAGGTGAAAGTAAATTTGCTCTCATGGGCAGGAAGGGGCATTCAGTGAAAGGATGCTTCTCGGAGTTGGCAAAACTCCCAACAACTGTTGTGAAGGTCAGGAGTGCATACAAACCTAGGGTGGGAAAAGAGAACTACCGCCCACAAAACTTGTCTTCTTCATACATAATAATAAAATACATTGCACAACAGAAAAGCTTGTTGTCTAAAAACATCAGCCATAAAGACACATCAGTGGATTTTTATTTTAATGTAAAATGTTTATTGCAAGCATAAGGCAGCCACATTTTGAGGCCAGCATGTTTTCTTGTTTTTATCTTTTTATAATACATGCTCGGAATAACAAATAAATAAATAACCATCGCACCAGCAAGCCTAGCAGGCAAGTTCGGGTGTGCGGGGCGGGTTTGCGGCAGGGTGAAGAGGAAATGTCGACCAATGACAGAATAGGTAACATTAAATTAAAGACAAAACACTAAACTTGCGCTCGCCTCATTGCCGAAAAAAGAGATGCAGCAGCCTTTCTCTTTCCTTTGGAAAATGAAGAATGTTTTTTTTCACATCGCCTCACTTGTAGATGTCAACAAGTATAACATTTCTCTTCAGTTGTATCAGTTGTTGATACCCACTTTTGCACGCGTGTGCAAGTAATCGCTTGAGCGTCATACTTTAATGAACGTCATCAGTTGTAAATTGAAACATACCAATCAAATCATAATAGCAAGGTAGAATGATGGTATTGCAAGCAAAGAGCACGTGTTCGTATTGATAGGGAATCTCGAAAAAACACACAATGATAGAACAAAGGTCAATATTAACCGTAAATAGAGGTGCTTTGAACAATGCAAAAACCAGGGTTCTGTTTGCAAAACACAAACTGTGCAGTACTTCACTTTATTCAATGCCAAAACTAAATTGCCACCTGAGACTCCATTTGGATGGGACAAAATGAGGAAATTAAAAGTTACAAAGACCTCTGAGAGAGAGAGATAAACAATGTTTATTTAGACCATAGTATTTAAACCATACATAAAACATGATTGGGATCCTCATAGTGATAACATTATTTATTCTATAAAAAAAGAAATACAAAATTTCACCTATAGGAAAAACACAGGGGGAAAAACCCCCTACAACAACCATAATTCATTTAACACAGTTTACAATGTAAATCCATAAAACTCTCGTTATTGGGAGACCTCTAAAAAGATTTACAATCAATGTCCCTCCTTTAATTTCTCCCTTACAAAGTCTTTTGTTGCTTTCAAAAATTTCCCCAAAGCAATTGTAATATCTAGAGATCACATGTCCGTAAGAAGACAAACCGCTTGAACACGTAAATTCACCTTGTATTTTAAAAATATTGGACATAAAAATACTTTCCGTATTGCTAAAATCAGTGTGCAATCAAGTAATATATGCAGGATATAATTTCTTATTCCTAGGCCGCGTTTACAGATACCATCTGGTTGGATCAATGCTGCCTTTATTTTTCCTTCCGTCTTCCAAGGGTTAATACCCACACGAACCATTAGAATTTCGTGTCTTAACCATTTGTTGGGCAAAAAGTCCAAGTATGGGAACCAAGCTTCCTGTTCCCATGCGCTTTTTACCCATTTTACAGATTTTTTCTCACTGAAATAATCCAGATCGTGGATCTTTAGTATAAGAGCCCTTGGTCTCTAAGCGTTCTCTTTGTGAAGACTACATCCAGGGATGGTTGCGAAATGCTCAGCATAAGGTGCGCTGCTACATTCTGGAGGGTTCTTCCAGGGCCCAACCAAGGCTACTAATTGGGGTCTCCTCTCTGCACCATGTTGAGTCCTTCTGCACACCACCTAAAGCCTGGCTTTTCCAAAATCTTAATAAGGACATTTGGGTCTTTACACTCCTTGCTATTAGCCCTACCTCCATTCTGATTGCTTGAATCATAGTACAGTTTGGTAAGGACAACAGCATTTTTAGAATCTTTCCTTCTTCACAATCTCACCCCCTTTTGCCACTCAAATAGAGCACTTCTGCACCATACAGTACTTGCGGGGGGATCATTGCTTCAAATGCCTTTAACATAGGTCTGTGGGACATATCGCCATATTCTTTGTTACATTTTTTCAGTCCACAGACTGACGAGAAGGCTGTCGCTGCTTGAGCCTCCAGATGAGTACCCCATTTCAATGCGCTATCAAACCAAAGGCCTAGTTATCTATATTCAAGAACTATTTCTAGTTTGTCTTGTCCTAAAAACCAATTAAAATTTGTACTTCTCTTCCCGAAACATAAGACCTTTGTTTTTTCCATATTAACAATTAAAACCTTTTTGTCACAGTAATTTTTAAACACATTTAATTTCCTTTGAAGTCCCATTTCAGTTTGATCCAGGATCACAAGGTCATCTGCATATAAAAGGCAGCACACTTTATTTCCACTCATACGTGGACTTGCACTTCTTTCTATTTCTAGCACTACTGGGAGGTCTGCTAAAAAAATTGAAAAGAGCAAGGGTGCCAAAACGCACCTCTGTCTAAGGCCATTCTTTACCGGTATTTTATGGGTTAATGACCCATTAACCCATAAAATACCGGTAAAGAATGACCTAGGCCCAATTCCCACTATGTAGTTCTTTTAAAATATTCAGAATGCCATCAGGTATTCCATATTTTTCCATATCTTCCCAGAGACAGTTACGGTCCACAGAATCAAAAGCTGCCCGGAAATCGACAAAGCAACAAAACAGTTGCTCTATCGATTTCCTGGCCAGTGCCCACAGGGCAAAGCAATGATCTATAGTGTAGTGTCCTTCTTTAAAACCTCCCAGTTCAACTGGCACAATGGATCCTTGTTCTGTCAATCTTTTAACTTGCCTAATATTATTTTAACAAAAATATTTTCTCCTATATCTAGCAAGTTAATTAGTCTGTAGTTCTTAGGGGCATAAACATCCACTTTCTTATGTATCGGCCTTATTATTGCACCCTTCCACTTTGTGGGGATCATCCCTGATTCTAAGATTACTAAAACATTTGAGAGAAGAATACTGCCCACCAGGGCGAGTTTGAATTTATTTTCTGGGCTGATAGGTTGTCTGGGCCTGCTGCTCTTGTTAAATTCAGAGTCCTTATTGTACTAAGCACATTTACTGTTAACAATCTGGTTTTAGGTCCTATACCAGGCCCCTCCAATCCCTTAATTCCTCCTCCCCAGTTTCTCTCCCGGGGGTATATAGTTTCTGCAAATAATCTTCCCATGCACCCTCTTCCACTACACAATCCATTGAGGCAACCGAAGATTCAGTTGCTGATTGTATTAGCTTCCAGAATTGACGTATGTTCTTAGTTTCGATTACCTCCAGTAGTTCCCCCTACATGTTACTTTATGGGCCCTTTTAGTACTATGGAGTAGTGAGGTATATTCTCTCTTTATTTTGGCCAGACTGTCGGCCCTAGCCTGGTCAATTTATTTGCGTAAACTACGCTCTTCTCTCCTTAATACTCTTTTCTTATTTAAGCATTCTATATTGAACCAATTTCCTTGTTTAACCTGTATGTTTTGTTTGTACTTGGGTGCCCTTGCATCAGTTCTTAATTCTACACTTATACATTGAACCACTTGATTTATTTTCTCAACGTACCAAGTTAAATTTAGGCCGCTCACACATCCTAACTCAATGTTTTGATGCAATCTAGTTAACCTTTCTATAAATTCATCAGTTAACCGTGTTGTTATCCACTTCGGGTAATCCATCTGGAGAGTAAGAACTTTATCACAGACAGACTGTTGGGAAATTACCAGCTCTAGTTTTTTGTGATCACTACCCTCCGTAGGACTAATCCTAAAGTCTTTTACTAGTTCAAAATTCCATGCCGGCATAAAAACATAATCTATAGGACAATTTTGGGTCCCGTGTTTAAAAGTTATATTGCCTCACTTGTAGATGTCAACAAGTATAACATTTCTCTTCAGTTGTATCATTTGTTGGTACCCACTTTTGCACGCGTGTGCAACTAATCGCTTGAGTGTCATAATTGAATGAATGTCATCAGTTGTAAATTTGAACATACCAATCATAATAGCAAGGTAGAATGATGGTATTGCAAGCAAAGAGCAAGTTTTCGTATTGATAGGGGATCTTGAAAAAACACACAACGATAGAACAAAGGTCAATATTAAGCGTAAATAGAGGTGCTTTGAAGAATGCAAAAACCTGTTTGCAAAACACAAACTGTGCAGTACTTCACTTTATTCAATGCCAAAACTAAATTGCCACCTGAGACTCCATTTGGATGGGACAGATTGAGGAAATTAAAAGTTACAAAGATCTCATAATTCTAATATTTAGACAGCCACACACCCATCGTCACACTCCCAGACAGCTCCATCATACACGCACACATCTTATCATAATGCACCAACACTGCAATGATCAAAACCCATTAAACCCACCATTGTATTCCAAACCACCCATCATATGCCATCACACCCGCCATCAAATGTGCACACAACCAACAACATGCGATTGCACAACCAAAATTATGCAGCAACAAATCTACAATCATACAAAAATATACCCACCATCACTCAGCCACAAACCCATCATTGAGTGACCATCATCAAATTACAATTTAGCCACCATCGGACATCCTCTTGCCTGCTATCAGACACCCACACCTGCATAATAAGACCATACAACCACCATAATTTGCTAGCACACCTGCTACTCAAATGGCCACACCCCCACCTTCATATGCCAACACATCTACCATTAACTATGCACACAACGAACTTCAGGCAATGACACTCCCACCATCATACAGCCACTCACCCACCATCATATATACAATGGCATACACCCCGCCACCACCAGACATCCACACACACTATCATATGCCAACATCCCCACCATCATACACCCATGCACCCACCATCATACTCCCCTACAACCCCAGACACCCATACAGTCACCATGAAATACCCACAAACCAACTTAAAAACACCAACAGTCTCCATCATATGCCAATAAAGCAACCATCACCCCATGACTGAACAAACCCGCTATCAGATGCCCACACGCCCACCATTAGGCACAATTATACACCCACACATCCACCATCATATGACCATTCATTCACCAGCTTACAACCATGCAACCACCATCAGGCACCCAAAGATGCATCGCACAACCCATCATAAGAAACACACACTTTAAAAGATGTCTCCACCAACAAGACACCTACACACGCACATCATACCACATTTCCATAATACAAGCCAACACCAATCATCATGCACCCACGCACCCACCCACCCACCATAATACACCAACACACGGATAACCCATAGACTGCACCCCACATTCACACACACACACATAGAACTATCATCATATGGCCACACAGCCACCATCATAGAACCACACAACTACCATCAAAAATGCACACAGCCACCATTATATGTTCACACTCACTATTATTTGCCAGCACAAGTACCATGAGACATCCACACACCCACCATCACATAACAGCACGTTAAAAATCATACAAGTACACATCTTCATACATCCTGTTGGACTTGGCAGCCTTAGGATGCTCTTCCCCCAAACTGTTTGCCTTCCTCCACCTTTGCTCATCTCGTTTTAGTTGGCCTTAAGACTCGGTGCACTTTACCACTAATAAACAGTACTAAAGTGTATGTGCTCTCTCTGTTAAACATAGTAACATTGACTTACACCCGGCTGGCACATTTTATTTACTTGTAAGTCCCTAGTAAGGTGGCACTCCATGTACCTGAGCCTGTAAATTAAATGGTACCAGTGGGCCTGCAACACTGTGCCACCCACTTCAGTAGCCCTTTAAAGATGCCTGTGTATGCAGTTTTAAACTGCACTTTTGACCTGGCACAATAACCTTTTGCCATTTTGAAACCTTCCTTTTTTAACACATATAAGTCACCCCTAGGGTAGGCCTTAAACAGCCCATAGGGCAGATAGCAGTGCATTTAAAAAGTTGGACATTTACTTTTAACTTTTACATGTCCTGTTAGTGAAACACTCCTAAATTCGTTTTTCACTACTGCAAGGTATACCTCTCCTATAGGATAACACTGAGTTAACTTATTACATTTAATTAGTGATAACTTTCAATTGGGAGCAGGTAGGAATGTTGCGTTTACCGAATTGTAATTTAGAGTCCTTTTCAATGGTAAGATTTTAAGTCACAATTTGGAAAATTCCACTTTTAAAAGGTTGGCATTTTCTTGTCCTAATCATTTGGTGTATGCAGCCTGTTCCTGGGTTACATGATCAGATGAATCTGGAGCATAGGTGTTGGCAGGATGGGCCATCTCTGACTTGATGAGTGGGAGGAACTGTCACCTACCACACTTGCACATCACAAGAACTTTGCCTCAGCACACTCACAAAGGGTTTAACACTAGTCTATTGTGACTCCAGAGCGGCTAGGGCCAGGGCAGAGAAGGAGTACATTCCAAACACCTGTGGGGGGTAGAAACCTCCAGAACCTTCTACTTCAAAGTGGGCACCAGATATAAATATTGGCCCCTCAAACCCAACTTTTCAGTACACCTCTGAAGTCTGGACCTGTCGAAGACTCAGAAGGACGGCAGTGCTGCTCTGCCAGAAGGACTGCTACTCTGCTGACAGTTCTGTTCTGCTGCCTCAGCAAGAAAACTGGACCTGAATATTGATCCCATATCCACCAGAGTGACTCCAAGCGCTAGTTGGCTGGCCTCCTGATCAGAGCCTCAGGGACAGTAAAGGCTTCAACCATCTTGAATCCAGCACCTGGACTCTACTTGCTGCTGTGAGTCTTGCCCTCTAAGTGGTGCCACTCCAGTCCTGGACCCTTGGAAGTGAGCCTGAAGGTGTTCTGCCAGCCCAGGTGTGGTCCTTGTGGGCAGAACGGACTCAGCACGACGCATCTTCTTGCAGCTCAGCTTCAGAACTGCCACTGTGCAACGTATTTCCAATGCAGAGTCTTGCATCGCAGCCCGCAGTATCCTTGGAACCACTGCTGCATGACACATCCTCGACGCAGGCCTTCGCTTCGCAAGCCACTTGCAGATGATACAGGACTTCACAACACAGCCCAGGACCTTCTTCTGAACCATCACTGCATGATGTATCTTTGATGCAGGACTTTGCATCGCAAGCCTCTTGGCGACTGTATCCTTGACAATGCAGGGCTTGGCATCGCAGCCTTGCACCTCCTCTGAACTGAAGCTGCGCGACGGGTCTTCGACATGGGATCTTGCAACCAGGATTTAAGGTACTCTTGTTCAACTGGCCTAGCTTTGTCTCAGACCAGGACAAAGTTGTGACTTTGTCCTGGTCTGGCGGACCAGATAACCACAGATGGCGCTTTGTGCTTCTAGGCACTATTTTTACTTAAACCTTTGAAATTGGATATCTCCGGTTCTGCTGATTGGATTTTTGTATTTTTTGTGTCAAAATGGTTATACAACTTTGCTCTGCTGTTCTACATTGGTGAGGGATTTTACTCGTGTTGTGTTCTCATTTTATTACTATCTCAAGTGATTCATAAATACTACACACGTTGCCTCGAAATTAAGCCTGACTGCTATGTGCCAAGCTACATGAGGGCCAATGCACAAGTTAATTTTGAGTTGGTTTGTGACTTCAGCCCGACAGAAATTGTGACTGCTGCATGAGTATGGTTTCGACCCCCTCACCAGTAACCCAATTTCCAACACATCCACACACCCTTCATTATATGGCCACATAACCAAGTTCAAGTTCAAGTTCAGGCATTTATAAAGCGCACTACTCACCCAGAGGGTCTCAAGGCGCTAGAGGGAGGGGTTCATTGTTTATCGAAGAACCAAGTTTTCAATTCTTTTCTGAAGGAGATGTGATTCTGAGTAAGGCGGAGGTGGGTGGGGAGTGAGTTCCAGGTCTTGGCAGCCAGGAAGGAGAAGGATCTGCCGCCCATGGTGGTTTTTCGGATGCGCGGGACTGCGGCGAGGGCTTGAGTGGATGATCTTAGTTGGCGGGTGGGATAGTAGAAGGACAGTCGGGAGTTGAGGCATTCTGGTCCTAGATTATAAAGGGCATTGTGTGCGTGGATAAGAAGGCGGAAAGTAATTCTTTTGTTGACGGGAAGCCAGTGGAGGTTTTTTAAGTGACCGGTGATGTGCTCTTGGCGCGGGATGCGCTGGAGCTTTTTCTGCAATTTTGTTGTGATTCCGGCGTAGAGAGTGTTGCCATAGTCCAGTCGACTCGTGACCAGTGCATGGGTGACAGTCTTTCTTGTTTCGAGGGGGATCCAGCGGAAGATCTTTTTGAGAATGCGAAGGACGTTGAAGCAGGAGGACGATACGGCGTTGACTTGTCTGGACATTGAGAGAGAGGAGTCTAGAATGAAGCCAAGGTTACGTGCATGGTCAGTGGGTGTGGGTGCTGATCCCAAAGCGGAAGGCCACCAAGAGTCGTCCCACGCTGAGGGGGAGGATCCAAGGATGAGCACCTCAGTTTTGTCTGAGTTGAGTTTTAGGCGGCTCTGTTTCATCCATTCGGCTACTTCTTTCATACCTTCGTGAAGGTTGTCCTTGGCGGTGTTGGGGTCTTTGGTGAGGGAGAGTATCAGCTGGGTGTCGTCGGCGTAGGAGATGATGTTGAGGTTGTGTCGACGTGCGATGGGGGCGAGGGGACTCATGTAGACGTTGAAGAGGGTGGGACTGAGTGAGGATCCTTGGGGTACGCCGCAGACGACTTCCGTGGGCTCTGAGTAGAAAGGGGGAAGTCGGACTCTCTGTGTTCTCCCGGCTAGGAACGAGATGATCCAGTCCAAGGCTTTTCCTTGTATGCCGATGTTGTTGAGGCGTTGTATGAGGGTGCTGTGACAGACAGTGTCGAAGGCGGCGGAGAGGTCGAGAAGAATGAGGGCCACTGTTTCACCGTTGTCCAGGAGTGCTCGGATGTCGTCAGTCGCCGCAATGAGGGCGGTCTCGGTGCTGTGTTTGGCTCGAAAGCCGTTCTGTGAAGGATCCAGGGAGTTGTTGGATTCAAGGAAGGCTGCGAGTTGGCTGTTGACGGCTTTCTCGATGACTTTGGCCGGGAAAGGGAGGAGGGAGATGGGTCGGTAGTTTTTCAGTTCTGAGGGGTCTGCTGTGGGTTTTTTCAGGAGGGCGCTGAGTTCGGCGTGTTTCCAAATTTCTGGAAAGGTGGCTGAGTTGAAGGAGCAGTTGATGACATCGCGGAGTTGGGGAGCGATGATGGAGTCGGCTTTGTTGAAGATGTGGTGGGGGCAGGGGTCAGAAGGTGAACCAGAGTGGATTGAGTTCATGAGGCGAATGGTATCTTCAATGGTGATTGGGTTCCAGGATTTGAGGTAGTTAGTTGGGGGGGTGGGATCAGAAGGGGGTGGGGTGAGTTGGTCATTGGGAGTGTTCTTGAAGCTGTTGTGGATGTCGGCAATTTTGTTGTAGAAGAAGGAGGATAGCGCATTGCAGAGGTCTTGGGAGTTAGTGATGTCGTTGGATGCTGCGGGAGGG
Source organism: Lissotriton helveticus (assembly GCF_964261635.1). NCBI lineage: Eukaryota > Metazoa > Chordata > Amphibia > Caudata > Salamandridae > Lissotriton > Lissotriton helveticus. The sequence goes on along the minus strand of NC_136067.1, from coordinate 77,685,916 downwards.
TTGGTGAATTCTTTGACGATATTAAAGAGTTCCTTGCTGTTATGAGAGTTGTTGTCGAGACGGTCCTTAAATGCTGATTTCTTGGCGGCACGAATCAGTTGGTGGTGTTTGCGGGTGGCTGATTTGAGGGAGGTCATGTTGTCTGAGGTTGGTTCGTTTCTCCAATTCTTCTCCAGGGTGCGGCAAGTTTTCTTGGATTTTTTAAGGTCATCATTGAACCAGGGAGCCTTTTTGCTGAATGATTTCAACTGGTGTTGTTTTAGGGGTGCTAGTTCGTCTGCACTGTGGGTAATCCATTGCCTGAGGTTTGTGGCCGCTAGGTCTGGGTCTGTTGTTAGGGTGGGAATGTTTTGGCTGAGGGATGCGAGGAGTTGGTCGGTGCTGATTTTGTTCCAATTTCTTCGGGGAATGGGTTGTGGGCGGTTGTGGGTCATGGTTGTTTTGTAGCTGAAGTGAACACAGCTGTGATCCGTCCAGTGGAGAGCTGTAGTGTGATCGAAGGAGATGTGCTTGCTGGAGGTGAAGATAGGGTCGAGCGTGTGTCCGGCTGTGTGAGTGGGGGTGTCGACAAGTTGTTTGAGTCCGAGATTGGACATGTTGTCCAGGAGGGTGGTGGTGTTGTTGTCGAGGATGTTGTCAAGGTGGAAGTTGAGGTCTCCTAGAAGAATGTAGTTCTCGGAGGCGAGAGCGTGCGGGCTGACGAAGTCTGTGATGTCGTCGCTGAATTGAGATCGGGTGCCTGGGGGCCTGTAGATGAGGGTTCCTCTAAGTGTGGTCCTGGGGTCGGTGTGGATCTGAAAGTGGAGATGTTCGGCGGTTGCAAGATTGTCGTCAGAGCTGGTTGTAATTTTGATGGTGTTTCTATGGACGATGGCGATGCCACCTCCAGTTTTTTTAATGGTGCGGTCTTTTCGAATGATCTTGTAAGTGTCCGGTATGGCTGTGGCGATGTCAGGGGCAGAGGATGCGTTCATCCAGGTTTCAGTGAGGAAGGCGATGTCAGGTGACACGGTGTCGATTAGGTCCCAGAGTTCGGTTGCGTGTCTGTGGACCGAGCGGGTGTTCAGTAGGATGCATTTCAAGTCGTTGTGTTCGGAGCTGAGTGTGGAGGAAGTGTGTTTGGAGAGGGTCCTGAAGCAGTTGAACTTACAGGAGAGGCAGGAGAATGGGCCGTGGGTGCGTCCTGGGGTAGCTACGCAGCATAGTTGGGTGCGTCCTGCGTTGAGGGCGAGGAGAGTAGCGGCATCATAAGTTACTCTGGGGGGTTGGGAGCGGCATAGGGCAGGGGGACGGGCGCTGGGCGCGGTCCAGGCGCGGACGGGCGCAGACGGGCTTACCTTTGGCGCACCTTCGGCGCGACCGCTGCGCGTCACCGCTGCGCGCTGGAGCATTTGTCATAAGTGGATAGTGGGAGGGGAAGGGCGAGGGGGGGGTCAGCTGGGAGGCGGGAGCGGGGTGGAGCTCAGGTCAGGGGGGCACAACAACAACACTAAAATGGCCACAGGGATTCTACTTTCAGGATTGGGCTGACCACTCGTGAATGGCGCTAAGCTGACGGTAATGGCGCTGGTACAATCAGGCACGATTTTACAGGCAGCACAGATAATTGTTTAGTTAAAGCGCACCTTGGCAGACAAGCGCTACGAGTATTTTCTAGGCAGTGAAATAATTATGAGGAACAAGGCGAGGCAGTCTAGCGCAAGCAATGATATTATAATGATACACAAGGCGAGGCAGTCTAGCGCTACGATCTATGTGCAATTATTAAATAAATAATCCGGTTAATGCGAGCACGGCAGGTTAAGCACTTAGCAGTCTGGCGGTGCAGCGAAGCAGGGATCAGCAGGGAGCAGCGTTGGAGCGACCTCTTCTGCGAGGAGCAGGGCGGTCACAGCGCAAGGACGGTGGAGTGAGGAAAGCACTATCCGTGGGAGGGGGGGGTCAGCTGGGAGGCGGGAGCGGGGTGGAGCTCAGGTCAGGGGGGCACAACAACAACACTAAAATGGCCGCAGGGATTCTACTTTCAGGATTGGGCTGACCACTCGTGAATGGCGCTAAGCTGACGGTAATGGCGCTGGTACAATCAGGCACGATTTTACAGGCAGCACAGATAATTGTTTAGTTATATGCGTCATATGTCAACACACTCACCATCACAAGAGTACACACAGATGTACAAATTGAAAAACAAATACTTGGGATTAAAAAAACTGTTATGTCATCAACGGAATAGGTATAACACACCAGGGAAATAGGAAGAACAAGACAAAAGCACAGGTGCTGCAGTTGTTAACCAGAGATAAGCTTGTAACTAAAGATACAAATCTGTTATTTTAAGAAAGCCATTGCGATAAAATGTCACTCATTTTCCTCATTTTACTTATTTCACATTTTGCCATCTGGGTCAAAAGCTACAACTCCCCTTGTAAAGTTTTCTGTGGGTAAATTATCATGCCAAATGAGAAGCGTTGTCATTTCTATGTCTCGCCTAAGACAGGGCTTGTGAGACATTTTGTTTACTTCCAGGAGGCTTAGAGCCCATTGCTTACCATTGGATGGCCTTATATACTCTCATTTCCTTGCCTCTCTTTGCTCAGCTGGTTGCAGCTCCACTTCCTCTATGTGTGTTTGTCCGTCCCCTGGAGAATGGCCCAAGTACTGCTTCTTTGCCAAGTGTGTCCTTCCCCTGCTTGTGCTTTTGGAGTTACTTTTTTCTTTTACTTGCACCTGCTCTCTCCCATGCTGCTGCTTGCCCATAACCATTGCTTGTGCAGTCCCTCCTGCCCCCTCCTGCATTGTTACTTGCCCTGCCCTTCCCGCAAGCATCCCTTGCTGTTGCTTGCTCTGTCCCTCCTACCCACTCCCACATTGGTACTTGCCCAGTCCTTCCCACTCCTTCCACTTTCCTGAAAGCCCCATTGTTGCTTACCCGTCCCTTTCACCCCCTCTCACGTTCCTGCTTGCCCCAACACTCACACCCCCTCTAACGTTGTTGCTTGGCTCCTTTCTCTTCTTGGCTCCTTCCCTTCCCATGCTGTTGCTTGCCACATCCCTCTCCCATCAGAAAAAAAGTGTTTTTTTCTAGTATTAAGCCATGCTGAAGAGCATTTGCACTGCTGCACAACATGGCTATAACACATTGACAAGGCCACTAGCTCACACATAGGCGAGACTTATTGACTTTGCCAATGCTGGTTGGTGATGTGATCACTATGAAAAAGAAAATGACTGTTTTTGAACCTGAAAAATCACACCTCTTTTGCTGACAGACTGTTGACAACTATGATACAGGATCTATATCTGCATCCTCAGTTCTATGCACAACATTCAGTAACACCATTCTGCGCATAGGTGGATGTGGGATGCTCAAGGTGGCCTCCGTCACATCCATTCTACTTGCAGGACATTGTGTCTGCTCTGTGGGGCCCGTTGCTGTTTGAGTGAGAACTGGGGACAGCACCTTCCAAGCCAGGTAGTGAATAAGGCACATGACATGTACTGGATTTTGATTGCTGTCATGCCTTTATCAGCTGCCTTGTATATGTTAAGTTGGTGGGTGTTAGGCATAACATGTTTCTTTTATATGTGTAGTTTATGTATGGTGTCAAATGATTTGCATACACTGTAAAAATACTTCATGGTATAGATATAGGGGCATATTCTCAAGGACACATTGCCAATTTAGCGGCACTTTTCCGCCACAAAAGTGGCGATAGATTTATCGGCCTATTCACAAGCCTGCGCTAACAGCCGACATTGTCAGTTTACCTGAGATAGCTGCCACTATAAACATCGCCACGGTTGACAGCGACAACTAATGCTAATCATATGCTGAGTAGGCGTTCCCGTCCAAAAACTCACGATAACACCACTTCGCAATATTCTCAACGACCAGCCAGAACGGCGATGCGGGCCGAAAACAGGCGATAAGGCACGTTAGCAGCAAGGGCTTAGGACCTACTTTTTTCTGGTCTTAAGTAGGATGAAAAACTGCAGTAGAAAGGTAGCCCAGTTATAGGAAACTAGGGAACCCGAAGGTAGTACACTAGGGACCTTGGGAGTTTAGCTTATTACAAAAAACAGTGGACCCTAGTAGTTTGGGTGATCAGGGTAAGAATAGACACAAACTGGAATAGTATTTATGTCCTTTGTCCAGCCGGACAGGAATTTATTTGGCGATGCACACAATCAGAAAGTAATGTCAAGGGGGCACAGCTCGTGACCCACAGTGAACAAGACAAAACAACAAGTATAGGCAAGAACGAGCAAATCGGTCTGTATACTTATAATCAGTGAACAGACTTGATTGTAGTTTGAGTGACCATTGTACATAGTATTCACAAGCATATTCAGTAATTATGATCCTATTGTGTCAATGACGTTTCGATGCCGAAAAACAAGATAAATGGCATCATCTTCAGGACAAATATATAAATCATGTTTGTCTTGGAATTATAAACAATTGCCTTTCATGCAATGATAGCGTGTATTTCAGATTATCCCGCTTTTGAGTCAATTAGACCGTCCAGATCACGGCTCGAGTTGTGCCGGTTGCAGAATCGCAGGACGCGGCATCTCTGGCGGGGATCGTAGTAGAAAGGGAGCCCAGCCCAGCGCCACATCTGAAGACCATCAGATGCCATGGAGCTACTAATCATGCAGCTTGGAGTCCCAAGAGGGCCACAACACCCACCGCCACCACCCCCAGGACCACCCCCACCCACAAGACCCCCCCTGACTACCACTGAGGTAGCACAGAACAAGACAGTGGACCTACTGCATGTGTCTCTGTGTCCACCATATCCTAACCATAGGCCTACACACACGCGCAACAGGCCCCCAGCGCACCCTGCGGCACCGCACAGCTGAGTTCTGTGTGTGCTGACTGCTCCCTTCAGCCTACACTGCAGTCCAGCAGGTCTCACACAAATCAAATCCAGTCCCGACCTCCAGGCCTACTTTGCAGGCTGCACACCCACTCAGCTCTTCAAGTGGGACTAACTCAGTGCACTGCAAGTCACCGTCCAGCCTCCAGGCCACTGCATCATCACAGGATGCACACCCACTCAGCTCTTCAAGTGGAACTAACTCAGTGCACCGCAAGTCATCGCTACGTGGCGGTAGGCCCGTGCCAGATGCAGTGCCTCTGGTGCCACTACCTCTGTGCACCACAAATCACCATCCAGCCTCCAGGCCACTGCATCATCAAAGGCTGCACACCCACTCAGCTCTTCCGGGGGGACTAGCTCAGTGCATCGCAAGTCATCGTCCCATGGTGCTGCCCCACAAGTCCGCCTCCTGCAGCCAACAGCCAACAGCATGTCCTCTGTAATTCCACTGGAGCCCTTTACAGTCACTGGGCCACCCCCCGTCCCAGGCAGGTTGCTAGAAAGCCTAGATGGAACGTCTGGAGATGTACTCCGAAGCGCAGGACATCCCAGTGCTGCGGCGCCGGCACATGCGTAGGCGTGTAAGGAGTGTGAAGATATGGCCCGGGGCTCTGGGCATGGTTCAGTTCTGGGCTCTGGGCATGGTTCAGTTCTGGGCTGGCCACAAAAGTAACTATGGTGTGTGCCTCTGTTGTAGTGTCAGCGCCACCCGGACCTTGATCGACAATGTTGCAATGTAGCATGCACCCTGAGGGCGGGCTCAACTGAATGGATAAATAAAGAGTGCAAGAACACTCGGGGTCTTGGCTTATACATGCCAACTGTTGTGTGTGTGTCTTGGATGTATGACGTTACAACGCATACTTTTACCACGCATACCTTTACAACGCGGTTTTTACCACGCATACCTTTACAACGCATAGCGCTTAGAGGTGCTGGATAGTGGTAAGTATAATTTTCTATTCCAACTCCAGTCCCCGTGGACACTAGGGAAGGTGTTGGATAGAAAATTAAACTTATTCCCTATCCTAGAGCGCCCCCCAGCGCAATGCGTTGTAATGGTTTTCGTTGTAATGCCTGCGTTGTAATGGTATTGCGTGGTAAAAAATGCGTGGTAAAGGTTGTATACCGTGTGTCTTCATTGCCGCAGCAAAAGCCAAAGGCCTAGCCTCAATTGCATACTTGCTTGATCATAGACATGAAACATCTGTGTGAATTAGAATGATTTTATCACATTCGGAGGAGTGTTGAAGCTGGACCAGTACATGGCCATGCAAACCCTACTTTACATTGTTGCCCCGAGGAGGGCCAGCCAGAGTCCTTTAGGGATTGGCAAGTTCATTGGAAGAGGAAGAGTTCAGTCGGCAGTCTGATTACTGTGTCATTGGTAACCAAACCAAATATGGCAGTCCATGTCGAGGACCAAGGTGAGTGTTGCAGAATGTATCGAGGGACAGTGGAAGGTGTTATTCCAGGGCATGATGCAGAGGGCAGAACCAAGCTGAAACATGCCATATGGCGGAGATGAATGCTACTGCTTCATTCTTACTAGAATGGCACAAACATCCACATCATCGTCCTCTGATGCGTGATGTGCCTCACACGTGGGTGGTGGTGTTTCGTCTGCAGCACTATGTGGCACTGACACATCAGGGGGCGGAGGTGGAATGTCTGCCGCACTGTGTGGCAGTACCACATCAGGGACCGGAGGTGGATTGTCTGCCGCACTGTGAGGCACTGACACATCAGGGGGCGGAGATATGGATGTAGTAGTAGCAGCAGCATTCATCTGCGCTGGTGTGCAGCCGTGGCAGCCATTCTGTCCACCTGCATCCGCTCCATGGTCTCCATTATCTTCCGCATGTGTCCCAACTCTCAGGTGACATTGCTGGAGCCCCTCTGCCTAGCTGTTCTTGTCTCAGAGTCATGACTCCAGCGATGTCAGCCATGGATTGTTGGAGAGCATGGAGCGGACTGTGGGTGTCCGTTAGGGTCTATAAGTGGTCCCTGATGGGACTTAGACACCCATGTATGGCATCTACTTTGGCTGCCATGAGGTCGAACCCCACCCGCACTGTATCAGCCATCTCCGTCTGGCCCTCTAACACCCGGCTTTGGAATGCCATGTGTTGGTCGTGGGGGTCCTGGGAGACAGCCATGGTGGTGGGTGCTTCCTGCTGTGTGGTCTGTGCAGGGGGTGGGGTCCCCTCGATGCAGCTGGGCTGCCCTGCTCCTGGGGGTGGGGTGCTGAGTGTGTACATAAGCTGTTGGAGTGCGTCGGTGTCGATGTTGGGGAGGTCCTCTTCATCATCAGTGCTGTGTTGTTGGGTCTGCTCTGCAGGAGGTGCTGATTCTCCCTCTGCATTGTAAAGGGGAGATGCAGTTTAACAGTGTGTTCCATGTATGTTCACGCATTGGACAAGTTTAGACAGACTGCATGACAATGTACATTGTGACCGTTTGGGAGGAGATGCCTATTTGATGCGGGACACTGGACATTTCTACACCATCAGGTAAGTGAGGTTGTACTTGTACATTATCATCTCGCAGTTTCCTGCTATGCCAAATGTAATTGGCCAGTTTCTACACACAAGCAGCAGCAGTTGTGTCCTCTGTTCTGTTGTGAAAGTGTTGCAGTTTGTACCACATTGTTGTCAATGTTGCTGTGCTCTGATTCTTATGTGTGTGTGCTGCATTGTGGGAAAGTAGCCCCCGGAGCCATAATTTTGCTGGCCCTTATCTCTTTCAGGCGGTGTGCCTTTCACTTCTGTGCTCATACAGTGCTGAGATGTTGCAGACTTGGATAAATTGGGCTCTTGGTGGGAGTTGGGACTCTTGGGCATGGTTTGTCCACAGATGTCTTGTTGACATCAGGGGTTATTTGTGGATGTGTCAGAGTGTGACCTGCTCCTTTACGGATGTGGTCCGACTCCACACTCAGCCACCTCAGGGTCGTGGCGTGCACTATCTCATGATAATTGGACTGCAGTCATGCTAATCGTCATGCAGTGTCACTTGCATTGTCAGTGTGGCTCATGGACCCGCAGCTTTGCTGGGTTCAGCACATGTGCATGGGTTTGTTGTGAGATTAGTGATGTGTGGGGAGGGCCCCCTCTGGGCACATTGTCGACGGGGGCCTACTTGCTGTTCTATGCCAAGGAGACATGATCCAGAGTCATTGTGGGTGTGCACTGTACTGTACTTAATTGTGCATGTGTGCCATTGTGCCCATCTACCCCGTCCCCCCAGTCCTTTGTCGTTACTCACCCTGTTGCTGTTCGGTCAGGTCATGTTGAGCAGTGTCCGGTCCCCCAACTCCTGCCACCGTCTCCCCACTGATGGCTGTGGACACCCTTTCCTCCATCTCATCCAGCTCCTGCTGTGGTGCTGGACTCCCACTTCCAGTCTGCATTGCTGCCTTCCAGTTGTTAGCGAGTTTCAGCTTGATTTTGAGCATCACATCATTCCAGCGCTTCTTGCAGTCGTCCACTTCCCTTCTCTTCACTCCGACTGCATTCACCTTGGCCAAGATGGACTACCATATTGCATTTTTAGTTCCCAATGGCACCGTGGAGCTGATAAGCAGTTGTTGGTGGTGTTCTATCACCTCTGTAATCAGGATCTTGTTTTCCTGCGGACTGAATCACGTGTTTCTCTTCTCCTTCTCCTTGCCCTTCTCCTTCTCCGAAGTTCCTGGCTGGTCTTCTGGGGGGTTTGTGGGGTTCTGGTTGGCCTCTGTAGTTGCTCCAGCTTCCTCCACAGTGTTTCTCAGTTCTTTGGGTTCTGGTTTTTTATTTTTATTTTTTGACAGCTTTTATGGTGAATTTTCACACCTGACGTGGGAATAGCAAGCCTGGCTCTGATTATCGCAGATATTTTTATCACTGTTGGGCCCATCGCAACTTTTTTCACGTCAGGTTTCCTTTTTTATCGGCGTCCTGGTTATTTTAACACAGACATTTGACACGTTATCGAGGAACTATCGCCTGTTGTCGGCGTGTTTCAGAATACGCCGCTAACACGGCGTTAATCTCCTGCGTTAGACGGCGTTATGTGAAATTGCATTAGCCTAGGTTGGCGATGATTATCACACATTCTTGAGAATATCCTCCATAGTGCTGTAGTAGGTACATATAGGGGACTTTCTGGGTTTAAAAGTATTACTTGCAATGCATACATTGGGGCGAAGGCAGTGTCAAACTGTCATTACGGGTACTGGGATGTGCTTAAATATAGCACTGCTTGACGGTCACGGGTAACGGGGTCTCAGCAAGCATTGGCTTGCTTTTTGCAGTGAGGGAAGTAACTGCCATGTCATTAAAAAGTTACATTCTTTTAAGGCTGAAGTTGAAACTGATTTTTCCATAGGTTTACATCCACAGATTGCATGCTGTTGCAAACACCTACACCCGCTACATTCCTTCAAACCCTGCATGAAGACATGACCTTGAATGAGTTTTTCCCTCTTCTGCTTTGAATGCGCCTCTGCTTACCTTCCATGTGCTTCTCCTGTGTATGGACGCTTTATTCTAAATTTCATGCCTGTCTTATTGCTTTTTTCCCAATCATGTGCTTCTCACATAGCCCCCTCGAATGACCACACCTGCCAGTCATGTCCACAAATAAACTGTAGTACATGTAATGTTTTCCTTCAGCATGCAACACTAACCCCAATGGACTGACCACTAACTTTGGGCTCCCCGCTAGCGGGCTTCGACGCTTCGTCAAGGGCAGTAAGCGCTATATAAGTGGAATTCAATTCAAACAGTCAACAGTTAATGGAGTGCATGCAGTGTATGCAATATGGTGTCTAGAAACGTAGCCCACTTGGGCGCACAGTCTGTGAGAGGCCTTCAGATATAGTCAGCAGGGGCAGCCAGGCTTTGTGGGACAGTTTGCTTGAGTTACGTGTGAGACCCACCACAGTCTCAGAGCAGGAGCCCGTCACCTGCCCCGGATGCGGCCGAAGGAAGCGCCGGGAGCGGGACCTTTGGCTGACTGCCGGTTGCCATGGCAGTAGCATCACTGTCTCTCAGCACGCTGTACCACCCATCAGCCGGGCCATGATGTTTGCTGAAGCAGCCTCGCGCATGGCCGGCACAGGGCAGGTGTGACGGGGACGCAGCTGTTTACACAGGACAGAAGCTAACTTTTAGTGGTGGGAGAAGAAAGCCGACATTGAGGGCCTGCCTACGTGCAGAGGGGGGCAGCAGACCGGGCATTCGACAAAGACTCGTTGGTAATGAATGCAGCAAACTGAGCAGCTTGGGCCCCCACCGTCAGCCAGCTCTGGCTTCTTAACTAACGCTACATGATTTATTTTACAATGTTAAAATAAGTGAAACTGCATGTCTCACATTGGAATATTCCGTGGGCAATAAAGCCAACCCTGGTACGACGTGGTGAGGCTTATCAAGGTCATAGCTGTTTATTCGTTACCTCTAACCTGCAACCCCCCTTCCTTAGGCCTGCCAAGAGTGTAAACGCAGAAGTATCGCGAGAGCTGTAGTTCTACCGGCGTCCATTAGTCCATTGAAGAAGACAACAGCTTTGGTTCTATTGCAGTACACACAACTACTTCCGGGAAGCTATGAAGCTACATGTCATGGTCTTCCGTGTCAAAGGCGATGCTGAGGCCTAGTTGTTCTAGCAGGCTTCCCCTCCCATACCAGCTGTGTTCAGGCCATAATGACAGATTTCCAGGCTAGCCATTTTCCTACTCTTTTCTCGCTGTTTTGTGTCAAGTCGTTTATCTCCATTAGGCACTAGAATGTATGTGCTTTTTTCTAATTCAATTGTAAATACGTTTCCTGTGTTCTTTTATTTCTTCCCTCTTCTTCCTCTTATTTCTTTACACCTTGTTCGAGCTCTTTTTCTTTTACCCCGACTTTCTCATCTTTTCTCCTTTTTACTGCTTTTGGTTCTTTCTCACGTTTACCTTTATTATCTTTTTCTAAATATGGTTCTATTTTTAGTTCTTTTCTTGAATTATAAGTCTTTGATTTTACCAGCCTTACATTTTGTCTAATTCATTTGTATATTGTTAATAGGGATGTGTTTTAGTCAATGTACAATGTACAAGAGGGAATTGAATAACCAAATTCAAATAAAGTAAAGCATTTGAGTGACACTCCACAGCGGCATTGCAACTTTAGTCCAGTCTCATCTTCCTTCCACAGACATTGAAGGTTTGTCATGTGCTTTAGTTGTGGTAAATGGAAAAAAGGAGGTAAGATTGAAATGATGAAAAGTACAGAGAAGGTAAAGTCTGTGTAAAGTGCCTCATGAAAAAAGCACCTAGAGAAAAACAAAGTGGTTTCGCAACTAGACCTAGAAAAACATTTGAGGAACGGCAATATATTTTTATGGTATCTTTTACCATACTATGTTATGAGTATGTATTGTTCTTGTTACCTAAACAGTAGTGAACATGCCAGACAGCTAGCCTGGGTGTCCTCTCTGCCTTCATGATAAAGCTTCCTATTACAAGAGGGTTTAGGCAATTGTTTATTGAGATTTTTTCACCTCCTCCCTCATACATTGGTCCTTCCAATAAAATGTGGAACAAATTTCACTTTTTATTATTAAAGAGACAGGGATTATCCTTTCTGTGAGACCCACTCTGCTCCAAATCTGGGTAATTCCACCAATTTTCACCCACTGAGCAGAAATCAAGGATTGGAGCATCAGTATATATGCAAAGTATTTTTGGCAACCTTTGCAAAGTTCTCTGGAAACTTTACAACTTTATGGAGGATACAAAGTTTTTTTGCTTTCCCATATTTGCTTATTTGAAACAATTTATGTTGTATATGTCCTTATTGAACACAAACAGCGCGTTCTGCATGAGGTAACCTTTGCAAAAACAGTGCTGGTTTGGTAAATACATTGTTCATACCTTCTTTATACTCCACATGTTCAACTTTATTTGAAAGTCTCCTCTCCTATCGACTTCAAATATTGAGCACCACCTGACTGGTTTTACCCCCCCCCCCCAACCCTTTAATTCTGGTCATGTCATAGTTTGACTCCCTGAACTTCCTTAACTGCAAGCCAAACAACAATGACAGCATGAAACCTGTAGGTTCATTCTTTATAGGAGCCCTGCTCTCTGTACTCAAAGAAACTATCTGTCCAGAATTGCGCAAACCAGCTAAGACCCCTGCGTTGGAGAAGACTTTATATCCAGGAAATTGATTTGAAAGTACTAGTTAAACTCTTATCCCTATCTAGACTTGAAGGTGGGAAAACAATACTCCTGAGCACCCCAGTTACACCTCACGCCTCTAGGGCAAAGTTACAGGCTGGCGATTAAGGCCTGAGGTATTTAAATCATGGCCTGCACAGTGCACACAGCCCCACACTCTGGTGTCCACAACTACGTGGGACAGACATTGACGATCAGAAAACAATGTATTCACTTCTAGGTTCTGAGCTGCTTCTTTTGCCCGCTGCCATCTCCTTCCGGCCACCACCCAGGATCACCTGTGAAAGCAGAAGTAATAAGGGAGCCTCAGTCGCGACCCTCGCCTCTGCAATAGCCTCTCCCCACACACCTGAAATGGCCTGCAGGGTAGAACTCACTTGTTCCTGCAATGTCTGCTGGTCCAATGTTCATTATACCAAAGAAAATATAGTAATGACTTAGTGATTCAAACAAAGGCTACAGGATAATCAAGTAACTGCACCCGGCATCCATGTTGTATGTCCCTCAAAAAATTGCTTATTAGCAAGTGAGTGTTGGGTAAATCAAATACACATCATTTAGCTGTCCTTTTTTCCAAGATATAAATAAAATATCTCATTAAAAAAAGATGTAGCTCTGACTAGACCCTGAGTTTGTTGAGTGTAAACACTTGTTCTGTACAGTATCTGAGTTCCAACGTCTCTACCTCCTCCCGGAGTACACCTCATCTGTTTGACCTCGGTGCACGTGGAGAGTCAAGCACCCAAAGGGAGTGACTTGGTTATGGATGTGAAGTGCAGTGGTACCCATTAAGCCATCATTCCCACCTTGGAGAATGCCCGGTGGACACTGACTGATAAAGGATACCGGGAACAAGCCTCACTGGTGACGATACCAGTACAGCCTTTGCCAAGTTTCGAGTTCAACAGTTACAAATGGTTTTTACTGGATCAAAATGTAGCATATAGATTTTTTGGGTTACATTTACTATATGTGACCAGTGGCACAAACTAAGGAAATTCTAGTAACTAAATACAGTTACCAAATGAAGCCATTAGACACCAATAAGCAGTTTAATAACACAACTCTAATTACAAAATCCTGAATTTCCTTCATTGCTGTTCAGTAGATGTGAAAGAAAACATATGTAACTGGTCGACTGAGATGTCCCCTGGAGAAATTACTCTGTATCCCTTACAGGGAATTCCCACGCTTTGTTAAAGTCTAGGACCCTCATAATGAGAGAAGTTGAGCCGAGTGATCAAATGGTGGCTGACATGTACGGAAGGTGGCGAGGCGGGTGGGACAAAAATAAATAAGTGATAATCTAATTACACGTATCTTCCTGGCGTGACATCCTCTTCTCTCGGGTCTTCTTGGGCAGGCTCCAATGCGCGACCCAGGAAACTGCACTAACCAATCCTGGCGCTGCTTTCATACAGCATGAGAGCAGTACCAGGATTGGAGGGAGCAGCCTTTTTGGCGCTCCCATGGACACTGGAGCCCTATACTTTCTCTAACCCAGCGTTCTTAGACTGCTGGGTTAGAGAGGTTTAAAATGCGCATGTCTGGCTGGTCGTCACGAAACAGCCAGGCAAAGAGACATGCGCACTTTAAACTTAAAGTACTCTGCCCATCACTGCTCTCTGCTGCTGCCAGTCAGCAGCGACCCCACCCCGTCCCGTTGCTTATCGCAGGACGGAGTTATAATAAATTAACTTAAATGCCGTTTTATTTTTTATCTCTGGGGGCAATTTAGTTAGTGAGGCGACGCTCCTCCGCCTAAACGGAGGAGCCGACACCTGTGTGATCCCCAGGGAAGAATAGGGAGCCGCCTCACTGGTAGCTGCACCTTTTTCTCCAAAAGAGGTGCATCATTCCCCCATTCCTGCCCTTTCACTTGCTATCATTACCAAGCTTCTTGCTGTTTTCTGGATGAGGTGGGAATCCGCCTACCAATGTCAACTCCACAAAAATCTAAATTCCCATAAACTTTCTCAATATGGGGTGTGTTAAGTTGCATAGTGTATTTTTTCTCAAGGACTCCACAAAGTTCTGCTGCAGTTTGTACAACTTCAAAAAGTTGTGGAGTTGTATGCTTTACTATATTTGTGTGAGAATTATGACTTTTGCAACAATTTATTTCGCAGAAGGTAAACTTGCGAAGAAAAAATTTGCCCAGCTTGGATATTGTCCTTAGAAAATTCTACAAAACTTAAAATTGCAAAAATAAAATCTGCTTACTTTTTCCTTCGTGATTGGGTTTGATTAGAGTAAAAACTATCTTGAAATGTGCAGAAAAACTTTACATAGGCAAAGGCAAACAAACTGAAACAAGTGCAAAAATGTGAACAATTCAAAACTTTGCTGGAGTAAAAAATTCACAACCCACCTCTCACACCAACAAAAACTTCCCTCCAGAACCACTCAAGCTAGCTGGTAAAAGCTTTCTTCTAGGAGGCCCTAGACATACTTTATGAGTGCTGTTAGACCCTTGCTCATCCCCTGGCAGACCCTCCACCAATCCCAACCCTGCCCAGCAGGTGGCACACTGCTTTCAGGGACATAAATAAGCTGTAATCCACCACTTACACCTTGTCCCCTCTCAAAACACCTGTATCCTTCACCTGTCATTAAAGGATGCTAACTCGTACATCTCATTGATACATCTGTAACACCTGACCTTCAATGCCCCCTCTTTACGATAGTGCTCTTTACCCAGGCCTCTTTGCACACTCACTGTCACTCACATGTCAGTGCCCCATAAGTTGTAACCCGGCTTCATTTTCACTGAACCACCTAGACTAACAGCAGTGCTTAATTTGAGCCAGTGGTTTCCAGTGCTCAGTACCGGTACGTAATCATCTACACTGGGGCACTCTTCAGGAGCACCAGTTAAGGACACATTTGTTTATGGTAGGCACGGGAGATTAAGTGATTTGCCCAGAATCACAGGATGTTGAGCCAATGCTGAGACTCTTACCTGGTTCCCCAGCATTAAATTTGGCAGCTCTGGCCATTACGTCCCATCCTCTCCCCACTTTTAAGGTTAGTAGGAAATGGACTGGTGCAAGTTGCCTCCTGGCGAGAGCCCGGCACCTATGTTTTTTTACAAAATAAACCACTGACCTGCAAACAATGGTTGGTATGGGGCAAGCTCAGAACTGGAACATGGTGCCTCCGATGACAGTAAACCCCCCCCTCCCCCCGGCATGGGTGGGGTTTCCCTATGCATTCCTTGTGTATCCCACCCCAGTCAAAAACATACACAAATCTATAGTCAACCACATCATATTTCAGTCCCAGTTTTGTTTTCTCAACCCTATGGAATCTAAGCCATTTCAGGACATTTACTAGGACCTGGCTTCCTAAAACTTAGCAGGTTGTACCATCAATGCCCAGGCCTGAAGCAAGGTCTCCTGGTAATATCACTGACAGCTCTAATAGAAAGTTGATGTCCTAGATTGATCTGCTACCAGGTCATGCCCTTACTCCTTCAGACTTTGCTTTGTAAAAAAGGTTCCAACTTTACAACTGATTTGCTTAGATTGACTTTGCGACTTTTGTCAGGCAACAAGCAAATTGTTGTTAGCAGTGCGCACGGAAGGCTAAATTCAGAGTAAAACATGTTTTCACTGAATTTTCAACAGGCGAATTTGCCCACATAAACAGGATTGGTGAGTTATTTCTCTACCAAAATCTACCATTTTAGGAATTTTTCACTTACTACTTTCGCCTACTTTATAAAAATAATTTCACAAAGTTAGCAAAAATATTAGTTTACTCCTGGTACTCTGTTCTTTAACCCCTTCGCTGCTAGGCCTTTTCCCCTCCTGTGCTAAGCCTTTTTTTGGCGTTTTGGAGTAGTGCGCGCTTAGGCCCTTGTAACTTTTTGACCACATAAGGGATTCGCGCCAAATTTGCGTCCTTTTCTTCCAACATCATGGGGATTCTAAAGGCGCCCAGGGTTTGTGGATTCCCTTGGAGGGGTCCCAGAAATTAACCAAAATATAGTGATATTTTTGTTTTTTTCAGAAAAATGGGAAAAACGGGCTGCAAATGAAAGCCTCTGGGTTTTTCCCTGAAAATGGTATCACAAAAGGGTTTGTGGGGCTGAAATCTCCATTTTCTCAGCTTTCAGGAAATGACAGACTTTTGTCAGAGAACCGAAATTTTTCACTCAGTTTTGGCATTTTTCTGGGACATAGCCTATTTTTGCTATTTTTAGAGCTTTCCACCTCCTTCCAGTTAATGGTAGAAATGAGTTTGAAAGCAATAATGGATCCTGGAAAGCTTTACATTTTCGAAAAGTAGACAAAATTCTGAATTCAGAAAGGGGTCATTTGTCTAAATCCATGAAGGTTTCGTTATAGAAACTAACAGTTAGATATTGGAATATTTGAAATTTTGTTGAAAAAAACAGCCTTTTGTCTCAACGTTTTCACCTATAACTTTTTCTAATTTTGACAGCTCTTGGAAAGCAATATACCGTTACATTTGTTAGACCTTCCTGGTTGTGGGGATATATAGGACTTGTAGTTTCACCAAGAACCCGACGAACCCAGATCCAAAAACTGAGCAGCAACTTGCAATGGTATTTTTTCATTTACTGGGTATAGTGCACTTTGTCTTGGAAAATGTATACATGGAATAATCTGTATGAAAGACACCTATGTATTTTTGAATTGGGTACAAATTATAGAGTTCAGAAACAGTATATAATTGCACATTTTCAAAGTTGGGAATACTCATACTAGCATGAGAATTATTAGTCATTTTTCATAAAGATTTTTTTTTTACACAATGTCTTTCATTGAAAGGGAGAAATGCATGAAAGCTCAATTGGTAATAACAGTTGATTTACAAATCTGAATTACCCCAAGTGTCCCGATAAAAACGGTACCTCACTTGTGTGGGTCGGCCTTGTGCCTGCGACAGGAAACGGCGCAAAATGCAACGTGGTCACACCTAAATTTAGCAGTTACAAATTGACCCTTTTTTGGCAAAGTGCCTACCTGTAGTTTTTGCACCCTAGCTCTGCCGGCACCTAGGGAAACCTAGCAAACCTATACATTTTTGAAAAGTAGACACCCAGGGGAATTTAGGATGGGGTGACTCGACTGCCTACCACCAGGTTTTGTTACCCAGAATCCCTTGCAAAGCTAAGATTTTGACAAAATAAACACATTTTCCTCACATTTCTGTGGTGGAAAGTTCTGGAATCTGCGTGGATCAACAAATTTCCACCCACCCAGCGTGCCCCCAGGTCTCCCGAAAAAAATGGTACCTCACTTGCGTGGGTAGGCATAGTGGCTGCGACATGAAACAGCGCAAAACGCAGCATGGTCGCACCTCAATTTCCCAGTGAAATTTAGCACGATTCGGACAAAAAGACTACCTTTTGTTTTTGCGCCGTAGCTCTGCCAGCACCTAGGGAAACCTAGCAAACCTATACATTTTTGAAAACTAGACACCCAGGGCAATTCAGGATGGGGTGACTCGTCTGCCTACCCCCAGGTTTTGTTACACAGAATCCCTTGCAAACATAAAAATTTGACCAAAAAAACACATTTTCCTCACATTTCTGTGGTGGAAAGTTCTGGAATCTGCGTGGATCAACAAATTTCCACTCACCCAGCGTGCCCCCAGGTCTCCCGAAAAAAATGGTAACTCACTTGCGTGGGTAGGCATAGTGGCTGTGACATGAAACAGCGCAAAACGCAGCATGGTCGCACCTCAATTTCCCAGTGAAATTTAGGACGATTCGGACAAAAAGACTACCTTTTGTTTTTGCGCCGTAGCTCTGCCAGCACCTAGGGAAACCTAGCAAACCTATACATTTTTGAAAACTAGACACCCAGGGCAATTCAGGATGGGGTGACTCGTCTGCCTACCCCCAGGTTTTGTTACCCAGAATCCCTTGCAAACATAAAAATTTGACCAAAAAAACACATTTTCCTCACATTTCTGTGGTGGAAAGTTCTGGAATCTGCGTGGATCAACAAATTTCCACCCACCCAGCGTGCCCCCAGGTCTCCCGAAAAAAATGGTACCTCACTTGCGTGGGTAGGCATAGTGGCTGCGACATGAAACAGCGCAAAACGCAGCATGGTCGCACCTCAATTTCCCAGTGAAATTTAGGACGATTCGGACAAAAAGACTACCTTTTGTTTTTGCGCCGTAGCTCTGCCAGCACCTAGGGAAACCTAGCAAACCTATACATTTTTGAAAACTAGACACCCAGGGGAATTCAGGATGGGGTGACTCGCCTGCCTACCCCCAGGTTTTGTTACCCAGAATCCCTTGCAAACATAAACATTTGACCAAAAAAACACATTTTCCTCACATTTCTGTGGTGGAAAGTTCTGGAATCTGCGTGGATCAACAAATTTCCACTCACCCAGCGTGCCCCCAGGTCTCCCAAAAAAAATGGTACCTCACTTGCGTGGGTAGGCATAGTGGCTGCGACATGAAACAGCGCAAAACGCAGCATAGTCGCACCTCAATTTCCCAGTGAAATTTAGCACGATTCGGACAAAAAGACTACCTTTTGTTTTTGCGCCGTAGCTCTGCCAGCACCTAGGGAAACCTAGCAAACCTATACATTTTTGAAAACTAGACACCCAGGGAAATTCAGGATGGGGTGACTCGCCTGCCTACCCCCAGGTTTTGTTACCCAGAATCCCTTGCAAACATAAAAATTTGACCAAAAAAACACATTTTCCTCACATTTCTGTGGTGGAAAGTTCTGGAATCTGCGTGGATCAACAAATTTCCACTCACCCAGCGTGCCCCCAGGTCTCCCGAAAAAAATGGTACCTCACTTGCGTGGGTAGGCATAGTGGCTGCGACATGAAACAGCGCAAAACGCAGCATGGTCGCACCTCAATTTCCCAGTGAAATTTAGGACGATTCGGACAAAAAGACTACCTTTTGTTTTTGCGCCGTAGCTCTGCCAGCACCTTGGGAAACCTAGCAAACCTATACATTTTTGAAAACTAGACACCCAGGGAAATTCAGGATGGGGTGACTCGCCTGCCTACCCCCAGGTTTTGTTACCCAGAATCCCTTGCAAACATAAAAATTTGACCAAAAAAACACATTTTCCTCACATTTCTGTGGTGGAAAGTTCTGGAATCTGCGTGGATCAACAAATTTCCACCCACCCAGCGTGCTCCCAGGTCTCCCGAAAAAAATGGTACCTCACTTGCGTGGGTAGGCATAGTGGCTGCGACATGAAACAGCGCAAAACGCAGCATGGTCGCACCTCAATTTCCCAGTGAAATTTAGGACGATTCGGACAAAAATACTACCTTTTGTTTTTGCGCCGTAGCTCTGCCAGCACCTAGGGAAACCTAGCAAACCTATACATTTTTGAAAACTAGACACCCAGGGGAATTCAGGATGGGGTGTCTCGCCTGCCTCCCCCCAGGTTTTGTTACCCAGAATCCCTTGCAAACATAAAAATTTGACCAAAAAAACACATTTTCCTCACATTTCTGTGGTGGAAAGTTCTGGAATCTGCGTGGATCAACAAATTTACACTCACCCAGCGTGCCCCCAGGTCTCCCGAAAAAAATGGTACCTCACTTGCGTGGGTAGGCATAGTGGCTGCGACATGAAACAGCGCAAAACGCAGCATGGTCGCACCTCAATTTCCCAGTGAAATTTAGCACGATTCGGACAAAAAGACTACCTTTTGTTTTTGCGCCGTAGCTCTGCCAGCACCTAGGGAAACCTAGCAAACCTATACATTTTTGAAAACTAGACACCCAGGGGAATTCAGGATGGGGTGACTCGCCTGCCTACCCCCAGGTTTTGTTACCCAGAATCCCTTGCAAACATAAAAATTTGACCAAAAAAACACATTTTCCTCACATTTCTGTGGTGGAAAGTTCTGGAATCTGCGTGGATCAACAAATTTCCACCCACCCAGCGTGCCCCCAGGTCTCCCGAAAAAAATGGTACCTCACTTGCGTGGGTAGGCATAGTGGCTGCGACATGAAACAGCGCAAAACGCAGCATGGTCGCACCTCAATTTCCCAGTGAAATTTAGGACGATTCGGACAAAAAGACTACCTTTTGTTTTTGCGCCGTAGCTCTGCCAGCACCTAGGGAAACCTAGCAAACCTATACATTTTTGAAAACTAGACACCCAGGGGAATTCAGGATGGGGTGACTCGCCTGCCTACCCCCAGGTTTTGTTACCCAGAATCCCTTGCAAACATAAAAATTTGACCAAAAAAACACATTTTCCTCACATTTCTGTGGTGGAAAGTTCTGGAATCTGCGTGGATCAACAAATTTCCACCCACCCAGCGTGCCCCCAGGTCTCCCGAAAAAAATGGTACCTCACTTGCGTGGGTAGGCATAGTGGCTGCGACATGAAACAGCGCAAAACGCAGCATGGTCGCACCTCAATTTCCCAGTCAAATTTAGCACGATTCGGACAAAAAGACTACCTTTTGTTTTTGCGCCGTAGCTCTGCCAGCACCTAGGGAAACCTAGCAAACCTATACATTTTTGAAAACTAGACACCCAGGGGAATTCAGGATGGGGTGACTCGCCTGCCTACCCCCAGGTTTTGTTACCCAGAATCCCTTGCAAACATAAATATTTGACCAAAAAAACACATTTTCCTCACATTTCTGTGGTGGAAAGTTCTGGAATCTGCGTGGATCAACAAATTTCCACCCACCCAGCGTGCCCCCAGGTCTCCCGAAAAAAACGGTACCTCACTTGCGTGGGTAGACATAGTGGCTGCAACAGGAAACGGTTCAAATCGTACGGTGGTGAATTTACAATACCTTATTGCAAAACAACCTTGAATTTGGGGGGGGGCATCTGAGTTTGTGGCCCGGGGCTCGGTGGTATTCTTTGCAAAGTAGCAAACCCAAACAGTTCTTAAAACTAGACACCCGGGGGAGTCCAGGGAGGTATGGCATGCATGGGTCCCCCAATGTTTTCCTACCCAGAACTCTCTGCAAACCTTAAAATTAGGTAAAAATTGCACTTTTCCAAACTTTTTGGCGTGGGATCGCCGGGCCGGCAAAAAAGTCATACCACCCTGCGTTCCCCTTGTTCTCCCGAGTAAAAGGATACCTCACTTGTGTGGGTGCCCCAAAGCAGAACACGCCAAAAATGAATTTTGAAAAAAGTAGTTTTTACTCATATTTACGTTTTACAAATTAAGCACCCCAGCCTAAGTCACATGCCTTTGGCCCACCCACACAAGTGAGGTATCATTTTACTCGGGAGAACAAGGGAAACACTGGGTGGTAGGACATTTGTTCCGGCAGCGAGATCCCACCCAAAAAAGTATGGAAAAGTGGGTTTTTTGACCAAAATTTCAGGTTTGCAGGGGTTTCTGGGTAGGAAAACATTGGGGGACCCACGCATGCCATACCACCCTGGACTCCCCCGGGTGTCTAGTTCTCAGAACTGTTTGGGTTTGGTAGTTTCCAAAGATGCCTGCCAAGCCCCGGGCCAAAAGCTCAGGTGACCCCCTCAAAAAATAAGATTATTTGGCTAAAGGTAATGTTTTCGTCTCCACAGTATGAATTGGGCCTTTTCCTAAAGCAGCCGCTATGCCTACCCACGCAAGTGAGGTACCATTTTTATCGGGAGACCTTGGGGAACGCTGGGTGGGAGGTAATTTGTGTGTGCCCAGTGATGCCACGCTTTCCCACACTAAAACGTGTGAAAAAACTGATTTTTTCCATGCAAAAAATGAGGTTTGCAAGGGATTCTGGGTAAAGGAACGTTGGAGGATCCACGCAAGCCATACCTCCTTGGAAGCCCCCGGGTGTCTACTTTTCAGAAATGTGTGGGATTGGTAGGTTTCCCTAGATGGCTGTCTCGCACGGGGCCAAAAACCCAGGTAACCCCTCTTGCAAAAGCTGGTGGACTCAAGATTTTCACCATTGTTACATTCACCAGCTTTTGCAAGAGGGGTTACCTGGGTTTCTGGCCCCGTGCGAGACAGCCATCTATGGAAACCTACCAAACCCACACATTTCTGAAAAGTAGACACCCGGGGGCTTCCAAGGAGGTATGGCTTGCGTGGATCCGCCAACGTTCCTTTACCCAGAATCCCTTGCAAACCTCAATTTTAGCAGAAAGAAATCAATTTTTTCACACATTGTAGTCTGGGAAAGCGTGGCATCACTGGGCTCACACAAATTACCTCCCACCCAGCGTTCCCCCAGGTCTCCCGATAAAAACGGTACCTCACTTGCATGGGTAGCCATAGTGGCTGCAACAGGAAAAGGTCCAAATCTAACAGTGGTGAATATAAAATACCCTGAAGCAATATAACTTTGATTTTTTGGGGGAGAAGCACCTGAGTTTTTGGCCCGGGGTGGGTGGTATTCTTTGGAAAGTAGCAAACCCAAACAGTTCTGAAAACTAGACACCCGGGAGAGTCCAGGGAGGTATGGCATGTGTCGGTCCACCAATGTTTTCCTACCCAGAACTCCTTGCAAACCTTAAAAATAGGTAAAAATAGCACTTTTCCAAACATTTTGGCGTGGGATCGCCGTGCCGGCAAAAAAGTCCTACCACCCTGCGCTCCCCTTGTTCTCCCGAGTAAAAGGATACCACACCTTAACAGAGTTACTCAAAAGTCAAACATTCAAGCACGGCTATCTATTCCTCAAAGACACACACATACAGGTTGGATTTGGCACGAGGGCGAGTGATGGTTCAGTACATAAAATTTTATTAACAAGATATTTCAAAAAAATGAAATGCTCTGTCAATAAATAAATGCATAAAAACTGAACCAGTGACTCGCAACTCGTGAGCTGTAAAGCCACGACAAGGCACCAACCGTTTTACAGGCCATTCACGCACCTTTCATACCTGATACAAACCAGACCATTGACACCATCCGAATGGAAAAGCAACACATAACAACAATCACAATAAGGGGCAAGGTACACCCTACTGCAGAAAGAGAAAAAAAACAATTATTACTGCACACCCATCTAATCCGCAAGCACACACACATACTGGTTGGATTTGGCACGAGGGTGAGTGATGATTCAGTACATACAATTGTATACGCAAGTAATTTCACAAAAATGAAATACACTGTGTATAATTGAAAGTATGATAAACTGAACCACTGACTCACAGCTCGTGAGCTGTAAAGCCACGTCAAGGCACCAACCTCTTTACAGGCCATTCATACACCTTTCGTACGCGTGACACATACAAAACATTCACACCGCCAGCCGCGGACCCATCACATTCCAACACTCACACCAGCAAACAGCGCCATTCAAGGGCCCATCACTTTCACACGCCGACATTTCGGACACTGCAACTACACAAAATGATGGACTGTGTGGAGTGTCACTCAACTAGCAGTGTGTGTAGTGACCAACAGAAAGTAACTACTCACACACCGCCTGCCGAGCGCCAGTCCACCCACACCACCATCCAAGCACCAGACCATGCACACCGCCAGCCAAGCACCACTCCGTGCACAGACAGCCAAGTACCACTCCATGCACACCACCAGCCAAGCGCCCCTCCACACACACCACCAGCCAAGCGCCACTCCACAAACACAACACCAGCCAAGCACCACTCCGTGCACAGACAGCCAAGTACCACTCCACGCACACCGTCCAGCCAAGTGCCACTCCACACACACCGCCAGCCAAGCACCACTCCACACACACCGCCAGCCAAGCACCACTCCGTGCACAGACAGCCAAGTACCACTCCATGCACACCACCAGCCAAGCGCCCCTCCACACACACCACCAGCCAAGCGCCACTCCACAAACACAACACCAGCCAAGCACCACTCCGTGCACAGACAGCCAAGTACCACTCCACGCACACCGTCCAGCCAAGCGCCACTCCACACACACCCCCAGCCAAGCACCACTCCACACACACCGCCAGCCAAGCACCACTCCGTGCACAGACAGCCAAGTACCACTCCACGCACACCGTCCAGCCAAGCGCCACTCCACACACACCCCCAGCCAAGCACCACTCCACACACACCGCCAGCCAAGCACCACTCCGTGCACAGACAGCCAAGTACCACTCCATGCACACCACCAGCCAAGCGCCCCTCCACACACACCACCAGCCAAGCGCCACTCCACAAACACAACACCAGCCAAGCACCACTCCGTGCACAGACAGCCAAGTACCACTCCACGCACACCGTCCAGCCAAGCGCCACTCCACACACACCCCCAGCCAAGCACCACTCCACACACACCGCCAGCCAAGCACCACTCCGTGCACAGACAGCCAAGTACCACTCCATGCACACCACCAGCCAAGCGCCCCTCCACACACACCACCAGTCAAGCACCACTCCACGAACACCACCAGCCAAAGACAAATCCAAACACAACACCAGGCAAGCGCAAGAGCACGCACACCGCCAACCAAACACCAGACCACGCACACCGCCAGTCAAGCACCAGTCCGCAGACACCGCCAGACAAGCATCTGTCCACAGACACCGGCAGTCAAGCGCCAAACCATGCACACAGTCAGACAATGGACACTACACGCAAACCAACATCATACATTAGTTTTTTTTTTAAATAAAAGAGAAACAAAAACAAATTGCAAATTGAAACAAATCTACTAACTCGACAACTAAATCTAAAAAGACTACACAAATACAAACTTTGAAACTGAACAATAACTATTACAGAATAAAGACCAACCAGTTCACTTTACCACTCATTGATACTCCCAAAAATTCTTTTGCGTGTGGTACAATCTAAAACAAGCAGGTACACACAGCCCGGGGTTTGAAGGGCAGTCGGGGCAGTACATGCGAACCTCCTTCCGCAAACCTCTTCGCCAACAGACTCTACATCTCCGACTGGGAAAGTCTTTTGAGGTTGTAGGAGGAATTGTATCAGGAAAGTGGCGATCTTTCAATCTGGCAACATCCTCCACCACTCCAACTCTAGGAACACTTGCCTGTTCCACTAAAACAAGGCTGCCTATTACAGACTCCTGAAACTTTACAAAAGTCAACTTTGACTGGGGACAAGATTTCTGGAACACAATAAAAGCATTAAAGGTTGCCAAGTGGAAAAGATGGATAGCCAACTTCTTGTACCAAATGTAAGCCTTACGAAGAGCAGCATACGGTTCCAACCTCTGATCAACTCTGTCAACACCACCCATGTACTTATTGTAGTCCAGTATGCACACAGGTTTGCGCACTTCTGCAACCTGACCCCAAACATTCCGCGGTTCAGTGCTTTCATCATGTATTGTACTCAACATGTAGACATCTCTCCTGTCTGTAAACTTCACAGCTAGAAGCTCCTCACAACGCAAAGCACTGCACTGTCCCCGAGCAAGCTTTCGACAAACAAGTTCTTTTGGGAAACCTTTACGGTTTGAGCGGATTGTGCCACAAGCAACAGTGTCCACTTTGGCCAATTCCCTAAACAACCGCACACCAGTGTAGAAGTTATCGACATACAAATGATGGCCTTTGTTAAAAAATCCACGACCAAGTTCCCACACAATTTTCTCAGTCACTCCAAAAGTCGACGGACAACCAGGGGGGTTAATCCTGGATTCCTTACCAGTGTACACCCTGAAATTAGAGACATATCCAGTCTCACTGTCACACAGCATATACAGTTTGATTCCATAGCGTGCCCTCTTACTAGGAATGTATTGCCGAAATACCAAGCGGCCCTTGAACAACAGCAAAGACTCATCCACTGCAATTTCTTTCCCAGGATAAAAGATCTCAGAAAATCGATCAACCAAATGATCAAGGACAGGCCGAATCTTGAAAAGACGGTCACAATCAGGGTGATCTCGTGGCAAAGCAAGACTATTGTCAACAAAATGCATCATCCGCAGCAGAAGCAAATACCTATCACGACTCATGACTGCCGGAAATATAGCTGTTGCCATCAAGGGACTAGTAGACCAATATGAAGCCATTGATGGTTTCCTAAGCAAGCCCATCAAAAAAGTTAAACCCAAAAACTTTTTCATCTCCTCCAAATTTGTGGGAGTCCACCGGGTAGCTCTAGCGTGGGGCTTAAGGCTGGCACTGTTCACCCTCAAAAAATTTTCAGCATACAAATTAGTCTGCTCTACAATCTCTGCCAAAAACACATCATCCATAAACAACTTGAAAAAATCAATAGGCAAAAAGTTTTCAGTGTTCACCCTACACCCTGGAACACCAGTAAATTCAGGCAATGCCGGCTGCACCATGCCTGGTGCAACCCAGAGGTCAGAACTTTCATCGTCAAGTCTTGCAGCCGCAGGCCGCCGCCCAGCTAACCCTTGTCTCACACCACCAACTGGAAGTCTAGCAGCCCCAGGCTGCAGCCCAGATGTCTCTTGCCGCACAATTGGCACATCACTGTCCTCCGCAACCACAGGCACAAGCATGTCCTCCAAAACCGTAAACACAGCAATGTCCTCCCCAACCACAGGCACATCATCCACACCAAAAGTAGCTTCATCAGCACTCAAAGTGTCTTCATCATCAGATGAAGCCATGTGTAGAGAAAACTCACTACCTGAATCTTCACCTCCCACCTCTGGCTCAGAATCAGAGTCAGACTCTGGACCATGGTCAGAGGAAGAATCAAAAAGCATTCCAACAACTTGCTGAGCAGTAATCCGGCGGCTAGCCATTATCCTTACAAATAAAGGAGTCTGCACAAACAACTCAACAACCCCAACACTGCGCAAAGTAAGATAAAAAAGTAAGACTTTTTCACCGAAAAATATATTTAGAAAAAATATACAATTCACTTACAAGACACAACTACACTCACCAGCACCTACTCTGCAAAGACACAGCAAATAGGCAACGATATCCCACTAGAAAGAAGAAAAAAAAAAACTTACATCTACAGAAGGACACATCAAAAACAAATGCAAAACATGTTTTACAATCACAACAAACAGCAACAACACATACTCGTATTACTACACACTTTGCAAAATAAACAATTACATTACAATTGAACAAAAAAAAGTCTCTTACCAAACACATGCAACTACAGAAACAGCAGAACAACAGAACCACCAGCAACAGAACCGCACACTGCAACAATCTAAAGAGAAAAAAAATCAATACACATTAGAAGAAACAAAAACAACACACATTACAACAGGCTATGTCACAGGGTATGTCACAAATGGGGTGTCTGTCCCCAAGGGGGGAAGATTATAAATCATTATAAACGTGGGCCCCCTGGAAGCAACCCTACGGAGGGCAGAGAGGCCAAATAAAGACACGGCAGAACATACTGAAAACAAATGGGCCCAAGGAAGCAACCCTTGGCCAAGGGGTCGCTCCCTATAAAAAACAAAAACCTTGAGTACAGTGGGCTTTTCTACCCCCCCCCCTGGGACCAGAAACTGTAAAAAAAAAACAGCCACTCCGCCCCCAGGGGGGGGGGGGGCAGAATAGTCTACAATATTTATAATGCCCCCTGGAAGCGACCCTTGCCCAAGGGGTCGCTTCCGTTATAAATATACTAAAATCCCTGGTGTCTAGTGGGCTTTTCTACCCCCCCTGGGTCCAGATGTGGCCCAAAAAATGGGTGATCTGCCCCCAGGGGGGGGCAGACAAGTCTACAAAAAATTATGGGCCACTAGGAAGCGACCCTTCCCCAAGGGGGTCGCTTCCTTTACAATTAGAAATAAATCCCTGGTGTCTAGTGGGCTTTTCTGCCCCCCCCCCCGGGTCCAGATAACGCACTAACATGGGCGATCTGCCCCCAGGGGGGGCAGAAAAGTCTGGATTGAAAAATGATGGCCCTAGGAAGCGACCCTTCCCCAAGGGGTCGCTTCCTTTACAACTATACATAAATCCCTGGTGTCTAGTGGGCTTTTCTGCCCCCCCCCTGGGTCGAGATCGCTCGCTAAAACGAGCGATGTCGACCCAGGGGGGGCAGAAAAGTCTGAATTATAAAATAATTGCCCCTGGAAGCGACCCTTGCCCAAGGGGTCGCTTCCTTTTCAAACATAAACAATCCCTGGTGTCTAGTGGGCTTTTCTGCCCCCCCTGGGTCGAGATCGCTCGCTAAAATGAGCGATGTCGACCCAGGGGGGGCAGAAAAGTCTGAATTATAAAAATATTGCCCCTGGAAGCGACCCTTCCCCAAGGGGTCGCTTCCTTTGCAATTATACATAAATCCCTGGTGTCTAGTGGGCTTTTCTGCCCCCCCTGGGACGAGATCGCTCGCTAAAACGAGCGATGTCGACCCAGGGGGGGGCAGAAAAGTCTGAATTGCAAAACATTTGCCCCTGGAAGCGACCCTTGCCCAAGGGGTCGCTTCCTTTTCAAACGTAAACAATCCCTGGTGTCTAGTGGGCTTTTCTGCCCCCCCTGGGTCGAGATCGCTCGCTAAAAAGAGCGATGTCGACCCAAGGGGGGCAGAAAAGTCTGAATTGCAAAATATTTGCCCCTGGAAGCGACCCTTGCCCAAGGGGTCGCTTCCTTTCCAACAAAAAACATCCCTGGTGTCTAGTGGGGGCATTACTGGTGCAGGATCGCGACGCTGTGCGCGATCCTGAACCAGTAATGCCCAGCATTGGGACATCAGGGGAGAGGAAACAGTGTTTCCTCCCCCCTGATGCCTCAAGGCACCGAGAAATGGCCCCCCCGCCCCACCGGAGCACCAAACACCGACCTTGTTCCTGGACGCGCTGGAAACAAATGGCTTCCAGCGCGTCCAGCGCTTCCTGATGACGTCGGCGCGCGCTGTGCGCGCTGACATCACCAGGAAGCGTGGGGGGGCCAGGGGGTGGCAGCGGAAAGTCTTCCGATGCCACCCCAGCAAAAAAAAACAAGATCGCTGCACAGGGGGGGGGAGCGCCAGCGCTCTCCCCCAGGGCTGTACTGATGACGGAGCGGTTCCGTCATCAGCACAGCCCAACCGATGCTGATGACGGAACCGCTCCGTCATCAGCATCGAAGGGGTTAAGTCGCCCACTGTTCAAAGGGTGCGGGTGCAGAATAATATTGCCCTTCCAGATCCAATGAAGTAATTTACAGTTTTTACTATATTTTCAAACATGGGCAAGTTAACCAAATGACAACCAGCCAACAGTAGAACCACTATCAAGTCCTGCATTTCAGCCAACACTACTGAGCAAGCTGGGACTTCTTTTTGCCTACCCCATTGAAAGTATATGCGTGGAAGCAGAAACTGTGCCAGGATTTTCAGTGTAGAAAGTAATACTGATTTTTTTCACCTTGTGAACTTCCCATAAATTGGAATTTATTTTCTCAGAAGCCTGCTACCCAAGTACTTAATTTGTAAAGGTTTAAGTGGCAGGCCCGAAGGTTTGCTTAGAAGCCCGCGGCTGGCACCATTGGAGGAAGGTGTGTTGAATACCAAGGCTGCGGAGTTGAGATTTAACCTCATACCTCTTTAATTCACCACCTGGCCCTCCCTGCCCCTTCATGTCACTCTTGCAGGTTCTTTTTTGTGACTACTTTCTACCTTTGTCACATGATTTTCGTCTTTAACTCACTCCTTCTTCCCCCCTGGTGTGTTTTTGTCTCTCTTGCTCATTGTCTAAGTGTGGAGACAAAAAATAAGTGATGGTCTTCAAAATGAGTGCCAGTGGCCCCCACCAGCAACCACTGGATCAAATTAAGCACTGGTTCCAAGTGCCGGAGTTCCCTCAAACCTCTTTCTTCCACCACCCTATACTTCCTGTCTCTTTATCTGTCACAGCCTAGTTTTCATCTCTTCTTTCACATCTTGTCATTGTTTTCCTACCTTTTTACCTCCTTCTTTCTCACTTTTCTGCCTTTCTCTCTCCCACTTGTTTGAAAGTCTGATGATGAAAAAGTAAGTCCCAAAAAATGAATGCTGGTGTCCACCAGCTGCAGAATAAGCCTACAAGTCCCAGCATGCATCATGCTATTTGCTGAAAACCCAGAACTGGTAGAAGGTCGCCTAGCAGTCGACAGACGTAGGCGGGGCCTTGCAAATGTACAGACCCAAAGGCCCCAGGAGGTAAGGCCCCCCTGGGCGGGCACTGGTTCAAGCCGACCCTCAGCAGGGCCGGAAGCAGGTGTTTCTCGTTACGGGCTCACGGGCCTTGCAGGGCCGCATTAGCAGAGGAAACTCCATATAAACCATTCATTTGCAGCTCTTGTCTCGGCTCCCCGGAGGCCAGGCCTGCAGGGCACCGCACCAGCTCTCCCAGGGCCTGGCCGGCCATCACACGGGGGGCCCCGAGCGCGCTGGGCCCCTGCCAGGGCCGGGCTGCGGGGGCCATCTGAGGAGGCCGAGCCATGCCTGACGGGCCAGGCTTTTTATGCTTTGCTTTTACTTTTCACTCAATCTCGTTTGGATAACACAACAAAGAGAAAGAAAAGGGAAATGCTAATGTTAATGCACTTTTAAAAGCCTGTCGTCATGAGGCAGTTCAGTCAGCGCCAAGAGGCCTCTGATGGAGCAGCTGTATCAAGTATCTGTGTTCGCCCGCCTCCCTGCAGCCTCCTGTGTCAGGGCGGCCACTCAGTGGCAACCGCTGTTTACTGCTGATTCCACTGGACAACCCCCACATAAATGGTAGTACCAATTGGTTTGCCCACACGGTGCAGTTTGGCTCATCGGGTGGGCAGGGCAGCTTGGATCGCCCATAAGTTAACCCACCAAGTTGGCATACTCCTTGTATGCAATAAACCTGCAGCAAACTTTCTCCAACAAAATCTTGTGTGGACTGTTTATTTGCGCAGTGCGACTAATTACTGCTGAATGGGGAGGGGGGTGGCTGCCAATATCGGCACTATGTTCTCGCCCGCTTCCCTGCAGCCTCCTGTGTCAGGGTGACCACTCAGTGGCGTGCTGCTGCTTACTGCTGATTCCAGTCACACTGCCTTGTGGGAGGGGAAAATGCTGATAAACACTGCTGTAAAGTTACGTTGTGGCAAAGACTGGTGTCCGTGTCTGTTCAGCATACACCACAACAGACCCGATTCAGGCCGATGATCTCCCAATTGATTAAGCCCAAAGTGTGCTTTAGCTAACTCCTGCCTAAAATTCCCTTAAATTTAATATACGTCAATGGGGAAAAGAACACCCCCCCCCCCATTTTTTCTTCAAAATCTCCCATTTTTCAGTTACACATCGTTTGCATCTGTGGTTGTGTGTCATGGC
Organism: Lissotriton helveticus; assembly: GCF_964261635.1. Lineage (NCBI taxonomy): Eukaryota > Metazoa > Chordata > Amphibia > Caudata > Salamandridae > Lissotriton > Lissotriton helveticus. Next base: position 77,654,678 of record NC_136067.1, on the reverse strand, counting down.
TGACAGAAGTGGCTTCACAGTCACAACACGTGTCATCACTGTGTATGGAGTCAGTACCTCAATAGGGCCTGCTGTAACCCACCCACTCGCTCATCATACCGGGTGAAAGATGTGTAACGCCATGCCCTACGCTTTGGCCGTAATTAGCCACAACTATTTCCTTCCAAAAGAAAATGTAGGCTGGAGTTCCTTAGGAGTTTCTGGCAATGTGAGATTCATACCTCACTCATCCTTTATAAGCCCTCATCTTTTCTTAGGAGCACAGATGGGTTACGTTGGTATTGCATCCTCAAAGTTTCAGGTGCCTCTATTTGAGTTGGGAGACAGATTTTACTCCTTTTCTATTGATGTGAAATGTCCATGCAATTACAGTCAATCTTCCTCCTGTGCACACAATCATCCTCATGTTCATGCTACCCCACACAATCTTCCTCATGTTCATGCTACCCCACACAATCATCCTCATGTTCATGCTACCCCACACAATCTTCCTCATGTTCATGCTACCCCACACAATCTTCCTCATGTTCATGCTACCCCACACAATCTTCCTCATGTTCATGGCACTTCCACTCCACACAATCTTCCTCAAGTTCATGCTACTGCACACAATCTTCCTCATGTTCATGCTACCCCACACAATCTTCCTCATGTTCATGGCACTTCCACTCCACACAATCGTCCTCATGTTCATGCTTTGTCACTCCACACAATCTTCCTCATGTTCATGCCACTCAACACAATCGTCCTCTTGTTTATGCTTTGCCACTCCACACAATCTTCCTCATGTTCATGCCACTCCACACAATATTCCTCATGTTCATGCCACACCACACAATCTTTCTCATGTTCATGCAACTCCACACAATCTTCCTCATGTTCATGCAACCACACAACCTTCATCATGTTCATGCCATTCCACACAATCTCCTTCATGTTCATGATACTCCACAAAATCTTTTTATGCTCACGCCACTTCACACAATCTTGCTAAAGTTCATGCAACCACACAATCTTCCTCATGTTTATGCCACTGCCACTCCATACAATCTTCCTCATGTTCATGCCACTCCACACAATCTTCTTCATGTTCATGTCACTCCACACAACCTTCCTCATGTTCACGCCACTCCATACAGTCTTCCTCATGTCCATGCCACGCCACACAATCTTCCTCCTGTTCATGCCACTCCACACAATCTTCCTAATGTTCATGCCACTCCACACAATCTTCCTCATGTTCACGTCACTTCACAAAATCCTCCTCATGCTCACGCCACTCCACACAATCGTCCTCATGTTAATGCCACTCCACACAATCTTCTTCATGTTCTTATCACTTCAGACAATCTTCCTCATGTTCATGCCACTCCACACAATCTTTCTCATGTTCATGTCACTCCATGCAATCTTCCCCATGTTCACGTCACTCCACACAATCTTCCTTTTTCCTCTCTCGCAACACCTCATTACAGAAGAGGAATGTTTCTGAGGATTCTCCATTGCCCTGCTCTATTTACAATCCTACATCACCATCCTCAAGATTTGATGTGGAGGAAGTACCTTTGATTGGGAAAGTTCAAGAAGTTGTTGAAGACACATGGGGGGGGGGAGACCCGTGTTAGTCCTGTTATCAAGTTGCCTGTAAAACTAGCTGATTATGACTTGTCATAAGTATATCAAATTATTTTTGTGTTTAATTAGAGAAAATGGGGTTATGGACCTCATTTGGAGGTAGTCAGGGGTCGCAGTTGTGACCTTTAGCTTTCTCCCTGCTACTCCTGGTACTTCCTTTGCAACCCCTGGCCTCAAAGGTGGCAAAACATCTGCCTTCTCTGAGGCCAGAGGTCGGAAAGTAAGTGCCAGAAGTAGCAGGGAGGAAGCTAGAGGTCTCAGTTGCGACCCCGACTACTTCCAAATGACATCCATGAAGCGGGTGATGTTGTGCGCTGTTCTTATTTCCATAGTCACATTCTGTGGTCCACATGTCCATAGTAATGTTCTATATTACACATGTGTTGTTGTTTCAAAGTGTGTTCTGCTTCTAGAATGTGTTTGGAATCTACTGGGTCAGTTGCTGCTGATCCCTCAGATCACCTGGATGCTATTCTGGTCGTGGGCTTCGTTATGAATAAACTACCTTCTTGAAATATTCATCACTTAAAAGTTGTGACTACACGCTACCGTGAGGTTCATGCATAACTCATCCTTTATAAGCCCTCATCATGTCTTAGGAGCACAGATGGGTAACTTTGGTATGTATCTTCAAAGCTCGTTGAGGCCCTATTCTTGTTATTCCAGAGGCTAGCTAACTTGCCAGCAAGTTAGAAGTGGTAGACGCAACCATAGGAATATTTGCTGTGGGCATATCGATCAAGAGTAGTGACATGTTACCTGTTTACACTATCAATCAATCAATCAATCAATCAATCAATACATTTGTAAAGCGCTCTACTCACCCGTGAGGGTCTAAAGGCGCTGAGTGAAGGAGGAGGTGCCTACTATTGCTCAAACAGCCAGGTCTTGAGGTGTTTCCTGAAGGTGAGTTGGTCTTGGGTCAGTCGTTGGTGTGCGGGGAGGGAGTTCCATGTCCTGGCTGCTAGGTAGGAGAACGATCTTCCTCCGGTGGTGGTTCTGCAAATCCGTGGGACGCTGGCGAGGGCGAGGCTGGTGGAGCGGAGCTCTCGGGTGGGAGTGTAGAACGAGAGGCAGCTGTTGAGGTATTCGGGGCCCATGTTGTGGAGCGCTTTGTGTGCGTGGGTGAGCAGCCGGAACGTGATCCTCTTGTTGACGGGGAGCTAGTGCAGGTTTCTCAGGTGGGTGGATATGTGGCTGTGGTGAGGGATGTCGAGGATGAGTCATGCGGAGGCGTTCTGTATGCGTTGAAGGCGTTTCTGAAGTTTGGCTGTGGTTCCTGCATACAGGGCGTTTCCATAGTCCAGTCGGCTGGTGACGAGGGCCTGGGTGACCGTCTTTCTGGTTTCGGTGGGGATCCACCAGAAGATCTTTCGGAGCATGCGCAGGGTGTTGAAACATGAGGCTGAGACTGCGTTGACTTGCTTGGTCATCGTGAGGGAGGAGTCCAGGATGAATCCCAGGTTTCGTGCGTGGTCTGTGGGTGTCGGTGCGGTGACCAGCGTGGTGGGCCACCAGGAGTCGTCCCAAGCAGATGGGGCTTGTCCGAGGATGAGGACCTCCGTATTGTCCGAGTTGAGCTTCAGACCATCCAGTCTCGAGCCTCCGTTCCCAGACTCTATCTGCCGATGACACCTCATCCTACACTTCTTGAACCAAGGCTTAATGTAGGCAACAGTCTCAAGCAGCTGTGGGAGAAATAGTATCTCCTGATGAATGTGATTGGATAGTGCTCATTGAGTAGACAGAACGTGTCCCCAGTGCTTGTCCACCCCATCATATGTCTAGCGTTTGATGACTCTGTGATTGGCTACTTATGTTCTCTTTCAGTTTTCTTCATCTCTCCACCTCTGTGGTGTCTTGAGGCACCAGATTATGACATGGCGTGCTCCCTGACGCTGGCCGGCTCAGGATCATTTTAATCAATGTGCATAAGGTGGATGAGTGAGAAGTGTGTTGGAACTCCTTTCTGAAGTCCCAGTCCCTGGTCCCTGCCCTGCTCTACTGATGTAGCAACCGTCTTCCTGAACCAATCAAATAGCCAGCGACATGCTAAGGGTGTGCATGATCCTGTATACTGGGGATACCTGTATTGACATTCACTTCTGTGAAAAGTGGGTCCATTGTCTGTGTTAATTTCCGGTGACAGTCGGTTGGATGATCACACCATTTCGTGCTTCCACTAAGGTAGATCACAGTATTTGAGTCTTTGGAGAGCAGACTAACCCATAAACCCTGGGATCTCCCAAACCTTCTTAATAAGGACTTCTGGGATGAGAAGTGGTGGGCGCTCGACCACTCCAAGCTCCTGACAGACGGAGGACCAAAGACACGATTCACGAAGCTTTTGAAGAAGTAAATTAGCTTTCTTTTACCAGTAGTCTTTTATTATTTACAAAAGGTGGTTTTACATTCATAACAAGATTGAATCACACTTTGCAACCTCATCAGGGCATAAAGTGCTATACAAGTACAATACAAATGTTTTTATGTAGATAAACCTATTCTCAGGGGTGGTGAGTGGGAATTCCAGGGCTTAAATGCCAGGAAAGTGTGTGCACAGTTACGTACTTGTTTGCGAGGCTTCACAAACTTCTCCCCAACCCATTCCTTGTACGGAAACGGCGGGTAATTTACTCCTGTCAATGGCATTAGTAAATCCTTCCCAGTGTGGGATGGGCAGAGAACACCACTTAAAATTAGGAGCTGATGTGGAAATGGTTTGTCTCTGTGTAAAAATACTTCTCCCTGGATGAAAACATCAACAAGGAGAAACTAAAAGAGTTGCTTAGTAATTAAACTCTTAGCATAAACTAGATTAAATGGCAAATTGATAAATGATTAGATCACTCCTCATTTGGTTTCACGAGAAGAAATACATGCAACATCATTGCATTCAGGCTGGTGTAGAAGTTTTAGAGGGGAAATTAAGATTAAAATGCATATTAATTTAATGATTTTCAGGGTTGATTTGATTTGATTTGATTTGAAAAGAATTTGTTAAGCGCGGCTAACACCATTAGGTTTCTTGGCGCTGTGCTGGGGCGTGGTGAAAATAAATAGAAAGGAAGCAGAATCTAAGGATACGAGATAGTAAAGAGGAAAGTTTTAAGAAGAGATCTAAAGCCAGAGTATGAGGGTGCTAGTCTAAGAGAAAGAGGAAGAGAGTTCCAGAAGGATGGGGCCAAAAGAGAGAACCTCAGGCCCCCATGTTTTTTCCTCTTGAACCTAGGGATGGATAGCAGGGCCATTTGGGATGAGCGTAAGGTACGGGACGGAGTATAAGAGTGAAGGAGAGAGGAGATAAAAGAAGGACCTGAACCAGAGAGAGACTTATAAATGGTGCAGCCTAACTTGAATTGGCAGCGGGCAGAAACCGGCAGCCAATGAAGGCTCTTTAAGAGTGGGCGAACGTGCTGATCTCTGGGCTGGTGAAAAATCAGGCGAGCAGCCTGATTTTGTATCAGCTGGAGTCTTCTCTGTTGGTACTCAGGAATACCGACGTATAGCACGTTGGCATAGTCGAGTCGACTGATCACTAACGCCAAGAGTGCTAACGTGAGCGCTTCGGTGGTAAGAAGGCGAGATATTTTCCGGAGTTTCCTGAGTTGGAAGTGGCTGGCGGACACCACTGCGCTGATCTGGGGGGTCATTGAAAGATCATTGCTGATAATGACACCCAGACTTTTGGCAGAGTGGACTGGAGAAGGAGGGCTTCCAAGACTGGCAGGCCAGATGGACGGTTGCCATGGGTTGGAGGCTCCCCCGACAAGAATTAGTTCAGTCTTGTCGGGGTTGAGCTTCAGATGATTTGAGCTCATCCAGTCACTGATGAGGCAAAGTGTATTTTGAAAAATAGAGATGGAATCCTCAGAAGAGTCAATATTAAAAATCAATTGGATATCATCCGCGTAGTTGAACGCAATAACGTTCAACCCGCGGAGAGCACGGAGTAACGGGGCCAAATACAAATTAAAAAGAAGAGGGGATAATGAAGAGCCCTGAGGAACACCACAGGACAGCTCAACCTGAGTGGCGGAGAACTGAGACAGCCTGACAGCTTGTTGTCGTCCCGTCAAAAAGGACTGAACCCAGTCAAGGGCGGTCCCTCGGATGCCGGCCTCCTCGACACGGTCGACCAGGATCCCATGGTCGACCGTGTCGAAGGCGGCCGATAAATCCAGAAGGACCAGGGCTTGTCGGATGTTAACATCAGCCCCTCTGCGCAATTCATCCATCACGGAGAGAATGACTGCCTCCGTTGAGTGCGCAGGTCTAAACCCTGCCTGCTTAGAATCCAGGACACACGAGTCCTCGATGAAGGAACTAAGTGTGGAAGTCACGTGTGATTCCAGAACTTTGCTGAGGAAGGGGAGAAGGGATATAGGGCGGTAGTTGCTCAGGATGGAGGGGTCTGCTGAAGGTTTTTTTTAAATGGCAACCACCTCAGCTTGTTTGAAAGAGCAGGGGACAGCCCCAGTGACCAAAGAGCTATTAATGAGGGCCAGAGGGGGCTCAGGACAGGAAATGAAAGCTGCTCGAAGGACCAAAGGGGGGCAGCAATCACGAGGAGAACCAGAAGAAATTTTGTGCAGAAGCGAAAGAAAAGTAGTCATCGGAATGGGGGGAATAGCAGTAAGAGTGTGAGAGTTGGAGTATTTAGAGAGCTCAGGGGTTAGGGAATGAACAGGTAAAGTTTGGGCAGCAATACTAGATTTAATTTTAGCTATTTTTTCAATAAAAAAAACATTCAGGGAATCGCACAGAATTTGGGAGGGAAGTGGCCCTGGTGTAAGTCTGGCTGGGTTAGATAGTTCCTCCACAATGGCAAATATGTCCTTCGACTTATTTGTAGAATCCATAATTTTGGTGGAAAAATAGGAGGATTTAGCAAAAGCTATGGCGATTTTGTACTTTTTCAGTAAAGAGGAGAATACCTCCTTATTCTCAGGGGAATAACCTCGACGCCAGCGTCGTTCTGCTTGGCGGAGGCCTAATTTAAGGGCTCTCAGGTCCTCGGTGAACCACCTTTGAGCATCGTGGCAACGTCTGGCTCTAACTAATTTTAGCGGAGCTACTGCGTCAGCGGCGGAGGTGAGCCAGCGATTAAGGTCTAGTGACTGGGTATCAATAGAGACAGGTGGATCAGAAGTAAAAGGAGCAGAGGAGCCAAGAATAGAATGGAAAGTATTTGAGTCAGACCTATTCCAATTGCGGGCCAGGAAGTTCATCTCTTGAGGCTTAATGGTGGGGCAGGGAATCCCTAGCGTAAATGTAATTAAAGAATGGTCTGACCACAGGCATGGCAGAATAAGGGGAGCTGAAATGTCCAAGCCAGATGACCACACCTGGTCTAGGATGTGCCCTTTTGAGTGCGTAGGCGAGGAAATATGCTGAATGCAATTCAGACCTGACATGAGGTCCGTAAAAGCTAATGAACTGGGAAATTCGTTGGGGTCCGAGGGCCAGTAATTAAAATCGCCTAAGACTAATATGTTAGAATTATTAATGGAGAGCTGGGCGATGAGGTCCCCAAACTGAGCAGGAAAGTTAGGCATGGATGAGGGAGGACGGTAGGTCAGAGCACATATAAGGGAGGATCCTGGCAGTTCCAGCCGGATTACCAGGCAGTCTACTGAGGGAATGCTGGTAGTGGGCACTGTGGAGAAGCGAATCGGGTGCTTAAAAAGGGCGGCAACTCCCCCTCCGACTTTGCCGGAGGCGCGATTAGCTTGTAATATATGATAACCGGGGGGGGTGGCAGCCAAAATATCAGGGGCGGAGTCGTCAGTTAACCAGGTCTCGGTCAAAAATAGGATGTCAGGTTGTTCTGACTCCAGAAGATGGAAAATGTCGAGTTGGTGACTGACCAGAGACCGGGTATTGAGATAAAAGACTGAAAGGGAATGATGGGGGGGTTTTGTCAGTAAATGAGGACCAGGTCTGGGGTCGGAGACCAGGGGCCTCGAGATGGTAAATGGCCGTGTTATTTCGGGAAAAGAGCTGCGGGTGGTAAGCAGGCCTAAAGAGACCAACCTAGGAACAGATCCAGGTGGAGGAAGCGCAGGATTATGACATGCAACGAGTGATGCGCGGGTATACGTAAGAAGAGGGGCAGAGTGGAGCGCCCCTAGCCCCGGCCGGCCGCGGACGGGCGCAGACGGGCTTAACTCAGGCGCAACTCCGGCGCGCCTACGACGCGCCCGCTGCGCTCGTCCGCTGCGCTGACACATGGGGGCCGTTAAAATAGGAGGATGGCGAGGGGGTGTGGCGAGGCTCTAGCTCGAGCCAACCCGTTACAAGATGGCGGCCGCTGGGAAGCCCGTTAGGCGGGGCGACCACAGCCGGCGGCCAGGCACCAGGCGGGAGGCGGTGTCACCGGGAGAAGAGCAACCCCGCTTGTATTCAGCGGAGAAAGGTAGGGGGTTAAAAATAGTAAAGGTCACTGCTAGCGGTCAGCAGGACCAAAGTGATGTTAAAATACTGCTCGTAATCAGCGGAGGTATCAAAAGTAACAGAGGCAGCGCACCAGCAGTTGCGAGACAGCCCCCTGCCACAGGGCTGCACTGGTGGCCTTTTGTTATACAGGGAGCATGAAGACTACCCATACAGGACTACAAATAATGGCATAAGTGTATAAGATATTGCTTTTTCTATCGATTATATATAAAGGGGAGTGATTTGTAAATGTATTTTCTTGGAATCCCTGCTGTAGACTTAGTAATACTCGTAATAGTGTACAGATATGATCTACTCTGCATTATCAAGAACTGCGGCACTTACAATCTACGCGTGTTAATATTTATTCATCATTGGAATTTCAGGTATTGAATCTTCAAAATGATTTTTGTTTAGATACAAATGCAGCATGATGGATATTTCAGTGAGACTTCAAGAATGATATGGATGTATAAGGTATTATTGCTCTCTATTATATTGTTTTACTCTCTGACACAGGTTGTGGACATGTATACGGGTTGGGTCACTCTATGGACCTTGCAATAATTTGTAAGGAATATGCAGTGGAATGTTCTTGGGTTGGGTTTCAGCATTGGCCTTGCAATCATGCTTGAATTTGAATTTATGACTATTGGTTCTAGATGTACACATAACATTGTGGTCTAAGTAATGTTTACCCATTCTCTATTGACATTTTAATGAATTTTGGACCTCTGCCCGAAAGACTTGCAGTGCTCAATGAAGCTTTTGGTGTATTCCTTACCAGTCAGTTTTGGGCGGGGACATATTTGTTTACTTTTAACTTGTATGTAATTGTTTTTATTTGCATAAACATACTGAGTACTTATGTACATTTTGTATCCCTGAAGAAGTTCCAAGGGGACGAAAAGCATTGGCTTTCAGGATAGATGCTACATTTGTCTACAATCAAATCAAATTTCTATGAAGAATGAAAAAGGAAGGAGCTAATATAAACTGCATCTTGGACAACTGTTAAATTATCAAAAAAATTAACAAATGTAGGATACTGACCAATATTATGTGGTTATTAATATATTGAAGTGATGTATGTAGACAATGTTTTGTAGCATTATCTAGTTTAAATATCAGGGATTTATTCCTTGACAGGTAGTTGGTTTGTGGTGGCTGTTCCCTCATACCTGTGCACCAATTTCTTCTTTCATTTGTGAATTTATAATTATTGACATGACTTTAGGGGATAATGGTAGATGCCGTTTGTATTTACTTTGCCTCATCCATCTATCATATATCACTTGGGCTTTCTGTGCATGTCCAGGTGGAGTTGGAAATACACTTTCCCTAGCCCCAGAGACACCGCTCCCACCCTTCATAACATCCCATTGTCATGCCTGCATGGAGCGCTAGTATTACTGTGTTGTATTTCTATCTAGGACCCTAATTTGATATTCCCAATTTATGCCCTTATATGGCTATAATAAATAATATCCTTATAAAGGCATAAGAATCATATCCATATTTAGTCGTAGCCCATGCAGTCCAAATTAGGCAAGGCTACTTCCCTAGACTCCTAGAAAGTACAACGCGTTCTTTAAACAAACCAAATCTCCAGCAACCTGGGAATTCCCCATGCTTCTGTTTTGATTTGTCCTAGAACTCCTGCGAGCACCGAAAGAAAGGCCAGTTCTTAGTGACATCTTTCATTGACGTCTTATGTCCAACCTTACGTCAAACCCGGCACCTTTCAGGTATAAATATACCAACATTGCCTTAAGCAAACACACGGTGGTTTGGAGCAGAGCGGCTATCTACTTACCCGAGAGCCCAGCTGATGCGAGAGCCCACGGAAGCCGCCCCTCCCTTTTGACGCATTGAGAAAGACGCTGTCTTTTTCTCCAGCCGAGAAAATCCAGCTCCGGTGTTTCCAGCCACCCTTGCGGGTTTCTGGGATATCGAGTCCTGAGAGAGAGATACAAGACCTCCTACATTCTTTTACCCAGGTACGGAGCTGACTAAACCCTTAAGAGAATTCTTGATTCAGATTCCTTGCAAAAACCAACTTAACTTAAACTGCTACTTACTTACTCCTTCCCACGTATTAGGCTTAGGTCAGGTACACCGGGGTAGGCGTATTTAGAAGCACCAGTTGAGTACGTTAGTCAATGTTTTTATGTATGTATATATTTTATCCATTTTAAAGTATCATATGGCTAAGAAACCATATCAATGCTTTTACAGTATTATTTCATAATACTCCTTTTACTGTACACACTTTACTTTATGATAAGTATTGCAATTGTGGCAATTCATTTCTCTTGCATGAGAAAGAAGACTGCTCAGTAAATAACACATTTTATTGAAAACGCCTGTCTCTCTATTTCTCTGCACTCTGGTGAATCTAAGTACGCACGATTGACTGAGTGAAATAACTGTCTATTGTTTTCACACGACTCTAGAGATACACTCATTCTGAGGGAGCAAAGTTGTCATGTTATATGGTTGTCAGAAGCTAATCCCTTCTTGTCTATCCAGGGAAGTTAAACTCCTCGTTTCTAGTGACCTCTGAGATAGCTGGCAAAACTAATTAAGTCTAATATAGTCAGTAGAGACCTAGTCGACCTCAGTCCTACGTCTACACAGCAGTTTATATTATTCCAATGCGCAGAGCCTATTGGGAATATAGGAACTACACTACAACTGCTGTTAGTAACAGACCTTATGAGGCAAATGTTAGTAGCCACCTTGTGACTGGTGACCAGGATGTATGTCTTACCAAGTGCAACACCCTGTAGTTTCTCAAAGTGAAGCATATTTTCACCAGTGTCTCTGTGGTTCTGTGGCTGACATTTCACGGTAGCACCTAAAGTACATTTTTAGGTGTGTATGCATGTTAGTATGCGCCCTCCACAGGTGCACCAATATTTTTTCATGCTAAAAATCCGTGATACGCTGTGGGCTGATCCACAGTGAGAGAAAAAGCCCATCAAGCCTGAAGGGAGCCTGCTAGGACGACCTGGAGCACTGCAAGGCACATGCGCGGTAATAACCACCACCACACATTGCATATGTTTATTTGCCTGACTCCACCTCATTCCCAGGACCTTTTATTAACCTTATGACATAGTGCTTGCCCCTACTAAGAGGTCCAGCATGCGCAGAGCGTATATGCCTCTCTTCCCGACCTGGGGTCCAGGTGAGAAGATTTGTGACGCCCAACATTACATTCGTCCTAAACTGCAGATAAACAAAAAAAAGAAATGGAAACCAAACTTGAATAAAAAAAGACAACTTTTCTCCTCTCCTTTTGATTAGTCCCTGAAGACCCTGTGCCTACCCTACACAAAATCCCAATACTGTTGAGAGGTCGTGGGGTCAGTCCTTCTGTTGTACCTGTGTGTCCCCTCGCTGGTTATGGGACTCGCCTGATGGTAGATCACACCTTCCTGACCTTGGCCAGTCACCCATGCTACGGGTTTGCTTCTGCTGACACGCACCGCCTGACCCCTATGGTGAGTGTCTTCTTTCGATATTTTTCCAACCAAACTAAGCAACAAAAGATAATTAAAGCTGCACAGCCCAGAGAGTCACTCAAATGTATAATTGCAAAAGTAGTGTCAGAAAAGACTGTTGCCCACCTCTAAAGTCTGCTGCTTACAGACCATACAATAATACACTAACTATAACAACAGAGTGGCAGCACACAATTTCAATTAAACCAGCAAGAACACAAGATATTGAGTCTTCTAGTGAAGTTTAACATTCTTCTTTATTTGCTTGAACCAGATAAACAAGCAGCCAACGCGTTTCTCCCTAAACAGAGCTTCATCAGGGCTGCAAATATAAGACATATACATCAGTCTATTTACACAATACTTACAAGGAGATTAAAAAAACATTTTTCTTTCAAGAGGAACACATTGTGATGCATCACCCTAGGTCCAGATGCAGGCTGAATTAACAGAGCAAAAGTCAGACTTGTGTCTGAACTGGAATGTTGTAGAATAACTGCCCAACAGAACAACATGAAAAAAGACACAAGAAAAATTCAGATCAATAGACAAATGCAGACGACAACGAGAAGAGCTAAGAACCACCGCTGGATACCTATACGTCCAGAAAGACATAAGGACCTAAGAAAGGGAGAAAAAGAAGAATAATCTCATTTTTTTCTGCACCTCACTGGTTGAAACTGGTTTCTCTTCTGGTGATAATATATTTTTCTTATTTTAAAACTACATGCTTATTTTTCTTTTTCTCCCTGTATTCTACAGTGAATCAGTATTCTTGCACCTGAAATATCCACTTCACTATGCGAGTGGGTGGTTTAGATGATGACCCTTGGAACAAATGGATGAGGGTCTATGTGCATTGTGAATGGATGCCCATACAGAGCTAAATTAAAATTCTTGCACCCCAATGAATAGCTATTGCCTACTTATTAATATGTAAATGCTGCTCAGTGGTCGTGAGTGCACTCATTGCATATGCTACTGGGGCCCAAACTCTTGTTTCTGGGACAGTACAGCCCCTAGTCCCGTGGGATTAGCGTCCACAGATAGATCCAAGTCCTTCCTCAGATGGAATTATGCCTGTTTTGTGTTCCCGGACAGGGTATTCTTCATGCCTTGGAAGGCTTGTTCCTTCTGTGGTTCCCAGGTCCACATCGTGGACCTCTTTTGTGAACACCCTGTTAGGGTGGTCAAGTTCTGTATGAAACTGCCACAGTTAGTGACAATGCCCAGGGAACTCTGGACACTTGTCACTGTGTTGGGGGCTGGGGCAGATTGAATGTCTCAGACCTTTGTTGAGTCTGGGGCTAGCCCTGTCGCTGAGAATCTGTAGCCAAAGAAACTGATTTTGTTCCTCAGGAACACACATTTCTATTCAAGCCCACTGCCCATGAGCCTGTGGAATGCTGCTTTCAGGTGGGTCAGTTAATTGATCAGAGTCATAGAATGTATCAGAATGTTGTTGGTGATATTTAACACCCTTGGGAGGCCAGCCAACACACCTCAGATAATGTCCTGGAAAAATTTGGCATCACACGATATGCCAGAGTTGAGGGGCTTGTAATGCCTTAGCACAAGGTGGGTTGAGAAAGTAATGACAGGGCATGACTCTGGCACCAGTAAAGTTTGATGGTACCCTGTCCTAAGAAGGGGCATGATGGAGGATGGTGTTGTGGGGAGTTAAGTGTGGAGGGATAGAATAGGAAGGAATGATGGGGATGGTGTTGTGGGGAGTTAAGTGTGTCTCCCACATAAAAATAAATAAGTAAATAATAAAAGGTACAAATACAAAATTAAATTAGGAAATTAAACAAGTGAAGGATTACATGCACAAAATGAGTTCAGGTGAATACATTAAGCTGGAATGCTGAGCCGCTTTATTAACGCAAAAGTAAAACAAGGGTCCTGATCTATTACCTCGTGGCGCAGAATACTGCGCCTAGGCACCTGTATTATTGATAGTGACAATCAATCAATCAATCAATCAATCAAAAACATTTGCAAAGCGCACTACTTACCCGTGCGGGTCTCAAGGCGCTGCGGGGGGAGGAATGCTGCTACTGCTCGAAAAGTCAGGTCTTAAGGAGTCTTCTGAAGGTCAGCAGGTCTTAGGTCAGCCGTAGGGGGATCAGGAGGGTGTTCCAGGTCTTGGTGGTGAGGTGGGAGAACGATCTGCCGCCAGAGGTCACTCTTTGGATGCAGGGGACTGTAGCGAGGGCGAGGTTGGCGGAGCAAAGCTGGCGGGTGGGGGTGTAGAAGCTGAGTCGTCTGTTGATGTACGCTGGTCCGGTGTGTGCGTGGGTGAGGAGCTTGAAGGTTATCCTCTTGTTGACGGGGAGCCAGTGCAGGTCTCTCAGGTGGGGTGTGATGTGGCTGCGGCGAGGGATGTCGAGGATCAGGCAAGCAGAGGCGTTCTGAATGCGTTGAAGTTGTTTCAGGAGTTTGGCCGAGGCTCCTGCGTAGAGGGTGTTGCTGTAGTCCAGCCTGCTGCTGACGAGGGCCGGGTTACGTGTTCTTCTCGTTTCAGTGGGGATCCACTTGTAGATCTTGCAGAGCATGTGGAGGGTGTTGAAGTAGGAGGGTGAGACGGCGTTGACCTGCTTAGTCATGGAGAGGGTGGAGTCGAGGATGAACCCTAGGTTGCATGCGTGGGCTGTGGGTGTTGGAGCTGATCCCAGACCGGTCGGCTACCAGGAGTCGTCCCAGGCCGAGGGGGTGGATCCGAGGATGAGGACTTCCGTCTTGTCCGAGTTTAGCTTCAGTCGGCTGTTCATCGTCCACTCTGTGACAGCTTTCATTCCTTCATGGAGGTTGTTTTTGGCGGTGTGGGGGTCCTTGGTGAGATAGAGGATCAGCTGGGTGTCGTCGCATAGGAGATGATGTTGAGGACATGCAGTCAGGCGACGTGGGCGAGCGGTGCCATGTAGATGTTAATTAGTATTGGGCTGAGGGATGAGCCCTGGGGTATGCCGCAGATGATCTCAGTGGTTTCGGAGCGGAAAGGGGGGAGGCGGACGCTCCGGGTTCTGCCGGAGAGGAAGGAGGTTGTCCAGTCCAGGGTCTTCTCTTGGATCCCAGCGTGCGTAGGGTGTGGTGGCAGACCATGTCGAAGGCGGCTGACAGGTCCAGGAGGATGAGGGCAGCGGTTTCTCAGTTGTCTAGCAGTGCCCTGATATCATCTGTGGCGGCGATGAGGGCAGTTTCGGTGCTGTGGTTGCTGCGGAACCAGGACTGGGACGGGTACAGGATGCTGTCCTACTCGAGGTAGCGGGTCAGTTGTTTGTTGACAGTCTTCTCGATGACCTTCACCGGGAACGGGAGCAGTGAGATGGACTGGAAGTTCTTGAGGTCATTGGGGTCTGCCTTGGATTTTTGAGTAAGGCGTTGATCTCGGCGGGCTTCCAGCTCTCCGGGAAGGTCGCTGTCTCGAAGGAGATGTTGATGGCTTTCCGGAGATGTGGTGCGATGGTGGTGCTGGCTTTGTTGAAGATGTGGTGTGGGCATGGGTCTGATGGAGATCCGGAGTGGATGGTGTTCATGATTTTGATGGTGTTGTCGTTGTTTATGTTGGTCCAGGAGAGCAGGTGGTCGGTGCGAGTGGTGGTCGTGGGGTTGGAGGTCTCGTGGTTGTCGGGGAGGTCATGGCATTGAAGCTGTCATGCATGTCTGCGATCTTGCGATGGAAGAAGGTGGCAAGGGAGTCGCACAGGTCTTGCGAGGGTTGGATGTGTTGGTGTTGGAGCTGGGGTTGAAGAGTTCCTTCACAATTCTGAAGAGCTATTTGCTGTTGTGTACGTTGTTGTCTAGGCGGTCTTTGAAGGAGGCTCTTTTGGCGGATCTGATGAGGTGATGGCGTCTGCAGGTGGCGTTCTTGTGGGATGCGTAGATGTCTGGTGTCCGATCACGGTGCATTTCTTCTCTAACTTTCGGCAGGATTGTTTGGAGGCCTGAAGGTCTTCAGTGAACCAGCTGGCTTTCTTGCTGGTGTGACTGTTGGATGGTTTCTTGATCGGGGTGACGTTGCTGGCGCAGCAGCCGATCCACTGTCTGAGGTTGCGGGCGGCGGTGTCGGGGTCGGTGGTGTCAGCGGGTGGGCTCCGGTTGAGGGTGGTGGTTAGCTGGTCTTCTGTGACTTTGCTCCAGAAGCGGCGGGGGATCTGTAGGGTGCGGTGGTACATGGTGGGTTTCCAGAAGGTGAAGTGGATGCGGCGATGGTCGGTCCAGTGGAGCTCGGTGGTGTGGTTGAAGGAGACGTGGGAGCTTGCAGAGAAGATAGGGTCAAGCGTGTGGCCGGCGGAGTGGGTGGATGTTGTGACGAGTTGTCTGAGTCCAAGGTTGGTGAGGTTGTCGATCAGGGTGGTGGAGTTGGTGTCGTTGTTGTTCTCGAGATGGAAGTTCAGATGCCCGAGGAGGATGTTGTCCGTGGAGGCGAGGGCGTGTGTGCAGATAAAGTCGGCAATGGAGTCGATGAACTGTGGTCGGAGTCCGGGGGTCTGTAGAAGAGGGTTCCTAAGAGGGTGGTGTTAGGATTGGTGTGCAGGTGTTCGGCAGTGCTGAAGGTGTCATTAGTGTTAGTCGAGACTCTGAGCGTGTTCCTGTGGACGATGGCGATACCTCCTCCTACTCCGTTGGTGCGGTCCCCGCGGGTGATCTTGTAGCCGTCCGGGATGGCTATGGTGATGTCACATGCCGAGGAGGGATTCAGCCAGGTCTCTGTCAGGAAGGCGACTGTTGGACAGGCCGCATGGTCGGGCTGTCCCCCCTCCCCGCAACGGGACCCGGACCCTGGCTCTCCCTGAATCCCCACCCAGAGTCCCCGGCGACCACCCGAAGTAACCTGCAATCCCTCCACCACAAGACACCAGCTCCGGACCCAGCTGGCCCGGGTCATCATCCGCACCCCGGCTTCGGCCCAGCCGCCATTTTGGGGTACTACAGCACGAGGCCGCGTGGCCTCAACTCGACCCTAACCCTGGGCCCGGCCGGCCCCGACATCGAGGCACCAACCTCCTCCCAGGAGGCAGAGTGACCACTTGGCGAGTCAATGGGAGAAGGAATCGTCAACGGCTCTCCTCCGCCAGGTGTCGATCCCCCCAGGCCGCCCTGGGCGCTGGCTCCACCCCCCTGCTGGGTGTCTGGACTCCCTCATCCCGGACCTCCCGGCCCCCAGGCGCGAGGGTCCGGACATCAAAGGGGACCAGACCTATAACTGGGGCAGGGCCAGACCAGGAAGGCAGTTGTATCCTGGAGTCGAGAGACCCGAGAAGAACTCATCCGCGACTGGCCTGCTGGCGCTGCCGCGGCCCTCTGCCTCGTGAAACCATCGTCTTGGCCTGCTGGCGCTGCCGCGGCCCTCTGCCTCGTGAAACCATTGTCTTGGCCTGCTGGCGCTGCCGCGGCCCTCTGCCTCGTGAAACCATCGTCTTGGCCTGCTGGCGCTGCCGCGGCCCTCTGCCTCGTGAAACCATCGTCTTGGCCTGCTGGCGCTGCCGCGGCCCTCTGCCTCGTGAAACCATCGTCTTGGCCTGCTGGCGCTGCCGCGGCCCTCTGCCTCGTGAAACCATCGTCTTGGCCCGCTGGCGCTGCCGCGGCCCTCTGCCTCGCGAAACCATCGTCTTGGCCTGCTGGCGCTGCCGCGGCCCGACTTGCAGACTCGCCAGCTCGAGGATTGTGAGCTCACCTCTTGCCACCTCCTGTACCGACCCGGTACCAAGACTGTCCCGCTACCCCCTTTTCCCTACAGAGACTAGAAGTGAGAGGACCCTCGGGTCCGAGATATCCTGTATCGCCAATATCCGTGCTCTACAAACCTTATATAAAAGTATTGAACTCAACCTGGTGTGGTGGCTGTTTGTGGGGAGGGAGGTGACATATCTGTACAATCGCCGGAGGTGGTCCTCATCGGGGACCTCTCCCTCAGTAGACGGCCGACCCTCAGGGTCCCCGTCTAACATTGGTGGCCAGCGGCGCGATCCGAACCTACGCATAATAGTACAGAGAGTCACTCTCCCCATGACACACAACCACCATGACAACAGAGAGCGGAACAACGGAAAAATTCCAGATGGAAAAATTGGAAGACTACAACCACCGGGAACTGAAGCAATATTGCATAGAACTTGGCCTTCCAACCACAGGTCTGAGCACAAAGGAAGACTTCAAACGAGCCCTAGAAGCTTGGGCAGAAACGGGTACGGCCGTACCCCGAACACGAACAACCGAGACGGGCCCCGCACCAATTGAAGAAAGAAGAGCGGGTCTCTCCCTGGAAGAGATCCAAGAAAGAGAAAAAAGCAGACTCCACGAATTAGAACTGGCCCGACTTCGCTTGGATGGAGAACTCAAACTGGCGGAACAAAAAATAACTCTGGAACACTTACGGCTCCGAGAGGAGCGAGAAGAGAAGCAAAAACAGAGAGAGCTAGAGGAAAAGAAACTAGCGTACGAACATGAGCGCAATCTCAAGGAACTGGAAATCCAGAAACAGAATAAAGAACTCGGGTTCCCCGAACGACCGACCCTGCCTGCCTCTACCGAGCCCAAGGTTCACATCCCCAAAGATGTCATCCGGGAATACCACAAGAACGATGATATACAGCAGTGGTTTAAAGCCTATGAGGTGGCCATGACCTCCCACCGGATTCCACGGAGCGACTGGGGAGCCGGGTTATGGGGGAGGTTTGTCAACGAAGGGCGGGACGCCCTGCTGCAACTCCCGGACCATCTGATGACATCCTACGACCACATGAAGGCCGCCCTCCTCACTCGATACGGGCTCACACCCGAGATGTACCGCCAGCGGTTCCGCGACTGCAAACGGATTCCGGGTACGACTTGGGTGGAGTACGTGAACTTCTTTAGTCGAGCCTTCGAAGGGTGGATCAAGGGCAACAAAGTGACCACCTACGAACAACTTTTTGACCTTATCGTATGGGAGCACCTGTCTAACAACTGCTTCGTGGAACTCCGGCAACACCTCTTGGACAGTAAACTAACCGAACCTCGACAACTCGCCGCCGAAGCCGACCGGTGGGAAAGCACCCGAGTTGGCCGGAACGGACCCAGCGAATCATCCAGACCGTACCCAGGGCCCCATCGCCCCCGGGGAGGAGGAGGAGGGGGCCAGGGTCGGGGGAGAGACCCCGGCCCCTTGTCGCCCACAAGCAGCCCCTCGACCCCGGCCGGCCGAGGGAGCCCGGCCATCCGGGCCGGTTTCCGGGCCAACGTTATGTGCCACAGATGCCAGCGACCCGGCCACTACGCCAGTGATCCCAACTGCCCAAAGAATCCGAACACTACCCCCCGCCAGGTCGCAGCGGCCGCCCTAGGGGAAGAACTAATCCCGGACGACCAAGAAGAGTACGAGACCGACCCCTCTGAGTGGGCACCAGCCGCCATGGCGCTGGTCTGCTTGGGGGAGAGAGAGATGATTCCGCGGGCCCCCCTTCCCGCCAACACGCAGAAGTACAGCCAGTGGGTCAACATTAATGGCCGCCGGGCGGAAGCCCTCCGCGACACCGGGGCCAGTGTAACGGCGGTCCGACGCCACCTTGTCACTCCAGACCAAATCCTGCCGAACATTCTTTGCCCTGTCCGATCAGCAGACAACTCCGAAAGTCTGTGTCGCATGGCCTGCGTCCCCTTCGAGTGGGGAGGAGTAACAGGGATGTTAAAGGTAACTGTCCGCGATGATGCCCCCGTGGATTGCCTCCTAGGAAACGACCTCGAAAGCTCTCCCTGGGCAGCCGTTGAACGGAGAGAACACCTGGGGATGCTCGGCCTCCCCGAATGGGTCTGTGTCACGACCCGGTCCATGACCGCCCGCGCGGTCCCCAATCTAGAAGAGCCCGAGTGGCCGGAACCTCCTCCCGCGCTCGTCCCAGAGGAGGCCGCCCCAGAAGCCAGTCCCTCGACCCAAACAGAAGAAGGATCCGACCAGCTTCGGGATGTCCCTGACCTGGCACAATGGCGTCAGGATGGAGGCCCCACTCAGGAACAATTCCGGGCCGAACAGAAAACATGTCCCTCTCTCGAAGGACTCCGGCAGCAAGCCCTGGCCCAGAGCACAGGGGATACCTCGGGGGCCCACTGGATCTACTGGGACCAAGACCTGCTCTACAGCGAGCAGAAAATTGCAGAACTAGGAGCCAGTCGGGTGCTGGTGGTGCCCCTTTGCTTCCGAGACTTTCTCCTGAACTTAGCCCACGATGTCCCCCTTGCCGGACACCTGGGACAGGATGAAACCTATGACCGCCTGGTGACCCATTTTTTCTGGCCCCAAATGCGAAAGGATGTCACCAACCACTGCAGGGCCTGCCCCACCTGCCAGGCCAGCGGAAAAAGTGGCCGAAAAATCAAAGCACCTTTACAACCCTTTCCTGTCGTCACCACCCCGTTCGACGAGTGGGAATAGACATTGTGGGGCCCCTCGACCCCCGAACAGCCCAAGGACACCGGTTCATCCTGGTCCTAGTAGACCACGCCACCCGCTATCCCGAGGCCATCCCTCTTCGGACTGTGACGGCCCCCGTGGTGGGCCGAGCCCTGATGGGGATCTTCTCCCGGGTGGGGTTCCCCCGGGAGGTCGTCAGCGACAGGGGCACGAACTTTATCTCCAGATATATGAAGTCTCTCTGGCAACAATGCGGGGTCACCTACAAATTCACGACCCCCTATCACCCGCAAGGAAACGGACTGGTCGAGAGGTTCAACCGCACCCTCAAGGGAATGATTATGGGCCTAGAGGAACCCCTTCGACGCCAGTGGGACGTGCTACTTCCATGCCTCCTGTTTGCCTATCGGGAGGTCCCGCAGAAATCCCTCGGCTTCAGCCCATTTGAACTCCTGTACGGGCACCCCGTCCGGGGCCCCCTCAGCCTAGTCAAGGAAGGTTGGGAGCAGCCTCCCCAGAAAACTCCCCCAGACATCTACAGGTATCTCCTGGCTCTTCGCAACCAGACCCGGCGGTTCCGAGAAACCGCCAAAGCCAATCTCGAGGCCAGTCAGGAGGACATGAAGAGATGGTACGATCAGCACGCATCCTCCATTGAGTTCGAACCGGGACAACGGGTCTGGGTGATGTCCCCGGTTGAACCCTGTGCACTCCAAGACAAATGGTCCGGACCCTTCAAGGTGATCGAACGCAAGGGGCCCGTCACCTATTTAATCGACATGGAGACTGCCCGGAACCCTCTACGGGTCCTCCATGCCAACAGGCTCAAACCCCATTTTGTGCGATCCGAACTCAGCCTCCTGATGGCTACCGATACCGGGACGGAAGAAGACTCCGAACCCCTTCCGGACTTACTGAGGACCCTCGAGCGGGATGGCTCAGTGGAAGGGGTCCAGCTCTCTGAGGCCCTGTCCCCGGAGCAACGCCAAGACTGTCAAGCCCTCCTGAGGCGGTTCGCCTCCCTGTTCTCCCTCACACCCGGAGTCACCCCCTGGTGCCTTCACGATGTGGACACCGGGGACAGCCCTCCTATTCGACACCGGGCGTACCGCGTACCAGACCGGGTGCGCGCCTGCATCCAGACCGAGGTGTCCAAAATGCTGGCCCTAGGAGTGATCGAACCCTCAGACAGCCCCTGGGCAAGCCCAGTCGTCCTGGTTCCCAAGGCGGCCGCCCCGGGCGTTGCCCCTGAGCTCCGGTTCTGCGTGGACTATCGGGGGCTGAATGCAGTTACCAGGACCGACGCTCCCCCATCCCCCGGGCAGATGAGCTAATTGACCGGATGGGGGCCGCCCGCTACCTGAGCATCTTCGACCTAACGGCGGGCTACTGGCAGATCGCCCTCACCCCTAGGGCCCAAGAACGTTCCGCCTTCTCTACCCCGGACGGGCACTACCACTTTAAAGTAATGCCCTTCGGCATGAAAAACGCTCCGGCAACGTTCCAACGGCTGGTGAACCAGGTACTGGCGGGCCTGGAAGACTTCAGCGCCGCCTACCTGGACGACATTGCTGTGTACAGCCATCATTGGACCGACCACCTCCGCCACCTGCGGGAGGTTCTACACGCCCTCCAGCAAGCCGGGCTCACCATCAAGGCCAGCAAGTGCCAGGTTGGCCAAGGGTCCGTGACCTACCTGGGACACCAAGTGGGAAGCGGGCTGGTGGCCCCCCTCCAGCTCAAGATTGCTGCCATCCAGGCCTGGCAACCCCCTACGACCCAAACGGAGGTCCGGGCCTTCCTGGGGCTCACCGGATACTACCGGCGGTTCGTGAAGGACTATGGCAGCATCGTGGGGCCCCTCACAGAGCTCACCTCCAAGAAGAGCCCCAAGACAGTCAACTGGACCCCGGACTGCCAATCGGCCTTCGAGAAATTGAAGACCGCCATGTGCACGGCCCCCGTGCTCCAGGCTCCCGACTACAGCCGGGAATTCATTGTGCAGACGGACGCCTCCGATCATGGTGTGGGGGCCGTCCTCTCCCAACTCAACCCCGAAGGGGTCGACCAACCAGTGGCCTTCATCAGCAGACGCCTACTGCCCCGAGAACAGCGCTGGAGCACCATTGAGAGGGAGGCCTTCGCCGTAGTCTGGGCACTCAAGAAGCTCCGGCCCTACCTCTTCGGCACCCACTTCCGGGTGCAAACAGACCACCGACCCCTGCAATGGCTGATGCAAATGCGGGGGGAGAACCCGAAGCTGTTGCGCTGGTCCATCTCCCTACAGGGGATGGACTTCACGGTGGAACATCGTCCAGGCCAGGACCACGCCAACGCAGACGGCCTGTCACGCTTTTTCCGCCTCAGCGAGGAGAGTCCCCAGGAAGATGGCTGACTCTCCCCGCCTTCAGCTGGGGGGGACGCATGTTGGACAGGCCGCATGGTCGGGCTGTCCCCCCTCCCCGCAACGGGACCCGGACCCTGGCTCTCCCTGAATCCCCACCCAGAGTCCCCGGCGACCACCCGAAGTAACCTGCAATCCCTCCACCACAAGACACCAGCTCCGGACCCAGCTGGCCCGGGTCATCATCCGCACCCCGGCCTCGGCCCAGCCGCCATTTTGGGGTACTACAGCACGAGGCCGCGTGGCCTCAACTCGACCCTAACCCTGGGCCCGGCCGGCCCCGACATCGAGGCACCAACCTCCTCCCAGGAGGCAGAGTGACCACTTGGCGAGTCAATGGGAGAAGGAATCGTCAACGGCTCTCCTCCGCCAGGTGTCGATCACCCCAGGCCGCCCTGGGCGCTGGCTCCACCCCCCTGCTGGGTGTCTGGACTCCCTCATCCCGGACCTCCCGGCCCCCAGGCGCGAGGGTCCGGACATCAAAGGGGACCAGACCTATAACTGGGGCAGGGCCAGACCAGGAAGGCAGTTGTATCCTGGAGTCGAGAGACCCGAGAAGAACTCATCCGCGACTGGCCTGCTGGCGCTGCCGCGGCCCTCTGCCTCGTGAAACCATCGTCTTGGCCTGCTGGCGCTGCCGCGGCCCTCTGCCTCATGAAACCATCGTCTTGGCCTGCTGGCGCTGCCGCGGCCCTCTGCCTCGTGAAACCATCGTCTTGGCCTGCTGGCGCTGCCGCGGCCCTCTGCCTCGTGAAACCATCGTCTTGGCCTGCTGGCGCTGCCGCGGCCCTCTGCCTCGTGAAACCATCGTCTTGGCCTGCTGGCGCTGCCGCGGCCCGACTTGCAGACTCGCCAGCTCGAGGATTGTGAGCTCACCTCTTGCCACCTCCTGTACCGACCCGGTACCAAGACTGTCCCGCTACCCCCTTTTCCCTACAGAGACTAGAAGTGAGAGGACCCTCGGGTCCGAGATATCCTGTATCGCCAATATCCGTGCTCTACAAACCTTATATAAAAGTATTGAACTCAACCTGGTGTGGTGGCTGTTTGTGGGGAGGGAGGTGACATATCTGTACAATCGCCGGAGGTGGTCCTCATCGGGGACCTCTCCCTCAGTAGACGGCCGACCCTCAGGGTCCCCGTCTAACAGCGACGTCTGGGAAGGTTAAGTCGAGTAGGTCCCAGAGTTCAACGTCGTGTTTGCGGGCGGAGCGGGTGTTGAGAAGAATGCATCTGAGGTCATGGGTGTTCGTAGGGGGGGTTAAGAGGGGGCACGTGCCCCCCCCCCCGATCACCAGCCCGCCATATCTGGTGCTGTGGTGCTGGTGTATTTTCAAATGTAATTGTTGAGAGGCATTTTCCATTTTTATTTCCATTGTTAGAAAGCATGGATGATCGGATCTTTTAATTTTGTGAGCAGGCCTCTTCATTGTATATAATTTTAGGCCGGCAAGCAGCAGCAGCAAATCCCTGTCATGACATCATGACAGAGTGCTGCGCTACCTATCTTACGCTGCAAAGAACCGCGGCCGCGCGTAAGGTCACACAGCCCCCACAGTGGTGTTTGTTTCCAGGGCCGTGACACTGTCAAGACTAGGAGCGGGTCGGGATTTCGGGAAAACTGCTGCTGAGCCTGACCGGTAAGATCACAGAGATTGAAGGCCCGGGCTTGCCTGCTCCCACAGCTTCAAGTTGAAGAGTAAGTCAAACCTCTCTTTTTAGGGCTCGGCTTACGTCACCACTGTGTCAGCAGTGGGGCGGAGCTCCGAGCCGTATTGTTAAGGGGCTCCGAATCGTGCAGTAAAAATTCCTCAGTGCGCGAGATTTTTCAGTAGTTTGTTTTGCCATCTGCATGGTAATTGGTCCTCGCGGTGCCGTGTTTCTAGTAGCCTTCACGCAATAGGCCATATGGATTTTCGCTTCGGCATTTCCGCCATATTCTGTTTGGTTATGCGCACAGGAGTGCAATAAATTATCAATTAGAGCTGTCAGGGTGCTGCGGTAATAGAATCCAGATGGTCGGGGCACGTTCACCAGTGTGCCGTGAGTTTTGCGGGCGCGCGTTCGTCTGCATCCTTTCATGTGTAAGTGTTGGCCTTTCGCCAGATGCCGGCTCGCAGAGGCCTCTGACATCGCCTCTCCCCGCCTGCTCCTCACTGCAGCCCCCACCACTGGAAACGACAGGCTGGGAGCTCACAGAAGCCTCTGACATCGCCTCTCCCAGCCTGCTCGTCCTTTCAGCCCCCACCGCTGGAATTCATATTAAAAGCATGCTTTGATATACATATATATGCTCACACATCAATGACCATTATTGTGAAGAGGCGTACTTAATAGACCCATTTCACTCCTCGATTGGAGACGACAGCATATGTGGCCCACTGGTGCCCATGGTCCTTATATAATTACGAGCAATACTGCACTGTAGATACCAAATACATCATAACAGTGTATAGGAATTGGTTTGATTTATGGTGGATGAACCGTCCAGCCAGCAGAGCCTCACTAGGTGGTGGCCATCTTGCACCTAGTGATAAGATGCCCCCAACCCCCCCTCCGTCAATGACATCCTTAATGACATCACTAATGACAAATCAAGTGACATCCTTGATGATATCAATGATAGCATCATCCGGAGAATGTGAGTGCAGAGTCCAGAGTTCAGAGTGCGGAGTGCCGATTGTGAGTGCAGATTGAGAGTGCGGAGTGCAGATTGAGAGTGCAGAGTGCAGATTGAGAGTGCAGAGTGCAGATTCAGAGTGCAGAGTGCAGATTGAGAGTGCAGATTGAGAGTGCAGAGTGCAGAATCAGAGTGCAGAGTGCAGATTCAAAGTGCAGATTCTGAGTGCAGAGTGCAGATTCTGAGTGCAGTTTGTGAGTGCAGCGTGCAACTTCAGAGTGTAGAGTGTGAGTGCAGAGTGCAGATTGTGAGTGCAGATTGTGAGTGCAGAGTGCAGATTCAGAGTGCAGAGTATGAGTACAGAGTGCAGTTTCTGAGGGCAGAGTGTGAGTGCAGAGTGCAGATTCAGAGTGCAGAGTGTGAGTGCAGAGTGAAGAGTGTGAGTGCAGAGTGCAGAGTTCAGAGTGCAGAGTGCAGTTTCAGAGTGCAGAGTGCAGATTGAGAGTGCAGATTGAGAGTGCAGAGTGCAGAATCAGAGTGCAGAGTGCAGATTCAAAGTGCAGATTCTGAGTGCAGATTGTGAGTGCAGAGTGCACATTCTGAGTGCAGAGTGCAGATTCAGAGTGCAGTTTCAGAGTGTAGAGTGTGAGTGCAGAGTGCAGATTGTGAGTGCAGATTGTGAGTGCAGAGTGCAGATTCAGAGTGCAGAGTATGAGTGCAGAGTGCAGTTTCTGAGGGCAGAGTGTGAGTGCAGAGTGCAGATTCAGAGTGCAGAGTGTGAGTGCAGAGTGAAGAGTGTGAGTGTAGAGTGCAGAGTGCAGAGTTCAGAGTGCAGAGTGCAGAGTGAAGTTTCAGAGGGAAGAGTGCAGATTGTGAGTGCATAGTGCAGATTCTGAGTGCAGAGTGCAGATTCTGAGTGCAGATTGTGAGTGCAGAGTGCAGATTCTGAGTGCAGTTTCTGAGTACAGTTTGTGAGTGCAGAGTGCAGTTTCAGAGTGCAGTTTCAGAGTGTAGAGTGTGAGTGCAGAGTGCAGATTGTGAGTGCAGATTGTGAGTGCAGAGTGCAGATTCAGAGTGCAGAGTATGAGTAAAGAGTGCAGTTTCTGAGGGCAGAGTGTGAGTACAGAGTGCAGATTCAGAGTGCAGAGTGTGAGTGCAGAGTGAAGAGTGTGAGTGCAGAGTGCAGAGTGCAGAGTTCAGAGTGCAGAGTGCAGTTTCAGAGTGCAGAGTGCAGATTGAGAGTGCAGAGTGCAGATTGTGAGTGCAGAGTGCAGAATCAGAGTGCAGAGTGCAGATTATTCAAAGTGCAGATTCTGAGTGCAGATTGTGAGTGCAGAGTGCAGATTCTGAGTGCAGATTCTGAGTGCAGTTTGTCAGTGCAGAGTGCAGATTCAGAGTGCAGAGTATGAGTACAGAGTGCAGTTTCTGGGGGCATAGTGTGAGTGCAGATTCAGAGTGCATAGTGTGAGTGCAGAGTGAAGAGTGTGAGTGTAGAGTGCAGAGTGCAGAGTTCAGAGTGCAGAGTGCAGTTTCAGAGGGAAGAGTGCAGATTGTGAATGCAGAGTGCAGATTGTGAGTGCAGAGTGCAGATTGTGAGTGCAGAGTGCAGATTGTGAGTGCAGATTGAGAGTGCGGAGTGCAGATTGAGAGTGCAGAGTGCAGATTCAGAGTGCAGATTCAGAGTGCAGATTCAGAGTGCAGTTTCAGAGTGCAGATTCAGAGTGCAGATTCAGAGTGGAGAGTTACAGTGAGTGCAGAGTGAGTACAGAGACAGTGAGTGCAGAGTGACAGTGAGTGCAGAGTGAGTGCGAGAGTGACAGTCAGTGCAAAGTAAATGCAGAGTTACAGTGAGTGCAAAGTGAGTGTAGAGTGACAGTGAGTGCACAGTGAGTGCACATTGACAGTGAGTGCAGAGTGACAGTGAGTGCAGAGTGAGTGCAGAGTGACAGTGAGTGCAGAGTGACAGTGAGTGCTAAATAAGTGCAGAGACAGTGAGTGCAAAGTGAGTGCAGAGTGACAGTGAGTGCAAGAGTGACAGAGAGTGAAGAGTGCGTGTAGAGTGACAGTGAGTGCAGAGTGAGTGCAGAGTGACAGTGAGTGCAGAGTGACAGTGAGTGCAGAATGAGTGCAGAGTGAGTGTGTGCATAGTGAGTGTGTGCAGAGTGAGTGTGAGAGCAACAGTGAGTGTAGAGTGAGTGCGAGAATGACAGTGAGTGCAAAGTGAGTGCAGAGTGACAGTGAGTGTGAGAGTGACAGAGAGTGCAGAGTGCGTGTAGAGTGACAGTGAGTGCAGAGTGAGTGCAGAGTGACAGTGACTGTAGAGTGAGTGCAGAGTGACAGTGAGTGCAAAATAAGTGCAGAGACAGTGAGTGCAAAGTGAGTGCAGAGTGACAGTGAGTGCGAGAGTGACAGAGAGTGCAGAGTGCATGTAGAGTGACAGTGAGTGCAGAGTGAGTGCAGAGTGCAGTGAGTGCAGAGTGAGTGCAGAGTGACAGTGAGTGCAGAATGAGTGCAGAGTTACAGTGAGTGCAGAGTGAGTTTGTGCATAGTGAGTGTGAGAGCAACAGTGAGTGTAGAGTGAGTGCGAGAATGACAGTGAGTGCAAAGTGAGTGCAGAGTGACAGTGAGTGCTAGAGTGACAGAGTGCAGAGTGCTTATAGAGTGACAGTGAGTGCAGAGTGAGTGCAGAGTGACAGTGAGTGCAGAGTGAGTGCAGAGTGACAGTGAGTGCAGAGTGAGTGCAGAGTGACAGTGAGTGCAGAATGAGTGCAGAGTTACAGTGAGTGCAGAGTGAGTGTGTGCATAGTGAGTGTGTGCAGAGTGAGTGTGAGAGCAACAGTGAGTGTAGAGTGAGTGCGAGAATGACAGTGAGTGCAAAGTGAGTGCAGAGTGACAGTGAGTGCGAGAGTGACAGAGAGTGCAGAGTGCGTGTAGAGTGACAGTAAGTGCAGAGTGAGTGCAGAAAGACAGTAAGTGCAGAGTGAGTGCAGAGTGACAGGGAGTGCAAAGTGAGTGCAGAGTTACAGTGAGTGCAGAGTGAGTGTGTGCATAGTGAGTGTGTGCAGAGTGAGTGTGAGACACTGGAAACGACAGGCTGGGAACTCACAGAAGCCTCTGACATCGCCTCTCCCAGCCTGCTCGTCCTTTCAGCCCCCACCGCTGGAATTCATATTAAAAGCATGCTTTGATATACATAGATATGCTCACACATCAATGACCATTATTGTGAAGAGGCGTACTTAATAGACCCATTTCACTCCTCGATTGGAGACGACAGTATATGTGGCCCACTGGTGCCCATGGTCCTTATATAATCACGAGCAATACTGCACTGTAGATACCAAATACATCATAACAGTGTATAGGAATTGGTTTGATTTATGGTGGATGAACCGTCCAGCCAGCAGAGCCTCACTAGGTGGTGGCCATCTTGCACCTAGTAATAAGATGCCCCCAACCCCCCCCCCTCCGTCAATGACATCCTTAACGACATCACTAATGACAAATCAAGTGACATCCTTGATGATATCAATGATGGCATCATCCGGAGAATGTGAGTGCAGAGTGCAGAGTTCAGAGTGCGGAGTGCCGATTGTGAGTGCAGATTGAGAGTGCGGAGTGCAGATTGAGAGTGCAGAGTGCAGATTCAGAGTGCAGAGTGCAGATTCAGAGTGCAGATTGAGAGTGCAGAGTGCAGATTGAGAGTGCAGATTGAGAGTGCAGAGTGCAGAATCAGAGTGCAGAGTGCAGATTCAAAGTGCAGATTCTGAGTGCAGAGTGCAGATTCTGAGTGCAGTTTCTGAGTGCAGTTTGTGAGTGCAGCGTGCAGTTTCAGAGTGTAGAGTGTGAGTGCAGAGTGCAGATTGTGAGTGCAGATTGTGAGTGCAGAGTGCAGATTCAGAGTGCAGAATATGAGTACAGAGTGCAGTTTCTGAGGGCAGAGTGTGAGTGCAGAGTGCAGATTCAGAGTGCAGAGTGTGAGTGCAGAGTGCAGAGTTCAGAGTGCAGAGTCAGTTTCAGAGTGCAGAGTGCAGATTGAGAGTGCAGATTGAGAGTGCAGAGTGCAGAATCAGAGTGCAGATTCAAAGTGCAGATTCTGAGTGCAGATTGTGAGTGCAGAGTGCACATTCTGAGTGCAGTTTGTGAGTGCAGAGTGCAGATTCAGAGTGCAGTTTCAGAGTGTAGAGTGTGAGTGCAGAGTGCAGACTGTGAGTGCAGATTGTGAGTGCAGAGTGCAGATTCAGAGTGCAGAGTGTGAGTGCAGAGTGAAGAGTGTGAGTGTAGAGTGCAGAGTGCATAGTTCAGAGTGCAGAGTGCAGAGTGCAGTTTCAGAGGGAAGAGTGCAGATTGTGAGTGCATAGTGCAGATTGTGAGTGCAGAGTGCAGATTCTGAGTGCAGATTGTGAGTGCAGAGTGCAGATTCTGAGTGCAGTTTCAGAGTGTAGAGTGTGAGTGCAGAGTGCAGATTGTGAGTGCAGAGTGCAGATTCAGAGTGCAGAGTATGAGTAAAGAGTGCAGTTTCTGAGGGCAGAGTGTGAGTACAGAGTGCAGATTCAGAGTGCAGAGTGTGAGTGCAGAGTGAAGAGTGTGAGTGCAGAGTGCAGAGTGCAGAGTTCAGAGTGCAGAGTGCAGTTTCAGAGTGCAGAGTGCAGATTGAGAGTGCAGAGTGCAGATTGTGAGTGCAGAGTGCAGAATCAGAGTGCAGAGTGCAGATTATTCAAAGTGCAGATTCTGAGTGCAGATTGTGAGTGCAGAGTGCAGATTCTGAGTGCAGATTCTGAGTGCAGTTTGTGAGTGCAGAGTGCAGATTCAGAGTGCAGTTTCAGAGTGTAGAGTGTGAGTGCAGAGTGCAGATTGTGAGTGCAGAGTGCAGATTCAGAGTGCAGAGTATGAGTACAGAGTGCAGTTTCTGAGGGCAGAGTGTGAGTGCAGATTCAGAGTGCATAGTGTGAGTGCAGAGTGAAGAGTGTGAGTGTAGAGTGCAGAGTGCAGAGTTCAGAGTGCAGAGTGCAGTTTCAGAGGGAAGAGTGCAGATTGTGAATGCAGAGTGCAGATTGTGAGTGCAGAGTGCAGATTCTGAGTGCAGAGTGCAGATTGTGAGTGCAGATTGAGAGTGCGGAGTGCAGATTGAGAGTGCAGAGTGCAGATTGAGAGTGCAGATTCATAGTGCAGATTCAGAGTGCAGTTTCAGAGTGCAGATTCAGAGTGCAGATTCAGAGTGGAGAGTTACAGTGAGTGCAGAGTGAGTACAGAGACAGTGAGTGCAGAGTGACAGTGAGTGCAGAGTGAGTGTGAGAGTGACAGTCAGTGCAAAGTAAATGCAGAGTTACAGTGAGTGCAAAGTGAGTGTAGAGTGACAGTGAGTGCACAGTGAGTGCACATTGACAGTGAGTGCAGAGTGACAGTGAGTGCAGAGTGAGTGCAGAGTGACAGTGACTGTAGAGTGAGTGCAGAGTGACAGTGAGTGCTAAATAAGTGCAGAGACAGTGAGTGCAAAGTGAGTGCAGAGTGACAGTGAGTGCAGAGTGACAGTGAGTGCTAGAGTGACAGAGAGTGAAGAGTGCGTGTAGAGTGACAGTGAGTGCAGAGTGAGTGCAGAGTGACAGTGAATGCAGAGTGAGTGCAGAGTGACAGTGAGTGCAGAGTGACAGTGAGTGCAGAATGAGTGCAGAGTTACAGTGAGTGCAGAGTGAGTGTGTGCATAGTGAGTGTGTGCAGTGAGTGTGAGAGCAACAGTGAGTGTAGAGTGAGTGTGAGAATGACAGTGAGTGCAAAGTGAGTGCAGAGTGACAGTGAGTGCGAGAGTGACAGAGAGTGCAGAGTGCGTGTAGAGTGACAGTGAGTGCAGAGTGAGTGCAGAGTGACAGTGACTGTAGAGTGAGTGCAGAGTGACAGTGAGTGCAAAATAAGTGCAGAGACAGTGAGTGCAAAGTGAGTGCAGAGTGACAGTGAGTGCGAGAGTGACAGAGAGTGCAGAGTGCGTGTAGAGTGACAGTAAGTGCAGAGTGAGTGCAGAGTGAAAGTAAGTGCAGAGTGAGTGCAGAGTGACAGTGAGTGCAAAGTGAGTGCAGAGTTACAGTGAGTGCAGAGTGAGTGTGTGCATAGTGAGTGTGTGCAGAGTGAGTGTGAGACACTGGAAACGACAGGCTGGGAACTCACAGAAGCCTCTGACATCGCCTCTCCCAGCCTGCTCGTCCTTTCAGCCCCCACCGCTGGAATTCATATTAAAAGCATACTTTGATATACATAGATATGCTCACACATCAATGACCATTATTGTGAAGAGGCGTTCTTAATAGACCCATTTCACTCCTCGATTGGAGACGACAGTATATGTGGCCCACTGGTGCCCATGGTCCTTATATAATCACGAGCAATACTGCACTGTAGATACCAAATACATCATAACAGTGTATAGGAATTGGTTTGATTTATGGTGTGTTGGACAGGCCCCACGAAGGGCTCGCTCCCTCCCCGCATGACAGGGCCCCGACATCGGCTCTCCGGGTGCTACCCGCAGAAGCAACCCGCAACCCGTCCCCTCCGGGACGCCTGCTCCGGATATCTCTGTGCCACGGGCCCCGGCCCCCGGCAATCCCATTGCCCGGCCCAGCCACCATCTTGGACACTGCACCATGCGGCCGCGTGGCCTCAGCTCGACCCCAACCCTGGGCCTGGCCGGGCCCCGACATCCCGGCACCACCATCCACCCAGGAGATGAACGGACCACTTGGCAGGTTAATGGGAGAAAGAAGTGTCGATGGCTCTCCCCCGCCAGGTGCCGATCGCCCCAGCCTCCCCGGGTGCTGGCTCCACCCCCCTGCTGGGTGTCTGGACTCCCTCATCCCGGACCTCCCGACCTCCCAGTGCGAGGGTCCGGACATCAAAGGGCGCCAGACCTATAACCGAGGCAGCTCCAGAGCAGGAAGGCAGTTGTATCCTGGAGTCGAGAGACACCGAGAAGAACTCATCCTTGACGGACTGCTGGCGCTGCCGCAGCCCTGCCTTGTGAACTATCGTCCTGCCTGCTGGCGCTGCCGCAGCCCTGCATTGAGAACTATCGTCCTGCCTGCTGGCGCTGCCGCGGCCTTCTGCAACCTTCATCCTCGTGGGACCTGCTGGCGCTGCCGCGGCCCGGTGTAACCGTCATCCTCGTTGGGACCTGCTGGCGCTGCCGCGGCCCGTTGCCACCTACGACCTCTTCGGGACCTGCTGGCGCTGCCGCGGTCTGACCCGTCCGAACGCCAAGCTCGAGGATTGTGAGCTACCCCCGTTTCACCTCAGTACCCGTAGGTACCAAGACTGTCCCGCTACCCCCTTTCCCTAACAGAGACTAGAATTGAGAGGATCATCGTGTCCTGATCTCCTTGTATCGTACCACCTTACTCAAGAATTGCCTATAAAAGGTGTTAAGCTGATCTTCGTGTGGTGTCCATCTGTGGGGGGGAAGTTACTTGTCTGTACGATCGCTGGAGACGGCCCTCCCCGGAGGCCTCTCCCCTTGTGCTCGGCCGACCCTCCAGGTTCCCGTCTAACATTGGTGGCCAGCGGCGCGATCCGAACCAACGCGTAACCGTACAGAGAGTAACTCACCCTACGACTAATCCACAATGACGACCAGAGAGAGCGGATCTGCAGAGAAATTCCAGATGGAAAAACTGGAAGAGTACAATCACCGAGAGCTAAAACAATTTTGCATAGAACTAGGCATTGCTACCACCGGTCTGAGCACGAAAGAGGACTTCAAACACGCCCTAGAATCCTGGGCAGAGACAAATACCGCCGGACCCCGGGACCCCGAAGCCCCGGAAACAAACACCGCTCTGACGGAAGAAAGGAGAACGGATCTCTCCCGGGAAGAGATCCGAGAACGAGAGAAAAATAGACTTCACGAGTTAGAGCTGGCACGGCTCAAATTAGACGGAGAATTGAAACTGGCAGAACAAAAGATGAACTTAGAACACTTACGGCTCCAAGAAGAGCGAGAGGAGAAGCAGAGACAGAGAGAACTCGAAGAAAAAAGACTGGCATACGAACACGAGTGCAAGCTAGCGGAGATAGAAATGCGCAAACAGAACAAAGACCTAGGGGTGCCCGAGCAACCGCGCCCCCCAGGTACTACCGAACAGAAGGTCCACATCCCCAAAGATGTGGTCCGTGAATATTATCGGAACGACGACATACAGCAGTGGTTCAAGGCCTACGAGATCGCCATGACTGCCCACCGGATCACTCGAAGTGACTGGGGAGCCGGTCTATGGGGGAGATTCGTCAATGAAGGCCGTGATGCCCTACTGCAGCTTCCGGACCATCAAATGACGTCATATGACCACATGAAGGCCGCCCTCCTCAGTCGATATGGGCTAACGCCCGAGATGTACCGCCAGAGGTTCCGCAACTGCACCCGCATCCCGGGTACAACCTGGATAGAATATGTGAACTATTTCAGCCGAGCCTTCGAGGGATGGATCAAGGGGAGCAACGTGACAACCTACGAACAGCTCTTCAACCTCATTGTGTGGGAGCACCTCTCCAACAACTGCTTCGTCGAGCTCAGGCAGCACCTCCTCGACAGTAAATTGACTGACCCCCGGCAGCTCGCCGCCGAGGCTGACCGATGGGAGGGCACCCGAGTGGCCCGGAGTGGGCCCCACGAGCAGAACAGAACCAACCAAGGTCATCATCGTCCCCGAGGAGGAGGAGGAGGCCCGGGCCGGGGCAGAGACGCCGTCCCGGCCGCTCCCGCAAACTACACCCCGCCCCCGGCCGGCCGGGGCAACCCCCCGATGCGCCCGGGGTTCCGAGCCAACGTTACGTGTCATCGATGCCAGCGAGTCGGCCACTATGCCAGTGACCCGACCTGCCCAAAGAACCAGACCCCCGGGCCCCGCCAGGTGGCTGCCGCCGCCCTAGGAGAAGAGCAAGTCTCCGAAGAGCCTGAAGAGTACGAGCAGGAGCAGCCCGAGTGGGAACCTGCCGCCATGACCCTGGCCTGCCTAGGGGGGAGAGACCTGATCCCGCGGGCTCCCCTACCAGCCAACACCAGGAAGTACAGCCAGTGGGTGAGCATAAATGGGCGTAAGGCCGAAGCCCTGCGTGACACAGGGGCCAGTGTGACGGCCGTCCGTTGTCACCTGGTGACCCCAGAACAAATCCTGCCAAACGTTCTGTTAGACGGGGACCTGGAGGGTCGGCCGAGCACAGTGATCGCACAGACAGGTAACTTCCCCCCCACAAATGGACACCACACAAAGATCAGGGTAACACCTTTTATAGGCACTTCTGGTAGTAGAGTGGTACGATACAAGGCGATCAGGACACGATGATCCTCTCAATTCTAGTCTCTAGTAAGGGAAGGGGGTAGCGGGACAGTCTTGGTACCCACGGGTACGGAGGTGTAACGGTGATAGCTCACAATCCTCGAGCTCGGTGTTCGGATGGGTCAGACCGCGGCAGCGCCGGCAGGTCCCGAAGAGGTCGTAGGTGGCAACGGGCCGCGGCAGCGCCAGCAGGTCCCAACGAGGATGAAGGTTACAACGGGCCGCGGCAGCGCCAGCAGGTCCCACGAGGATGCAGGTTGCAAAGGGCCGCGGCAGCGCCAGCAGGTCCCTCGAGGATGAAGGTTGCAGAGGGCCGCGGCAGCGCCAGCAGGTCCCACGAGGATGAAGGTTGCAGAGGGCCGCGGCAGCGCCAGCAGGTCCCACGAGGATGAAGGTTGCAGAGGGCCGCGGCAGCGCCAGCAGGCAGGACAATAGTTCACAAGGCAGGGCTGTGGCAGCGCCAGCAGTCCGTCAAGGATGAGTTCTTCTCGGTGTCTCTCGACTCCAGGATACAACTGCCTTCCTGTCCTGGGGCGGCCTCAGTTATAGGTCTGGCGCCCTTTGATGTCCGGACCCTCGCTCTTGGAGGTCGGGAGGCCTGGGATGAGGGAGTCCAGACACCCAGCAGGGGGGTGGAGCCAGCGCCCGAGGGGGCTGGGGGTGCTCGGCACCTGGCGGGGGAGAGCCATCGACACTTCTTACTCCCATTGACCTGCCAAGTGGTCCGTTCACCTCCTGGGTGGAGGGTGGTGCCGGGATGTCGGGGCCTGGCCAGGCCCAGGGTTGGGGTCGGGCTGAGGCCGCGCGGCCGCGTGGTGCCGTGTCCAAGATGGCGGCTGGGCCGGGCAATGGTGCTGACGGTGGCCCGGGCCCTGTCCTGCGGGGAGGGAGCGAGCCCTTCATGTGGCCTGTCCAACACGTTCTTTGCCCCGTCTGATCGGCCGACAATTCGGAGAGCCTGTGTCGGATGGCCTGCGTCCCCTTCGAATGGGGAGGAGTGTCCGGTATGCTAAAAGTGACTGTCCGCGACGATGCCCCCGTGGACTGCCTCCTGGGGAACGATCTCGAGAGTTCCCCGTGGGCAGCCGTTGAAAGAAGAGAGCACCTGGGGATGTTAAGCCTCCCGGGCTGGGCATGCGTAACAACCCGGTCCATGGCCGCCGACACCATCCCTGGATCTGAAGAACCCGAATGGCCAGCACCTCCTCCCCCGATCGCTCCGGAGGGAGACTCCATCCCTACCGACACCCCGGAACAAACCCAAGAAGAGCCCGCTCAGCCCCAAGACCTTCCGGACCTGGCTCAGTGGCGTCAGGAAGGGGGGCCCACCCAAGAACAATTCCGGCAAGAGCAAAAGACATGTCCCTCCCTCGAGGGACTGCGACAGCAAGCGCTCGCCCAGAGCGCAGGAGACACCGCAGGGGCCCACTGGATCTATTGGGACAATGACCTACTGTACAGCGAACAAAGAGTAGCGGAGCTGGGGGCCAGTCGAGTGCTGGTGGTGCCCCTCCGCTTCAGAGACTTCCTTTTGAACTTGGCCCATGATGTCCCCCTGGCTGGACACTTGGGGCACGACAAAACATACAACCGCTTGGTGACTCACTTTTACTGGCCGAGAATGAGAAGTGACGTCTCCAACCACTGCCGGTCCTGCCCGACCTGCCAGGCCAGCGGGAAGAGCGGCCGCAAACTCAAGGCCCCTCTGCAACCTTTCCCCGTTGTGACCACCCCATTCGAAAGGGTGGGAATAGACATTGTGGGGCCCCTGGACCCCCGAACAGCACAAGGGCATCGATTCATCCTGGTCTTGGTGGACCACGCCACCCGCTATCCTGAGGCGGTTCCTCTTCGAACTGTAACAGCACCAGTGGTAGGTCGAGCCTTAATGGGGATCTTCTCTCGAGTGGGCTTCCCCAGGGAGGTCGTCAGTGACAGGGGCACGAACTTTATTTCAAAATATATGAAATCCCTATGGCAACAGTGCGGAGTCACCTACCGATTCACAACCCCCTACCACCCGCAAGGAAACGGACTGGTCGAGCGATTCAACCGCACTCTCAAGGGGATGATCAGGGGGCTGGAGGAACCCCTACGCCGCCAGTGGGACATGCTACTACCGTGCCTCCTCTTCGCCTACCGAGAAGTCCCCCAGAAGTCCCTCGGCTTCAGCCCCTTCGAACTCCTGTACGGACACCCTGTTCGCGGGCCTCTCAGCCTAGTTAAGGAAATGTGGGAAATGGCCCCCCTGAAGACCCCTCCAGACGTCTACAAGTACCTCCTGACCCTCCGTAATCAGACCCGGCGATTCAGAGAGCTCGCCAAAGCCAATCTTGAGGCCAGTCAGGAGGACATGAAGAAGTGGTACGATCAACATGCCTCCTCCATCGAATTCGAGCCTGGCCAGCAGGTGTGGGTGATGTCCCCCATCGAACCCTCGGACAGCCCCTGGGCCAGCCCGGTTGTACTGGTCCCCAAAACTGCGGCCCCAGGCACCACACCCGAGCTCCGGTTCTGCGTCGACTATCGGGGTTTGAACGCTGTCACCCGAACCGACGCTCACCCCATCCCCCGAGCCGACGAACTAGTTGACCGCATGGGGGCGGCCCGCTACTTAAGTATCTTCGACCTGACGGCGGGCTACTGGCAGATCGGCCTCACCCCCAGGGCACAAGAACGATCCGCTTTCTCCACCCCGGATGGACACTACCATTTCAGAGTGATGCCCTTCGGCATGAAAAACGCTCCAGCCACGTTTCAACGACTTGTGAACCAGGTATTGGCGGGCCTCGAAGAGTTCAGCGCCGCATACCTGGACGACATCGCGGTATATAGCCGCCACTGGTCAGACCACCTCCGCCACCTCCGAGGGGTCCTGCAGGCCCTCCAACAGGCCGGCCTCACAATCAAGGCCAGCAAGTGCCAAATCGGCCAGGGGTCCGTGACCTACCTCGGACACCAAGTGGGGAGCGGTCTGGTGGCCCCCCTCCAGCTCAAGATCGCTGCCATCCAGTCCTGGCGTCCCCCCGTAACCCAAACCGAGGTCCGAGCCTTCTTGGGGCTCACCGGATACTATCGACGGTTCGTGAAGGACTATGGCAGCATTGTTCGGCCCCTCACGGAACTCACATCCAAGACCAACCCAAAATCAGTCAACTGGACTCCCGACTGTCAAGCGGCCTTCGAGAGGCTGAAGGCCGCCATATGCACCGCTCCTGTGCTCCAGGCCCCCGACTACAGCCGTGAGTTCATCGTCCAGACTGATGCCTCAGACCATGGCATCGGGGCCGTCCTCTCCCAACTGAACCCCGAGGGAGTCGACCAACCAGTGGCCTTCATCAGCAGACACCTCCTGCCCCGAGAACAGCGCTGGAGCACCATTGAGCGAGAGGCCTTCGCAGTAGTATGGGCCCTCAAGAAGCTCCGGCCTTACCTCTTCGGAACCCACTTCCGGGTACAAACAGATCATCGGCCCCTGCAATGGCTAATGCAAATGCGGGGAGAGAACCCGAAACTACTGCGATGGTCCATCTCCCTGCAGGGGATGGACTTCACGGTGGAGCATCGCCCTGGCCAAGACCACGCCAACGCGGATGGCCTGTCCCGCTTTTTCCGCCTCGACGAGGAGAGTCCCCAAGAGGATGGGTGACTCTCCCCGCCTTCAGCTGGGTGGGACGCATGTTGGACAGGCCCCACGAAGGGCTCGCTCCCTCCCCGCATGACAGGGCCCCGACATCGGCTCTCCGGGTGCTACCCGTAGAAGCAACCCGCAACCCGTCCCCTCCGGGACGCCTGCTCCGGATATCTCTGTGCCACGGGCCCCGGCCCCCGGCAATCCCATTGCCCGGCCCAGCCGCCATCTTGGACACTGCACCACGCGGCCGCGTGGCCTCAGCTCGACCCCAACCCTGGGCCTGGCCGGGCCCCGACATCCCGGCACCACCATCCACCCAGGAGATGAACGGACCACTTGGCAGGTTAATGGGAGAAAGAAGTGTCGATGGCTCTCCCCCGCCAGGTGCCGATCGCCCCAGCCTCCCCGGGTGCTGGCTCCACCCCCCTGCTGGGTGTCTGGACTCCCTCATCCCGGACCTCCCGACCTCCCAGTGCGAGGGTCCGGACATCAAAGGGCGCCAGACCTATAACCGAGGCAGCTCCAGAGCAGGAAGGCAGTTGTATCCTGGAGTCGAGAGACACCGAGAAGAACTCAT
This sequence comes from Lissotriton helveticus, assembly GCF_964261635.1. Classification (NCBI taxonomy): domain Eukaryota; kingdom Metazoa; phylum Chordata; class Amphibia; order Caudata; family Salamandridae; genus Lissotriton; species Lissotriton helveticus. The sequence continues at coordinate 77,616,149 of NC_136067.1, read as the reverse complement.
CCTTGACGGACTGCTGGCGCTGCCGCAGCCCTGCCTTGTGAACTATCGTCCTGCCTGCTGGCGCTGCCGCAGCCCTGCCTTGTGAACTATCGTCCTGCCTGCTGGCGCTGCCGCGGCCTTCTGCAACCTTCATCCTCGTGGGACCTGCTGGCGCTGCCGCGGCCCGGTGTAACCGTCATCCTCGTTGGGACCTGCTGGCGCTGCCGCGGCCCGTGCCACCTACGACCTCTTCGGGACCTGCTGGCGCTGCCGCGGTCTGACCCGTCCGAACGCCAAGCTCGAGGATTGTGAGCTACCCCCGTTTCACCTCAGTACCCGTAGGTACCAAGACTGTCCCGCTACCCCCTTTCCCTAACAGAGACTAGAATTGAGAGGATCATCGTGTCCTGATCTCCTTGTATCGTACCACCTTACTCAAGAATTGCCTATAAAAGGTGTTAAGCTGATCTTCGTGTGGTGTCCATCTGTGGGGGGGAAGTTACTTGTCTGTACGATCGCTGGAGACGGCCCTCCCCGGAGGCCTCTCCCCTTGTGCTCGGCCGACCCTCCAGGTCCCCGTCTAACATGGTGGATGAACCGTCCAGCCAGCAGAGCCTCACTTTGTGGTGGCCATCTTGCACCTAGTAATAAGATGCCCCCAACCCCCCCCCTCCGTCAATGACATCCTTAACGAAATCACTAATGACAAATCAAGTGACATCCTTGATGATATCAATGATGGCATCATCCGGAGAATGTGAGTGCAGAGTGCAGAGTTCAGAGTGCGGAGTGCCGATTGTGAGTGCAGATTGAGAGTGCGGAGTGCAGATTGAGAGTGCAGAGTGCAGATTGAGAGTGCAGAGTGCAGATTCAGAGTGCAGATTGAGAGTGCAGAGTGCAGATTGAGAGTGCAGATTGAGAGTGCAGAGTGCAGAATCAGAGTGCAGAGTGCAGATTCAAAGTGCAGATTCTGAGTGCAGAGTGCAGATTCTGAGTGCAGTTTCTGAGTGCAGTTTGTGAGTGCAGCGTGCAGTTCCAGAGTGTAGAGTGTGAGTGCAGAGTGCAGATTGTGAGTGCAAATTGTGAGTGCAGAGTGCAGATTCAGAGTGCAGTTTCAGAGTGTAGAGTGTGAGCGCAGAGTGCAGATTGTGAGTGCAGATTGTGAGTGCAGAGTGCAGATTCAGAGTGCAGAGTGTGAGTGCAGAGTGAAGAGTGTGAGTGTAGAGTGCAGAGTGCATAGTTCAGAGTGCAGAGTGCAGAGTGCAGTTTCAGAGGGAAGAGTGCAGATTGTGAGTGCATAGTGCAGATTCTGAGTGCAGAGTGCAGATTCTGAGTGCAGATTGTGAGTGCAGAGTGCAGATTCTGAGTGCAGTTTCTGAGTACAGTTTGTAAGTGCAGAGTGCAGTTTCAGAGTGCAGTTTCAGAGTGTAGAGTGTGAGTGCAGAGTGCAGATTGTGAGTGCAGAGTGCAGATTCAGAGTGCAGAGTATGAGTAAAGAGTGCAGTTTCTGAGGGCAGAGTGTGAGTACAGAGTGCAGATTCAGAGTGCAGAGTGTGAGTGCAGAGTGAAGAGTGTGAGTACAGAGTGCAGAGTTCAGAGTGCAGAGTGCAGTTTCAGAGTGCAGAGTGCAGATTGAGAGTGCAGAGTGCAGATTATGAGTGCAGAGTGCAGAATCAGAGTGCAGAGTGCAGATTATTCAAAGTGCAGATTCTGAGTGCAGATTGTGAGTGCAGAGTGCAGATTGTGAGTGCAGATTCTGAGTGCAGTTTGTGAGTGCAGAGTGCAGATTCAGAGTGCAGTTTCAGAGTGTAGAGTGTGAGTGCAGAGTGCAGTGAGTGCAGAGTAAGTGTGTGCATAGTGAGTGTGTGCAGAGTGAGTGTGAGAGCAACAGTGAGTGTAGAGTGAGCGCGAGAATGACAGTGAGTGCAGAGTGAGTGCAGAATGACAGTGAGTGTGAGAGTGACAGAGAGTGCAGAGTGCGTGTAGAGTGACAGTGAGTGCAGAGTGAGTGCAGAGTGACAGTGACTGTAGAGTGAGTGCAGAGTGACAGTGAGTGCAAAATAAGTGCAGAGACAGTGAGTGCAAAGTGAGTGCAGAGTGACAGTGAGTGCGAGAGTGACAGAGAGTGCAGAGTGCGTGTAGAGTGACAGTGAGTGCAGAGTGAGTGCAGAGTGACAGTGAGTGCAGAGTGAGTGCAGAGTGACAGTGAGTGCAGAATGAGTGCAGAGTTACAGTGAGTGCAGAGTGAGTTTGTGCATAGTGAGTGTGAGAGCAACAGTGAGTGTAGAGTGAGTGCGAGAATGACAGTGAGTGCAAAGTGAGTGCAGAGTGACAGTGAGTGCGAGAGTGACAGAGTGCAGAGTGCTTGTAGAGTGACAGTGAGTGCAGAGTGAGTGCAGAGTGACAGTGAGTGCAGAGTGAGTGCAGAGTGACAGTGAGTGCAGAGTGAGCGCAGAGTGACAGTGAGTGCAGAATGAGTGCAGAGTGAGTTTGTGCATAGTGAGTGTGAGAGCAACAGTGAGTGTAGAGTGAGTGCGAGAATGACAGTGAGTGCAAAATGAGTGCAGAGTGACAGTGAGTGCGAGAGTGACAGAGAGTGCTGAGTGCGTGTAGAGTGACAGTAAGTGCAGAGTGAGTGCAGAGTGACAGTGAGTGCAAAGTGAGTGCAGAGTTACAGTGAGTGCAGAGTGAGTGTGTGCATGGTGAGTGTGTGCAGAGTGAGTGTGAGACACTGGAAACGACAGGCTGGGAACTCACAGAAGCCTCTGACATCGCCTCTCCCAGCCTGCTCGTCCTTTCAGCCCCCACCGCTGGAATTCATATTAAAAGCATGCTTTGATATACATAGATATGCTCACACATCAATGACCATTATTGTGAAGAGGCGTACTTAATAGACCCATTTCACTCCTCGATTGGAGACGACAGTATATGTGGCCCACTGGTGCCCATGGTCCTTATATAATCACGAGCAATACTGCACTGTAGATACCAAATACATCATAACAGTGTATAGGAATTGGTTTGATTTATGGTGGATGAACCGTCCAGCCAGCAGAGCCTCACTAGGTGGTGGCCATCTTGCACCTAGTAATAAGATGCCCCCAACCCCCCCCCCTCCGTCAATGACATCCTTAACGACATCACTAATGACAAATCAAGTGACATCCTTGATGATATCAATGATAGCATCATCCGGAGAATGTGAGTGCAGAGTCCAGAGTTCAGAGTGCGGAGTGCCGATTGTGAGTGCAGATTGAGAGTGCGGAGTGCAGATTGAGAGTGCAGAGTGCAGATTGAGAGTGCAGAGTGCAGATTCAGAGTGCAGATTGAGAGTGCAGAGTGCAGATTGAGAGTGCAGAGTGCAGATTGAGAGTGCAGAGTGCAGAATCAGAGTGCAGAGTGCAGATTCAAAGTGCAGATTCTGAGTGCAGAGTGCAGATTCTGAGTGCAGTTTGTGAGTGCAGCGTGCAACTTCAGAGTGTAGAGTGTGAGTGCAGAGTGCAGATTGTGAGTGCAGATTGTGAGTGCAGAGTGCAGATTCAGAGTGCAGAGTATGAGTACAGAGTGCAGTTTCTGAGGGCAGAGTGTGAGTGCAGAGTGCAGATTCAGAGTGCAGAGTGTGAGTGCAGAGTGAAGAGTGTGAGTGCAGAGTGCAGAGTTCAGAGTGCAGAGTGCAGTTTCAGAGTGCAGAGTGCAGATTGAGAGTGCAGATTGAGAGTGCAGAGTGCAGAATCAGAGTGCAGAGTGCAGATTCAAAGTGCAGATTCTGAGTGCAGATTGTGAGTGCAGAGTGCACATTCTGAGTGCAGAGTGCAGATTCAGAGTGCAGTTTCAGAGTGTAGAGTGTGAGTGCAGAGTGCAGATTGTGAGTGCAGATTGTGAGTGCAGAGTGCAGATTCAGAGTGCAGAGTATGAGTGCAGAGTGCAGTTTCTGAGGCCAGAGTGTGAGTGCAGAGTGCAGATTCAGAGTGCAGAGTGTGAGTGCAGAGTGAAGAGTGTGAGTGTAGAGTGCAGAGTGCAGAGTTCAGAGTGCAGAGTGCAGAGTGCAGTTTCAGAGGGAAGAGTGCAGATTGTGAGTGCATAGTGCAGATTCTGAGTGCAGAGTGCAGATTCTGAGTGCAGATTGTGAGTGCAGAGTGCAGATTCTGAGTGCAGTTTCTGAGTACAGTTTGTGAGTGCAGAGTGCAGTTTCAGAGTGCAGTTTCAGAGTGTAGAGTGTGAGTGCAGAGTGCAGATTGTGAGTGCAGATTGTGAGTGCAGAGTGCAGATTCAGAGTCCAGAGTATGAGTAAAGAGTGCAGTTTCTGAGGGCAGAGTGTGAGTACAGAGTGCAGATTCAGAGTGCAGAGTGTGAGTGCAGAGTGAAGAGTGTGAGTGCAGAGTGCAGAGTTCAGAGTGCAGAGTGCAGTTGCAGAGTGCAGAGTGCAGATTGAGAGTGCAGAGTGCAGATTGTGAGTGCAGAGTGCAGAATCAGAGTGCAGAGTGCAGATTATTCAAAGTGCAGATTCTGAGTGCAGATTGTGAGTGCAGAGTGCAGATTCTGAGTGCAGTTTGTGAGTGCAGAGTGCAGATTCAGAGTGCAGTTTCAGAGTGTAGAGTGTGAGTGCAGAGTGCAGATTGTGAGTGCAGAGTGCAGATTCAGAGTGCAGAGTATGAGTACAGAGTGCAGTTTCTGAGGGCAGAGTGTGAGTGCAGATTCAGAGTGCATAGTGTGAGTGCAGAGTGAAGAGTGTGAGTGTAGAGTGCAGAGTGCAGAGTTCAGAGTGCAGAGTGCAGTTTCAGAGGGAAGAGTGCAGATTGTGAATGCAGAGTGCAGATTGTGAGTGCAGAGTGCAGATTCTGAGTGCAGAGTGCAGATTGTGAGTGCAGATGGAGAGTGCGGAGTGCAGATTGAGAGTGCAGAGTGCAGATTCAGAGTGCAGATTCAGAGTGCAGATTCAGAGTGCAGTTTCAGAGTGCAGATTCAGAGTGCAGATTCAGAGTGGAGAGTTACAGTGAGTGCAGAGTGAGTACAGAGACAGTGAGTGCAGAGGGACAGTGAGTGCAGAGTGAGTGCGAGAGTGACAGTCAGTGCAAAGTAAATGCAGAGTTACAGTGAGTGCAAAGTGAGTGTAGAGTGACAGTGAGTGCACAGTGAGTGCACATTGACAGTGAGTGCAGAGTGACAGTGAGTGCAGAGTGAGTGCAGAGTGACAGTGACTGTAGAGTGAGTGCAGAGTGACAGTGAGTGCTAAATAAGTGCAGAGACAGTGAGTGCAAAGTGAGTGCAGAGTGACAGTGAGTGCAAGAGTGACAGAGAGTGAAGAGTGCGTGTAGAGTGACAGTGAGTGCAGAGTGAGTGCAGAGTGACAGTGAGTGCAGAGTGAGTGCAGAGTGACAGTGAGTGCAGAGTGACAGTGAGTGCAGAATGAGTGCAGAGTGAGTGTGTGCATAGTGAGTGTGTGCAGAGTGAGTGTGAGAGCAACAGTGAGTGTAGAGTGAGTGCGAGAATGACAGTGAGTGCAAAGTGAGTTCAGAGTGACAGTGAGTGTGAGAGTGACAGAGAGTGCAGAGTGCGTGTAGAGTGACAGTGAGTGCAGAGTGAGTGCAGAGTGACAGTGACTGTAGAGTGAGTGCAGAGTGACAGTGAGTGTAAAATAAGTGCAGAGACAGTGAGTGCAAAGTGAGTGCAGAGTGACAGTGAGTGCGAGAGTGACAGAGAGTGCAGAGTGCATGTAGAGTGACAGTGAGTGCAGAGTGAGTGCAGAGTGACAGTGAGTGCAGAGTGAGTGCAGAGTGACAGTGAGTGCAGAATGAGTGCAGAGTTACAGTGAGTGCAGAGTGAGTTTGTGCATAGTGAGTGTGAGAGCAACAGTGAGTGTAGAGTGAGTGCGAGAATGACAGTGAGTGCAAAGTGAGTGCAGAGTGACAGTGAGTGCGAGAGTGACAGAGTGCAGAGTGCTTATAGAGTGCCAGTGAGTGCAGAGTGAGTGCAGAGTGACAGTGAGTGCAGAGTGAGTGCAGAGTGACAGTGAGTGCAGAGTGACAGTGAGTGCAGAATGAGTGCAGAGTTACAGTGAGTGCAGAGTGAGTGTGTGCATAGTGACCTCGAAGGCTCGGCTGAAATAGTTCACATATTCTATCCAGGTTGTACCCGGGATGCGGGTGCAGTTGCGGAACCTCTGGCGGTACATCTCGGGTGTTGGACAGGCCACATGAAGGGCTCGCTCCCTCCCCGCAGGACAGGGGCCGGGCCACCGTCAGCACCATTGCCCGGCCCAGCCGCCATCTTGGACACGGCACCACGCGGCCGTGCGGCCTCAGCCCGACCCCAACCCTGGGCCTGGCCAGGCCCCGACATCCCGGCACCACCCTCCACCCAGGAGGTGAACGGCCCACTTGGCAGGTCAATGGGAGTACGAAGTGTCGATGGCTCTCCCCCGCCAGGTGCCGAGCACCCCCAGCCTCCTCGGGCGCTGGCTCCACCCCCCTGCTGGGTGTCTGGACTCCCTCATCCCGGACCTCCCGACCTCCAAGAGCGAGGGTCCGGACATCAAAGGGGGCCAGACCTATAACTGAGGCAGCCCCAGGACAGGAAGGCAGTTGTATCCTGGAGTCGAGAGACACCGCGACGAACTCATCCTTGACGGACTGTTGGCGCTGCCACAGCCCTGCCTTGTGAACTATTGTCCTGCCTGCTGGCGCTGCCGCGGCCCTCTGCAACCTTCATCCTCGTGGGACCTGCTGGCGCCGCCGCGGCCCTCTGCAACCTTCATCCTCGTGGGACCTGCTGGCGCTGCCGCGGCCCTCTGCAACCTTCATCCTCGTGGGACCTGCTGGCGCTGCCGCGGCCCGTTGTAACCTTCATCCTCGTTGGGACCTGCTGGCGCTGCCGCGGCCCTCTGCAACCTTCATCCTCGTGGGACCTGCTGGCGCTGCCGCGGCCCTCTGCAACCTTCATCCTCGTGGGACCTGCTGGCGCTGCCGCGGCCCGTTGTAACCTTCATCCTCGTTGGGACCTGCTGGCGCTGCCGCGGCCCGTTGCAACCTGCATTCTCGTGGGACCTGCTGGCGCTGCCGCGGCCCGTTGTAACCTTCATCCTCGTTGGGACCTGCTGGCGCTGCCGCGGCCCGTGCCACCTACGACCTCTTCGGGACCTGCCGGCGCTGCCGCGGTCTGACCCCTCCGAACACCGAGCTCGAGGATTGTGAGCTATCACCGTTACACACCCGTACCCGTGGGTACCAAGACTGTCCCGCTACCCCCTTCCCTTACTAGAGACTAGAATTGAGAGGATCATCGTGTCCTGATTGCCTTGTATCGTACCACTCTACTCCCAGAAGTGCCTATAAAAGGTGTTACCCTGAACTTTGTGTGGTGTCCATCTGTGGGGGGGAGGTTACCTGTCTGTGCGATCACTGTGCTCGGCCGACCCTCCAGGTCCCCGTCTAACATTGGTGGCTAGCGGCGCGATCCGAACCAACGCGTACCGTACAGACAGTAACTCACCCTACAACTAAAACCACAATGACGACCAAAGAGAGCGGATCGGCGGAGAAGTTCCAGATGGAAAAGCTGGAAGAATACAACCACCGAGAGCTCAAGCAATTTTGCATGGACTTAGGCATTGCTACCACCGGGCTAAGCACAAAAGAAGACTTCAAAAACGCCCTAGAGGCCTGGACAGAGACAAATACCGCAACCCCCCGGGACCCCGCAGCCCCGGAAGTCAACACCACCCGGACGGAGGAATGGAGAACAGGCCCCTCCCATGAAGAGATCCAAGAGCGGGAAAAAAATAGATTACACGAGTTAGACTTGGCACGACTCAGATTAGACGGAGAATTGAAACTGGCGGAACAAAAAATAAACTTAGAACACTTACGGCTCAGAGAAGAGCGAGAGGAAAAACAGAGACAGAGAGACCTCGAAGAAAAAAGACTGGCATACGAGCACGAGTGCAAACTAGCGGAGATCGAAATGCGCAAACTGAACAAAAACCTAGGGGTGCCCGAGCAACCGCACTCCCCGGGTCCTACCGAGCAGAAGGTCCACATCCCCAAGGATGTGGTCCGAGAATATCACCGGAACGACGACATACAGCAGTGGTTCAAGGCCTATGAGATTGCCATGACCGCCCACCGGGTCGCTCGAAGTGACTGGGGAGCCGGTCTATGGGGGAGATTCGTCAACGAGGGTCGTGATGCCCTGCTGCAGCTCCCGGACCATCAAATGACGTCCTATGACCACATGAAGGCCGCCCTCCTCAATCGATATGGACTTACACCCGAAATGTACCGCCAGAGGTTCCGCAACTGCACCCGGATCCCAGGTACGACGTGGTTGGAATACGTGAACTATTTCAGCCGAGCCTTCGAGGGGTGGATCAAGGGTAACAACGTAACCACTTACGAACACCTCTTCAATCTCATTGTGTGGGAGCACCTCTCCAACAACTGCTTTGTCGAGCTCAGGCAGCACCTCCTCGACAGTAAATTGACTGAACCCCGGCAGCTCGCCACCGAGGCTGACCGGTGGGAGAGCACCCGAGTGGCCCGGAGTGGGCCGAATGAGCAGAACAGAACCAACCAAGGTCACCATCGTCCCCGAGGAGGAGGAGGAGGCCCGGGCCGGGGCAGAGACGCCGCCCCGGCCGCACCCACTAACGCCACCCCGGCCCCAGCAGGCCGGGGAAACCCCCCGATGCGCCCGGGGTTCCGAGCTAACGTGACGTGTCATCGATGCCAGCGAGTCGGCCACTATGCCAGTGACCCGACCTGCCCGAAGAACCAGGCCCCCGGGCCCCGCCAGATGGCGGCCGCCGCCCTGGGAGAGGAACAAGTCTCCGAAGACACGGAGACCTATGAGTCGGAGCAGTTCGAGTGGGAACCCGCCACCATGACCCTGGCATGCCTAGGAGGAAGAGACATGGTCCCGCGGACTCCCCTGCCCGCCAACACTCGGAAGTACAGCCAATGGGTGAGCATCAATGGGCGCAAGGCCGAGGCCCTGCGTGACACCGGGGCCAGTGTGACGGCCGTCCGCTGTCACCTGGTGACCCCAGAACAAATCCTACCAAACGTACTTTGCCCCGTCCGATCGGCAGATAACTCGGAGAGCCTGTGTCGAATGGCCTGCGTCCCCTTCGAATGGGGAGGAGTGTCCGGCATGCTGAAAGTAACTGTCCGTGACGATGCCCCCGTAGACTGCCTCCTGGGGAACGATCTCGAGAGCTCCCCGTGGGCCGCTGTGGAAAGAAGAGAGCATCTGGGGATGTTGGGTCTCCCGGACTGGGCGTGCGTAACCACCCGGTCCATGGCCACCCGCACCATCCCTAGACCAGAAGAACCAGAATGGGCAGCACCTCCGCCCTCGATCATTCCAGAAGAAGACTTCCTCCAGACCGACCACCCGGACCCCACCCCAGAGGGGTCCACACAGCCCCCCGAGCTTCCCGACCTGGCTCAGTGGCGTCAAGAAGGGGGGCCCACCCAGGAACAATTCCGGCAGGAGCAAAAGACCTGCCCCTCTCTCGAGGGATTGCGACAGCAAGCGCTCGCCCAGAGCCAAGGAGACACCACCGGGGCCCACTGGGTTTATTGGGACAATGATCTCTTGTACAGCGAACAGAAAATCGCAGAACTGGGGGCCGGGCGAGTGCTGGTGGTGCCCCTCCACTTCAGAGACTTCCTGTTGAACCTAGCCCATGATGTCCCCCTGGCCGGGCACCTGGGCCAAGACAAGACCTACCACCGCCTGGTGACTCACTTTTTTTGGCCCAAAATGAGAAATGACGTATCCAACCATTGCCGGTCCTGCCCGACCTGCCAGGCCAGTGGGAAGAGCGGCCGCAAACTCAAGGCACCCCTACAACCATTCCCCGTGGTGACCACCCCGTTCGAAAGGGTGGGAATAGACATTGTGGGGCCCCTGGACCCCCGAACAGCACAGGGACATCACTTCATCCTGGTCCTGGTGGATCACGTTACCCGCTATCCTGAAGCGGTCCCCCTTCGTACGATAACAGCCCCAGTAGTGGGTCGAGCCTTGATGGGGATCTTCTCTCGAGTGGGCTTCCCCCGGGAAGTCGTCAGCGACAGGGGTACGAACTTTATCTCAAAATACATGAAGTCCCTCTGGCAACAGTGTGGGGTCACCTACCGATTCACGACCCCCTATCACCCTCAAGGGAACGGACTGGTTGAGCGATTCAACCGCACGCTCAAAGGGATGATTGGGGGGTTGGAAGAGCCCCTCCGTCGCCAGTGGGATGTGCTACTACCGTGCCTTCTCTTTGCCTACCGAGAAGTCCCCCAGAAGTCCCTCGGCTTCAGCCCTTTCGAACTCTTGTATGGACACCCGGTACGAGGCCCGCTCAGCCTAGTCAAAGAAGGCTGGGAAATGCCCCCTCTAAAGAACACTCCAGATGTTTTTAAGTACCTCCTAACCCTCCGCAACCAGACCAGAAGGTTCAGAGAGATGGCAAAAGCAAACCTGGAGGCCAGTCAGGAGGACATGAAAAGGTGGTACGATCAAAATGCATCCTCCATCGAATTTGAACCCGGCCAACAAGTGTGGGTAATGTCTCCTACCGAACCATGCGCCCTGCAAGACAAATGGACGGGGCCCTTCAAAGTAATCGAGCGCAAGAGCCCTGTCACCTATCTCATCGATATGGAATCTTCCCGAAACCCTCTCCGGGTCCTCCACGCTAATAGACTGAAACCCCACTTTGTACGCTCCGAACTCAGTCTCCTGATGGCAACCGACAATGGAACCGAGGAGGACTCCGAACCCCTTCCTGACCTCCTACGGTCACGGGAGAAGGACGGCTCCGTGGACGGGGTCCGACTCTCGGAGGCCCTCACCCTGGAACAGCGCCAAGACTGCCGAATCCTCCTGCTCCAGTTCTCCACCCTGTTCTCCCTCACCCCAGGGGTCTCCCCCTGGTGCTTACACGACGTGGACACTGGAGACAGTCCCCCTATCCGCCATCGGGCCTACCGCGTACCAGATCGGGTACGGGCCTGCATCCAAGAGGAGGTGGCCAAGATGCTCACGCTCGGGATCATCGAGCCCTCAGACAGCCCCTGGGCCAGCCCAGTGGTACTGGTCCCCAAAGCGGCCGCCCCCGGCGCCACGCCGGAGCTCCGGTTCTGCGTCGACTACCGGGGCTTGAATGCGGTCACCAGAACAGACGCACACCCCATCCCCCGAGCAGATGAACTAATCGACCGCATGGGAGCTGCCCGCTACCTCAGCATCTTCGACCTGACAGCGGGCTACTGGCAGATCGGTCTCACACCCCGGGCCCAAGAACGATCGGCATTTTCTACCCCTGATGGCCACTATAACTTCAAGGTCATGCCATTCGGCATGAAGAATGCACCAGCAACATTTCAGCGGCTAGTAAACCAGGTCCTGGCAGGACTCGAAGGATTCAGCGCCGCCTACCTGGACGATATCGCTGTGTACAGCCACCACTGGTCCGACCACCTCCACCACCTCCGAGAGGTGCTACAGGCCCTCCAACGAGCTGGCCTCACGATCAAGGCCAGCAAATGCCAAATTGGCCAGGGGTCCGTGACCTATCTCGGGCACCAGGTGGGAAGCGGTCTGGTGGCCCCGCTGCAACTCAAGATCGCTGCCATCCAGTCGTGGCAGTCCCCCATCACCCAGACCGAGGTCCGCGCCTTCCTGGGACTCACAGGCTACTACCGACGATTCGTGAGGGACTATGGCAGCATCGTAGGGCCCCTCACGGAACTCACCTCTAAAAACCAACCCAAGGAGGTCAACTGGACCCCAGACTGTCAAGCGGCCTTCGAGAAGCTGAAGGCCGCCATGTGCTCCGCCCCGGTGCTCCAGGCCCCCGACTACAGCCGGGAATTTATCGTCCAAACAGATGCCTCCGACCACGGCGTTGGGGCAGTCCTTTCCCAGCTGAACCCCGAAGGACTTGACCAGCCAGTGGCTTTCATCAGCAGACGGCTCCTGGCCCGAGAACGACGCTGGAGCACCATCGAGAGGGAGGCCTTCGCCGTAGTGTGGGCCCTCAAAAAGCTCCGGCCTTATCTCTTCGGCACCCACTTCCGGGTCCAGACCGATCATCGACCCCTGCAATGGCTCATGCAGATGCGGGGGGAAAACCCGAAACTACTACGTTGGTCCATCTCCCTGCAGGGGATGGACTTCACTGTGGAACATCGACCCGGCCAAGACCACGCCAACGCGGATGGCCTGTCCCGCTTTTTCCGCCTCGACGAGGAAAGTCCCCAAGAAGATGGGTGACTCTCCCCGCCTTCAGCTGGGGGGGACGCATGTTGGACAGGCCACATGAAGGGCTCGCTCCCTCCCCGCAGGACAGGGGCCGGGCCACCGTCAGCACCATTGCCCGGCCCAGCCGCCATCTTGGACACGGCACCACGCGGCCGTGCGGCCTCAGCCCGACCCCAACCCTGGGCCTGGCCAGGCCCCGACATCCCGGCACCACCCTCCACCCAGGAGGTGAACGGCCCACTTGGCAGGTCAATGGGAGTACGAAGTGTCGATGGCTCTCCCCCGCCAGGTGCCGAGCACCCCCAGCCTCCTCGGGCGCTGGCTCCACCCCCCTGCTGGGTGTCTGGACTCCCTCATCCCGGACCTCCCGACCTCCAAGAGCGAGGGTCCGGACATCAAAGGGGGCCAGACCTATAACTGAGGCAGCCCCAGGACAGGAAGGCAGTTGTATCCTGGAGTCGAGAGACACCGCGACGAACTCATCCTTGACGGACTGTTGGCGCTGCCACAGCCCTGCCTTGTGAACTATTGTCCTGCCTGCTGGCGCTGCCGCGGCCCTCTGCAACCTTCATCCTCGTGGGACCTGCTGGCGCTGCCGCGGCCCTCTGCAACCTTCATCCTCGTGGGACCTGCTGGCGCTGCCGCGGCCCGTTGTAACCTTCATCCTCGTTGGGACCTGCTGGCGCTGCCGCGGCCCTCTGCAACCTTCATCCTCGTGGGACCTGCTGGCGCTGCCGCGGCCCTCTGCAACCTTCATCCTCGTGGGACCTGCTGGCGCTGCCGCGGCCCGTTGTAACCTTCATCCTCGTTGGGACCTGCTGGCGCTGCCGCGGCCCGTTGCAACCTGCATTCTCGTGGGACCTGCTGGCGCTGCCGCGGCCCGTTGTAACCTTCATCCTCGTTGGGACCTGCTGGCGCTGCCGCGGCCCGTGCCACCTACGACCTCTTCGGGACCTGCCGGCGCTGCCGCGGTCTGACCCCTCCGAACACCGAGCTCGAGGATTGTGAGCTATCACCGTTACACACCCGTACCCGTGGGTACCAAGACTGTCCCGCTACCCCCTTCCCTTACTAGAGACTAGAATTGAGAGGATCATCGTGTCCTGATTGCCTTGTATCGTACCACTCTACTCCCAGAAGTGCCTATAAAAGGTGTTACCCTGAACTTTGTGTGGTGTCCATCTGTGGGGGGGAGGTTACCTGTCTGTGCGATCACTGTGCTCGGCCGACCCTCCAGGTCCCCGTCTAACATCGGGCGTCAGCCCATATCGACTGAGGAGGGCGGCCTTCATGTGGTCATAGGACGTCATTTGATGGTCCGGAAGCTGCAGCAGGGCATCACGGCCTTCATTGACGAACCTCCCCCATAGACCGGCTCCCCAGTCACTTCGAGCGATCCGGTGGGCAGTCATGGCGATCTCGTAGGCCTTGAACCACTGCTGTATGTCGTCGTTCCGAAAATATTCCCGGACCACATCTTTGGGGATGTGGACCTTCTGTTCGGTAGTACCGGGGGGGGCGCGGTTGTTCGGGCACCCCTAGGTCTTTGTTCTGTTTGCGCATCTCTATCTCCGCTAGCTTGCACTCGTGTTCGTATGCCAGTCTTTTTTCTTCGAGTTCTCTCTGTCTCTGCTTCTCCTCTCGCTCTTCTTGGAGCCGTAAGTGTTCTAAGTTCATTTTTTTTTCTGCCAGTTTCAATTCTCCGTCTAATTTGAGCCGTACCAGCTCTAACTCGTGAAGTCTATTTTTCTCTCGTTCTCGGATCTCTTCCCGGGAGAGATCCGTTCTCCTTTCTTCTGTCAGAGTGGTGTTTGGTTCCGGGGCTTCGGCGGTATTCGTCTCTGCCCAGGATTCTAGGGCGTGTTTGAAGTCCTCTTTCGTGCTCAGACCGGTGGTAGCGATGCCTAGTTCTATGCAAAATTGTTTTAGCTCTCGGTGGTTGTACTCTTCCAGTTTTTCCATCTGGAATTTCTCTGCAGATCCGCTCTCTCTGGTCGTCATTGTGGATTAGTCATAGGGTGAGTTACTCTCTGTACGGTTACGCGTTGGTTCGGATCGCGCCGCTGGCCACCAATGTTAGACGGGGACCTGGAGGGTCGGCCGAGCACAAGGGGAGAGGCCTCCAGTGAGGGCCGTCTCCAGCGATCGTACAGACAAGTAACTTCCCCCCCACAGATGGACACCACACGAAGGTCAGCTTAACACCTTTTATAGGAAATTCTTTGAGTAAGGTAGTACGATACAAGGAGATTAGGACACGATGATCCTCTCAATTCTAGTCTCTAGTAGGGAAAGGGGGTAGCGGGACAGTCTTGGTACCTACAGGCACTGAGGTGAAACGGTGGTAGCTCACAATCCTCGAGCTCGGCGTTCGGACGGGTCAGACCGCGGCAGCGCCAGCAGGTCCCGAAGAGGTCGTAGGTGGCAACGGGCCGCGGCAGCGCCAGCAGGTCCCAACGAGGATGACGGTTACAACGGGCCGCGGCAGCGCCAGCAGGTCCCACGAGGATGAAGGTTGCAGAAGGCCGCGGCGGCGCCAGCAGGCAGGACAATAGTTCACAAGGCAGGGCTGCGGCAGCGCCAGCAGTCCGTCAAGGATGAGTTCTTCTCGGTGTCTCTCGACTCCAGGATACAACTGCCTTCCTGCTCTGGGGCTGCCTCAGTTATAGGTCTGGCGCCCTTTGATGTCCGGACCCTCGCACTGGGAGGTCGGGAGGTCCGGGATGAGGGAGTCCAGACACCCAGCAGGGGGGTGGAGCAAGCACCCGGGGAGGCTGGGGGCGATCGGCACCTGGCGGGGGAGAGCCATCGACACTTCTTTCTCCCATCAGCCTGCCAAGTGGTCCGTTCACCTCCTGGATGGATGGTGGTGCCGGGATGGCGGGGCCTGGCCGGGCCCAGGGTTGGGGTCGAGCTGAGGCCACGCGGCCGCGTGGTGCAGTGTCCAAGATGGCGGCTGGGCCGGGCAATGGGGCTGCCGGGGGCCCGGGCCCGTGACACAGAGATATCCGGGAGCAGGCGTCCCAGAGGGGACGGGTTGTGGGTTGCTTCTGCGGGTAGGCCCCGGAGAGCCGGTGTCTGGGCCCTGTCATGCGGGGAGGGAGCGAGCCCTTCGTGGGGCCTGTCCAACAGAGAGCAACAGTGAGTGTAGAGTGAGTGCGAGAATGACAGTGAGTGCAAAGTGAGTGCAGAGTGACAGTGAGTGCGAGAGTGACAGAGAGTGCAGAGTGCGTGTAGAGTGACAGTAAGTGCAGAGTGAGTGCAGAGTGACAGTAAGTGCAGAGTGAGTGCAGAGTGACAGGGAGTGCAAAGTGAGTGCAGAGTTACAGTGAGTGCAGAGTGAGTGTGTGCATAGTGAGTGTGTGCAGAGTGAGTGTGAGACACTGGAAACGACAGGCTGGGAACTCACAGAAGCCTCTGACATCGCCTCTCCCAGCCTGCTTGTCCTTTCAGCCCCCACCGCTGGAATTCATATTAAAAGCATGCTTTGATATACATAGATATGCTCACACATCAATGACCATTATTGTGAAGAGGCGTACTTAATAGACCCATTTCACTCCTCGATTGGAGACGACAGTATATGTGGCCCACTGGTGCCCATGGTCCTTATATAATCAAGAGCAATACTGCACTGTAGATACCAAATACATCATAACAGTGTATAGGAATTGGTTTGATTTATGGTGGATGAACCGTCCAGCCAGCAGAGCCTCACTAGGTGGTGGCCATCTTGCACCTAGTAATAAGATGCCCCCAACCCCCCCCACCTCCGTCAATGACATCCTTAACGACATCACTAATGACAAATCAAGTGACATCCTTGATGATATCAATGATGGCATCATCCGGAGAATGTGAGTGCAGAGTGCAGAGTTCAGAGTGCGGAGTGCCGATTGTGAGTGCAGATTGAGAGTGCGGAGTGCAGATTGAGAGTGCAGAGTGCAGATTCAGAGTGCAGAGTGCAGATTCAGAGTGCAGATTGAGAGTGCAGAGTGCAGATTGAGAGTGCAGAGTGCAGATTGAGAGTGCAGAGTGCAGAATCAGAGTGCAGAGTGCAGATTCAAAGTGCAGATTCTGAGTGCAGAGTGCAGATTCTGAGTGCAGTTTCTGAGTGCAGTTTGTGAGTGCAGCGTGCAGTTTCAGAGTGTAGAGTGTGAGTGCAGAGTGCAGATTGTGAGTGCAGATTGTGAGTGCAGAGTGCAGATTCAGAGTGCAGAGTATGAGTACAGAGTGCAGTTTCTGAGGGCAGAGTGTGAGTGCAGAGTGCAGATTCAGAGTGCAGAGTGTGAGTGCAGAGTGAAGAGTGTGAGTGCAGAGTGCAGAGTTCAGAGTGCAGAGTCAGTTTCAGAGTGCAGAGTGCAGATTGAGAGTGCAGATTGAGAGTGCAGAGTGCAGAATCAGAGTGCAGATTCAAAGTGCAGATTCTGAGTGCAGATTGTGAGTGCAGAGTGCACATTCTGAGTGCAGTTTGTGAGTGCAGAGTGCAGATTCAGAGTGCAGTTTCAGAGTGTAGAGTGTGAGTGCAGAGTGCAGATTGTGAGTGCAGATTGTGAGTGCAGAGTGCAGATTCAGAGTGCAGAGTGTGAGTGCAGAGTGAAGAGTGTGAGTGTAGAGTGCAGAGTGCATAGTTCAGAGTGCAGAGTGCAGAGTGCAGTTTCAGAGGGAAGAGTGCAGATTGTGAGTGCATAGTGCAGATTCTGAGTGCAGAGTGCAGATTCTGAGTGCAGATTGTGAGTGCAGAGTGCAGATTCTGAGTGCAGTTTCTGAGTACAGTTTGTGAGTGCAGAGTGCAGTTTCAGAGTGCAGTTTCAGAGTGTAGAGTGTGAGTGCAGAGTGCAGATTGTGAGTGCAGAGTGCAGATTCAGAGTGCAGAGTATGAGTAAAGAGTGCAGTTTCTGAGGGCAGAGTGTGAGTACAGAGTGCAGATTCAGAGTGCAGAGTGCGAGTGCAGAGTGAAGAGTGTGAGTGCAGAGTGCAGAGTGCAGAGTTCAGAGTGCAGAGTGCAGTTTCAGAGTGCAGAGTGCAGATTGAGAGTGCAGAGTGCAGATTGTGAGTGCAGAGTGCAGAATCAGAGTGCAGAGTGCAGATTATTCAAAGTGCAGATTCTGAGTGCAGATTTTGAGTGCACAGTGCAGATTCTGAGTGCAGATTCTGAGTGCAGTTTGTGAGTGCAGAGTGCAGATTCAGAGTGCAGTTTCAGAGTGTAGAGTGTGAGTGCAGAGTGCAGATTGTGAGTGCAGAGTGCAGATTCAGAGTGCAGAGTATGAGTACAGAGTGCAGTTTCTGAGGGCAGAGTGTGAGTGCAGATTCAGAGTGCATAGTGTGAGTGCAGAGTGAAGAGTGTGAGTGTAGAGTGCAGAGTGCAGAGTTCAGAGTGCAGAGTGCAGTTTCAGAGGGAAGAGTGCAGATTGTGAATGCAGAGTGCAGATTGTGAGTGCAGAGTGCAGATTCTGAGTGCAGAGTGCAGATTGTGAGTGCAGATTGAGAGTGCGGAGTGCAGATTGAGAGTGCAGAGTGCAGATTGAGAGTGCAGATTCATAGTGCAGATTCAGAGTGCAGTTTCAGAGTGCAGATTCAGAGTGCAGATTCAGAGTGGAGAGTTACAGTGAGTGCAGAGTGAGTACAGAGACAGTGAGTGCAGAGTGACAGTGAGTGCAGAGTGAGTGCGAGAGTGACAGTCAGTGCAAAGTAAATGCAGAGTTACAGTGAGTGCAAAGTGAGTGTAGAGTGACAGTGAGTGCACAGTGAGTGCACATTGACAGTGAGTGCAGAGTGACAGTGAGTGCAGAGTGAGTGCAGAGTGACAGTGACTGTAGAGTGAGTGCAGAGTGACAGTGAGTGCTAAATAAGTGCAGAGACAGTGAGTGCAAAGTGAGTGCAGAGTGACAGTGAGTGCTAAATAAGTGCAGAGACAGTGAGTGCAAAGTGAGTGCAGAGTGACAGTGAGTGCAGAGTGACAGTGAGTGCAAGAGTGACAGAGAGTGAAGAGTGCGTGTAGAGTGGTGAGTGCTAAATAAGTGCAGAGACAGTGAGTGCAAAGTGAGTGCAGAGTGACAGTGAGTGCTAAATAAGCGCAGAGACAGTGAGTGCAAAGTGAGTGCAGAGTGACAGTGAGTGCAGAGTGACAGTGAGTGCAAGAGTGACAGAGAGTGAAGAGTGCGTGTAGAGTGACAGTGAGTGCAGAGTGAGTGCAGAGGGACAGTGAGTGCAGAGTGAGTGCAGAGTGACAGTGAGTGAAGAGTGACAGTGAGTGCAGAATGAGTGCAGAGTTACAGTGAGTGCAGAGTGAGTGTGTGCATAGTGAGTGTGTGCAGAGTGAGTGTGAGAGCAACAGTGAGTGTAGAGTGAGTGTGAGAATGACAGTGAGTGCAAAGTGAGTGCAGAGTGACAGTGAGTGCGAGAGTGACAGAGAGTGCAGAGTGCGTGTAGAGTGACAGTGAGTGCAGAGTGAGTGCAGAGTGACAGTGACTGTAGAGTGAGTACAGAGTGACAGTGAGTGCAAAATAAGTGCAGAGACAGTGAGTACAAAGTGAGTGCAGAGTGACAGTGAGTGCGAGAGTGACAGAGAGTGCAGAGTGTGTGTAGAGTGACAGTAAGTGCAGAGTGAGTGCAGAGTGACAGTAAGTGCAGAGTGAGTGCAGAGTGACAGTGAGTGCAAAGTGAGTGCAGAGTTACAGTGAGTGCAGAGTGAGTGTGTGCATAGTGAGTGTGTGCAGAGTGAGTGTGAGACACTGGAAACGACAGGCTGGGAACTCACAGAAGCCTCTGACATCGCCTCTCCCAGCCTGCTCGTCTTTTCAGCCCCCACCGCTGGAATTCATATTAAAAGCATGCTTTGATATACATAGATATGCTCACACATCAATGACCATTATTGTGAAGAGGCGTACTTAATAGACCCATTTCACTCCTCGATTGGAGACGACAGTATATGTGGCCCACTGGTGCCCATGGTCCTTATATAATCACGAGCAATACTGCACTGTAGATACCAAATACATCATAACAGTGTATAGGAATTGGTTTGATTTATGGTGGATGAACCGTCCAGCCAGCAGAGCCTCACTAGGTGGTGGCCATCTTGCACCTAGTAATAAGATGCCCCCAACCCCCCCCCCCCCCCTCCGTCAATGACATCCTTAACGAAATCACTAATGACAAATCAAGTGACATCCTTGATGATATCAATGATGGCATCATCCGGAGAATGTGAGTGCAGAGTGCAGAGTTCAGAGTGCGGAGTGCCGATTGTGAGTGCAGATTGAGAGTGCGGAGTGCAGATTGAGAGTGCAGAGTGCAGATTGAGAGTGCAGAGTGCAGATTCAGAGTGCAGATTGAGAGTGAAGAGTGCAGATTGAGAGTGCAGAGTGCAGATTGAGAGTGCAGAGTGCAGAATCAGAGTGCAGAGTGCAGATTCAAAGTGCAGATTCTGAGTGCAGAGTGCAGATTCTGAGTGCAGTTTCTGAGTGCAGTTTGTGAGTGCAGCGTGCAGTTTCAGAGTGTAGAGTGTGAGTGCAGAGTGCAGATTGTGAGTGCAGAGTGCAGATTCAGAGTGCAGTTTCAGAGTGTAGAGTGTGAGTGCAGAGTGCGGATTGTGAGTGCAGATTGTGAGTGCAGAGTGCAGATTCAGAGTGCAGAGTGTGAGTGCAGAGTGAAGAGTGTGAGTGTAGAGTGCAGAGTGCATAGTTCAGAGTGCAGAGTGCAGAGTGCAGTTTCAGAGGGAAGAGTACAGATTGTGAGTGCATAGTGCAGATTCTGAGTGCCGAATTCTGAGTGCCTAGGGCCAGTCCCCCTGCTCATGCAACCACCAAGTCACGTGTAAGTTGGTCTAGGGCACAGCTATTACAAATAGGAGCGGGCTCCTGTGCCACACCGGCCCGCTGCCCCCCTAATAACTTGGACGGTCAGGCCTTTAACTGTCCTCAGTGTAACCTATTTCTTCCCCCTTGGAGTGAACGTACCTTACCTTTCTCTCCCGCCCCGGGTGCTCGCATTTTAAAACTAGCATTGATCAACTGTAGATCCCTTCCTCGCCACGCCAATGAAATTTGGTCGATTCTGACCACTCACAGTTGGGACATTCTATTCCTTACAGAATCATGGACGAAAGATACCTCTAACCCGGATATCCATCTAGCCACCCCCCCGGAGTATCGCTTCCTGGGTACTAACCGAGAGGGAAAAACGGGAGGTGGTCTTGCCATTCTGTACAAATCCCACCTTAATATAACCATTAAAAAAATCACGAACATTGGACTGATTGAAGCTATGTATTTTTCTATTGCTGACCTAGCGGCAGTCTACCTAACCGGCATCTTAGTCTATAATCCCCCTAAAGCTTCTCCTTCCGCATTATCTCAGTTGGTAAGCATTATCACGGATCTATCCCTCAAGCACCCGCACTTTATTGTACTAGGAGATTTCAACCTCCATGTAGATGATCCCACCTGTATTCAAGCAAGGCGTTTCCTCGACGCCCTTCATAGCTTGAGCCTGATACAACTAATCCAAGGTCCAACGCACGTTGCTGGCCACACACTGGATCTTATTTTCTCCAACCTCCCAGGGACCATTATTTATCCTTCCCTCCCCCTCACTTGGTCTGATCATTTTTTACTTAGGGTGGACATTCCCCTCCCTCAGGCTCCGACTCCGGTGGTATTGGGAACAGACTACAGGAGAAAATGGCATAAGATCACCTGTTCTGCCTTAGAGCCGTTATTTAGCTGCCCTCTGGAGTCTCAAGTGGTAAATATCGATGACTGCGTCAACACATTCAATACGACCTTATCGGCTGCGGTGGACGAAATTGCCCCACTCCTACCGGTATCATCCGCAAGATCTCGCCCCTCTGCTCCCTGGTTCTCAGCCGCTTTACGTAAAGAGAAAAGTCACTGTAAAAAATTAGAACGCTGCTGGAGACGGACATATGATGCTGAGGCTAAAACTATCTACAGAACGGCCCTTAAGAAATTCATCAAATTAAAAAAATCTGCCATGACAGAGTTCTTTGCCACCCAAATAAAAGCCGCTGACAATTCAGCAAAGACACTGTTTAAAATTGTTAAAGACTTTGTAAAACCCCCTGCTATGACTCCCAACAACTTAGCCAACCAGTCTCTTTGCAGCGGACTATCTGATTTTTTTCAAGAAAAAATTGAAAAAATTGCATCCTCCTTTCCTCCACCTGCCATTCCCCTCCCCTTGGCCTCTACCACCCATGATACTGTTCCTACTCTAGACTCCTTTAAGGATCTTACTCCTGACCTTGCACTTAAATTATTTTTACAGTGCAAATCGGGTTCCCCGTTAGACCCTGTCCCCCCAAAAATCATGAGTGAACTGTCTACCCTACTGCTGGAGCCACTCACTACCATCTGGAATGCCTCCCTACGATTAGGCCAATTCCCTTCTGCGTGGAAGGAGGCTCTTCTTGTGCCCATCCTAAAGAAATCAGATGCTGACCCTATGCAATTCAGTAACTATCTGCCCATTTCCCTTCTCCCGAAACCCGCGAAGGTTTTGGAGAAGGCAGTCCAACTACAACTGGCAGAGTACTTAGAGACCTACTCTCTGCTACATGATTCCCAGTCCGGCTTTCGTGCTGGTTTCAGTACGGAGACCGCACTACTAGAGGTTTCGGAGACTGTACGAGAATGTGTGGATAAGGGCGAGGAGGCCATGTTGGTCCTCCTCGACCTATCCGCCGCTTTCGATACAGTGTCCCACCAAATTCTTCTAGGCCGACTGGAGCAGATTGGACTGAGCGGCACTGCCTTAGCATGGGTCTGTTCTTTTCTTCTGGAACGTTCACAGAGGGTTCTTCTTAGACCCTTTAAATCTGGATGCAAACCTCTCGAACGCGGAGTCCCACAAGGCTCAGCGCTAAGTCCTTTGTTTTTCAATGTTTACCTAGCCCCGCTAGCCAGGGTGGTGGAGGCATGTGGAGTCAGAGTGATCTCATATGCGGATGACACACAGCTGATATTCTCATTTAGAGATCACTCTGACTCCAGCCTCTCCAGCTTCCGCCATTGTCTGGGCGAAATCTGTGCGTGGATGTCCTCGAATCACCTACGGCTTAATACTGACAAGACTGAGGTCTTATTTTTTAATCAAAAAATGACCATTCCACCCCCACTTTGGTGGCCTACGGTACTTAACCCCCCTCCAGTCCCGGTCCATTCTGCCCGCAATCTGGGGTTCACATTTGATGATACCCTCTCCTGCAGCCCTCAAATCAATAAGGTTACTGCGACCTGCTTTGGCAAATTAAAAATGATGAGAAAGATCTTTCCATTTCTGCCAATGGAGGCTCGCAGAACCGTCACTCAGGCATTAATCACTGCCCATCTGGATTATGCCAACAGTCTGTATGCTGGGGCCCCTTTATATCAAATTGAACGCCTGCAGGTGGTACAGAATGCTGCGGCAAGACTGATTGGTAACATCCCATATAGACACTCTATCTCTGCGTTCCGCAAAGAACTCCATTGGCTTCCTATAGCCAACCGTATCAAATTTAAAACGCTTGTTCTGGCCTATCGAGCTCTGAACGGCTCTGGCCCAGAATACTTAAGAAAGAGATTGAGATTGTCTCACTCAGTCATAGACCTTCGTTCTAACAATCTGCGTCTCATGTTTGTGCCTAGATTCCGTCGCTCAAGAATGGGTGGCAGAGCATTCGCTGTCTTAGCTGCCAAACATTGGAACAGCTTACCGATCGACCTGAGATTCGCCCCATCTGAAGCTCTGTTTCGAAGATGCCTGAAAACTTGGCTATTCGCTTCTATCTAGATTGCTCTTCTCTTCTAGCAGATAATTTTAGCGCCGGGACACCCCCGTTGGGGGTAGCCGTGCGCTTTATAAAATCCATAAAATCCATAAATAAAAAGAGTGCAGATTCTGAGTGCAGATTGTGAGTGCAGAGTGCAGATTCTGAGTGCAGTTTCTGAGTACAGTTTGTGAGTGCAGAGTGCAGTTTCAGAGTGCAGTTTCAGAGTGTAGAGTGTGAGTGCAGAGTGCAGATTGTGAGTGCAGAGTGCATATTCAGAGTGCAGAGTATGAGTAAAGAGTGCAGTTTCTGAGGGCAGAGTGTGAGTACAGAGTGCAGATTCAGAGTGCAGAGTGTGAGTGCAGAGTGAAGAGTGTGAGTGCAGAGTGCAGAGTTCAGACTGCAGAGTGCAGTTTCAGAGTGCAGAGTGCAGATTGAGAGTGCAGAGTGCAGATTATGAGTGCAGAGTGCAGAATCAGAGTGCAGAGTGCAGATTATTCAAAGTGCAGATAGTGAGTGCAGATTGTGAGTGCAGAGTGCAGATTCTGAGTGCAGATTCTGAGTGCAGTTTGTGAGTGCAGAGTGCAGATTCAGAGTGCAGTTTCAGAGTGTAGAGTGTGAGTGCAGAGTGCAGATTGTGAGTGCAGAGTGCAGATTCAGAGTGCAGAGTATGAGTACAGAGTGCAGTTTCTGAGGGCAGAGTGTGAGTGCAGAGTGCAGATTCAGAGTGCAGAGTGTGAGTGCAGAGTGAAGAGTGTGAGTGCAGAGTGCAGAGTGCAGAGTTCAGAGTGCAGAGTGCAGTTTCAGAGTGCAGAGTGCAGATTGAGAGTGCAGAGTGCAGATTGTGAGTGCAGAGTGCAGAATCAGAGTGCAGAGTGCAGATTATTCAAAGTGCAGATTCTGAGTGCAGATTTTGAGTGCAGAGTGCAGATTCTGAGTGCAGATTCTGAGTGCAGTTTGTGAGTGCAGAGTGCAGATTCAGAGTGCAGTTTCAGAGTGTAGAGTGTGAGTGCAGAGTGCAGATTGTGAGTGCAGAGTGCAGATTCAGAGTGCAGAGTATGAGTACAGAGTGCAGTTTCTGAGGGCAGAGTGTGAGTGCAGATTCAGAGTGCATAGTGTGAGTGCAGAGTGAAGAGTGTGAGTGTAGAGTGCAGAGTGCAGAGTTCAGAGTGCAGAGTGCAGTTTCAGAGGGAAGAGTGCAGATTGTGAATGCAGAGTGCAGATTGTGAGTGCAGAGTGCAGATTCTGAGTGCAGAGTGCAGATTGTGAGTGCAGATTGAGAGTGCGGAGTGCAGATTGAGAGTGCAGAGTGCAGATTGAGAGTGCAGATTCATAGTGCAGATTCAGAGTGCAGTTTCAGAGTGCAGATTCAGAGTGCAGATTCAGAGTGGAGAGTTACAGTGAGTGCAGAGTGAGTACAGAGACAGTGAGTGCAGAGTGACAGTGAGTGCAGAGTGAGTGCGAGAGTGACAGTCAGTGCAAAGTAAATGCAGAGTTACAGTGAGTGCAAAGTGAGTGTAGAGTGACAGTGAGTGCACAGTGAGTGCACATTGACAGTGAGTGCAGAGTGACAGTGAGTGCAGAGTGAGTGCAGAGTGACAGTGACTGTAGAGTGAGTGCAGCGTGACAGTGAGTGCTAAATAAGTGCAGAGACAGTGAGTGCAAAGTGAGTGCAGAGT
The DNA here is from genome assembly GCF_964261635.1 of Lissotriton helveticus. Lineage (NCBI taxonomy): Eukaryota > Metazoa > Chordata > Amphibia > Caudata > Salamandridae > Lissotriton > Lissotriton helveticus. The sequence continues at coordinate 77,591,453 of NC_136067.1, read as the reverse complement.
GACAGTGAGTGCTAAATAAGTGCAGAGACAGTGAGTGCAAAGTGAGTGCAGAGTGACAGTGAGTGCAGAGTGACAGTGAGTGCAAGAGTGACAGAGAGTGAAGAGTGCGTGTAGAGTGGTGAGTGCTAAATAAGTGCAGAGACAGTGAGTGCAAAGTGAGTGCAGAGTGACAGTGAGTGCTAAATAAGCACAGAGACAGTGAGTGCAAAGTGAGTGCAGAGTGACAGTGAGTGCAGAGTGACAGTGAGTGCAAGAGTGACAGAGAGTGAAGAGTGCGTGTAGAGTGACAGTGAGTGCAGAGTGAGTGCAGAGTGACAGTGAGTGCAGAGTGAGTGCAGAGTGACAGTGAGTGAAGAGTGACAGTGAGTGCAGAATGAGTGCAGAGTTACAGTGAGTGCAGAGTGAGTGTGTGCATAGTGAGTGTGTGCAGAGTGAGTGTGAGAGCAACAGTGAGTGTAGAGTGAGTGTGAGAATGACAGTGAGTGCAAAGTGAGTGCAGAGTGACAGTGAGTGCAGAGTGACAGTGACTGTAGAGTGAGTGCAGAGTGACAGTGAGTGCAAAATAAGTGCAGAGACAGTGAGTACAAAGTGAGTGCAGAGTGACAGTGAGTGCGAGAGTGACAGAGAGTGCAGAGTGCGTGTAGAGTGACAGTAAGTGCAGAGTGAGTGCAGAGTGACAGTAAGTGCAGAGTGAGTGCAGAGTGACAGTGAGTGCAAAGTGAGTGCAGAGTTACAGTGAGTGCAGAGTGAGTGTGTGTGTTGGACAGGCCACATGAAGGGCTCGCTCCCTCCCCACAGGACAGGGCCCGGGCCACCGTCAGCACCATTGCCCGGCCCAGCCGCCATCTTGGACACGGCACCACGCGGCCGCGCGGCCTCAGCCCGACCCCAACCCTGGGCCTGGCCAGGCCCCGACATCCCGGCACCACCCTCCACCCAGGAGGTGAACGGCACACTTGGCAGGTCAATGGGAGTACGAAGTGTCGATGGCTCTCCCCCGCCAGGTGCCGAGCACCCCCAGCCTCCCCGGGCGCTGGCTCCACCCCCCTGCTGGGTGTCTGGACTCCCTCATCCCGGACCTCCCGACCTCCAAGAGCGAGGGTCCGGACATCAAAGGGCGCCAGACCTATAACTGAGGCAACCCCAGGACAGGAAGGCAGTTGTATCCTGGAGTCGAGAGACACCGCGACGAACTCATCCTTGACGGACTGTTGGCGCTGCCACAGCCCTGCCTTGTGAACTCTTGTCCTGCCTGCTGGCGCTGCCGCGGCCCTCTGCAACCTTCATCCTCGTGGGACCTGCTGGCGCTGCCGCGGCCCTCTGCAACCTTCATCCTCGTGGGACCTGCTGGCGCTGCCGCGGCCCTCTGCAACCTTCATCCTCGTGGGACCTGCTGGCGCTGCCGCGGCCCTCTGCAACCTGCATTCTCGTGGGACCTGCTGGCGCTGCCGCGGCCCGTAGTAACCTTCATCCTCGTGGGACCTGCTGGCGCTGCCGCGGCCCGTTGCACCCTGCATTCTCGTGGGACCTGCTGGCGCTGCCGCGGCCCGTTGTAACCTTCATCCTCGTTGGGACCTGCTGGCGCTGCCGCGGCCCGTTGCCACCTACGACCTCTTCGGGACCTGCCGGCGCTGCCGCGGTCTGACCCATCCGAACACCGAGCTCGAGGATTGTGAGCTATCACCGTTACACACCCGTACCCGTGGGTACCAAGACTGTCCCGCTACCCCCTTCCCTTACTAGAGACTAGAATTGAGAGGATCATCGTGTCCTGATCGCCTTGTATCATACCACTCTACTACCAGAAGTGCCTATAAAAGGTGTTACCCTAATCTTTGTGTGGTGTCCATCTGTGGGGGGGAAGTTACCTGTCTGTGCGATCACTGTGCTCGGCCGACCCTCCAGGTCCCCGTCTAACATTGGTGGCTAGCGGCGCGATCCGAACCAACGCGTACCGTACCGACAGTAACTCACCCTACGACTAAAACCACAATGACGACCAAAGAGAGCGGATCGGCGGAGAAGTTCCAGATGGAAAAGCTGGAAGAATACAACCACCGAGAGCTCAAACAATTTTGCATGGACTTAGGCATTGCTACCACCGGGCTAAGCACAAAAGAAGACTTCAAAAACGCCCTAGAGGCCTGGACAGAGACAAATACCGCAACCCCCCGGGACCCCGCAGCCCCGGAAGTCAACACCACCCGGACGGAGGAACGGAGAACAGGCCCCTCCCATGAAGAGATCCAAGAGCGGGAAAAAAATAGATTACACGAGTTAGACTTGGCACGACTCAGATTAGACGGAGAATTGAAACTGGCGGAACAAAAAATAAACTTAGAACACTTACGGCTCAGAGAAGAGCGAGAGGAAAAACAGAGACAGAGAGACCTCGAAGAAAAAAGACTGGCATACGAGCACGAGTGCAAACTAGCGGAGATAGAAATACGCAAACTGAACAAAAACCTAGGGGTGCCCGAGCAACCGCACTCCCCGGGTCCTACCGAGCAGAAGGTCCACATCCCCAAGGATGTGGTCCGAGAATATCACCGGAACGACGACATACAGCAGTGGTTCAAGGCCTATGAGATTGCCATGACCGCCCACCGGGTCGCTCGAAGTGACTGGGGAGCCGGTCTATGGGGGAGATTCGTCAACGAGGGTCGTGATGCCCTGCTGCAGCTTCCGGACCATCAAATGACGTCCTATGACCACATGAAGGCCGCCCTCCTCAGTCGATATGGACTTACACCCGAAATGTACCGCCAGAGGTTCCGCAACTGCACCCGGATCCCAGGTACGACGTGGTTGGAATACGTGAACTATTTCAGCCGAGCCTTCGAGGGGTGGATCAAGGGTAACAACGTAACCACTTACGAACAACTCTTCAATCTCATTGTGTGGGAGCACCTCTCCAACAACTGCTTTGTCGAGCTCAGGCAGCACCTCCTCGACAGTAAATTGACTGAACCCCGGCAGCTCGCCACCGAGGCTGACCGGTGGGAGAGCACCCGAGTGGCCCGGAGTGGGCCAAATGAGCAGAACAGAACCAACCAAGGTCACCATCGTCCCCGAGGAGGAGGAGGAGGCCCGGGCCGGGGCAGAGACGCCGCCCCGGCCGCACCCACTAACGCCACCCCGGCCCCAGCAGGCCGGGGAAACCCCCCGATGCGCCCGGGGTTCCGAGCTAACGTGACGTGTCATCGATGCCAGCGAGTCGGCCACTATGCCAGTGACCCGACCTGCCCGAAGAACCAGGCCCCCGGGCCCCGCCAGATGGCGGCCGCCGCCCTGGGAGAAGAACAAGTCTCCGAAGACACGGAGACCTATGAGTCGGAGCAGTTCGAGTGGGAACCCGCCGCCATGACCCTGGCATGCCTAGGAGGAAGAGACATGGTCCCGCGGACTCCCCTGCCCGCCAACACTCGGAAGTACAGCCAATGGGTGAGCATCAATGGGCGCAAGGCCGAGGCCCTGCGTGACACCGGGGCCAGTGTGACGGCCGTCCGCTGTCACCTGGTGACCCCAGAACAAATCCTACCAAACGTACTTTGCCCCGTCCGATCGGCAGATAACTCGGAGAGCCTGTGTCGGATGGCCTGCGTCCCCTTCGAATGGGGAGGAGTGTCCGGCATGCTGAAAGTAACTGTCCGTGACGATGCCCCCGTAGACTGCCTCCTGGGGAACGATCTCGAGAGCTCCCCGTGGGCCGCTGTGGAAAGAAGAGAGCATCTGGGGATGTTGGGTCTCCCGGACTGGGCGTGCGTAACCACCCGGTCCATGGCCACCCGCACCATCCCTAGACCAGAAGGACCAGAATGGGCAGCACCTCCGCCCTCGATCACTCCAGAAGAAGACTTCCTCCAGACCGACCACCCGGACCCCACCCCAGAGGGGTCCACACAGCCCCCCGAGCTTCCCGACCTGGCTCAGTGGCGTCAAGAAGGGGGGCCCACCCAGGAACAATTCCGGCAGGAGCAAAAGACCTGCCCCTCCCTCGAGGAATTGCGACAGCAAGCGCTCGCCCAGGGCCAAGGAGACACCACCGGGGCCCACTGGGTTTATTGGGACAATGATCTCTTGTACAGCGAACAGAAAATCGCAGAACTAGGGGCCGGGCGAGTGCTGGTGGTGCCCCTCCACTTCAGAGACTTCCTGTTGAACCTAGCCCATGATGTCCCCCTGGCCGGGCACCTGGGCCAAGACAAGACCTACCACCGCCTGGTGACTCACTTTTTTTGGCCCAAAATGAGAAAGGACGTATCCAACCATTGCCGGTCCTGCCCGACCTGCCAGGCCAGTGGGAAGAGCGGCCGCAAACTCAAGGCACCCCTACAACCATTCCCCGTGGTGACCACCCCGTTCGAAAGGGTGGGAATAGACATTGTGGGGCCCCTGGACCCCCGAACAGCACAGGGACATCGCTTCATCCTGGTCCTGGTGGATCACGCTACCCGCTATCCTGAGGCGGTCCCCCTTCGTACGATAACAGCCCCAGTAGTGGGTCGAGCCTTGATGGGGATCTTCTCTCGAGTGGGCTTCCCCCGGGAAGTCGTCAGCGACAGGGGTACGAACTTTATTTCAAAGTATATGAAATCCCTCTGGCAGCAGTGCGGAGTCACTTACCGATTCACCACCCCCTATCACCCCCAGGGGAACGGACTGGTCGAGCGGTTCAACCGCACCCTCAAGGGGATGATCATGGGGCTGGAAGAACCCCTACGCCGCCAGTGGGACGTGCTACTACCGTGCCTCCTCTTCGCCTACCGAGAAGTCCCCCAGAAGTCCCTCGGCTTCAGCCCCTTCGAACTCCTGTACGGACACCCCGTTCGCGGGCCTCTCAGCCTAGTGAAGGAGGAATGGGAAATGGCCCCCCTAAAGACCCCTCCGGACGTCTACAAATACCTCCTGACCCTCCGTAATCAGACCCGGAAATTCAGGGAGATCGCTAAAGCCAATCTGGAGGCCAGTCAAGAGGACATGAAGAAGTGGTACGACCAACATGTCTCCTCCATCGAGTTTGAACCGGGTCAGCAGGTATGGGTGATGTCCCCCATCGAACCGTGTGCCTTGCAGGACAAATGGACGGGGCCCTTCAAGGTGATCGAGCGCAGGAGCCCCGTCACTTATCTCGTCGACCTGGAGTCCCCCCGGAACCCCCTCCGGGTCCTCCACGCTAACCGACTCAAACCCCACTTCGTGCGATCAGAGCTCAGCCTGCTGATGGCTACCGACAGTGGCGCAGAAGGAGACTCCGAGCCCCTCCCTGACCTACTGAGGACCCGGGAAAGAGATGGTTCGGTGGACGGGGTCCGACTCTCCGAGGCCCTGACCCCAGAGCAGCGTCAAGATTGCCGGGCCCTCCTGCTGCCGTTCGCAAACCTGTTCTCTCTCGCACCCGGAGTCACCTCCTGGTGCCTGCACGACGTGGACACGGGGGACAGTCCTCCTGTCCGACACCGGCCGTACCGAGTACCGGATCGGGTACGTACATGCATCCAAGAAGAAGTCTCCAAGATGCTCGCCCTCGGAGTCATCGAACCTTCGGACAGTCCCTGGGCCAGCCCGGTCGTCCTGGTCCCCAAGGCCGCGGCCCCGGGCACCACCCCTGAACTCCGGTTCTGCATTGACTGTCGGGGTCTGAACGCGGTCACCCGAACCGACGCTCACCCTATCCCCCGAGCAGATGAACTAGTCGACCGCATGGGGGCAGCCCGCTACCTAAGCATCTTCGACCTGACAGCGGGCTACTGGCAGATCGGCCTCACCCCCAGAGCTCAAGAACGTTCCGCTTTCTCCACCCCGGATGGGCACTACCATTTCAGAGTGATGCCCTTCGGCATGAAGAACGCTCCAGCCACGTTTCAAAGACTGGTGAACCAGGTATTGGCGGGCCTCGAAGAATTCAGCGCCGCCTACCTGGACGACATCGCGGTTTTACAGCCGCCACTGGACGGATCACCTCCACCACCTCAGAGAGGTCCTGCAGGCCCTCCAACAGGCCGGCCTCACCATAAAGGCCAGCAAGTGCCAAATCGGCCAGGGGTCCGTGACCTACCTCGGACACCAAGTGGGGAGCGGTCTGGTGGCCCCCCTCCAACTCAAGGTAGCTGCCATTCAGTCCTGGCAACCCCCCGAGACACAAACCGAGGTCCGAGCCTTCCTGGGGCTCACCGGATACTACCGGCGGTTTGTAAGGGACTATGGCAGCATTGTGGGGCCCCTCACGGAGCTCACGTCTAAGAACCACCCAAAAAGAGTCAACTGGACTCCCGACTGTCAAGCAGCCTTCGAGACGCTGAAGGCCGCCATGTGCACCGCTCCGGTGCTCCAGGCCCCCGACTACAGCCGCGAGTTCATCGTGCAGACCGATGCCTCCGACCATGGTATTGGGGCCGTCCTCTCCCAACTGAACGCCGAAGGAGTGGACCAACCAGTGGCCTTCATCAGCAGACGCCTACTGCCCCGAGAACAGCGCTGGAGCACCATTGAGCGAGAGGCCTTCGCGGTGGTATGGGCCCTCAAGAAGCTCCGGCCGTACCTCTTCGGAACCCATTTTCGGGTACAGACGGACCATCGGCCCCTGCAATGGCTCATGCAGATGCGGGGGGAGAACCCCAAACTATTGCGATGGTCCATCTCCCTGCAGGGGATGGACTTCACTGTGGAACATCGCCCTGGCCAAGACCACGCCAACGCGGAAGGCCTGTCCCGCTTTTTCCGCCTCGACGAGGAAAGTCCCCAAGGAGATGGGTGACTCTCCCCGCCTTCAGCTGGGGGGGACGCATGTTGGACAGGCCACATGAAGGGCTCGCTCCCTCCCCACAGGACAGGGCCCGGGCCACCGTCAGCACCATTGCCCGGCCCAGCCGCCATCTTGGACACGGCACCACGCGGCCGCGCGGCCTCAGCCCGACCCCAACCCTGGGCCTGGCCAGGCCCCGACATCCCGGCACCACCCTCCACCCAGGAGGTGAACGGCCCACTTGGCAGGTCAATGGGAGTACGAAGTGTCGATGGCTCTCCCCCGCCAGGTGCCGAGCACCCCCAGCCTCCCCGGGCGCTGGCTCCACCCCCCTGCTGGGTGTCTGGACTCCCTCATCCCGGACCTCCCGACCTCCAAGAGCGAGGGTCCGGACATCAAAGGGCGCCAGACCTATAACTGAGGCAACCCCAGGACAGGAAGGCAGTTGTATCCTGGAGTCGAGAGACACCGCGATGAACTCATCCTTGACGGACTGTTGGCGCTGCCACAGCCCTGCCTTGTGAACTCTTGTCCTGCCTGCTGGCGCTGCCGCGGCCCTCTGCAACCTTCATCCTCGTGGGACCTGCTGGCGCTGCCGCGGCCCTCTGCAACCTTCATCCTCGTGGGACCTGCTGGCGCTGCCGCGGCCCTCTGCAACCTTCATCCTCGTGGGACCTGCTGGCGCTGCCGCGGCCCTCTGCAACCTGCATTCTCGTGGGACCTGCTGGCGCTGCCGCGGCCCGTAGTAACCTTCATCCTCGTGGGACCTGCTGGCGCTGCCGCGGCCCGTTGCACCCTGCATTCTCGTGGGACCTGCTGGCGCTGCCGCGGCCCGTTGTAACCTTCATCCTCGTTGGGACCTGCTGGCGCTGCCGCGGCCCGTTGCCACCTACGACCTCTTCGGGACCTGCCGGCGCTGCCGCGGTCTGACCCATCCGAACACCGAGCTCGAGGATTGTGAGCTATCACCGTTACACACCCGTACCCGTGGGTACCAAGACTGTCCCGCTACCCCCTTCCCTTACTAGAGACTAGAATTGAGAGGATCATCGTGTCCTGATCGCCTTGTATCGTACCACTCTACTACCAGAAGTGCCTATAAAAGGTGTTACCCTAATCTTTGTGTGGTGTCCATCTGTGGGGGGGAAGTTACCTGTCTGTGCGATCACTGTGCTCAGCCGACCCTCCAGGTCCCCGTCTAACAGTGTGCATAGTGAGTGTGTGCAGAGTGAGTGTGAGACACTGGAAACGACAGGCTGGGAACTCACAGAAGCCTCTGACATCGCCTCTCCCAGCTTGCTCGTCTTTTCAGCCCCCACCGCTGGAATTCATATTAAAAGCATGCTTTGATATACATAGATATGCTCACACATCAATGACCATTATTGTGAAGAGGCGTACTTAATAGACCCATTTCACTCCTCGATTGGAGACGACAGTATATGTGGCCCACTGGTGCCCATGGTCCTTATATAATCACGAGCAATACTGCACTGTAGATACCAAATACATCATAACAGTGTATAGGAATTGGTTTGATTTATGGTGGATGAACCGTCCAGCCAGCAGAGCCTCACTAGGTGGTGGCCATCTTGCACCTAGTAATAAGATGCCCCCAACCCCCCCCCCTCCATCAATGACATCCTTAACGAAATCACTAATGACAAATCAAGTGACATCCTTGATGATATCAATGATGGCATCATCCGGAGAATGTGAGTGCAGAGTGCAGAGTTCAGAGTGCGGAGTGCCGATTGTGAGTGCAGATTGAGAGTGCGGAGTGCAGATTGAGAGTGCAGAGTGCAGATTGAGAGTGCAGAGTGCAGATTCAGAGTGCAGATTGAGAGTGAAGAGTGCAGATTGAGAGTGCAGAGTGCAGATTGAGAGTGCAGAGTGCAGAATCAGAGTGCAGAGTGCAGATTCAAAGTGCAGATTCTGAGTGCAGAGTGCAGATTCTGAGTGCAGTTTCTGAGTGCAGTTTGTGAGTGCAGCGTGCAGTTTCAGAGAGTAGAGTGTGAGTGCAGAGTGCAGATTGTGAGTGCAGATTGTGAGTGCAGAGTGCAGATTCAGAGTGCAGTTTCAGAGTGTAGAGTGTGAGTGCAGAGTGCAGATTGTGAGTGCAGATTGTGAGTGCAGAGTGCAGATTCAGAGTGCAGAGTGTGAGTGCAGAGTGAAGAGTGTGAGTGTAGAGTGCAGAGTGCATAGTTCAGAGTGCAGAGTGCAGGGTGCAGTTTCAGAGGGAAGAGTGCAGATTGTGAGTGCATAGTGCAGATTCTGAGTGCAGAGTGCAGATTCTGAGTGCAGATTGTGAGTGCAGAGTGCAGATTCTGAGTGCAGTTTCTGAGTACAGTTTGTGAGTGCAGAGTGCAGTTTCAGAGTGCAGTTTCAGAGTGTAGAGTGTGAGTGCAGAGTGCAGATTGTGAGTGCAGAGTGCATATTCAGAGTGCAGAGTATGAGTAAAGAGTGCAGTTTCTGAGGGCAGAGTGTGAGTACAGAGTGCAGATTCAGAGTGCAGAGTGTGAGTGCAGAGTGAAGAGTGTGAGTGCAGAGTGCAGAGTTCAGAGTGCAGAGTGCAGTTTCAGAGTGCAGAGTGCAGATTGAGAGTGCAGAGTGCAGATTATGAGTGCAGAGTGCAGAATCAGAGTGCAGAGTGCAGATTATTCAAAGTGCAGATTGTGAGTGCAGATTGTGAGTGCAGAGTGCAGATTCTGAGTGCAGATTCTGAGTGCAGTTTGTGAGTGCAGAGTGCAGATTCAGAGTGCAGTTTCAGAGTGTAGAGTGTGAGTGCAGAGTGCAGATTGTGAGTGCAGAGTGCAGATTCAGAGTGCAGAGTATGAGTACAGAGTGCAGTTTCTGAGGGCAGAGTGTGAGTGCAGAGTGCAGAGTGCAGAGTTCAGAGTGCAGAGTGCAGTTTCAGAGGGAAGAGTGCAGATTGTGAATGCAGAGTGCAGATTGTGAGTGCAGAGTGCAGATTCTGAGTGCAGATTGTGAGTGCAGATTGAGAGTGCGGAGTGCAGATTGAGAGTGCAGAGTGCAGATTGAGAGTGCAGATTCAGAGTGCAGATTCAGAGTGCAGTTTCAGAGTGGAGAGTTACAGTGAGTGCAGAGTGAGTACAGAGACAGTGAGTGCAGAGTGACAGTGAGTGCAGAGTGAGTGCGAGAGTGACAGTCAGTGCAAAGTAAATGCAGAGTTACAGTGAGTGCAAAGTGAGTGTAGAGTGACAGGGAGTGCACAGTGAGTGCACATTGACAGTGAGTGCAGAGTGACAGTGAGTGCAGAGTGAGTGCAGAGTGACAGTGACTGTAGAGTGAGTGCAGAGTGACAGTGAGTGCTAAATAAGTGCAGAGACAGTGAGTGCAAAGTGAGTGCAGAGTGACAGTGAGTGCAGAGTGACAGTGAGTGCAAGAGTGACAGAGAGTGAAGAGTGCGTGTAGAGTGACAGTGAGTGCAGAGTGAGTGCAGAGTGACAGTGAGTGCAGAGTGAGTGCAGAGTGACAGTGGGTGCAGAGTGACAGTGAGTGCAGAATGAGTGCAGAGTTACAGTGAGTGCAGAGTGAGTGTGTGCATAGTGAGTGTGTGCAGAGTGAGTGTGAGAGCAACAGTGAGTGTAGAGTGAGTGTGAGAATGACAGTGAGTGCAAAGTGAGTGCAGAGTGACAGTGAGTGCAAGAGTGACAGAGAGTGCAGAGTGTGTGTAGAGTGACAGTGAGTGCAGAGTGAGTGCAGAGTGACAGTGACTGTAGAGTGAGTGCAGAGTGACAGTGAGTGCAAAATAAGTGCAGAGACAGTGAGTGCAAAGTGAGTGCAGAGTGACAGTGAGTGCGAGAGTGACAGAGAGTGCAGAGTGCGTGTAGAGTGACAGTGAGTGCACAGTGAGTGCAGAGTGACAGTGAGTGCAGAGTGAGTGCAGAGTGACAGTGAGTGCAGAATGAGTGCAGAGTTACAGTGAGTGCAGAGTGAGTTTGTGCATACTGAGTGTGAGAGCAACAGTGAGTGTAGAGTGAGTGCAATAATTACAGTGAGTGCAAAGTGAGTGCAGAGTGACAGTGAGTGCGAGAGTGACAGAGTGCAGAGTGCTTGTAGAGTGACAGTGAGTGCAGAGTGGGTGCAGAGTGACAGTGAGTGCAGAGTGAGTGCAGAGTGACAGTGAGTGCAGAGTGAGTGCAGAGTGACAGTGAGTGCAGAATGAGTGCAGAGTTACAGTGAGTGCAGAGTGAGTGTGTGCATAGTGAGTGTGTGCAGAGTGAGTGTGAGAGCAACAGTGAGTGTAGATTGAGTGCGAGAATGACAGTGAGTGCAAAGTGAGTGCAGAGTGACAGTGAGTGCGAGAGTGACAGAGAGTGCAGAGTGCGTGTAGAGTGACAGTAAGTGCAGAGTGAGTGCAGAGTGACAGTAAGTGCAGAGTGAGTGCAGAGTGACAGTGAGTGCAAAGTGAGAGCAGAGTTACAGTGAGTACAGAGTGAGTGTGTGCATAGTGAGTGTGTGCAGAGTGAGTGTGAGACACTGGAAACGACAGGCTGGGAACTCACAGAAGCCTCTGACATCGCCTCCCTCAGCCTGCTGGTCCTTTCAGCCCCCACCGCTGGAATTCATATTAAAAGCATGCTTTGATATACATAGATATGCTCACACATCAATGACCATTATTGTGAAGAGGCGTACTTAATAGACCCATTTCACTCCTCGATTGGAGACGACAGTATATGTGGCCCACTGGTGCCCATGGTCCTTATATAATCACGAGCAATACTGCACTGTAGATACCAAATACATCATAACAGTGTATAGGAATTGGTTTGATTTATGGTGGATGAACCGTCCAGCCAGCAGAGCCTCACTAGGTGGTGGCCATCTTGCACCTAGTAATAAGATGCCCCCAACCCCCCCCCCTCCGTCAATGACATCCTTAACGAAATCACTAATGACAAATCAAGTGACATCCTTGATGATATCAATGATGGCATCATCCGGAGAATGTGAGTGCAGAGTGCAGAGTTCAGAGTGCGGAGTGCCGATTGTGAGTGCAGATTGAGAGTGCGGAGTGCAGATTGAGAGTGCAGAGTGCAGATTGAGAGTGCAGAGTGCAGATTCAGAGTGCAGATTGAGAGTGCAGAGTGCAGATTGAGAGTGCAGAGTGCAGATTGAGAGTGCAGAGTGCAGAATCAGAGTGCAGAGTGCAGATTCAAAGTGCAGATTCTGAGTGCAGAGTGCAAATTCTTAGTGCAGTTTCTGAGTGCAGTTTGTGAGTGCAGCGTGCAGTTTCAGAGTGTAGAGTGTGAGTGCAGAGTGCAGATTGTGAGTGCAGATTGTGAGTGCAGAGTGCAGATTCAGAGTGCAGAGTATGAGTACAGAGTGCAGTTTCTGAGGGCAGGGTCTGAGTGCAGAGTGCAGATTCAGAGTGCAGAGTGTGAGTGCAGAGTGAAGAGTGTGAGTGCAGAGTGCAGAGTTCAGAGTGCAGAGTGCAGTTTCAGAGTGCAGATTGAGAGTGCAGATTGAGAGTGCAGAGTGCAGAATCAGTGTGCAGAGTGCAGATTCAAAGTGCAGATTCTGAGTGCAGATTGTGAGTGCAGAGTGCACATTCTGAGTGCAGTTTGTGAGTGCGGAGTGCAGATTCAGAGTGCAGTTTCAGAGTGTAGAGTGTGAGTGCAGAGTGCAGATTGTGAGTGCAGATTGTAAGTGCAGAGTGCAGATTCAGAGTGCAGAGTGTGAGTGCAGAGTGAAGAGTGTGAGTGTAGAGTGCAGAGTGCAGAGTTCAGAGTGCAGAGTGCAGAGTGCAGTTTCAGAGGGAAGAGTGCAGATTGTGAGTGCATAGTGCAGATTCTGAGTGCAGAGTGCAGATTCTGAGTGCAGATTGTGAGTGCAGATTGTGAGTGCAGAGTGCAGATTCTGAGTGCAGTTTCTGAGTACAGTTTGTGAGTGCAGAGTGCAGTTTCAGAGTGCAGTTTCAGAGTATAGAGTGTGAGTGCAGAGTGCAGATTGTGAGTGCAGATTGTGAGTGCAGAGTGCAGATTCAGAGTGCAGAGTATGAGTAAAGAGTGCAGTTTCTGAGGGCAGAGTGTGAGTACAGAGTGCAGATTCAGAGTGCAGAGTGTGAGTGCAGAGTGAAGAGTGTGAGTGCAGAGTGCAGAGTGCAGAGTTCAGAGTGCAGAGTGCAGTTTCAGAGTGCAGATTGAGAGTGCAGAGTGCAGATTGTGAGTGCAGAGTGCAGAATCAGAGTGCAGAGTGCAGATTATTCAAAGTGCAGATTCTGAGTGCAGATTGTGAGTGCAGAGTGCAGATTCTGAGTGCGGATTCTGAGTGCAGTTTGTGAGTGCAGAGTGCAGATTCAGAGTGCAATTTCAGAGTGTAGAGTGTGAGTGCAGAGTGCAGATTGTGAGTGCAGAGTGCAGATTCAGAGTGCAGTGTATGAGTACAGAGTGCAGTTTCTGAGGGCAGAGTGTGAGTGCAGATTCAGAGTGCATAGTGTGAGTGCAGAGTGAAGAGTGTGAGTGTAGAGTGCAGAGTGCAGAGTTCAGAGTGCAGAGTGCAGTTTCAGAGTGAAGAGTACAGATTGTGAATGCAGAGTGCAGATTGTGAGTGCAGAGTGCAGATTCTGAGTGCAGAGTGCAGATTGTGAGTGCAGATTGAGAGTGCGGAGTGCAGATTGAGAGTGCAGAGTGCAGATTGAGAGTGCAGATTCAGAGTGCAGATTCAGAGTGCAGTTTCAGAGTGCAGATTCAGAGTGCAGATTCAGAGTGGAGAGTTACAGTGAGTGCAGAGTGAGTACAGAGACAGTGAGTGCAGAGTGACAGTGAGTGCAGAGTGAGTGCGAGAGTGACAGTCAGTGCAAAGTAAATGCAGAGTTACAGTGAGTGCAAAGTGAGTGTAGAGTGACAGTGAGTGCACAGTGAGTGCACATTGACAGTGAGTGCAGAGTGACAGTGAGTGCAGAGTGAGTGCAGAGTGACAGTGAGTGCTAAATAAGTACAGAGACAGTGAGTGCAAAGTGAGTGCAGAGTGACAGTGAGTGCAAGAGTGACAGAGAGTGAAGAGTGCGTGTAGAGTGACAGTGAGTGCAGAGTGAGTGCAGAGTGACAGTGAGTGCAGAGTGAGTGCAGAGTGACAGTGAGTGCAGAGTGACAGTGAGTGCAGAATGAGTGCAGAGTTACAGTGAGTGCAGAGTGAGTGTGTGCATAGTGAGTGTGTGCAGAGTGAGTGTGAGAGCAACAGTGAGTGTAGAGTGAGTGCGAGAATGACAGTGAGTGCAAAGTGAGTGCAGAGTGACAGTGAGTGCAAGAGTGACAGAGAGTGCAGAGTGCGTGTAGAGTGACAGTGAGTGCAGAGTGAGTGCAGAGTGACAGTGACTGTAGAGTGAGTGCAGAGTGACAGTGAGTGCAAAATAAGTGCAGAGACAGTGAGTGCAAAGTGAGTGCAGAGTGACAGTGAGTGTGTTGGACAGGCCACATGAAGGGCTCGCTCCCTCCCCGCAGGACAGGGGCCGGGCCACCGTCAGCACCATTGCCCGGCCCAGCCGCCATCTTGGACACGGCACCACGCGGCCGTGCGGCCTCAGCCCGACCCCAACGCTGGGCCTGGCCAGGCCCCGACATCCCGGCACCACCCTCCACCCAGGAGGTGAACGGCCCACTTGGCAGGTCAATGGGAGTACGAAGTGTCGATGGCTCTCCCCCGCCAGGTGCCGAGCACCCCCAGCCTCCTCGGGTGCTGGCTCCACCCCCCTGCTGGGTGTCTGGACTCCCTCATCCCGGACCTCCCGACCTCCAAGAGCGAGGGTCCGGACATCAAAGGGGGCCAGACCTATAACTGAGGCAGCCCCAGGACAGGAAGGCAGTTGTATCCTGGAGTCGAGAGACACCGCGACGAACTCATCCTTGACGGACTGTTGGCGCTGCCACAGCCCTGCCTTGTGAACTATTGTCCTGCCTGCTGGCGCTGCCGCGGCCCTCTGCAACCTTCATCCTCGTGGGACCTGCTGGCGCTGCCGCGGCCCTCTGCAACCTTCATCCTCGTGGGACCTGCTGGCGCTGCCGCGGCCCTCTGCAACCTTCATCCTCGTGGGACCTGCTGGCGCTGCCGCGGCCCGTTGTAACCTTCATCCTCGTTGGGACCTGCTGGCGCTGCCGCGGCCCGTTGCAACCTGCATTCTCGTGGGACCTGCTGGCGCTGCCGCGGCCCGTTGTAACCTTCATCCTCGTTGGGACCTGCTGGCGCTGCCGCGGCCCGTGCCACCTACGACCTCTTCGGGACCTGCCGGCGCTGCCGCGGTCTGACCCCTCCGAACACCGAGCTCGAGGATTGTGAGCTATCACCGTTACACACCCGTACCCGTGGGTACCAAGACTGTCCCGCTACCCCCTTCCCTTACTAGAGACTAGAATTGAGAGGATCATCGTGTCCTGATTGCCTTGTATCGTACCACTCTACTCCCAGAAGTGCCTATAAAAGGTGTTACCCTGAACTTTGTGTGGTGTCCATCTGTGGGGGGGAGGTTACCTGTCTGTGCGATCACTGTGCTCGGCCGACCCTCCAGGTCCCCGTCTAACATTGGTGGCTAGCGGCGCGATCCGAACCAACGCGTACCGTACAGACAGTAACTCACCCTACAACTAAAACCACAATGACGACCAAAGAGAGCGGATCGGCGGAGAAGTTCCAGATGGAAAAGCTGGAAGAATACAACCACCGAGAGCTCAAGCAATTTTGCATGGACTTAGGCATTGCTACCACCGGGCTAAGCACAAAAGAAGACTTCAAAAACGCCCTAGAGGCCTGGACAGAGACAAATACCGCAACCCCCCGGGACCCCGCAGCCCCGGAAGTCAACACCACCCGGACGGAGGAACGGAGAACAGGCCCCTCCCATGAAGAGATCCAAGAGCGGGAAAAAAATAGATTACACGAGTTAGACTTGGCACGACTCAGATTAGACGGAGAATTGAAACTGGCGGAACAAAAAATAAACTTAGAACACTTACGGCTCAGAGAAGAGCGAGAGGAAAAACAGAGACAGAGAGACCTTGAAGAAAAAAGACTGGCATACGAGCACGAGTGCAAACTAGCGGAGATCGAAATGCGCAAACTGAACAAAAACCTAGGGGTGCCCGAGCAACCGCACTCCCCGGGTCCTACCGAGCAGAAGGTCCACATCCCCAAGGATGTGGTCCGAGAATATCACCGGAACGACGACATACAGCAGTGGTTCAAGGCCTATGAGATTGCCATGACCGCCCACCGGGTCGCTCGAAGTGACTGGGGAGCCGGTCTATGGGGGAGATTCGTCAACGAGGGTCGTGATGCCCTGCTGCAGCTCCCGGACCATCAAATGACGTCCTATGACCACATGAAGGCCGCCCTCCTCAATCGATATGGACTTACACCCGAAATGTACCGCCAGAGGTTCCGCAACTGCACCCGGATCCCAGGTACGACGTGGTTGGAATACGTGAACTATTTCAGCCGAGCCTTCGAGGGGTGGATCAAGGGTAACAACGTAACCACTTACGAACACCTCTTCAATCTCATTGTGTGGGAGCACCTCTCCAACAACTGCTTTGTCGAGCTCAGGCAGCACCTCCTCGACAGTAAATTGACTGAACCCCGGCAGCTCGCCACCGAGGCTGACCGGTGGGAGAGCACCCGAGTGGCCCGGAGTGGGCCGAATGAGCAGAACAGAACCAACCAAGGTCACCATCGTCCCCGAGGAGGAGGAGGAGGCCCGGGCCGGGGCAGAGACGCCGCCCCGGCCGCACCCACTAACGCCACCCCGGCCCCAGCAGGCCGGGGAAACCCCCCGATGCGCCCGGGGTTCCGAGCTAACGTGACGTGTCATCGATGCCAGCGAGTCGGCCACTATGCCAGTGACCCGACCTGCCCGAAGAACCAGGCCCCCGGGCCCCGCCAGATGGCGGCCGCCGCCCTGGGAGAGGAACAAGTCTCCGAAGACACGGAGACTTATGAGTCGGAGCAGTTCGAGTGGGAACCCGCCGCCATGACCCTGGCATGCCTAGGAGGAAGAGACATGGTCCCGCGGACTCCCCTGCCCGCCAACACTCGGAAGTACAGCCAATGGGTGAGCATCAATGGGCGCAAGGCCGAGGCCCTGCGTGACACCGGGGCCAGTGTGACGGCCGTCCGCTGTCACCTGGTGACCCCAGAACAAATCCTACCAAACGTACTTTGCCCCGTCCGATCGGCAGATAACTCGGAGAGCCTGTGTCGAATGGCCTGCGTCCCCTTCGAATGGGGAGGAGTGTCCGGCATGCTGAAAGTAACTGTCCGTGACGATGCCCCCGTAGACTGCCTCCTGGGGAACGATCTCGAGAGCTCCCCGTGGGCCGCTGTGGAAAGAAGAGAGCATCTGGGGATGTTGGGTCTCCCGGACTGGGCGTGCGTAACCACCCGGTCCATGGCCACCCGCACCATCCCTAGACCAGAAGAACCAGAATGGGCAGCACCTCCGCCCTCGATCATTCCAGAAGAAGACTTCCTCCAGACCGACCACCCGGACCCCACCCCAGAGGGGTCCACACAGCCCCCCGAGCTTCCCGACCTGGCTCAGTGGCGTCAAGAAGGGGGGCCCACCCAGGAACAATTCCGGCAGGAGCAAAAGACCTGCCCCTCTCTCGAGGGATTGCGACAGCAAGCGCTCGCCCAGAGCCAAGGAGACACCACCGGGGCCCACTGGGTTTATTGGGACAATGATCTCTTGTACAGCGAACAGAAAATCGCAGAACTGGGGGCCGGGCGAGTGCTGGTGGTGCCCCTCCACTTCAGAGACTTCCTGTTGAACCTAGCCCATGATGTCCCCCTGGCCGGGCACCTGGGCCAAGACAAGACCTACCACCGCCTGGTGACTCACTTTTTTTGGCCCAAAATGAGAAATGACGTATCCAACCATTGCCGGTCCTGCCCGACCTGCCAGGCCAGTGGGAAGAGCGGCCGCAAACTCAAGGCACCCCTACAACCATTCCCCGTGGTGACCACCCCGTTCGAAAGGGTGGGAATAGACATTGTGGGGCCCCTGGACCCCCGAACAGCACAGGGACATCGCTTCATCCTGGTCCTGGTGGATCACGCTACCCGCTATCCTGAAGCGGTCCCCCTTCGTACGATAACAGCCCCAGTAGTGGGTCGAGCCTTGATGGGGATCTTCTCTCGAGTGGGCTTCCCCCGGGAAGTCGTCAGCGACAGGGGTACGAACTTTATCTCAAAATACATGAAGTCCCTCTGGCAACAGTGTGGGGTCACCTACCGATTCACGACCCCCTATCACCCTCAAGGGAACGGACTGGTTGAGCGATTCAACCGCACGCTCAAAGGGATGATTGGGGGGTTGGAAGAGCCCCTCCGTCGCCAGTGGGATGTGCTACTACCGTGCCTTCTCTTTGCCTACCGAGAAGTCCCCCAGAAGTCCCTCGGCTTCAGCCCTTTCGAACTCTTGTATGGACACCCGGTACGAGGCCCGCTCAGCCTAGTCAAAGAAGGCTGGGAAATGCCCCCTCTAAAGAACACTCCAGATGTTTTTAAGTACCTCCTAACCCTCCGCAACCAGACCAGAAGGTTCAGAGAGATGGCAAAAGCAAACCTGGAGGCCAGTCAGGAGGACATGAAAAGGTGGTACGATCAAAATGCATCCTCCATCGAATTTGAACCCGGCCAACAAGTGTGGGTAATGTCTCCTACCGAACCATGCGCCCTGCAAGACAAATGGACGGGGCCCTGCAAAGTAATCGAGCGCAAGAGCCCTGTCACCTATCTCATCGATATGGAATCTTCCCGAAACCCTCTCCGGGTCCTCCACGCTAATAGACTGAAACCCCACTTTGTACGCTCCGAACTCAGTCTCCTGATGGCAACCGACAATGGAACCGAGGAGGACTCCGAACCCCTTCCTGACCTCCTACGGTCACGGGAGAAGGACGGCTCCGTGGACGGGGTCCGACTCTCGGAGGCCCTCACCCTGGAACAGCGCCAAGACTGCCGAATCCTCCTGCTCCAGTTCTCCACCCTGTTCTCCCTCACCCCAGGGGTCTCCCCCTGGTGCTTACACGACGTGGACACTGGAGACAGTCCCCCTATCCGCCATCGGGCCTACCGCGTACCAGATCGGGTACGGGCCTGCATCCAAGAGGAGGTGGCCAAGATGCTCACGCTCGGGATCATCGAGCCCTCAGACAGCCCCTGGGCCAGCCCAGTGGTACTGGTCCCCAAAGCGGCCGCCCCCGGCGCCACGCCGGAGCTCCGGTTCTGCGTCGACTACCGGGGCTTGAATGCGGTCACCAGAACAGACGCACACCCCATCCCCCGAGCAGATGAACTAATCGACCGCATGGGAGCTGCCCGCTACCTCAGCATCTTCGACCTGACAGCGGGCTACTGGCAGATCGGTCTCACACCCCGGGCCCAAGAACGATCGGCATTTTCTACCCCTGATGGCCACTATAACTTCAAGGTCATGCCATTCGGCATGAAGAATGCACCAGCAACATTTCAGCGGCTAGTAAACCAGGTCCTGGCAGGACTCGAAGGATTCAGCGCCGCCTACCTGGACGATATCGCTGTGTACAGCCACCACTGGTCCGACCACCTCCACCACCTCCGAGAGGTGCTACAGGCCCTCCAACGAGCTGGCCTCACGATCAAGGCCAGCAAATGCCAAATTGGCCAGGGGTCCGTGACCTATCTCGGGCACCAGGTGGGAAGCGGTCTGGTGGCCCCGCTGCAACTCAAGATCGCTGCCATCCAGTCGTGGCAGTCCCCCATCACCCAGACCGAGGTCCGCGCCTTCCTGGGACTCACAGGCTACTACCGACGATTCGTGAGGGACTATGGCAGCATCGTAGGGCCCCTCACGGAACTCACCTCTAAAAACCAACCCAAGGAGGTCAACTGGACCCCAGACTGTCAAGCGGCCTTCGAGAAGCTGAAGGCCGCCATGTGCTCCGCCCCGGTGCTCCAGGCCCCCGACTACAGCCGGGAATTTATCGTCCAAACAGATGCCTTCCGACCACGGCGTTGGGGCAGTCCTTTCCCAGCTGAACCCCGAAGGACTTGACCAGCCAGTGGCTTTCATCAGCAGACGGCTCCTGGCCCGAGAACGACGCTGGAGCACCATCGAGAGGGAGGCCTTCGCCGTAGTGTGGGCCCTCAAAAAGCTCCGGCCTTATCTCTTCGGCACCCACTTCCGGGTCCAGACCGATCATCGACCCCTGCAATGGCTCATGCAGATGCGGGGGGAAAACCCGAAACTACTACGTTGGTCCATCTCCCTGCAGGGGATGGACTTCACTGTGGAACATCGACCCGGCCAAGACCACGCCAACGCGGATGGCCTGTCCCGCTTTTTCCGCCTCGACGAGGAAAGTCCCCAAGAAGATGGGTGACTCTCCCCGCCTTCAGCTGGGGGGGACGCATGTTGGACAGGCCACATGAAGGGCTCGCTCCCTCCCCGCAGGACAGGGGCCGGGCCACCGTCAGCACCATTGCCCGGCCCAGCCGCCATCTTGGACACGGCACCACGCGGCCGTGCGGCCTCAGCCCGACCCCAACCCTGGGCCTGGCCAGGCCCCGACATCCCGGCACCACCCTCCACCCAGGAGGTGAACGGCCCACTTGGCAGGTCAATGGGAGTACGAAGTGTCGATGGCTCTCCCCCGCCAGGTGCCGAGCACCCCCAGCCTCCTCGGGCGCTGGCTCCACCCCCCTGCTGGGTGTCTGGACTCCCTCATCCCGGACCTCCCGACCTCCAAGAGCGAGGGTCCGGACATCAAAGGGGGCCAGACCTATAACTGAGGCAGCCCCAGGACAGGAAGGCAGTTGTATCCTGGAGTCGAGAGACACCGCGACGAACTCATCCTTGACGGACTGTTGGCGCTGCCACAGCCCTGCCTTGTGAACTATTGTCCTGCCTGCTGGCGCTGCCGCGGCCCTCTGCAACCTTCATCCTCGTGGGACCTGCTGGCGCTGCCGCGGCCCTCTGCAACCTTCATCCTCGTGGGACCTGCTGGCGCTGCCGCGGCCCTCTGCAACCTTCATCCTCGTGGGACCTGCTGGCGCTGCCGCGGCCCGTTGTAACCTTCATCCTCGTTGGGACCTGCTGGCGCTGCCGCGGCCCGTTGCAACCTGCATTCTCGTGGGACCTGCTGGCGCTGCCGCGGCCCGTTGTAACCTTCATCCTCGTTGGGACCTGCTGGCGCTGCCGCGGCCCGTGCCACCTACGACCTCTTCGGGACCTGCCGGCGCTGCCGCGGTCTGACCCCTCCGAACACCGAGCTCGAGGATTGTGAGCTATCACCGTTACACACCCGTACCCGTGGGTACCAAGACTGTCCCGCTACCCCCTTCCCTTACTAGAGACTAGAATTGAGAGGATCATCGTGTCCTGATTGCCTTGTATCGTACCACTCTACTCCCAGAAGTGCCTATAAAAGGTGTTACCCTGAACTTTGTGTGGTGTCCATCTGTGGGGGGGAGGTTACCTGTCTGTGCGATCACTGTGCTCGGCCGACCCTCCAGGTCCCCGTCTAACAGAGTGCGAGAGTGACAGAGAGTGCAGAGTGCGTGTAGAGTGACAGTGAGTGCAGAGTGAGTGCAGAGTGACAGTGAGTGCAGAGTGAGTGCAGAGTGACAGTGAGTGCAGAATGAGTGCAGAGTTACAGTGAGTGCAGAGTGAGTTTGTGCATAGTGAGTGTGAGAGCAACAGTGAGTGTAGAGTGAGTGCGAGAATGACAGTGAGTGCAAAGTGAGTGCAGAGTGACAGTGAGTGCGAGAGTGACAGAGTGCAGAGTGCTTGTAGAGTGACAGTGAGTGCAGAGTGAGTGCAGAGTGACAGTGAGTGCAGAGTGAGTGCAGAGTGACAGTGAGTGCAGAGTGAGTGCAGAGTGACAGTGAGTGCAGAATGAGTGCAGAGTTACAGTGAGTGCAGAGTGAGTGTGTGCATAGTGAGTGTGTGCAGAGTGCGTGTGAGAGCAACAGTGAGTGTAGAGTGAGTGCGAGAATGACAGTGAGTGCAAAGTGAGTGCAGAGTGACAGTGAGTGCGAGAGTGACAGAGAGTGCAGAGTGCGTGTAGAGTGACAGTAAGTGCAGAGTGAGTGCAGAGTGACAGTAAGTGCAGAGTGAGTGCAGAGTGACAGTGAGTGCAAAGTGAGTGCAGAGTTACAGTGAGTGCAGAGTGAGTGTGTGCATAGTGAGTGTGTGCATAGTGAGTGTGTGCAGAGTGAGTGTGAGACACTGGAAACGACAGGCTGGGAACTCACAGAAGCCTCTGACATCGCCTCTCCCAGCCTGCTCGTCCTTTCAGCCCCCACCGCTGGAATTCATATTAAAAGCATGCTTTGATATACATAGATATGCTCACACATCAATGACCATTATTGTGAAGAGGCGTACTTAATAGACCCATTTCACTCCTCGATTGGAGACGACAGTATATGTGGCCCACTGGTGCCCATGGTCCTTATATAATCACGAGCAATACTGCACTGTAGATACCAAATACATCATAACAGTGTATAGGAATTGGTTTGATTTATGGTGGATGAACCGTCCAGCCAGCAGAGCCTCACTAGGTGGTGGCCATCTTGCACCTAGTAATAAGATGCCCCCAACCCCCCCCCCCCCTCCGTCAATGACATCCTTAACGACATCACTAATGACAAATCAAGTGACATCCTTGATGATATCAATGATGGGATCATCCGGAGAATGTGAGTGCAGAGTGCAGAGTTCAGAGTGCGGAGTGCCGATTGTGAGTGCAGATTGAGAGTGCGGAGTGCAGATTGAGAGTGCAGAGTGCAGATTGAGAGTGCAGAGTGCAGATTCAGAGTGCAGATTGAGAGTGCAGAGTGCAGATTGAGAGTGCAGAGTGCAGATTGAGAGTGCAGAGTGCAGATTGAGAGTGCAGAGTGCAGAATCAGAGTGCAGAGTGCAGATTCAAAGTGCAGATTCTGAGTGCAGAGTGCAGATTCTGAGTGCAGTTTCTGAGTGCAGTTTGTGAGTGCAGTGTGCAGTTTCAGAGTGTAGAGTGTGAGTGCAGAGTGCAGATTGTGAGTGCAGATTGTGAGTGCAGAGTGCAGATTCAGAGTGCAGAGTATGAGTACAGAGTGCAGTTTCTGAGGGCAGAGTGTGAGTGCAGAGTGCAGATTCAGAGTGCAGAGTGTGAGTGCAGAGTGAAGAGTGTGAGTGCAGAGTGCAGAGTTCAGAGTGCAGAGTGCAGTTTCAGAGTGCAGAGTGCAGATTGAGAGTGCAGATTGAGAGTGCAGAGTGCAGAATCAGAGTGCAGAGTGCAGATTCAAAGTGCAGATTCTGAGTGCAGATTGTGAGTGCAGAGTGCACATTCTGAGTGCAGTTTGTGAGTGCAGAGTGCAGATTCAGAGTGCAGTTTCAGAGTGTAGAGTGTGAGTGCAGAGTGCAGATTGTGAGTGCAGATTGTGAGTGCAGAGTGCAGATTCAGAGTGCAGAGTATGAGTGCAGAGTGCAGTTTCTGAGGGCAGAGTGTGAGTGCAGAGTGCAGATTCAGAGTGCAGAGTGTGAGTGCAGAGTGAAGAGTGTTAGTGCAGAGTGCAGAGTTCAGAGTGCAGAGTGCAGAGTGCAGTTTCAGAGGGAAGAGTGCAGATTGTGAGAGCATAGTGCAGATTCTGAGTGCAGAGTGCAGATTGTGAGTGCAGATTGAGAGTGCGGAGTGCAGATTGAGAGTGCAGAGTGCAGAGTGCAGATTCAGAGTGCAGATTCAGAGTGCAGATTCAGAGTGCAGTTTCAGAGTGCAGATTCAGAGTGCAGATTCAGAGTGGAGAGTTACAGTGAGTGCAGAGTGAGTACAGAGACAGTGAGTGCAGAGTGACAGTGAGTGCAGAGTGAGTGCGAGAGTGACAGTCAGTGCAAAGTAAATGCAGAGTTACAGTGAGTGCAAAGTGAGTGTAGAGTGACAGTGAGTGCACAGTGAGTGCACATTGACAGTGAGTGCAGAGTGACAGTGAGTGCAGAGCGAGTGCAGAGTGACAGTGACTGTAGAGTGAGTGCAGAGTGACAGTGAGTGCAAAGTCAGTGTAGAGTGACAGTGAGTGCAAAGTGAGTGCAGAGTGACAGTGAGTGCAGTGTGAGTGCACATTGACAGTGAGTGCAGAGTGAGTGCAGAGACAGTGTGTAAGGGTGCAGGGTGCGCATTGTGTGAGTGTGCAGGATAAACAGTGTGTGACTATGCAGGGTGACATTGAGAGGGTGTGGGTGAGTAGTGTGTGAATGTGTAGGGGCAGTGTGTGAGTGAGCAGAAAACACCACACACACATACACCACACGCACATCCCACACACACACACCATACACACACATACACCACACACACACCATACACACACATACACCACACACACATAACACACACACAAACCACACACCTCACTCTCTCACCACCACACACTCGCCACCACTCACCACAACACACTCACCACCACACACTCACTCCCCCAGGCTCACCCCCACAGATTCACCACTACACACTCACCACTACACAGAAAACAACACACACAACAACACACCCCCAGCCATCAATGAATGCTTTCACCAGGCACAAACACCAACAACCATCAATGTACGCTTTCACCAAAAACAAACACGACCATGCATCAGTGCCGCTAAACACCCACGCACACAACAAACAATGTTAGTGCAACTTTCACTAAACACACACACACACCAACAGCTGACAGTGCACCAGCCACTCTTTCAATTGGCACAATCATCAATCATCAACAGCTGTCAGTGCACCCTTTCACCAACCACACGCATTACCATCCAGCTCTGTACGCTTGACAGTTACACTCACTAACAGCTCTTACTGCATGCTATCACCTGTCATACACACCTCAAGCCACCACTACGCGCTTCCACCAAACACAGCCATCACTGCACAATTCCTACAGGCACACACATCCACCACACATCAATGCACACACCAATTGATAACGCATCCACCAATTAATATTGTACCTATCGCACTATGCTGCACTTTACCTTTTAATGATATTGCGTTAAAGTGCAGCATGCCACCATTGATAACATTCCAATCCAACACACATATCTCCAACACACACCACATGTTTCCACTCCAAAACACATGCCTAAAACACATTGCCATTTACAATGCCATTATCTCTACCTCAAACAAACCCGAGCCCTAATGCATTCCTAATGCTTGTTTCTGTTTCTGTCTAGCTCCTCACTGAAAACCGTGACTCCAAGAAC
Source organism: Lissotriton helveticus (assembly GCF_964261635.1). Lineage (NCBI taxonomy): Eukaryota > Metazoa > Chordata > Amphibia > Caudata > Salamandridae > Lissotriton > Lissotriton helveticus. Next base: position 77,566,470 of record NC_136067.1, on the reverse strand, counting down.
TGCCTCTTACTTACGCTTACTGTGTCATTGTTTCTTAAGAAATAAAATCCTGTCTGTAGTAGCAATTATAAAGGGAAGCATTTACTTTAATTCAGTGTATTTCACAACATACTTGAAGTAGAGTTGTGAATTTTGTATTTTTCCAAAGTGCAGCATTGTTCGACAACTGAATATTTATGCTCTGTCTCCTGTCACAGTAAAATGGCTTGTTGGATGTTTTCACTGCTAGGCGTTGTCACATTAGAAGGTGATTTAATTTCTGAGGGGCCAGTGGTGTTAGCAACCCTGCCACGTTTCCTGGCATGGAGTAAATAGCGGCTCCTGGGTCTTTTAAAAAGCTGAACTTCGAACTTGTGTTCAGTTTCACGAACAGAGTGAAAATTGGGCGGGCTGCTTTGAGTGGCTCTTGCATTTCTTGTCTGATTTGCCTCGTTTGTAGTGCTTTTTTTCCTAGTTTTTGGTCTTTTGTCTTTTGTTTACGCGTTTCTGATTAAGGTTCTCTGCCCGGTGGTCTGTTGTAATCCTTCCCGATCTCATTTTCCATTTATGTTATTTGTGTGTAGTCTTTTTTAAAAAAAATCTTTTTTGTCTTTCTTTTGCACTTCTCCTTTTGAGACTGTGACGATCACCTTTCCACTTGTAGGCGGGGGCTGTTGGCGGTAGTTGGGTCTCTTTCCTGGTGGCAGGTTGGATGCTGGTGAAGCTGCAGTTCCAGCAGGAAAATGGTCCTTGGGTGCGCTTTGGAGCAGCCAGGAAGAGGTGTGGGGGCGTCCTGTGTTGAGTGTGTGGAGGGTGCTGGCATCGTAGCGGAAACAGGCGTTGTGGCGTGCGCGGGGGCCAGGGGTTCTGGCGTTGGGCGTGGTCCAGGCGCGGACAGGTCCATACGAGCTTGACACACTATAATGCTGCTCATCAATGCAGATGGCATTGTTTGCATGACAATGACCACGAGTAGTTAGTGAACTGACCATGGCTATCAGTGCCACACATTCATTAGATGCCTGCAGGGTTTTGGTGTGGCGTGGCACACTGTCTTACCATCAGCAGTGCAGGGCATTATATAAAAATTGGCATTACAAAATGTCCAGGTCGAGTGGCACCCGCTGGCGCTATTTGTCCTACATGTGCAAGCTTGCAGCATGTGCTCCTGCAGTAAGATACATGGAGGTTTATTTATACACATTTTACGCCGTGATAGAGTTACAAAAGTGGTGCAAAACGGTGCTAAATCTTTTTTCACCTATTTACTAGCAATAGCTTGGAAGTAACACAAAGCAGCACACAGCGCTGCTTTGCATTCCATTCCATGGGCAGAGCATGGGCATTTCCATGCAACCACACAAGTTTTCTGAGGCTAAGCCCTATTTACTGAATAAAAAATTAGACAAGGTTAAGCGTCAGAAAATAGCTCCCATTTTAGATAGGCGCTATAAAGGACAAATGCTTTTTCCCCCTTTCTTTTATGTCTTTGCATGTGTGCTGCACTGTACAGCACACATACAAACCGGGAAAAGGTTTAAGGTTAGTCGAAGCATAGTATTTTGTACTGGAAGGGATTCCCTTCAGTACAAAAGCTATGCCTGACTCACGTAGATACCCTTGCACTATGGTGCCAAGGTGTGCCCGTGGCGCCCAGGAGCACTTTTCGTGAGTATTTGCGGCTGCTGCACTGCGCTGCGTGAGAAACTGGGAAATCTGCCCCAAGGTGACTAGCATTGTGACGCAGAGTGCGCCCTCAGCTAGGGCTGCACCTGGACAAACAGCCCTAAACCTCTTTGCCAGTGTGTAAGGGGATGCCTGCAAGTATAACACTTTATTGTAGGAGGGAGCTTACCTGGAAGCCAGCTTTGAATGCTCCAGCAGAGCGCTTTAACTCGGCCCTGGAATGTGGTAATTTGTTTCAAGTGCCCTCTAAGTGCCCCCACCTCCGTGCCCTTCAGGAGAGCTGTGTTGGGCCAGGGGGCATTGTCTTTGATGAAAGCACTGCCTGGTTATTCATGCCGAGGCTTCTAAACTCCCAAGTGTGGGATTTGGGGAGTAAAAGAGGCCTTAATCGCCAATTTGTGTGTACAGCGGACGTGGTGGGAGATTTGGCGAGAGAAAAGTTGGAATACAGTTACTTCTGGAGCTGCTTGGCGGGGCCGCCCTCCAAGAGCCTGGGTTTCGGGTCAGGAATGCGAGCACTCTTGACTCCCCCCTATCTTCGCACGCCGTGTGACCTTGTGCTGTCGTCCTGAGCGAACGGTGGAATCGCGTCGGGTGCCAGCAAAAAATCCAGATGGCATCCGCGCATGCCCTCTCGAACACCCACAAACATGCGCACTGGGGCAAAAAACTACAAGCGAACCACATGAGGGTGGGGGGGGGGGGTCAGAACTCAACGCACGTGGAGAACTGCCCAAACTCTGCACATTCTTACTACTGAGTTTTTAAAATGATGCACACACGGCGATGCACGGCGGCATAAACACCCCTCTCAGCCACGACCACCCCCCTGGCCCCGCCGGCTGCGCATTCCAGAAGGGCGGCCGCTGAGCGACGCATCCCACGCATGGGGCGGCAGAGCAGGCCAAGATCACGCATTCCCGCCATGCACACAGACGCCGGGAGCGAGCACCGTAACACCCACGGAGCACACCTGCCCGGCGGGGAAGGCGAACACGGAGGTCGAGAATCTGAAATCAACCACTGCAGAGCCCAGGGAAGGTAGAGAGGGCAGCAGGCTGCCAACCCCAGGGCGGTGACTGGACGCAGTGCTCTGGGGATAAGGCTCGCAGAGACCCGGGTGTCATGGGCAGCACAAACTGTCACACCGAAAGAACACACAGATTTCAAGCTCCAGCAGCACGAAAGCATCCTTTGTAGAATACTCTTTATTTTGATTTCTTTTGCACTTTGAACATAATCACTACAGCAACTACGCTGCAGATTTTAAAATCTCCAACGAGATAACAGTAACACCTGCTGGGGCCTTATTTATGAAGGCCTTGCGCCGCCGGTGCGCCACTTTTAAAATGGGAAAAAGTGACGCACCGGCGGCGCAAGGCCTTCATAAATAAGGCCCCTGGGGCCTCATTTATGAAAAGTGAGGCATCTCTGCGTGAAAACAGCGATGCGTCCCTTTTCACTGCGCCCTCCTTGCGACACCAATGATGCGTCATATTTACAGTATGACGCATCATGGCGCAAGGAGTTACAGATACGTCAGTATTTCTGACGTATCTGTAAGCGCAAAAGTGACGCATTGCTGGAGAGTGTCACAAAAGTGACGCAACTCCAGAAATGTGTCCTTTCACATGGGGCGAGCCCCATGTGAAAGGGCCTGCGTCGGTCTTACGCCTGCTGAGAGGCAGGCGTAAGAAATTGACGCATTTGTGTCCTTGAGGTGGCGCAGTGAAATCTCATAGATTTCACTGCGTCACTTCTACGACCCTTTCTTGCGTCAATACACCCCTCTTGCATACATAATACCTGACGCAGGTATAATGTGGTGCAGGGGTTTACAAAGTGACGCATCTACCTAGATGCGTCACTTTGTAAATATGGCGCAACAAGGCGCATTTTTTACGCCACTGGTGCGTCACAAAAAGTGACGCACCAGCGGCGTAAAAGTGACGCACAGCCTCATAAATGAGGCCCCTGGTGTCCATATCAATGTGCACCAGCACAGTAAGAAGTGTGTAAGCAAATGCCACTACCCCCCTGCCTCCCGGTTTTGGCAGGTCGTAGCTGCCCCAGGCTGCCCAAGCTTCAGATGGAGTAGCCATGGCCAAGGGCCCTCGACAGTACTGTTAGTATGCATAGGGGGCCATTCTCTCTTTATCTCTATCATTTGGTTTGTCTCCCAGCTATTATCAGTGTGTCCATCCCTGCCTCCCAACTATCCTCGAGTGTCCGTGGCTCCACACCAGTCCATGTCGTATGTCCATTCTGCACTTGTCAGTAGCCCCAATGGCGTAACGGAACTTGAGGGGTCCCCCTGCAAGGTACATGGAGGTACCCCCTTCTGGACTCAGCCAAGAGCTCTTAGGCAGGGTACTGTGGTGAGGTGGCCCCCTGGAGCTTGGGGCACCCCTGCACCATGTCCCACATATCATCCGCTAGCTCCCAAAGGCACACTCCCTTTTATTGCGGACAGCCCATAGTTCTCTATGTCTGTTGACAATGACTGTGGTGTGTTAGCTATATTTCCTTTCTTGCCGTATAGCCTTCATTTAACCATCTCTCAGGGGTTGAATCTTCCACGGTTTCTTCACCCACCCCTATATTCGCTGACAATACATGTTTAAGTTCTAAGATTCCTTGATTTCATATTCGGCCTGTAGGTGCTTGTTAGCATCCCAGTCTCTCTGAGTGTTGAGAGTCCTATATTGTCCCAGTGTCTGAAGTCCTCAGAGGTTGCCACCGCCTTCAGTGTGGTATTTAGTGTCTGCGCGTCAGCTTGTTTGTCCACCCCATTTCCTTTTTGAACCTTGCATCAGATCTGCCTTTTCTGAATGGTCACTTCAGACTTTTCTCCTTTTTCTGTGTCCTACTTTTGCTGACTTTTGAACTATGTGCACTTTTCCACTGCTCAATATTAGTAAATGCCTCTACTACCTCTCCACACATGCTGTACACTGAAATTTCCCATTTGGCCTATTTAACTTCCCCGTGAGTCCATTGTAAATTGTGCCTAAAGTGCGCATGTGACATAGAAAGTTAAATGTCACATGTGGGCTACAGTGCATATTTATATATTATATTTACACCACCCACATATATGAGAATACATGTCTCTTCCAGGGGAACCACTCTGCTCTGGTTAGGCTGCCGTTTACAATTAAATACACTACCATCATACATGAAGGGTAAAATGTCCATGTAGGAAAAGCAAATTTTATATATATTCATATGTCACCTCTAAATTGTAACTTGTAAGTAACATGTCAGGGAGAAACCTGAAGGTCTCAGCATCCTTCGACGCTGTGTCCCACCACAATAGGTGTACTGTTATAAATATTGTGATTAATAAATGGAATTGTATAGACTAGTTTATCAGTACACCGGTATGTTCATGTTGTACAGATTTTTGTATATATTTATGGGTGCATAAATTATGTGTATATTGTGTATTTATATTTGTTTGAATGTTCTCATGTGTTTAGATGTACATATCTAGTGGCTTTACACTCCTTTCTGTCGTGTGTGTTACAAATTTGTCTTTTTATGTGTTTTAACATTACAGCCCTGAAGAAGTTCTGTTGTACAGAACGAAACGTGTTGGCTGGCTGTCTTCATTTTTTCTAAGGAATATTAAATAAGCATTGAAATATACATCAAGACTCAGCGTCTCAATAAGGACTCTAAATTTGATATCTTTGGCTGTTTTGGACTTATTCTTTAAGTGGTGCTATTCCAAATTCAAGGAGAATTTCTATTTACCCTGTTGTAAGGGTGGTGCTCTTGGACAGAGGGCATTTTTGGAACTGGCACGCAGAACGTTAAAAATGTGTTGGTTTGCACAAGCTCTAGGGTTGGTGCCTTTTCTGTTGATCTATGGGTCCACTGTCCAGTGAAAGTGTACAAGCTGTGTCCCACCACACCCTGATCAAGAAGCTTCATCATACTGGAATCCGAGAGGACGCCCTCTTGTGGATGCATCCTTCCTCTCTGGAAGAAACCAGAGAATTTGCCTACCACCATTCTCCTCGGAATCCAAGAACATCATCTGCGGCGTCCCTCAAGGCTCATCCCTCAGCCCTACCCTGTTCAACGCCTGCATGACCCCCCTGGCCAACATTGCCCAAACCCTTGGACTGAACATCGTATCCTTACCAGACGACTCCTAGCTCACTCTCTCTCTATCAGAAGAACCATCCACCCGAGGGCCAAATTCCACCTGTGCATGACCAGCATAGCTGACTGGATGCCAAGCGAGTGCCTCAAGCTCAATACAGACAAAACAGCAGTGAAGCAACTCCTGGTGGCCTGCTGAACTAGGAACCTCACCCACTCCCATAGACCATAGCCAGAGACTCTGCATCATCCTTTTTTTTTTTTTTTTTTTGAAAACCTTTATTGTACAGAGAGAGCTCACAAATACGGGCCTACAACCCACCGGGCTGGCCACCACAGAGCCGAATGTCAGGAGCAATGCACAGAGTACCAAAGTATACAAAGGCAAAGAAACAGGAGAAATAACGAGCATCTTAGAGCAGTCACAGGAGATAAGAATTAGAAAGGTAGTTTTCTTATTTTTAAAGGACGGGTTAGGGAGCACAGGAGTATGGCGGGCCGAGAAACAAACCAGAGGGGTGGGGCCGCGGCGGGCAGCAACACAACGATCGTAAAAAACACAGGAGAAACAAATACGAAATAGGCATACCAATAAGCACCGGTCAAAACAACGGACACGAGGAAAGGCCACTGCACACATCGTCCAATGCCCGCCCACCGCAGCTACCACCCGTCCCATCGAACAGCACAGAAAAGGACCCAAATACAAAAACAATACGAAACGCACCCCCAATAAAAGAAGAGAACCCCACATAAGGGGGGGGGGGGGAAGGGAAAGGGGAAGAAGGAAAAGGAAGGGACTCTTACCCAAACACCCGCCCCCGGGCGACGAAACAGGAAAACAATAACCCGGTACAAAATAGACATTAAAAATAAAGAAAACACACCCAGCAAATCAGAATCATCGTGATACCGGAGAAATACCCCAGAAAGACACCAGGGGGACAGACGACGAGACAGAGCCCCGAAAGAGGGGATACACAAGGGCCATAGAACCAAAAAGGGAGAAAAAAGGAGGAAAAAGACCCTCCAAAAACAGCAACAGACCCCCCCACCCACCCCACAAGCCCACCCTACACCCCTGCAGAAGGCTACGGCCAACCCCCCAGCAGCGTGCCTGTCGCCCTAAATAGAACCCGAAATATAGAAGAAAGAAACAAGGTAGAAACAAAGGCAAAAGAGAAGGGCCAGGGAAAGGAGGGAACATTACACACGGGAGAGGGCGAAAAACAGTATTATCTGCAACCATCCCACCACCTGTGAAAAGGGGAGAGGCAGAGCCCACGGGAAGTTAACGATATCAGGACGAGTTTCAGGAGTCCCACGAAGTTACGCAACATCACAACAGCACATATCGGTCATAGATCAAAAACAAGACTACCGCATATAATAAGTCATTTCAGCCCTGTCCGCTTTTGTCCAAGGTTATAATCATCCAAACAAACAAAGTCCAAACGACGAGGGACACAGGGTTCAGGAGTAAATCCAGCGGCAGTCCTGAGAAGAAACGTGAAAGAAAATATGGAGGATACAAAAAAGTTACGGTACAACCTACGCACCGCAGGCACAGTTCTAAGGACAGGTCCAACGAGGCAAGCCCAGCTGGGTCAGCACAGGCGCCCCGGCCGGGGAGCCGACGCGATGAGAAACAGAAAGGATCATCGAGGCCTGGACAGGATGCAAACGGACCGCAGACCAGCGGCCGAGGCAGCAAAGCAGGACGACGAAGGGCGTCGGAGAGTCTCCAACCCAAGGATGCGGTCTCCGCCGGAGTCACAGAGACCAGGAGCACACCAGCCGTACCCTGCAACGAGGAAGCCAAATCCGACGATGGGGGCCCGTATAATTCGAAAAACGGGTCCGCCTCCACAGGGGAAACAGGCGCAGCCACGGAAGTCCGCCAGGAGTATAGTGCATCCAGGACAACTTGAAGTGCAGGAAACCCTTCACAAGATCCGACATCCGGGCCGTGCGGCGGGCCCCCAGTGCTCGCCCAGGCCCGGCAGAGACTCCCAGGGTCGGCCGCCATCTTAGGAGCCCAGCAAGCCCTCGGTCGTCGGGGGCCCCGGCCGGAGCAACACCAAAGCAAAAGGAGGTCAGCCGAACTGCGGCGGGGCGCCCCAAGGCAGGAAGGAGACCCACCAGAAGAAGGATGTTCGTCGGCCCCCTCGTGCCGCCGGCCCCGTTCTCCGAGCCCGGGCGGAAAATCCAAAATGGCCGGGCCGGGGAACAAAGGGGGGACCAAGCTGGATAAATGAGGAGGCTCCCCCGCAGGAGGCAGCGTCCGCACCCCAAGGCCCAGGCCAGTCGGGTCCGCCAACGGGCACAGCCGGCCTATGTCGCACATCAGCCTCCGCAACCAGATCCACAGCGCCAGCAAGGGCCGACCATCGCGCTCCGTCACGTCCCGTCGCCGCAAGGAGGTCCAGGCCAGTCCGCCCCGAAGGCTCCGAGCGGGACCACCGCACAGGATCGACAGCACCCAGGATCACCGGAGCAACGGGTAAGTGTCCGCAAAGTGCCCGCAATACCGAAACACAGCAAGGAGGGCTTCCCGGGGCAGGAGAAATACAGGATAATCGAAGAAAACAGGCGGTTGAACGGAGCCGAGCTAAAACGCGGCCATCTCGGTCGCGAGCTAGGCTCCTCCCCCCTCTGCATCATCCTTGACAGCAAACTCACCATGACAAGCCAGATCAACAGAGTCTCCTCAGCCTGCTTCCTCACTCTTCGCATGCTGTGAAAGACTTTTAAATGACTCACAGACATCACCAGATGTAGGTCACTCAAGCCCTTTTTATTAGCCACCTGAACTGCAGCAAAGCCAGTAGTGGCTGGCTTGTACCGAGGTTGGTAAAGCTGGGGGGGACACAAAAAACAGAAAGAAAGAAATTGACTTGCCTTCGCAGCACAAAGTCTTCCTTCCTCAGGTGTCTTCAGGAAGCTCCGGTCACAGGAAACTGCATTACAGCACCAGGATTTGATAGAGCAGGCTTTCTCAGTGGGCCTAAGAGAACTGGAGGCCTCTGCTTTCTCTAACCTAGCAGTCTATCCCTCAATCCTGGCTCTAAATTAGTTTCTCATTGAGCACTGTGCTCCCTACCTGTCCTTCTTTATAATGGTTCATTTTGTTGATTTGGATGGCTTTGGTCATTTTTTAGGTCGAGCATTCGAGACCTCTTGCATATACTTTAGAATATACTTATTATTATATACTGCCTCTATTTAACTGTCTTGATAGAAAACGACCAGAAGAGGTGAGTAAAATACCAGAATTGCTTTCTGCTGAGAGACTTTCCTTTTTTTTGTCTTCTGTCAACTGGCTCTAATTAACTCTCTTGATAGAAAACAACCAGCAGAGGTCAGTAAAATACCAGAATCCCTTTAGCATTCTCTAGATTCCATTCCATAGAAATTGTCTTCCATGAGCACCCGTAGACAATAATATTTTTTTCAAATCTTGTATTTTCAGTGATATGACCACCGAAGGCCCTGATTTTCATATTAAAAACAGAGCTTTGGACTATACCATTTCCCACTGAAAGGCAATATTTCTCTCCACGTGTTCCCATACCTGGTTTGTCACACAGTTTGGTGCTTACTTTCCCTCCATGTTAAAGAACAGTAGATGTTTAAGCACCAAGGCTAATGTGCTGCATAGCTAAATACATATAATGTCCCATAGGCGAGACCGGTGGCATTGTAAATGCCTGTGGAGTGGTGTGGCTCACTGGTTAGAGGCGGCAGACCCGTAAGCAGAGGACGGCCCGGGACCAGGGTTCGATTCCCGACGCGGCAGGCTCGTGGACCAGGGTCAGCGGGCTCGATAATTCTCGCCTCGGTGCCTACTCTAGTCAGGGACCACACTCGACAACTCTGGGCATTAGCTTGCCTCATCTTCACAACGGCCCCCCAGACCGCCGGGGATGCTTGGTCGCACCTTAGAGATACCCATTAGGGACCATCTCTCAGGGTGAGCCAGGACGGGTTCCCCAGCGGTCGAAGCGCGGAGATACTCCTCCGGGAGTTGATTCTAGCGCTATATAAACCCAAAAAATTAAATTAAATTAAAATTAAACTTGTCTTTCCTGGTTGTTGCATGTTGTGTACTTGAATCTACCAGGTCAGGTCTCCACTTGAGGTTCTAACCACGCTTGGTGTCTGCCCAATGCCCTTCATTTCTGCCTCCTAGGCTCACTTGTGTGCTTTATTACTTCTTGCAGGTGGCGGATCTACATTCCTCAGGTAGCCTACATCCCCACAGCTCCACTTGTGCATCAGTATACAAGCAGGTCATTAACTGTACACCTCTCTCCCTTGCAGGTTAAGGTTGCTCCGTAGTTTGTTTAGTCAATTTCTAATGGGGAGGGAGCCCTTCTCTGCTTCCTTCTCTGGTTGCGCTGCTTTCAGTGCCCACCTGTGTGAAACCCGAATCTGCTAAGTTACCATGTGCCCCACCATCTTTGTAACTACAGCATCCATTTCACCTCTGTCCCACTGACCATGTACAGGTCAACCTGCACTCGAGATGACCTTTTCCCTGCACCCATGCTAAAACGTTCCAGGAATGTTGAGATGGGAGATGACCTCGCCCGGGGGTTCAATTCCTGTTCAAACTACGCGGCAAGAGGCAGGGGATGTGCCTAAGGCTTAGACTGCCCCATTCCAGCATCGAGCTCCGGAACAAAGGGCAGGTGATCCGTTTCTCCATCCCGCAAGCTATTTGAACTTTCTGCATTCCTTCTCTGCGAAGGGAGTGTCCACGTCCTATAAAGGATGCTGCGTGCTCCTTGCAAATTGAACAGTCTCCCATTACCTACCTCCAGTGGGTCACGGACACTTTTCCATCTCTAGAGATTCCTGTATCAGATTAATAAACCTGTGTTTCTTCACTCCCTAGTGGTGTGGTCTCCCATTTTTTAACGTACTTGGAGGAAGCTGTGGACTTGGGTGTTTCCTGCACCGCTGGGTGGTCTGCTTCGAAGACCCCCCGGTTCTACAATTGGCGCATCAACGTGGAGCTCCATCAGAGACTCGGTGGTCTCAGCTTGATGACCCGGAGAGGAAAGGAAGATCGGTAACTGAGGAGTGCACCTGCCGAAAGCAGACTTGGGTCTCCGCAGCCAACGTTGCCTGGATTTTCTTCCCTCGACGGTGTCCTTGACTACAGTGGCCCCAGTCCCTGACTGGAATCCTTTCTGGTCCATCTAGCATGTCTGGAGAATAAGGAGGAGAACCACTCGGGAGCAGAGAAACATATCGGGTATTCTGGTAGGGTCACTTTAAGCGACATAAAAAGAATTCTGATATACTGATTCAGTTACGCATGCATGTGTCTGTTTTTCTGTTTTATGGTTTCTGATTCGATCTTTGCAAAGACTGAAGGACAGTTAATGTGTTCCTGATTGGGAACTGTCTGGTTTCTGAGAGAAATATTGTATAAGTACAGTGAACATGCCTGTTTTTAGTAAGTTTTGTAAACTCTGTTGTTGTTGCTCGAACAGTCAGGATGTGTTAGAAGAAAGCCAGCCACCGCCTCCAGAGAGGACCCCTAATAAAGAGATGTACATCAAATATGGTATTTCCGGTATAACTTATACTAAATTATGGTGGAAATACACAAAAAATAATGCTGAGTTACAATGGCCAGAATTCGGTTCTTTTGAGCAATCTAAACTTACATATTTGGAAGAGCAGTTGCATCGACGGAAGGTGCGAACAAGTATGTTTGATTCCTTTGGTCTATGGCAGAAAGAAATTAATGAAAGAAAGAGAAGAGCTCAAGCTAGAGAGAATAAGACACTCAGAAAAACTGCTCAACAGGAAATGGCAGCCCTTAGAGGGCGAGAAATAAAGAGAAATATAGATGGATGTGATGGGGAACACCAACTTAAAACAACAGTACAGTACCCCTTACTGCCCCCAAAAATTGACGAAGGTGATGCTATGTTGCTTTTTAGACCTCCAGCTTATCATAAGACACAGCAATTGATACAGCCGTCGCCAGCACCTTCCCAGAACTCTCCCATTTCTGACGCCCCAACCCCACCGGCTCAGGTGGAGGGACCTGACCCAGAGACTGAAACCCTTGCCCCTGTAGTTTTTTTTTTTTTTATTTCTTTATTGAACAGCAGTACAATCCACTCTTACATATACAAGGATCAATAAACTGTGTGTTGGTGGAGGTACAGAATACTGTACATACATTAAACAATCGTTCAGAGGGATCAGCAAAAGTTAACATGATGTATATCGATTTTTTGCTTAAAGAAAACTCAAAACGGTGAAGATGCATTTGAAGGAGTTCAATAACAAAAAGGGAATATGTAACAAAAACCAGAGAAAGAAAAAACAACAAAAAGGAAAAAAGAGGAGTGAATATGTAGTACATATCTGCGTGTGCGAGAGAGAGGAAGTGGTTCAATCTGTACAACAACAAGTTACTAGAGTCAAGTTCGTCATTATAGGACAAATAGCAACACCGTATAAATCAGAGCATTCCGCCATGAACACAAGTGTGGGAAAAAAAAGTCCTCTTGTGGGAATATAACAGTAATTAATGACCAGCGAGTGGCCTCGGGAACCATTGTGGAGTATGCATCCCTTAAAGACCACGATACCATGTAAAGGGGCGTGTGGTGCAGGCAGTAGCAAAAGTGATATTATTCCATGCACAAAGTGTCTACCCCACTCCCTCCGGTACTATGGAATTGATGGACTGCGACTGCGAGTCCTGGGTAAGTTTCGCAATATACGTGCGATATGGCCCCCAAATGTCGACTGGGCGGGAGGTAACTTGGACCATCGTGGAGTATTCCTCACTGTTGACGTTGCAGTAGGCCATGCTACGAAGCCAGGCCTGGGGGCTAGGTGTGCGCCTGGAGCCCCAAAGTAGTGCAATCTCTCTCTTAGCTAATAAGAAGCCGATGGCCGCCAGTTTGCGGGTGGCGCGTGGAAAGTTTGCAACGTATCCCAGTAAAGCTATCTCAGGGGTGGGTGTAAGCTCCAGGCCCAATATGGTCCCCAAAATGCGATGAACCTGCACCCAGTAGTCTTGAAGCAGGGGGCATGTCCAGGAAAGGTGGGAAAAGTCAGCATGTGGGCCTTTGCATTTAGGGCAACAGTGTGGCCTATTAGTGGATGAGCTTGTGTCTGCTATTAATGGATACCTCCCTGGTGGCCGCACAGCGTGCCGTCCTTTGGTCATCAGTGATTGAGTTCCCCAGGTCTGTTTCCTATGCGGCCCGCACTGCAGTGTCGGAGGAGGGAAGCAAGGCCAGGCATATTTTATACAACTTAGAGACCACATGTGCTCCTGTTTGACTCTGTATGATGAACATGAGAGTCGCTGCGTCTTCGGGGGGAAGTGGAAACGAGCGGAATGCAGATCGAAGCATAGACCGAAGCCTGGTCAGTATGAAAGAATCCATAAATGATCGTTCAGCAAAGCGCTGATCATCCGTCACAGAAAAGACATGTCCGTCCGGGAACAGATCCCCGATCGTGTGTAACTGATATTTGGCTAATGTGCGCTGAACCACAGACTCACCAGTGATCGGGAGCCAGTGGGCATTAGGCAATGGAAGAGCCGAGGAATACAAGACTTCAATCTGTAGTAACCTACGCAGTTTTTCCCACGCCCAACACGTGGTGGAGACGGTTTGTATGTCCTGTGGGTCCCGAGGAAACCCCTTAGGGAGAATGGAATGAAGCGGGACAGGGGACACCAGGTCCGCCTCAGGTTTAAGATACAAAATTCTGGCATCCGGATGGAACCAGGGATAGGCATATGAGCATTGTGCGACCAGATAATAAAGATAAAAGTCGGGGACACCGAAGCCACCCCTTTCATAAGGGAGTGTTAGGGTACGCCAGGAAACTCGAGGATTTCTATCACCCCACACCAGACGCAACAATAAGGAGCGGAGTTGCGTGAAAAAAATCTTGGTGAGTGGAATAGGAATATTGTTGAATAAATACAAAAACCAGGGGGGGTATCATCATTTTAATGATGGCGATCTGACCTGCCATGGATAAGGGGAGGCGAATCCATTGCGCCAGGTGGTCCTCTACAAAATCAAGGGCGTGCCCATAGTTCAAACGAATCATTGACACCATGTCAGGGTGGACGTGTATTCCCAAATATCTCACCGATTCAGTAGTCCACTCCAGGGGGAAGGCGCAATCCCAATGTGAAGTGGAAGGGGTAAGTGGGAAGACCACAGATTTGTGCCAGTTAATGTGAAGGCCAGAGTATTCTCCAAAACGGGTAATTTCCAACAACAGGGGTTCCAGGTTGGTCTGTGGGGTACGGACATACAAGATCGTGTCGTCAGCGTATAGGGAAAGGAGAAGCGGCCCTGTGCTAAACTGGAGCCCTCTATGAAGATGTTTCTCTTGGAAATGACGAACCAGAGGGTCCATCGCCAGAATGAACAAGAGAGGGGACAGCGGGCAACCCTGACGAGTGCCACGTGAGAGTGTGAAGGAGTTAGAGATGGTACCATTTAAACGCAGCCGGGCGGTAGGAGCAGTATACAGTAATTCCACTGAGGCCACGAACATGGCGGGTATACCCATCCGTCTCATGACCGATAGAAAAAGGGCCATTCCAGCGTGTCAAACGCTTTCTCTGCATCCAGAAACACTGCTGCGGCAGGGGTCGAGGGATCAATCCTGTGTAAGACGGAGAACAGTGTCCTCAGATTGAAGGAGGTGGACCTGTGTGGGACGAATCCGGACTGGGCCGGTGATATAATTGATTCCATTAATAATGATAGGCGGATCGCAAGTACTTTAGCTAGAATTTTATAGTCTAAATTTAACAATGACAGGGGTCTGTTTGATCCACAGAGAGATGGGTCGCGTCCGGGCTTGGGGAGAAGAACAATAACCGCCTCCGTCAGTGTGGGCGGTAAAACGCCAGACTCTAACGCCTCAGCGTAGACCTCTACTAGCCGCGGGACGAGTTCCTCTTTGTATTCCTTATAAAATTCTGCCGAGAAACCGTCGAGTCCGGGCGCCGAGGAGCCTTTTAACGCATCTATGGCTTCAATGATAGAGTCTGGAGTGATTGCCACAGCAAGGAACTCCTGCATCCATTTTTCCAAGTACACCATTGCGATTTCATTCAGGTAAGGGCCAGGGTCACACCTGTCTCCCGAAAGTGTGGAAGTGTAAAGAGTTTTGTAATACGACAAGAAGGAATTACATATGTCAGGGGTGGAGTGGTGCCGTGCGCCCTGATCGTCAACGATATCAGTGATGTATGACGCCTGACGGTGGGGGCGGAGTAGTTGAGCTAACAATTTGCCAGGCCTATCACCCTCACTATACTGGCGCGCCGTGTAGTGCTTGTTCAAGTATTTTAACTCCCTGTCTGCATTGTCCCTAAATTCCAAAAGTAAGTCTAGGCGTTTAGCCTCATTCTTATGTGACGGAGCAATAAGTATGTCTTTCTCAATCCTGGAGATGTCCCTCTCAATACGGGTCAGGGGTGGAACGAATCTTGCGTAATGCCCCCACATGTTTATCGATACACACCCCACGAATGGTGGCCTTAAATCCTACCATGTAAATATGCACAAGTGAAATGTTAACTTAGTGGTGAATACTTTAAGGGACACAGGGGTGGTTGATTGCGAGGGGGAGGAGTCAAGAGTACATGTGACATTGAACCAATCATTGGTATACAGGTGGGGTGGGGCACGCGAGTTTAAAAATCGGGTCTTAAACACGAAGCGCAAACAAATGGAGGGTTCACGCGTAGGTGAAGTAAGAGGAATCAGATGGTGTTATCAGGTATGCACGGAGTTGAGGACAAAGATTTGATTGAGGATGAGGAAAAGGATTGGGTGGTTTATAATCATGGGCAACTGGGAGCTTTAAGTTCACTGAAAGTTTTTGCTAAACGGGGTCAGCACGTGAATGCACTGTTTATTTCTGGGATACGTTTGGTATTTAAGTGATACGCACATAGGAATGGAGGATTCAAAGTATTGGGATTATATTGCGTTGGGGAACCAGGGTTGCGAAAGTAACGGTTGTCGTAACTTAGGACTAAGATGCTAAGTTTTAAGATGATATTGTTGTCGAGTTCACTTACGGTAGAAATGAGGGTACAAATAGGAGAACAGATAATTTACATGATGTTTAGCGCATATAAGTTACAAGATTTTTATAAAAAGGTAATGCTTAATAGATGTGACTGAAAATATTCTTTTTTAAATCACAGATACCCCCGACGAAGGTTTAAAAACCGAAATGCATAGGGTGTGATACCATTGGGAATACTTGAAGGACTCATAATTCTGAATTGTTCATGTTTAAGCCTGGATGGGCAATCATGGAACGAATAAAAAGCATAAAACTGAAGAATTTTGTATCTTTTGACGTGAAGGAGAAACTTCTGAAAAATGAAAAAAATGGAATAAAATGGAGAAACATTGAGTAAAACTATGGTTGATGGTGATTAATTTACATACCAAAGTGCATATGGCTGTGCAACTCGAGCTGGCCCGCTAGCAGCGGGTCACTCAATTTTCATGTGTTCATGTTTGAGTGCCAAAGGAACGGGGCACGAAATCGAGTGCTGCACGCCAAACCGGATTAAAACAACAGAACTTACCACTAAATGAGAAAATAAAAGGGTGTGCTTCAGGACTTTATTTACAAGGCCTTAAATCCTTCCCACAACACGGCCCACGTCTCCACGGAGCCCGTGTTGTTGTCGAAATAGCCATCAATAGCGCTGCGGATCTCTTCTTTAAAGACCGGGTCAGCCAAGGGCCTTCCAGGGAATCTCCATTGTCGTTCATACGCACCCAATGTGGGGATCTGCAGAGTCAGTACAATGGGGGAGTGGTCAGACAGCGTACGCGGGAGTGTGGAGAGGTTATCCACCCAAACGGCCACGCCCGGGGAGAGGAGCCAGTAATCTATCCTTGTACTAGTGTTATGAAACCCTGAATGGTGTGTAAAATCAGGCGAGTGTGGGTTCAATCGCGCCTCGATATCCACTAATGAAAAGTGAGTGCAGATGTCAGCAAGCGCCGCTCGAGACCGGGGCTTGCAATCTGGGGAAGGGGAGGTACTATCCCTTGCTGGATTCATCAACAAATTAAAGTCACCGCCCAATATTAGCAGGTCTATGTCTGAATGTAGTAGTGTTACTTGAAGGTCTTGGAAAAAAGCAGGAGAGTCGACGTTGGGACCGTTAATTCCCACTAATGCAAATTTGTAGCCCAACAGCACACCGCTTACCATCACATATCTACCTTCCTTATCCGTGGTACTGCTAACTAATACAAACGGGACAAGTCTGTGAACTAGAATCGCAACCCCTCTTGCATACCTAGTAAAGTTCGAAAAAACTCTGTGGGCACCCCACCCCCTGGCAATGGAAGAAGAGTCTGAAGGCGATAGATGCGTTTCTTGAAGAAAAAGAACATCTACCTCGTGTCGGGCTGCATAGTTCAGGACCTGTTTGCGCTTTCTTGTGGTTTTCAGACCGCGGACATTCCAGGACATAAGCTTCAGTTTGGCCGGTCCAGACTGCCGTCCTATCCTGGCCATAAGTCAGGCCAGAGAATGAATGTGAACATGTGTACGGCTGGTATTCCACTCCCATCAGCATTACAGATTCTCACAAATAGGGATGAACATAGAAACAAAAAATAACCCCTCCCCCAACCCCCACCCAGCCTCCTCCTATCCCAAAAGAGGCAATCCCTGAACAATCGGACACTGTGAATGCAATATATCCAAAACAATAGCCATGCAGTGAAGTGTTTGAACAAACCAAAAATCTTAACCCCAGATAAGAAAAACATGGAGGCAAACGCCATAGGGGGTGGCAACGCCACGCCTAGCGGGCATCCCAATAGGAAGCGGCATCCGAAGTGTTACTAATCATATGAAATTAAATAGAATCCACATTAGATAGTCCAAACAGTGAACGTAGCAATGAACCATTAATGTCAAGAGTTTAACCCTGGCCGGTTTCAGTAAAGAGGTCAGCACTGGCCTGCGAGAGTGTGGCGCGGAGTTAGACGCCCGTGGGGAGCCCTGTTTCTTGTAGGTTTGGCAGTAGTCTTGGGCCTCAGTGGGGGAATCAAAGATGCGGAATCTGCCATCTATATCGACCTTTAGCCTAACTGGATATAGCATTCTGTACTTCAACCCCAGGTTATGTAGATTTGCTTTAACTCCAGCGTATTTGCGACGTGCCTCCTGAACCATCAAAGTAAAATCTGGGAAGAAGGACAGAGTGCTGCCCTGCCATCTCACCTCTCCCGCTTCCCGCGCTGCACGGAGCGCGGCATCTCGGTCGCGAAAGTTCATGATTCTGGCGATAATGGGACGAGGGGGCTGTCCCGGGCGAGGTCTAGGGCCCAACGACCTGTGGGCTCTCTCGACCACAAAGCCATTCGTGAACGTGTATCTGCCGAACAACTCTATGAGGAGTTTCCCAACAAAGGGGTCGAAGCTCCCTGTGGCCGTCATCTCAGCCACACCTATAATGCGTATATTATTTTGTCAGCCACGAGCCTCCAAATCCTCGTTCTTGATCGCCACCTCTTTCAGTATTTTTTCAACTCGTTCTAGCCTCTTGAGGGATTTGGTGGCATTATCTTCTAAATCCGATATCCTGGATTCCGCCACTTCCAGGCGTCGGTCGTGGGCCTGCACCTTGGAACCTATATCTGTGATTTTCTGTTCGAGATTGTCAAAGCGGGTATCCAAAGCCTTGAACCCCGCTCGCATTTCACCCAACATGGCGGTGACCATGGACATGGCATCTCCTGTGGCCGCAGTCGCGGTAGTCCCAGTCGAAGAACCAGGCGGAGCGTCGGCCGCAAGTAGGGGGGTCTTGTCAAAGCTCAACTTCCTCTGATTCGGGTCTCTCTTCGCCATGGCCAGTTCGATGGCGAATATACTGCGCACTGAATCAATGAGTGGTATCAAGCCGTGAGGCAGCGTGCGGCGCAGGAGTCACAGTGCCAGCCGGAAGGTTGATGATGTTTAGAAAGATTCACGAAGATGGCGTCTCTCCGATTGGATGGTATCTGTGCAGGACAGACCGTGCCAGGTAAAACGTTACCAGGGACCCGGGGGCTATCTGCAGCGAAGCTCAAGCCAGTGCGTCACATCCACCTGCCCCTTTACGTTGCCTCTAATGATCTGTGGGTGACGTCTATGCTTCCCCCACTGTATACAATTGGGGTAGGCACCCACTGACAGGAGCCAGAAGGGCGTGAATAGTGGGGGGAGTGTGTGGTATCTGGTGTGTCTCCCTCAGGTGGGGCCGCAGTAGTCATCCGGATGCACCTCTTGGGGCCCCCACCACCACAGCCCGCCACCCGGCAGCAACCAAGCAAGCCCCCCCGCCTGCCGCGCGGCGACCGCCGCCAGCCCGCAAATCGAGGCCCCGGCCTCCACACGCGTCTATGCCCGAAGGCCCTGACCCCATGCAAGAGCCCGGCGCCCCCTCCCAGGAGCCAGCGGAGGCCCGGCGACCGGCACAAGAGCCCGCCGGCAGCCCGCTAAGGGGTAGGGGACTCGGCAGGGAAGCCCAGTGCAGCACTCACCGGCCAACCTTGCGCAGTTAGGGAAGATTTCTCCGAGGCCCGGAGACCTCCAGTCCCCTCCGCCGTACACACCGCAATTCTCAACCCCCAGGCCCCCGGGTCCGTCCAGCTGTGAGGGGCGTCGATACATCTCGGATCCGCTTTTGATGTGGGCGCGGGAGCGGCCGGATCACTTCTCAAACGCCGTCCCTGGGTGCCCTCATGGCGGAGCTTCACGTCGAGGCAGCCATTTCGGTCGCCTCCGTGGCCACGCCCCCCTTGCCCCTGTAGTTATTCCCCAAATTGTAAAGAAATATGACAAAAAGGGACTCCGAAAGGAGGTTAGAGATTCAGACAGCAGTTATGATTCCGACCTGGGCAAGTATAAAAGGTCACATTCTCCTAGATTCAGGGACGAGGAAAAGAAAAAAATAGATTGCATAGCTTACTAACTAATTACAGACTGTGCCTCCCCTTCAGACATCTACGCTGCAGCAGAGGGCCAGGTACATTCGACAAGAAAAAGCTATTTTTTAGAAAGAATGGCTTACCACCTTATGGCCAGCCAGGAGGACCAAAGGGTGGAATTTCCGGATTTCCGGAAAATATATAGGCGCTTGCACAATGGTGAATCTACAGAACATGACAGAGATGCATTACTAGCAATGATAAAAAATACTTTGCGGGGGGCGTGGCAAGCAGCCGAGCAAGATGGCCGCAGCCTAACAGGGCTCCGAGGGTGAGAACCTCTCCCCGCTTAATCCGACCAGTAATCCGCAATTAAAATTGTGCCCAGAGCCGCTACAGAGGTGAACGAGCCGCGACAGACCTAGGCGACCCAGCACCGCTGAAAAACGGAGGGCACTGGGCTGAGATATCGCCGAGAGCAGATTGGGCCTAGTTGACCTGCGGCAGCCGGGGACTCGATTTAACAGATTAGCCGAGAAGACGCCGGGTGGTCGGGGACGCCTACCGGATGCCAGCGGCGGAGCCCTGTGAGCAGCGAAAGACGAGCTGAACCCATTGTCGGCAGGGTAAGAGTGGCGCCGAGTATAGGCCAAGGTCCCCCCCGTACTCCCCCTGGGACACCGAAGGTCGGAGCGCGAGCCGGACAGGCTGCGCTAGCGCCTATAACTCACAGACGATCAAGAGGAGGAGGCGGGCAGGAGTGGCTGCCTCTCAATTGGCAACTACACCGTAGAGGGGCCACAGAGGGCTTGTGAGGCGGAGGTGAGGCCTGCAGACACCGGGGCTGGATCATGGTGAACTCGTGGCCCCCCATCTATCCTGGAGCTTTGTTGGACGAACTGCACAGTCACCTGTGGGTCCCCAGAGAGCCTACATGGAGGGTCGTCGGGTGAGGCTGCCTTTAGATTGAGGACTGCACCAACATGAGGCCGGCATAAGCTTGGAGGTCGGGGATAAGACCTGCGGGCATCGGGGCTGAGGCGCGGTGGCAGCATGACCCCCCTCCCCTCCTGATATATAACTTGATGACGCCCACATTAGCAGAGGCATCGGCCTACCCACGAGTAATGTTGAAACTGTCACGATACAAAAGGTGAAATTAAGAACTGAGGGCACATGCACATCTGGGTGCAACGAACAGTGCGGGGTTGGCCTTGCCATCGTTGAGGGTCCAACTTCTCAATGAACTGGTGAAGGAGCTGAGTGGCAATACACAACTGTTGGGGGGAAAAGTGAAAGGCGGTTCAGCGGTGCTCATAGTGCTGGCAGGGACCGGCGCTGCTGATCTCTGGGCTGTGTAGGCAGTGGCTGGGTGCCCCGTAGACCTGGGGTGGTAACGACCAGCGACTCAGGATCGAGGAACGCTAAAGAGCCAAGGACCCTTACAGCCGGTACATAAAGAACGAGGGGGTTGCGGTAGCGGCGATGTGGTGAGGAAGACTGGTGACAGTACGCGGCGAGCACACGAGGGGTGGAAGTGCAATTGCATTAAAACTGTTACTGAGTGACCCCCCCGACCCACCTCTGCTATACCCTGTTCCAGCGGATAGGCGCTATAATAGACTAACGATGAGCGGCAGAGGCTCCCGCGCAAATCAGCAAAGCACACTGGACAAATTCGCATACACTAAAGACTTCCCTCCACTGCCAGAAACTAAGGGTCAGACGGGGAAACAAAAGGAGGATGAGGGGGGTCCTAAGGTGACGCTCAAAGATATCATGGAGGCCCTCCACAAAGTACAAACAACGGTGGGTTCCATCTCAACTGATGTCACATTCTTGCGAGCAGATTTTCAGAAAATGTCAGCTAGAGTGACGGAGGTGGAGCAGGTGACGACTGCCCTTTCCAAAGAATCTTCAACCCTGATAAAGAAGGTAACACGGTTGGAGGCCGAGAACAAACGTATGGCAGAGAAACTGAATGATCAGGAAGGTCGCTCCCGTCGCAACAATGTTCGCATTACGGGGCTTCCAGAATCGGAAGGGGGCCCTTCAATGTACCTGTACATCGAAGAACTCATAAAAACGCTCATGCAGCCTAAGGGACTCTCGACATTCTTTTCGGTGGAAAAGGCACACAGGGTACCGGGTGGCAGGCCGAAGCCTGGGGCCCCCCGTGTCCTGTGTTGGCCCGCATCTTCAATTTTCGTGACCGAGACGCCATTCTCCAGACGGCCAGGGTGGCACCACCCATTCGTGTGCAAAATTCTGTGATCTCATTCTTCCCGGATTATATGGCGGCAGCCTCGGTCGGCATGACGCAAAAGCTTCTTCGAGATCAAAAAGGCGCTGAGAGCCCGCAAACTATCATACTCCATGCTTTTCCCTGTGAAGCTCCGAGTAGTGGCTGAGGATAAAACCTGGTTGTTCGACACGCCTGAGGAGGTAGCTGACTGGTTGGAGGGATGGCGAACGGCGGGAAAGCCTGGCGGACGCAGGGGGGGCGAAGAGGACATGTACGAGAAGGAGACTCGGAGGCCGCGGAGCAAGAGGGAGAGGACTAGGAACAATCGCAGAAAGAATCAGGAGAATGAACTCTTTTCACTAACAACGCCTCCATGTGGGATAGATATAAACTGTTTGCCATTTTCAGCCTAATCATGCACGGCAACAGTGGCAACTTCACCTTGCTTTAATGACCGCGATGGAAATGCTGGTACAAAAGGACTCTGGAAATGGGGATCGAATGGTCTTCCTCGGACTTCCCACCCCAGCACATGCAAGTAAAGTTTCGGGAACGGGGATTTGAGCACTCTGCTGAGTTGGGGTGGCGGGCAGTTTGGGGTCCGCGAGGCTGGGAGGCAGGGAGGGGGGCGGCGGGGAAGGGATTCTTTTTTAGTTTGTTGTATTTATTATATGTTCTTGTTATGTATGACGATGGTTATGCAGTACTAGCGTTCACAGTGACAAACTGGCGTTCCACTTAGTCACAAATCACTGACATTAATAGATCTGCTGGCTGCCACAATGGGAGACGAAATGCAGAGTGACACAACGGGGGGCCCACCACAATGATACCATCCCTCACAGTGCTCACGTGGAATGTACGTGGACTGGGTGACAAAATCAAATGTGGTCTGGTTTTACAATATATTAAGAAAGAAGGCCTGGCAGTAATATTGCTGAAAGAGACACATCTTACGGGCACGTCCACAAAAGGAATGGATAGATGGGGATATAAAATGGTGGTACACTCTGAATTCACGTCCAGCTCTAGAGGGGTGGGCATAATAATAAAAAAGCAATTTCCCCTAATAATAAAAGAAGTTAAGTCTGAAAATACTGGGAGATTTGCCGCAATACACGCGCAGTGGGAGGGGAGGCCCTTTAACATTGTGTCAGTTTACATCCCCCCAGCATTACACACAGTAGCCTTCCCTGACCTCAGTGCGTTCTTGCTGGGGTTACCGATAGGGGAGCTGCTTTTTGGTGGAGACCTCAACGTGGTGGCAAGCGATTCCCTGGACAGCTTTCCTCCGAGAATGGTTCCGACTGGCACGTCAAGGCTTATGAGTATCATGGAGGCACTGGGATTGATAGATGTATGGAGGAAATACCACCCCACAGAATGTAAATACATCTATTACTCCAATGTTCATAACAGCCTCACGAGAATAGATTACTTTCTGGGCTCGATGGGTGGCCTTCCACAGGTGGACAGTGTAGAAATTAAACCACGGGGCATCTCTGACTATTCCCTATTAATACTCACATATACCACTCACCAGCAACAGCGGCGGCGGATCTACCCATTACGCCCCGGCTATCTCCAAATCCGCAAGATTAGAAAGGGACTCTGGAAAGAGATGAGACATTACTTTCAGGAAAATGAGGGATCGGTTGCTTCCCCCACTGTCTTATGGGAAGCATTTAAAACGGTCATCAGAGGACATGCTCTGGCATCCATCACAGCTCACAGGCGGTAGGGACAAATGGAATTGCAGGCTCTGGAGTCTGAATTGACCATAGCGGATACACAGCACAGCAAAGACCCAACCCCTGACTCGGCACATAATTTATATCTTGCCCAGCAACGCCATAAAGGGCACCTGACAAAACTGACCAAGCAGCAACTAACGAACACGCGACACAAAATATACGAAATTGGCGA
This sequence comes from Lissotriton helveticus, assembly GCF_964261635.1. Classification (NCBI taxonomy): domain Eukaryota; kingdom Metazoa; phylum Chordata; class Amphibia; order Caudata; family Salamandridae; genus Lissotriton; species Lissotriton helveticus. The sequence goes on along the minus strand of NC_136067.1, from coordinate 77,542,545 downwards.
CAAGGCAGGGAAACTAATGGCATGGCTGGATAAACGGGAGATGAGCGACAGGTGGATAGCGCAGCTTGACACGGGGGGGATAGTCCCTCGACAGACCCGCGCGCAATAGTACAAACACTGGCACAGCATTTGCAGACAATATATGCCTCCAACTCTGACATTTCAGAGGATGAGGCGATAACTTACACACAAGACCTTGTCATGCCGAAGTTGTCTCCGGAAGAAGCACAGGCACTAGAGGCTGATCCGACTGTAGAGGAGACACAGGTAGCCATCCGGGCACTGCAATCGGGCAAGGTGGTGGGGCCAAACGGTGCACCGATTGAATTGTACAAAAGGATGGCAGATACCATTGTGCCCCATTTTCTGAACATGTTCACTGATAGTCTGCAGACGGGGGAGCTGCCACCAGACCAACGTACGGCCACCATAGTGACTATCTTGAAGCACGGGAAGCCGGCGAATGTCTGTGCCTCGTATCGGCCTATTTCCCTTATAAATGCTGAGGCTAAAATCCTCGCAAAAATGCTAGCGCTCCGACTGACGCCACATCTGACAAAACTCGTACATCCGGATCCACATCATTGGATGCACATATGGCATTCGACATGGTGCACTGGCCCTTTCTATTCGCAACATTACGCCATTTAGGATTCGGTCCAAAGTTTTGTTCCAGGGTCCGGTCGCTCTATACGAAACCAATGGCACATGTAGCCGCAAATGGCCACATCTCCGCTGACTTCCCCTTGAAAAGAGGTACGCGCCAAGGTTGCCCTCTATCACCACTACTATTCGCACTGGTGCTAGAGCCGCTGGCGGCATGGATACGATGGGAACCAACGATAAAAGGTCTCAAATGGACAGACACTTGGGAAGATCGTATCTCCCTATATGCTGACGACATCCTGTTGTATCTGTCCTCCCCTACACGCTCCATTAACACCCTTCTAGATATATGAACAGCGTATGGTCGGGCATCCGGCCATACGCCTGGTCTAAGTCCATCATGTACGTGCTACACGGCCCGACACCACATCTTCCTGATAGATGCCCCCTGCAAATGGCGGAGCAAACGTTTAAATATTTAGGGGTACACATCATAACTGACCCAGGAGATTTTTATAACAAAAATCTACAGCCGCCACTTTACCATCTCAAAAGAGACATACGTCACTGGGAAACACTACTGATCACCTTGTTCGTGAAGGCAACACTTTTTAAAATGATGACCTTGCCTCGATTTTTATACATCCTAGAAAACACGCCATATACAGTGGCACCCTCCTACTTTAGAGTAATTGCAGCGCAGATATCTAAATTGCTGTGGAGTAATAAACCGGCACGTATTGCGCAGGCTGAGCTGGTGCGCAGCTGGTATGATAGTGGAATAGCGCTCCCTGATATACAACTTTATTATTGGGCAGCACAGCTGAAGGTAATTAATCAGTGGGTCCATCTTCCACGCTCCGACCCGGCACTTCAGGCAGATAGAGCGCAATTGGGCATGGGGGATATGCTGGCTCCACTCTATGAAAAAAAACTGGTGGCGACGCGGTTTGGGCCACTACGACATACCCTTGGTCTATGGCATACGGCTCAGGCGCGACTAGGATGGCGAGGAGTAATAGCTCAATTCACTCCATTGTGGGATATGAGGTGACTGGGGAAACTCAGGCAAAGTAAGGGTTTTGACCAATAGGACGCCATCGGGACATCAACTGTTGGTGACATGTGGCGGAGGGGGGAGGTGATTTCCTTCGAGCAGTTAAGACAAACATATGGAATGGCCCCCTCAGAACGGTTTAGATACACGCAAATACGGCATGCCCTGATGACAGTGCTGCCGGTAGGCTCAGAGGTCCCAGAAGCGTCCCCCTTGGGGGATAGAATATTAATGGACTACATGTCAAAGAAGGTGACCTCTCACCTACCGCAAACTTATAACTAACTTGCCTGACCCAATGGGACCCCTAAGGGATAAATGGGCCTATGATCTTGACGAAATGGATGACACAGAATGGCAGGAAGCATTAGAGTCCCTTAGGGAGGTGGGTATACCCTCAAGACTCAGGTTGGTACAACTACGCATATTACATCGCTCCTACTACACTAGACACACCTTACACAAGATAGGGAGGGTTGAGCCTGAGGGTGTGTGGAGAGGAAGGTACCTTTTACCACACCATATGGGATTGTCCCAGGATAGTGGAATATTGGGCTATAAAGTGCTATGGACCATTTCATAGGTGGAGGGGGTCTCGCTACTGCTTGAGCCTAAGCGCTGTTTGCTAAATATATGGGAGCCAAACGACCTCACGCGCACCGGACAAAGCTGGGTTACGTTGGGCATGATGGTTGCCAGAAGAAATATAGCACAGAAGTGGGGAGGGACGGAGGTGCCGACCCTAATGGCATGGAGCAAAGATATGGATGCAGCCATGATTGCGAAGAGAGTGGTATATCGTAACAGGGGTTGCCCTAAAAAATGGAATACAATGTGGGGGGCGTGGAATACATACGGGGTGAGCTTTATGATCCACTATCGGACCAAGAGGACAGTGACTCGGAGTAAGAGGAGGTCTAATGACCCAAGACTGAATAAAGGGCGGAGGGTCGCAGTTGTTATAAGATTGCATATTTTGGATTTGGGTAAAATTACGAATGTGTATAATAACACTGTGAGGTGCTGTACTGCATGCTTCTGTGTCAAATTTTTTAAATGTATGATTAACATGAAAATGAATAAATAGTTTTAAAAAAAAGATATACTTTGCATTCCAATAGTCAGACATAGAGTATTGTTCAGATGCCAGTCAAAGAGGCTGCCTCCATCTATGTCCCCCCATGGGGTACTGGAACAGTTCTGAATAACCCAGATGACCCGAATGCCTGGTCCAGATTAATGTTTAGCTTTGTATATACTCCTTGGACAAAGGCTGAGATGTTACATTTACGAGATATACCTGACATCAGAAAGAATCCTACAGGATTCTATGAGAGTGTCCAGCAGATACTGAACACTTATACCTTGACCCTAATTGGCATCACTCAATTTTTTGGCCTTATATTGCCAGCTGAGCTTTGGAAACCGCTCAGATATGTTAATGATCAGGCAGCTTTCCATGGTACATGGGAAGACCTGGAAACAAGGGAAAAAGAGAGAAAACCTGGTGAAAAGCCACATGAAGATATATTAGCACTGCCAAATAGACTGTTAGCCAAACTAAAAACTATCGCTCCAGAAGGAAAGGTAGATTGGACCCTTCTCAATGCTTGCAAGCAGAATACTGATGAATCAGTCTCTGATTATTTTACTAGACTAAGAAAGGCATATACTGATTTCAGTTGTCAGGATGTCGCGACTGAAACTGGTCGCCACCTGCTTATTCAGTCTTGTGAAAGAGCTCTTACCAGCAGTGGGGAACAGGCTTTATTATTATTGTTATTATTATTATTTCATTTCACGCTCTATCACCTGACGGCATCCTGGCGCTGAGAAGCTCAGAGGTACGTAGCAAGAAAAAAAAGACAGGAAAGGCACGGGCAGCTGGTACAGAACGGCATCAGTTACACCCTGGGAAAGAGCCAGGTTTTTAACCTTCTTCTAAAAGGTAGGAGTTGGCTGATCTGTCTTAGTTCCAGAGGGACTCCGTTCCAAAGTCTGGCCGCAGCAACCGTAAAAGTTCTGCCTCCAGTTCTAACTTTCCTAAAGCTGGCCACCTTAACCAATCTGGCTGAGGCAGAACGGAGGTCCCTAACTGGGACATACCACACAAATTTCCTCTGTAGCACAGCCGGGCCCATCCCATGCAGAGCTTTAAACACGAGACAAAGGGACTTGAACTTTACTCTCTGTCCCACCGGAAGCCAGTGTAGCTCTGCAAGGGCCCTAGAGGATGAGGATCGTCTCGGCCAGCCCAAAGCAAGCTTAGCTGCGACAGACTGGATTCTCAAAAGTCTGTCCAGAAGGGCCTTGGGGGATTCAAGCAAAAGGGCGTTACAGTAGTCCAGTCTACTCAAGACTGAACCCTGTACGACTAGTGCCCGTGCTTGAGGAGGTAGTAAGGGGAGAATTTTGCGTAGAGACCTAATGATCACCACGCAACTTCCCACCGTTTTGGTGACTTGAGCCTCCATAGTCAGTTTGTTATTAAACATAATGCCTAAATTACGAACCTTCTCCACTGGTCTCACTGCAATTGACATATCACTAGGCCAGAAATTGCTTGGCAGCGCTGAAGGAATCCTGTCCACAGGACAGAAGAGGACCTCCATCTTACCGGCATTAAATTGTAGTGAATTGTCTTTCAACCATTGAGCCGTGTCGCGCAAGCAGCAATGAAACTCCTCAATAGATAGAGAATGTTCACCCTCCAGAGAGAAAATGAGCTGCGTGTCATCGGCATAGTTAGTGATGTTAATACCATGCTCTTTGACAACTGCAATCAAGGGTTTCATATAAATATTGAAGAGTATCGGGCTGATAGCCGAGCCCTGAGGTACCCCATGAGAGATGTTAATCTGTTCGGACCGATATGGAGGAAGGGACACCACCTGAGTTCGACCCGTAAGAAAGGAATGAACCCATTGAGGGCACAGCCCTTTACTCCCACCTTCTCCAGCCTGCTCATCAGAGTTCCATGGTTAACCGTGTCGAACGCAGCAGACAGGTTAATCAGGATAAGAACCGCTGCCTGATTCCTGTCTGCACGCGACCGAAGTTCGTCCAACACGGCCACCAGGGCCGACTCTGTGCCATGGGCAGGACGAAAGCCAATTGCACCTCATCTAGCAGTTTGTGCTGCTCCAGGTAGTAAGAGAGGGTTGCACTGACCACTTTCTCCGTGATCTTAGCCGGAAAGGGTAGGAGAGAAATCGGCCTGTAGTTTCACTGGCTTATGGCCAGTGAAAGTAGTTGGCCAGCGGCAACACCAGCGACAATACTGACTGTGGCACAATATTATGAGAGCCAGTACAAAAACACAGAAGAAGAAAAGGAAATTAAGAAAAAGAAGTTGAAGGAGCAAGTATTGCTCAGTCAGCTAGACACCAGCATCCACCCCTTGGGCAAAACAATGCCCTTCAGGTTTTCCCAGCAACCCCAGAGCCCTCCAGCACCAAACCAGCAACTCTATAGGCCGGGCCCCCAACCCTCTGATATTTGCGTACTTACTTACTGTAAAAAACCAGGACATTGGAAGAAAGATTGTACAATATTAGCAGCCAACATTGCCACTGGGAAAACACAACCGCGACAGTCCAACACCCCCTCCCGACCCCAATATCAATATAGAAGCAACAGGTTTGATAATAATTCCGAATGCCAGGCTACCCTTCAGGATTATGCCGAAGACGATATTGAGATGAGCCCAGTATATTGGTCAGCCTAGGGAGGTCAAGGATGGGGGATGGAACCAGTGGAGGAACCTGTAGATCAACAGGGACCCTATGCTACAGCATTGGTGGCTGGCGCTGAAGGGTGCTTCCTTGTGGATACAGGAGCATCCCGCAGCACCTTGACCACCCCACTGATTCCGAGGGCTCCTCCATTCGGCAAACTAATTACATCGACTGGGTTCGATGGTAAGCCCTCTGTGAACCCCCTTTACAAACCTACGCCATTCTCTATCAACGGTGCTGACACTTCTGCAACCATCTTGCTATCACCAAATTGTCCTGAGAATCTCATGGGATTGGGTCTGTTAAAACATTACCGTGCCACTATCAGATGTTCCCCAGATAATGTTAGAGTCATTCTGTATGACAATGTTTCCTCGTGCCAACTGTCTGTACAGCTACTCCAATTTCCCGACATTCAGGAAGATTTAGCTACCATCCCAAACCCCATATGGGCAACTTCTGATACTGATGTTGGTACTTTCCAGATGCCACCAGTACACATCACTATCAGGGAAGGTGCACACTTGCCTAGATTACCACAGTATAAAATTTCTAAAGAGGGAGAGCTCGCACTACAAAAAATTGTAACAGACCTCATTCAGACTGGCGTGGTGGAACAGGTTCCTTCCAACGTCTGCAACAGCCTCATTTTGCCGGTATTAAAACGATCGGCTACACACCAAAAGGTGTACAGATTTGTGATTGACTAGGGGCCATTAATAAGATAGTAGTACCACAATTTCCGGTAGTTTCAGACATAACTACTATCCTCACCATGATTCCACCTACAGCCACAGCCTTTACGGTAATCGATCCATCCACATTCATGAAGAGTCACGGTTTCGTTTTGGCTTCACCCTAATGAACAGATCATATAGATTCTGTCGTGCCGCTCAGGGCTATACAGAAAGTCCGAGCATTTACAGCCAAGCATTGAAAAAACAACTTGACCAGGTCCATCTCCCAGAGGGATTGGCTCTTATTCAATATCTAGATGACATTTTGTTAGCAGCAGATACTACCCAATTGGCTCGACAGGCATCGTTACTGACCCTCAAATTCCTTGCTGAACATGGCCACAAAGTATCCAAAGATAAATTGCAGTATTGTAGAAAACAGGTGACTTATTTATGTCACCTGTTGTCTAAGGAGGGAGGGTCGCACTCTTACACCAGACAGGATTCAGACTATTTTGAACTTCCCTACTCCAACCACCCAAAGAGACATGCGAGCACTAATAGGTCTCACCTCCTTCTGTGGACAGTGGGTCCCAAATTTTTCACTCATTAACAAGCCACTTCTTTCCCTGATGACTAAAGATGTTTCTGATCCTATTCCCTGGACATCACAGCATGCGGAAGCATTCATGACCCTACGACAGGCTCTGTGTTCAGCCCCAGTCTCACTTCTCTGTCAAATGCATGGTACACACAAACGACCCTGTGCCTATTTTTCTGATGTTTTGGATCCAGTTGCCCGAGCTTTGCCTACCTGTCTACGTGCTGTAGCAGCGGCTGCTGTGGCAGTGCGCCAGACAGAGGGTATAGTTCTAGGGTCCCCATTAACAGTTCTGGGACCACATGCCGTTGATATTCTGTTGAATAAAACCAAGACCCAACACCTTACTAGTGCCCGACTGTATGGATACAAACTCACCCTGTTAAATGGCACATAACTATTCAACGCTGTACCACTCTGAATCCCACCACACTCTTACCCCTGCCCGATACCGACCCCCTCACTCAGCCACCCCATCATAATTGCGTATTCCGAACAGAAGCAGAAACCAAGGGAAGGGTGGACCTTAAAGACACAGCCTTACCAGATGCAGAAGGCCACCTGTGGGTAGACGGTTCTTGCCTGAAACTCCCGAATGGCACCACCTCTGCAGCCTATTCTGTCACAACAACACTTAAACTAGTTGAGACTGCCCGAATATTACAGCAATCAGCCCAAGCGGCAGAGATAACAGCACTCACACGCGCTTGCATCCTCAGTACAGGTATGACTGTAAACATCTACACCAACAGTCAGTATGCCTTTGGGGTAGTACACAATTTTGCACTACTATGGAAAGAAAGAGGGTTTCTCACTTCTCATGGGACGCCTATATAACATGGTGAATAGGTTAATGCCCTTTTGGAAGCCATCACTCTCCCTGCTAAGTTAGCGGTGATCAAATGTGCAGCACACAAGAAAGTTATTGACGAAGTAGGACAGGGGAACGCTCTGGCCGACAGCACAGCCAGTACCACAGCCTTAGGAATAATACCTGCCCCAATGTACGTCCTAAAATCACAAGCTGAGAAATGGCATGATGCCAGAACACGGATTATTGACATACAAGAATCCGCTGCCGTAGAAGAAAAAGTACAGTGGAAAACAGATGGTATGTTAGATGAGGAGGGATGTTGGAGATCTCAGGATACTCTTAGGTGGAAACTACCAACAGCATATGTTATTGCCTTATTTACAATGACACACTTACCTGCACACATTGGGTCCCAAGCCATGTATACTATGCTCAAGGAGGTATGGGACCATCCCAAATTGAGACCCCTGGCCGAGCGATTTGTCAAGAATTGTCTGACCTGTTTAAGATACAATGTGGGAAAGGGAACAAAGGTTCCGGCAGCAGGATTTGCACTGCCCTCTGCCCCTTTCAAAGTCCTCCAGATGGATTATATCCAAATGAACAGAGTTAACAGTTACAAGTATGCCTTGGTGGTGGTCTGTCTATTCAGTAAATGGGTGGAAGCATACCCCACCAAGGATAATACTGCCATTACTACAGCTAAAGCACTCGGTATGGCCTTTGTAGATTGATGCAAAGTGATTGAGGACCACATTTTATCAGCCAGACAGTCAAACATATCTTAGAGGGCCTGGGGGGTCAAACAAAAATTCCACACTGCATTTCACACCCAGGCAGCAGGATTAGTGGAACCTTATAATGGAATCCTGAAGGAGAAATTAGCTAAGATAACAACTGAGACAGGATTGAATTGGGTGACTCATTCAGACTGGCGTGGTGGAACAGGTTCCTTCCAACGTCTGCAACAGCCTCATTTTGCCGGTATTAAAACGATCGGCTACACACCAAAAGGTGTACAGATTTGTGATTGACTAGGGGCCATTAATAAGATAGTAGTACCACAATTTCCGGTAGTTTCAGACATAACTACTATCCTCACCATGATTCCACCTACAGCCACAGCCTTTACGGTAATCGATCCATCCACATTCATGAAGAGTCACGGTTTCGTTTTGGCTTCACCCTAATGAACAGATCATATAGATTCTGTCGTGCCGCTCAGGGCTATACAGAAAGTCCGAGCATTTACAGCCAAGCATTGAAAAAACAACTTGACCAGGTCCATCTCCCAGAGGGATTGGCTCTTATTCAATATCTAGATGACATTTTGTTAGCAGCAGATACTACCCAATTGGCTCGACAGGCATCGTTACTGACCCTCAAATTCCTTGCTGAACATGGCCACAAAGTATCCAAAGATAAATTGCAGTATTGTAGAAAACAGGTGACTTATTTATGTCACCTGTTGTCTAAGGAGGGAGGGTCGCACTCTTACACCAGACAGGATTCAGACTATTTTGAACTTCCCTACTCCAACCACCCAAAGAGACATGCGAGCACTAATAGGTCTCACCTCCTTCTGTGGACAGTGGGTCCCAAATTTTTCACTCATTAACAAGCCACTTCTTTCCCTGATGACTAAAGATGTTTCTGATCCTATTCCCTGGACATCACAGCATGCGGAAGCATTCATGACCCTACGACAGGCTCTGTGTTCAGCCCCAGTCTCACTTCTCTGTCAAATGCATGGTACACACAAACGACCCTGTGCCTATTTTTCTGATGTTTTGGATCCAGTTGCCCGAGCTTTGCCTACCTGTCTACGTGCTGTAGCAGCGGCTGCTGTGGCAGTGCGCCAGACAGAGGGTATAGTTCTAGGGTCCCCATTAACAGTTCTGGGACCACATGCCGTTGATATTCTGTTGAATAAAACCAAGACCCAACACCTTACTAGTGCCCGACTGTATGGATACAAACTCACCCTGTTAAATGGCACATAACTATTCAACGCTGTACCACTCTGAATCCCACCACACTCTTACCCCTGCCCGATACCGACCCCCTCACTCAGCCACCCCATCATAATTGCGTATTCCGAACAGAAGCAGAAACCAAGGGAAGGGTGGACCTTAAAGACACAGCCTTACCAGATGCAGAAGGCCACCTGTGGGTAGACGGTTCTTGCCTGAAACTCCCGAATGGCACCACCTCTGCAGCCTATTCTGTCACAACAACACTTAAACTAGTTGAGACTGCCCGAATATTACAGCAATCAGCCCAAGCGGCAGAGATAACAGCACTCACACGCGCTTGCATCCTCAGTACAGGTATGACTGTAAACATCTACACCAACAGTCAGTATGCCTTTGGGGTAGTACACAATTTTGCACTACTATGGAAAGAAAGAGGGTTTCTCACTTCTCATGGGACGCCTATATAACATGGTGAATAGGTTAATGCCCTTTTGGAAGCCATCACTCTCCCTGCTAAGTTAGCGGTGATCAAATGTGCAGCACACAAGAAAGTTATTGACGAAGTAGGACAGGGGAACGCTCTGGCCGACAGCACAGCCAGTACCACAGCCTTAGGAATAATACCTGCACCAATGTACGTCCTAAAATCACAAGCTGAGAAATGGCATGATGCCAGAACACGGATTATTGACATACAAGAATCCGCTGCCGTAGAAGAAAAAGTACAGTGGAAAACAGATGGTATGTTAGATGAGGAGGGATGTTGAAGATCTCAGGATACTCTTAGGTGGAAACTACCAACAGCATATGTTATTGCCTTATTTACAATGACACACTTACCTGCACACATTGGGTCCCAAGCCATGTATACTATGCTCAAGGAGGTATGGGACCATCCCAAATTGAGACCCCTGGCCGAGCGATTTATCAAGAATTGTCTGACCTGTTTAAGATACAATGTGGGAAAGGGAACAAAGGTTCCGACAGCAGGATTTGCACTGCCCTCTGCCCCTTTCAAAGTCCTCCAGATGGATTATATCCAAATGAACAGAGTTAACAGTTACAAGTATGCCTTGGTGGTGGTCTGTCTATTCAGTAAATGGGTGGTAGCATACCCCACCAAGGATAATACTGCCATTACTACAGCTAAAGCACTCGGTATGGCCTTTGTAGATTGATGCAAAGTGATTGAGGACCACATTTTATCAGCCAGACAGTCAAACATATCTTAGAGGGCCTGGGGGGTCAAACAAAAATTCCACACTGCATTTCACACCCAGGCAGCAGGATTAGTGGAACCTTATAATGGAATCCTGAAGGAGAAATTAGCTAAGATAACAACTGAGACAGGATTGAATTGGGTAAATACTCTACCTCTAGCTCTGCTGTCTATATGATCAGTCCCACATTCTAAGTCACACCTTACGCCCTACAAGACAGTTTTTGGTAGACCTATGAATATTTGGAATGCCCCATCTCTGAAATCCCTGACTGACCTTCCCCAGGAAGTGTTGACTGATTATCTGTATGAACTTACTAAAACAATGTCTTTACTCCATGAACAGGTCCGGGCCTCCGTCACAGACATATCTCAGGGTCCTGGCCATGATATCAAACCCGGAAACTTCGTCCTGGTGAAGAACTTTGCACGCACTCAGTCTCTGCAGCCTCACTGGAAGGGTCCCTTGCAGGTGCTGCCGGAGACCAGAACGGCCTTACGAGTCCTGGGTGCATGCCTCCCACTGCAGAAAAGTGGATCCCATAACTAAAGACAACTTGAAAGTACACAAAGAAGTTCTGACCCACAACAGACCAATAGACTGTGACTCAGATTCTGAACCTGAACTAGAACTTTGTGACGAGGGAACAGATGGATACTACCTCCGATCCAAGGCTAAGCTGCAGAACCAGCCCAGCTCCAAGTGTCGTTAGTACTCCATTGTCCATTGCTGCAGGGCGGTAGTAAAACCTGACTGAGGGTCCTGGGTACCCCTAGTAGTGGGTTACCGGGGCAAACATTGGTCAGTGAAGCATTAACTATCAGCGGCTCCTAGGGACATTGCAGTACTCTCGGGACGCTTGTAGAGCTATCATGGCTGGAGGATACGATAATGTGGGACCAATGTCCACAAAACCCGGATATGTTACGATCCGTCCTATTCATGAGTACCAAAGACTACGCACCCCCTTGAACAATGATTACCAACAAGGGCCATCATCCAGGTCTGCCAGTGTTCCCCCCATGAAGAAAACAGTCAACGACACAGGAACGGTATGAATCCAGAGGCCACATGCACCCGTGGTACTACCGCCACGCTGAAGATAGCTAGAATGAGAGTTTACAGTACCAAGACAATAGTACTGTTTGTCCTGACTGTGCTTGCTGTTCTGTTTAGTGTAGTATTCTGGATTATTGAAGAAACAGCTCCAGCCCATCACACTGTCCTGCCTCACACCCCACAACCATCTGAAGTTCCTGAACATTCACATGTTCCGTGGCCTGATTCCCACTTCAACAGACATTCTGAATTCAGTAATAATACTTGGATCCAAATGCTGCACCAGTTTAATCAAGTTGCGGGTGCAACTGACTGTTATGTTTGTGGACTTCTACCTCATGCAACTCAACACACTGTACAGTTTCTAGTGTTCCCTGCCTCGTCTGCTTATACTTTCACTCTGATGCACAACCTGACAAACGTCTTTCCCTCACGTGGCGACACTGACAACCTTACCACATTCCAGCCCTTTCTTTGTACATTCCATGCACACAACAATACCATCTGTAATGCCTCTGACTCAGCACCAAGGCGTACCATCATGTCCACCCCTATGCGAGGTACCATTCGAGCTAAAACAGTTGCCATTTCTGTCACGCCACGCCCTGGTACATTATGTCTGCAAGGGCGAGGAAAAACACCAGTAGGAATCAGTCTATGCAATACTACAATGACTTATGACAATTTCACCCCATATCTCCGCCTCCCTACACGATTGCATTTTGTGTGTGGAAACAAAGCTTTCACCTGGTTACCTCCCGACTGGAGTGGTACCTGCTACATTGCTTTCTCTTACCACCCGCTTTCAACAGAGACAATATGTACCACCGCCAAAGGAGACAATTGCCAGATGTGGACCAGACAGACTCCACAGGTCAACAGTTCTATGATGCTATGAAAGGACTGTTACTGTACTGGGGTTCTATGTCCAACAGCCTCCAAATTAGAAGACTAACCAGAGTCCTTGAAGCAACAATTAATGTAACGCCACGCCCTGGTACATTATGTCTGCAAGGGCGAGGAAAAACACCAGTAGGAATCAGTCTATGCAATACTACAATGACTTATGACAATTTCACACCATATCTCCGCCTTCCTACAGGATTGCATTTTGTGTGTGGAAACAAAGCTTACGCCTGGTTACCTTCCGACTGGAGTGGTACCTGCTACATTGCTTTCCTCTTACCACCCGCTTTCAACAGAGACAATATGTACCACCGCCAAAGGAGACAATTGCCAGATGTGGACAGACTCCACAGGTCAACAGTTCTATGATGCTATGAAAGGACTGTTGCTGTACTGGGGTTCTATGTCCAACAGCCTCCAAATAAGAAGACTAACCAGAGTCCTTGAAGCAACAATTAATGTGACTGCAGGAATACGGACCAACTACTTTGCCGAACTTGATGCCACCCGCATGGTCGCCCTCCAAAATCGTATGGTGCTAGATGTCATCTTAGCGGAAAGGGGTGGAGCCTGCCGTATCATCGGCGCAAGCTGTTGTGTGTATATTCCTGATTCGTCACCGTCAGTATATGATGCTATCTCCGAGCTTCACCGAATTGCCTCCGAAATCCATCAAGAAACTGAAACTCCCTGCTCGTCTCCTGGGGTTGGAAAATGATAACAATCTTACTGATTACGTTAGCTCTCCTGTTTTTCTGCTGTCTGTGCACCCACTGTGGCCCCGCACTCTGTTCTATCTGTGCTATCGGATGTACACCACCTACCACACTGCCTCAACGGACCAAAGATAGTAAAATACTGTATCAACAAGCTGTAGACGAGCTTATACAGATCAATATTGACTGAGGTGTTGCCCATGGCAAAAGGAGGGACTGTGAAACCTGAATCTGCTAAGTTGTCATGTGCCCCACCATCTTTGTAACTACAGCATCCATTTCACCTCTGTCCCACTGACCACGTACAGGTCAACCTGCACTCGAGATGACCTTTTCCCCGCGCCCATGCTAAAATCTTCCAGGAATGTTGAGATGGCAGATGACCTCGCCCGGGGGTTCCATTCCTGTTCAAACTACACAGTAAGAGGCAGGTGATGTGCCTAAGGCTTAGACTGACCCATTCCAGCATCGAACTCCGTGACAAAGGGCAGGTGATCCGTATCTCCATCCCGCAAGCTATATGAACTTTCTGCGTTCCTTCTCTGCAAATGGAGTGTCCACGTCCGATGAAGGATGCTGTGTATTCCTTGCAAATTGAACGGTCTCCCATTACCTACCTCCAGTGGGTCACAGACACTTTTCCATCTCTAGAGATTCCTGTATCAGATTAATAAACCTGTGTTTCTTCACTCCCAGAGGTGTGGTCTCCCATTTTTGAACGTACTTGGAGGAAGCTGTGGACTTGGGTGTTTCCTGCACAGTTGGGTGGTCTGCTTCTAAGACCCCCCCGGTTCTACACCTGGTTGGCTCCTTGTTGGCCGGTTGGCCCAGGGTGGGAGTCGAAGAGGTTGTCACTCCACTCATTGATCTGGCTTCCTCTCTGCCTTCTGTCTCCCACTCCACTATTGCCACTCCTGCGTGGTGGCATGGCTCTTCCACCTGATGCCTTTGCCCAGGTTGTCTCTGCCTTCGCCAGGGCCGGCACCCCTGCCCTCTTACTTAGAGGCACACTCAATGCCAGCGCCCCGGGATCACAGAAGACTGGCCCTGTCTGATGGTCCCCTGTTCGGGCAGCTATCTTGGATTTACTGCTACTTGGTCTGAGGCCACAGGCCACACTCTATGACTCCTCCTCTTCCCTCTCCTTTGCCCAGGACCATGCAGAGGCAGGTAAGGTTGTTGGAAGGACGGATTCTTGCTCCACTGGCCTCTGTCTCCTCTTTGGTTCTCCACCTCTGGTCCCCAGCTCAGTCTCCCCTACCACTAGTCTTTGTAAGCCTGAGGATATAGAGGTGGCAGGGCCCTCTTTCTTACCTTCTTCCAATCTACCTGGCCGCCACTGTTGTTTCGCATGGGATCTGCTGTGTCGGTGTCTGGGCTGAATGTAGCAAGCGGTGGAGCTTGATGTTTGAGCTGATTGCAAAGGATGATGCAGGATGTTGATAGGGTCCTGGGAGAGCCTTGTTGAATGATGGCTGTTCAGCCATCTTGTCAAGACACGACCACCTCCATGAAAACATACAGGGCAGCAAAAAGTCACACGTTGATTCTAGTTTCAGAAAGGGTCAATGTGTGCAAAACTCCTCCCACATGCTGGACAGAGGGTGATTTGTTGACACATTCCACTAAGTGGGTGCACACCTGCCAGAGCCATCTCATTACATACCTTCTTCTGTGTACAATGCATGCGTTTCCTGTGCAGGACACCTTTCACGCTCCCTAGAGAGATCTGCACGCCATATACCAAACGGACAACCAAGTCCAAATGCACCAGTGTCATGGACAAATACACAAAGGACATAACCTGCCCAAGCAAGGATAACACAGCTGCGTACATCCTCTGGCCAACCAAATGGAGACTAAGGGTGCGTGTAACTCACGTATTTCCGCGTTGCATAATTATGTAGAATTACCAAGAAATTCAGCAAGATTACGCAGAATTACCTGAGAAGAGTAATTCTGCATTTAGTGCTATTTTCATAACTAAAAATGCACAAACAGAGGCATTTTAGCTAAGAAATGAAACTAAATGCAACAGCACGAGCAGCAACTACACATGCTTGCTAAATGTGCACTTAGGGCTAGATGTAGGTAAATGGTATTTACCGATTCATGAATACCGAATTTTACCGATTCGGTATTTATGAATCAGTAAATATGAAGGGGGGAGATGTAGGTATATTCAGATGTTGAAATACCGAATCGTTAATATTCGGTATTTACCGATTCGGTAAATACCGAATCGGTATTTCCTATTGATTCCTATGGGCTGTGAAGCCCATAGGAATCAATGGGAAATACTGATTCGGTAATTACCGAATCGGTAAATACCGAATTCTGCAAGGGTGCAGGGGGGTGTCACTTTGACACCCTCTGGCACCCCAAAAATAGGCATGTGCGCCATGTGGCACACAGACTTGCCCTAAGGGCATGTCTGTCTGTCACATGGCTAGGTGTGCATGCACATATGTGCATGCACACCTGGATTCGGTATTTTAACACCCAATTGGATTGGGTGGTAAAATACCGAATTTGTAGGGCCTTTGGGACTCAGAAGAGTCCCACCTACATCTGGGATTTACCGAATCGGTAACAAATACCGATTCGGTATTTTACAGAATCGGAAAATTTACCGAATCGGTAAATTTACCGATTCTGTAAAATATGCCCCTACATGCCAATTCTTAAATACCGGTCGGTAACGGCCGAAATCGGCCGTTACCGACCGGTATTTAGGCTCCTACATCTGGCCCTTAGTGTATTATTTTCACCCTAACGCTTGCGTAATTAAGAGTATTTTGGAGGAAAAAATCCTACTGCACATTTAGTGAGCGTGAGCAGCTGCTTGCGCTGCTGTGTGCTATTTTCTTAGCACAAATGCATCCGCACATCCATTTTGGACGTGAGGGGGAATTCTTTGTCTTAAGAAACTAGTGCTAAATGTCAGGAGTGGGAGAAAATTGTACCCCAAGTGCACATTTAGCGAACACGAGTGGCTGCTTCGCTGCTATTGGTGTTCTATTGCATTTAGCACTAGATCTTATCGTAAATTGCATCCTTGTGTCCATTTTGGATGTGGGGGTGCATTTTTGCGTTAAGAAAATAGGGGCATATTACCAACAACTAGCGATAATTTTTGTCTCTAACTTGTTTAGAGACGAAAATTATCGCCGCACATCGGCGATTTTTATCGCAGATAAACCTTGCTATTAGCAAGGTTTATCGCAAATGCGATAAAAAACGGCCGCAATGCATGAATATCGCTGAAAAGTCAGCGATATTCATGCATTATCGAGCAAATGCTCCTAGCCATGTTATCCACCTCCCATTGGATAACATGGTGAAGAACTGCTCAGGGCAGGTGTTAGCTTTTGGAGATATTCGCGCTTAGCGCGAATATCTCCAAAAGTTGGTAATAGGAGATAGCGATGTTATCGACTGTTTCCAGTCGCTAACATCTTGGCACGCCCACTTTGCATGTCATTAGTGATAAATATCACTGACATGCAAAGCGGGGCCCAAGATGGTCGCTATCTCCTATTAGCTGTCACTAACTGGTGTTAGCGACAGCTTGGTAATAGGGAGATATTTTTATCTCCGCTTTCTTGGCTTTTAAAGCCAAAAAAGCAGAGATAAACCCCCTTGATAATATACCCCATAGTTCTAACTGCAGAATTACTCTTCTCGTGTAATTTAAGTAATCTCACAGACTTTTTAGGTAGTTCAGAATGATTATGGTACACAAAATTACGTGACTTACAGCCATCCCCGGACCGCCTCACACCCTCTTCTCCACCAACTTCACCGGCTCCAAGTACATGAGCGGGTCAAGTTTAAGGTTTGTTGCACGGTCCACAAAGCTTTAAACAATCTCAGCCCGCCTATCTTGCCGAGAAATGTATGCCGTATACGCCCTCCAGGTCCCTCCGCTCTGGAACTAGCGGCCACATGCATCATTGTAGGATTTTGCGATTCCTAAATTGCGAAAATTAAGGAATCGCAATTTAGGAATTGCAAAATCCTATGCATCAAGAAATCTTAAAAGTTTTTAGGATTTCTTAATTTTCTGTATTTGCGATTCCTTAATTGCGAATCGCAATTAAGGAATGGCATTACATTGATTCCTATGGGCCTAGAGGCCCATAGGAATCAATGCCTTTTTGCAATTTTTATTTTGCGAATCGCAATTTGTTGATGCATTTCAAGGGTGCTGAGGGGGTCCAAAGGACCCCCCCCCTGCACCCTTGAAATGTTTTTTTTAAGTGCAAGTTTCACACACACATGTCCAAAGGACATGTGTGTGTGTAACATGACACTTTCAAAAATGCTTTTTTGAGCATTTTTGAAAGATTTCGCAAATTAACACGAGGGTCAACCTCGTGTTAATTTGCACCTCCTATTTCCGAATTCGCATTTTAAAAAAAATTCATGCATTGCATTTAAGGAATCGCACAAATGCGATTCCTTAAATGCAATCGCATTTTTAGGAATGGCAAAAAATTGCGAGTTTTGTGAAATTGTTTAATGCATCCCAAAAAGTGATTTTGGAATCGCAAACGGCCGATTTTCCGAATCGCACCGTTTGCGACTCCAAAATCACTTGATGCATGTGGGCGTAAATCCCTTATCGTGGTCCCCCGAGTTAGGAAGGCCAGACTGGGTGGGAAGGCATTTTCCCACCTGGGCCCTCTTTACTGGAACCAGCTCCCCTTGTACCTGAGACAATGCCCTGACCACCTCCAATTAAGAAAGCCCATTAAGACCTTTCTTTTCTTTTCTTTTCTGTCTCTGATCCTGTTCCAGGCCCTCAGCTTTCCTGTTGCCTGTCCGCAGCGCAGAGATACCCCTTTGGGGGTCGATTCAGGCACTATATAAATAAATACAGCCACATTCGAGAAACAATGGCAACAGCAATACAGTCCATAAACGGACATCACTGCAGGCCGTTATATGTTATGAAGCACGTCTAAGCGTGTACATGGCTCTTAGACGGAGGAGAATTTCACGCATCCTAACACAGAAACATCCTCTGCCACCATGAAGCACTCCATGAGGGTACAGAGCCCAGCAGAAGGAGGTATTAGGGGCTCCCGTGAGAAAGACATCACCCAATGTTGAGGGCTCTTTGGAGATGCTATGCTGGCAAGATGCATGTTAGTATGCTCCTGCAACATGGTGGTGAGG
Organism: Lissotriton helveticus; assembly: GCF_964261635.1. Taxonomy (NCBI): domain Eukaryota; kingdom Metazoa; phylum Chordata; class Amphibia; order Caudata; family Salamandridae; genus Lissotriton; species Lissotriton helveticus. Next base: position 77,523,992 of record NC_136067.1, on the reverse strand, counting down.
GATTGAAGAAAGTGTTGCAATATCTGTGAGTCAGTGGACAAATGTCCTGGACAGCAATACAGACCGGGCTGTTTAGCTGACTACGTTTATCAGTGTCCTAATGTGCCCAGCCTTCTTTCACAGTGGTTGCTTTTTTTTTTTTTTTTTTGCAGTTTTATATAGTGCAAACTCGGTGGAATGTTCATGGGAGCCCTTTATATGGGCAAAGTTACATTGCACACGGACAGATTAATTTCCTAGGCATTAAGTGATTTTCCCAGAATTACAGGATGTCGAGTAGACATCGAGGCTCGAACAGGGTTCCCCTGGTCTGAAGTCAGCTGCTCTGGCCATAACTCCACATCCTCTCCATACATTCCTTCTTGTGTGTGTGTGCCTGTGTCCACTGCCCCTAGCCGTGGCATCTCTTACATCTCTACGTAGTGTAAAGTGGGAGCAAGAGGGTGTAAGAACGTATCTGTGCATGCCGTGCTGCCCCTGTGTACAGGTATTGGCAACTGAAAGCAGTATCCAGAGTACTCCCCAAGTACCCCACTGCACCCTATGCTCCTGTAAAGAGCAGTTGGAACATCACAGCCTGTGAACAACACACCCTCAGAGAAGTGCCACCCTCAACATGCCATCAACACTTCTACAATGCACGTTTTATGGACCCTTGTCCAAGAACTCATCTGTTATTGGCAAAGTTATGAAACAAGCAACAGACCCATCCTCAAAAAGTGGCCCTGGCTCCTACATATACCGTAATGCAGATACATGACAAGTGGTCACGGTTCCTTCCATATGTGTATGTTGCACAGATGAGGGCACACATATCTCTTCTTGGCTATGGTAGAGTACACACGAGAGAACCGTGTGAAATTATTGGTTCTCTCCGGGGAGGCTGAGGGTTACCCCTTTCTAGCTTCTCAATCCCTCGTGGTTATTTATGGGGTAGACTGCCATCAACCATGTCTTCGGGGGATAGCTGCTGTTATCTGTGGGAAGTACGTAAGACAACATGAGTGGCCGGCAGTATGTATGCATGTGTGGTACTGAGTACTCAAGGTGAGTGAGATACCTAGTGGGACACAGTTCCTATATTTTCATCTGTCTGTAGACCCTGCTTCTGTCCAGGATGGCAGCATCATGCTACAAACCAGCTGTGGTACATGACGACTCGCACCCGGCTTAGGTTTCCTGCTCTCTATACAGCATGTCTTTTGCTGTCCCGGGACGTGTTTCATTTCCTTGTCCAACACCTGGTCATTATTGTACATATGAGCCCTGTGTGGTCAGTCTCAGCTAGTTACCTAGACTTGTATCTATCACTGAGATCTGTGTCGCCTACGACTCTTTCATTCTCAGTCAGTTACTTAGTCGTGTATCTATTACAGAGCCCTGTGTGGTCAACAACTCTTTCATTCTGCGTACTTGTGCCGTTGTTTACCTTGGATGTCTATGACCTTAGAGGACCAAAGTTGATTGCTGTTAGTGTGATACCTCCAATATGTTATTGACTTCAATTTTAATGCATGGTGTATGCACACACTACAATGATGATTGTACTGTATCTCTAATCCTTGAGTGGTGACTGGATATTTAGGCTGGTGCACCCACTGGAGCTGTAGTACACAAAGGGGCAATGGTGAGGTTTCTTGATGGCATAATGTGTGGGTTTCTTGATGGCATAATGTGTGGGTTTCTTGATGGCATAATGTGTGGGTTTCTTGGTGGCATAATGTGTGGGTTTCTTGGTGGCATAATGTGTGGGTTTCTTGGTGGTATAATGTGTGGGTTTCTTGATGGTGTGCAGGCAGTCACCTGAATGTAGATGTAGGATCCACCAGCTTAACAGATGTCTCTGTATGCTTCTGCGATCTCCTGTAGAGTGTGGGAAAAAGATATTGAATGCCCATGGGGTTGTGAATTCTACAACTCGCAACCCAGTGCTTGCCAAACCCTTAGAAGCCTTCTCTTCTTCTCACCAAAGGAACAGCCCTCTGTAGTGGGAGCAGCTGCCGATCTACGTTCTGCAACTCTCCCTTCTGCTGCCTCAGCCTGACAAACACCAAGGAACATATCTACCGTTGAGTAGCATCACCTTTGCGCCATGCAAGGGGGCGCAGGGGCAACGCAACGACTAAGTCAGATTTATCAAGCTACGCAAGTCCACCTTGCCAGGTCCTGCGTTAGGGAGACGTTCCATGGGTGGAGCATAGGTGTTTCCACACATCCCCCTATGGATTCTGGCGCATTCCTAGATTTGACATTACTGGTAGATCTGGAAATGCGTCAACATGCTATGCCTTCCCAGATGAGGTACAACGAGGAGAAATATAATTCTTGACTCCAATGATTATTTTTGGTCAGGATGGTGTCTCTTCCTGCACAAAAACAATCCTGTCTGTAATGCAGGCATCCTTGCACCACGGTGCAAGAATGCCTGCGTTGTTACTAGGCAGCACATAGTGCGCCACTGCTACGAACGGACAGGAATGTGCTGCATAATGTTAAATAGAGCGCAGTCCTGTTCTTTCCCTTTCAGCCAGCGCAGCAAGGTGGCTTGCTTCACTGCACTGCATGAAATGTTGATAAATCTGCCCCCAAATACTATGAGGCCTCCAACTGAGGCACTTTGGTATCTTAAAAGCAAGCCCCTTGACTCCAGGTTCATTAGGAATTCAACCATTTTTATCCAATCAGCTTCTGAGTTCGAAAAACACACACATTTTCTTCTTGAATACTCACTTTTAAATGTTGGTATGCATGTGTTAAATCAACCAAGCAAAGGCTTCTAATTTAGTAGGCTGGATTGCACACAGGAGAGCGGCTTGCAGTTAGCTGAAGAGCTACAGTAGCTCGCGAGCTCCTCGTGGAGGGGCCTGCTTTCAGCACTATCTGCACAACTGAGGAGACCCATTCCCTTCATCTCCCTATTCTACTGTATTTCAAGGCATATTGTACTCATTGACTTATAAAGCACTGTAAGAGGGCCCTAATGCTCATTTAGTCTTCCTCAGCAGTGTCTCTGAATGTATTGTTGTTCTTAATTCCTGCAGGCCATCCACTCCCGCACCATAAATCCATCTATGTTGTTCTTTCATTAGTGCAGAGCAGCAGTGATAACTTTTACATCAGCAAGGGCTCTAGTGTTTTGCTTCTGGAACTGGTCAGTGTGACGTCTATACTTTCACTGCATGAATAACTTTTTCTTAATGCTGATGTTTTTTAGCCTTGCCCTCAAATTTGAGACTAGCAGTGCCCCTCCACCTCTAGCTTTGGGATAGAGAAAACCAGTTTCATGTTTCTCCAGTTCCATAAATTTCCTAGTGCCTTCAGATTTAAAATAAAGGACAATTCTCCTTGCATAGTTGTTGTCCCAGAGATAAACTATCACACCATAATCAAATATTCAATAAAACGAACTTGCAAAATATACAAATGCCCTAACATCCTACCTTGGCACTAAAGCTAAAATCTTTCTAGAGAGAAGGTGAGTGTATCAAGTGTGAGTCAGTCTTCAAAATTAGTACAACAGATACCAGCACACTACAAACACTGCATCTATGCTGTCCCTTAGAGAGAAAACATGAACGCATAGACCACAGAATACTCCGCCAACATGTTATTATTACAGAACTTCCCTGGATTCGAATCCCAGCACCTGAGTAAAGGTGAGCAAGACATAGGGCCTGATTCAGGGTTTGACAGACAGGCCGTTATCGGTCAGGGCAGTGGAGGACATAACATCTTCCACACTGAGGGACTAACAGCAGCCACATGTAGAATTCATCACTGTCCCAGTAGGGATCGCTATACCTTCGAAGGATTCACCATCATGGCCGTTCTTCTAATGAGGTACAAAAAGTTTTGTGGATGGCTGCCCTCGGTTTTAAGGGTTATCTACCAATCGTTTTGTTTTTAACCCGTTCCGTGCTGCGCGAATTTTTGAGCTGTGCGGGCATTTTATTGAGTGGGTGGAGTTCAGACGGCCCCTGGCCGTCCTCCACACACGCCCACTGTGACGTCGGACGGTTAAAAAACACAAGGGGTTAAAAACAAACTCTCAAAGTGGGATTTTGGTTTCGAAAAACAAATAACAAATGACCCCCTGAGCTGTTCAGGCTCTCCTATGAGCCGAACACAGCAGCCGCAAAGAGACTGCCGCAGCACCACCCGCCAGGGACTTAACTCAGAATCTTGGTGGTGGGTGTACCACAGGCTTAGCAGTCCTCCTGCAAGCGGTGGCGGTGCTGCATAGGTCCGCCAAACTCGTAATAAAGTGCTAACTATGCTGGCAGACTGAGAGGTTGGTGGGCACGTTATCCGTCACATTTACACACTGTCTTCCAGGGGGAACAGTGTTTACAACGCAACTTTTACAACGCAGTACCTTTACCACGCAACTTTTACAACGACTTGCGCTGGGGGGCGCTCTAGGATAGGGAATAGTTAATTTACTATCCAAAACCTTCCCTACTATCCACGGGGACTGGAGTTGGAATAGTAAATTAAACTATTCACTATCCAGCACCCCCCAACGCAAGTCGTTGTAACGACTTGCGTTGTAAAAGTTGCGTGGTAAAGGCATGCGTTGTAAAAGCATGCGTGGTAATGACATACATCCGTCTTCCAGAGTCTAAATTGGCACCATGATACGGTCAGAGCAGACACCATGGAGCTTGCTCCCTTGTGTAGGGCAGCACCAGTTGCATCTGGCTGCAGTCCACTTGGCATACTTTCCATTTCTTGTTTTGCATTTGATTAAAGCTTCAAGTTAAGCAAGGTTAAAAACACACATTTCAGATTTGATTATGTTTGCTCTGTTACAGCTGCTCTCCTACATTTGGGCCGACACTGCTTGTTTTCTTTTGTCAAACTGCATAAGAGAAGTGTCAGATGGTGCTGGCTCGTCTCTAGCTTGTCACACTGCTTGTGTGTTTTTTTTGCCAAACTGCCAGAGTGTGCTGGCTCGTCTCTAGCTTGTTCCTCAACTGGAACCCATAAGTAGTCCATAGCCACACCTTTGACTCGAGCCAGGCTCAAAGCTTGCCTTGCTTCACCCACCTCTAATGTTTGAGGAAACACACAGATGTGTTTTTTTATCCAGCTCTGCTGAAGGCCAGTGGCTGCCATCAAAGGGCAAAATAGCAGCGCTGAAACGTGTTGTCTTAGAAACTGCCGGCCATCGAGGGAAGCAAAGAAACACATTTTATCAAGTTGAGGGTTCTTCAGTTGTAATGTGCTATTTAAAACGCGCCATACGAGAGGTACAGCTGCAGGTTTCTACAAGGAGGATGTTTACTCAGTACAGTACAATGTTGTGCAACACAAGTAGATTTCTTAATGCAAGCAGCAATATATATATATTTTTACATGTATTCAGTCTGTAAAAGAAGCCTAAGAAGCTTACAGCCAGTGCTTGACATGGAAAAACGTAAGTGCATGTACTCTCTAAATTCAAAGTATTTCACCTCTGCTGAGAAGTGCAGGTACCCTCCCTCTCCAAACTAAAAAGTGCAGGTACTCAGTACCTGGCAGAGCCAGTCCATTCAAAGCACAGCTTACAGCGCACTGAGGTGACATTGTGCCATGCTCTGATCTCAGTGACGATGGCGCCACTGTTGGCCGGAGGGCGTTTGGTGGCAGTGAGTGTCCATGCACTCTTTGGAGAGCTTTTGGAATGAGAATGTCTGGGATACCTGGGTCAGACCTTGTGGTTCCACAGCGCTCTTTGGTGAATAAACCACAATGGAGAGATAAAACTGCTTCGGGTATATTTATCAAAGGTTCGCGTTGCCCTAGCACAGCGCAAGGCGATGCAGGGCGACACAAATTGCAGAATGAGATTTCCCAAGCCATGCATGGCCCTGCAGTGCTTGGTAAATCTGGAGTAACTCAAGACAGTGCAAGCTGCTGCCTTGCATTACTCTGCCCCAGGGAGGCGTTCCATGGGTGAAGCGTGCATCTTCCCACACATCCACCCATGGATTTTAGTGCATTCCCAGATTTACTATGACGGTAGACCTAGTAATCAGGGGCGGTGGGTGAGATTTTAAAGTGGTGGGGCGCAAACTAATTAGCATACAGCACCGTAGCGAGCGAGCGCAGCGAGCGAGCCCGAACCCCAAAAGGGGGGATTGGGGGGATTACCCCCCCCAAGAAAATTTTGAAAAAAAAGAAGAAAAATCGTGCATTTTCAAGCAAATTTGAGAAAGCAGGAAGGTTAATAAAGCAATTGTGAAAGTGCAGTTATTACATTAATAGATGGCATAACATAGGTAGCTGCTTATTCAGTATTACCACAGAGCTTCATACATTCTGTCCTATTATGCTCAGGTGCTGAATTCAGACTATAAGACTTTCATGGAAATCTCAGCTCTAAGAGTAGAAGAAGTTACACAGCAGTGTAATGGTTGCCAGGTTTGTTCCGCAGGAGCGTCAGGAACTTGAAGAAAAGTCCACAGTCTTCCCCTACGGCCTTCCGACTCTATTAGACTCTAGAGTAACGAATGGCACGCAAGGGGAAAACAGGGAAACAAAACAAGGAAAGGCGGGGGAAGAAAAACAGTCTTACAATATACTGAACATTAGACTCTAGAGTAACGAATGGCAAGCAAGGGGAAAACAGGGACACAAAACAAGGAAAGGCGGGGGAAGAAAAACAGTCTTACAATATACTGAATATAAAAGAGGCAGCGCAATGCGCTGTTACAGTGATTCTGGTTGAGCTGAGCTTTGTACACACTTCACATAGGTCCACGCAAGTACCCCAAATATAAATGGTATAAAGGTTTTCGCAATTTTCCAAGGGGAAAGTTTTGATAGGCAACACAAGCAACGAATCGTTCACCCTGCGGGAGACAGGTCCGGCCAGTGAACAAAGGTGAGCAAATCTGTGTAGTCTCCAAATAGAACAAACACTACAAAACTTTTAAAAACAGAGATAACAATGCATTTCTTACCTCAATCAGAATTTTTTGTATTCAACCAACAAGTAGCAGCATTCACTTTTTGTAAAGGAAATCCGCACGTCTGTCTTCCAGTGTAGCAAACTTGTCAATTACTTGCATATTGAAGTCCGGTATCTTTTGGACTAGCTTGCTCTCTACAGACAGCATCGCCAAAGCATTTAGTCTTTCCTCTAGCATGGTGTTTCTGAGGAATGTCTTTATACGCTTTAAGGCTGAAAAACATCGTTCAGCTTCTACTGTTGTCATTGGAGTCGTAATCACAATTTTGAGTAAAGTCACTGTCTCTGTAAGTGAGTTTTCCATATGCAGTTTATGAATTAACCCCAGCAAACTCAAGGCGCTTGTGGCCTTCCGGGACACAGGCATTCCGTAGAGTACAGTTAACTCAGTTCTCAACTGCTCTTTTTTTAGCATGGGATATGCTTCCGCAGCCTGATTCAGAGCACGCTCAGGGAAGGATTCATCATATTGTGCAAACTCTTTACTTTGGAATAAAGTGGCAGTCACCAAATGTTTTGTGAATGAAAAACGTTCTTTTGCCTGCACAATTACAATGTCACATATCTCCTTTCCAATTCGTACCAGAGAGGTGATGTTTTGTCTGCGGTTTGCAAAAATAGAATGCTCTGGCAGTTTGCTCTCCAAATCGTCAACCCCATCTCTCACTTTCATTATCTTTTGTACAAATGCAGATGTAACGGCTTTCACAGAGACAGTATCTATGTCTTTTAGTTGTAACCGATCGTATAATGCATCAACATGGGTCATTATGTCATGGAATAAAAACAGCAAGAACTGAAACTCTTTGTCTTGTAGTGTTCTAAGAAAGCCATGGGCTTCATTCTGACTTGTGCGATCAAAGTCTTCTCTGGATGATATGGCGTAAAAACATTTCTCAAGGCCCTCCCTGTCTTCAAAGATTAAGTTGACTGTACGAATGTGAAAGTTCCAACGAGTTGAGGATCCCCTTGGTACGCTTTTGTCCACAATCTCATGAAGGGCTTCTGTTCTTTTGGGGGAACGTGTGAAGAATGCGGCTATGCCTCCGATATCCTGAAAGAAAACTCGTGTCTCTCTGATCTTTGATACCGCCTGTTGCATAATAAGATTGAGTTGGTGGGCATAACAGTGCACAAAATGAGCATTAGAGTACACATCTCGAATTCGTTTCTGTACTCCACCAAAGTTTCCACTCATTACGGATGCACCATCATAGCTTTGTGCGATAAGTTTTTGTTTTTGAGGCAAGTCCGGGAAAATTAGGTCCAGTTGACACAGTGTAGCTTCAGTGATGGTTGCTGCACTAGAGTCTTTTAAATGTGTGAACCCAAAAAACCTCTCCACAATGTTTCTGTCACTGTCAAGGTACCGAAACACTAACACGGACTGTGTTTTAGTGGCCACATCAGTGGTGTCATCAGCCTGAATAGCCACAAAGTCTGTGTTTCGCAACTCTTGCACAATATGGCTTTTTATAATTTCGAGCATACAGTCAAGGAGTTCATTTTGTATTGTATTAGAGGTGCCCTTAAAGACTGTAGCACGTGCTAAATGTGTTTCCAAATCCTTGTCTATGGTTGACATTAAATCCACTAGGCCTCGGAAGATACCAGGTTTTGAGGAAGTTTCTGATTCGTCATGGCCTCGCAATGCCAGTTCGAACGCCCCACAGAAACGAATGCAATCAATGATCCTGGATAGATTTTGTCTGTTCCTATCAACAGCTTCATTGTGTTTTTGAATGGATTTGCGATATGCATAATTTATCTGCTGCTCAATTGGTGCGTCTTCCCCCAACATTCCCAGTCTTGTCAGGTTTTCCAGATGATTTCTTGTGAGCGCATGCTTCTTTATTTTTTCAGCGATGTGCTTCAGGTCAACCATTCCTTGCCGTGTCCAAGAAAAGTCACCACCAAACAGCAAGCAGGGGAAGCAGAACAGAGAATTTTTTATAGGCCACCCTGTAAGCCAATCAGCTTTTTTGTACCAGGCATTTGAGAATGTTCGTTTTGACATTTTTCCTCTGTCCTGGGTAGTTTGCTGTAGATTTATTTCAGGCTGATGAGATCCTAATTGCTTTATCTGTAGTTTTTGTTCAAGTGGCCGTGACTGGAATGACCTTGCAATCAGCTCTTGTACTGTATTCATGATGGTGTGTTGCTGGCCTTACCAATATATATATATTAAAGAAACCTGTCAATAATCAAAATACAACGTATAAGGTGCAGTGCAATAATATGAAATGTCAGTACAAATACAAAATACAGCCATACTGCCTCCTGCCTCTCTGTGCCATAGTGGTCGTTGGAGGCACTGAAAGAGACACTGGAGAGTGACCACATACTACATAGCCCTAACTCCCATGTACAAAAAATATATAGCATCAGTTTCCTTACCTTTAACACTGGTCACTGGTGTTTGCTGGGTTGTAGCCGGGGTCGGGTGAGAGAGCAGCAAAGGAGAAGTTTGTTGTCCTCTGGTTGCTTGCTGATAAACCTGTCAATAATCAAAATACAACGTATAAGGTGCAGTGCAATAATATGAAATTTCAGTACAAATACAAAATACAGCCATACTGCCTCCTGCCTCTCTGTGCCATAGTGGTCGCTGGAGGCACTGAAAGAGACACTGCAGAGTGACCACATACTACATAGCCCTAACTCCCATGTACAAAAAATATATAGCATCAGTTTCCTTACCTTTAACACTGGTCACTGGTGTTTGCTGGGTTGTAGCCGGGGTCGGGTGAGAGAGCAGCAAAGGAGAAGTTTGTTGTCCTCTGGTTGTTTGCTGATAAACCTGTCAATAATCAAAATACAACGTATAAGGTGCAGTGCAATAATATGAAATGTCAGTACAAATACAAAATACAGCCATACTGCCTCCTGCCTCTCTGTGCCATAGTGGTCGCTGGAGGCACTGAAAGAGACACTGGAGAGTGACCACATACTACATAGCCCTAACTCCCATGTACAAAAAATATATAGCATCAGTTTCCTTACCTTTAACACTGGTCACTGGTGTTTGCTGGGTTGTAGCCGGGGTCGGGTGAGAGAGCAGCAAAAGAGGAGGTTGGGGTCCTCTGGTTGTTTGCTGATAAACCTGTCAATAATCAAAATACAACGTATAAGGTGGAGTGCAATAAAATGACATCTCAGTACAAATACAAATACATCTCCAACAGCTCTCCTTCCCACAAAATGACTGCTAAAATACAGCGGTACTGCCTCCTGCCTCTCTGTGCCATAGTGGTTGCTGGAGACACTGAAAGAGACACTGGAGAGTGACCACATACTACGTAGCCCTAACTCCCCATGTAAAAAAATATATAGCATCAGTTTCCTTACCTTTAACACTGGTCACTGGTGTTTGCTGGGTTGTAGCCGGGGTCGGGTGAGAGAGCAGCAAAGGAGAAGTTTGTTGTCCTCTGGTTGTTTGCTGATAAACCTGTCAATAATCAAAATACAACGTATAAGGTGCAGTGCAATAATATGAAATTTCAGTACAAATACAAAATACAGCCATACTGCCTCCTGCCTCTCTGTGCCATAGTGGTCGCTGGAGGCACTGAAAGAGACACTGCAGAGTGACCACATACTACGTAGCCCTAACTCCCCATGTAAAAAAATATATAGCATCAGTTTCCTTACCTTTAACACTGGTCACTGGTGTTTGCTGGGTTGTAGCCGGGGTCGGGTGAGAGAGCAGCAAAGGAGAAGTTTGTTGTCCTCTGGTTGTTTGCTGATAAACCTGTCAATAATCAAAATACAACGTATAAGGTGCAGTGCAATAATATGAAATGTCAGTACAAATACAAAATACAGCCATACTGCCTCCTGCCTCTCTGTGCCATAGTGGTCGCTGGAGGCACTGAAAGAGACACTGGAGAGTGACCACATACTACATAGCCCTAACTCCCATGTACAAAAAATATATAGCATCAGTTTCCTTACCTTTAACACTGGTCACTGGTGTTTGCTGGGTTGTAGCCGGGGTCGGGTGAGAGAGCAGCAAAAGAGGAGGTTGGGGTCCTCTGGTTGTTTGCTGATAAACCTGTCAATAATCAAAATACAACGTATAAGGTGCAGTGCAATAATATGAAATGTCAGTACAAATACAAAATACAGCCATACTGCCTCCTGCCTCTCTGTGCCATAGTGGTCGCTGGAGGCACTGAAAGAGACACTGGAGAGTGACCACATACTACATAGCCCTAACTCCCATGTACAAAAAATATATAGCATCAGTTTCCTTACCTTTAACACTGGTCACTGGTGTTTGCTGGGTTGTAGCCGGGGTCGGGTGAGAGAGCAGCAAAGGAGGAGGTTGGGGGTCCTCTTCTTGTTTGCTGATAAACCTGTCAATAATCAAAGTACAACGTATAAGGACGGCTAAACTTAATTCAATCTTTTGCTGAGTTCATCCCCCGCCATACACACTTGCCCCTTTATCTCCCCCCTGCAGGTTCTTTTTCACCCCTCCTTTTTCCCTCTTCTGTCACGCTCCCTCCTCCCTTTCCTACCTTTCTTTCTCTTGACGCGGGTCAATGATTGATGATAAAAAAATAAGTCCCGGGAGTCTAAAAATGAGTGCTGGTGGGCCCCCACCTGCAAGCACCGGCTCACATTAAGCACTGATCTCCAGTAAACAGTGGGCTAAATATCTGTTACCTTGGACCGTGCATGTCACAAACTTACAAATGGATATATCAGTCGCACAGGGAGTGAAGTGTCAAACGCACCGACACTGTGGGCTGCTTTTCAGCGAGCGGAACATTTGTCACATGGAGACCGTGTAACCCACTGACTCACTTGTTAATTCATCACAAAACTGCGCTGTGTACCTGTCACACAACGGGCGGCTTAGCTCTCACAGTACACAATGTATACATCTTTAATATCGTGGGCACCCTGTTTCTCACAAGCTCGGCTGTGTATGTAAATGTAAATGTAAATGTGCTAGACTTGTAAAGCACACAGCTGCCCGTAAGCGTCCCGGCGCTTGCTTAGGGAACCCGTCCTGGTATTCCCCTGTGAGAAACCCCGGCAGGGTGTCCACAAGGTGAAAGCCAGTCATCCCGCCGCGAGGGGCCGTAGTGGAGATTAAGCAAGCTATTGCCCAGAGTCGCAGAGTGTGACCCCGTGAGTTGAGTAGGCACCAGAGCGAGAATTGTCGAGTCCGTGGAATTTTTGAGCCCGAGACCCGCCGAGGCTGGGAATCGAACCCTGGTCCACGGTCGATCTCCGCTTCCGGGTCTGCCGCCTCTAACCACTGAGCCACGCTTCTCCCTATTAGTCATTAGTCACACATTATACTGCACCTCCCTGCTATATTTTAGTGGCTTAGAGTAAAATGACACCCCACACCAGTCATGGTGTGGACAGAAACACCTGCATCCCCGCCATTTGTGCACAACCGCCAATATACCTTCCACGTAGCACCTCGCGCCCCATAGTGCTATGCATCTGCTACACCTTATGTAATGTTGTTGTGTAACTGTAATGTGCTTGGTATCTTACACACTAGGTCGTGTAACCATCTAGTTCTCAGGCACACACACACACATACAATTTCTCCGACACTTAGAGGAGAGGCGACTTCCAAGTGTGCCACTGCCAAGGTTTCATCATTGGGTCTGCAAACAGCAAAGCAACCAGGCCTTTAGTGGGCAGGGTCCTGCCGGTTCTCACACCGACAGTTCTAAAATAGTAGATGCTGAGTCGGGCCACTATACGGCTCTCCATTTTTGCTCTCACCCTCCAGGTATAAAGAAAAAACTCTGGAGCACCACCCTTTCCTGCCTTTGATGTAACTTCGAAGCACCTCGCCTTTCATAATCTCATCATTTCAGAAGTGAAGTATTTTCAATATTATATACAACAAAACCAAAGTTGTTGCTTATTTAGCTCATGCAACTAACAATTATTGGCAAAGCCAATGGTCCTGGCTTGTTGTAGGTATAGTGTTACATGCTGAATTATATATCTGGATGCAATGACAGAATCAGCAAAATACCAGTCTATTGCACTATTCTAAGCACAGGTTTTTAGCTTAGGTGTCTATAAGTCCACCATTAATTACACAGACCACGCCCCTTTGAATGACCCCCTGTATTTTCATTCCACTTAAAGCCATGGAAGCAACAATAACGCGCTAGAAACTGGGGTTCGTGTGCCTCATAAAAACACCATATTAATATAACATTTCAAACAAAGCTCTTCTGCATCTCTAGACCCAATACGATCCTTCCTGATGTTCTCACCTTATTCCCCCTCATGACAGTGAAACAAGGAGTAGATCCATGAGAATATTGCCAAGTTATCCTGGGTACAGAACACAAGGCACAGAAATAGGAAACTAATTGGGCAGAAGAACCGATACAGACAGGGTGAAGATTAAATATGCCCTACAGATGGGATAAACACACAGGAGCAGACAATACTTTGAAATGCGTTGGCATAGAGACAACAAACCAAATTGAAGGGATCACATTAGAACCATGCAGATTCAAGGAGTGACTTGTACAGAAGTTTTGAAGAAGAAAATTCCACCTTACACAACCTATTTCATAAACATTTGCTTAGGACTACTCACTTGACCATGCTCACGTGTTGAGTAAAGTGAGGCAGAACATCACAAGAAACAACCTCCTTTACAAAGCACTCTCCATTCCAAATGACAAACCCTCAAAATACAGCCAAATGCCTGCACCTCTGTAACGGGGTCAAGTATGTTGCACAACTTCCGATGCAAAAAATGCATGACATTACAACATACCTTACCAATAACATAATTGTATCACTATATTATCAATATACTTAAAAAAACAGGTATCTTCTAGAAGAGACAGATAGGGCTGCAATCACGTGAGCCATTACTGGAGCAAAACAAGATTACAGGAACTCTAATTGAAAGTGGCATCTAAAGCCAATAGACACAATCTGCAAGTCCTGCAATATTCTGTAGTAAGAACAACAGTGCTTAACCTTTCAAGCCGGGCACATGTTTTTCTGGAGTTGGAGATGTACACTGGTTACAGAAAAACGAATAGCACACACATTGGACAGGCCATATTCACAAGCTGATACATAGACGTCTTTAACTTGCACAACTTTTGACCAATAACATTGGGTTTACCTCTAAGTAATGGTACATGCCCAGGTTCCTCATGACTAGGATGAGTGTCTCATTTCCTTGAATGCATATCTAGTACTGATCCCCTTCCAGCATTACCGATTCAATCCTTTACCCAGACCAACTATCAGTGTTCCCTCATCGTTATCATTATCATCATAATCACCATCATCAGCAACGAAATAATCAAATTGTATTTCTAAAACAATATATACCAAGAGCATTCATGGATCAAAGACATGGGGCATTAGTACATGGGCATTATAGACTTTGGCATTTGTAATGCCACATATGTTATGTATCCCGGCCGTCAAACTTTAAATGAGGCCTATAATGTTTTTGTAATCCTGCTACATTGGAGTAACTGATCATTGAGTTTTAGATGGTCTGGTAATAACTTCGACAAAGTGAAAGGCTAGGCAGGAAATTCTCACTCACTTGCAGAGGCCTTCTTTATACTGGGTGGAGCTAAGAAATCTGTACTGCTAAATCTTAGGGGCTCGAAGGATGATAAATGTATAAACTATTTTTCAGATAGTCAGCAGTTGCACTGTATATTATTTGATGGGCCAGGATTTTATTCTTTTTTTCAGATTTATATAGCACAAAATCAGACCAAAGACATTGGGGTGCTTTACATTAGCACCATATTACTTTACACAAGATCGATTTTTTTTTTGAAAGGCACAGGGAGAGTAAGTGATTTGCCCAGAATCACAGGATGTTGAGCCGAACCTGGGACTCGAACCTGGTGACCCAGTTTCAAAGTTGTCCACTCTGGCACTTAGGCCACATCTCCTATCACCGTCTTGGTCGACCACAATATAGCAAACATAAATGCTGCGAAATCACTAGATTCTTACTACAAAGAAAACTCAATCAAACTCGTATAAATGTGTTATCTAATAGGGCCTAATAACATTTGAAATCAGATTTTAAGCACCTCACTCAGGGCTGACCTAAACTGCTAAAGACCTCAAACAGTGTCCAGACTCGTCACGTGTATAGATCATCTCAAACCTCCACTTCTGCACCACACACTAAAAGGAATGCATATTGAAGCTGAAACTGAGTCATTTCACACTGCACTGCATCATACCAGAGCTCTCCATGGCGGCTCTCCAAACTACTTTTCCTTTAAACTAACCCGCTCTGCCGGTCAGCAGTGTCAGAGAAATGCCAACAGGTAAAACCTTCGACGCTCAGGCCTGTACATGCATGGTAGTTCCAAAAATCGTGCGTATTAGTGTTAGTGTAAGAGAGACTGTGCGGATGGAATTTGCAGGTTTTCCTTTCCACTTTGTTTACTCATAAGTATGTGTTTCACGTTTTCAGTATTCTGGTCAACCTGACAGGCCAAAATATTAATCCACTTGCTGTACATTGCCCAATCAGGCTGTGCGATATGCTCAAACCTTACGAAACATGGAAAAACAACTGTCGAGCTTCAGGCACATTTAATGAGGGGAATTCCACCTGTTGGCACAATACCCAGAGGTGGCAGAGCTCCAGATCCATTGGAGTGGAATGGTACTGTTTAATCCTCCAGCATGAATTGACGTGTTCCTGGCATCCCCAAATGACACCCAATACCTTCTATAAATCATGAGTATGTAACATTTTAAGTAGTACAAGTAAACTAAACCACTGCAGTGGAACTTGAGGGTTTATCATTCAGTAAATGTCGACAGAAACTTCCATTAATTAGTAGCTTTGAAGTTCTCTTATTGAATATATGCCATGTCAAACTGAAACACTGCAGTGCAGTGGACTGAAACATTCAAGTGCTAATGCGAGCGCGAGCACCTTAAACACAAATTCCTAAAACTACGTACTGTGTTGCTGTGCTCTTCAATAATCCCAGTTTGCAAAATACATTTATGTAAGCGAAGAAGAAAACATTTCTAAGGCTAAGAGAATTTTGAGGATGAGGCGAAATATAATACAATTATTTTGACAAATCTTTAGAGACATTTTTTTCTTCGTTTTCTTACAAAGCATTTTTAACATTGAAAAAACAGCACTGTTGTTCAGTGTTCGCTCTAAAGACCACATTTTACCAAGAGCATTGCTAAAGGGCTTAGCCACTTCAGAAATGCCCTACTACACCCCCTCCCCCACTCCCTTCATCTCGTCATGCTTGCGCCAGCTGGACACCTTTGTCCCTTGGCGCTGTTAGTATTTATCCCAGAAACTACTGCTAACTTTGTAAAAATATATAAATAAATAATACTAAGACAAGTCCAGGACTCTCAACGTTTTCTCAGGAGCAAGTCGCTGGCCTGCTGAACTCCAAGGTTGCCGAATACCGAACTGCCTAGTCGATTTCACGCACACCCCCCTTCTTCCTTAGGCTTTACCCTACACATAATGTCACTTTCCTAATTTCCCTGCCCCTGTGCCACCATTTCCCTATATTTCTCTTGAGTCTTGAGCATCCTATTCGATCGATTCTCCCTTTTCCGCCTTTCTCTCTGTTGGGCTTTGAAATCAGAGCCGGTGCCCACCACCTGCTACCAAGGGGTCTAAGCAACAATGGGCAGAAGGGAGGGAGAACAGTACAGACCCAATGATGGTTCTCTTTTAGTAACAACAAACATGGTACGGTGAATTCGGGGGGGGTGTGGGGGGGATTTCCATGCTGGCATTGGCGCCCATAGTACGCCACTTCTGCAACCACCTGCCCAATAGTTATTGCCAATAACTAAGCAGTGCCTGAAAGTGAGACAGTTTTGCCCTACTGTGGCGCTCGCATCACTGAGGCCGCGGCGTGTCACTCTGCAATCTGCATGCAATAAAGTCAACTTGAACTTCCTTTCTGAAAACAATTTACAACAACCACATGGGAAGGGAATTCAATTGTCACTCACCAGATCCTGTACGACGTACGATGGCAGGCTTGGCAGCGCGAACAGAGGGATTGGAACTCTTCTTCCTTCAGAATCTGAATCAGACGGCGAGGCGAGTGCGACTGGTCTCGTGTCTCACAGCAGAGAGAGAGGGTCGGGATGATTCCAGAACAAGTAAACCGTCACTTCAGTGACGTCTTACAGTTACACTAACGGCGGCGCGCATGGCCAATCACTGAATGGCTTCATATGCTGAAGTCACAGTGATTGGCCAGCAGGATACAGTGCTGAGCGGCCTGCCTGAGCCACCCACGCGGCATCCAATGATGTCCTTAGCGCGGTTGACCAGCCAATCCTGGCGCTAGGAGGGCACACACAGCACTCGCCCTCTCGCCTTCTAAACAACGGGGCCGGCTAAACGCGCCCCCCCACCCCACGCGTCTGTCTCAGGCCAGCATCTACATGACGCTGACGCGCATGCTCGGGTAAGTTTCTGCCCTTATTGCGCATCTCGCCAACTCCGACTCTCAAACTCGTTACTTTCTTTAAATTTAAATGCCGCAGCCAGCCAGCCAACCAACCCGGCCCCACCCCCTGCGCACTCCCTATTTCAGCGGGTGTGTCCCGGCCGGAACCCCCGCTGAAAGCGTTTTTATTTGATATGGACTCGTTGTTGTGCTGCTCGCAGCAGGTGCGTCCACCAGGCTTAGTGGGGCTACGCCCCTACGCCCCAATGGACGCACCGCTGCTGCTAGTAATGTGTCAAAATGCTTCACCTTGCCAGGGGAGGTGCAACCAAGAGAAATATGTTGATTTCTCCTAATTGTTTCCTCTTTCTGCTGCATTCTTCAGCACACATAGAAAGATGAAAAAGCCTCATGGGATTGTTTTTGTGGCAGAAGATGGGCCTTCCTACACAAAAACAATCCTGCCTGCAATGCAGGCACCCTTGTACCGTGGTGTAAGGGTGCCTGCATTGGCACTAGGCAGCACATAGTACACCAGCAAAAAGGGAGGACAGGAATGCGCTATATAGAGTTAAATATGGCACATTCGTTCCCTCTCCATGTCACACAACGCAGCGCAGCACAGCAAGATGTCTTGCTGTGCTGCATTGTGTGACATTTTGCTAAATCTGCCCCTATGTGTCAAGATAGAGTAGGCAGTTTGTCCTGAGGAGCTTGATGAACGGAACGTAATTCCTCAAATGGAGTACTGACAGTACTCACGAGAGTGTAGGAATCCACATACTTTCTCCCTTTTTATGCGTCTGCTTTGACTGGTTCCATGTTGGCTCAGCTGGCCAGAAGACATTTCATAACTATGACCCAGAGAATAAGTTATTAAGACCCTGAACAATTCACACATTCAGTGCGGCCCCTCCGATACTTCAGAGGAAAGATGCAATAAGTTGGCCTCATATTTTCTTTCATATTTTCTTTCAACAGTCACAGATATTTATGGCTGTTTCAAAACAGAGGAAGACCATGCAATAGAACGGGAGATTAACCTTGATCCAGCCCCCTTGCAACAGGTAGTCACTGACTTCCCGTGTATGGAACAAAAGGAGTTAGACACCTTATTAGAGACAGTGAAGTCTGGATCGCCGTTATATCCAGCACCTCCGCATATTCTTAAAAAAGTAGTGCCCATTATTGGACCTACCTTTTTGGAGGCTATGAATCTGTCACTGGAAACAGGCATAGTCCCAACAGCATGGAAGCATGCAGTGATAAAACCCCTATTGAAAAAAGCCAATGCGGATCCGTCACAACCTGGGAACTTCCGCCCCATCTCCCTACTACCACTTGCTGGTAAGCTATTGGAGAAACACATTAACAGACATCTACCAGAATTTCTAGAGATTAATCAATGCTTACACCACTCACAGAAGGGATTCAGGGCACAGCGCACCACAGAAACTGCCCTACTAGTAGTGGTAGAGGAGTTAAGGCAATCATTGGATCAGGGGAAAAGAGCCGCATTGCTCTTATTAGATCTGAGGGCGGCTTTTGATACGGTGGCTCATCGGATACTGTGCAGACGGCTCGCAGCCATTGGGATTAGGGGGACGGCACTGAAGTGGGTGACATCATTTCTCAGTGATCGAACATTTCAGGTACAGGAAAATACGATCTTTTCCAAAACCTTGTCCCTGAAATGTGGCATCCCACAGGGCTCGTCATTAAGCCCTACACTTTTTAATGTGAGGAGTTTCCTGACAGATCGCACCCAAAGGGTCACCCTGGGTGCTTATCGGTCAGAGGAGTTGGGGATCTCTAAGGGGGTGCCACAGGGCTCTTGTTTGAGCCCTACCCTTTTTAACATCCATGTGGCCCCCCAGCTAACATCATGAGGTCCCATGGTTTCCTCCCAGTGTCATACGCGGATGACACCCAACTCCTCTTTCCTTTTAAAATCCTCACGGCTGAGGTTAGGAACTCCTTTGCTCAGGGGATGAAGGCAGTGGCTCACTGGATGGCATCTAACTTCCTGCAATGTAATGTTGCTAAGACGGAAGTGATGCTGTTCGGTGAGGCTAAACGTCTGTGGACCCCTGACTGGTGGCCTCAAGATCTTGGCCCAGTCCCCGAGCCCAAGCAGGTGATGAAAAACCTCGGCGTCTGATTGGACCAGGAGCTCTCCCTAAAACAACATGGCAACCAAGTGGTGGGTTCCTGTTTCCATATCATTGGGATGCTACGGAAAGTATTTCCTTTGCTGCCAGACTCTACTAGAAAAACCTTGGTGCAGGCTCTAGTATTGAGTCGCCTGGATTACTGCAATGGGCTACTACTGTCAGCAAATGAAGCAGTAATTTCCAGGTTTCAGGTGGTACAAAATACCGCTGCTCGCCTTGTTCTAAACCGGCCCCCTCGCACCCCCTCTAAACCCCTTCTGACCATGCTGCACTGGTTATCCATCAAACAGAGGGTGAAGTTCAAAACCTGCTGTATAATACATAAATGTTTACAGGGGAAGGGCCCTGCTTATCTGTCCAATAAATTCTCTCTTTACACACCCACGCGCTCTCTGAGATCTAGCGAACAGGCCTTGCTGCGTTTTCCTAGAGCAACAAAAGCAAGATAAGGAGACAGAGCCCTTTCAGTTGCTGGCCCAACCCTATGGAATAGTCTCCCACTAACTTTGAGGCTTTGTAAGGACCACCTCCCGTTTAGGAAACAATTAAAAACTTTCCTATTCCAAAACTGCTAGCATTCACTGCCAGTACTCGTTATTTGCATTATGGCTGCCTAAGGCGCGGAGATACTCCTTCGGGAGTCGAGCCCAGCGCGATACAAACACGCAAATAAATAAATAAATAAATAAATGTCGATGTGGAGCCACTGGCTAAAATCAGATAGGAATTTGATATTTCCATGACTTCATACGCTGATGATACACAGCTGATTATTTCCCTTGATCCAAATAATTGTAAAGACGGGGACAGACTATCCTCTTGTCTAGTAAAAGTGAAAGACTAAATGGCAGCAAGCTGTTTAAAGTTAAATGGCGATAAAATGGAGCTATTACTCCTTGGGAATAAAGCAATACCCAGACCAATCATAGACTGGCCTGCATGTCTAGGCAAACCACCTATTCTGGTAGAAACAGTAAAGAATCTAGGCTTCTGGCTTGAAACAGATCTTTCTACGGCAACGCAAGCCAAAAAGATCGCTGCAATGTGTTTCGGACTTCTTAAAAGTCTACGTAAAATCCTAGACAGAATTCCTATACAATTAAGGAAGACAGTGGTGCACTCTATCATTACTTCGCATTTGGATTACCGGAACTCATTGTTCTTGGGAGCACCCAAATATGTCATTAAAAAACTCCGGGTGGCACAGAATGCAGCTGCAAGACTGCTGTGCAACATTCCGGTACGGGAATCAGTTGGAAAGTATTTACTTAAATTACACTGGCTCCCAATAGAGGCCAGAATAACATTTAAGACACTGGTCATTAGTCACCAAGCTCAGCATAATAAAGGCCCTAAAAGAATTAAGAACTTAGTCTCTCCCTATATCCCAAAGAGGCAGCTGCGGTCTAGCACGGAAGACCGTTTAAAACAGACAAAGGTTAGGAGAGAAAAATAGGGAGAACGATCCTTCTCCCATCTGACCCCTAAATTGTGGAACGGGTTACCTCTGGAATACAGAAGGATTGACAGGGAACTTCAGTTCCGCAAAGAGATTAAGACCTGGCTGTTTAAGCAATATCTTTAAGGCCTGGCTTCCTGGTACTTAGCACCCGACCACTAGCGCTGGGAAGCCTCCGGGTAGCTATGCGCTTTATAAGTCCCCTATAATAATAATAATAAGTCCCCTATAATAATAACTCCCCTCAACCTTTGCGATGCTCAGATACCTCTTAGTAGGTATATCAGATCTCACTAGCCTTTGAATTGGTTGCAACTGGGCCTAATATTAAGTGTTAAGGTGTAATGATACATGCAGTATCATTCTAGTTCAACTTAGATAAGTGAGGATACCTAAGTATGTGGCCAGCAGGGCTGACTTTAACGTTGAGGGCACCCGGTGCAGCCATCTTTGTTGGTGCCTCCCGAAAGACCTCTTTTTCCACAGACTCCCTCACTACAACCCACCAAAAGGAATCTTTTTAAAACCTTAGAATAACAAACGATTACGGAAAAGAACAATGAAGTTCTTAAGACATGCCTTCCAGTTTGCACGCTACTGTTTGATTCTGGTTCACACATCACTGTGCCGTATAAGGGTTATAACTTATGAACTGCAAGTAACAAAAGGATCTCTGTGACACAACAGTAACCCACTGAGTTATCTTAATAAAATACAATTCTGTAATCTGCCTCACCGTTAGAGAGAAGGAGAGCCGTTTGTTTGCTGTTTTGGCATCTGTTCCTGTTTTCTTTTAACATCAAGAAACCTCGCGGAACCCGCTGCGCGGGTCCCGCTTCGCCCACCTGACAGGGCGCTTCGCTTGTGTTGGGGCTTGAATTGTGGACCAGAGCCCAGGGCTGCGTGAAGACTACCAGGGCTGCGAGCGCCAGGTGAGGGACAGGGACTCCATTGCCCAGGAGCCCCTGCGCTGACATCACCTGCACCTGGACGCTCTCCCTGTCTGCCACGCTCCACGAGCACCTCCCTCCCATAATTGGAGAAGCTTTCCCCGCTGCGCGGGAGCGCGCGGGAGCAGCCCGGGACAAGGGCGGGACAGTCTGCGACAGTCCGCGACTGACAGAGACTGGACTGGGCCAGGAATACTGCCCTTTCATCCTCGTGAGTGATTATAACTTTTCGTGATAACTTTGAAGTACCATAGCTCCTATTAACGATTATAAGGAGAGGTGTAAAAGTACTCGCAAGTAGTTACTCTTGGTAAACAGGCTTGACATTATATTGGGTCCCTGTGATTGTGGAGTGTTTTTCTTTTTTAGGTATGTCTAAACAAAAACAATGTATTGCCCCTTCAAACACTATGGACAACTATTTATTTCAAGTGGTCGCTAAGATAAACAATGATAGAAGGTCTTCCCTGGGTTTGAGTCTAACACCTAACAAAATCTCAACTGATTCCCCCCTAGTTAATTCACAGGATCTAGACAACTCCAGTGAACCAGGGGTGTTTACCCAGATTAGTACTGATAGCCCCGCTCTTAATGCATCGTTGCCTCCCATACCGAGTAATTCCCGAGTTAACTTACAGGAAGCAGAAGATGCCAGTGAGGTGGGGGTGATTTCCCAGATTAGTACTGATAGCCCCGTGTATAATGTATCGTCACCGGTTATATTGAGCAAAATAATCGAGGCTGATCATGATGATACAGATTTGGACTTAGAAATCGTGGAGGATAGCTCCCCCAAAACTGTACCTGTTCCTGCGCCTAGGGTGACTAGAGGGGCCACAAAGGGACAACTTAGACGTACCGGATTACGTTCTAGTAGAAAAAGACCAGCAACCCCACCTAGGAAAAACAATACAGAAATTGTAGGAGCGGAGGACGAGGGCAGTATGCTATGGGATGAAGCCAACATCAAGAAACTCATGGGAATGTTTGACCAAACAATGAGGGGTATAATTAAGCCATTGTTATCTAAGATTGACCAACTAACTGATAAAGTGCACAAGCTTGAGGGTCTCCTGTTGAACACAAATGAAAATATGGGAGATATACCTAACCAGGTGATGGATAAATTTGAGCAAATTAAACTCAGGGAAGGTGGAACTGGAGAAGGAGGGGAGTCGGTGGTTCCGACTCATCCACCTATCCCCACCCCATGCTTAACAGTAAACGCCCATCGCGTATCAGATCCGCTAGTAACTAACGGGTCTGGGGAAGATTCTTTTCCGGAACCAGGTCCAGTGGAGTTAATTGTAGAAGCATCCCCGCTGATCCTGGTTCTAGCAAATGTACTAATCCTGAAACCTGGCCAGATAGAGTCTTCCCAGTCACTCTTAAGTAAAGCTTTATAGTGGCTAACCAATAATATGCACATCACCCATTGGGGTAAACAAAAACTCTCAGAGGAATTATTAACTGCCAGAAGAGTGAAATGGATAGGCAGTAGCTCTAAAAGATTTGAAGGTGACTGTGTGGTCCTTCATTTTAAGGGGCCAGAAATATTGCCTGATATTCTACCTAATCTTCTGCCCCCTCAACGTAGAACAGCAGAAATTATCCCTCTCACACTCGACTTCTTTTATAGCAGAAGAGGTTTTATTGCTAAACCAAGTGTCTTGAGAACTAAATGGACTACAGTGGCAAACAGAAGGGGTGGGGGTGTGGGTGGGGGTGTCCAAAGTGGTGACTGGGGTGTTAACTTAGAAAACAGATTTGCAGCATTATCTAATCTAAACGATTGCGATTGACTCGTATATCAAGCCCCGACTCAGATAGCCAACCGCAAGGAAGCTCCCAATAGTAAAAACAGGGAGGGGGGGCCCGATACCTTGGAGTGGTATAGTAGTCTAGTCCGGTGTAATGGCAGTGAGCCAGTACTGGAGACTCGCCTACTTGATCCCATTGGCATTTCTTCAAAAATTTTAGCAGTAGAAACAACACAGCAGAATATAAATATAAGTAGCCTCCCAAGACTAGGCCAGACAGGGCTTGCCATATCTAATCCATCATTGTACTTCATTTCTTGGAATCTTGCTGGGATAGCGAATAAAGTAACATCCCCTGAATGGTGTGCTTTTATCGACCTTCACGATATCATATTATTCCAAGAAACATGGTCGCAAAGCCCTGTACATCGGGTGGGGTACCTTAATTTTTTTATTTCCGCAGTGACAAATGGTAAAGGCCGCCCATCTGGAGGTTTGCTAATTTGGGTTCGCCAGTCGCTGAAGTGTACAATCCAGCAAAGATTGCTCCCAACTGGGGATATACTTACTATCAGTTAATATTAGATGGGACAATGGTGAAGAGTTAGCCCTCTTTAACATATATGCTAGGGGAGTTAGAGGGGGTAAAACCTCAGATGTAATAACGGTCCTCGAGCAAGAGCTAGAATCATTGCCCCTAGAACAATTTATTATTGTCGGGGGGGATATAAATACTACTTTTGAACCCTTGGGTCAAGAGGATAAATTCTTAGCCGAGGAAGAGGACATTAAATGGGGAATCCCCCAGCTTGAGTTAGCTGCAGTTAAAAGATGGAGTACGGTGGCTATCCAAGTAAAGAGCCTTTGTTTAGCTAGAGGCCTTAGAGCCGCAAATGGTCGCACATCTTCAGACCGTGATGGGAATTGTACATTTGATAACGTCGGGCATCTAGTAGAATCGATTATTTTCTGGTAGATACCAGGGTCTGGAATAAATTGATTGATATGACCGTAGTAAAAAGAATGGAAAGCGATCATAACCCATTGTGCATGGCCTTCAAGTCCTATTTAGAGGAAAGGGTGATAAGCTTAGAGGAAGAGAGGGTGACCTTGGACTTAGTATGTACAAACAATCAGCGGCAACTAAAATGGGGGAAGCTAGTAGAGGATGAGGGGAAGCTGGATGAACTAAAGAGTGTAGTAAGAGAGGAAGTAAATAATATAAAACTACTCACAAGCAACTCTAACTTCCGAGACATCTTAATGGAGGCTCATAAAAAACTTTTTTGTAGACTGCAAATATTCTTCCTAAAATCAGTAGGCCATAACAAAGGCAAAAAAAAACAAAGTAAACAGGGATGGTATGGAAAAAACTGTAGACTGGCACGCCAGAATCTTAGTAGAGAACTTCAACTAGTAAATGACGACACAGTCAGGAAAGCAAGGGACATATATAGACGCACACAAAAGCAGGCGAAGAGGTTATGGGATGAGGAACTATGGGGTGAGCTTAAAACTGCATGTGCAGCCAAAGATTCGAAGTTATTCTGGTACATAGTGAAGTGGGATCGGGGAGGGTTGGCTGCACCCCCTCAAAACAATGTTGCCATTAATAATTGGATAGAATTCTTCAAACCTCAATATGCTCGAAATCAGTCGCAAGCCTGCGTTACACTGCCGCCGGCTGTTTTCTATAAGTATAATGTGTTTAATGAAAAAGATGTAAACGCAGCTCTTGACTGCGTAACGAGGGGAAGAGCGCCAGGTATGGACGGAATACCAGCAGACGTCTACCTAAGTGATCGGAATACATGGTGTATATATTTTGCTTGGCTTGCAAATGCAGTGGCGATGGGTGGTGAAGTACCTTTGTCCTGGAAAGGGGCGGAAATCATCCCAGTTTTTAAAAAAGGTGACAAATCCCTCCCCAGTAATTATAGACCCATCAGTCTCATTGATTCAGCCCAGAAACTGATGGGACGAATGGTGCAAAATAAGCTCCAAGTATGGATAGAGGAAAATAACATCTTGTCACCATATCAAGCGGGGTTCCGTCCCCTGACAAGTTCCATTGACCAGGTTTTCTACTTCATTGCCCTGTACTGGAGAAACGTCATTCTAAATAACGGCCCTCTATATGCGGTCTTTGTGGACCTAAAGTCAGCTTTTGACTTGGTTCCCAGGGACAAGCTCTGGAGGGTCTTAGCTGACGCAGGTATAAGCCAAGAACTTCTCACTCTCCTGATGCGACTGCACGAAAATAATGACGCCAAAATTAGATGGGGCTCACAGGGAGAAGTAACTGAGCCTTTCCCCGTAGAGCGTGGGGTGAGGCAAGGTTGCGTTCTAGCACCTACACTGTTTTCGATATATATAAATGGTATAGTAGAATTCCTGAAGTGGTCCCCTTCCGATGCCCCCAAAATAGCTGGATCACATGTTCCCGTACTAATGTTTGCGGACGGTACGCTTATACTATCGCGTACACCAAGCGGTCTCCAAAAGGCGGTAAACGCATTTGGTGAGTTCTGTGATTCTCGAGGTCTAGAACTGAATACCAGCAAGACAAAGTTTATGTGTATGAACCATCATTCATTGTTTAGAGGCGTCATCACTTTTAAAGGTATCCCCCTTGAGCAGGTAGATGCTTTCACCTACCTTGGAATAACACTACAGGGGAACTTGAAATGGAAAGCACACGTAGATACTGCTGTATTGAAGTTCAGACAATTAGCAGGAGCGTTATCATTAAAACATAGAGCTTCTCTTAACAAGCCAGTAAACTGTGTTCTTGTGATTTATCATATGAAAGTTATAAGTGCTAGCTTATATGGTTCAGAGCTATGGGGCCTTAGTGACCTAGCAAACCTGACTATTGCAGAAAATAAGTTCCTTCGCAGGCTGGCAGGGGTACCACAAAGTACGCCAACCATCCCTTTAAAATTAGACCTTGGCAGGAAAAGCATTGCAGATTTAGCGAGGTTGCGCCCACTGCTGTATTGGAGACGTTTAACCCCTTCCACGCTCATGACGAGCTGGGCTCGTCATGAAGTAGCCTCCTCGCACGCTCATGACGAGCCCAGCTCGTCATGTTGTGTGGGATTTCCGATTTCTCAGCACAGCAGGGGAATATGCTGAGCATCCATGGGGTTAATGGTGACCCCAGAGTTAGCACATTACGCTTTAGCACTGACTGACATTGTTCTACTTGATCGCTTTCATAAAATTGCCTGGTTGAAAGAACTACGGGGGGTATTGCAACAACTAAAATTAGATCACTTATGGTGTAATACTGATGTGTCCTGTTTCCCCTCAAAGATCAGGCTGAAACAAATGTACTGGGAGATGGTGAACCTTAGAACTTTCTCTAATGGGACTAACACTTCGCTGACGAGGCGCTTCCTGGACTTAAAAATGGCTCCCTCTTATGAAGCGTACTGGGACTTGATTGAGAAGCCGTACGACAGGAAGCTGTACTTTCAATTCAGAGTTGGATCACTCCCAGTAAATGTGTTTAAAAAGAAATGGTCTACAACCTGGGACGAGCATTGTTACCAATGTAAGGACAAAGTTGAGCATGTCTCTCATGTATTGTTTTGCTGCCCTTTATATGCCAACCCGCGTCACAAATGGATAAGAAACGTTTGTCTTAACTTGGGGACGCGTAGCCAAGCTACAGCACTTAGAATTCTGGAAACTTACTGCTCTCCACAGTTCGCAATTGCTGTTGCAAAGTTTTTAGCCTGGGCCTGGGTGATTCGAACACGCACCCTACTAGGAAAAATGTTGTGAGGTATCTCGTCTACTATGTTTTTAATGCCTTGACTTGTGAGCACGAGTCAGGGTGGTTCTTAAAAATGCTATAAACAGCTAATGTATTCGACGGATTTTTTGTTTAATACTTATTTTATATTCTGTGTATTAGATTTAGTATTTATTGTATAGAGTTAGGTGGAAATGCTTTTATGACTGAAGTCGAATAAAGCTTTGAAATTGAATTGTAATCTGCATGTTACACATGCTTTGCAGCAGACACAATTCTCTGTGCTACTTTATGATGAGTCAAAACTGTGACTGGACAAAACCGAGTTCTCTTCAGAAAGTACATTCATTTCCAGACTTATCTTGACATTTTTATCAAACCCCTGAAAATTGCTGGTCACGCAAGGAACTTTGCAACAGGCGCCTTTGACCCCATAAGAAGTTTCGATATGCAACTTCCCCCTGGCTTGGTGCTCTGTGCGATGACACCGATCACTCCGCTCAGAAGCTGGCACTGGTGTCCAAGCACCCTTCCCTTTCCTTCCCCACTCTGTAAGCATCACAAGTTTCGTTCTTGCAGGAGGTATGAATAGCCAGGGGACTACCTAGCCAGCCAGGCCATCCCTAATTCTTTCTTATGTTCTGCAGAGTGACCTGATCCCCTATGGGGGACTAGGATCCACCCGTACTTTATTAAGTTGTCCCAGTACTAGGCAGGAAGCCTACGCTGGACTAAAACAAGTGATGGATCTCCCCTACGCTGGAAGTTCTCCTGAGTCTTTTTGTCCAATGGGAAAGCTGTATCTGATTGGCCTGATCCCAACTGTTAAAGAACACTGGCATCTACAATGGACCAGTAGACCTAAGAACATAGCTACCACCTGGAAGGGGCAGAATCCTGCTGTCTACAGCACATGTGTCAAAGCTTTGACCAAATGACCCTTTACCCTTATGTCAAGGTTTGACGTGAGCCCTGCTTGCAGGTCTGAGGAGCTTTAGCATTCAATACTAGGGGTTGTAAGAGGATCCTTGGAAAATACCTTCATTCTCCACCACCAGTTAGAACTGGACCAGTCAAGATTCTGTAAAAGTTGGGCAAAGTAGCTAACAGCAGAGAAATGTCTCTCCTCATTGAAGGAGGTGTCTTATAATGACATACGATAACACATGTAAGGACCACGTCCTCAGGCTGTCTGCAAATCTTTGCAAAACAAAATGGCAGGAAACACTTTAAGCGTCTACTCTGAAACGTATTCCTCAATCGAAGCCTGCGCATGGAAGTATTGGTGCAGAACACCCGTGGAGCACAGCTGTGTCCTGTGTTTCATGCCTCACACCTCACCGATCCAGTGTCATTCGCTCTTTTATCAAAGTGCGAATGTAGGATGCGCAGCTTCACAGGCCGAGCTAGCAATGCCTGCAAGTGAATTCACGCAAATAAATGGTGTTGCAACTATGTGAGCGCTGGCATTTGTACAGAGCCAACCTAGCTGGGGAGTCGCTGAGCGATGAACGTTATGGAGGATGTTGGGAGATGATGCGAGACCGTGTATGTTAAGTGGGAAATCACATCTTTTGCATCACATTGCATGACACATATATATTACAATTGCATTTCCCATATTTAGGCACTGAGGGATTGTGGGCCACATGTATGGCCGGTACATTTTGCGAGTTTTTAATTATGACTTTTTGCGACTCGCAATTAGGAAGTTGCAAAATGTGACTCCCAGTGTGTCGTTAATGGACCTGCCTCAGCAATATTCATGAGGCAGGTCGCAATTTGAGACCTATTGGAAATCGCTACAAGCACAGGGATCAGGGATGGTGGCCCGCTGGGAACAGCGGATCACCATGTCTGTATTTGCTTTTAAATAAAGCAACGTTTTTATTTTTTTAAATGCAGCCCATTTTCCTGTCTGCTCTTAAAAACGTTTTCATAACCATTGACAGTGGGGAAGGGGTCCCATAGGGACCCTTTCCCGTTTGCAACTGGCTTATCACCTAATTGAAATAGATGGTAAAATGCGAATGTTTTGCAACCCCGTTCCGTTCTTAAAAAATTCATACATCCCCATGCGACTCGCTATTAGGAAGGGATGCCCTTAACATGCCCCTTCCTAATACTGACTATTTTGCGACTCAGTAATAGGTTACCGACTCGCAAAATAGGGTTAGTACATGTAAAAAGGCTATTTAGTGATCGCAAATGGCCCGATTCTCCGTCTCTGATCGTTAAAACCTTTTGTACATGTGGCCTTTAGTGATTTGCCCAGAATCATATGATTTTTAGTCAAGTGCGACGACCAGGATTCAAATCCAGGTCCACCGGTTTCAAGGTCAGCAGCTCAGAAACTTGACCACTAGGTCTGCAGTGAACCGGTCACTCACTACCAGAGTGGGCTTCCAGGCAGCGGTCACTCCCTATCAGTGTCTATCTCAGGATTAAACTGGTTACCACTGGAGACAAGCACTGGCTCTCTGATTTCAGTACCCTGACTGTGGGTACTGTACCTAGTGTGTACCCTGTCTCTGGGTACTGTCTCTATTGTACCCTGTCTCCAGGTACTATGTGTGTGACAGGTGGTGTCCAGGCACTGTCTCTATGGTATCCTGTGTCTGGGCACTGTCTCTGTAGTACACTGTTTCTGGGTTCTGTGTCTATAGTCCCCTTTCTTCAGGTACTCTATGTCTAGTATGCTGTCTTTGTGGCCTGTCTCTATAAAACCTGTCTCTGAATACTATTTCCAGAGTACCCTTTCTCTGGACACTGTGTGTATGGTATCCTCTCTCTGCGTACTGTCTCTATGTTCTTCGGGTTCTGTCTCTATGGTACCCTGTCTCTGTGGTGCCCTGTCTCTGGGTACTCTCTGTATTTCTATAATACCCTGCCTCTGGGTACTGCCTCTATAATACCCTGCCTCTGGGTACTGCCTCTATAATACCCTGCCTCTGGGTACTGCCTCTATAATACCCTGCCTCTGAGTACTCTCTGTCTTTCTATAATACCCTGCCTCTGGGTACTGCCTCTATAATACCCTGTCTCTGGGTACTCTCTGTCTTTCTCTAATACCCTGTCTCTGAGTACTGCCTCTATAATACCCTGTCTCTGGGTACTCTCTGTCTTTCTATAATACCCTGCCTCTGGGTACTGCCTCTATAATACCCTGTCTCTGAGTACTCTCTGTCTTTCTATAATACCCTGCCTCTGGGTACTGCCTCTATAATACCCTGCCTCTGGGTACTGCCTCTATAATACCCTGCCTCTGAGTACTCTCTGTCTTTCTATAATACCCTGCCTCTGGGTACTGCCTCTATAATACCCTGCCTCTGGGTACTGCCTCTATAATACCCTGTCTCTGGGTACTCTATGTCTTTCTATAATACCCTGCCTCTGGGTACTGCCTCTATAATACCCTGTCTCTGAGTACTCTCTGTCTTTCTATAATACCCTGCCTCTGGGTACTGCCTCTATAATACCCTGCCTCTGAGTACTGCCTCTATAATACCCTGTCTCTGAGTACTCTCTGTCTTTCTATAATACCCTGCCTCTGGGTACTGCCTCTATAATACCCTGTCTCTGAGTACTCTCTGTCTTTCTATAATACCCTGTCTCTGGGTACTCTCTGTCTTTCTATAATACCCTGCCTCTGGGTACTGCCTCTATAATACCCTGTCTCTGGGTACTCTCTGTCTTTCTATAATACCCTGTCTCTGAGTACTCTCTGTCTTTCTATAATACCCTGCCTCTGGGTACTGCCTCTATAATACCCTGCCTCTGGGTACTGCCTCTATAATACCCTGTCTCTGAGTACTCTATGTCTTTCTTTAATACCCTGCCTCTGGGTACTGCCTCTATAATACCCTGTCTCTGGGTACTGCCTCTATAATACCCTGTCTCTGAGTACTCTCTGTCTTTCTATAATACCCTGCCTCTGGGGACTGCCTCTATAATACCCTGTCTCTGAGTACTCTCTGTATTTCTATAATACCCTGCCTCTGGGTACTGCCTCTATAATACCCTGCCTCTGGGTACTGCCTCTATAATACCCTGTCTCTGGGTACTCTCTGTCTTTCTATAATACCCTGCCTCTGGGTACTGCCTCTATAATACCCTGTATCTGGGTACTCTCTGTCTTTCTATAATACCCTGCCTCTGGGTACTGCCTCTATAATACCCTGTCTCTGGGTACTCTCTGTCTTTCTATAATACCCTGCCTCTGGGTACTGCCTCTATAATACCCTGTCTCTGAGTACTCTCTGTCTTTCTTTAATACCCTGCCTCTGGGTACTGCCTCTATAATACCCTGTCTCTGAGTACTCTCTGTCTTTCTATAATACCCTGCCTCTGGGTACTGCCTCTATAATACCCTGCCTCTGGATACTGCCTCTATAATACCCTGTCTCTGAGTACTCTCTGTCTTTCTATAATACCCTGCCTCTGGGTACTGCCTCTATAATACCCTGTCTCTGAGTACTCTCTGTCTTTCTATAATACCCTGCCTCTGGGTACTGCCTCTATAATACCCTGCCTCTGGGTACTGCCTCTATAATACCCTGTCTCTGAGTACTCTCTGTCTTTCTATAATACCCTGCCTCTGGGTACTGCCTCTATAATACCCTGTCTCTGGGTACTGCCTCTATAATACCCTGTCTCTGAGTACTGCCTCTATAATACCCTGTCTCTGAGTACTCTCTGTCTTTCTATAATACCCTGCCTCTGGGTACTGCCTCTATAATACCCTGTCTCTGAGTACTCTCTGTCTTTCTATAATACCCTGCCTCTGGGTACTGCCTCTATAATACCCTGTCTCTGGGTACTGCCTCTATAATACCCTGTATCTGGGTACTGCCTCTATAATACCCTGTCTCTGGGTACTGCCTCTATAATACCCTGTCTCTGAGTACTGCCTCTATAATACCCTGTCTCAGAGTACTCTCTGTCTTTCTATAATACCCTGTCTCTAAGTACTGCCTCTATATTACCCTGTCTCTGAGTACTCTCTGTCTTTGTATAATACCCTGCATCTGGGTACTGCCTCTATAATACCCTGTCTCTGAGTACTCTCTGTCTTTCTATAATACCCTGCCTCTGGGTACTGCCTCTATAATACCCTGTCTCTGAGTACTGCCTCTGTAATACCCTGTCTCTGAGTACTCTCTGTCTTTCTATAATACCCTGCCTCTGGGTACTGCCTCTATAATACCCTGTCTCTGAGTACTGCCTCTATAATACCCTGTCTCTGAGTACTCTCTGTCTTTCTATAATACCCTGCCTCTGGGTACTGCCTCTATAATGCCCTGTCTCTGAGTACTCTCTGTCTTTCTATAATACCCTGCCTCTGGGTACTGCCTCTATA